>NC_067245.2:244055228-245305228 GCF_019359855.2 Lolium perenne | reverse complement strand
AACTGTCACCAATTTGTCACAACTGACTCTAATTTAGAAAATATTGTCTATAGAATGTTGTTTATTGATGGGGATGAGAGGGAAATCCCTTTGCCGCAGGCCGATTTGTTCAGTGTTCACAGGAAGCCGTGGTCACGTTCCAAGGAGGAGGTGGATGAGCAGCTGAGGATACTTGGCTTTCACCAGCAGCACGACTCCGAGGACGCAGAGCTCTCCGACGGGTACAGTGTCACGTATCCTGGTGCGTCCTCCAGCTTGTACCAAGGACAGGATCCTCCTTCATCATATTATGGAGGTGCCACCTCATGGGCACCGTGGGATTGATCTCCACTTAGGCCAAAAGCCTAAGCTTGGGGGGAGGTATGCCGGCATCACTCATTCATTGCATATTACAATTGCCGGTCATTTGTATATACTTGTTTCGCTTCTTTCGGTTGTTTCTCTTTCGGTTATTTTTATTTCAGTAGGCTCTTATTTTAGTTTTTGAAGGTTGTTACTACTGTAGTAACCTTTACTTTTACCTTTTTATTTCATTTGTGTGCCGATAGTTGCCTCTAATATGAGGAAGATGATATTTGGGAAAGTGCTGTCTGAAAAACAGATTCTGGACTGATACTAAAAAAATTCCTAAAAATATCCAGAACGTTATTTTGAGCAGACAATTTTTGTACATGTTCCCCAGGTTATCATCTAACTTTCATTAGTTGATCACTTTTCGAGTTGAACAGCAGAAGATTTTTGAAAAAAATGATTACTGTACTGCTGTCAAGTTTGACGGATTTCTGCCACCTTGTGTTTGTGTGACTCTTTTAGTTTTCATTCTCTTGTTTTTGCTTTGTTTCTTTTCTAAAACACAAAAAGACCAAAATTATTTCTGTTGTTTCTCTTTATCATTTGTTTATTTGGTTTATTGTTCCTATTTTAGCTTATTTACTATTGTTGGTTTGCTATAAGAAAATCCAAAAAGATTTTACTTTTGTTCTTGTTTCCAATTCAAAAACACCAAAAATATTTGTTCTTCTTCTTCGGTTTTGTAAAGTTTATTATGGAGTTTAGCGGTGTCCGGTGGTCGAAGCTTGGTTTTCATTTCATATTATTCAAGCCACACAAGTGAAAGGTAATAATGACGATTTACGACAACTCGACTGTGGTGAGAGGCTGGTATGAACTCTATTTTTTTTCATTTTTGTACATAAACTCATTCATGTGAGCATGCTTAGTTGGTTCATGTGAGGTATATGTCATTTAATGAAAGTCTAGTAGTTCATGATCTCTCATGTTTAGCTCCAATTTATTAATAATGAGTAGCATGTCATAAATATTTGCTTGCATTGTTTTATTCATAGATAGATATGACATTGTGGTATCCTCCTCTGAATAATTCATTTGAATTGACTTGGCACATGCTCACGCATGCATATGACTGAAAACAAAAGTCAATTAAGCCTCGATGATTTACTTTGCTTCAGAGTTCTCGTATCACTTTTATGCCTCCCTTAATTTTATTTTGTCGCAAGCATGATTATGACAGTTATTGCTCTCTTGATTGTCGCTTCCAAGTCTATTGCTAGCCTTCACTTGTACTGAGCGGGAATGCTGCTCGTGCTTCCAAATCCCTGAAAACCAAGTTATTCCAAAGTGTCCACCATAAATACCTATGCATGGCATTTCAAACCATTCCAAGTAAATTTTCATGTGCTACCTTTAAAACCTTCAAAGTACTTCTCAATTTGTGTCAATGTTTTATAGCTCATGAGAAAGTATGTGGTGTTTCATCTTTCAACCTTGTCATTTACTCCTGACGGACTTCCACCAATGGACTAGTGGCACATCCGCTTATCCAATAATTTTGCAAAAAGAGCTGGCAACGGGGTGCCCAGCCCCAATTAATTAATTTTCATCGATAATTCTCTTCACATATTTTGCCCTAATTTATCAGTAAGCAACTTAATTTGCAAATAGACACTCCTCCATTGTATGTGAATGTTGGAAGGCACCCGAGGATTCGGTTAGCCATGGCTTGTGTAAGCAAAGGTTGGGGGGAGTGTCATCCATAATGAAACTAAAATACATGTGTAAACAAAAGAGAAGAAGGATGATCTACCTTGCTGGTAGAGATAAAGTCCTTCATGGGAGCCGCTCTTGAAAGTCTGGTTGACAAGGTAGTAAGAGTGCCCACTACCATTCGTTGACAACAACAAACACCTCTAAAAATAATTTTACTTCTGCTTTAAAAATAAAAAGCTCTAGCGCATGTTAATCCCTGCTTCCCTCTGCGAAGGGCCAATCTTTTACTTTTATGTTGAGTCATCATCCTTTCTGTTGGAGATATGCCCAAGAGGCAATAATAAAAGTGGTTATTATATATCTTTATGTTTATGATAAATGTTTATATACCATGCTATAATTGTATTAACCGAAACATTGATACATGTGTGTTATGTAAACAACAATGGATATTAGTTTCATAATCATGATTAGTTTGTTGATTAATAGATGATTAGTAAAGCCTCTTAACTAGCTTGATGTCCCTAGTAAAGCCTCTTAACTAGGTTGTTGATTAATAGATGATTAGTTTCATAATCATGAACATTGGATATTATTAATAACAAGGTTATATCAGTATATGAATGATGTAATGGACACACCCAATTAAGCGTAGCATAAGATCACGTCATTAAGTTATTCGCTATAAGCTTTCGATACATAGTTACCTAGTCCTTTCGACCATGAGATCATGTAAATCACTTATACCGGAAATGTACTTTGATTACATCAAACACCACTGCGTAAATGGGTGGTTATAAAGGTGGGATTAAGTATCCAGAAAGTATGAGTTGAGGCATACAGATCAACAGTGGGATTTGTCCATCCCGATGACGGATAGATATACTCTGGGCCCTCTCGGTGGAATGTCGTCTAATAGCTTGCAAGCATATGAATGGTTCATAAGAGACCACATACCACAGTACGAGTAAAGAGTACTTGTCAGGAGACGAGGTTGAACAAGGTATAGAGAGATACCGATGATCAAACCCCGGACAAGTAAAATATCGCGTGACAAAGGGAATTGGTATCGTATGTGAATGGTTCATTCGATCACTAAGTCATCGTTGAATATGTGGGAGCCATTATGGATCTCCAGATCCCGCTATTGGTTATTGGTCGGAGAGAGTTCTCAACCATGTCCACATAGTTCACGAACCGTAGGGTGACACACTTAAGGTTTGATGTCGTATTAGTAGAACTTGAATATGGAATGCAGTTCGAAGTATTGTTCGAAGTCTCGGATGGGATCCCGGACATCACGAGGAGTTCCGGAATGGTCTGGAGAATAAGATTCATATATAGGAAGTCATTTTATAAGTTTGAAAAATGATCCGGTGAATTTATGGAAGGTTCTAGAAAAGTTCGGAAGAATTCACTTTGGAAGGCGGAGTCCCGGAGGGACTCCACCACCCATGGCTGGCCAACCCTAGAGGGGTGGAGTCCCAAGTGGACTCCACCAAGGGGGCCGACCACCCTCCTCATGGAAGGGTGGGAATCCCACTTGAGGTGGGAGTCCCACCTTGGGTAGGTTTCCCTACAACATGGAAGGTTTTGGGTAGGGGTCTTATTCGAAGACTTGTAGTCCAATACTTGGGGGTTCCACCTATATAATGAGGGGCCAAGGGGAGGGGGCCGACCACCACAACACCACCACCTTGGCCTCACCCCAAGGAGGTCGGCCACCCCCTCTCCCCAAACCCTAGCCGCCCCACTCCTCCCCCTCTCCCGCAACGCTTAGCGAAGCTCCGCCGGAGTTCTCCATCGCCACCGCCACCATGCCGTCGTGCTGCCGGATTCAAGGAGGAGCTACTACTTCCGCTGCCTGCTGGAACGGGGAGAAGGACGTCGTCTTCATCAACACCGAACGTGTGACCGAGTACGGAGGTGCTGCCCGATTGTGGCACCGTCAAGATCTTCTACGCGCTTTTGAAAGCGGCAAGTGATCGTCTACCGCAGCAACAAGAGCCTCATCTTGTAGGCTTTGGAAATCTTCAAGGGTGAGTCTCATTCATCCCCTCGTTGCTTCTGTCTTCTAGATTGCATCTTGGCTTGGATTGCGTTCTCGCGGTAGGAAATTTTTTGTTTTCTATGCAACGTATCCCTACACTTTCTTTGAGCACCTTCTTGAGAGCATAATTGTCATTTTTAGTGTAATATGTTTGTCCCAGAATATGGTTAACTGTGGTATAACTTTGATTCTTTTATCTTTGATAATCTTTACTTCTAGTCTTTCCATGAAATTCAGAGGTGCCTGAGCATTTATGTTTTGCTGTACAAATACGGGCAAGCAAGATACCACTTTATCATATCTTTTTATGAGCATTGCAATCCTACCGATAGATATGTTTCATGATGCTTATTATTAGTTTGTTGGTATCTTTTTCATGGTTGACATAACTATTAGATGACTTTATTTGCATTTATCTTATTATGAATTGCCTAAGTACTCGTCCATATAATGAGAATATTTACATCATATGAGAAAATGTGTTCGTGAAAGTTCTTTTATCGCACTCAGTTGTTAACTGAATTGCTTGCCAGAAGACGAGACGGAGGGGGGCCACGAGGGGCGCACACCACATGGCGGCGTGATACGTCTCCAACGTATCGATAATTTCTTATGTTCCATGCCACATTATTGATGATACCTACATGTTTTATGCATACTTTATGTCATATTTATGCATTTTCCGGCACTAACCTATTAACGAGATGCCGAAGAGCCAGTTGATGTTTTCTGCTGTTTTTGGTTTCAGAAATCCTAGTAAGGAAATATTCTCGGAATTGGACGAAATCAACGCCCAGGATCTTATTTTTCCACGAAGCTTCCAGAACACCGGAGAGGAAACGAAGTGGGGCGACGAGGCGGCGACATGCCAGGGCGGCGCGGCCCACCCCCTGGCCGCACGGCCCTGCTGTGTGGGCCCCTCGCGTCGCCCCTAAACCTACCTCCTCCGCCTATTTAAGCCTTCGTCGATAATAACTCCAGTACCGAGAGCCACGATACGGAAAACCTTCCAGAGACACTGCCGCCGCTAATCCCATCTCGGGGGATTCAGGAGATCGCCTCCGGCACCCTGCTGGAGAGGGGAATCATCTCCTGGAGGACTCTTCACCGCCATGGTCGCCTCCGGAGTGATGAGTGAGTAGTTCACCCCTGGACTATGGGTGCATAGCAGTAGCTAGATGGTCGTCTTCTCCTAATTGTGCTATCATTGTTGGATCTTGTGAGCTGCCTAACATGATCAAGATCATCTATCTGTAATGCTACATGTTGTGTTTGTTGGGATCCGATGAATAGAGAATGCTATGTTATTTTGATTATCAATCTATTATCTATGTGTTGTTTATGATCTTGCATGCTCTCCGTTACTAGTAGAGGCTCTGGCCAAGTTTTTGCTTCTAACTCCAAGAGGGAGTATTTATGCTCGATAGTGGGTTCATGTCTCCGTTAAATCTGGGGGAGTGACAGAAACCTCTAAGGTTGTGGATGTCCTGTTGCCACTAGGGATAAAACATCGATGCTATGTCTAAGGATGTAGTTGTTGATTACATTACGCACCATACTTAATGCAATTGTATGTTGTTTACAATTTAATACTGGAAGGGGTTCGGATGATAACCTAAAGGTGTACTTTTTAGGCATAGATGCATGCTGGATAGCGGTCTATGTACTTTGTCGTAATGCCCAATTAAATCTCACTATACTCATCATAACATGTATGTGCATGGTCATGCCCTCTTTATTTGTCAATTGCCCAACTGTAATTTGTTCACCCAACATGCTTATTCTTATGGGAGAGACGCCTCTAGTGAACTGTGGACCCCGGTCCATTCTTTTAATCGAATACAATTAACTGCAATACTCGTTCTACTGTTTTCTGCAAACAATCATCATCCACACTATACATCTAATCCTTTGTTACAGCAAGCCGGTGAGATTGACAACCTCACTGTTACGTTGGGACAAAGTATCTTGGTTGTGTTGTGCAGGTTCCACGTTTGCGCCGGAATCCCTGGTGTTGCGCCGCACTACACTCCGCCGCCATCAACCTTCAACGTGCTTCTTGGCTCCTACTGGTTCGATAAACCTTGGTTTCTTACTGGGGGAAAACTTGCCGCTGTACGCATCAGACCTTCCTCTTGGGGTTCCCAACGGTCGCGTGCTGTACGCGTATCAAGACTGTTTTCTGGCGCCGTTGCCGGGGAGATCAAGACACGCTGCAAGGGGAGTCTCCACCTCCAATCTCTTTACTTTGATTTTTTGTCTTGCTTTACTTTATTTACTACTTTGTTTGCTGCATTATATCGAAAACACAAAAAAATTAGTTACTTGTTTTACTTTACTTAATACCATGCATGTTTTTATTTCACTAGTTAAGCATAATGGAAAGTAACAGTGAGCTTTTGAAGCTATTTCCTGAGTTAAGACATGGATTGTTTGATGCGAAAATTAAAAAACCTATTGAACCTTATTTGCATGCTAGTAGCAATGTTATTAGTATGAACACTATTATTTCTAAAGCTATGGAAGAATCTAAGCTTGGGGAAGCTGGTTTTGATGAGCATGATATTTTTAGTCCCCCAAGCATTGAGGAGAAAATTTTCTTTGATGATACTTTGCCTCCTATTTATGATGATTATAATGATAGTGGTCTTTTGGTGCCACCTACTATGGAGAGTAAATTTTATTATGATTATACTATGCCTCCTACACTTGATGAGAATAATAATGATAGCTACTTTGTTGAATTTGCTCCCACTACAACTAATAAAATTGATTATGCTTATGTGGAGAGTAATAATTTTATGCATGAGACTCATGATAAGAATGCTTCATGTGATAGTTATATTGTTGAGTTTGTTCATGATGCTACTGAAAATATTTATGAGAGAGGAAAATATGGTTGTAGAAATTTTCATGTTACTAAAACACCTCTCTATATGCTGAAATTTTTGAAGTTACACTTGTTTTATCTTTCTATGCTTGTTGCATTATGCTTCATGAATTTGTTTATTTACAAGATTCCTTTTCATAGGAAGTGGGTTAGACTTAAATGTGTTTTGAATTTGCTTCTTGATGCTCTCTTTTGCTTCAACTCTTATTTCTTGGGAGTGCATCATTAAAATTACTGAGCCCATCTTAATGGCTATAAAGAAAGCACTTCTTGGGAGATAACCCATGTGTTTATTTTACTACTACACTTTTATTTTATATTTGAGTCTTGGAAGTTGTTACTACTGTAGCAACCTCTCCTTATCTTAGTTTTGTTGCATTGTTGTGCCAAGTAAAGTCTTTGATAGTAAGGTTCATACTAGATTTGGATTACTGCGCAGAAACAGATTTCTTGCTGTCACGAATCTAGGCCTAATTCTCTGTAGGTAACTCAGAAAATTATGCCAATTTACGTGAGTGATCCTCAGATATGTACGCAACTTTCATTAAATTTGACCATTTTCATTTGAGCAAGTCTGGTGCCTCTTAGAAATTCATCTTTACGGACTGTTCTGTTTTGACAGATTCTGCCTTTTATTTCGCATTGCCTGTTTTGCTATGCTTGATGGATTTTTCTATTCCATTAACTTTCAGCAGCTTTGTGCAATGTCCAGAAGTGTTAAGAATGATTATGTCACCTCTGAACATGTGAATTTTGATTGTGCACTAACCCTCTAATGAGTTGTTTTGAGTTTGGTGTGGAGGAAGTTTTTCAAGGATCAAGAGAGGAGGATGATACAATATGATCAAGGAGAGTGAAAGCTCTAAGCTTGGGGATGCCCCGGTGGTTCACCCCTGCATATTTCAAGAAGACTCAAGCGCCTAAGTTTGGGGATGCCCAAGGCATCCCCTTCTTCATCGACAACATTATCAGGTTCCTCTAGTGAAACTATATTTTTATTCCATCACATCTTATGTACTTTGCTTGGAGCATCTGTTTGTTTTTGTTTTTTGTTTTGTTTGAATAAAATGGATCCTAGCATTCATTGTGTGGGAGAGAGATACGCTCCGCTGTTGCATATGGACAAATATGTCCTTAGGCTTTACTCATAGTGTTCATGGCGAAGGTTGAATCTTCCTCGTTAAATTGTTATATGGTTGGAAACGGGAAATGCTACATGTAGTAATTGGTAGAATGTCTTGAATAATTTGATACTTGGCAATTGTTGTGCTCATGTTTAAGCTCTTGCATCATATACTTTGCACCTATTAATGAAGAAATACATAGAGCTTGCTAAAATTTGATTTGCATAATTGGTCACTCTAAGGTCTAGATATTTTCTGGTAAGGGGTTTGAACAACAAGGAAGACGGTGTAGAGTCTTATAATGCTTACAATATGTCTTTTATGTGAGTTTTGCTGCACCGGTTCATCCTTGTGTTTGTTTCAAATAACCTTGCTAGCCTAAACCTTGTATCGAGAGGGAATACTTCTCATGCATCCAAAATCCTTGAGCCAACCACTATGCCATTTGTGTCCACCATACCTACCTACTACATGGTATTTCTCCGCCATTCCAAAGTAAATTGCTTGAGTGCTACCTTTAAATTTCTATCCTCTACCTTTGCAATATATAGCTCATGGGACAAATAGCCTAAAAACTATTGTGGTATTGAATATGTACTTATGCATTTTATTTCTTATAAGTTGCTTGTTGTGCGATAACCATGTTCCTGGGGACGCCATCAACTACTCTTTGTTGAATATCATGTGAGTTGCTATGCATGTCTGTCTTGTCTGAAGTAAGGGCGATTTACCATGAGTTGAATGGTTTGAGCATGCATACTGTTAGAGAAGAACATTGGGCCGCTAACTAAAGCCATGATCCATGGTGGAAGTTTCAGTTTTGGACAAATATCCTCAATCTCATATGAGAAAATTAATTGTTGTTGAATGCTTATGCATTAAAGAGGAGTCCATTATCTGTTGTCTATGTTGTCCCGGTATGGATGTCTAAGTTGAGAATAATCAAAAGCGAGAAACCCAATGCGAGTTTTCTCTTTAGACCTTTGTACAGGCGGCATAGAGGTACCCCTTTGTGACACTTGGTTAAAACATATGTATTGCGGTGATAATCCAGGTAATCCGAGCTAATTAGGACAAGGTGCGGGCACTATTAGTATACTATGCATGAGGCTTGCAACTTGTAGGATATAATTTACATGATGCATATGCTTTATTACTACCGTTGACAAAATTGTTTCTTGTTTTCAAAACCAAAGGTCTAGCACAAATATAGCAATCGATGCTTCCCTCTGCGAAGGGCCTTTCTTCTACTTTTATGTTGAGTCAGTTCACCTATTTCTCTCCATCTCAAGAAGCAAACACTTGTGTGAACTGTGCATTGATTCCTACATACTTGTATATTGCACTTATTATACTACTTTATGTTGACAATATCCATGAGATATACATGTTACAAGTTGAAAGCAACCGCTGAAACTTAATCTTCCTTTGTGTTGCTTCAATGCCTTTACTTTGAAATTATTGCTTTATGAGTTAACTCTTATGCAAGACTCATTGATGCTTGTCTTGAAAGTACTATTCATGAAAAGTCTTTGCTATATGATTCAATTGTTTACTCATTGAATTAACATTGCTTTGATCGCTGCATTCATTACATGTGCTTACAAATAGTATGATTAAGATTATGATGGCATGTCACTTCAGAAATTATCTTTGTTATCATTTACCTACTCGGGACGAGCAGGAACTAAGCTTGGGGATGCTGATACGTCTTCAACGTATCAATAATTTCTTATGTTCCATGCCACTTTATTGATGATACCTACATGTTTTATGCATACTTTATCTCATATTTATGCATTTTCCGGCACTAACCTATTAACGAGATGCCGAAGAGCCAGTTGCTGTTTTCTGCTGTTTTTGGTTTCAGAAATCCTAGTAAGGAAATATTCTCGGAATTGGACGAAATCAACGCCTAGGATCTTATTTTTCCACGAAGCTTCCAGAACACCGGAGAGGAAACGAAGTGGGGCGACGAGGCGGCGACACACCAGGGTGGCGCGGCCCACCCCTGGCCGCGCGGCCCTGCTGTGTGTGCCCCTCGCGTCGCCCCTAAACCTACCTCCTCCGCCTATTTAAGCCTTCGTCGATAATAACTCCAGTACCGAGAGCCACGATACGGAAAACCTTCCAGAGACGCCGCCGCCGCCAATCCCATCTCGGGGGATTCAGGAGATCGCCTCCGGCACCCTGCCGGAGAGGGGAATCATCTCCCAGAGGACTCTTCACCGCCATGGTCGCCTCCGGAGTGATGAGTGAGTAGTTCACCCCTGGACTATGGGTCCATAGCAGTAGCTAGATGGTCGTCTTCTCCTAATTGTGCTATCATTGTTGGATCTTGTGAGCTGCCTAACATGATCAAGATCATCTATCTGTAATGCTACATGTTGTGTTTGTTGGGATCCGATGAATAGAGAATGCTATGTTATTTTGATTATCAATCTATTATCTATGTGTTGTTTATGATCTTGCATGCTCTCTGTTACTAGTAGAGGCTCTGGCCAAGTTTTTGCTTGTAACTCCAAGAGGGAGTATTTATGCTCGATAGTGGGTTCATGTCTCCATTAAATCTGGGGGAGTGACAGAAACCTCTAAGGTTGTGGATGTGCTGTTGCCACTAGGGATAAAACATCGATACTATGTCTAAGGATGTAGTTGTTGATTACATTACGCACCATACTTAATGCAATTGTCTGTTGTTTACAACTTAATACTGGAAGGGGTTCGGATGATAACCTGAATGTGGACTTTTTAGGCATAGATGCATGCTGGATAGCGGTCTATGTACTTTGTCGTAATGCCCAATTAAATCTCACTATACTCATCATAACATGTATGTGCATGGTCATGCCCTCTTTATTTGTCAATTGCCCAACTGTAATTTGTTCACCCAACATGCATCTTATGGGAGAGACGCCTCTAGTGAACTGTGGACCCCGGTCCATTCTTTTAATCGAATACAATTAACTGCAATACTCATTCTACTATTTTCTGCAAACAATCATCATCCACACTATACATCTAATCCTTTGTTACAGCAAGCCGGTGAGATTGACAACCTCACTATTACGTTGGGACAAAGTATCTTGGTTGTGTTGTGCAGGTTCCACGTTGGCGCCGGAATCCCTGGTGTTGCGCCGCACTACACTCTGCCGCCATCAACCTTCAACGTGCTTCTTGGCTCCTACTGGTTCGATAAACCTTGGTTTCTTACTGAGGGAAAACTTGCCGCTGTACGCATCACACCTTCCTCTTGGGGTTCCCAACGGTCGCGTGCTGTACGCGTATCACGGCGCGGTGGGCCCCTGGGCCGCGCCGCCCTATGGTGACGCCGCCTCGGCCAGCCTCCGACGCTCCCCTCTGGACTACTTAAAGCCCTTGACCTAAAAATGCGAGGGGGTTCGACCAATTTTCTAGAAGACATCCAGAACTCCGCCGCCATCGCGAAACTCAATCTCGGGATCAGAAACTCCGTTCTGGCACCCTGCCGAGACGGGGATTGGAGGAGATCATCGCCATCATCGCCACCGACGCCTCTCCATCAAACATTCATGCTTCCCCCATCCATGTGTGAGTAATTCCCCCGCTGTAGGCTGAAGGGGATGGTAGGGATTGGATGAGATTGTTCATGTAATAGCCATAAGATTGTTAGGGCATGGTGCCTAGTATCCGTTGTTGGTACTTTTATGATATTGTTGCAACTTGTTATGCTTAATGCTTGTCACTAGGGCCCGAGTGCCATGATTTCAGATCTGAACATGTTATTGAGTCATGATGATATTCATTGTTTTATGATCTTACCTGCAAGTTGTATACACATATTGCTGTCCGGAACCCGAGGCCCCAAAGTGACAAAAATTGGGACAACCGGAGGGGAAGGCTGTGATATGAGGATCACATGTGTTCACGGAGTGTTAATGCTTTGCTCCGGTATCTAATAAAAGGAGTACCTTAATTACCAGTAGTTTCCCTAGAGGCCCGGCTGCCACCGGCTGGTAGGACAAAAGATGTTGTGCAAGTTTCTCATTGCGAGCACGTGATGACCCACAAGTATAGGGGATCGCAACAGTCTTCGAGGGAAGTAAAACCCAATTTATTGATTCGACACAAGGGGAGACAAAGAATACTTGAAAGCCTTAATAGCGGAGTTGTCAATTCAGCTGCACCTGGAAACAGACTAGCTCGCAAGAGTTTATCAGTAGTAACAGTTTTATAGCAGTAACAGTAGTGAAATAACAGCAGCAGAGTAACAAAGACAGCAGTAGTGATTTTAGTAAACAGCAGGATTAAAATACTGTAGGCACGGGGACGGATGAACGGGCGTTGCATGGATGAGAGAAACTCATGTAACAATCATAGCAGGGCATTTGCAGATAATAATAAAACGGTGTCCAAGTACAAAGCAATCAATAGGCATGTGTTCCAATTATAGTCGTACGTGCTCGCAATGAGAAACTTGCACAACATCTTTTGTCCTACCAGCCGGTGGCAGCCGGGCCTCAAGGGAAACTACTGGATATTAAGGTACTCCTTTTAATAGAGTACCGGAGCAAAGCATTAACACTCCGTGAACACATGTGATCCTCACATCACTACCATCCCCTCCGGTTGTCCCGATTTCTGTCACTTCGGGGCCATTGGTTCCGGACAGCGACATGTGTATACAACTTGCAGGTAAGATCAATAAACAATGAATATCATGATGAAACAATAACATGTTCAGATCTGAGATCATGGCACTCGGGCCCTAGTGACAAGCATTAAGCATAACAAGTTGCAACAATATCATCAAAGTACCAATTACGGACACTAGGCACTATGCCCTAACAATCTTATGCTATTACATGACCAATCTCATCCAATCCCTACCATCCCCTTCGGCCTACAGCGGGGGCATTACTCACACATGGATGGGGGAAACATGGCTGGTTGATGTAGAGGCGTTGGCGGTGATGATGGCGATGATCTCCTCCAATTCCCCGTCCCGGCGGAGTGCCAGAACGGAGACTTCTGGCTCCCGCGACGGAGTTTCGCGATGTGGCGGCGTTCTGGAGGCTTTCTGGCGACTTCGACTTCTCCTCGTGCGTTTTTAGGTCGAAGGCATTATATAGACCGAAGGAGGGCGTCGGAGGCCGGCCGAGGGGGCCACACCATAGGGCCGCGCGGGCCCCCCTAGGCCGCGCCGCCTTATGGTGTGGGGCCCTCGGGCCTCCACCTTACTTGTCCTTCTGGCTCCGTCAGTATTCTGGAAAAATAGGGCCTTCTGCATAAATTCCGAGGATTTTCCCGAAAGTTGGATTTCTGCACAAAAACGAGACACCAGAATAGTTCTGCTGAAAACAGCGTTAGTCCGTGTTAGTTGCATCCAAAATACACAAATTAGAGGCAAAACAATAGCAAAAGTGTTCGGGAAAGTAGATACGTTTTGGACGTATCAACTCCCCCCAAGCTTAGCTTATTGCTTGTCCTCAAGCAATTCAGTTAACAACTGAGCGATAAAAGAACTTTCACGAACACATTTGCTCATATGATGTATATATTCTCATGCTATGGCTAATACTTAAACAGTTCATAGTGAGATACATGCAAATAAGATCATCTAACAGCTATGTCAATCATGGAGAGGTACCAACAATTAATAATAAGCATCATGAATCATGTATATGAGCAGGATTGCAATGTTCATAAGAGAGTATGATAGAGTGGTATCTCGCTTGCCTGTATTTGATTGGCAAAACATAAATGCCCGGGCACCTCTGGAGTTCATAGAAAGACTAGAAGTAGTGATTGTCAAAGATAAAAGCATCAAAGTTATACCACAATCAATCATATTTTGAGACAAGCATATTATACTAAGAATGACAGTTGTGCTCTCAAGATAGTGCTCAAAGAAATAATGGAGACACAACATAAAAGTAAAAGATTGACCCTTCGCAGAGGGAAGCAGGGATTAACATGCGCTAGAGCTTTTCATTTTTGAAATCAGGAGTAAAATTATTTTGAGAGGTGTTTGTCGTTGTCAACGAATGGTAATGGGTACACCAACTACCTCGCCAACCGGACTTTCAAGAGCGGCTCCCATGAATTATTTGCATATTTATGTGGCACTCCTTCCAATCTTTCTTACACAAACCATGGCTAACCGAATCCTCGGGTGCCTGCCAACAATCACATACCATGAAGGAGTGCCTTTTTAGTTTAGTTTTATTATGATGATGACACTCCCCCCAACCTTTGCTTACACAAGCCATGGCTAACCGAATCCTTCGGGTGCCATCCAACAATCACATACCATGGAGGAGTGTCTATTTAAGTTAATTAATTCGGGACTGGGAATCCCGTTGCCAGCTCTTTTTGCAAAATTATTGGATAAGCGGATGCGCCACTAGTCCATATGAGAGTCCGTCAAAAGTAAATGACAAGGTTGAAAGCTAAATGATACGCGTACAGCACGCGTCCGTTGGGAACCCCAAGAGGAAGGTGTGATGCGTACAGCGGCAAGTTTTCCCTCAGTATGAAACCAAGGTTTATCGAACCAGTAGGAGCCAAGAAGCACGTTGAAGGTTGATGGCGGCGGGATGTAGTGCGGCGCAACACCAGAGATTCCGGCGCCAACGTGGAACCTGCACAACACAACCAAAATACTTTGCCCCAACGAAACAGCGAGGTTGTCAATCTCACCGGCTTGCTGTAACAAAGGATTAGATGTATAGTGTGGATGATGATTGTTTGCAGAAAACAGTAGAACAGTATTGCAGTAGATTGTATTTCAGTATAGAGAATTGGACCGGGGTCCACAGTTCACTAGAGGTGTCTCTCCCATAAGATAAACAGCATGTTGGGTGAACAAATTACAGTTGGGCAATTGACAAATAAAGAGGGCATGACCATGCACATACATATTATGATGAGTATTGTGAGATTTAATTGGGCATTACGACAAAGTACATAGACCGCTATCCAGCATGCATCTATGCCTAAAAAGTCCACCTTCAGGTTATCATCCGAACCCCCTCCAGTATTAAGTTGCTAACAACAGACAATTGCATTAAGTATTGCGCGTAATGTAATTGGTGACTATATCCTCGAACATAGCACCAATGTTTTATCCCTAGTGGCAACAGCACATCCATAATCTTAGAGATTTCTGTCACTTCCCCAGATTCACGGAGACATGAACCCACTATCGAGCATAAATACTCCCTCTTGGAGTTACAAGCATCTACTTGGCCAGAGCATCTACTAGTAACGGAGAGCATGCAAGATCATAAACAACACATAGACATAACTTTGATAATCAACATAACAAGTATTCTCTATTCATCGGATCCCAACAAACGCAACATATAGAATTACAGATAGATGATCTTGATCATGTTAGGAAGCTCACAAGATCCGACAATGAAGCACAATGGGGAGAAGACAACCATCTAGCTACTGCTATGGACCCATAGTCCAGGGGTAGACTACTCACACATCACTCCGGAGGTGACCATGGCGGCGTAGAGTCCTCCGGGAGATGATTCCCCTCTCCGGCAGGGTGCCGGAGGCGATCTCCTGAATCCCCCGAGATGGGATTGGCGGCGGCGGCGTCTCAGTAAGGTGTTCCGTCTCGTGGCTCTCGGTACTGGGGGTTTCGCGACGGAGGCTTTAAGTAGGCGGAAGGGCAGGTCAGGGGGCCACACGAGGGCCCCACACCACAGGTCGGCGCGGCCAAGGGGCAAGCCGCGCCGCCCTAGGGTTTGGGCGCCTCGTGGCCCCACTTCGTCTCCTCTTCGGTCTTCTGGAAGCTTCGTGGCAAAATAGGACCCTGGGCGTTGATTTCGTCCAATTCCGAGAATATTTCGTTACTAGGATTTCTGAAACCAAAAACAGCAGAAACAATCGGCACTTCGGCATCTTGTTAATAGGTTAGTTCCAGAAAATGCACGAATATGACATAAAGTGTGCATAAAACATGTAGATATCATCAATAATGTGGCATGGAACACAAGAAATTATCGATACGTCGGAGACGTATCAGCATCCCCAAGCTTAGTTCTGCTCGTCCCGAGCAGGTAAAACGATAACAAAGATAATTTCTGGAGTGACATGCCATCATAACCTTGATCATACTATTTGTAAAGCATATGTAGTGAATGCAGCGATCAAAACAATGTATATGACATGAGTAAACAAGTGAATCATAAAGCAAAGACTTTTCATGAATAGTACTTCAAGACAAGCATCAATAAGTCTTGCATAAGAGTTAACTCATAAAGCAATAATTCATAGTAAAAGTATTGAAGCAACACAAAGGAAGATTAAGTTTCAGCGGTTGCTTTCAACTTATAACATGTATATCTCATGGATAATTGTCAACATAGAGTAATATAATAAGTGCAATATGCAAGTATGTAGGAATCAATGCACAGTTCACACAAGTGTTTGCTTCTTGAGGTGGAGAGAAATAGGTGAACTGACTCAACAATGAAAGTAAAAGAATGGTCCTCCATAGAGGAAAAGCATCGATTGCTATATTTGTGCTAGAGCTTTGATTTTGAAAGCATGAAACAATTTTGTCAACGGTAGTAATAAAGCATATGTATCATGTAAATTATATCTTACAAGTTGCAAGCCTCATGCATAGTATACTAATAGTGCCCGCACCTTGTCCTAATTAGCTTGGACTACCGGATCATCGCAATGCACATGTTTTAACCAAGTGTCACAAAGGGGTACCTCTATGCCGCATGTACAAAGGTCTAAGGAGAAAGCTCGCATTGGATTTCTCGCTATTGATTATTCTCAACTTAGACATCCATACCGGGACAACATAGACAACAGATAATGGACTCCTCTTTTATGCATAAGCATGTAACAACAATTAATAATTTTCTCATATGAGATTGAGGATATATGTCCAAAACTGAAACTTCCACCATGGATCATGGCTTTAGTTAGCGGCCCAATGTTCTTCTCTAACAATATGCATGCTTAACCATAAGGTGGTAGATCTCTCTTACTTCAGACAAGACGAACATGCATAGCAACTCACATGAAATTCAACAAAGAGTAGTTGATGGCGTCCCCAGTGAGCATGGTTATCGCACAACAAGCAACTTAATAAGAGATAAAGTGCATAAGTACATATTCAATACCACAATAGTTTTTAAGCTATTTGTCCCATGAGCTATATATTGCAAAGATGAATGATGGAATTTTAAAGGTAGCACTCAAGCAATTTACTTTGGAATGGCGGAGAAATACCATGTAGTAGGTAGGTATGGTGGACACAAATGGCATAGTGGTTGGCTCAAGTATTTTGGATGCATGAGAGGTAATCCCTCTCGATACAAGGTTTAGGCTAGCAAGGCTATTTGAAACAAACACAAGGATGAACCGGTGCAGCAAAACTCACATAAAAGACATATTGTAAATATTATAAGACTCTACACCGTCTTCCTTGTTGTTCAAACTTAATACTAGAAATTATCTAGACCTTAGAGAGACCAAATATGCAAACCAAATTTTAGCATGCTCTATGTATTTCTTCATTAATGGGTGCAAAGTATATGATGCAAGAGCTTAAAGATGAGCACAACAATTGCCAAGTATCACATTATCCAAGACATTATAGCAATTTACTACATGTATCATTTTCCAATTCCAACCATATAACAATTTAACGAAGAAGAAACTTCGCCATGAATACTATGAGTAGAGCCTAAGGACATACTTGTCCATATGCTACAGCGGAGCGTGTCTCTCTCCCATACAATGAATGCTAGGATCCATTTTATTCAAACAAAACAAAAACAAAAACAAACCGACGCTCCAAGAAAAGCACATAAGATGTGATGGAATAAAAATATAGTTTCAGGGGAGGAACCTGATAATGTTGTCGATGAAGAAGGGGATGCCTTGGGCATCCCTAAGCTTAGACGCTTGAGTCTTCTTAGAATATGCAGGGGTGAACCACCGGGGCATCCCCAAGCTTAGAGCTTTCACTCTCCTTGATCATGTTGTATCATACTCCTCTCTTGATCCTTGAAAACTTCCTCCACACCAAACTTAGAACAACTCATTAGAGGGTTAGTGGACAATAAAAATTAACATGTTCAGAGGTGACATAATCATTCTTAACACTTCTGGACATTGCATAAAGCTACTGGACATTCATGGATCAAAGAAATTCATCCAACATAGCAAAAGAGGCAATGCGAAATAAAAGGCAGAATCTGTCAAAACAGAACAGTTCGTATTGACGAATTTTATCGAGGCAACAGACTTGCTCAAATGAAAATGCTCAAATTGAATGAAAGTTGCGTACATATCTGAGGATCACTCACGTAAATTGGCATAATTTTCTAAGTTACCTACAGAGAAAACAGCCCAGATTCGTGACAGCAAAGAAATCTGTTTCTGCGCAGTAATCCAAATCTAGTATGAACTTTACTATCAACGACTTTACTTGGCACAACAAAACACAAAACTAAGATAAGGAGAGGTTGCTACAGTAGTAAACAACTTCCAAGACACAAATATAAAACAAAGTACTGTAGCAAAATAACACATGGGTTATCTCCCAAGAAGTTCTTTCTTTTCAGCCATTAAGATGGGCTCAGCAGTTTTAATGATGCACTCGCAAGAAATAGTAGTTGAAGCAAAAGAGAGCATCAAGAAGCAAATTCAAAACACATTTAAGTCTAACATGCTTCCTATGAAGAGGAATCTTGTAAATAAACAAGTTCAAGAAGCATAATGCAACAAGCGTAGAAAGATAAAACAAGTGTAGCTTCAAAAATTTCAGCACATAGAGAGGTGTTTTAGTAACATGAAAATTTCTACAACCATATTTTCCTCTCTCATAATAACTTTCAGTAGCATCATGAGAAAACTCAACAATATAACTATCACATAAAGCATTCTTATCATGAGTCTCATGCATAAAATTATTACTCTCCACATAAGCATAATCAATTTTATTAGTTGTAGTGGGAGCAAATTCAACAAAGTGGCTATCATCATATATAGGAGGCATATTGTAATCATAAAAGAAAATTTTCTCCTCAATGCTTGGGGGACTAAAAAGATCATGCTCATCAAAGCCAGCTTCCCCAAGCTTAGAATTTTCCATAGCATTAGCAACAATGGTGTTCAAAGCATTCATAGTAATAACATTCCCATTAGCATGCATATAAAGTTCCATGGGTTTTTTAATTCTCTCTTCAAATACATCATGTCCTAATTCAAGATAAAGTTCATAAAGATCTCTCATATTTTTGTTGTTTTCCATTATGCTTAACTAGTGAAATAAAAACATGCATGATATTAAGTAAAGTAAAACAAGTAACTAATTTTTTTGTGTTTTTGATATAGCAAACAAGATAGCAAATAAAGTAAAACTAGCAACTAATTTTTTTGTGTTTTGATTTAGTGCAGCAAACAAAGTAGTAAATAAAACTAAGCAAGACAAAAACAAAGTAAAGAGATTGGGAAGTGGAGACTCCCCTTGCAGCGTGTCTTGATCTCCCCGGCAACGGCGCCAGAAAAAGAGCTTGATACGCGTACAGCACGCGTCCGTTGGGAACCCCAAGAGGAAGGTGTGATGCGTACAGCGGCAAGTTTTCCCTCAGTATGAAACCAAGGTTTATCGAACCAGTAGGAGCCAAGAAGCACGTTGAAGGTTGATGTTGGCGGGATGTAGTGCGGCGCAACACCAGAGATTCCGGCGCCAACGTGGAACCTGCACAACACAACCAAAATACTTTGCCCCAACGAAACAGCGAGGTTGTCAATCTCACCGGCTTGCTGTAACAAAGGATTAGATGTATAGTGTGGATGATGATTGTTTGCAGAAAACAGTAGAACAGTATTGCAGTAGATTGTATTTCAGTATAGAGAATTGGACCGGGGTCCACAGTTCACTAGAGGTGTCTCTCCCATAAGATAAACAGCATGTTGGGTGAACAAATTACAGTTGGGCAATTGACAAATAAAGAGGGCATGACCATGCACATACATATTATGATGAGTATTGTGAGATTTAATTGGGCATTACGACAAAGTACATAGACCGCTATCCAGCATGCATCTATGCCTAAAAAGTCCACCTTCAGGTTATCATCCGAACCCCCTCCAGTATTAAGTTGCTAATAACAGACAATTGCATTAAGTATTGCGCGTAATGTAATTGGTGACTATATCCTCGAACATAGCACCAATGTTTTATCCCTAGTGGCAACAACACATCCATAATCTTAGATATTTCTGTCACTTCCCCAGATTCACGGAGACATGAACCCACTATCGAGCATAAATACTCCCTCTTGGAGTTACAAGCATCTACTTGGCCAGAGCATCTACTAGTAACGGAGAGCATGCAAGATCATAAACAACACATAGACATAACTTTGATAATCAACATAACAAGTATTCTCTATTCATCGGATCCCAACAAACGCAACATATAGAATTACAGATAGATGATCTTGATCATGTTAGGCAGCTCACAAGATCCGACAATGAAGCACAATGGGGAGAAGACAACCATCTAGCTACTGCTATGGACCCATAGTCCACGGGTAGACTACTCATACATCACTCCGGAGGCGACCATGGTGGCGTAGAGTCCTCCGGGAGATGATTCCCCTCTCCGGCAGGGTGCCGGAGGCGATCTCCTGAATCCCCCGAGATGGGATTGGCGGCGGCGGTGTCTCAGTAAGGTTTTCCGTATCGTGGCTCTCGGTACTGGGGGTTTCGCGACGGAGGCTTTAAGTAGGCGGAAGGGCAGGTCAGGGGGCCACACGAGGGCCCCACACCACAGGTCGGCGCGGCCAAGGGGCAGGCCGTGCCGCCCTAGGGTTTGGGCGCCTCGTGGCCCCACTTCGTCTCCTCTTCGGTCTTCTGGAAGCTTCGTGGCAAAATAGGACCCTGGGCGTTGATTTCGTCCAATTCCAAGAATATTTCGTTACTAGGATTTCTGAAACCAAAAACAGCAGAAAACAGCAACTGGCACTTCGGCATCTTGTTAATAGGTTAGTTCCAGAAAATGCACGAATATGACATAAAGTGTGCATAAAACATGTAGATATCATCAATAATGTGGCATGGAACACAAGAAATTATCGATACGTCGGAGATGTATCACTAAACACCACATACTTCCTTATGAGCTATGAAACATAAACACAAATTGAGAAGCATTTTGAAGGTTTTAAAGGTAGCGCATGAGAATTTACTTGGAATGGTTTGAAATGCCATGCATAGGTATTTATGGTGGATACTCTGGAATAACTTGGTTTTCATGTGTTTGGAAGCACGAGCAGCGTTCCCGCTCAGTACAAGTGAAGGCTAGCAAAAGACTAGGGAGCGACAAATCAAGAGAGCAAAGAATCGTCATAATCATGCTTGCGGCAAAATAAATTAACGGAGGCATAAAAGTGATACAAGAACTCTGAAGCAATATAAATCATCGAGGCTTAATTGACTTTGGTTCAGTCATATGCATGCGTGAGCATGTGCCAAGTCGATATAAATGAATTATTCAGAGGAGGATACCACAATGCCATACTTACTTATGAATAAAACAATGCAACAAACATCCATGACATGCTACTCATATTAATAAATTGGAGCTAAACATGAGAGATCATAAACTACTAGACTTTCTCAAATAACATATACCTCACATGAACCAACTAAGCATGCTCACATGGATGAGTATATGTACAAAAATGAAAACAAATAGAGTTCATACCAGCCTCTCACCACAATCCAATTGTCGTAGATCGTCATTACTGTCTTTTCACTTGTATAGCTTGGATAATATGAAATGAAAATCACGCTCCAGCCACCGAAGACCATTGAACTCATAAAGAACTTTACAAAACCAAAGAAGAACAGCAAATATTTTTGGTGTTTTCGAATTTGAGAACAAGAACAAAAGGAAACAAACAAACAAAGCAAAATCTTTTTGGGTTTTCTTATAGCAAACTAGCAATAGCAAATAAAGCGAAACAAATGCAAGAAACCAAAGCAAACAAATGGTGAAGAGAAACAACAGAAATATTTTTGGTCTTTTTATGTTTTGGGAAAGAAACAAAGCAAAAACAAGGAATAGCAAACTAAAAGAAACACAGAAAAGCGAGATGGCAGAAATCTGCCAAAACCTGACAGCAGTACAGAAATCGATTTTTACAAAAATCTTACGTTGCTCAGCTCGAAAAGTGTTCAACTAATGAAAGTTAGATAACAAACTGGGGAACCTGCAAAAAAATTGGCAGCTCAAAATAACGTTCTGGCTGTGCGCACGAATTTTTCTAGTAACAGTCCAGAATCTGTTTTCAGGCAGCACTTCCCCAAATATCATCTCCCTCTCATTAGAAAACCACTCAAAGAGACTAAACAAGTACGTACAAGTATCCAGCAACCATAATATGCAAAGAATGAGTGATGCCGGTATACCTCCCTCCAAGCTTAGGCTTTTGGCCTAAGTGGAGTTCAATCCCATCGAGACCATGAGGTAGTATCTCCGTAGTACGACGAAGATGGATCATATTCCGGGCATGTGCTAGAAGAAGCACCCGGATACGTGACGGTGTAGTCGTGGGAGGCCTCGGCGTCCTCGGAGTCATGCTGCTGGTGGAAGTCTTGTATCTTCATATGTTCATCCACCTCCTCCTTAGTGCACGACCATGATTGCCTGTCAATACTGAACAAACCTGGTTGGGGAAGAGGGATTTCCTTCTCATCCCCGTCAGCAAACAACATTCTATAGACCATATTATCTAAAGTAGAATCAGCGGTAACAAAATGATGACTCTTCATAGCAGCAATATCGAGTCTCCTAGGGATCAATGGCACATCATTAGGATCAAGAGGAAGTCTTAAATATGTTAAAACGCGCAGTGCAATAGTTCCTCCAAAAATAGGCCCCCTATTAGACAGGCGGCGAGCAATAAGAGAACCAAGGTGATAAGATGTTCGACCAGTAAGTGCAATATTCAAGAAAGCAAGATGGTAACTAGAAATATTGCTAGTGTTCTCCCTACCAAGAATGCTAGTAGTAATGTAATATGCAAAATACTTAATGGCGGGGAGTTGAATGTTCCTTATCTTGCCACGCTGAATGGTGTGACAATCATCATCGGTGATCCCTCGATAGAGCTCCAACAAGTCCCGGGGGTTGTCATCAATCCTCCTTGCTGTACCTACAGGGGCAATATCCAATGCACGACAAAAATCTTCCAATTCCATAGTAACAGGATTACCATAGATCTTGAATGCAACTGTCGGCTCGTATTGCGTGTTGTTGAACCTGAAGCTCTCGACGAAAATTTTGGTGAGCATATAGTATTGCTCCCTTTCGTCTTCCACGTAGGTGGTTAAGCCCGCCCTATTGACAAGGGTGAAGAAATCATCCAATATCCCTGCATTTCTCAGAAAATCATAGCATGGAAAAGATGAAGCATTAGGAGCCCCGTTGTCCTCTTCGGGCGCGAAGCTAGGCGCGATGATATCCTCATTGTACGATCGCCTAAGCCGGGTGGCGGTCCTAGAAGGTCTCCCGGTGCTGGTTGTTCCTTTCTTGAACAACTCTCCAAAGTTGAACTTCTTCATCTCTTTTCTGAAATTTTCAACAAGTGATATAAAATTTGATTTGGTGACATATAATTGAGGGAAACTACCATAGGAACTTGCTAGAGTACTAATCATGCATCAAAACTAGTTTCTACCACTTAGAACAAGCATGCAAGCTCACTAAACATGTTACCTACAGCAGCAAAATATTCAAGATATACTCCACCAAACAAAATTCTACTTGGATAATCGGAGGAGTCACATACCGAAGAGCAAATATGCCAAATCTCAGACAGAAATCTGGGCTGAGCAAAGAGATCGAGAAATCTGGAGTTCTTGAGCAAAAACGCGAGTGAGAGGAACCTGGTGCGAGTTTTTTCGGGAGAGAGAAGATGCTGGGAGAAAGAGATGAAGTAGTGGGGCAAGGAGGGGCCCACACCACAGGGTGGCACGCCCCCCTCCTTGGCCGCGCCGGCCTGTGGTGTGGCACCCTGGGGTGCCCCACAGGTCATCCTCTGGTGCTCCCAGGTGCCTCTTCGAAAAATAGGACCAACGGTATAATTTTTGCGAATTTTTGAAAACTTTGAAAAATGCACATTTCTGGGTATTAAGTTTATTATTACTGGACAGGAAAATTTTTGAAATCTCCAATTAACTAAGGAACTTTGCAAATTAAAAGTGCTACAGCAACTAGAGCAAGTGGAGGAAGAAAGAGATGTTGTTTACCTCCTCTATGCATATAAAAAGTATTTGTTAACAAGGTTGATCAAGTCTTGCCACCAAATAAATTTTACATAGCATAAGAAGAAATAAACCTCAAATCAATCATGTTACCTTGAATTGTATTGATATGGATCCAATCACGAGAGTTTGATATTCTTCTTTAGGCTCATATATAGGACAATCAATAGTTCCCACTTTGATAGTTCTCACATTAGAAATAGTATTAACTCCACACGCTTTCTCAATCCTCTTGGGAAAATAAACGGTATGCTCCCTATCATCAACATTGAAAGTAACCTTTCCTTTATTGCAATCAATAACAGCCCCTGCGGTGTTAAGAAAAGGTCTCCCAAGTATAATAGACATATTATCATCTTCAGGCATTTCCAACACAACAAAATCAGTTAATATCAAGCAGTTAGTAGTAACTTGAACAGGAACATCCTCACATATACCAACAGGAATAGCAGTAGATTTATCAGCCATTTGCAAAGATATATCAGTAGGTATCAACTTATCTAGATAAAGCCTCTTGTAAAGAGAAAAAGGCATAACACTAACACCGGCTCCCAAATCACATAGAGCAGTTTTAACATAATTATTTTTGATAGAACAAGGAATAGTAGGTATACCTGGGTCGCCCAATTTCTTTGGCACTTTGCCATTGAAAGAGTAATTAGCAAGCATAGTGGAAATTTCCTCATTGGGGATTTTCCTTTTGTTAGTAACAATATCTTTCATATACTTTGAATAAGGAGGCAATTTAATAGCATCAGTCAAAGGGATTTGCAAGAATAAAGGTTTCATCCAATCGCAAAATTTATTATAGTGTTCTTCTTCCTTTGATTTTAGTTTCTTAGCAGGAAAAGGCATTTGCTTTTGGACCCAAGGTTCTCTTTCATTACCATGTTTCTCAGCAATAAAATCTTCTTTAGTGTACTTTTTATTTTTAGCATGCTTTTCAGGTTCTTCTTCAACCTCTTCTTTATGAGGAGTATCATTCTTATCATTATCTTTATCATGTTCATTACCACTTTCAGTTTCAGCATCAGAAATAGAAATACTATTAGGATCATCAGCAGGTTCAGAGGATTCTACAACATTTTTATGTTTCTTCTTCTTTTTCTTCTTAGAAGGAGCACTAGGTTCAATGCGTTGAGAATCTTGTTCAATTCTTTTGGGATGCCCTTCAGGATATAGAGGATCCTGGGTAGAGACACCACCTCTAGTTGTTACTTCATAAGCATGTTTCTCTTTAGAATTATTCCCCAACAAGTCATTTTGCACTTTAGTGAGTTGATCAATTTGAGTTTGAACCATCTGAAAATGTTTAACAAGCATCTTAACATCATTGGAGGTTCTCTCTACAATATCATGCAATTCACTAATAGCTCGAGAATTTTCCATTAAATGATTCTCTACTCTCATATTAAAATTTTCTTGCTTAACAATATAATTATCAAACTCATCTAAGCATTGTGCAGGAGGTTTCGAATACGGAATATCTTCCCTAGTAAAGCGTTGAAGGGAGTTTACCTCAATCATGGATGAAGGGGGAATTATCTCACATATATCTTCTATGGGAGGAAGATTCTTCACATCTTCAGATTTAATACCTTTCTCTTTGAGAGACTTCTTGGCTTCCCTCATATCTTCATCATTCAATTTAATTAAACCCCTCTTCTTTAATATTGGCGTTGGAGTTGGTTCAGGCGTAGTCCAATCATCATGATTCCGGCCTATTTTAGCCAATAATTCTTCAGCGTCGTCTGGAGTTCTTTTCCTGAAAACACAACCAGCACAACTATCCAGGTATGCCCTAGACTCAATGGTTAGTCCAGTATAAAATATATCAAGTAAATCATGCTTTTCCAAATCATGATCAGGCCGAGCTCTAATAAGAGAGCAAAATCTCGCCCAAGCCTCAGGCAATTTCTCTCCATCTCCCTGGTCAAAATTATAGATTCTCTGCAAAGCAATATGTTGAGCACTAGCAGGAAAGTATTTACGGAAGAAAACATCAAGCAATTCTTTTGGACTTTAATAGAATTAGGTGGCAAACTATTATACCAAGTTTTAGCGTCATCCTTTAATGAGAATGGAAAGATTTTAGCAACAAAGTAAGTACGCTTCTTAACATCATCAGAAAACAAGCTACTCAGAGTAGATAACTCAATCATGTGTTCAATAGCACTTTCTTTTTCAGTACCACAAAACGGTGTTTTCTCAACAATAGCTATATGAGATAGATCAAGAGAAAAATCATAATCTTCATCCTTAATGTTTATAGGAGATGTGGCAAATTTAGGATCAGGAGACAGTTTATATCTAACAGCATGTTCTGCAAGCAATTTTTTAATTTTTCTTGCATCAGTAGTAGCATTGCATTTTTCAATAAAATCATCATTAAGCTCCACATAATCTTCATCAGGATCATCACTAGAATAATCAAGTTCAGGTGAATTAACAGGTGTAGTAGCATTAGGAGTTTCAGTATTTTCAATTTGTCTAGACCTAGCAATCATAGCATCTAGAAAGGATCCCAATGAACCACTATCATCAAGCACAGCAGAAATATTATCAATATTATGAGAGTTTTCAGATTCAGCAGAAGTACCCGCATGTGAAGCATGTGGCGGTGAAACAAGTTTATCAATCACAGATGGTGAATCAAGAGCAGCAGAGGTACTCAGAGTTGTACCTTTTCTTGTAGTGGATGGTAATATGGCGACCTTAGTATCGCGAGGTTTACCCATGATGGAGAATTTGCAGCGAACAATATCAATCCAAGTAAACTTCCAAATAAAGCTATGCTCCCCGGCAACGGCGCCAGAAAATAGTCTTGATGACCCACAAGTATAGGGGATCGCAACAGTCTTCGAGGGAAGTAAAACCCAATTTATTGATTCGACACAAGGGGAGACAAAGAATACTTGAAAGCCTTAACAGCGGAGTTGTCAATTCAGCTGCACCTGGAAACAGACTAGCTCGCAAGAGTTTATCAGTAGTAACAGTTTTATAGCGATGCAGTAGTGAAATAACAGCAACGAGTAACAAAGACAGCAATAGTGATTTTAGTAAACAGCAGGATTAAAATACTGTAGGCACGGGGACGGATGAACGGGCGTTGCATGGATGAGAGAAACTCATGTAACAATCATAGCAGGGCATTTGCAGATAATAATAAAACGGTGTCCAAGTACAAAGCAATCAATAGGCATGTGTTCCAATTATAGTCGTACGTGCTCGCAATGAGAAACTTGCACAACATCTTTTGTCCTACCAGCCGGTGGCAGCCGGGCCTCAAGGGAAACTACTGGATATTAAGGTACTCCTTTTAATAGAGTACCGGAGCAAAGCATTAACACTCCGTGAACACATGTGATCCTCACATCACTACCATCCCCTCCGGTTGTCCCGATTTCTGTCACTTCGGGGCCATTGGTTCCGGACAGCGACATGTGTATACAACTTGCAGGTAAGATCAATAAACAATGAATATCATGATGAAACAATAACATGTTCAGATCTGAGATCATGGCACTCGGGCCCTAGTGACAAGCATTAAGCATAACAAGTTGCAACAATATCATCAAAGTACCAATTACGGACACTAGGCACTATGCCCTAACAATCTTATGCTATTACATGACCAATCTCATCCAATCCCTACCATCCCCTTCGGCCTACAGCGGGGGAATTACTCACACATGGATGGGGGAAACATGGCTGGTTGATGTAGAGGCGTTGGCGGTGATGATGGCGATGATCTCCTCCAATTCCCCGTCCCGGCGGAGTGCCAGAACGGAGACTTCTGGCTCCCGCGACGGAGTTTCGCGATGTGGCGGCGTTCTGGAGGCTTTCTGGCGACTTCGACTTCTCCCCGTGCGTTTTTAGGTCGAAGGCATTATATAGTCCGAAGGAGGGCGTCGGAGGCCGGCCGAGGGGGCCACACCATAGGGCCGTGCGGGCCCCCCCTAGGCCGCGCCGCCTTATGGTGTGGGGCCCTCGGGCCTCCACCTTACTTGTCTTTCTGGCTCTGTCAGTATTCTGGGAAAATAGGGCCTTCTGCATAAATTCCGAGGATTTTCCCGAAAGTTGGATTTCTGCACAAAAACGAGACACCAGAACAGTTCTGCTGAAAACAGCGTTAGTCCGTGTTACTTGCATCGAAAATACACAAATTAGAGGCAAAACAATAGCAAAAGTGTTCGGGAAAGTAGATACGTTTTGGACGTATCAGCACGTACGACTATATACGGAACACATGCCTATGGTTATTTAGTACTTAGATACTGTTTTATTATTATCTGCAAATGCCTAGTCTTGATTATTACATGAGTTATCTTATCCATGCAGCGTCCGTTCATCCATCCCTATGCCTACAGTATTTTAATCCTGCTGTTTACTATAATCACTACTGCTGTCTTTATTACACTGATGCTTATATTTCACTACTGCTACTGCTATAAAACTGTTGCTACTGATAAACTCTTGCGAGCAAGTCTGTTTCCAGGTGCAGCTGAATTGACAACTCCGCGGTTAAGGCTTACAAATATTCTTTGGCTCCCCTTGTGTCGAATCAATAAATTGGGTTTTTACTTCCCTCGAAGACTGTTGCGATCCCCTATACTTGTGGGTCATCACTTTATCCAGGAGCACCAAACAGGACCAAAACCCTTTGCCTCAAGCACTGCCAAAATGAAGGAGTGATTGACTTTATCAAAAGCTTTCTCAAAATCAATCTTGAAGTCCACTACCTCCTTTTTTAGCTCTATGACAGTAATGCAAGTATTCATAGGCCCAAGCTAGGCAATCTTGAATAGTTCTAGACTTTATAAATCCATATATATTCTCATGGATAATGCTCTGAATGACAGTTTGCAGTCTATTAATTAGCCAGTAATTTGGCGATAAGTTTTAAGATACAATTTAAAAGAGAGATTGGTCTAAAATCTTGGATAGTCTCAGCATTGTCCTTCTTTGGCACCAGGGTAATATAACAACTATTTATACTCTAGAGGCAGAGATTTCCCTGATGAAACTGGTCACACAGATCATAAAAATCTTGCTTGATGATAGGCCAACATTTTCTAAGAAATTCAGCATTAAAGCCATCAGGCCCTGGAGATTTGTTGTTTGGAAACTCCTTAATGACTGCATAAATTTTATCATGAGTGAAGGGAGCTTCTAAGAAAGCAAGATCAATCCCATCATTGTTCAGCAAATGTGCAAAAGGAGCAAGTGAAGAGATGTTCTTTGATTGTCCTAGCCTTTCCCTGTAAGCTTGCAAGAGTAGTGTAGCTTTGGCAGCATGATCACTGACAGGGACACCAGTACTATCATTGATAGTGGCAATATGATTCTTACTTTTCTGACTGGAGGCCATTGAGTGGAAGAACCTTGAATTCTCATCCCCCAAAGTTACCCACTTAATCTTTTCCCTTTGCTTCCAATAGACTAATTGCTATTGCAAAAGAGTGGCCAAATGTTGTTTCATGGCAACTCTAAAAGATCTTTCCATTGCATATAAATCTCTGAAATTTTCAATGCCATCCACAAGAGAAATCAAAGAATTTAAATCAGCTATGTCTTCCTTAATGGATGATAAAGTCTTAGCCCAAGCCTTGAGGTCTTTGCGCAAGAATCTAAATTTAGCAGTAATTCTCTTAGCTGCATCAGCATAATGCACTGAGTCCAAGCTCTTTCAACTAAAGGTAGGAAACCCTCCATATTGAGCCATTTATTCTCAAATCTAAAAACATTATACTTGGGGATTGAAGTTTGAATGGAGAGAACACATGGTATATGATCTGAAGTAGTCATGGCAAGAGGTTCAGCTAAAGTATTGGGGAAGACTTGGGTCCATGCTAAAGAGGAGAAGAACCAATCTAGTCTATGAAGCAAGGGTGTGTTCTGCATATTACTCCAAGTGTACTTTCTCCCTTTTAGGGGAATATCAACCAAACCAAGATGACTAATAGTCTCATTGAATAGCAGCATCTCATTGATGTTACCAACAGGTCTGTTTCTATCTTGGGGAGATCTAATGAGATTGAAATTCCCAATCATCAAGTAGTTTTCATCTGAGGGAATGTGAATATTATACATCCATTGCAGAAACTGAATTTGCTCATTGTCAGTACAGGGTGCATAAACATTGGTCAAGGTCCAGTAGTCATCAGATTTTGTTGCATGAAATTCAACTGAGAGAGCATATTTGTTCTAAAAAACTTCCACTCCAGTGAAAACAGAACTATCCCAAACTGTTATAATTCCACCTGATCGACCAACAGAGGGAACATATGCAAAAGAGTCAAAATTTCTTGGACAAAATTGTCTGAGGAAAGTAATGTCCACTTGCTCTCTCTTAGACTCTTGCAAACAGATAACATGGCATCCACTTTCACGAATTTTGTCAAATATAAGTGTCCATTTAGCTGGGTTATTAAGACCTCTAATATTCCAATTTATGATTTTCCAAAAGATCTTATGCATTGGGAACATACATAGGAGCTAAAGTATACTGTCAAGTACACAGTGACAGAGACAGCTAACTGAACTAGAAGGATGCATGCATCAATTCTTCATGGATTTCTTGGACTTGCTTGCATTGGGGTCATCCTTGGAGGATTTCTTCTGACCAATCTTAGTTATCACAACTGGTGGCACTTCTTCATCTTCCTCATCCTCATCTAAGGAATCTTGGATATTAAACTTGCGGCACAGGTTTCTCACAACAGATTTCGTTACAGGAGGAGCAACAACAACACAAGCAATGCAATTCTTGTCAAAGCAAGTTTTAGCTCTGTACCCCTTATTGAGGAGTTTCAGTCTGTCACTTCTTCTCACTTCAGAGTAGGCTAGAGGGATTTTACTACCCTTTCTCTTGTGATGCCGAGCAAAGGTGGAGAATGACTGGTCTTCTACTTGGATTCTTGGTGTTTGTGGTGTAAGAAAGCCTTGGGTTACCTCCAAGGTTGCCACAGAGAGGGTGCAAACAGGTGGAGCCAGAGAAGGACAATTCCTTGGCAGAGCAAAGGCTCTAGATGCATCAGGGTGACCAAAATCCAGTTCACTGATAATTTTCCAAATCTTGGACTGCAGAAGACTCTTGGCCCAGTCAAAATCTTCTGGGGTTTAGAGTCTGGCAGTAAAGAAATCTGCCCACTGAGTAGGAACAGTAACTGAATTAACAAGAGCACCATCAGGCTTGAAGAATGAAGACAAAGCAATTGTGCCTTCCCTAGAATAGAAAAAAGTGTTAAGCTTCATGCACTAGCCACTTGAACCAAAAGTCCGAACTGATGGAAAGGGCTAGGCAATCCACATATACACTTCACAACACCCCCACTCGCGTGTGACGGGAGAAGAGAAAGTCAACACGTGAAAGAAGAAGAGCACACCGAAACAGCGGTGGCTAAAGAGGGGGGCAACAGCAATTTTTAGGCTTAATTGTGAAAACCATGTGAAAGCCAGGATTTGAACTCGAGACCTGGGGCTCTGATACCATGTTAAGCTTCATGCACTAGCCACTTGAACCAAAAGTCCGAACTTATGGAAAGGGCTAGGCAATCCACATATACACTTCACAACAGAAAGAAGCTTGCTCAGGTCCATAGCTAGGAGATATGGCTGCCACAGGGTCTACAAGTATCTCAAGTACAAGTGCCATCCCAATATGCACATGTTGTTGCTGAGGTGCCCCATTGAGTGAATCTCCTAACTCATCTGACAGGGTATTAGCAGAACTAATGGTAATAGTCAGATCACTCTGCATTTCTTCAGGCTGATCCATATCAACATCTACAGGTTCTTGGATATGAGCATTAGGAGCAGCTAAGGCAAAGAAAACATTATCTCCAGGAAGATGCTCAATAGGGTTAATCAAATCATTTAGCTATAAAAAGTCCTCCTCATTCAGTTGATGTGGCTGTGCATTTAGATCAATAGGAATATTATGAGGCGCAACATTCAGATTAGGTGGTCCATGAATCATATTATCAATAAAATCAAGATTTTGACCAGCTAAGTTGACATTAGCAGGAGCCAAGTTCTGGGCCTGAATCTGACCATGTAACCAAAGTGGCCAATCATGTGGGGCTTGTTGGGCTTGTGCTGGGCTAGGGGCTTGACCAGCAGGTGCAAAGGGAGCGTGGGGCATTGGGTGTGGAGTAGATCCATCAGCAGGTGGAATATCCTCATCAGCTGGAAGCCCACCAAGCAACTTTTGACTTAAAATAAAAATAGGCACATACCAAGATTCAACAGCCCACTCACTACCAGATGAAACAACACATGAATGAGGTATATGATGCAAATCCACAACTCTGACTTTGACAATAAGAGCACCATAAGTACTGACTTCTTTATCCCAAGATATGAAAGCTCCAAAGTCCTTAACTGCCCCTCTGATGTGTTCATCAGCCCACATATCAGTTGGAAAAGCTAACAACATTAGCCATCATTCTCTATTATAAGTAAAAGTGCGGTGATTCAAACCCTTGTTGTGCTTGACAAAGGAAACTTCCCTGCCCTGGAACTGAATAGGACTATTACTAACTAGCCAGTCACGATCAGAAGGGGAACTAACACGCACATAAGCGGAACCAATAGGGCAGCGCTGCGAGATACCAAGCGAGAATCTGAGCACATCCTCAATCAGCGAACACAGAAATAACCCGGTGGCCGCAAACGGCTAGTGCGCGGGGAGGTCAGGCACAATGGTGGAGATGGCGACATCTTCGTTCTTGGCAGTGACCTTGCCGGCGAGGTGGTAGCGGCAAAGCTGCGGACGATTTGCAACATCCACGATCTCATAATGACCAGGATGAACAGAGTAGGGTCGACCGGAAAGTTAGCCATCGCGGATTGGCTCAATGCGGCGGCGGCAGGCGGCATGTTCAGCGAGGAGCTACAGTGCTGCTGTGCAGCAGGGTGCCAGTGAGATGAAGAGGCAAGGCCCAGGCCAAGAAAAGAAATGGGAGGAAATTCCTTAATCTGCTCCAGGCAAGTGGGGATGCTTCCAGACGGGCGAGATCCAACCGCTAGGGTTAGCCCAGGATCGGCAATCAACGGTTGCGAATGATCATCATTAAGCGGAAGGTTTAGATCCAGAGTATCAGCGGCAGGACCTTCCTTAAACGGAAAATTGACTTCCTTTTGGACCCATATTTGCTTAACAGCGCCAAAACAATTATCTTTAATGTGTCCAGGTTTATTACAGGCATAGCATATAATCCGATTCCAACAATTACGGCGAATGTGACCCACTCGGAGACACCTTGGACACGTTGGCTTGGAGTACAGCTTCAGCGCTGATGGGCCAGATTGCAGGGCCAAAAAATCCAGTCTATCAAAGGCGGATATACGCTCAGGGACAGCGGGAGACCGCAGCCTATCGATGGCTGAAACACGGGTTTGAGCAGGCCTTGTTCTCGTGGCAGCACAATGGGCCTGACCTGGGTCCAAAGATGGAGACTGCGAATTAGTTTTAATAAATTATCCGCGCCCAACGCCGGAATTGCAGCCTGCAGCCTATCAAAAACAGAGTTAATGGGGACTGTTGACGCAGAAGGCGCATTAACAGATGTTGGTAAAGAATATCCCCAGAATAAGTGTCCAATAATTTCCTCCGATGGCTTGCTAGAGATCAAAATCCGTAGATCCCGCTGTTGAGAAGGTCGCAGCGACTCTAGGGGAGAAATGACCAGACGATCACCATCATCAAACCTTAAGCATCTCAAAATCCAGACCTGCTAGGATGGCTTCTGAGAGACGCTTCTTCTCCCAAGAGGTGAAATTCTGAATGAAGGGGAGCTGGTTGATCCTTTGCGCAGCAGGAATGGCAGGTTTGGCACGCATCTGTCTTCCAAGAGGGACTTTGTTGGCACCTGTCAAAGGCTGACGATCAGCATCAGCAAAAAATTTCCTGCCAACGGAAGTCCATGACTGATCTTCTTCCTGTTCCCACAAGTAAAATTCCCTTGAAAAATTCGGACCACCATGACCCCATAGCAAGAAGAACACCTCAAACTCTGAGCACTTGAAATGTCGAAGATTCTTAATAAAAAAACCAACCTCCTTGTTGCAGACAGAGAACCGGTAGGTGCTGTCTTGGAGAAAGACAACATTGAAATCTTGAGGTATACCACCCAAAGAAACTTGGAGCAGCATGGCAACCATGGAGGGATCAAGACGATGCTTTGAACGACCAAAAGATGCAACGAGGAAGAATTCATGGCTATTATGTGCTCTAGAGAACGCCACAGGGCAACGAAACCATTGCCAGATCTGCTTCTGCAGCCCAATCCCTGGTTTCAGATCTAAAGAAGGAGGCATCAGAGGTACACGGGCATGCGGCGTCTCCACGGGGAACTCAGCTCCCACTAAAACCCGGTGGCAAGGGATGGAGATCACTGATCCAGCAGTGATAACTTCACCCATAGTCAGATATTGGGCATCAACCAACTGGCCATCAGAATCCAACAAAGCCAGGCGCAGAGCTTGTGGACGAAGGTAGAGGAAGCCCGAATCCGAGTCGGTCGAGAGCGGCCATTGAGAGATGAGGGAGCAGAATTTTACCTGCCATCTAGATGGCGGCGCCTCCGACGTCATGTGGAGGCTGGAAGCAGAGGATGTAGCCGAGAGAGGGAGGGGAGCGGCCCCTTCAGCATCGATCACCGCCGACGGAGATCTCAGATCTCAGATCGCCAATGGCTATCGGTGACGCAAATTCGTAACTCATATGGTTGTAAGGCCCTCAAGTAGCACATCACTCGTCATATATGCAAAATAAGTTATTTCTAAAAAAATGTATATAATGAGTCAACTCTATTGGATACAAAAACTTGAAACCCGATAATTCCTCCGATTTAAATTAGTTGACTTAACTTTGTTCAGATACATAAAGTTAAAATATATCTAGATATATCCATATTTAAACAAAGGTGAATCAATTAATTTAGATTGGAGGGAGTACCTGTTTTCGTTAACAAATCAAACCAGACGCCCCGTTGCAGATTCATCGTCGGTGCGCGTGTACTGGTTTTCTTTTTGAGGGACAATTTCTTACAAGTTACTACAACTTAGAACTTGAACCAAACTGATGCAACGAGAGGCTCCGACTTCTAATCAACCTCGGGCACCCTGCGAACCGGCACAGCTACGGACTCATTACACCACCTCGAATCGGAGTACCACCAACCTAGTCCGCCTCGATCGCGTTGCACCCCACGTCCTTTATATACACATCCACGCCGCAGCTTCCGATCCCCACGATCAACACGGCGCGCAAGTAGACGCCCAAATCGTCGGTCGACCGATCTCGTCGCGGCGTGATCCCTCGATCGGCATGGCGAAGCCTAGCGTCAACCTCTTCGCATTGCTTGAGAGGAGCGACGCCGGCGACAAACGACTCGGCGACTTGGACGCAGCACCCAAGAACACGGCCAAGCCGGAAGCCGTCTACCCTTCTACTAAGGATCACATAATCAGACAGAGGCGACTGCTTCCATAGACCCCCAACGTCGAACGGGTATGTTGAGCGGAACACAAGGACGACCCAGATTACTCCGCGGCGAGGGGCAGGATCATCTTTTCAACTTCGATTTGGGTATAGAAATGCCCGCTCCAAAACCCGCAGGACCCGTTAGCCCGAGAAGGTACGCGTATCACCGCGAGAATACATACACGCCCGTACCTCTTCCGCGTACATGCCCGTACCCCTTCCGCGTACATACCCCTTCCGCGTACACGCCCGTCCATGCCCACGGGTCCACACACGGGTCCATGCCCACGCGCACAGTCCAAAAGAGTCCACTACTTTATCCCCAGTCGGCCGCATCCCCTCCCCACCATCCCCATTTCTGGCAAAAAGCAGAGGAGAGAAAACCCTAACCCTAGTTCTTCGGTGAAGAAAGCCTCTCTCCCTACACTCCCATTTCTTGGGCGAAGCACAGATCCGGCAATGGACATGAACTTTGCCGCGGCTGCTGCTGGTTTGGAGGGCGGAGAGGGAGCGGCTGCGGCTGCGGGGGCGGCCGCGGGAGAGGTTTCGGGAGCGGGAGCGGGAGCGGCTGCGCCTGCTGGTGCGGTGGCGGACAGCGGCGCGGGAGCTGCTGGTGCTGATCTGGGCGGCGTCGCTGATGCGGTGGCTGCTGCTGCTGCTGCTCGCGCCGCTGCCGAGAGGGAGGCGGCGTACAAGGAAATTGACGCCTTGTACGAGGCCAGCCAGTACGTCCAGCCCTGCGAGGTAAAGCTATGTCTCCCCTCTCAGATCTGGTAACCCCTGCAAAGTAGATGTCGTAGATGCGCGTGGATGCTATGTCGATCTGGTAACCGCAGCTATGTCCTCGAGTACATCGAGCCCTGCGAGGTAGATCTACTCCCTCCGTCCAGAAATAAGTGGATGCGCGTGGTTTTGTAGAGACATAGGAACTTGATCTTGACATGTTCACACCTGGATATTTCAGGCTCTGTGTGTCATCATCTAGCATTTTATTTCTTTGGTGGTAGCCATTTACATTATTTGAAAAAGTAGGACTTACAAAATCATCTTGTATGTTTCTGAATCCTTTGTCCAATGGACTGGAAAACTTCTCTCCAGATTTACCATTTATCTGGGGACTTGCCTCGTGATCCTATGGGTACATTTATTTGGTTCAGATGATGGACTAGCAGCAACAAACATTGGCGAGTTAATATTACTAGTTGAATGCCCGTTGTGATCTTGTATCCAAAGCAACAAACATTCATTTTTCTTGCACTTCTTCTACCATTGTGATCTTGTATCCAAAGCAATAAACTTTGTATTAAAATCATTACTGTGTACCACTATAACAAGACGATATCATTCAAACTATTGTGGATTCAGCTAAATTATTCTCAAACAACAAATAAGATACAACTACTAAATAAGTCACTTGCCTAATATAAATGAAAATTGCAGTCATACTAAGTTGGTTTGGAGCTTCTTCATATAGAAATGAGCCTATTTGCCGTTGGGGATTGAAATGGGTCAAGAGCTGAAGGTTTGCTGTTTACCATGATTTTAGACGCAAGAATGTATGATAAACGACTTGAGAACCACTTTTTAATACAGACCTCTCATTTGAATTTTTAAACAAGAAAAACATAGTTAACAGAGTGTTGAACCGTGTAGAAAAGCAATATAAGGTACTTGTAGTTTTCCACATGATATAATCCACCAATTGATCATGATTCATGTCCTTTTATGGAACTTAAGTAGCTATGAGGCTTGTTACATGTCAAGGACCTGGTATGTCCTCGATGTCTGTCACCGTCGTCAACTTTGATGTTTGTGTTGATAATCAATGCCGATTTCATCAGCTGGCCAGCCAGCCCCGCTCCCTCCCCCTTCTCCTTCCTGCTGTTCTACTCACCTTCAAGTCCTCTTCTTTGCGGTCGACAACTTACACCCTTTCTCCTCTTATGGTCTTCAATGTTACGCACATCTAAATTTTTACGGACATAAATACTAAACATATGTGCTGACAAGTGTTAAACAAGGAAAAAGTATTGGTATTTCAGACCTTGATTGTGGATCAGGTCCTTGCCCCGTTTCCCTGTAGATTCAGTGAATTATGGGAAAGCTTTTTTATGTAGATCAACACTATATTGTTCTATGCCAACATATGGAAAATAAAGAGTATGTCAGATGGAAAACTCATCATTTACATCCTGATGTATGTATCAAACAAACCAGAAATAATATTTATTATATCAGCTACTGCTTTATGTCTGCCGCTTGCATAAGAACATAAAGTCCTAAGGAAATTCAAACTTATGCTCAAATTATAAACAGAACAGAAAAATAGTAATTGGACTTCCACTAAGAAAAATAAAAGATATGTTCAAATGAAAGCTACTGCTTTCTTCATGAAAAAAGTACTATAGGAAACAAAATCAGCAACATATGTGACAAGGTAACCAAAAATGGATTGCCTTTTGACAACCTGCAAACCTAGAAATTTTAGGTGGTTGAAGAATGCCTACCTACAGTTGATTTGTTTTTGGATGTCGTAGAAACTCTTAGTAAGCTATTATTTTTGAAATTATTCATGCTTAGTAGTGACTCTTCAGGTTTGCCGAATGTGTGGAAAGTCCTTTCTTGGCGGTATGTAAATCTTGTACCAAGATAGAAAGCATAAATACATTATCTTTAACAGTTTGTAAATCGTGTATCCAAACTCCCATGGTTAAAGTTTGCTCGCTATGTTCCTCAGGTATGAATTGTAAGAATTACTCATTAAATTTAGCAGTTAATATTAAGAAGATATGAACTTTGTGAATACCATACCATGTTCTGCATCCTTTAACCGCTTCCTCACATGTGCCCCTTTATTTGCAGTACAACACAGATGACGACGTCGATGAGGACAACTTTGAGTCCTACGTGCAGAGGCAGGTCAAGGGATTCGAGTCTCGGATTCTGAAGACAGTGCGTAGGGGAAGGCATGCTTGCCCCTTCTGTCCCTGCAAGGTGAAGGACGGCGCGCTGGCTTCCCTTGAGATGCATGCTATGGACACTCGCGACAGCGCCCGCGAGTGGCAGGGCAAGGCTGACCACGAGGCACTTGCAAGGTTTCTGCTGGGTCCTCGCCTTCCCCGTTCCGGCAGGATCCTCATGAGGCGTCGCAACATCTGAACATACCATGCATGCCTCAGCCCGATGCTCGCCGCCGTATATATGTTATGTCCTTGGAGCTTATTTCTGTCTGGTTGTAATGGATAACTAAGAACTTTTAGGTTTAATGTGTGTACGTAGAACCTTAAGTTCTACTTATGGAATTTCTTAGTACTAAGAACTTATATCTCCAGTGTTATGCATGAATGCTTGCTTGTTTAGATAAATGCTAGTTATGACTGTTATGCATGAATGCCTGCTTGTTTAGATAAATGCTAGTTATGACTGTTATGCATGAATGCCTTGTTTAGATAAATGCTAGTTATAACTTTTAAGCATGAATGCCTTGTTTAGATAAATGATAGTTATAACGGTTACTCTTTTATCTAGATAAATGCTAGTTATAACTGTTATGCATGAATGCCTTGTTTGTTATTCTCATGCATAGATTGTTTTTCACATAGACTGCTCAGTCTCCGTAGCCAAACTTGTTCGATCCCTCGATAACAAAGTCATTGCCACATAGAGATGTTAGCTAAAATCAACAAGTTTGATTACCATAGAAGGTACAGGTAAGAAAGAAGTAAAAAATAGTCACATATGAGTTTGAGGCAAAAAATAGTCACATATTTGTGTACTTGTGATTATTTCGACGTTGACTAAATAGATCATGCACCATTCCGTGTTAAGTCTCCTAGGTTTCTCACATGAAATAACCATGCACTCAGTTGGACTCACCCTGGCAACCCCATCCACATCCACATCCACATCCATCCACTTGATTTGGCATCGAAGGTTTCGTGTGAACACACGAAACCTTTAAAATACTTTTTTTGGTATTTTCAATTCAATTTCCACAAACTAATACATAATTGGGACATGGTTTTCCACAAACTAATACATATTTTGAACCATGGTGGACACAAATATAAAATTTTGCAAAAAAACTAAACCTAACTAGACCGTGCATCCAAGGTTTCCTGTGTTCACTGCTAACAATCCCCAGTCACCCAAACTGGAAAATCCAGCGGGAGGATGAGGCGAACACCCAGAAACTTCCATGCACGTATTCGCTGCGAAGAAACAACACTCTTCATCAGTCGTCCTCCTCGTCGGTGCTGTCGCCGTGGTTGTCGTGGTTGTCCCGGCGGCAGCGCGTCTCGTCGAAAACCTTGACGCTCAAGTCCCTGTCGCCATAGTAGGTGAACAGGAGGATGAAGCCGGCTTCGAGTCTGTGGTGGCGCGCGAACTTCTCCCAGCCGATGTGGAGGTACATCTTGCCGCGCCCGTCATATATCACGTCGACGATCCACCGGTAGAAGCCGGACGAAGCCTCCTGCAGATGCAGCGTGCCCGGTCGATCGTCGCCGGCGACATAGACGGCGAAGGGGTCAGGAAGTCTCTGGATGCCGCGTGGGTCGCCCTTGAGTACGAGGACGAACTCGAACAGCACGGGCCCCTCCACGTCCATCTCCGGCGATGAAGCCGACGGTGTGGCAGGCGACGGCGAGCGTGCAGCTCTGCCGCGGCCACGGCCACGACCACGTCGGCCTCCGCCTCTCCCAGCCATGGCGTCAACTCTTGTTGAGACGGTAGCGGCAAGGGTTGGGGAGAGAGCCTCTAGGGTTTGTGTGTGAAAGGGACGATGAGAGGCGGGCCTTTTTATAGTCCTTAGGGAGGCGATGGAGCGGTGGGTAGGGAACACTCATGGCCCATCCAGCTGGGTTCTCTAGTTTCTTCTGTCTTTTTTTCCAATTCGAATTTAACTGAAATTTAGTAGTTTATTTTTACAGAAATTCAAAAAATGAAAAAACCTTCACAGTTCGTCTTAGAATGGATACGAGAGTGTGTGCAAAAATTTCTGGAGCATTTCTCGAAGGTCGAAAAATCCACATTCTTAGAAATGGAACCGTTTGGGTTACATCAAACCACTTTTTCTAAAATAGTCGATTTTTCGACCTTTGAAAAAAAATCCAGTTTTTTTTACCCAATATGTCACACGTTTTTGTGAACATAATCCGTTGGTTAAAACTTTTTTTGAATTTTTTGAATTTAACCAGATGTGGTGCTGATTTATTCAAATCAAAACTAAAAAACTTTTCAGTTAGGCCGTCAGACATGTAACGCGGTTTGAACTAAGCCCATTAACGTGGAGCATGGACGCGGGGAAGGAATACTCATGGCCCATCCAGCAGGGTTCTCTAGTTTTCTTCTGTTTTTTTCCCAACTCGAATTTAACTGAAATTTAATAGTTTATTTTCATAGAAATTCAAAAAATGAAAAAAACTTAACACTTCGTCTTAGGATGGATATCAGAGTGTGTGCAAAAATTTCTGGAGCATTTCTCGAAGGTCGAAAAATCCACAGTTTTAGAAACGGAAACGTTTGGGTTACATCAAACCACTTTTTCTAAGCTAGTCGATTTTTCGACCTTTGAAAAAAAATCCAGTTTTTTTTACCTAATATGTCACACGTTTTTGTGAACATAATCCGTTGGTTAAAACTTTTTTTGAATTTTTTGAATTTAACCACATGTGGTGCTGATTTATTCAAATCAAAACTAAAAAACTTTTCAGTTAGGCCGTCAGACATGTAACGCGGTTTGAACTAAGCCCATTAACGTGGAGCATGGACGCGGGGAAGGTATACTCATGGCCCATCCAGCAGGGTTCTCTAGTTTTCTTCTGTTTTTTCCCAACTCGAATTTAACTGAAATTTAATAGTTTATTTTCATAGAAATTCAAAAAATGAAAAAAACTTAACACTTCGTCTTAGGATGGATATCAGAGTGTGTGCAAAAATTTCTGGAGCGTTTCTCGAAGGTCAAAAAATCCACAGTTTTAGAAACGGAAATGTTTGGGTTACATCAAACCACTTTTTCTAAGCTAGTCGATTTTTCGACATTTGAAAAAAAATCCAGTTTTTTTTACCTAATATGTCACACGTTTTTGTGAACATAATCCGTTGGTTAAATTTTTTTTGAATTTTTTGAATTTAACCACATGTGGTGTTGATTTATTCAAATCAAAACTAAAAAACTTTTCAGTTAGGCCGTCAGACATGTAACGTGGTTTGAACTAAGCCCATTAACGTGGAGCATGGACGCGGGGAAGGTATACTCATGGCCCATCCAGCAGGGTTCTCTAGTTTTCTTCTGTTTTTTTCCCAACTCGAATTTAACTGAAATTTAATAGTTTATTTTCACAGAAATTCAAAAAATGGAAAAAACTTAACAATTCGTCTTAGGATGGATATCAGAGTGTGTGCAAAAATTTCTGGAGCGTTTCTCGAAGGTCGAAAAATCCACATTTTTAGAAACGGAACCGTTTGGGTTACATCAAACCAGTTTTTCTAAGCTAGTCGATTTTTCAACCTTCCAAAAAAAATCCAGTTTTTTTTACCCAATATGTCACACGTTTTTGTGAACATAATCCGTTGGTTAAAACTTTTTTGAATTTTTTGAATTTAACCGGATGTGCTGCAGATTTAAAGAAAAATTAAAAAACTAGGCTGTCAGACATGTAACGGGCCAATGCACGCGGGGAGGGAACTCATGGGCCATGGCTTTATCTGTCAACTTTTTTTCGCCTGAATTTAACAGAAATTTATAGGTTTACTATCACAAAAATTGAAATAAATAAAAAACTTCACAAATTTTGGAAACCAATAACTTTTACCTAATTTTTTTCTCTTTTTCATTTAAACACAGATACGAACATTACACAAACCATTACATAGTTTAAAACAAGATTAGAACATTGAAAAATGAGGAAACCTAACTAGTGTCATCCTCGGGTGTTTCCTGTGTTCGCTGCCAAGAAAGAACACTCCTAGGCACCCAGACTGGAAACGTACACTAGTGGTTCTATTGGCCGGTGGCCATTTTCGCTGCAAAGAAAGAACACTCGAAAATATCTAACTGTCGGTGCTCGAGCTTGACTCGCTGATGTGGTAGTATCTCCGGCAGGATGTGCCGTCGAACACTTTGACGACCATGTCGCCATCCCCGTCGTAGCAGAAGATAAGCTGGCAGCCGGGTTCGAGATCGAGGTAGCGGGCGAACTTGTCCCACCCGGTGTGCAGGTACATCTTGCCCTGGCCGTCGAACAATACCTCGACACGCCATCGACGAAAGTTGCAGCTCGCCTCCCGTAGCTGCAACTCTCCCGGCTCGACGCCATCGACGAACTCGGCGAACTTGTCCGGAAGCCGCTTGATGCCGAGAGGGTCCTGGTCGATGCGTAGGATGAATTCGAAGCACGTCGCCTCCTCCGAAGACAATGACGGCGCTGGCGACGACGAGCGGCTGGGTGATGCTGCTCCAGCACGGCGACCGCGCCCTCGGCCTCGACGGCCTCGACCGCCTCGCCGCCCACCAAAACCAGCCATGGATTCCTTCGCGGGCTTGTGGGTGGGCTGCGCTACGGTGCAGGTTGTGCGGCGGCTGCGGTGACCCAGCATACCACTGCATGTTATAGTATACAAGTCGTTGATATGATCTTTGCGAAGGGACTTCTTCACAATTTGCCATATCCCTCAGAGTGGTACAACAGAAACATTGCAGGTCATAACACTCCATACTTTATTACAAACATTGCCTTAACAAGTTGGTATTCTCACAGGTCCTATGAGAACACCCTAAGATACTACTTAAGTACGATTACAACTCATAACAAATATAAAGAGCTCAACAACTTATTTAGGTAAGTTCTACGTTGCTCGGCTCTATGATGCTAAGGTATGTCACTACTCCTCCACCTCCGTGTCATCTGGTCCGTAGACTATCCCATAGTCTACGCCTTCCACTCCGCCTGTAAGATCAGGTTCTTCGTAGACCAGCTCGTAGCTTCCTTCTGGTGCTCCATCGTTGATAGCCTCCACTTCCGGATCACAGTCTAGCAAGGGTGTCGAAAGAAAGTGAGTACAGAGGTACTCAGCAAGTTCTAAAAGAGTAAAAAAGTGTTTGATGCACTAGCTACGACCATTGATCAGGAAATCGCAGGTCAATGCATGTTTTGAAAACATTTCTTCAAAAGGTTGCTTTTATTATGAAAACTATGCCCGTCAGTCTTCACAGGTTGACTAGAACTTCATGGAGTTCCTTTCCTGCCGCGTTCGTAGTTCCCTTCCCGGAACAAGGAGTGACAGCCACAATTTGATACACTCTGCAGAGGTGCGTTACTTTTCCCACAAGAGATCTCACCCTTTTTGCCATCCGCAGGGACTTGCCCCCGTTCACACTTCCTTTGGTGTGAGGCCAGGTATAAAGATCCAAGCCCACACCGCCTTCTCCGCGACTGCAAACCCACCCTTTTGTCCACCCGCACACCTCCAGTAGACTTCCCCCGATAATACGGCTTTACTCATGGTGTACTTTGGACAATCCTTCATAGATCGTAGAGCCATCATCACTAATGGATGGGGATTTAAAAGGCTATCCCAACCTACGGCAGTGCCTCCAAGACTCGCCGGCTCTACCAATCCGTTGGCGTGCAGAAGGGAAAAGATACGACTGGCTTCCCCAGAGCCATTATAGATCTCATGGTCAACGCGATTTGTACGGCGCTAGAATCACTGGACGGCATTGGTAAATTAATCCTAGGGTGATATAACCCATTGCAATGGAACCTCCACCATATCAACACATACCATGGTTCCATTGCCAGCCACATAGTCATATTCATAGTTGTAAAGTAACATTTCATTTGCGATGCAGGAATGATAAGTATATAGATTTGCATTAAAGTAGTATAAAATACTCAAGTTGACATGAGCAAGGGTGAACTTGCCTGTGGACTGCGAGATAGTGCAGTTCAATGCAGTTGATGGAACCTGGACCTCGGGTTCTGTAAGAAGCATCATTGTCCGGTAAGGACAATGTTATAAAATCCAAATAATGCAATCATGTGATCTATTTGACTTTCTCTTAATTAGTGCTAAGTGTGATGTGACCTCAGTAGCCTTGCTACTGACTGGTTGCTCACATGATTGGTTGGATCTTGTTGGCTACTCATCTTTGCTTGCATATTTGGGAATCATAGTAACTATGAATGCCAATATGCTTGCCTGTGAAGAAATCTAGGGTTTTACTGATGGTTATGTGCCTAGGATTTTCTGTGTAGTCTATACTAGCTGCTATTTATTGCAATACATCTACTGGTGCTATCTGTGCATCAGATCTTGCTTCTGTGCACAAGATATGTATCTGGATGGTTTCTATTTTGGTGGCTTTTTAGACTAGCAGTGATCCTTGGTGAAAACCAAGTGATGATTCACCCTGTTGAGCATCTGCCCAACCCCATGACTATGTCATGCATGTTTTATGGATTAGATCCATTGGATCTGCTCCAGGAACTTGGTATACCTTGTTCCAGCTCCTAGTATGAGATTTTGTGTTGATGCAGACTTGTGGTTTGTTCACAGCCCTTCACCTCCAGGTCTAGTTGATCTTCTAGGTCACCATGATTTCTGGTGGCTTAAGTGGTTGTGTGGTTTGGTTCTGTTCTTGAGCAAGAACTGGATGAACTCTATGTTCTAGCTTCACCCTTACCTGGTGAATCCTTATCTGGTCGACTGGTGTCTATTTCTAGGGTTTGTGTTCCTTTTATATGAACCCTGCTTCTATCCTTGCATTGACACACAAGCCTGGCTTGCTTGGTGACTAAGCTGATGCATGGCCTTGTCAGCATCGCCCAAAGACACTTGAGCTGTGTGCTCTCATATGCTGAAACTTGAGCCCCTGGTGTGTGCTCAGGTTTGGTCTGCTGCTGCCCTTATCTTGTGCTGTCCATGGTTTTGGACAAGCACAAGTGTGCATGACACTTGGTTCTGTCAAAACTAAATCTTGTGTTATTTGCTAACTGTCCAAACTGAATCTTTGGCTAACACTAACATTCTGGCTAGTGTTGATTCTTTGTTTTGCAGGTTTTGAAGATGGACATGACCATGAAGAAATACTTCAAGTCATATAGTCTAGGTTTTAGTTTAGGAATCATATTGTAATCTTCATTTTTATTTCTGTTTATTCTTCATCAATTCTTGTATCAAGAATTTTGTAAAGATAATGTAATTTGTGTTGTGATATCAATAAAGCCCAAGTTTTTGTTTATGAGCTTTTGATTTATTTAATATTTATATTCTGCAATAAACATTGTATTTATGATTCACTTTGAAATTCAAAGTTGTTTGAATTCATAAGTTGTGTTTAAATTATGAATTCCATTTTATATTGTTCAATGCTTATTGTTAAATGTATTAACACTTGTCAAATGAAATCAATTCCCCAAATCAACAAGATACAAAAGAGATCATGTCGAAATTTCCCTAACTCACATTGCCTAACCCTAAGTGCAAAATGAGAGAGAACCTCGATCCCTCTTAGGTTTAGTTGCAATAAAGCGCGAAAATTTCCCCCGTTTTGTGATGAAATGCACATCGCATTTCTAAATCTACCCTTCGTTGTTCCTATGTTCTGGGTTATTACAGCCTCTCCCCCTTAACAGAAACTTCGTCCCGAAGTTAAGATTGGTACCTGAACATCTCGGGGTAAGACTTCCTTAATTCTTCTTCCGTCTCCCAAGTTGCTTCTCGCTCAGGATGATGTTGCCATTGCACTTTACAGTATTTGATTGCCCTGTTCCTTAACTTCTTCCACTGTACTTCTAAAATCTTTTCCGGTCTTTCCACATAAGTTAGGTCAGATTGCAATTCAATTTCTTCATATGTGATGGGATCATCCGGTGCCTTCAAACACTTTCTGAGTTGTGATACATGAAATACATTATGAACTTGACTTAATTGTGCCGGTAACTCCAACTCAAAAGCTGTTCCTCGATTCTGACTGATTATCTTAAATGGTCCGATATATCGAGGACTTAACTTTCCTTTCACTCCGAACCTCTTAAGTCCTTTCATTGGGCTAACCTTCAGATAAACCATGTCTCCCACTTTCGGTTCCCAATCTCTTCTCTTTAAGTCGGCGTAACTCTTCTGACGACTCTGAGCTATTTTGAGTCTATCCCGGATCACCTCGATGACGTCTTGTCTCTCCTTGATGTAGTCCGGTGTAAACTCCTTGTTTTCTCCGGTTTCAAACCAACAAATTGGTGATCTACACTTCCTTCCGTACAATGCTTCGTACGGTGCCATCTGGATGCTACTCTGATAACTATTGTTATATGAGAACTCTGCTAAAGGTAAATGGTCCTCCCATGAGCCTCCAAAGTTCAGAGCACAAGCTCTAAGCATGTCCTCAAGTATCTGATTAGTTCTTTCGGTTTGTCCTCCGGTTTGTGGATGGTATGCTGTACTGAAATCCAACTTGGATCCTAAAGATTCTTGTAGTTGTTTCCAGAATGCTGATGTGAAAATTGAACCTCTATCTGAGACTATCTTCTTTGGTACTCCATGCTTACTCACAATTTCCTTCACATAAATATCCACAAGCTTTTCTGCAGTATCCTTTGTGTTTACGGCTATGAAATGAGCACTCTTGGTAAGTCTGTCCACTATTACCCATATCATATCCTTCTTCTTACTAGTCATTGGTAGACCAGTAACAAAATCCATTCCTATTTCATCCCATTTCCATTCCGGTATCTCTAGTGGTTTGAGTAATCCCGCAGGACTCTGATGCTCTGCCTTCACTCGTTGACATGTATGACATTCCGAGACATATTGTGCTATTTCTCTTTTCATATTGTTCCACCAGAACATCTCCTTCAAATTCATATACATCTTAGTACTTCCCGGATGTATGGAATAAGGGGTTTCATGTGCTTCTTTTAATATGATTGACTTCACTTCTGGATCATCTGGTACACAGATCCTTTTCTGGAAGTATAATGAATCAAAATCCCCTAGATGGAATTCTGATGGTCTTCCTTCGCCAATCCTCTGGATTTCCTCTTGGATGAACAAATCATCCGCTTGCTTTCGGATAATCTCATATTTCAAGTCTGAGTACATCTCATCCATAATCCTCATGGTTGCTATACTTCCTTTGACATCACCTTGAATAAACAAAATCTGAGCATCTTCTAACTCTTTTCGAAGTTCCTTTGGAATCTCCCATTCCGTAGGTTGATTCTCCGTACTCTTCCTACTTAGGGCATCTGCTACTACATTAGCCTTGCCTGGTGTATAGTTGATCTTAAGGTCGTAATCCTTAATCAACTCCAACCATCTCTTCTGTCTCATGTTTAATTCTTTCTGGGTGAAGAAATATTTCAAACTTTTGTGATCGGTGTATAACTCACACTTGGATCCATATAGAAATTGTCTCCAACTCTTCAAAGCATACACCACTGCTGCTAACTCGAGATCATGTACTGGGTAGTTGTGTTCATGTGGTTTCAACTGTCTTAATCCATAAGCTATTACCTTCCGATCTTGCATAAGAACACATCCAAGTCCATTCTTGGAAGCATCACAATACACCGTGTAATCCTTTCCAGGTTCAGGAACTGCTAACACCAGTGCTGTGGTTAACTTATCTTTGAGTGTTTGGAAGTTGGCTTCACACTCATCAGTCCACACAAATGGAGTATTTTTCTTGAGTAACTTGGTCATTGGTCCTGCAATCTTCGAAAATCCCTCTATGAATCTCCGATAGTAGCCTGCCATACCAAGAAATCCTCGTATCTCCTTAGCATTTTTAGGTGATTTCCATTCCAATACGGACTGAACCTTGCTTGGATTCACCGCTATGCCTTCTTTGGTTATGACATGTCCAAGAAATTCAACACTATCTAACCAAAATTTGCACTTGCTAAACTTCGCATATAGCTGATGTTCCCTCAAAGTTTGCAGAACTATCTTCAAATGCTTGGCATGTTCTTCTTTATCTTTGGAATAGATTAGAATATCATCTATGAATACTATCACAAACTTGTCCAAGTACTTCATGAATATCTTGTTCATCAAATTCATGAAAATTGCTGGTGCATTTGTTAGTCCAAATGGTACAACCAAGTATTCATGGTGTCCATACCTTGATACAAACGCTGTTTTTGGTACATCCTCCTTCTTGATCTTGATTTGATGATATCATGACCTTAAATCTATCTTTGAGAAGACTCCCGCTCCTTGAACTTGATCAAAAAGGTCTTGAATTCTAGGTAAAGGATACTTGTTCTTGATAGTTACATTGTTCAAATTTCTGTAATCTCCACACATTCTCTTTCCTCCATCTCTTTTATCCACAAAAATAACTGGTGTACCCCATGGTGACACACTTTCTTGAATAAATCCCTTCTGTTCCAGTTCATCTATCTGAGCTTTCAGTTCCACTAACTCCTTTGGCCCCATCTTATATGGTGGTTGTGCTATTGGTGCTGTGCCTGGAATCAGATCGATTGTGAATTCTATCTCTCTATCGGGTGGCATTCCCGGTAGTTCCTTAGGAAATACATCCTTAAACTCATTCACTACAGGAATATCTTCAATTCTCACTTCCTTCAGGCTATTGAGTTCCAATCCGATCTCCAACTCACTGTACTTATCTCCTTGGAACACTATTTGACCTCCTATGGAGTTGCGAAGTGATACTGTTTTGTCTCCACAGTTAATCACCGCTCCATTTTCTGTCAACCAATCCATCCCTAAGATGACTGATATGTCCTTCATGGGTATGATGAATAGGTCCGCGAAATACACACAGTCACATATGGTTAGGACTTGTGCTTCTTTCACGTGGGTTACTAAGATCGTCCCCCCCGCGGATAGAACAGTTATAGGGGTTTCTAACTTAGAACATCTAAGCCCGAACTTTTCCACAAACTCCAATGCAAGAAATGATGTGGTTGCTCCAGTATCAAATAATACTTTGCCAGGATGAGTAAGAATGCTTAGCGTACCTAAGACTGTTTGATCCGACTCTTCCGCTTGTTCCAAAGATGTGCAATTCAGCTTTCCATAAGGCTTTCCCCTCTTATTGTTGTTGTTGTAGTTGCGGTTGTTGTTGTTGTTGTTGTTGCGGTTGTTGTTGTTGTTGTTGTTTCCACCTCGTCCTCCAGAGCTCTGTTCGCTCCAAGATGACTTGTTTGGACACTCCGGCTTGATGTGTCCTTCCTTCCCACAACCATAGCAGATGATTCTGGGTTTCTGACAGTCCTTCTGCAAATGACCCTTTAGGCCACAATTGTTGCAGATGATTTGGTTGATTGGGTTCTGACTCTGACCTCCCCGGTTGTATTGGTTACCAGTAGTAGGTCTGTATCGGGGTTTGAAACTCCGATCAGGTGTTGGTTTACTGATTGGGTACTTCCTTGGCTCTATACGAGCCCTCTTCCTCCTGTCCTCTTGGACTTGCCGGTAATCATCCTCGAAAGTGATTGCCGAGTCAATCAGTTCCTGGAATTCGGTAGTCCTTGCCAACCTTAGTTGCATCTTCATGTATGGATTCATGCCTTTCATGAACCGTTTCTTCCGCTTCTCCTCTGTATCTACATCCTCAGGTGCATACCTAGATAACCTATTGAAATCCCGAACATACTGCATGATTGGTGCAGTATTCTGTCTTAGTTCTTCAAACTCCCTCTTCTTTAACTCCACCACGCTGTCCGGAACATGAGCATCCCGAAACTTCTTCTTGAACTCCTCCCAGGTAAATACCTTATCTGGAGGGTGTACTGCTACAAGGTTCTCCCACCATGACGCTGCTGGTCCTGACAACAGATAAGTGGTATATCTAATCTTCTCCTCATCGTTGCAACCAATGGTCTTCAACTTCCGTTCCGTATCCATGAGCCAATCTTCAGCGTCCATTGGTTCTGGAGCTGATGTGAAGGGTAGTGGTCTGGCATTTTGGAAGTCCGATAGTGTTACTCCCTTGCCTTCATTACCCCTATCATTGATGACATGGGTAAAGAAATCTTGCATGTTCTTGCTCTGGCTTTCCTGGTAACGCCTCCTATCTTCCTCCATTGACCTCATATACTGTTGGAAGTCTGGGTGCAACATTGGGTGTGGTGGTGGTGGTGCGTTCTCTGCTCTAGCTGCTGCATCTGCCTCCTCTTTTTCTCTGGCTTCCCGCTCTCTGCGAGCCTCTTCGGTTTCTACTAACGCCATTTCCCCCTAGTCCTGTAACAAAGAGCGATTACTCATAATTACACCATGCAAATGCTTTCTGAGCTCAACTCAATGCCCAGAACTTGTCACACAATGAAATCAAGAAGCAAATTCAAAACAAACATTTATTATGCATATACTTTGTATAATACATAACACACTCACAAACTTATATTACATGTGGTACATATAAACCACTTATTTGGCTCAAAGCCCAAGCCAACGGAAATTTAAAATACGTTCTATTACAATACCACCTAGATTACTTTATTCTTCCTCGGAGCTCTACTCCTCATCCTCATAGCTCGCCTCCGCGTACATCCCTGGGGTCCATCCGGTACAACGGTCTGTCCTCCGAAGACCGTCCGGAATGAAGGTTCTTCCGGTAGGTATGTAGTCTGAATTGGACGAAGTGCCGAGATAGAGATCTGTCATGCCAAAGTAACTAGATAAAGACTCATACATATCCCCAGTGGAATACAGCTCCCCCTCTCCAGTCATCCATGGAGGATTCCTATTCACTTGACCCCTCATCTTCTTCTTCTTCTTTTTCTTTGTTCCAGAGCTCTCACCTACGACGTACTGGGATGTTTTGGGTAATCCCATCTCCAAATCTAAAGAAATGGAGTTGGTGTCTTTCTCTTCCTGCCCATAGCTTTGGTTAACATTCTGGTTAACCGCATCACTCTCATCTCCTGTATCACATGGAATTGGCTCCTCCTCATCACCGAAAGGTTCCCCGAAACGCCAACCCGTCGAGTTCTCAATCGGTGACTCCGAGCAGTTTATGTTCCATGAATGGTCTCCCCCGTATCCAGTATCATACGATGCTGACACGTGTGGATAGTGCGGAACAAAGTTAGGTGTAAGTGGATCTCTTGTAAGTGGATTTCTCTTGGACCACTGGTCACTCAAATCTACATAGCTGTCTAGGCTAAAGAAAGGTGTAGTATGTTGTGGTTGTGCCCTCAAATCACGCATCCGAGTTTGGACTTTATCAGGGTCCGTGAACTCAGCTAGCATGTGGTCAATCTCACCTCTCATCTTCATGTGTAAAAGGTACATCGTGGTCAATAAAGACTTACAGCTATCCATATGCTGTGCTGCAGCTTCAGGACTTCTGTGTGCTAACACCAAATGATTCAGAGTAGGATCCTCATCTTCCTCGGCATGAGGTATATGAGAAAACTCTGAACATAGGAGTTCTACTGACTTATGCTGCCTTATCTCAAGGATTGCCTTGAATAGGCCCATATGGTAGGCTGTGGTGATAGTTTTGGCTTCTCCGTATGGCATTATACGACTCATCAGCAGTTTTTCCGGTAGTTGGACCGATACTCTGCACTTGGCTAGGATTTCCCCATCATAGTAGGTATACTTGATAACAGGTATCCGTGGATCACAATGAAGTTCCTTCAGCATCCCACACAGGAGAGCTGTTATTGGTCCATCATAATCACCGAGCCAACCCTCAACCTTCCTCAAAGTCCTCTTAGGAAAAGTGTTCGCCATTATGGCTGTATACAAAAGCAGAATATTAGTAATGATAATGCATCATAATAGCTATAATAAAGAATTATCGCACTAAAATATATGGTTTTGCTATTCTCAAGTGAATAATCACCATATTTCTAGAGAATCCTTTACTATTTCTACTAGACTCCTACAGGTTTCTTCCCTATACTAGGTTTTTCCAACCTAAGGTCGCAACATTTGCTCTGATACCAGCTGCGGTGACCCAGCATACCACTGCATGTTGTAGTATACAAGTCGTTGATATGATCTTTGCGAAGGGACTTCTTCACAATTTGCCATATCCCTCAGAGTGGTACAACAGAAACATTGCAGGTCATAACACTCCATACTTTATTACAAACATTGCCTTAACAAGTTGGTATTCTCACAGGTCCTATGAGAACACCCTAAGATACTACTTAAGTACGATTACAACTCATAACAAATATAAAGAGCTCAACAACTTATTTAGGTAAGTTCTACGTTGCTCGGCTCTATGATGCTAAGGTATGTCACTACTCCTCCACCTCCGTGTCATCTGGTCCGTAGACTATCCCATAGTCTACGCCTTCCACTCCGCCTGTAAGATCAGGTTCTTCGTAGACCAGCTCGTAGCTTCCTTCTGGTGCTCCATCGTTGATAGCCTCCACTTCCGGATCACAGTCTAGCAAGGGTGTCGAAAGAAAGTGAGTAAAGAGGTACTCAGCAAGTTCTAAAAGAGTAAAAAAGTGTTTGATGCACTAGCTACGACCATTGATCAGGAAATCGCAGGTCAATGCATGTTTTGAAAACATTTCTTCAAAAGGTTGCTTTTATTATGAAAACTATGCCCGTCAGTCTTCACAGGTTGACTAGAACTTCATGGAGTTCCTTTCCTGCCGCGTTCGCAGTTCCCTTCCCGGAACAAGGAGTGACAGCCACAATTTGATACACTCTGCAGAGGTGCGTTACTTTTCCCACAAGAGATCTCACCCTTTTTGCCATCCGCAGGGACTTGCCCCCCGTTCACACTTCCTTTGGTGTGAGGCCAGGTATAAAGATCCAAGCCCACACCGCCTTCTCCGCGACTGCAAACCCACCCTTTTGTCCACCCGCACACCTCCGAGACTTCCCCGATAATACGGCTTTACTCATGGTGTACTTTGGACAATCCTTCATAGATCGTAGAGCCATCATCACTAATGGATGGGGATTTAAAAGGCTATCCCAACCTACGGCAGTGCCTCCAGCACCCCGCCGGCTCTACCAATCCGTTGGCGTGCAGAAGGGAAAAGATACGACTGGCTTCCCGCAGCCATTATAGATCTCATGGTCAACGCGATTTGTACGGCGCTAGAATCACTGGACGGCATTGGTAAATTAATCCTAGGGTGATATAACCCATTGCAATGGAACCTCCACCATATCAACACATACCATGGTTCCATTGCCAGCCACATAGTCATATTCATAGTTGTAAAGTAACATTTCATTTGCGATGCAGGAATGATAAGTATATAGATTTGCATTAAAGTAGTATAAAATACTCAAGTTGACATGAGCAAGGGTGAACTTGCCTGTGGACTACGAGATAGTGCAGTTCAATGCAGTTGATGGAACCTGGACCTCGGGTTCTGTAAGAAGCATCATTGTCCGGTAAGGACAATGTTATAAAATCCAAATAATGCAATCATGGATGTATTATTTTATGTTGAATCCCTTTACCCCGTTGAGTTATTACAATTTAGGGTTGTATTTAAGATTTATGTCTTTGACAGTAATTTACAATTGATTTAAAAGTATAAACCATTTTAATTTACACAAAGTACAACAATTCAAAGTAAAACTATTTACTTGGTGATTCCTTTAATCATTCTAAAAATAATTGAAAATTATAGAGTTACCTCTATAGTTTTTTTGGAAATAAAAGGAATATAGTATTTTTCTTTCTGGGATAAATACCCTTTTTCAAAAGAAATGACTTGGAATAATAGAGTTTCATTTTGAAATGTTTGAAAATAAGTGTTTGAACTTATTTGAGATTTTTCCTTGAATTTTAAGTACAAGGAAATATTAATTTTAAATTCCAAGTTATTATTTAAATTCTGAAAATTCATACTTTTGAATTTGTTTCATAAATTCCATTTCATATTTTATTCTTGTTAAGATTTATTTTTCATTCATAAATCCAATTTTTATTGGATTTTTAGAGTTGTTTTTGATTTATTAAAATTTGGTAAAGTTTTGGTCTTTTATTAAATGTAAAAAGACCAAAATACCCTTCTGGACCCATATTGGGCCCAGCCCAATAACTTAAACCCAGGGACGGCCCAATAAGGCTGGCCCCCTTTTGGGTTCGGTGGCGCCGAAGTGGCCCACCTCACTCACTCTCACTCGGCCCTCTCACTCACTCGACCTAACCCTAACCTCTGGCGACTCCCGTGGCGATGGCGTCGCCGCCATGGCCGCCGCCTTGCTCCGGCCACCGCCGGGCTCCTCCACCGTAGCCACCTACCGAACCTGAACCACCGCGAGACGATCTATTGATCTGTCCGCGTGGTTTCTCCAATCTCTTCCTCTCCTGGCGAATCGCCTCTTTCTGGATCCACTGGAGAATCGCCTCGGACGATTTGGTGGTCTCCGGTGAACTCTCGTCCTCGCCGTCGACGTGCGCGCCCCCTGAGACCGACCTGGTGCGGTGCTGCTTGCAGTACCAGTGTCGTCGTCTCCGTGCCGTGCTGCTGTGATGGTGTTCGTGCTCGTCGGTGTAACGCCGGCGCCTACCCTGGGTCTTGCAGCTGCTATGGCCGCGCGAGCACTGCCTCGCCATGCCATAGCCTCTGCCACCAGGCGCATGTAAGTGTTCTGCTCCTCCTCCTTCTCTTCTCCATGCCTGTGCTCCTCCCAAGCTACTGTGCCTCTTCTTCCTCCTGTTTTACTGCTCTCTGGTGATCCTGTGATCACACAGAGCCTTGCCATGGCTGCCTAAGTTGCCCGTGCTTCCATTTTTCTGCAAGCTATGGCCAATCTACCAATTTCTGGTACTGGCCAGTGCTGCCTTGCTTGCTGTACATGCCAGGTGGTAATTATCTATTGCTCCTAGCATGCTCTACACTTGCCATGCTCTACTGTGCTTGCTCAAGAGCTACTATGCCATGCTATGCTTGGTTACGACTTGCTTATGCTTACTGGTCTATCATGCTTGCTTGTCTAGGTGTACTTGTGATGCATCTGTGACACTTGTGTGTGTGCCAGAGGTGCCTGTGATATGCTTCAGTGCTATCTCTGCAAGCTAATGATCCATTGGATCATTCCTTGCTTGTTGTCTAACTTCCCTGTGTAGCTTGGCTTGCTATAATTGATCCATTTGATCAATTGATTGTCAGTGATTGCTTACTGGCTAATACTGTGGCTATATGAGTTAATTATCTGGTGATGCTGATGCTCAAGCATCACTGTGCTGTTGCTTACTTGTGCTGTTGCTTATCTTAGCTACCTAGACTTGTTCTAGTGGCTATAGATTAACTGTGTTGCTTAACAGTGTGCTACTGTCATGCTTAGCATGGATCTGTGATAAATTCATGCTTGTATTACTTAAATTATGATGAACTGCTTATGCAGTGATGATTAAGTTACTTGCTTGCAAATGATTTGACTGTTCATGATTATCTAGCAAGCAAATAGAATCTGAATCCATTTCTGGATAGTGATGTGATCTATTTGACTTTCTCTTAATTAGTGCTAAGTGTGATGTGACCTCAGTAGCCTTGCTACTGACTGGTTGCTCACATGATTGGTTGGATCTTGTTGGCTACTCATCTTTGCTTGCATATTTGGGAATCATAGTAACTATGAATGCCAATATGCTTGCCTGTGAAGAAATCTAGGGTTTTACTGATGGTTATGTGCCTAGGATTTTCTGTGTAGTCTATACTAGCTGCTATTTATTGCAATACATCTACTGGTGCTATCTGTGCATCAGATCTTGCTTCTGTGCACAAGATCTCAGATCCTGGATGGTTTCTATTTTGGTGGCTTTTTAGACTAGCAGTGATCCTTGGTGAAAACCAAGTGATGATTCACCCTGTTGAGCATCTGCCCAACCCCATGACTATGTCATGCATGTTTTATGGATTAGATCCATTGGATCTGCTCCAGGAACTTGGTATACCTTGTTCCAGCTCCTAGTATGAGATTTTGTGTTGATGCAGACTTGTGGTTTGTTCACAGCCCTTCACCTCCAGGTCTAGTTGATCTTCTAGGTCACCATGATTTCTGGTGGCTTAAGTGGTTGTGTGGTTTGGTTCTGTTCTTGAGCAAGAACTGGATGAACTCTATGTTCTAGCTTCACCCTTACCTGGTGAATCCTTATCTGGTCGACTGGTGTCTATTTCTAGGGTTTGTGTTCCTTTTATATGAACCCTGCTTCTATCCTTGCATTGACACACAAGCCTGGCTTGCTTGGTGACTAAGCTGATGCATGGCCTTGCTGTTACTGCCCAGCACACTTGAGCTGTGTGCTCTCATATGCTGAAACTTGAGCCCCTGGTGTGTGCTCAGGTTTGGTCTGCTGCTGCCCTTATCTTGTGCTGTCCATGGTTTTGGACAAGCACAAGTGTGCATGACACTTGGTTCTGTCAAAACTAAATCTTGTGTTATTTGCTAACTGTCCAAACTGAATCTTTGGCTAACACTAACATTCTGGCTAGTGTTGATTCTTTGTTTTGCAGGTTTTGAAGATGGACATGACCATGAAGAAATACTTCAAGTCATATAGTCTAGGTTTTAGTTTAGGAATCATATTGTAATCTTCATTTTTATTTCTGTTTATTATTCATCAATTCTTGTATCAAGAATTTTGTAAAGATAATGTAATTTGTGTTGTGATATCAATAAAGCCCAAGTTTTTGTTGATGAGCTTTTGATTTATTTAATATTTATATTCTGGAATAAACATTGTATTTATGATTCACTTTGAAATTCAAAGTTGTTTGAATTCATAAGTTGTGTTTAAATTATGAATTCCATTTTATATTGTTCAATGCTTATTGTTAAATGTATTAACACTTGTCAAATGAAATCAATTCCCCAAATCAACAAGATACAAAAGAGATCATGTCGAAATTTCCCTAACTCACATTGCCTAACCCTAAGTGCAAAATGAGAGAGAACCTCGATCCCTCTTAGGTTTAGTTGCAATAAAGCGCGAAAATTTCCCCCGTTTTGTGATGAAATGCACATCCCATTTCTAAATCTACCCTTCGTTGTTCCTATGTTCTGGGTTATTACAGCGGCTAGGGTTTGTGCGGGAGTAGATGAGGCAGCCGAACGAGCGCCGATATATAATGCCCCAGGCAACCGTGGTCGGCGGCGACCGCTGTGCACGCGTGGCGTCGCCAATAAATTCATTGGCAGAGGTGGGCGGCAGCTGATGGGCACGCGTGGCGTCGCCAATAACTTCATTGGCAGAGGTGGGCAGCGGCCGCTCGGGAGCCGAGGAATGGCCATTCTCACGTGGCGGTCGAAGCGACTCCGGGCGGGCCCTACAATACCTAGCTCTACGCCGTTGGATGGAGGCCTTTTATAGGAAAACACTCGTGCACGGCTGCGATCTGCTGAGCGACGGCGATCCGCGAGAGGCTCACTCCGCAGTATGATTAGTCTAGGGAGGAGACGTGGTTCGGACCGTTGCACGGTTTTGTCCGTCGCAGACTTCGCCATGCATGCGCCGCACCAACTCGAGCACTCAGTGAGGCAGACGACGATTCAGAGCCATTTATGGTCGCCGATTCAGAGCAATAAAGGAAGACTGAATCAGGCGCACCGCATTGACACGGATACACACGCGCAACCCATTCCACGGACATGGAAACAGCGCGACGTTTCATTGTAATTGATCGATTTGGCGCCCTATTTATACCCCCTCTTTCCCTCTCCACTCGGCGCGACACACAATCCATATATTCTCCACTTGAAGCTAATGCCCACCCAAGACCTTGCAACGCACCGGTAGGATGCAGTTCAACGCACCGGTCTTCCGTCGGCCTCCTACCGTGCCCGAGCGACGCTACCCGGCGGGCGTCGTCGTGGAGAACACACTCCGCGCGTGGGCCATCTCCAGGTGGAGGGGACCGGTCGAGCTCGCCCGCGCGTTCCTCACCGCCGGCTTTGCCCACCTCCCTTCGGATGCGCCGGTGATGTTTCGCCTCGACGAGGCCCGTGACCACACGCGCGCCTTCCTCTTGTTCCTCACGGTCACCTTCACCAACCGCTACGACGCGTACGAGCTCCTCGGCAAAGTCTTTTGGTGCGGCTGCGAGTTCATAGCATTCACTACGTTCAACATCTACACCAACTTTGAGTGCCACTTTCCCACGCGCAACATGATGCACACCCTTCCCTACAACTTCGACGAAGAGGAGGAGGAGGAGGAGGAGGAGTGAAGTTCACGATGGCGGTGAAGCTGCCGGGGCTACTTGAGGATGGTCATGTTTAGTTTCATTAGTTTTAACATGTGTTTGTTATGTTTCCCGCTTTTTCTATGTCATGTCGTGTGCTACTCGTTTGAATTATGTACGTGCGAAAGGTTGAATTACTTATCTGTACTTTTTATCGTGCAAAAAAGTACTTATCTCATTGTGGAACAAATAACATCAACCCCAAATAAGTTCAACACCCAAAGTAAAAAAGTTCTACAGGTCTATGAGACCTTCCGGACACAAATCCACCCTAGCATTACAACTAGTGGAAATAATATCTGATAATGTTTTTTACGCACGTGCTTTCGCCGCGATGTCAAGGACATCCTTCTTCACCTTCTCGTGCATGTTTGATTCTGCCATTATAATTTTGGCGGCAGTCATATTCCTGTTCTTGTTTATCGTTTCCTGCAACAATTATTATGTAGTTTAGATTACCGGGAGAGATAAATATGTGTGTAACAAAGATACTATAGATAAGAGGTAACCTGCGAAAATTCGGCCGTTAGTTCATCTCCATCCCAGTGCTCCATACATGCTAACAGGAACAGTCCACATGAGTTCCTGCATATAGATCAGAGGTAAACTATCTGCAATAGGCATCAATAGTAATGGCGTAAGATTAACGGTGGACTCACGTATCACTTTGCATAGGTATTGGGTATCTTTTAATTTCCCATTTCGAAACGTCTGGATACTTCTTTGTTGATATCTCATTGTTCGCAAACTCGACGTCCTTCAAGATTTCTTCTCTCTGTGAAGCATAAAATTTAAGTACAGTGCACTGAGTACCAAAAGGTGGTCTTACATTCCGTGATCAAAAGTCATACCAGCTTTTCCACAAAATCCTTGCTCTGCTCAAGGCGCCATAACGAGTCTAGCACCTGAAATTCCTTCTTGTCACTGTGCATGACGACGGTGACCCAGTGGCATTTGGAAATGTTAACCGAGAAATAAGCCTACCAAAAATACATAGTTAATAATTAATGCATTAATAGTTAATTTTGAAACCTCTCACTTAATAATGTACAAGCAATCATTACCTTGTTAGTGCCAAAATATTCCAGCTCGCATCTTTCGTAGCAACTTGACATTTCTGCAATATCCGTCGTGTCAAGGTTTTTCTTTTTCCATCGCTGCCTTCTCGGTCGATTTTCGACCATAGAATTTGCCCTCCATGCAGGGCATATTGTCCTATCCTTCAATTTTAATCTCAGCTCAACCAAGTAACACTCAATGACCTGCATATAATTCAAACAGGTGATCTCTCCAGAGCACATATATATTCAAGCCTAGGAGAAATAGAAGGATGACATCGGTTGTTGGACTTACAAAGGCCGCACAGCCATCCACGGTCAAGGATAGGTTTAAGAAATTCAGCCCTCGCCACAGCCCCGTCTTCATTCTCGTACACAGTCTTACTTCTTTGGTTTTTTTTTGTAGATTTGCATATTATCCGAATATACTCGGCAGCCGTGTCAATTATCTCCGGTGTCAGCGGATTTGATCCGTCCGTGGCATATTCGTTGTTGAACAAAGCATCAGGACCTATCGACAACAACCATATATAGTTAATTATGTGAACAAGATTCCTTGATATAGTGCAAAATATTTCAGAAAATATACCTTTTCGATCGCGTGGAAACCGTTTAGGACAGTTCTCGGTCATCACAATGCTTGGGGAACTTAATTTGCGAGGAGCTTTGCGTTTGCGCTTCCCAGAGACATCTTCCTTTTTCTCCTCCTTTTTGCCACATACATCATCTTTTTTCTCCTCCTTCTTCCCACTTTCTATCGCTTTCCGGCAGATCGTGTTCAAGCTATCAAATTCTTCTAATGCATCTGGAAGAGTTAAATCAATAGTTGCCGAGCAGGACGATTCAGGTGTAGCCTTGTCGTCGATGATTATGGGTACTTCAGGGGTGTCTCCGTGCTTAGGCGCTGGTGTCGTGTACCCAGCATTAGCAGTCTTCTTCTTGTCGGTGGGTGTCACGAAGTTCGAATCATCCATCGGCTCACTCTTCTTACTTGCATCTTCCAATTCATCGTCATGTTGATCCTTAACTGAATTCAAAAATGATGCAGTGCCGTCTGACTTGATGTCGTCATTGTCCATGAAATCTTTAGGCGGAAGGCCGCCATGGCTAGGTGTGGACGCCGCTCCTTCTTTTTTGTCTTCCACCTCCTGATCTTCGTCATCAGACATGTCAGCCTTGCCTGCCCTGTACGCAACTCCTTTCGCGTTAAGCATTTTTAGGACTTTCTGCAGAACAAAATTCAGAAGGTAATTAATGTCATGCTGTGTAGAGATGCATTTCAGCGAGATAGAAGCAAACAAAATAGAGGCCATGTCACCGGAGCAGAGACGGCTGCAAATTTGTCCATATGTTTGCTTATTGATGTGTCTATGTGATTGGTCAGTTTAATCAGAATCTGCTCAACCATGACCTCCATTCTTGAATCATCCACTGAACCTGGCGTTTTCATGCTAGAACCTGAAGCTTTAGCTCTTTTACTTTGCTTCCTCTTTGATCTTGGAGGAACGTCAGGTGTGTGGATCACCTCCCTTCTGTGGTTAGTAGATATGTCGTCGTCAATCTAGAAGGAATGCACATGAAGTGATGATGTAAGTCCACATGAAATGATGAAGATAATAGTACATGAGTAAGAGAAAACTTACCAAGCCTGTTCCTCGTCCATGTTGGTATTCAATGTTGTCTCTCTTACTCGCCTCTTCTTCTGTCCAGTTCCTCATCAACGGCTTTAATGACGTCAATTGTGAACCAGTTGGGTGCACTTTTTCATAGTAAATATACTACATATGTTGGCACAACAGTTAAACACCTTTATACATTGTTGGATTTTTTTTTAAGATAATGGACGTGGTGAGGAGAAATATACCTGAAGCAGGGCTAGGTTGCCGCGGGGCCATTGCACCATCTCATGTTCACTTCGCAGTTTCTTTATATTGTTAATTAAATAAGAACGTGTGAAACCATTGAAGTTCATTTTCTTCAAACATGACACGTACTTAACAATTGTCCAATACTCCGACGGAACTGTTGAGCTGGACTGTGGTGCAAGAACTGTACCAAGGGCCACAAGAACAGCTCTTCGAAGGAAGTCATCGTCGGCTAATCCGCTCTTGATTGCGTCTGAGATCAATCCATCAATACTCAGACTGCCGGTGGACTTGTTCAGAAAACGAGATGGTATATCATTTTCTGCATATTCCCCATCCTCATAAAGGATGGTATCAATATCCAGCCCATCTGCTGCTTTGTCCTTCAGACCAAAAATTTCCTCCACATCGACTCCTTTTATAGTAATCGAGGGTTGATCTTTTTGCAAGTTGAATGTTTCTGACTCTGCGTCAAATGCCTTAAACATGAGGCTAAGTATAGACGATCGTGGACTTATACTCTTCATGTGAATCAAGCTTTGTAAATCAGCTTCAGCGAGTTTACATCGCTGAGCTTGTGTCATTCTTGTTAAAAAGCCCACCCAACGATCCACATCGCACACACCAATTTTCAACTTACTGTTCATAAAAACGAGTAGATAAATGTCAAAATTTGTGTGCAAGTATAATGCCATGCAACATAATTTCTAAAGTCATATTTATGTTACGTATGAAAGGGCCGGATATTTTTTCTTAGATCATAATTCTATCCGCTATCTTTATCAAAGCGATGATTTGCGTTGAACAAAAATTTCCACTAACAAGTGTTAAGATCTAAAATTCAAAGAACAATTATATTGACATCGACACTGCCTATGATCTCACCATAATCACAAAAGCTATAAGGATATCATACGTACAGAAACATCCCAAACAAAGAACACGTACTGCATACAAGCAATAAGGCAAGGCAATACCTCGATGTTTGCATGTCTTGTGAGCAGCTAGAGGAGGCTTTCTCGCCGATAAGGGATGGGGAGGGAGGCGGCGGTAGTCAGATCTCACGGATGGCGGCGGCGTTGGGCGAGAGGCCGCGCCTAAAAAATGTGGAAGACGAGCTTACCCTGCCAATCTTCATGATTATCGTGCGTCAAGTTATGGTAGTTTCCTTCATCGCACGAAGGACGTGGGGTAATTGCGCGCGCGGTGCGTTGACCATTAACAGATGGGCCATTAGATTAGCCGTGCGGCCCAGGCCCAGAAGTAAAGGACGCTTTATTAAGAACGAGAGCAAGGTAGAAACCCTACAATTCCCCTTCAACGCCTCTACCTACGACTTCATCTACTCTAGATCGAACGTCGTGCCGCCAGCAAAGTCATGTCTTCCTCGAGCTCGGCCACTATAATCCGGCACCCAAGTTATGGTCCTCTCCCTATGATCAAGTGCACGAGCTGCCGGTAGCGCGTCGTGGAGAGGAAAACAGCCTCCACAACGTCCAACGCCGGCGATTTCGTCAGGTGCAATAATCACAATGTAAGATGTTTTTAATGTTATTCAATATCCGTCTATTGTCATCAGGACTTATGCCAAAATTGTAAGTATGATTAATGTTCGTTATTTCTAGCCGGTTAGAGGAGGATGCAACTTCTGGTATTGGATTGAAAAGTATGCAGATCTGCTCATGAAGAAGGGTATTGTTCCACCAAACTCACCTATGCTGATTCCCCTAGAAGGAGAAGTGGTTGAAGAAAACGGAGGAGATGGAGAACTACAGAAGCAAGATGCACTAAACAAGGACATGAAGCACCTGAAGAAAATAATTGTAATGAAGCTGAACGAAATTGTGTCAATGCTTCAGATTATAGCGATTCTTCTGGGTATTGTAATTGTACTCTTGGGTTATAAGAACTAAATTTGTAATATGAAATAAAGGATTTAGAAGTAGTGTACTCTCAGCAAGATATATTGCTACAAATTTGTACTGCATTGTTTGTTTTTTACTTAGTTTGTGGATCACATGATTAACCATGCATTTTTCTGCGATTAACTGGCCAACACAGTTCATCATTACTTAACAGGATCATGCATGTTTACAAAACACATCCACTAGCACGACAGGGACACGATAGCTGCCTTACAAGACTTAGATAATAAAACACATAAAAACTAGAAAAGCAAGAGTGACAACGCCGTCATATCATCCTCCTTGGCTCCTCCTTGTAAGGATCACTCGTCGTCCTCCAGCATGATGTAGGGGAGGCAGTGCATGTTGCCCGGGTTGGGGAAGATGGCGTAGAAGTTGGTGAAGATGTTGTAGTTGGTGAATGCGATGAACTCGCACCCGCACCAAATCACCTGCCCGAGCAGACGGTGAGTGTCGAACCTATTGGCGAAAGTTACGAAGAGGCCGATGACGTGGCCGGGGTTGCCATCGTAGTACTCCTCAAGCTCAAACATGCGTGGCGAGCCCGGAGGGAGGTGGCGGTAGCCGGCAGAGAGGAAGACTGAAGCTAGCTCCGTTGGATCCCTCCACCTCGATATGGCCCACACGCGCAGCTGGTTGTCGCAGACGACTCCGGCCGGCATCGTCTCTCCGGCACGGTTGCAGGGCGGCGGAACGTAGGGCCGTTGAACTGCATTGTGGCGATCCCCTTGAGATGTGGCGTGTATTGGATTTGGAGGCCGCGCGTTAGATGGGATGGGAGATGGATTTGAATGAGTGTGAGGAAGAGTGAGCACAATGGTGGCTTTAAATAGGCGTGGTCGCGTGGATGGGTGAGGTGAGGGGGCTTGTGAGCTGGTTTCGTTATCCACTAACTGCACATTGAAAAGCAGGACGGCATCCAAAGCGGCGCACGGTTTTTAGTGTGTCAATTAATTCGGCGCGTGGATACAGAACTGCGCGTGTGAACCCTACCTTTTTTAGCATGACGGAAAAACCCGACCGACCGACACGCCCGCGCGTGGAGCTGTTACCACTGCCATGCGACACATCTGCACTCCGCGTCTCAGCGTTTCAGCGTTTCAGCGTTTCTGCGACGGAGCGACGACTGCAATGAGCGCATGCACGAGGCGAGCACCTCGCATGCATGGCAACACACGCAACGTGGTGGATTGCTGCGCATGCATGGCAGGCCTAGACGGGCTCGTTCGATGATGGCATGCGTGGACGCGCGAGCCAGAGCCCAACGGATATTTCGACGTCTCCTGCCAAACCGCGAGACGCTGGAAGAAAAAAAAACGCTAGCCAATCACGTCGCCAAATCGTCGCTCTCGCGGATAGCCCGTTGATTCCTTCTAGAAGACCGATCCAACGGATGCAGTTCAGCACCGTAGCGTTAGATGCACTTAGATGGACGGTCGACGTTTTGTTTTCCAGACCTCTCTCATGTTTTAGCGGAGGAGTGTGCTATCAACTAAATGTTTTGTTTTATTAGCTATTTCTATTTTTATTGTGACTTTGTTGCTAGTAGATGATGTAAATATGCATTAAGTTAATAATTGTGTGCACGACAATCCTTGTGCTAAAAAATAAACAGAAAAAACTATCTCTTGTTAGCTATCCAAACCATGTGCCAAGTGTGGCCTCACCCTGGCATCCCCAGCCACTTGATTTGCCCCAAAAGTGCATGTTTTGGCCTAAAACCCTATATTTGGGGTGTCTGGGTGCAACTCACCATGGTCTACCCCATATTATTCATGTAAATTCCAAGGGTGGAAGTGTGGGGCATGCATTGGTGCACCCATGTGCCAAGTGTGGCCTCACCCTTGCATCCCCAGCCACTTGATTTGCCCCAAAAGTGCATGTTTTGGCCTAAAACCCTATATTTGGGGTGTCTGGGTGCAACTCACCATGGTCTACCCCATATTATTCATGTAAATTCCTAGGGTAGCAGTGTGGGGCATGCATTGGTGCACCCATGTGCCAAGTGTGGGCTCACCCTTGCATCCCCAGCCACTTGATTTGCCCCAAAAGTGCGTGTTTTGGCCTAAAACCCTATATTTGGGGTGTCTGGGTGCAACTCACCATGGTCTACCCCATATTATTCATGTAAATTCCAAGGGTGTCAGTGTGGGGCATGCATTGGTGCACCCATGTGCCAAGTGTGGCCTCACCCTTGCATCCCCAGCCACTTGATTTGCCCCAAAAGTGCATGTTTTGGCCTAAAACCCTATATTTGGGGTGTCTTGGTGCAACTCACCATGGTCTACCCCATATTATTCATGTAAATTCCTAGGGTAGCAGTGTGGGGCATGCATTGGTGCACCCATGTGCCAAGTGTGGCCTCACCCTTGCATCCCCAGCCACTTGATTTGCCCCAAAAGTGTGTGTTTTGGTCTAAAACCCTATATTTGGGGTGTCTGGGTGCAACTCACCATGGTCTACCCCATATTATTCATGTAAATTCCAAGGGTGGCAGTGTGGGGCATGCATTGGTGCACCCATGTGCCAAGTGTGGCCTCACCCTGGCATCCCCAGCCACTTGATTTGCCCAAAAGTGCATGTTTTGGCCTAAAACCTTATATTTGGGGTGTCTGGGTGCAACTCACCATGGTCTACCCCATATTATTCATGTAAATTCCAAGGGTGGCAGTGTGGGGCATGCATTGGTGCACCCATGTGCCAAGTGTGGCCTCACCCTTGCATCCCCAGCCACTTGATTTGCCCAAAAGTGCATGTTTTGGCCTAAAACCCTATATTTGGGGTGTCTTGGTGCAACTCACCATGGTCTACCCCATATTATTCATGTAAATTCCAAGGGTGGCAGTGTGGGGCATGCATTGGTGCACCCATGTGCCAAGTGTGGCCTCACCCTGGCATCCCCAGCCACTTGATTTGCCCAAAAGTGCATGTTTTGGCCTAAAATCCTATATTTGGGGTGTCTGGGTGCAACTCACCATGGTCTACCCCATATTATTCATGTAAATTCCAAGGGTAGCAGTGTGGGGCATGCATTGGTGCACCCATATGCCAAGTGTGGCCTCACCCTTGCATCCCCAGCCACTTGATTTGCCCCAAAAGTGCGTGTTTTGGCCTAAAACCCTATATTTGGGGTGTCTGGGTGCAACTCACCATGGTCTACCCCATATTATTCATGTAAATTCCAAGGGTGGCAGTGTGGGGCATGCATTGGTGCACCCATGTGCCAAGTGTGGCCTCACCCATCCCCAGCCACTTGATTTGCCCCAAAAGTGCATGTTTTGGCCTAAAACCCTATATTTGGGGTGTCTGGGTGCAACTCACCATGGTCTACCCCATATTATTCATGTAAATTCCAAGGGTGGCAGTGTGGGGCATGCATTGGTGCACCCATGTGCCAAGTGTGGCCTCACCCTTGCATCCCCAGCCACTTGATTTGCCCCAAAAGTGCATGTTTTGGCCTAAAACCCTATATTTGGGGTGTCTGGGTGCAACTCACCATGGTCTACCCCATATTATTCATGTAAATTCCAAGGGTAGCAGTGTGGGGCATGCAATGGTGCACCCATGTGCCAAGTGTGGCCTCACCCTTGCATCCCCAGCCACTTGATTTGCCCCAAAAGTGCATGTTTTGGCCTAAAACCCTATATTTGGGGTGTCTGGGTGCAACTCACCATGGTCTACCCCATATTATTCATGTAAATTTCAAGGGTGGCAGTGTGGGGCATGCATTGGTGCACCCATGTGCCAAGTGTGGCCTCACCCTGGCATCCCCAGCCACTTGATTTGCCCCAAAAGTGCATGTTTTGGCCTAAAACCCTATATTTGGGGTGTCTGGGTGCAACTCACCATGGTCTACCCCATATTATTCATGTAAATTCCAAGGGTGGCAGTGTGGGGCATGCAATGGTGCACCCATGTGCCAAGTGTGGCCTCACCCTTGCATCCCCAGCCACTTGATTTGCCCCAAAAGTGCATGTTTTGGCCTAAAACCCTATATTTGGGGTGTCTGGGTGCAACTCACCATGGTCTACCCCATATTATTCATGTAAATTACAAGGGTGGCAGTGTGGGGCATGCATTGGTGCACCCATGTGCCAATTGTGGCCTCACCCTTGCATCCCCAGCCACTTGATTTGCCCCAAAAGTGCATGTTTTGGCCTAAAACCCTATATTTGGGGTGTCTGGATGCAACTCACCAAGGTCTACCCCATATTATTCATGTAAATTCCAAGGGTGGCAGTGTGGGGTATGCATTGGTGCACCCATGTGCCAAGTGTGGCCTCACCCTGGCATCCCCAGCCACTTGATTTGCCCCAAAAGTGCATGTTTTGGCCTAAAACACTATATTTGGGGTGTCTGGGTGCAACTCACCATGGTCTACCCCATATTATTCATGTAAATTCCAAGGGTGGCAGTGTGGAGCATGCATTGGTGCACCCATGTGCCAAGTGTGGCCTCACCCTTGCATCCCCAGCCACTTGATTTGCCCCAAAAGTGCATGTTTTGGCCAAAAACCCTATATTTGGGGTGTCTGGGTGCAACTCACCATGGTCTACCCCATATTATTCATGTAAATTCCAAGGGTGGCAGTGTGGGGCATGCATTGGTGCACCCATGTGCCAAGTGTGGCCTCACCCTTGCATCCCCAGCCACTTGATTTGCCCCAAAAGTGCATGTTTTGGCCTAAAACCCTATATTTGGGGTGTCTGGGTGCAACTCACCATGGTCTACCCCATATTATTCATGTAAATTCCTAGGGTAGCAGTGTGGGGCATGCATTGGTGCACCCATGTGCCAAGTGTGGCCTCACCCTTGCATCCCCAGCCACTTGATTTGCCCCAATAGTGCGTGTTTTGGCCTAAAACGCTATATTTGGGGTGTCTGGGTGCAACTCACCATGGTCTACCCCATATTATTCATGTAAATTCCAAGGGTGGCAGTGTGGGGCATGCATTGGTGCACCCATGTGCCAAGTGTGGCCTCACCCTTGCATCCCCAGCCACTTGATTTGCCCCAAAAGTGCATGTTTTGGCCTAAAACCCTATATTTGGGGTGTCTGGTGCAACTCACCATGGTCTACCCCATATTATTCATGTAAATTCCTAGGGTAGCAGTGTGGGGCATGCATTGGTGCACCCATGTGCCAAGTGTGGCCTCACCCTTGCATCCCCAGCCACTTGATTTGCCCCAAAAGTGCGTGTTTTGGCCTAAAACCCTATATTTGGGGTGTCTGGGTGCAACTCACCATGGTCTACCCCATATTATTCATGTAAATTCCAAGGGTGGCAGTGTGGGGCATTCATTGGTGCACCCATGTGCCAAGTGTGGCCTCACCCTGGCATCCCCAGCCACTTGATTTGCCCAAAAGTGCATGTTTTGGCCTAAAACCCTATATTTGGGGTGTCTGGGTGCAACTCACCATGGTCTACCCCATATTATTCATGTAAATTTCAAGGGTGGCAGTGTGGGGCATGCATTGGTGCACCCATGTGCCAAGTGTGGCCTCACCCTGGCATCCCCAGCCACTTGATTTGCCCCAAAAGTGCATGTTTTGGCCTAAAACCCTATATTTGGGGTGTCTGGGTGCAACTCACCATGGTCTACCCCATATTATTCATGTAAATTCCAAGGGTGGCAGTGTGAGGCATGCATTGGTGCACCCATGTGCCAAGTGTGGCCTCACCCTGGCATCCCCAGCCACTTGATTTGCCCCAAAAGTGCATGTTTTGGCCCAAAACCCTATATTTGGGGTGTCTGGGTGCAACTCACCATGGTCTACCCCATATTATTCATGTAAATTCCAAGGGTGGCAGTGTGGGGCATGCATTGGTGCACCCATGTGCCAAGTGTGGCCTCACCCTTGCATCCCCAGCCACTTGATTTGCCCCAAAAGTGCATGTTTTGGCCTAAAACCCTATATTTGGGGTGTCTGGGTGCAACACACCATGGTCTACCCCATATTATTCATCTAAATTCCAAGGGTGGCAGTGTGGGGCATGCATTGGTGCACCCATATGCCAAGTGTGGCCTCACCCTTGCATCCCCAGCCACTTGATTTGCCCCAAAAGTGCGTGTTTTGGCCTAAAACCCTATATTTGGGGTGTCTGGGTGCAACTCACCATGGTCTACCCCATATTATTCATGTAAATTCCAAGGGTGGCAGTGTGGGGCATGCATTGGTGCACCCATGTGCCAAGTGTGGCCTCACCCTGGCATCCCCAGCCACTTGATTTGCCCCAAAAGTGCATGTTTTGGCCTAAAACCCTATATTTGGGGTGTCTGGGTGCAACTCACCATGGTCTACCCCATATTATTCATGTAAATTCCAAGGGTGGCAGTGTGGGGCATGCATTGGTGCACCCATGTGCCAAGTGTGGCCTCACCCTTGCATCCCCAGCCACTTGATTTGCCCCAAAAGTGCATGTTTTGGCCTAAAACCCTATATTTGGGGTGTCTGGGTGCAACTCACCATGGTCTACCCCATATTATTCATGTAAATTCCAAGGGTAGCAGTGTGGGGCATGCAATGGTGCACCCATGTGCCAAGTGTGGCCTCACCCTTGCATCCCCAGCCACTTGATTTGCCCCAAAAGTGCATGTTTTGGCCTAAAACCCTATATTTGGGGTGTCTGGGTGCAACTCACCATGGTCTACCCCATATTATTCATGTAAATTTCAAGGGTGGCAGTGTGGGGCATGCATTGGTGCACCCATGTGCCAAGTGTGGCCTCACCCTGGCATCCCCAGCCACTTGATTTGCCCCAAAAGTGCATGTTTTGGCCTAAAACCCTATATTTGGGGTGTCTGGGTGCAACTCACCATGGTCTACCCCATATTATTCATGTAAATTCCAAGGGTGGCAGTGTGGGGCATGCAATGGTGCACCCATGTGCCAAGTGTGGCCTCACCCTTGCATCCCCAGCCACTTGATTTGCCCCAAAAGTGCATGTTTTGGCCTAAAACCCTATATTTGGGGTGTCTGGGTGCAACTCACCATGGTCTACCCCATATTATTCATGTAAATTACAAGGGTGGCAGTGTGGGGCATGCATTGGTGCACCCATGTGCCAATTGTGGCCTCACCCTTGCATCCCCAGCCACTTGATTTGCCCCAAAAGTGCATGTTTTGGCCTAAAACCCTATATTTGGGGTGTCTGGATGCAACTCACCAAGGTCTACCCCATATTATTCATGTAAATTCCAAGGGTGGCAGTGTGGGGTATGCATTGGTGCACCCATGTGCCAAGTGTGGCCTCACCCTGGCATCCCCAGCCACTTGATTTGCCCCAAAAGTGCATGTTTTGGCCTAAAACACTATATTTGGGGTGTCTGGGTGCAACTCACCATGGTCTACCCCATATTATTCATGTAAATTCCAAGGGTGGCAGTGTGGAGCATGCATTGGTGCACCCATGTGCCAAGTGTGGCCTCACCCTTGCATCCCCAGCCACTTGATTTGCCCCAAAAGTGCATGTTTTGGCCAAAAACCCTATATTTGGGGTGTCTGGGTGCAACTCACCATGGTCTACCCCATATTATTCATGTAAATTCCAAGGGTGGCAGTGTGGGGCATGCATTGGTGCACCCATGTGCCAAGTGTGGCCTCACCCTTGCATCCCCAGCCACTTGATTTGCCCCAAAAGTGCATGTTTTGGCCTAAAACCCTATATTTGGGGTGTCTGGGTGCAACTCACCATGGTCTACCCAATATTATTCATGTAAATTCCAAGGGTAGCAGTGTGGGGCATGCATTGGTGCACCCATGTGCCAAGTGTGGCCTCACCCTTGCATCCTTAGCCACTTGATTTGCCCCAAAAGTGCGTCTTTTGGCCTAAAACCCTATATTTGGGGCGTCTGGGTGCAACTCACCATGGTCTACGCCATATTATTCATGTAAATTCCAAGGGTGGCAGTGTGGGGCATGCATTGGTGCACCCATGTGCCAAGTGTGGCCTCACCCTGGCATCCCCAGCCACTTGATTTGCCCCAAAAGTGCATGTTTTGGCCTAAAACCCTATATTTGGGGTGTCTGGGTGCAACTCACCATGGTCTACCCCATATTACTCATGTAAATTCCAAGGGTGGCAGTGTGGGGCATGCAATGGTGCACCCATGTGCCAAGTGTGGCCTCACCCTGGCATCCCCAGCCACTTGATTTGCCCCAAAAGTGCATGTTTTGGCCTAAAACCCTATATTTGGGGTGTCTGGGTGCAACTCACCATGGTCTACCCCATATTATTCATGTAAATTCCAAGGGTGGCAGTGTGGGGCATGCATTGGTGCACCCATGTGCCAAGTGTGTCCTCACCCTGGCATCCCCAGCCACTTGATTTGCCCCAAAAGTGCATGTTTTGGCCTAAAACCCTATATTTGGGGTGTCTGGGTGCAACTCACCATGGTCTACCCCATATTATTCATGTAAATTCCAAGGGTAGCAGTGTGGGGCATGCATTGGTGCACCCATGTGCCAAGTGTGGCCTCACCCTGGCATCCCCATCCACTTGATTTGCCCCAAAAGTGCATGTTTTGGCCTAAAACCCTATATTTGGGGTGTCTGGGTGCAACCCACCATGGTCTACCCCATATTTTTCATGTAAATTCCAAGGGTGGCAGTGTGGGGCATGCAATGGTGCACCCATGTGCCAAGTGTGGCCTCACCCTGGCATCCCCATCCACTTGATTTGCCCCAAAAGTGCATGTTTTGGCCTAAACCCCTATATTTGGGGTGTCTGGGTGCAACCCACCATGGTCTACCCCATATTATTCATGTAAATTCCAAGGGTAGCAGTGTGGGGCATGCAATGGTGCACCCATGTGCCAAGTGTGGTTTCACCCTGGCATCCCCAGCCACTTGATTTGTACCAAAAGTGCATGTTTTGGCCTAAAACCCTATATTTGGGGTGTCTGGGTGCAACTCACCATGGTCTACCCCATATTATTCATTTAAATTCCAAGGGTAGAAGTGTGGGGCATGCATTGGTGCACCCACGTGCCAAGTGTGGCCTCACCCTGGCATCCCCAGCCACTTGATTTGCCCCAAAAGTGCATGTTTTGGCCTAAAACCCTATATTTGGGGTGTCTGGGTGCAACGCACCATGGTCTACCCCATATTATTCATGTAAATTCCATGGGTGGCAGTGTGAGGCATGCAATGGTGCACCCATGTGCCAAGTGTGGCCTCACCCTGGCATCCCCAGCCACTTGATTTGCCCCAAAAGTGCATGTTTTGGCCTAAAACCCTATATTTGGGGTGTCTGGGTGCAACTCACCATGGTCTACCCCATATTATTCATGTAAATTCCAAGGGTGGAAGTGTGGGGCATGCATTGGTGCACCCATGTGCCAAGTGTGGCCTCACCCTGGCATCCCCATCCACTTGATTTGCCCCAAAAGTGCATGTTTTGGCCTAAAACCCTATATTTGGGGTGTCTGGGTGCAACCCACCATGGTCTACCCCATATTATTCATGTAAATTCCAAGGGTGGCAGTGTGGGGCATGCAATGGTGCACCCATGTGCCAAGTGTGGCCTCACCCTGGCATCCCCAGCCACTTGATTTGCCCCAAAAGTGCATGTTTTGGCCTAAAACCCTATATTTGGGGTGTCTGGGTGCAACTCACCATGGTCTACCCCATATTATTCATGTAAATTCCAAGGGTAGAAGTGTGGGGCATGCATTGGTGCACCCATGTGCCAAGTGTGGCCTCACCCTGGCATCCCGAGCCACTTGATTTGCCCCAAAAGTGCATGTTTTGGCCTAAAACCCTATATTTGGGGTGTCTGGGTGCAACGCACCATGGTCTACCCCATATTATTCATGTAAATTCCAAGGGTGGCAGTGTGGGGCATGCAATGGTGCACCCATGTGCCAAGTGTGGCCTCACCCTGGCATCCCCAGCCACTTGATTTGCCCCAAAAGTGCATGTTTTGGCCTAAAACCCTATATTTGGGGTGTCTGGGTGCAACTCACCATGGTCTACCCCATATTATTCATGTAAATTCCAAGGGTGGAAGTGTGGGGAATGCATTGGTGCACCCATGTGCCAAGTGTGGCCTCACCCTGGCATCCCCAGCCACTTGATTTGCCCCAAAAGTGCATGTTTTGGCCTAAAACCCTATATTTGGGGTGTCTGGGTGCAACTCACCATGGTCTACCCCATATTATTCATGTAAATTCCAAGGGTGGCAGTGTGGGGCATGCAATGGTGCACCCATGTGCCAAGTGTGGCCTCACCCTGGCATCCCCAGCCACTTGATTTGCCCCAAAAGTGCATGTTTTGGCCTAAAACCCTATATTTGGGGTGTCTGGGTGCAACTCACCATGGTCTACCCCATATTATTCATTTAAATTACAAGGGTGCCAGTGTGGGTCATGCATTGGTGCACCCATGTGCCAAGTGTGGCCTCACCCTGGCATCCCCAGCCACTTGATTTGCCCCAAAAGTGCATGTTTTGGCCTAAAACCCTATATTTGGGGTGTCTGGGTGCAACTCACCATGGTCTACACCATATTATTCATGTAAATTCCTAGGGTAGCAGTGTGGGGCATGCATTGGTGCACCCATGTGCCAAGTGTGGCCTCACCCTGGCATCCCCAGCCACTTGATTTGCCCCAAAAGTGCATGTTTTGGCCTAAAACCCTATATTTGGGGTGTCTGGGTGCAACTCACCATGGTCTACCCCATATTATTCATGTAAATTCCAAGGGTGGAAGTGTGGGGCATGCATTGGTGCACCCATGTGCCAAGTGTGGCCTCACCCTGGCATCCCCATCCACTTGATTTGCCCCAAAAGTGCATGTTTTGGCCTAAAACCCTATATTTGGGGTGTCTGGGTGCAACCCACCATGGTCTACCCCATATTATTCATGTAAATTCCAAGGGTGGCAGTGTGGGGCATGCAATGGTGCACCCATGTGCCAAGTGTGGCCTCACCCTGGCATCCCCAGCCACTTGATTTGCCCCAAAAGTGCATGTTTTGGCCTAAAACCCTATATTTGGGGTGTCTGGGTGCAACTCACCATGGTCTACCCCATATTATTCATGTAAATTCCAAGGGTAGAAGTGTGGGGCATGCATTGGTGCACCCATGTGCCAAGTGTGGCCTCACCCTGGCATCCCGAGCCACTTGATTTGCCCCAAAAGTGCATGTTTTGGCCTAAAACCCTATATTTGGGGTGTCTGGGTGCAACGCACCATGGTCTACCCCATATTATTCATGTAAATTCCAAGGGTGGCAGTGTGGGGCATGCAATGGTGCACCCATGTGCCAAGTGTGGCCTCACCCTGGCATCCCCAGCCACTTGATTTGCCCCAAAAGTGCATGTTTTGGCCTAAAACCCTATATTTGGGGTGTCTGGGTGCAACTCACCATGGTCTACCCCATATTATTCATGTAAATTCCAAGGGTGGAAGTGTGGGGCATGCATTGGTGCACCCATGTGCCAAGTGTGGCCTCACCCTGGCATCCCCAGCCACTTGATTTGCCCCAAAAGTGCATGTTTTGGCCTAAAACCCTATATTTGGGGTGTCTGGGTGCAACTCACCATGGTCTACCCCATATTATTCATGTAAATTCCAAGGGTGGCAGTGTGGGGCATGCAATGGTGCACCCATGTGCCAAGTGTGGCCTCACCCTGGCATCCCCAGCCACTTGATTTGCCCCAAAAGTGCATGTTTTGGCCTAAAACCCTATATTTGGGGTGTCTGGGTGCAACTCACCATGGTCTACCCCATATTATTCATTTAAATTACAAGGGTGCCAGTGTGGGTCATGCATTGGTGCACCCATGTGCCAAGTGTGGCCTCACCCTGGCATCCCCAGCCACTTGATTTGCCCCAAAAGTGCATGTTTTCGCCTAAAACCCTATATTTGGGGTGTCTGGGTGCAACTCACCATGGTCTACACCATATTATTCATGTAAATTCCTAGGGTAGCAGTGTGGGGCATGCATTGGTGCACCCATGTGCCAAGTGTGGCCTCACCCTGGCATCCCCAGCCACTTGATTTGCCCCAAAAGTGCATGTTTTGGCCTAAAACCCTATATTTGGGGTGTCTGGGTGCAACCCACCATGGTCTACCCCATATTATTCATGTAAATTCCAAGGGTAGCAGTGTGGGGCATGCATTGGTGCACCCATGTGCCAAGTGTGGCCTCACCCTGGCATCCCCATCCACTTGATTTGCCCCAAAAGTGCATGTTTTGGCCTAAAACCCTATATTTGGGGTGTCTGGGTGCAACTCACCATGGTCTACCCCATGTTATTCATGTAAATTCCAAGGGTGGCAGTGTGGGGCATGCATTGGTGCACCCATGTCCCAAGTGTGGCCTCACCCTGGCATCCCCATCCACTTGATTTGCCCCAAAAGTGCATGTTTTGGCCTAAACCCCTATATTTGGGGTGTCTGGGTGCAACCCACCATGGTCTACCCCATATTATTCATGTAAATTCCAAGGGTAGCAGTGTGGGGCATGCAATGGTGCACCCATGTGCCAAGTGTGGCCTCACCCTGGCATCCCCAGCCACTTGATTTGCCCAAAAGTGCATGTTTTGGCCTAAAACCCTATATTTGGGGTGTCTGGGTGCAACTCACCATGGTCTACCCCATATTATTCATGTAAACTAGCAGTGTGGCCCTCGCAAATGCGAGGGCATCCCCTTTATTTGTTTCAAAAGTGGCACTTTCCATTGAAGGAAATAATATAGTTTCATAATTCACAAAAATAGATAGATAGTAGATGTGAGAAATTTAGGATTGTAGTTTGTGTTGTAATCCATTAATATTTTCTCTAATTGATCGCATTTTTTTACTCTCATTTCAATGTGAATATGTCTGGGTATCCCTATCCCCGAGTATGGTTAATTTGCATCCTAGAGCAGAATTAGAGTTGTATAAACATTTGTATCTCCTTATATGTGTTATAACTGAAATTAGAAGCACATTTGTTCTGACCAGTTTGCTCTAACATGCATATTTATTGATGAATATATTCGACTTATGATACACTTATTGACCTTTGCATTTCCACCACGATCTAGCTAGCTTTGCGTTCGTAGTTTTTTTTGTAGGAGGAGACGGTAGTAATTGGTATTCTACCTAATTACCATCCATTTGATGGGAGATCCAATCTGGTAGATGTACATGTAGATTGGCATGTATTTGAACCCTGTCTACTCAATAATATATTTGGAATTGGCGTTAGCTTCCCTCCGCGCCGAAAAGAAATTCTACGAACTATCAAGGATTTTCTTCTTTGTTGTGTAAAATTACCTGTAGGCACCTAAATTACCGGCCAGTATTTTGCCCGAGATATTTAAAACAAATTCATAAATTCTTTAAAAATTACCTTAAATTATTTATATTTGAGAAAATTATGTTAATACCAGTAGATTCTGTCCACTATGAAAAAACTGATGGGAGATCCAATCGAATAGATGTACATGTAGATCGACATGGATCATACCCCGTCTTCTGAACATTATATTTTGAATTAGTGGTACTTGTAGCTTTTCTCCGGCTGAAAAAAATTCTATGGCAGTCAAGTATTTTTTCAGAAGGGTAAAAATATCGCCAAGTACCGTTATTTTTCGGTCTTCGCAATATCAGAAATACTGGCAAGTATTCCGCCCGAGATATTCAAAACAAATTTATAAATTATTTCAAACTCTCTCATAACTATTTAAATTTGAGGAAATTATATTTATACATGTAAATTTAGTCCGGAAGAAAAATATCGGTTATAGCCGGTAAAATCGATTTCCGGCGAAGTTTTGGAAATACCAGCCGATAAAAAGAACTTGCGTACAGTACATATATACTATATGAATCAGTCTGTTTTCGGTTTATGTTATCACATCTTTCGTGTAACCATCTCTAGCTAACATTGCCTAATTATCTTTTTGTTGAACGGATGCGCCCCTACGATACAATCTACAGTCTTTTGTAAAATCTTAATTTCTCCGATTATGTTGAACCGGACTCATTGTAAGAAAACAAATTAGTTGTTTCCTTTTTTTGGAACAAAAAATTAGTTGTTTATTGTTTTCCTTTATATTTTTTTTTGCGGTGAAAGACACAGATATTGCATCGAGCAAGTTACAAAGAGGCCCTCAGAAGAAACAAAAAAATTACAGCTCAGCCCCTGAGCAACTCGACCACGCCGGAGACGACGCAACGCTGTCGGTGGCGCGCCGCTGCTCAAACTCCTCACGATGCCTTGGATCAGGAGCATCACCGAGCCAGCGGGAAGTCGCCGAACACCGATCCCCTAGGATCTACGCCAGAAGCCGCCGTCGTTGTCACGCCGATGAGAATCCGCATCTCTCGGAAGAACTTGAAACACCGGACCCGCCGTCCCACGGAATCCAGCGATGGGCTAGTCAAACCTGGCAGATCTCCAGACCCGCAGGTTCGAAGAAGGCGGTAGCTCGACGCCAGAGCTCCTCGGAGCGCCACCGACGAGGGGAGGCACCACCACCTGCAAAATCCACTCCGGTCGCGCCCCTTCCGCCCCGACGCCGCCGGCTGGAACCCTACTAAAACCTACACTATGTACACGCCTAGATCCATCAATTTCCCGTCCTCCCGCCGCCAGAGCGGCCGACGGAGGGCGAGGAATCGAGCGGATCGACGGCGGCGAGGTGGTTTGAGCGGGGAGGTTCACAAAATCGCCTTTCTCACTGTGGACGGGGAAAGGTGAGGACCAAGGTTGTGTTCCTTTATATTATGTTGAACGGACGAACTTGCAAGCTGCACCTTTGTGTATGGAAATAAATCATCAACAAACTTTTTTTTTTATAAAAAGTTCTAGCAGATTGCAGCAATTATTTTGATGGTTTGACCTAACTTTTTTGTTTATCGAACAGACTCGGCTAGTATCGTGTACATGCTGTGCATTGATCGGATTCCCTAATTTTCGTTAGTTCGCCTAGCTAGGGAAGTGTGAGGATGGAAAACAAATAAATTATATTATATTATAAATTGATGGGCCAGTCAAGAAAGGAAAAAATGATACATCCAGATTTGGTTGGAACATGGTATTTTCCTTACGGTCCAGCTAGGAAAGAAATAAGTACCGATCGGTTTTATTTAAAGAACAGAATACTTTTTTTTTGGCATAACACATCAGCACGTTCCAAGCTAGGATAGTCCACTTGTTTTGAAAAGAAAACTATGGACACGTCTCCTTATATCTGAACGTGTCAAACGGACCTGATACATGGTTACGTAATTAACAATATTTTATTAAATCATAGCCATTAATTTTAGATCTAACTGTTAGAATAATATAGATGATGTGGCTTAACGTGGTTTCTCTATTAAACATCCTTATTCTGCTTTTAGTATATAATAGATTCCAAGGGTAGCAGTGTGGGGCATGCATTGGTGCACCCATGTGCCAAGTGTGGCCTCACCCTGGCATCCCCAGCTACTTGATTTGCCCCAAAAGTGCATGTTTTGGCCTAAAACCCTATATTTGGGGTGTCTGGGTGCAACTCACCATGGTCTACCCCATATTATTCATGTAAATTCCAAGGGTAGAAGTGTGGGGGATGCATTGGTGCACCCATGTGCCAAGTGTGGCCTCACCCTGGCATCCCCAGCCACTTGATTTGCCCCAAAAGTGCATGTTTTGGCCTAAAACCCTATATTTGGGGTGTCTGGGTGCAACCCACCATGGTCTACCCCATATTATTCATATAAATTCCAAGGGTAGCAGTGTGGGGCATGCATTGGTGCACCCATGTGCCAAGTGTGGCCTCACCCTGGCATCCCCATCCACTTGATTTGCCCCAAAAGTGCATGTTTTGGCCTAAAACCCTATATTAGGGGTGTCAGGCTGCAAAACTCCATTCACTACCCCATATTATTCATGTAAATTCCAAGGGTAGAAGTGTGGGGCATGCATTGGTGCACCCATGTGCCAAGTGTGGCCTCACCCTGGCATCCCCAGCCACTTGATTTGCCCCAAAAGTGCATGTTTTGGCCTAAAACCCTATATTTGGGGTGTCTGGGTGCAACTCACCATGGTCTACCCCATATTATTCATGTAAATTCCAAGGGTAGCAGTGTGGGGCATGCATTGGTGCACCCATGTGCCAAGTGTGGCCTCACCCTGGCATCCCCATCCACTTGATTTGCCCCAAAAGTGCATGTTTTGGCCTAAAACCCTATATTTGGGGTGTCTGGGTGCAACTCACCATGGTCTACCCCATATTATTCATGTAAATTCCAAGGGTAGCAGTGTGGGGCATGCAATGGTGCACCCATGTGCCAAGTGTGGCCTCACCCTTGCATCCCCAGCCACTTGATTTGCCCCAAAAGTGCGTGTTTTGGCCTAAAACCCTATATTTGGGGTGTCTGGGTGCAACTTACCATGGTCTACCCCATATTATTCATGTAAATTCCAAGGGTGGCAGTGTGGGGCATGCATTGGTGCACCCATGTGCCAAGTGTGGCCTCACCCTTGCATCCCCAGCCACTTGATTTACCCCAAAAGTGCATGTTTTGGCCTAAAACCCTATATTTGGGGTGTCTGGGTGCAACTCACCATGGTCTACCCCATATTATTCATGTAAATTCCAAGGGTATAAGTGTGGGGCATGCATTGGTGCACCCATGTGCCAAGTGTGGCCTCACCCTGGCATCCCCAGCCACTTGATTTGCCCCAAAAGTGCATGTTTTGGCCTAAAACCCTATATTTGGGGTGTCTGGGTGCAACTCACCATGGTCTACCCCATATTATTCATGTAAATTCCAAGGGTGAAAGTGTGGGACATGCATTGGTGCACCCATGTGCCAAGTGTGGCCTCACCCTGGCATCCCCAGCCACTTGATTTGCCCCAAAAGTGCATGTTTTGGCCTAAAACCCTATATTTGGGGTGTCTGGGTGCAACCCACCATGGTCTACCCCATATTATTCATGTAAATTCCAAGGGTAGCAGTGTGGGGCATGCATTGGTGCACCCATGTGCCAAGTGTGGCCTCACCCTGGCATCCCCAGCCACTTGATTTGCGCCAAAAGTGCATGTTTTGGCCTAAAACCCTATATTTGGGCTGTCTGGGTGCAACCCACCATGGTGTACCCTATATTATTCATGTAAATTCCAAGGGTGGAAGTGTGGGGCATGCATTGGTGCACCCATGTGCCAAGTGTGGCCTCACCGGCATCCCCAACCACTTGATTTGCCCCAAAAGTGCATGTTTTGGCCTAAAACCCTATATTTGGGGTGTCTGGGTGCAACTCACCATGGTCTACCCCATATTATTCATGTAAATTCCAAGGGTAGAAGTGTGGGGCATGCATTGGTGCACCCATGTGCCAAGTGTGGCCTCACCCTGGCATCCCCAGCCACTTGATTTGCCCCAAAAGTGCATGTTTTGGCCTAAAACCCTATATTTGGGGTGTCTGGGTGCAACGCACCATGGTCTACCCCATATTATTCATGTAAATTCCAAGGGTGGCAGTGTGGGGCATGCAATGGTGCACCCATGTGCCAAGTGTGGCCTCACCCTGGCATCCCCAGCCACTTGATTTGCCCCAAAAGTGCATGTTTTGGCCTAAAACCCTATATTTGGGGTGTCCGGGTGCAACTCACCATGGTCTACCCCATATTATTCATGTAAATTCCAAGGGTGGCAGTGTGGGGCATGCAATGGTGCACCCATGTGCCAAGTGTGGCCTCACCCTGGCATCCCCAGCCACTTGATTTGCCCCAAAAGTGCATGTTTTGGCCTAAAACCCTATATTTGGGGTGTCTGGGTGCAACTCACCATGGTCTACCCCATATTATTCATGTAAATTCCAAGGGTGGAAGTGTGGGGCATGCATTGGTGCACCCATGTGCCAAGTGTGGCCTCACCCTGGCATCCCCAGCCACTTGATTTGCCCCAAAAGTGCATGTTTTGGCCTAAAACCCTATATTTGGGGTGTCTGGGTGCAACTCACCATGGTCTACCCCATATTATTCATGTAAATTCCAAGGGTGGCAGTGTGGGGCATGCAATGGTGCACCCATGTGCCAAGTGTGGCCTCACCCTGGCATCCCCAGCCACTTGATTTGCCCCAAAAGTGCATGTTTTGGCCTAAAACCCTATATTTGGGGTGTCTGGGTGCAACTCACCATGGTCTACCCCATATTATTCATTTAAATTACAAGGGTGGCAGTGTGGGTCATGCATTGGTGCACCCATGTGCCAAGTGTGGCCTCACCTTGGCATCCCCAGCCACTTGATTTGCCCCAAAAGTGCATGTTTTGGCCTAAAACCCTATATTTGGGGTGTCTGGGTGCAACTCACCATGGTCTACCCCATATTATTCATGTAAATTCCTAGGGTAGCAGTGTGGGGCATGCATTGGTGCACCCATGTGCCAAGTGTGGCCTCACCCTGGCATCCCCAGCCACTTGATTTGCCCCAAAAGTGCATGTTTTGGCCTAAAACCCTATATTTGGGGTGTGTGGGTGCAACCCACCATGGTCTACCCCATATTATTCATGTAAATTCCAAGGGTAGCAGTGTGGGGCATGCATTGGTGCACCCATGTGCCAAGTGTGGCCTCACCCTGGCATCCCCATCCACTTGATTTGCCCCAAAAGTGCATGTTTTGGCCTAAAACCCTATATTTGGGGTGTCTGGGTGTAACTCACCATGGTCTACCCCATATTATTCATGTAAATTCCAAGGGTAGCAGTGTGGGGCATGCATTGGTGCACCCATGTCCCAAGTGTGGCCTCACCCTGGCATCCCCATCCACTTGATTTGCCCCAAAAGTGCATGTTTTGGCCTAAACCCCTATATTTGGGGTGTCTGGGTGCAACCCACCATGGTCTACCCCATATTATTCATGTAAATTTCAAGGGTAGCAGTGTGGGGCATGCAATGGTGCACCCATGTGCCAAGTGTGGCCTCACCCTGGCATCCCCAGCCACTTGATTTGCCCAAAAGTGCATGTTTTGGCCTAAAACCCTATATTTGGGGTGTCTAGGTGCAACTCACCATGGTCTACCCCATATTATTCATGTAAATTCCAAGGGTAGCAGTGTGGGGCATGCATTGGTGCACCCATGTGCCAAGTGTGGCCTCACCCTGGCATCCCCAGCCACTTGATTTGCCCCAAAAGTGCATGTTTTGGCCTAAAACCCTATATTTGGGGTGTCTTGGTGCAACTCACCATGGTCTACCCCATATTATTCATGTAAATTCCAAGGGTAGAAGTGTGGGGCATGCATTGGTGCACCCATGTGCCAAGTGTGGCCTCACCCTGGCATCCCCAGCCACTTGATTTGCCCCAAAAGTGCATGTTTTGGCCTAAAACCCTATATTTGGGGTGTCTGGGTGCAACCCACCATGGTCTACCCCATATTATTCATGTAAATTCCAAGGGTAGCAGTGTGGGGCATGCATTGGTGCACCCATGTGCCAAGTGTGGCCTCACCCTGGCATCCCCATCCACTTGATTTGCCCCAAAAGTGCATGTTTTGGCCTAAAACCCTATATTTGGGGTGTCTGGGTGCAACTCACCATGGTCTACCCCATATTATTCATGTAAATTCCGAGGGTAGAAGTGTGGGGCATGCATTGGTGCACCCATGTGCCAAGTGTGGCCTCACCCTGGCATCCCCAGCCACTTGATTTGCCCCAAAAGTGCATGTTTTGGCCTAAAACCCTATATTTGGGGTGTCTGGGTGCAACTCACCATGGTCTACCCCATATTATTCATGTAAATTCCAAGGGTAGCAGTGTGGTGCATGCATTGGTGCACCCATGTGCCAAGTGTGGCCTCACCCTGGCATCCCCATCCACTTGATTTGCCCCAAAAGTGCATGTTTTGGCCTAAAACCCTACATTTGGGGTGTCTGGGTGCAACTCACCATGGTCTACCCCATATTATTCATGTAAATTCCAAGGGTAGCAGTGTGGGGCATGCATTGGTGCACCCATGTGCCAAGTGTGGCCTCACCCTTGCATCCCCAGCCACTTGATTTGCCCCAAAAGTGCGTGTTTTGGCCTAAAACCCTATATTTGGGGTGTCCGGTGCAACTCACCATGGTCTACCCCATATTATTCATGTAAATTCCAAGGGTGGCAGTGTGGGGCATGCATTGGTGCACCCATGTGCCAAGCGTGGCCTCACCCTTGCATCCCCAGCCACTTGATTTGCCCCAAAAGTGCATGTTTTGGCCTAAAACCCTATATTTGGGGTGTCTGGGTGCAACAAACCATGGTCTACCCCATATTATTCATGTAAATTCCAAGGGTATAAGTGTGGGGCATGCATTGGTGCACCCATGTGCCAAGTGTGGCCTCACCCTGGCATCCCCAGCCACTTGATTTGCCCCAAAAGTGCATGTTTTGGCCTAAAACCCTATATTTGGGGTGTCTGGGTGCAACTCACCATGGTCTACCCCATATTATTCATGTAAATTCCAAGGGTGGAAGTGTGGGACATGCATTGGTGCACCCATGTGCCAAGTGTGGCCTCACCCCGGCATCCCCAGCCACTTGATTTGCCCCAAAAGTGCATGTTTTGGCCTAAAACCCTATATTTGGGGTGTCTGGGTGCAACCCACCATGGTCTACCCCATATTATTCATGTAAATTCCAAGGGTAGCAGTGTGGGGCATGCATTGGTGCACCCATGTGACAAGTGTGGCCTCACCCCGGCATCCCTGACCACTTGATTTGCCCCAAAAGTGCATGTTTTGGCCTAAAACCCTATATTTGGGCTGTCTGGGTGCAACCCACCATGGTCTACCCTATATTATTCATGTAAATTCCAAGGGTGAAAGTGTGGGGCATGCATTGGTGCACTCATGTGCCAAGTGTGGCCTCACCCTGGCATCCCCAGCCACTTGATTTGCCCCAAAAGTGCATGTTTTGGCCTAAAACCCTATATTTGGGGTGTCTGGGTGCAACTCACCATGGTCTACCCCATATTATTCATGTAAATTCCAAGGGTAGCAGTGTGGGGCATGCATTGGTGCACCCATGTCCCAAGTGTGGCCTCACCCTGGCATCCCCACCACTTGATTTGCCCCAAAAGTGCATGTTTTGGCCTAAAACCCTATATTTGGGGTGTCTGGGTGCAACCCACCATGGTCTACCCCATATTATTCATGTAAATTACAAGGGTAGCAGTGTGGGGCATGCATTGGTGCACCCATGTGCCAAGTGTGGCCTCACCCTGGCATCCCCACCACTTGATTTGCCCCAAAAGTGCATGTTTTGGCCTAAAACCCTATATTTGGGGTGTCTGGGTGCAACTCACCATGGTCTACCCCATATTATTCATGTAAATTCCAAGGGTGGAATTGTGGGGCATGCATTGGTGCACCCATGTCCCAAGTGTGGCCTCACCCTGGCATCCCCAGCCACTTGATTTGCCCCAAAAGTGCATGTTTTGGCCTAAAACCCTATATTTGTGGTGTCTGGGTGCAACTCACCATGGTCTACCCCATATTATTCATGTAAATTCCAAGGGTAGAAGTGTGGGGCATGCATTGGTGCACCCATGTGCCAAGTGTGGCCACACCCTGGCATCCCCAGCCACTTGATTTGCCCCAAAAGTGCATGTTTTGGCCTAAAACCCTATATTTGGGGTGTCTGGGTGCAACTCACCATGGTCTACCCCATATTATTAATGTAAATTCCAAGGGTAGCAGTGTGGGGCATGCAATGGTGCACCCATGTGCCAAGTGTGGCCTCACCCTGGCATCCCCAGCCACTTGATTTGCCCCAAAAGTGCATGTTTTGGCCTAAAACCCTATATTTGGGGTGTCTGGGTGCAACTCACCATGGTCTACCCCATATTATTCATGTAAATTCCAAGGGTAGCAGTGTGGGGCATGCATTGGTGCACCCATGTGCCAAGTGTGGCCTCACCCTTGCATCCCCAGCCACTTGATTTGCCCCAAAAGTGCATGTTTTGGCCTAAAACCCTATATTTGGGGTGTCTGGGTGCAACCCACCATGGTCTACCCCATATTATTCATATAAATTCCAAGGGTAGCAGTGTGGGGCATGCATTGGTGCACCCATGTGCCAAGTGTGGCCTCACCCTGGCATCCCCATCCACTTGATTTGCCCCAAAAGTGCATGTTTTGGCCTAAAACCCTATATTTGGGGTGTCTGGGTGCAACTCACCATGGTCTACCCCATATTATTCATGTAAATTCCAAGGGTAGAAGTGTGGGGCATGCATTGGTGCACCCATGTGCCAAGTGTGGCCTCACCCTGGCATCCCCAGCCACTTGATTTGCCCCAAAAGTGCATGTTTTGGCCTAAAACCCTATATTTGGGGTGTCTGGGTGCAACTCACCATGGTCTACCCCATATTATTCATGTAAATTCCAAGGGTAGCAGTGTGGGGCATGCATTGGTGCACCCATGTGCCAAGTGTGGCCTCACCCTGGCATCCCCATCCACTTGATTTGCCCCAAAAGTGCATGTTTTGGCCTAAAACCCTATATTTGGGGTGTCTGGGTGCAACTCACCATGGTCTACCCCATATTATTCATGTAAATTCCAAGGGTAGCAGTGTGGGGCATGCAATGGTGCACCCATGTGCCAAGTGTGGCCTCACCCTTGCATCCCCAGCCACTTGATTTGCCCCAAAAGTGCGTGTTTTGGCCTAAAACCCTATATTTGGGGTGTCTGGGTGCAACTTACCATGGTCTACCCCATATTATTCATGTAAATTCCAAGGGTGGCAGTGTGGGGCATGCATTGGTGCACCCATGTGCCAAGTGTGGCCTCACCCTTGCATCCCCAGCCACTTGATTTACCCCAAAAGTGCATGTTTTGGCCTAAAACCCTATATTTGGGGTGTCTGGGTGCAACTCACCATGGTCTACCCCATATTATTCATGTAAATTCCAAGGGTATAAGTGTGGGGCATGCATTGGTGCACCCATGTGCCAAGTGTGGCCTCACCCTGGCATCCCCAGCCACTTGATTTGCCCCAAAAGTGCATGTTTTGGCCTAAAACCCTATATTTGGGGTGTCTGGGTGCAACTCACCATGGTCTACCCCATATTATTCATGTAAATTCCAAGGGTGAAAGTGTGGGACATGCATTGGTGCACCCATGTGCCAAGTGTGGCCTCACCCTGGCATCCCCAGCCACTTGATTTGCCCCAAAAGTGCATGTTTTGGCCTAAAACCCTATATTTGGGGTGTCTGGGTGCAACCCACCATGGTCTACCCCATATTATTCATGTAAATTCCAAGGGTAGCAGTGTGGGGCATGCATTGGTGCACCCATGTGCCAAGTGTGGCCTCACCCTGGCATCCCCAGCCACTTGATTTGCCCCAAAAGTGCATGTTTTGGCCTAAAACCCTATATTTGGGCTGTCTGGGTGCAACCCACCATGGTGTACCCTATATTATTCATGTAAATTCCAAGGGTGGAAGTGTGGGGCATGCATTGGTGCACCCATGTGCCAAGTGTGGCCTCACCCTGGCATCCCCAGCCACTTGATTTGCCCCAAAAGTGCATGTTTTGGCCTAAAACCCTATATTTGGGGTGTCTGGGTGCAACTCACCATGGTCTACCCCATATTATTCATGTAAATTCCAAGGGTAGAAGTGTGGGGCATGCATTGGTGCACCCATGTGCCAAGTGTGGCCTCACCCTGGCATCCCCACCACTTGATTTGCCCCAAAAGTGCATGTTTTGGCCTAAAACCCTATATTTGTGGTGTCTTGGTGCAACGCACCATGGTCTACCCCATATTATTCATGTAAATTCCAAGGGTGGCAGTGTGGGGCATGCAATGGTGCACCCATGTGCCAAGTGTGGCCTCACCCTGGCATCCCCAGCCACTTGATTTGCCCCAAAAGTGCATGTTTTGGCCTAAAACCCTATATTTGGGGTGTCTGGGTGCAACTCACCATGGTCTACCCCATATTATTCATGTAAATTCCAAGGGTGGCAGTGTGGGGCATGCAATGGTGCACCCATGTGCCAAGTGTGGCCTCACCCTGGCATCCCCAGCCACTTGATTTGCCCCAAAAGTGCATGTTTTGGCCTAAAACCCTATATTTGGGGTGTCTGGGTGCAACTCACCATGGTCTACCCCATATTATTCATGTAAATTCCAAGGGTGGAAGTGTGGGGCATGCATTGGTGCACCCATGTGCCAAGTGTGGCCTCACCCTGGCATCCCCAGCCACTTGATTTGCCCCAAAAGTGCATGTTTTGGCCTAAAACCCTATATTTGGGGTGTCTGGGTGCAACTCACCATGGTCTACCCCATATTATTCATGTAAATTCCAAGGGTGGCAGTGTGGGGCATGCAATGGTGCACCCATGTGCCAAGTGTGGCCTCACCCTGGCATCCCCAGCCACTTGATTTGCCCCAAAAGTGCATGTTTTGGCCTAAAACCCTATATTTGGGGTGTCTGGGTGCAACTCACCATGGTCTACCCCATATTATTCATTTAAATTACAAGGGTGGCAGTGTGGGTCATGCATTGGTGCACCCATGTGCCAAGTGTGGCCTCACCCTGGCATCCCCAGCCACTTGATTTGCCCCAAAAGTGCATGTTTTGGCCTAAAACCCTATATTTGGGGTGTCTGGGTGCAACTCACCATGGTCTACCCCATATTATTCATGTAAATTCCTAGGGTAGCAGTGTGGGGCATGCATTGGTGCACCCATGTGCCAAGTGTGGCCTCACCCTGGCATCCCCAGCCACTTGATTTGCCCCAAAAGTGCATGTTTTGGCCTAAAACCCTATATTTGGGGTGTGTGGGTGCAACCCACCATGGTCTACCCCATATTATTCATGTAAATTCCAAGGGTAGCAGTGTGGGGCATGCATTGGTGCACCCATGTGCCAAGTGTGGCCTCACCCTGGCATCCCCATCCACTTGATTTGCCCCAAAAGTGCATGTTTTGGCCTAAAACCCTATATTTAGGGTGTCCTGGTGTAACTCACCATGGTCTACCCCATATTATTCATGTAAATTCCAAGGGTAGCAGTGTGGGGCATGCATTGGTGCACCCATGTCCCAAGTGTGGCCTCACCCTGGCATCCCCATCCACTTGATTTGCCCCAAAAGTGCATGTTTTGGCCTAAACCCCTATATTTGGGGTGTCTGGGTGCAACCCACCATGGTCTACCCCATATTATTCATGTAAATTTCAAGGGTAGCAGTGTGGGGCATGCAATGGTGCACCCATGTGCCAAGTGTGGCCTCACCCTGGCATCCCCAGCCACTTGATTTGCCCAAAAGTGCATGTTTTGGCCTAAAACCCTATATTTGGGGTGTCTGGGTGCAACTCACCATGGTCTACCCCATATTATTCATGTAAATTCCAAGGGTAGCAGTGTGGGGCATGCATTGGTGCACCCATGTGCCAAGTGTGGCCTCACCCTGGCATCCCCAGCCACTTGATTTGCCCCAAAAGTGCATGTTTTGGCCTAAAACCCTATATTTGGGGTGTCTGGGTGCAACTCACCATGGTCTACCCCATATTATTCATGTAAATTCCAAGGGTAGAAGTGTGGGGGATGCATTGGTGCACCCATGTGCCAAGTGTGGCCTCACCCTGGCATCCCCATCCAATTGTTTTGGCCCAAAAGTGCATGTTTTGGCCTAAAACCCTATATTTGGGGTGTCTGGGTGCAACCCACCATGGTCTACCCCATATTATTCATGTAAATTCCAAGGGTAGCAGTGTGGGGCATGCATTGGTGCACCCATGTGCCAAGTGTGGCCTCACCCTGGCATCCCCATCCACTTGATTTGCCCCAAAAGTGCATGTTTTGGCCTAAAACCCTATATTTGGGGTGTCTGGGTGCAACTCACCATGGTCTACCCCATATTATTCATGTAAATTCCGAGGGTAGAAGTGTGGGGCATGCATTGGTGCACCCATGTGCCAAGTGTGGCCTCACCCTGGCATCCCCAGCCACTTGATTTGCCCCAAAAGTGCATGTTTTGGCCTAAAACCCTATATTTGGGGTGTCCGGGTGCAACTCACCATGGTCTACCCCATATTATTCATGTAAATTCCAAGGGTAGCAGTGTGGTGCATGCATTGGTGCACCCATGTGCCAAGTGTGGCCTCACCCTGGCATCCCCATCCACTTGATTTGCCCCAAAAGTGCATGTTTTGGCCTAAAACCCTACATTTGGGGTGTCTGGGTGCAACTCACCATGGTCTACCCCATATTATTCATGTAAATTCCAAGGGTAGCAGTGTGGGGCATGCATTGGTGCACCCATGTGCCAAGTGTGGCCTCACCCTTGCATCCCCAGCCACTTGATTTGCCCCAAAAGTGCGTGTTTTGGCCTAAAACCCTATATTTGGGGTGTCTGGGTGCAACTCACCATGGTCTACCCCATATTATTCATGTAAATTCCAAGGGTGGCAGTGTGGGGCATGCATTGGTGCACCCATGTGCCAAGCGTGGCCTCACCCTTGCATCCCCAGCCACTTGATTTGCCCCAAAAGTGCATGTTTTGGCCTAAAACCCTATATTTGGGGTGTCTGGGTGCAACAAACCATGGTCTACCCCATATTATTCATGTAAATTCCAAGGGTATAAGTGTGGGGCATGCATTGGTGCACCCATGTGCCAAGTGTGGCCTCACCCTGGCATCCCCAGCCACTTGATTTGCCCCAAAAGTGCATGTTTTGGCCTAAAACCCTATATTTGGGGTGTCTGGGTGCAACTCACCATGGTCTACCCCATATTATTCATGTAAATTCCAAGGGTGGAAGTGTGGGACATGCATTGGTGCACCCATGTGCCAAGTGTGGCCTCACCCTGGCATCCCCAGCCACTTGATTTGCCCCAAAAGTGCATGTTTTGGCCTAAAACCCTATATTTGGGGTGTCTGGGTGCAACCCACCATGGTCTACCCCATATTATTCATGTAAATTCCAAGGGTAGCAGTGTGGGGCATGCATTGGTGCACCCATGTGACAAGTGTGGCCTCACCCTGGCATCCCCAGCCACTTGATTTGCCCCAAAAGTGCATGTTTTGGCCTAAAACCCTATATTTGGGCTGTCTGGGTGCAACCCACCATGGTCTACCCTATATTATTCATGTAAATTCCAAGGGTGAAAGTGTGGGGCATGCATTGGTGCACTCATGTGCCAAGTGTGGCCTCACCCTGGCATCCCCAGCCACTTGATTTGCCCCAAAAGTGCATGTTTTGGCCTAAAACCCTATATTTGGGGTGTCTGGGTGCAACTCACCATGGTCTACCCCATATTATTCATGTAAATTCCAAGGGTAGCAGTGTGGGGCATGCATTGGTGCACCCATGTCCCAAGTGTGGCCTCACCCTGGCATCCCCAGCCACTTGATTTGCCCCAAAAGTGCATGTTTTGGCCTAAAACCCTATATTTGGGGTGTCTGGGTGCAACCCACCATGGTCTACCCCATATTATTCATGTAAATTACAAGGGTAGCAGTGTGGGGCATGCATTGGTGCACCCATGTGCCAAGTGTGGCCTCACCCTGGCATCCCCAGCCACTTGATTTGCCCCAAAAGTGCATGTTTTGGCCTAAAACCCTATATTTGGGGTGTCTGGGTGCAACTCACCATGGTCTACCCCATATTATTCATGTAAATTCCAAGGGTGGAATTGTGGGGCATGCATTGGTGCACCCATGTCCCAAGTGTGGCCTCACCCTGGCATCCCCAGCCACTTGATTTGCCCCAAAAGTGCATGTTTTGGCCTAAAACCCTATATTTGTGGTGTCTGGGTGCAACTCACCATGGTCTACCCCATATTATTCATGTAAATTCCAAGGGTAGAAGTGTGGGGCATGCATTGGTGCACCCATGTGCCAAGTGTGGCCACACCCTGGCATCCCCAGCCACTTGATTTGCCCCAAAAGTGCATGTTTTGGCCTAAAACCCTATATTTGGGGTGTCCGGTGCAACTCACCATGGTCTACCCCATATTATTAATGTAAATTCCAAGGGTAGCAGTGTGGGGCATGCAATGGTGCACCCATGTGCCAAGTGTGGCCTCACCCTGGCATCCCCAGCCACTTGATTTGCCCCAAAAGTGCATGTTTTGGCCTAAAACCCTATATTTGGGGTGTCTGGGTGCAACTCACCATGGTCTACCCCATATTATTCATGTAAATTCCAAGGGTAGCAGTGTGGGGCATGCATTGGTGCACCCATGTGCCAAGTGTGGCCTCACCCTTGCATCCCCAGCCACTTGATTTGCCCCAAAAGTGCATGTTTTGGCCTAAAACCCTATATTTGGGGTGTCTGGGTGCAACTCACCATGGTATACCCCATATTATTCATCTAAATTACAAGGGTGGCAGTGTGGGGCATGCATTGGTGCACCCATATGCAAAGAGTGGCAACACACAGTCATCCCCAGCCACTTGATTTGCCCCAAAAGTGCATGTTTTGGCCTAAAACCCTATATTTGGGGTGTCTGGGTGCAACTCACCATGGTCTACCCCATATTATTCATGTAAATTCCAAGGGTAGCAGTGTGGGGCATGCATTGGTGCACCCATGTGCCAAGTGTGGCCTCACCCTGGCATCCCCATCCACTTGATTTGCCCCAAAAGTGCATGTTTTGGCCTAAAACCCTATATTTGGGGTGTCTGGGTGCAACTCACCATGGTCTACCCCATATTATTCATGTAAATTCCAAGGGTAGCAGTGTGGGGCATGCAATGGTGCACCCATGTGCCAAGTGTGGCCTCACCCTTGCATCCCCAGCCACTTGATTTGCCCCAAAAGTGCGTGTTTTGGCCTAAAACCCTATATTTGGGGTGTCTGGGTGCAACTTACCATGGTCTACCCCATATTATTCATGTAAATTCCAAGGGTGGCAGTGTGGGGCATGCATTGGTGCACCCATGTGCCAAGTGTGGCCTCACCCTTGCATCCCCAGCCACTTGATTTGCCCCAAAAGTGCATGTTTTGGCCTAAAACCCTATATTTGGGGTGTCTGGGTGCAACTCACCATGGTCTACCCCATATTATTCATGTAAATTCCAAGGGTATAAGTGTGGGGCATGCATTGGTGCACCCATGTGCCAAGTGTGGCCTCACCCTGGCATCCCCAGCCACTTGATTTGCCCCAAAAGTGCATGTTTTGGCCTAAAACCCTATATTTGGGGTGTCTGGGTGCAACTCACCATGGTCTACCCCATATTATTCATGTAAATTCCAAGGGTGGAAGTGTGGGACATGCATTGGTGCACCCATGTGCCAAGTGTGGCCTCACCCTGGCATCCCCAGCCACTTGATTTGCCCCAAAAGTGCATGTTTTGGCCTAAAACCCTATATTTGGGGTGTCTGGGTGCAACCCACCATGGTCTACCCCATATTATTCATGTAAATTCCAAGGGTAGCAGTGTGGGGCATGCATTGGTGCACCCATGTGCCAAGTGTGGCCTCACCCTGGCATCCCCATCCACTTGATTTGCCCCAAAAGTGCATGTTTTGGCCTAAAACCCTATATTTGGGGTGTCCTGGGTGCAACTCACCATGGTCTACCCCATATTATTCATGTAAATTCCAAGGGTAGAAGTGTGGGGCATGCATTGGCGCACCCATGTGCCAAGTGTGGCCTCACCCTGGCATCCCCAGCCACTTGATTTGCCCCAAAAGTGCATGTTTTGGCCTAAAACCCTATATTTGGGGTGTCTGGGTGCAACTCACCATGGTCTACCCCATATTATTCATGTAAATTCCAAGGGTAGCAGTGTGGGGCATGCATTGGTGCACCCATGTGCCAAGTGTGGCCTCACCCTGGCATCCCCATCCACTTGATTTGCCCCAAAAGTGCATGTTTTGGCCTAAAACCCTATATTTGGGGTGTCTGGGTGCAACTCACCATGGTCTACCCCATATTATTCATGTAAATTCGAAGGGTAGCAGTGTGGGGCATGCAATGGTGCACCCATGTGCCAAGTGTGGCCTCACCCTTGCATCCCCAGCCACTTGATTTGCCCCAAAAGTGCGTGTTTTGGCCTAAAACCCTATATTTGGGGTGTCTGGGTGCAACTTACCATGGTCTACCCCATATTATTCATGTAAATTCCAAGGGTGGCAGTGTGGGGCATGCATTGGTGCACCCATGTGCCAAGTGTGGCCTCACCCTGGCATCCCCAGCCACTTGATTTGCCCCAAAAGTGCGTGTTTTGGCCTAAGACCCTATATTTGGGGTGTCTGGGTGCAACTCACCATGGTCTACCCCATATTATTCATGTAAATTCCAAGGGTGGCAGTGTGGGGCATGCATTGGTGCACCCATGTGCCAAGTGTGGCCTCACCCTGGCATCCCCAGCCACTTGATTTGCCCCAAAAGTGCATGTTTTGGCCTAAAACCCTATATTTGGGGTGTCTGGGTGCAACTCACCATGGTCTACCCCATATTATTCATTTAAATTACAAGGGTAGCAGTGTGGGGCATGCATTGGTGCACCCATGTCCCAAGTGTGGCCTCACCCTGGCATCCCCATCCACTTGATTTGCCCCAAAAGTGCATGTTTTGGCCTAAACCCCTATATTTGGGGTGTCTGGGTGCAACCCACCATGGTCTACCCCATATTATTCATGTAAATTCCAAGGGTAGCAGTGTGGGGCATGCATTGGTGCACCCATGTCCCAAGTGTGGCCTCACCCTGGCATCCCCATCCACTTGATTTGCCCCAAAAGTGCATGTTTTGGCCTAAACCCCTATATTTGGGGTGTCTGGGTGCAACCCACCATGGTCTACCCCATATTATTCATGTAAATTCCAAGGGTAGCAGTGTGGGGCATGCATTGGTGCATCCATGTGCCAAGTGTGGCCTCACCCTGGCATCCCCAGCCACTTGATTTGCCCCAAAAGTGCATGTTTTGGCCTAAAACCCTATATTTGGGGTGTCTGGGTGCAACTCACCATGGTCTACCCCATATTATTCATGTAAATTCCAAGGGTAGCAGTGTGGGGCATGCATTGGTGCACCCATGTCCCAAGTGATGCCTCAACCAGTCATCCCCAGCCACTTGATTTGCCCCAAAAGTGCATGTTTTGGCCTAAAACCCTATATTTGGGGTGTCTGGGTGCAACCCACCATGGTCTACCCCATATTATTCATGTAAATTCCAAGGGTAGCAGTGTGGGGCATGCATTGGTGCACCCATGTGCCAAGTGTGGCCTCACCCTGGCATCCCCATCCACTTGATTTGCCCCAAAAGTGCATGTTTTGGCCTAAAACCCTATATTTGGGGTGTCTGGGTGCAACTCACCATGGTCTACCCCATATTATTCATGTAAATTCGAAGGGTAGAAGTGTGGGGCATGCATTGGTGCACCCATGTGCCAAGTGTGGCCTCACCCTGGCATCCCCAGCCACTTGATTTGCCCCAAAAGTGCATGTTTTGGCCTAAAACCCTATATTTGGGGTGTCTGGGTGCAACTCACCATGGTCTACCCCATATTATTCATGTAAATTCCAAGGGTAGCAGTGTGGTGCATGCATTGGTGCACCCATGTGCCAAGTGTGGCCTCACCCTGGCATCCCCATCCAGTTGATTTGCCCCAAAAGTGCATGTTTTGGCCTAAAACCCTATATTTGGGGTGTCTGGGTGCAACTCACCATGGTCTACCCCATATTATTCATGTATATTCCAAGGGTGGAAGTGTGGGACATGCATTGGTGCACCCATGTGCCAAGTGTGGCCTCACCCTGGCATCCCCAGCCACTTGATTTGCCCCAAAAGTGCGTGTTTTGGCCTAAAACCCTATATTTGGGGTGTCTGGGTGCAACTCACCATGGTCTACCCCATATTATTCATGTAAATTCCAAGGGTGGCAGTGTGGGGCATGCATTGGTGCACCCATGTGCCAAGTGTGGCCTCACCCTTGCATCCCCAGCCACTTGATTTGCCCCAAAAGTGCATGTTTTGGCCTAAAACCCTATATTTGGGGTGTCTGGGTGCAACTCACCATGGTCTACCCCATATTATTCATGTAAATTCCAAGGGCATAAGTGTGGGGCATGCATTGGTGCACCCATGTGCCAAGTGTGGCCTCACCCTGGCATCCCCATCCACTTGATTTGCCCCAAAAGTGCATGTTTTGGCCTAAAACCCTATATTTGGGGTGTCTGGGTGCAACTCACCATGGTCTACCCCATATTATTCATGTAAATTCCAAGGGCATAAGTGTGGGGCATGCATTGGTGCACCCATGTGCCAAGTGTGGCCTCACCCTGGCATCCCCATCCACTTGATTTGCCCCAAAAGTGCATGTTTTGGCCTAAAACCCTATATTTGGGGTGTCTGGGTGCAACTCACCATGGTCTACCCCATATTATTCATGTAAATTCCAAGGGTGGAAGTGTGGGGCATGCATTGGTGCACCCATGTGCCAAGTGTGGCCTCACACTGGCATCCCCAGCCACTTGATTTGCCCCAAAAGTGCGTGTTTTGGCCTAAAACCCTATATTTGGGGTGTCTGGGTGCAACTTACCATGGTCTACCCCATATTATTCATGTAAATTCCAAGGGTAGCAGTGTGGGGCATGCATTGGTGCACCCATGTGACAAGTGTGGCCTCACCCTGGCATCCCCAGCCACTTGATTTGCCCCAAAAGTGCATGTTTTGGCCTAAAACCCTATATTTGGGGTGTCTGGGTGCAACTCACCATGGTCTACCCCATATTATTCATGTAAATTCCAAGGGTGGAAGTGTGGGGCATGCATTGGTGCACCCATGTGCCAAGTGTGGCCTCACCCTGGCATCCCCAGCCACTTGATTTGCCCCAAAAGTGCATGTTTTGGCCTAAAAGCCTATATTTGGGGTGTCTGGGTGCAACTCACCATGGTCTACCCCATATTATTCATGTAAATTCCAAGGGCATAAGTGTGGGGCATGCATTGGTGCACCCATGTGCCAAGTGTGGCCTCACCCTGGCATCCCCAGCCACTTGATTTGCCCCAAAAGTGCATGTTTTGGCCTAAAACCCTATATTTGGGGTGTCTGGGTGCAACCCACCATGGTCTACCCCATATTATTCATGTAAATTCCAAGGGTAGCAGTGTGGGGCATGCATTGGTGCACCCATGTGCCAAGTGTGGCCTCACCCTGGCATCCCCATCCACTTGATTTGCCCCAAAAGTGCATGTTTTGGCCTAAAACCCTATATTTGGGGTGTCTGGGTGCAACTCACCATGGTCTACCCCATATTATTCATGTAAATTCCAAGGGTAGAAGTGTGGGGCATGCATTGGCGCACCCATGTGCCAAGTGTGGCCTCACCCTGGCATCCCCAGCCACTTGATTTGCCCCAAAAGTGCATGTTTTGGCCTAAAACCCTATATTTGGGGTGTCTGGGTGCAACTCACCATGGTCTACCCCATATTATTCATGTAAATTCCAAGGGTAGCAGTGTGGGGCATGCATTGGTGCACCCATGTGCCAAGTGTGGCCTCACCCTGGCATCCCCATCCACTTGATTTGCCCCAAAAGTGCATGTTTTGGCCTAAAACCCTATATTTGGGGTGTCTGGGTGCAACTCACCATGGTCTACCCCATATTATTCATGTAAATTCGAAGGGTAGCAGTGTGGGGCATGCAATGGTGCACCCATGTGCCAAGTGTGGCCTCACCCTTGCATCCCCAGCCACTTGATTTGCCCCAAAAGTGCGTGTTTTGGCCTAAAACCCTATATTTGGGGTGTCTGGGTGCAACTTACCATGGTCTACCCCATATTATTCATGTAAATTCCAAGGGTGGCAGTGTGGGGCATGCATTGGTGCACCCATGTGCCAAGTGTGGCCTCACCCTGGCATCCCCAGCCACTTGATTTGCCCCAAAAGTGCATGTTTTGGCCTAAAACCCTATATTTGGGGTGTCTGGGTGCAACTCACCATGGTCTACCCCATATTATTCATGTAAATTCCAAGGGTGGCAGTGTGGGGCATGCAATGGTGCACCCATGTGCCAAGTGTGGCCTCACCCTGGCATCCCCAGCCACTTGATTTGCCCCAAAAGTGCATGTTTTGGCCTAAAACCCTATATTTGGGGTGTCTGGGTGCAACTCACCATGGTCTACCCCATATTATTCATTTAAATTACAAGGGTAGCAGTGTGGGGCATGCATTGGTGCACCCATGTCCCAAGTGTGGCCTCACCCTGGCATCCCCATCCACTTGATTTGCCCCAAAAGTGCATGTTTTGGCCTAAACCCCTATATTTGGGGTGTCTGGGTGCAACCCACCATGGTCTACCCCATATTATTCATGTAAATTCCAAGGGTAGCAGTGTGGGGCATGCATTGGTGCACCCATGTGCCAAGTGTGGCCTCACCCTGGCATCCCCAGCCACTTGATTTGCCCCAAAAGTGCATGTTTTGGCCTAAAACCCTATATTTGGGGTGTCTGGGTGCAACCCACCATGGTCTACCCCATATTATTCATGTAAATTCCAAGGGTAGCAGTGTGGGGCATGCATTGGTGCATCCATGTGCCAAGTGTGGCCTCACCCTGGCATCCCCAGCCACTTGATTTGCCCCAAAAGTGCATGTTTTGGCCTAAAACCCTATATTTGGGGTGTCTGGGTGCAACTCACCATGGTCTACCCCATATTATTCATGTAAATTCCAAGGGTAGCAGTGTGGGGCATGCATTGGTGCACCCATGTCCCAAGTGTGGCCTCACCCTGGCATCCCCAGCCACTTGATTTGCCCCAAAAGTGCATGTTTTGGCCTAAAACCCTATATTTGGGGTGTCTGGGTGCAACCCACCATGGTCTACCCCATATTATTCATGTAAATTCCAAGGGTAGCAGTGTGGGGCATGCATTGGTGCACCCATGTGCCAAGTGTGGCCTCACCCTTGCATCCCCAGCCACTTGATTTGCCCCAAAAGTGCATGTTTTGGCCTAAAACCCTATATTTGGGGTGTCTGGGTGCAACTCACCATGGTCTACCCCATATTATTCATGTAAATTCCAAGGGTAGCAGTGTGGTGCATGCATTGGTGCACCCATGTGCCAAGTGTGGCCTCACCCTGGCATCCCCATCCAGTTGATTTGCCCCAAAAGTGCATGTTTTGGCCTAAAACCCTATATTTGGGTTGTCTGGGTGCAACTCACCATGGTCTACCCCATATTATTCATGTATATTCCAAGGGTGGAAGTGTGGGACATGCATTGGTGCACCCATGTGCCAAGTGTGGCCTCACCCTGGCATCCCCAGCCACTTGATTTGCCCCAAAAGTGCGTGTTTTGGCCTAAAACCCTATATTTGGGGTGTCTGGGTGCAACTCACCATGGTCTACCCCATATTATTCATGTAAATTCCAAGGGTGGCAGTGTGGGGCATGCATTGGTGCACCCATGTGCCAAGTGTGGCCTCACCCTTGCATCCCCAGCCACTTGATTTGCCCCAAAATTGCATGTTTTGGCCTAAAACCCTATATTTGGGGTGTCTGGGTGCAACTCACCATGGTCTACCCCATATTATTCATGTAAATTCCAAGGGCATAAGTGTGGGGCATGCATTGGTGCACCCATGTGCCAAGTGTGGCCTCACCCTGGCATCCCCAGCCACTTGATTTGCCCCAAAAGTGCATGTTTTGGCCTAAAACCCTATATTTGGGGTGTCTGGGTGCAACTCACCATGGTCTACCCCATATTATTCATGTAAATTCCAAGGGTGGAAGTGTGGGACATGCATTGGTGCACCCATGTGCCAAGTGTGGCCTCACACTGGCATCCCCAGCCACTTGATTTGCCCCAAAAGTGCATGTTTTGGCCTAAAACCCTATATTTGGGGTGTCTGGGTGCAACCCACCATGGTCTACCCCATATTATTCATGTAAATTCCAAGGGTAGCAGTGTGGGGCATGCATTGGTGCACCCATGTGACAAGTGTGGCCTCACCCTGGCATCCCCAGCCACTTGATTTGCCCCAAAAGTGCATGTTTTGGCCTAAAACCCTATATTTGGCTGTCTGGGTGCAACCCACGATGGTCTACCCTATATTATTCATGTAAATTCCAAGGGTGGAAGTGTGGGGCATGCATTGGTGCACCCATGTGCCAAGTGTGGCCTCACCCTGGCATCCCCAGCCACTTGATTTGCCCCAAAAGTGCATGTTTTGGCCTAAAACCCTATATTTGGGGTGTCTGGGTGCAACTCACCATGGTCTACCCCATATTATTCATGTAAATTCCAAGGGCATAAGTGTGGGGCATGCATTGGTGCACCCATGTGCCAAGTGTGGCCTCACCCTGGCATCCCCAGCCACTTGATTTGCCCCAAAAGTGCATGTTTTGGCCTAAAACCCTATATTTGGGGTGTCTGGGTGCAACTCACCATGGTCTACCCCATAATATTCATGTAAATTCCAAGGGTGGAAGTGTGGGACATGCATTGGTGCACCCATGTGCCAAGTGTGGCCTCACACTGGCATCCCCAGCCACTTGATTTGCCCCAAAAGTGCATGTTTTGGCCTAAAACCCTATATTTGGGGTGTCTGGGTGCAACCCACCATGGTCTACCCCATATTATTCATGTAAATTCCAAGGGTAGCAGTGTGGGGCATGCATTGGTGCACCCATGTGACAAGTGTGGCCTCACCCTGGCATCCCCAGCCACTTGATTTGCCCCAAAAGTGCATGTTTTGGCCTAAAACCCTATATTTGGCTGTCTGGGTGCAACCCACGATGGTCTACCCTATATTATTCATGTAAATTCCAAGGGTGGAAGTGTGGGGCATGCATTGGTGCACCCATGTGCCAAGTGTGGCCTCACCCTGGCATCCCCAGCCACTTGATTTGCCCCAAAAGTGCATGTTTTGGCCTAAAACCCTATATTTGGGGTGTCTGGGTGCAACTCACCATGGTCTACCCCATATTATTCATGTAAATTCCAAGGGTAGCAGTGTGGGGCATGCATTGGTGCACCCATGTCCCAAGTGTGGCCTCACCCTGGCATCCCCAGCCACTTGATTTGCCCCAAAAGTGCATGTTTTGGCCTAAAACCCTATATTTGGGGTGTCTGGGTGCAACCCACCATGGTCTACCCCATATTATTCATGTAAATTACAAGGGTAGCAGTGTGGGGCATGCATTGGTGCACCCATGTGCCAAGTGTGGCCTCACCCTGGCATCCCCAGCCACTTGATTTGCCCCAAAAGTGCATGTTTTGGCCTAAAACCCTATATTTGGGGTGTCTGGGTGCAACTCACCATGGTCTACCCCATATTATTCATGTAAATTCCAAGGGTGGAAGGGTGGGGCATGCATTGGTGCACCCATGTCCCAAGTGTGGCCTCACCCTGGCATCCCCAGCCACTTGATTTGCCCCAAAAGTGCATGTTTTGGCCTAAAACCCTATATTTGTGGTGTCTGGGTGCAACTCACCATGGTCTACCCCATATTATTCATGTAAATTCCAAGGGTAGAAGTGTGGGGCATGCATTGGTGCACCCATGTGCCAAGTGTGGACACACCCTGGCATCCCCAGCCACTTGATTTGCCCCAAAAGTGCATGTTTTGGCCTAAAACCCTATATTTGGGGTGTCTGGGTGCAACTCACCATGGTCTACCCCATATTATTAATGTAAATTCCAAGGGTAGCAGTGTGGGGCATGCAATGGTGCACCCATGTGCCAAGTGTGGCCTCACCCTGGCATCCCCAGCCACTTGATTTGCCCCAAAAGTGCATGTTTTGGCCTAAAACCCTATATTTGGGGTGTCTGGGTGCAACTCACCATGGTCTACCCCATATTATTCATGTAAATTCCTAGGGTAGCAGTGTGGGGCATGCATTGGTGCACCCATGTGCCAAGTGTGGCCTCACCCTGGCATCCCCAGCCACTTGATTTGCCCCAAAAGTGCATGTTTTGGCCTAAAACCCTATATTTGGCTGTCTGGGTGCAACCCACGATGGTCTACCCTATATTATTCATGTAAATTCCAAGGGTGGAAGTGTGGGGCATGCATTGGTGCACCCATGTGCCAAGTGTGGCCTCACCCTGGCATCCCCAGCCACTTGATTTGCCCCAAAAGTGCATGTTTTGTCCTAAAACCCTATATTTGGGGTGTCTGGGTGCAACTCACCATGGTCTACCCCATATTATTCATTTAAATTCCAAGGGTGGCAGTGTGGGTCATGCATTGGTGCACCCATGTGCCAAGTGTGGCCTCACCCTGGCATCCCCAGCCACTTGATTTGCCCCAAAAGTGCATGTTTTGGCCTAAAACCCTATATTTGGGGTGTCTGGGTGCAACTCACCGTGGTCTACCCCATATTATTCATGTAAATTCCTAGGCTAGCAGTGTGGGGCATGCATTGGTGCACCCATGTGCCAAGTGTGGCCTCACCCTGGCATCCCCAGCCACTTGATTTGCCCCAAAAGTGCATGTTTTGGCCTAAAACCCTATATTTTGGGTGTCTGGGTGCAACCCACCATGGTCTACCCCATATTATTCATGTAAATTCCAAGGGTAGCAGTGTGGGGCATGCATTGGTGCACCCATGTGCCAAGTGTGGCCTCACCCTGGCATCCCCATCCACTTGATTTGCCCCAAAAGTGCATGTTTTGGCCTAAAACCCTATATTTGGGGTGTCTGGGTGCAACTCACCATGGTCTACCCCATATTATTCATGTAAATTCCAAGGGTGGAAGTGTGGGGCATGCATTGGTGCACCCATGTCCCAAGTGTGGCCTCACCCTGGCATCCCCAGCCACTTGATTTGCCCCAAAAGTGCATGGTTTGGCCTAAAACCCTATATTTGTGGTGTCTGGGTGCAACTCACCATGGTCTACCCCATATTATTCATGTAAATTCCAAGGGTAGAAGTGTGGGGCATGCATTGGTGCACCCATGTGCCAAGTGTGGCCTCACCCTGGCATCCCCAGCCACTTGATTTGCCCCAAAAGTGCATGTTTTGGCCTAAAACCCTATATTTGGGGTGTCTGGGTGCAACTCACCATGGTCTACCCCATATTATTCATGTAAATTCCAAGGGTGGCAGTGTGGGGCATGCATTGGTGCACCCATGTGCCAAGTGTGGCCTCACCCTGGCATCCCCAGCCACTTGATTTGCCCCAAAAGTGCATGTTTTGGCCTAAAACCCTATATTTGGGGTGTCTGGGTGCAACTCACCATGGTCTACCCCATATTATTCATGTAAATTCCAAGGGTGGCAGTGTGGGGCATGCATTGGTGCACCCATGTGCCAAGTGTGGCCTCACCCTTGCATCCCCAGCCACTTGATTTGCCCCAAAAGTGCATGTTTTGGCCTAAAACCCTATATTTGGGGTGTCCGGGTGCAACTCACCATGGTCTACCCCATATTATTCATCTAAATTCCAAGGGTGGCAGTGTGGGGCATGCATTGGTGCACCCATGTGCCAAGTGTGGCCTCACCCTGGCATCCCCAGCCACTTGATTTGCCCAAAAGTGCATGTTTTGGCCTAAAACCCTATATTTGGGGTGTCTGGGTGCAACTCACCATGGTCTACCCCATATTATTCATGTAAATTCCAAGGATAGCAGTGTGGGGCATGCATTGGTGCACCCATGTGCCAAGTGTGGCCTCACCCTTGCATCCCCAGCCACTTGATTTGCCCCAAAAGTGCGTGTTTTGGCCTAAAACCCTATATTTGGGGTGTCTGGGTGCAACTCACCATGGTCTACCCCATATTATTCATGTAAATTCCAAGGGTGGCAGTGTGGGGCATGCATTGGTGCACCCATGTGCCAAGTGTGGCCTCACCCTGGCATCCCCAGCCACTTGATTTGCCCCAAAAGTGCATGTTTTGGCCTAAAACCCTATATTTGGGGTGTCTGGGTGCAACTCACCATGGTCTACCCCATATTATTCATGTAAATTCCAAGGGTGGCAGTGTGGGGCATGCATTGGTGCACCCATGTGCCAAGTGTGGCCTCACCCTGGCATCCCCAGCCACTTGATTTGCCCCAAAAGTGCATGTTTTGGCCTAAAACCCTATATTTGGGGTGTGTGGGTGCAACTCACCATGGTCTACCCCATATTATTCATGTAAATTCCAAGGGTAGCAGTGTGGGGCATGCAATGGTGCACCCATGTGCCAAGTGTGGCCTCACCCTTGCATCCCCAGCCACTTGATTTGCCCCAAAAGTGCATGTTTTGGCCTAAAACCCTATATTTGGGGTGTCCTGGTGCAACTCACCATGGTCTACCCCATATTATTCATGTAAATTCCAAGGGTGGCAGTGTGGGGCATGCATTGGTGCACCCATGTGCCAAGTGTGGCCTCACCCTGGCATCCCCAGCCACTTGATTTGCCCCAAAAGTGCATGTTTCGGCCTAAAACCCTATATTTGGGGTGTCTGGGTGCAACTCACCATGGTCTACCCCATATTATTCATGTAAATTCCAAGGGTGGCAGTGTGGGGCATGCAATGGTGCACCCATGTGCCAAGTGTGGCCTCACCCTTGCATCCCCCAGCCACTTGATTTGCCCCAAAAGTGCATGTTTTGGCCTAAAACCCTATATTTGGGGTGTCTGGGTGCAACTCACCATGGTCTACCCCATATTATTCATGTAAATTCCAAGGGTGGCAGTGTGGGGCATGCATTGGTGCACCCATGTGCCAATTGTGGCCTCACCCTTGCATCCCCAGCCACTTGATTTGCCCCAAAAGTGCATGTTTTGGCCTAAAACCCTATATTTGGGGTGTCTGGGTGCAACTCACCATGGTCTACCCCATATTATTCATGTAAATTCCAAGGTTGGCAGTGTGGGGCATGCATTGGTGCACCCATGTGCCAAGTGTGGCCTCACCCTGGCATCCCCAGCCACTTGATTTGCCCCAAAAGTACATGTTTTGGCCTAAAACCCTATATTTGGGGTGTCTGGGTGCAACTCACCATGGTCTACCCCATATTATTCATGTAAATTCCAAGGGTGGCAGTGTGGGGCATGCATTGGTGCACCCATGTGCCAAGTGTGGCCTCACCCTTGCATCCCCAGCCACTTGATTTGCCCCAAAAGTGCATGTTTTGGCCTAAAACCCTATATTTGGGGTGTCTGGGTGCAACTCACCATGGTCTACCCCATATTATTCATGTAAATTCCTAGGGTAGCAGTGTGGGGCATGCATTGGTGCACCCATGTGCCAAGTGTGGCCTCACCCGTGCATCCCCAGCCACTTGATTTGCCCCAAAAGTGCATGTTTTGGCCTAAAACCCTATATTTCGGGTGTCTGGGTGCAACCCACCATGGTCTACCCCATATTATTCATGTAAATTCCAAGGGTAGCAGTGTGGGGCATGCATTGGTGCACCCATGTGCCAAGTGTTGCCTAACCCGGGCGTCCCCGGACAGATTATAACACACTATAGTGAATTTTTTGGCCTAAAACCCTATATTTGGGGTGTGTGGGTGCAACTCACCATGGTCTACCCCATATTATTCATGTAAATTCCAAAGGTAGCAGTGTGGGGCATGCAATGGTGCACCCATGTGCCAAGTGTGGCCTCACCCTTGCATCCCCAGCCACTTGATTTGCCCCAAAAGTGCATGTTTTGGCCTAAAACCCTATATTTGGGGTGTCTGGGTGCAACTCACCATGGTCTACCCCATATTATTCATGTAAATTCCAAGGGTGGCAGTGTGGGGCATGCAATGGTGCACCCATGTGCCAAGTGTGGCCTCACCCTGGCATCCCCAGCCACTTGATTTGCCCCAAAAGTGCATGTTTCGGCCTAAAACCCTATATTTGGGGTGTCTGGGTGCAACTCACCATGGTCTACCCCATATTATTCATGTAAATTCCTAGGGTAGCAGTGTGGGGCATGCATTGGTGCACCCATGTGCCAAGTGTGGCCTCACCCTTGCATCCCCAGCCACTTGATTTGCCCCAAAAGTGCGTGTTTTGGCCTAAAACCCTATATTTGGGGTGTCTGGGTGCAACTCACCATGGTCTACCCCATATTATTCATGTAAATTCCAAGGGTGGCAGTGTGGGGCATGCATTGGTGCACCCATGTGCCAAGTGTGGCCTCACCCTTGCATCCCCAGCCACTTGATTTGCTCCAAAAGTGCATGTTTTGGCCTAAAACCCTATATTTGGGGTGTCTGGGTGCAACTCACCATGGTCTACCCCATATTATTCATGTAAATTCCAAGGGTGGCAGTGTGGGGCATGCATTGGTGCACCCATGTGCCAAGTGTGGCCTCACCCTGGCATCCCCAGCCACTTGATTTGCCCCAAAAGTGCATGTTTTGGCCTAAAACCCTATATTTGGGGTGTCTGGGTGCAACTCACCATGGTCTACCCCATATTATTCATGTAAATTCCAAGGGTGGCAGTGTGGGGCATGCGTTGGTGCACCCATGTGCCAAGTGTGGCCTCACCCTTGCATCCCCAGCCACTTGATTTGCCCCAAAAGTGCATGTTTTGGCCTAAAACCCTATATTTGGGGTGTCTGGGTGCAACTCACCATGGTCTACCCCATATTATTCATGTAAATTCCAAGGGTGGCAGTGTGGGGCATGCATTGGTGCACCCATGTGCCAAGTGTGGCCTCACCCTTGCATCCCCAGCCACTTGATTTGCCCCAAAAGTGCATGTTTTGGCCTAAAACCCTATATTTGGGGTGTCTGGGTGCTACTCACCATGGTCTACCCCATATTATTCATGTAAATTCCTAGGGTGGCAGTGTGGGGCATGCATTGGTGCACCCATGTGCCAAGTGTGGCCTCACCCTTGCATCCCCAGCCACTTGATTTGCGCCAAAAGTGCATGTTTTGGCCTAAAACCCTATATTTGGGGTGTCTGGGTGCAACCCACCATGGTCTACCCCATATTATTCATGTAAATTCCAAGGGTGGCAGTGTGGGGCATGCATTGGTGCACCCATGTGCCAAGTGTGGCCTCACCCTTGCATCCCCAGCCACTTGATTTGCCCCAAAAGTGCATGTTTTGGCCTAAAACCCTATATTTGGGGTGTCTGGGTGCAACTCACCATGGTCTACCCCATATTATTCATGTAAATTCCAAGGGTAGAAGTGTGGGGCATGCATTGGTGCACCCATGTGCCAAGTGTGGCCTCACCCTGGCATCCCCAGCCACTTGATTTGCCCCAAAAGTGCATGTTTTGGCCTAAAACCCTATATTTGGGGTGTCTGGGTGCAACGCACCATGGTCTACCCCATATTATTCATGTAAATTCCAAGGGTGGCAGTGTGGGGCATGCAATGGTGCACCCATGTGCCAAGTGTGGCCTCACCCTGGCATCCCCAGCCACTTGATTTGCCCCAAAAGTGCATGTTTTGGCCTAAAACCCTATATTTGGGGTGTCTGGGTGCAACTCACCATGGTCTACCCCATATTATTCATGTAAATTCCAAGGGTGGCAGTGTGGGGCATGCAATGGTGCACCCATGTGCCAAGTGTGGCCTCACCCTGGCATCCCCAGCCACTTGATTTGCCCCAAAAGTGCATGTTTTGGCCTAAAACCCTATATTTGGGGTGTCTGGGTGCAACTCACCATGGTCTACCCCATATTATTCATGTAAATTCCAAGGGTGGAAGTGTGGGGCATGCATTGGTGCACCCAGGTGCCAAGTGAGGCGGAACCAAAGCATCCCCAGCCACTTGATTTGCCCCAAAAGTGCATGTTTTGGCCTAAAACCCTATATTTGGGGTGTCTGGGTGCAACTCACCATGGTCTACCCCATATTATTCATGTAAATTCCAAGGGTGGCAGTGTGGGGCATGCAATGGTGCACCCATGTGCCAAGTGTGGCCTCACCCTGGCATCCCCAGCCACTTGATTTGCCCCAAAAGTGCATGTTTTGGCCTAAAACCCTATATTTGGGGTGTCTGGGTGCAACTCACCATGGTCTACCCCATATTATTCATGTAAATTCCAAGGGTGGCAGTGTGGGTCATGCATTGGTGCACCCATGTGCCAAGTGTGGCCTCACCTTGGCATCCCCAGCCACTTGATTTGCCCCAAAAGTGCATGTTTTGGCCTAAAACCCTATATTTGGGGTGTCTGGGTGCAACTCACCATGGTCTACCCCATATTATTCATGTAAATTCCTAGGGTAGCAGTGTGGGGCATGCATTGGTGCACCCATGTGCCAAGTGTGGCCTCACCCTGGCATCCCGACCACTTGATTTGCCCCAAAAGTGCATGTTTTGGCCTAAAACCCTATATTTGGGGTGTGTGGGTGCAACCCACCATGGTCTACCCCATATTATTCATGTAAATTCCAAGGGTAGCAGTGTGGGGCATGCATTGGTGCACCCATGTGCCAAGTGTGGCCTCACCCTGGCATCCCCATCCACTTGATTTGCCCCAAAAGTGCATGTTTTGGCCTAAAACCCTATATTTGGGGTGTCTGGGTGTAACTCACCATGGTCTACCCCATATTATTCATGTAAATTCCAAGGGTAGCAGTGTGGGGCATGCATTGGTGCACCCATGTCCCAAGTGTGGCCTCACCCTGGCATCCCCATCCACTTGATTTGCCCCAAAAGTGCATGTTTTGGCCTAAACCCCTATATTTGGGGTGTCTGGGTGCAACCCACCATGGTCTACCCCATATTATTCATGTAAATTTCAAGGGTAGCAGTGTGGGGCATGCAATGGTGCACCCATGTGCCAAGTGTGGCCTCACCCTGGCATCCCCAGCCACTTGATTTGCCCAAAAGTGCATGTTTTGGCCTAAAACCCTATATTTGGGGTGTCTGGGTGCAACTCACCATGGTCTACCCCATATTATTCATGTAAATTCCAAGGGTAGCAGTGTGGGGCATGCATTGGTGCACCCATGTGCCAAGTGTGGCCTCACCCTGGCATCCCCAGCCACTTGATTTGCCCCAAAAGTGCATGTTTTGGCCTAAAACCCTATATTTGGGGTGTCTGGGTGCAACTCACCATGGTCTACCCCATATTATTCATGTAAATTCCAAGGGTAGAAGTGTGGGGGATGCATTGGTGCACCCATGTGCCAAGTGTGGCCTCACCCTGGCATCCCCAGCCACTTGATTTGCCCCAAAAGTGCATGTTTTGGCCTAAAACCCTATATTTGGGGTGTCTGGGTGCAACCCACCATGGTCTACCCCATATTATTCATGTAAATTCCAAGGGTAGCAGTGTGGGGCATGCATTGGTGCACCCATGTGCCAAGTGTGGCCTCACCCTGGCATCCCCATCCACTTGATTTGCCCCAAAAGTGCATGTTTTGGCCTAAAACCCTATATTTGGGGTGTCTGGGTGCAACTCACCATGGTCTACCCCATATTATTCATGTAAATTCCGAGGGTAGAAGTGTGGGGCATGCATTGGTGCACCCATGTGCCAAGTGTGGCCTCACCCTGGCATCCCCAGCCACTTGATTTGCCCCAAAAGTGCATGTTTTGGCCTAAAACCCTATATTTGGGGTGTCTGGGTGCAACTCACCATGGTCTACCCCATATTATTCATGTAAATTCCAAGGGTAGCAGTGTGGTGCATGCATTGGTGCACCCATGTGCCAAGTGTGGCCTCACCCTGGCATCCCCATCCACTTGATTTGCCCCAAAAGTGCATGTTTTGGCCTAAAACCCTACATTTGGGGTGTCTGGGTGCAACTCACCATGGTCTACCCCATATTATTCATGTAAATTCCAAGGGTAGCAGTGTGGGGCATGCATTGGTGCACCCATGTGCCAAGTGTGGCCTCACCCTTGCATCCCCAGCCACTTGATTTGCCCCAAAAGTGCGTGTTTTGGCCTAAAACCCTATATTTGGGGTGTCTGGGTGCAACTCACCATGGTCTACCCCATATTATTCATGTAAATTCCAAGGGTGGCAGTGTGGGGCATGCATTGGTGCACCCATGTGCCAAGCGTGGCCTCACCCTTGCATCCCCAGCCACTTGATTTGCCCCAAAAGTGCATGTTTTGGCCTAAAACCCTATATTTGGGGTGTCTGGGTGCAACAAACCATGGTCTACCCCATATTATTCATGTAAATTCCAAGGGTATAAGTGTGGGGCATGCATTGGTGCACCCATGTGCCAAGTGTGGCCTCACCCTGGCATCCCCAGCCACTTGATTTGCCCCAAAAGTGCATGTTTTGGCCTAAAACCCTATATTTGGGGTGTCTGGGTGCAACTCACCATGGTCTACCCCATATTATTCATGTAAATTCCAAGGGTGGAAGTGTGGGACATGCATTGGTGCACCCATGTGCCAAGTGTGGCCTCACCCTGGCATCCCCAGCCACTTGATTTGCCCCAAAAGTGCATGTTTTGGCCTAAAACCCTATATTTGGGGTGTCTGGGTGCAACCCACCATGGTCTACCCCATATTATTCATGTAAATTCCAAGGGTAGCAGTGTGGGGCATGCATTGGTGCACCCATGTGACAAGTGTGGCCTCACCCTGGCATCCCCAGCCACTTGATTTGCCCCAAAAGTGCATGTTTTGGCCTAAAACCCTATATTTGGGGTGTCTGGGTGCAACCCACCATGGTCTACCCTATATTATTCATGTAAATTCCAAGGGTGAAAGTGTGGGGCATGCATTGGTGCACTCATGTGCCAAGTGTGGCCTCACCCTGGCATCCCCAGCCACTTGATTTGCCCCAAAAGTGCATGTTTTGGCCTAAAACCCTATATTTGGGGTGTCTGGGTGCAACTCACCATGGTCTACCCCATATTATTCATGTAAATTCCAAGGGTAGCAGTGTGGGGCATGCATTGGTGCACCCATGTCCCAAGTGTGGCCTCACCCTGGCATCCCCAGCCACTTGATTTGCCCCAAAAGTGCATGTTTTGGCCTAAAACCCTATATTTGGGGTGTCTGGGTGCAACCCACCATGGTCTACCCCATATTATTCATGTAAATTACAAGGGTAGCAGTGTGGGGCATGCATTGGTGCACCCATGTGCCAAGTGTGGCCTCACCCTGGCATCCCCACCACTTGATTTGCCCCAAAAGTGCATGTTTTGGCCTAAAACCCTATATTTGGGGTGTCTGGGTGCAACTCACCATGGTCTACCCCATATTATTCATGTAAATTCCAAGGGTGGAATTGTGGGGCATGCATTGGTGCACCCATGTCCCAAGTGTGGCCTCACCCTGGCATCCCCAGCCACTTGATTTGCCCCAAAAGTGCATGTTTTGGCCTAAAACCCTATATTTGTGGTGTCTGGGTGCAACTCACCATGGTCTACCCCATATTATTCATGTAAATTCCAAGGGTAGAAGTGTGGGGCATGCATTGGTGCACCCATGTGCCAAGTGTGGCCACACCCTGGCATCCCCAGCCACTTGATTTGCCCCAAAAGTGCATGTTTTGGCCTAAAACCCTATATTTGGGGTGTACTGGGAGCAACTCACCAGGGTCTACCCCATATTATTAATGTAAATTCCAAGGGTAGCAGTGTGGGGCATGCAATGGTGCACCCATGTGCCAAGTGTGGCCTCACCCTGGCATCCCCACCACTTGATTTGCCCCAAAAGTGCATGTTTTGGCCTAAAACCCTATATTTGGGGTGTCTGGGTGCAACTCACCATGGTCTACCCCATATTATTCATGTAAATTCCAAGGGTAGCAGTGTGGGGCATGCATTGGTGCACCCATGTGCCAAGTGTGGCCTCACCCTTGCATCCCCAGCCACTTGATTTGCCCCAAAAGTGCATGTTTTGGCCTAAAACCCTATATTTGGGGTGTCTGGGTGCAACCCACCATGGTCTACCCCATATTATTCATATAAATTCCAAGGGTAGCAGTGTGGGGCATGCATTGGTGCACCCATGTGCCAAGTGTGGCCTCACCCTGGCATCCCCATCCACTTGATTTGCCCCAAAAGTGCATGTTTTGGCCTAAAACCCTATATTTGGGGTGTCTGGGTGCAACTCACCATGGTCTACCCCATATTATTCATGTAAATTCCAAGGGTAGAAGTGTGGGGCATGCATTGGTGCACCCATGTGCCAAGTGTGGCCTCACCCTGGCATCCCCAGCCACTTGATTTGCCCCAAAAGTGCATGTTTTGGCCTAAAACCCTATATTTGGGGTGTCTGGGTGCAACTCACCATGGTCTACCCCATATTATTCATGTAAATTCCAAGGGTAGCAGTGTGGGGCATGCATTGGTGCACCCATGTGCCAAGTGTGGCCTCACCCTGGCATCCCCATCCACTTGATTTGCCCCAAAAGTGCATGTTTTGGCCTAAAACCCTATATTTGGGGTGTCTGGGTGCAACTCACCATGGTCTACCCCATATTATTCATGTAAATTCCAAGGGTAGCAGTGTGGGGCATGCAATGGTGCACCCATGTGCCAAGTGTGGCCTCACCCTTGCATCCCCAGCCACTTGATTTGCCCCAAAAGTGCGTGTTTTGGCCTAAAACCCTATATTTGGGGTGTCTGGGTGCAACTTACCATGGTCTACCCCATATTATTCATGTAAATTCCAAGGGTGGCAGTGTGGGGCATGCATTGGTGCACCCATGTGCCAAGTGTGGCCTCACCCTTGCATCCCCAGCCACTTGATTTACCCCAAAAGTGCATGTTTTGGCCTAAAACCCTATATTTGGGGTGTCTGGGTGCAACTCACCATGGTCTACCCCATATTATTCATGTAAATTCCAAGGGTATAAGTGTGGGGCATGCATTGGTGCACCCATGTGCCAAGTGTGGCCTCACCCTGGCATCCCCAGCCACTTGATTTGCCCCAAAAGTGCATGTTTTGGCCTAAAACCCTATATTTGGGGTGTCTGGGTGCAACTCACCATGGTCTACCCCATATTATTCATGTAAATTCCAAGGGTGAAAGTGTGGGACATGCATTGGTGCACCCATGTGCCAAGTGTGGCCTCACCCTGGCATCCCCAGCCACTTGATTTGCCCCAAAAGTGCATGTTTTGGCCTAAAACCCTATATTTGGGGTGTCTGGGTGCAACCCACCATGGTCTACCCCATATTATTCATGTAAATTCCAAGGGTAGCAGTGTGGGGCATGCATTGGTGCACCCATGTGCCAAGTGTGGCCTCACCCTGGCATCCCCAGCCACTTGATTTGCCCCAAAAGTGCATGTTTTGGCCTAAAACCCTATATTTGGGCTGTCTGGGTGCAACCCACCATGGTGTACCCTATATTATTCATGTAAATTCCAAGGGTGGAAGTGTGGGGCATGCATTGGTGCACCCATGTGCCAAGTGTGGCCTCACCCTGGCATCCCCAGCCACTTGATTTGCCCCAAAAGTGCATGTTTTGGCCTAAAACCCTATATTTGGGGTGTCTGGGTGCAACTCACCATGGTCTACCCCATATTATTCATGTAAATTCCAAGGGTAGAAGTGTGGGGCATGCATTGGTGCACCCATGTGCCAAGTGTGGCCTCACCCTGGCATCCCCAGCCACTTGATTTGCCCCAAAAGTGCATGTTTTGGCCTAAAACCCTATATTTGGGGTGTCTGGGTGCAACGCACCATGGTCTACCCCATATTATTCATGTAAATTCCAAGGGTGGCAGTGTGGGGCATGCAATGGTGCACCCATGTGCCAAGTGTGGCCTCACCCTGGCATCCCCAGCCACTTGATTTGCCCCAAAAGTGCATGTTTTGGCCTAAAACCCTATATTTGGGGTGTCTGGGTGCAACTCACCATGGTCTACCCCATATTATTCATGTAAATTCCAAGGGTGGCAGTGTGGGGCATGCAATGGTGCACCCATGTGCCAAGTGTGGCCTCACCCTGGCATCCCCAGCCACTTGATTTGCCCCAAAAGTGCATGTTTTGGCCTAAAACCCTATATTTGGGGTGTCACGGTGCAACTCACCATGGTCTACCCCATATTATTCATGTAAATTCCAAGGGTTGAAGTGTGGGGCATGCATTGGTGCACCCATGTGCCAAGTGTGGCCTCACCCTGGCATCCCAGCCACTTGATTTGCCCCAAAAGTGCATGTTTTGGCCTAAAACCCTATATTTGGGGTGTCCTGGGTGCAACTCACCATGGTCTACCCCATATTATTCATGTAAATTCCAAGGGTGGCAGTGTGGGGCATGCAATGGTGCACCCATGTGCCAAGTGTGGCCTCACCCTGGCATCCCCAGCCACTTGATTTGCCCCAAAAGTGCATGTTTTGGCCTAAAACCCTATATTTGGGGTGTCTGGGTGCAACTCACCATGGTCTACCCCATATTATTCATTTAAATTACAAGGGTGGCAGTGTGGGTCATGCATTGGTGCACCCATGTGCCAAGTGTGGCCTCACCCTGGCATCCCCAGCCACTTGATTTGCCCCAAAAGTGCATGTTTTGGCCTAAAACCCTATATTTGGGGTGTCTGGGTGCAACTCACCATGGTCTACCCCATATTATTCATGTAAATTCCTAGGGTAGCAGTGTGGGGCATGCATTGGTGCACCCATGTGCCAAGTGTGGCCTCACCCTGGCATCCCCAGCCACTTGATTTGCCCCAAAAGTGCATGTTTTGGCCTAAAACCCTATATTTGGGGTGTGTGGGTGCAACCCACCATGGTCTACCCCATATTATTCATGTAAATTCCAAGGGTAGCAGTGTGGGGCATGCATTGGTGCACCCATGTGCCAAGTGTGGCCTCACCCTGGCATCCCCATCCACTTGATTTGCCCCAAAAGTGCATGTTTTGGCCTAAAACCCTATATTTAGGGTGTCTGGGTGTAACTCACCATGGTCTACCCCATATTATTCATGTAAATTCCAAGGGTAGCAGTGTGGGGCATGCATTGGTGCACCCATGTCCCAAGTGTGGCCTCACCCTGGCATCCCCATCCACTTGATTTGCCCCAAAAGTGCATGTTTTGGCCTAAACCCCTATATTTGGGGTGTCTGGTGCAACCCACCATGGTCTACCCCATATTATTCATGTAAATTTCAAGGGTAGCAGTGTGGGGCATGCAATGGTGCACCCATGTGCCAAGTGTGGCCTCACCCTGGCATCCCCAGCCACTTGATTTGCCCAAAAGTGCATGTTTTGGCCTAAAACCCTATATTTGGGGTGTCTGGGTGCAACTCACCATGGTCTACCCCATATTATTCATGTAAATTCCAAGGGTAGCAGTGTGGGGCATGCATTGGTGCACCCATGTGCCAAGTGTGGCCTCACCCTGGCATCCCCAGCCACTTGATTTGCCCCAAAAGTGCATGTTTTGGCCTAAAACCCTATATTTGGGGTGTCTGGGTGCAACTCACCATGGTCTACCCCATATTATTCATGTAAATTCCAAGGGTAGAAGTGTGGGGGATGCATTGGTGCACCCATGTGCCAAGTGTGGCCTCACCCTGGCATCCCCAGCCACTTGATTTGCCCCAAAAGTGCATGTTTTGGCCTAAAACCCTATATTTGGGGTGTCTGGGTGCAACCCACCATGGTCTACCCCATATTATTCATGTAAATTCCAAGGGTAGCAGTGTGGGGCATGCATTGGTGCACCCATGTGCCAAGTGTGGCCTCACCCTGGCATCCCCATCCACTTGATTTGCCCCAAAAGTGCATGTTTTGGCCTAAAACCCTATATTTGGGGTGTCTGGGTGCAACTCACCATGGTCTACCCCATATTATTCATGTAAATTCCGAGGGTAGAAGTGTGGGGCATGCATTGGTGCACCCATGTGCCAAGTGTGGCCTCACCTGGCATCCCCACCACTTGATTTGCCCCAAAAGTGCATGTTTTGGCCTAAAACCCTATATTTGGGGTGTCCTGGGTGCAACTCACCATGGTCTACCCCATATTATTCATGTAAATTCCAAGGGTAGCAGTGTGGTGCATGCATTGGTGCACCCATGTGCCAAGTGTGGCCTCACCCTGGCATCCCCATCCACTTGATTTGCCCCAAAAGTGCATGTTTTGGCCTAAAACCCTACATTTGGGGTGTCTGGGTGCAACTCACCATGGTCTACCCCATATTATTCATGTAAATTCCAAGGGTAGCAGTGTGGGGCATGCATTGGTGCACCCATGTGCCAAGTGTGGCCTCACCCTTGCATCCCCAGCCACTTGATTTGCCCCAAAAGTGCGTGTTTTGGCCTAAAACCCTATATTTGGGGTGTCCTGGGTGCAACTCACCATGGTCTACCCCATATTATTCATGTAAATTCCAAGGGTGGCAGTGTGGGGCATGCATTGGTGCACCCATGTGCCAAGCGTGGCCTCACCCTTGCATCCCCAGCCACTTGATTTGCCCCAAAAGTGCATGTTTTGGCCTAAAACCCTATATTTGGGGTGTCTGGGTGCAACAAACCATGGTCTACCCCATATTATTCATGTAAATTCCAAGGGTATAAGTGTGGGGCATGCATTGGTGCACCCATGTGCCAAGTGTGGCCTCACCCTGGCATCCCCAGCCACTTGATTTGCCCCAAAAGTGCATGTTTTGGCCTAAAACCCTATATTTGGGGTGTCTGGGTGCAACTCACCATGGTCTACCCCATATTATTCATGTAAATTCCAAGGGTGGAAGTGTGGGACATGCATTGGTGCACCCATGTGCCAAGTGTGGCCTCACCCGGGATCCCCAGCCACTTGATTTGCCCCAAAAGTGCATGTTTTGGCCTAAAACCCTATATTTGGGGTGTCTGGGTGCAACCCACCATGGTCTACCCCATATTATTCATGTAAATTCCAAGGGTAGCAGTGTGGGGCATGCATTGGTGCACCCATGTGACAAGTGTGGCCTCACCCTGGCATCCCCAGCCACTTGATTTGCCCCAAAAGTGCATGTTTTGGCCTAAAACCCTATATTTGGGCTGTCTGGGTGCAACCCACCATGGTCTACCCTATATTATTCATGTAAATTCCAAGGGTGAAAGTGTGGGGCATGCATTGGTGCACTCATGTGCCAAGTGTGGCCTCACCCTGGCATCCCCAGCCACTTGATTTGCCCCAAAAGTGCATGTTTTGGCCTAAAACCCTATATTTGGGGTGTCTGGGTGCAACTCACCATGGTCTACCCCATATTATTCATGTAAATTCCAAGGGTAGCAGTGTGGGGCATGCATTGGTGCACCCATGTCCCAAGTGTGGCCTCACCCTGGCATCCCCAGCCACTTGATTTGCCCCAAAAGTGCATGTTTTGGCCTAAAACCCTATATTTGGGGTGTCTGGGTGCAACCCACCATGGTCTACCCCATATTATTCATGTAAATTACAAGGGTAGCAGTGTGGGGCATGCATTGGTGCACCCATGTGCCAAGTGTGGCCTCACCCTGGCATCCCCAGCCACTTGATTTGCCCCAAAAGTGCATGTTTTGGCCTAAAACCCTATATTTGGGGTGTCTGGGTGCAACTCACCATGGTCTACCCCATATTATTCATGTAAATTCCAAGGGTGGAATTGTGGGGCATGCATTGGTGCACCCATGTCCCAAGTGTGGCCTCACCCTGGCATCCCCAGCCACTTGATTTGCCCCAAAAGTGCATGTTTTGGCCTAAAACCCTATATTTGTGGTGTCTGGGTGCAACTCACCATGGTCTACCCCATATTATTCATGTAAATTCCAAGGGTAGAAGTGTGGGGCATGCATTGGTGCACCCATGTGCCAAGTGTGGCCACACCCTGGCATCCCCAGCCACTTGATTTGCCCCAAAAGTGCATGTTTTGGCCTAAAACCCTATATTTGGGGTGTCTGGGTGCAACTCACCATGGTCTACCCCATATTATTAATGTAAATTCCAAGGGTAGCAGTGTGGGGCATGCAATGGTGCACCCATGTGCCAAGTGTGGCCTCACCCTGGCATCCCCAGCCACTTGATTTGCCCCAAAAGTGCATGTTTTGGCCTAAAACCCTATATTTGGGGTGTCTGGGTGCAACTCACCATGGTCTACCCCATATTATTCATGTAAATTCCAAGGGTAGCAGTGTGGGGCATGCATTGGTGCACCCATGTGCCAAGTGTGGCCTCACCCTTGCATCCCCAGCCACTTGATTTGCCCCAAAAGTGCATGTTTTGGCCTAAAACCCTATATTTGGGGTGTCTGGGTGCAACTCACCATGGTATACCCCATATTATTCATCTAAATTACAAGGGTGGCAGTGTGGGGCATGCATTGGTGCACCCATATGCCAAGTGTGGCCTCACCCTGGCATCCCCAGCCACTTGATTTGCCCCAAAAGTGCATGTTTTGGCCTAAAACCCTATATTTGGGGTGTCTGGGTGCAACTCACCATGGTCTACCCCATATTATTCATGTAAATTCCAAGGGTAGCAGTGTGGGGCATGCATTGGTGCACCCATGTGCCAAGTGTGGCCTCACCCTGGCATCCCCATCCACTTGATTTGCCCCAAAAGTGCATGTTTTGGCCTAAAACCCTATATTTGGGGTGTCTGGGTGCAACTCACCATGGTCTACCCCATATTATTCATGTAAATTCCAAGGGTAGCAGTGTGGGGCATGCAATGGTGCACCCATGTGCCAAGTGTGGCCTCACCCTTGCATCCCCAACCACTTGATTTGCCCCAAAAGTGCGTGTTTTGGCCTAAAACCCTATATTTGGGGTGTCTGGGTGCAACTTACCATGGTCTACCCCATATTATTCATGTAAATTCCAAGGGTGGCAGTGTGGGGCATGCATTGGTGCACCCATGTGCCAAGTGTGGCCTCACCCTTGCATCCCCAGCCACTTGATTTGCCCCAAAAGTGCATGTTTTGGCCTAAAACCCTATATTTGGGGTGTCTGGGTGCAACTCACCATGGTCTACCCCATATTATTCATGTAAATTCCAAGGGTATAAGTGTGGGGCATGCATTGGTGCACCCATGTGCCAAGTGTGGCCTCCCCCCGGCATCCCCAGCCACTTGATTTGCCCCAAAAGTGCATGTTTTGGCCTAAAACCCTATATTTGGGGTGTCTGGGTGCAACTCACCATGGTCTACCCCATATTATTCATGTAAATTCCAAGGGTGGAAGTGTGGGACATGCATTGGTGCACCCATGTGCCAAGTGTGGCATCACCCCAGCATCCCCAGCCACTTGATTTGCCCCAAAAGTGCATGTTTTGGCCTAAAACCCTATATTTGGGGTGTCCAGGTGCAACCCACCATGGTCTACCCCATATTATTCATGTAAATTCCAAGGGTAGCAGTGTGGGGCATGCATTGGTGCACCCATGTGCCAAGTGTGGCCTCACCCTGGCATCCCCATCCACTTGATTTGCCCCAAAAGTGCATGTTTTGGCCTAAAACCCTATATTTGGGGTGTCTGGGTGCAACTCACCATGGTCTACCCCATATTATTCATGTAAATTCCAAGGGTAGAAGTGTGGGGCATGCATTGGCGCACCCATGTGCCAAGTGTGGCCTCACCCTGGCATCCCCAGCCACTTGATTTGCCCCAAAAGTGCATGTTTTGGCCTAAAACCCTATATTTGGGGTGTCTGGGTGCAACTCACCATGGTCTACCCCATATTATTCATGTAAATTCCAAGGGTAGCAGTGTGGGGCATGCATTGGTGCACCCATGTGCCAAGTGTGGCCTCACCCTGGCATCCCCATCCACTTGATTTGCCCCAAAAGTGCATGTTTTGGCCTAAAACCCTATATTTGGGGTGTCTGGGTGCAACTCACCATGGTCTACCCCATATTATTCATGTAAATTCGAAGGGTAGCAGTGTGGGGCATGCAATGGTGCACCCATGTGCCAAGTGTGGCCTCACCCTTGCATCCCCAGCCACTTGATTTGCCCCAAAAGTGCGTGTTTTGGCCTAAAACCCTATATTTGGGGTGACACGGTTCAACTAACCATGGTCTACCCCATATTATTCATGTAAATTCCAAGGGTGGCAGTGTGGGGCATGCATTGGTGCACCCATGTGCCAAGTGTGGCCTCACCCTGGCATCCCCAGCCACTTGATTTGCCCCAAAAGTGCGTGTTTTGGCCTAAAACCCTATATTTGGGGTGTCTGGGTGCAACTCACCATGGTCTACCCCATATTATTCATGTAAATTCCAAGGGTGGCAGTGTGGGGCATGCATTGGTGCACCCATGTGCCAAGTGTGGCCTCACCCCGGCATCCCCAGCCACTTGATTTGCCCCAAAAGTGCATGTTTTGGCCTAAAACCCTATATTTGGGGTGTCCGGTGCAACTCACCATGGTCTACCCCATATTATTCATTTAAATTACAAGGTAGCAGTGTGGGGCATGCATTGGTGCACCCATGTCCCAAGTGTGGCCTCACCTCCGGCATCCCCATCCACTTGATTTGCCCCAAAAGTGCATGTTTTGGCCTAAAACCCTATATTTGGGGTGTCTGGGTGCAACCCACCATGGTCTACCCCATATTATTCATGTAAATTCCAAGGGTAGCAGTGTGGGGCATGCATTGGTGCACCCATGTCCCAAGTGTGGCCTCACCCTGGCATCCCCATCCACTTGATTTGCCCCAAAAGTGCATGTTTTGGCCTAAACCCCTATATTTGGGGTGTCTGGGTGCAACCCACCATGGTCTACCCCATATTATTCATGTAAATTCCAAGGGTAGCAGTGTGGGGCATGCATTGGTGCACCCATGTCCCAAGTGTGGCCTAAACCACGCATCCCCATCCACTTGATTTGCCCCAAAAGTGCATGTTTTGGCCTAAAACCCTATATTTGGGGTGTCTGGGTGCAACTCACCATGGTCTACCCCATATTATTCATGTAAATTCCAAGGGTAGCAGTGTGGGGCATGCATTGGTGCATCCATGTGCCAAGTGTGGCCTCACCCTGGCATCCCCAGCCACTTGATTTGCCCCAAAAGTGCATGTTTTGGCCTAAAACCCTATATTTGGGGTGTCTGGGTGCAACTCACCATGGTCTACCCCATATTATTCATGTAAATTCCAAGGGTAGCAGTGTGGGGCATGCATTGGTGCACCCATGTCCCAAGTGTGGCCTCACCCTGGCATCCCCAGCCACTTGATTTGCCCCAAAAGTGCATGTTTTGGCCTAAAACCCTATATTTGGGGTGTCTGGGTGCAACCCACCATGGTCTACCCCATATTATTCATGTAAATTCCAAGGGTAGCAGTGTGGGGCATGCATTGGTGCACCCATGTGCCAAGTGTGGCCTCACCCTGGCATCCCCATCCACTTGATTTGCCCCAAAAGTGCATGTTTTGGCCTAAAACCCTATATTTGGGGTGTCTGGGTGCAACTCACCATGGTCTACCCCATATTATTCATGTAAATTCGAAGGGTAGAAGTGTGGGGCATGCATTGGTGCACCCATGTGCCAAGTGTGGCCTCACCCTGGCATCCCCAGCCACTTGATTTGCCCCAAAAGTGCATGTTTTGGCCTAAAACCCTATATTTGGGGTGTCTGGGTGCAACTCACCATGGTCTACCCCATATTATTCATGTAAATTCCAAGGGTAGCAGTGTGGTGCATGCATTGGTGCACCCATGTGCCAAGTGTGGCCTCACCCTGGCATCCCCATCCAGTTGATTTGCCCCAAAAGTGCATGTTTTGGCCTAAAACCCTATATTTGGGGTGTCTGGGTGCAACTCACCATGGTCTACCCCATATTATTCATGTATATTCCAAGGGTGGAAGTGTGGGACATGCATTGGTGCACCCATGTGCCAAGTGTGGCCTCACCCTGGCATCCCCAGCCACTTGATTTGCCCCAAAAGTGCGTGTTTTGGCCTAAAACCCTATATTTGGGGTGTCTGGGTGCAACTCACCATGGTCTACCCCATATTATTCATGTAAATTCCAAGGGTGGCAGTGTGGGGCATGCATTGGTGCACCCATGTGCCAAGTGTGGCCTCACCCAAGCATACCCACACACTTGATTTGACACAAAAGTGCATGTTTTGGCCTAAAACCCTATATTTGGGGTGTCTGGGTGCAACTCACCATGGTCTACCCCATATTATTCATGTAAATTCCAAGGGCATAAGTGTGGGGCATGCATTGGTGCACCCATGTGCCAAGTGTGGCCTCTCCCTTGAATCCCCATCCACTTGATTTGACCCAAAAGTGCATGTTTTGGCCTAAAACCCTATATTTGGGGTGTCTCAGGTGCAACTCACCATGGTCTACCCCATATTATTCATGTAAATTCCAAGGGCATAAGTGTGGGGCATGCATTGGTGCACCCATGTGCCAAGTGTGGCCTCACCCCGGCATCCCCATCCACTTGATTTGCCCCAAAAGTGCATGTTTTGGCCTAAAACCCTATATTTGGGGTGTCTGGGTGCAACTCACCATGGTCTACCCCATATTATTCATGTAAATTCCAAGGGTGGAAGTGTGGGGCATGCATTGGTGCACCCATGTGCCAAGTGTGGCCTCACACCGGCATCCCCAAGCCACTTGATTTGCCCCAAAAGTGCGTGTTTTGGCCTAAAACCCTATATTTGGGGTGTCTGGGTGCAACTTACCATGGTCTACCCCATATTATTCATGTAAATTCCAAGGGTAGCAGTGTGGGGCATGCATTGGTGCACCCATCTGACAAGTGTGGCCTCACCAACGCATCCCCACACACTTGATTTGCCCCAAAAGTGCATGTTTTGGCCTAAAACCCTATATTTGGGGTGTCTGGGTGCAACTCACCATGGTCTACCCCATATTATTCATGTAAATTCCAAGGGTGGAAGTGTGGGGCATGCATTGGTGCACCCATGTGCCAAGTGTGGCCTCACCCTGGCATCCCCACCTACTTGATTTGCCCCAAAAGTGCATGTTTTGGCCTAAAAGCCTATATTTGGGGTGTCTGGTGCAACTCACCATGGTCTACCCCATATTATTCATGTAAATTCCAAGGGCATAAGTGTGGGGCATGCATTGGTGCACCCATGTGCCAAGTGTGGCCTCACCCTGGCATCTCACCACTTGATTTGCCCCAAAACTGCATGCTATGGCCTAAAAACCTATATTTGGGGTGTCCGGGTGCAACCCACCATGGTCTACCCCATATTATTCATGTAAATTCCAAGGGTAGCAGTGCGGGGCATCCATACGCGCACCGAGGTTCCCACTGTGGCCTCACCACGCCATCCCGATCCACTTGATTTGCCCCAAAAGTGCATGTTTTGGCCTAAAACCCTATATTTGGGGTGTCTGGGTGCAACTCACCATGGTCTACCCCATATTATTCATGTAAATTCCAAGGGTAGAAGTGTGGGGCATGCATTGGCGCACCCATGTGCCAAGTGTGGCCTCACCCCGGCATCCCCACCACTTGATTTCCCCCAAAAGTGCATGTTTTGGCCTAAAACCCTATATTTGGGGTGTCTGGGTGCAACTCACCATGGTCTACCCCATATTATTCATGTAAATTCCAAGGGTAGCAGTGTGGGGCATGCATTGGTGCACCCATGTGCCAAGTGTGGCCTCACCCTGGCATCCCCATCCACTTGATTTGCCCCAAAAGTGCATGTTTTGGCCTAAAACCCTATATTTGGGGTGTCTCTGGGTGCAACTCACCATGGTCTACCCCATATTATTCATGTAAATTGAAGGGTAGCAGTGTGGGGCATGCAATGGTGCACCCATGTGCCAAGTGTGGCCTCACCCTTGCATCCCCAAACACTTGATTTGCCCCAAAAGTGCGTGTTTTGGCCTAAAACCCTATATTTGGGGTGTCTGGGTGCAACTTACCATGGTCTACCCCATATTATTCATGTAAATTCCAAGGGTGGCAGTGTGGGGCATGCATTGGTGCACCCATGTGCCAAGTGTGGCCTCACCCGTGCATCCCCAGCCACTTGATTTGCCCCAAAAGTGCATGTTTTGGCCTAAAACCCTATATTTGGGGTGTCGGTGCAACTCACCATGGTCTACCCCATATTATTCATGTAAATTCCAAGGGTGGAAGTGTGGGGCATGCATTGGTGCACCCATGTGCCAAGTGTGGCCTCACCCCATCCCCACTTGATTTGCCCCAAAAGTGCATGTTTTGGCCTAAAACCCTATATTTGGGGTGTCTGGGTGCAACTCACCATGGTCTACCCCATATTATTCATGTAAATTCCAAGGGTGGCAGTGTGGGGCATGCATTGGTGCACCCATGTGCCAAGTGTGGCCTCACCCCGGCATCCCCATCCACTTGATTTGCCCCAAAAGTGCATGTTTTGGCCTAAAACCCTATATTTGGGGTGTCTGGGTGCAACCCACCATGGTCTACCCCATATTATTCATGTAAATTCCAAGGGTAGCAGTGTGGGGCATGCATTGGTGCACCCATGTGCCAAGTGTGGCCTCACCCTGGCATCCCCATCCACTTGATTTGCCCCAAAAGTGCATGTTTTGGCCTAAAACCCTATATTTGGGGTGTCTGGGTGCAACTCACCATGGTCTACCCCATATTATTCATGTAAATTCCAAGGGTAGAAGTGTGGGGCATGCATTGGCGCACCCATGTGCCAAGTGTGGCCTCACCCTGGCATCCCCACCACTTGATTTGCCCCAAAAGTGCATGTTTTGGCCTAAAACCCTATATTTGGGGTGTCCGGGTGCAACTCACCATGGTCTACCCCATATTATTCATGTAAATTCCAAGGGTAGCAGTGTGGGGCATGCATTGGTGCACCCATGTGCCAAGTGTGGCCTCACCCTGGCATCCCCATCCACTTGATTTGCCCCAAAAGTGCATGTTTTGGCCTAAAACCCTATATTTGGGGTGTCTTGGTGCAACTCACCATGGTCTACCCCATATTATTCATGTAAATTCGAAGGGTAGCAGTGTGGGGCATGCAATGGTGCACCCATGTGCCAAGTGTGGCCTCACCCTTGCATCCCCAGCCACTTGATTTGCCCCAAAAGTGCGTGTTTTGGCCTAAAACCCTATATTTGGGGTGTCTGGGTGCAACTTACCATGGTCTACCCCATATTATTCATGTAAATTCCAAGGGTGGCAGTGTGGGGCATGCATTGGTGCACCCATGTGCCAAGTGTGGCCTCACCCTGGCATCCCCAGCCACTTGATTTGCCCCAAAAGTGCATGTTTTGGCCTAAAACCCTATATTTGGGGTGTCTGGGTGCAACTCACCATGGTCTACCCCATATTATTCATGTAAATTCCAAGGGTGGCAGTGTGGGGCATGCAATGGTGCACCCATGTGCCAAGTGTGGCCTCACCCTGGCATCCCCACCACTTGATTTGCCCCAAAAGTGCATGTTTTGGCCTAAAACCCTATATTTGGGGTGTGCTGGTGCGACTCACCATGGTCTACCCCATATTATTCATTTAAATTACAAGGGTAGCAGTGTGGGGCATGCATTGGTGCACCCATGTCCCAAGTGTGGCCTCACCCTGGCATCCCCATCCACTTGATTTGCCCCAAAAGTGCATGTTTTGGCCTAAACCCCTATATTTGGGGTGTCTGGGTGCAACCCACCATGGTCTACCCCATATTATTCATGTAAATTCCAAGGGTAGCAGTGTGGGGCATGCATTGGTGCACCCATGTCCCAAGTGTGGCCTCACCCTGGCATCCCCATCCACTTGATTTGCCCCAAAAGTGCATGTTTTGGCCTAAAACCCTATATTTGGGGTGTCTGGGTGCAACCCACCATGGTCTACCCCATATTATTCATGTAAATTCCAAGGGTAGCAGTGTGGGGCATGCATTGGTGCACCCATGTGCCAAGTGTGGCCTCACCCTTGCATCCCCAGCCACTTGATTTGCCCCAAAAGTGCATGTTTTGGCCTAAAACCCTATATTTGGGGTGTCTGGGTGCAACTCACCATGGTCTACCCCATATTATTCATGTAAATTCCAAGGGTAGCAGTGTGGGGCATGCATTGGTGCACCCATGTGCCAAGTGTGGCCTCACCCTGGCATCCCCATCCACTTGATTTGCCCCAAAAGTGCATGTTTTGGCCTAAAACCCTATATTTGGGGTGTCTGGGTGCAACTCACCATGGTCTACCCCATATTATTCATGTAAATTCCAAGGGTGGAAGTGTGGGACATGCATTGGTGCACCCATGTGCCAAGTGTGGCCTCACCCTGGCATCCCCATCCACTTGATTTGCCCCAAAAGTGCGTGTTTTGGCCTAAAACCCTATATTTGGGGTGTCTGGGTGCAACTCACCATGGTCTACCCCATATTATTCATGTAAATTCCAAGGGTGGCAGTGTGGGGCATGCATTGGTGCACCCATGTGCCAAGTGTGGCCTCACCCTTGCATCCCCAGCCACTTGATTTGCCCCAAAATTGCATGTTTTGGCCTAAAACCCTATATTTGGGGTGTCTGGGTGCAACTCACCATGGTCTACCCCATATTATTCATGTAAATTCCAAGGGCATAAGTGTGGGGCATGCATTGGTGCACCCATGTGCCAAGTGTGGCCTCACCCTGGCATCCCCAGCCACTTGATTTGCCCCAAAAGTGCATGTTTTGGCCTAAAACCCTATATTTGGGGTGTCTGGGTGCAACTCACCATGGTCTACCCCATATTATTCATGTAAATTCCAAGGGTGGAAGTGTGGGACATGCATTGGTGCACCCATGTGCCAAGTGTGGCCTCACCCTGGCATCCCCAGCCACTTGATTTGCCCCAAAAGTGCATGTTTTGGCCTAAAACCCTATATTTGGGGTGTCTGGGTGCAACCCACCATGGTCTACCCCATATTATTCATGTAAATTCCAAGGGTAGCAGTGTGGGGCATGCATTGGTGCACCCATGTGACAAGTGTGGCCTCACCCTGGCATCCCCAGCCACTTGATTTGCCCCAAAAGTGCATGTTTTGGCCTAAAACCCTATATTTGGGGTGTCTGGGTGCAACCCACGATGGTCTACCCTATATTATTCATGTAAATTCCAAGGGTGGAAGTGTGGGGCATGCATTGGTGCACCCATGTGCCAAGTGTGGCCTCACCCTGGCATCCCCAGCCACTTGATTTGCCCCAAAAGTGCATGTTTTGGCCTAAAACCCTATATTTGGGGTGTCTGGGTGCAACTCACCATGGTCTACCCCATATTATTCATGTAAATTCCAAGGGCATAAGTGTGGGGCATGCATTGGTGCACCCATGTGCCAAGTGTGGCCTCACCCTGGCATCCCCAGCCACTTGATTTGCCCCAAAAGTGCATGTTTTGGCCTAAAACCCTATATTTGGGGTGTCTGGGTGCAACTCACCATGGTCTACCCCATAATATTCATGTAAATTCCAAGGGTGGAAGTGTGGGACATGCATTGGTGCACCCATGTGCCAAGTGTGGACTCACACAGGCATCACCACCACTTGATTTGCCCCAAAAGTGCATGTTTTGGCCTAAAACCCTATATTTGGGGTGTCTGGGTGCAACCCACCATGGTCTACCCCATATTATTCATGTAAATTCCAAGGGTAGCAGTGTGGGGCATGCATTGGTGCACCCATGTGACAAGTGTGGCCTCACCCTGGCATCCCCAGCCACTTGATTTGCCCCAAAAGTGCATGTTTTGGCCTAAAACCCTATATTTGGCTGTCTGGGTGCAACCCACGATGGTCTACCCTATATTATTCATGTAAATTCCAAGGGTGGAAGTGTGGGGCATGCATTGGTGCACCCATGTGCCAAGTGTGGCCTCACCCTGGCATCCCCAGCCACTTGATTTGCCCCAAAAGTGCATGTTTTGGCCTAAAACCCTATATTTGGGGTGTCTGGGTGCAACTCACCATGGTCTACCCCATATTATTCATGTAAATTCCAAGGGTAGCAGTGTGGGGCATGCATTGGTGCACCCATGTCCCAAGTGTGGCCTCACCCTGGCATCCCCAGCCACTTGATTTGCCCCAAAAGTGCATGTTTTGGCCTAAAACCCTATATTTGGGGTGTCTGGGTGCAACCCACCATGGTCTACCCCATATTATTCATGTAAATTACAAGGGTAGCAGTGTGGGGCATGCATTGGTGCACCCATGTGCCAAGTGTGGCCTCACCCTGGCATCCCCAGCCACTTGATTTGCCCCAAAAGTGCATGTTTTGGCCTAAAACCCTATATTTGGGGTGTCTGGGTGCAACTCACCATGGTCTACCCCATATTATTCATGTAAATTCCAAGGGTGGAAGGGTGGGGCATGCATTGGTGCACCCATGTCCCAAGTGTGGCCTCACCCTGGCATCCCCAGCCACTTGATTTGCCCCAAAAGTGCATGTTTTGGCCTAAAACCCTATATTTGTGGTGTCTGGGTGCAACTCACCATGGTCTACCCCATATTATTCATGTAAATTCCAAGGGTAGAAGTGTGGGGCATGCATTGGTGCACCCATGTGCCAAGTGTGGACACACCCTGGCATCCCCAGCCACTTGATTTGCCCCAAAAGTGCATGTTTTGGCCTAAAACCCTATATTTGGGGTGTCTGGGTGCAACTCACCATGGTCTACCCCATATTATTAATGTAAATTCCAAGGGTAGCAGTGTGGGGCATGCAATGGTGCACCCATGTGCCAAGTGTGGCCTCACCCTGGCATCCCCAGCCACTTGATTTGCCCCAAAAGTGCATGTTTTGGCCTAAAACCCTATATTTTGGGTGTCCTGGGTGCAACTCACCATGGTCTACCCCATATTATTCATGTAAATTCCTAGGGTAGCAGTGTGGGGCATGCATTGGTGCACCCATGTGCCAAGTGTGGCCTCACCCTGGCATCCCCAGCCACTTGATTTGCCCCAAAAGTGCATGTTTTGGCCTAAAACCCTATATTTGGGCAATGTCTGGTGCAACCCACGATGGTCTACCCTATATTATTCATGTAAATTCCAAGGGTGGAAGTGTGGGGCATGCATTGGTGCACCCATGTGCCAAGTGTGGCCTCACCCTGGCATCCCCAGCCACTTGATTTGCCCCAAAAGTGCATGTTTTGTCCTAAAACCCTATATTTGGGGTGTCTGGGTGCAACTCACCATGGTCTACCCCATATTATTCATTTAAATTCCAAGGGTGGCAGTGTGGGTCATGCATTGGTGCACCCATGTGCCAAGTGTGGCCTCACCCTGGCATCCCCAGCCACTTGATTTGCCCCAAAAGTGCATGTTTTGGCCTAAAACCCTATATTTGGGGTGTCTGGGTGCAACTCACCGTGGTCTACCCCATATTATTCATGTAAATTCCTAGGCTAGCAGTGTGGGGCATGCATTGGTGCACCCATGTGCCAAGTGTGGCCTCACCCTGGCATCCCCAGCCACTTGATTTGCCCCAAAAGTGCATGTTTTGGCCTAAAACCCTATATTTTGGGTGTCTGGGTGCAACCCACCATGGTCTACCCCATATTATTCATGTAAATTCCAAGGGTAGCAGTGTGGGGCATGCATTGGTGCACCCATGTGCCAAGTGTGGCCTCACCCTGGCATCCCCATCCACTTGATTTGCCCCAAAAGTGCATGTTTTGGCCTAAAACCCTATATTTGGGGTGTCTGGGTGCAACTCACCATGGTCTACCCCATATTATTCATGTAAATTCCAAGGGTGGAAGTGTGGGGCATGCATTGGTGCACCCATGTCCCAAGTGTGGCCTCACCCTGGCATCCCCAGCCACTTGATTTGCCCCAAAAGTGCATGGTTTGGCCTAAAACCCTATATTTGTGGTGTCTGGGTGCAACTCACCATGGTCTACCCCATATTATTCATGTAAATTCCAAGGGTAGAAGTGTGGGGCATGCATTGGTGCACCCATGTGCCAAGTGTGGCCTCACCCTGGCATCCCCAGCCACTTGATTTGCCCCAAAAGTGCATGTTTTGGCCTAAAACCCTATATTTGGGGTGTCTGGGTGCAACTCACCATGGTCTACCCCATATTATTCATGTAAATTCCAAGGGTGGCAGTGTGGGGCATGCATTGGTGCACCCATGTGCCAAGTGTGGCCTCACCCTGGCATCCCCAGCCACTTGATTTGCCCCAAAAGTGCATGTTTTGGCCTAAAACCCTATATTTGGGGTGTCTGGGTGCAACTCACCATGGTCTACCCCATATTATTCATGTAAATTCCAAGGGTGGCAGTGTGGGGCATGCATTGGTGCACCCATGTGCCAAGTGTGGCCTCACCCTTGCATCCCCAGCCACTTGATTTGCCCCAAAAGTGCATGTTTTGGCCTAAAACCCTATATTTGGGGTGTCTGGGTGCAACTCACCATGGTCTACCCCATATTATTCATCTAAATTCCAAGGGTGGCAGTGTGGGGCATGCATTGGTGCACCCATGTGCCAAGTGTGGCCTCACCCTGGCATCCCCAAACACTTGATTTGCCCAAAAGTGCATGTTTTGGCCTAAAACCCTATATTTGGGGTGTCTGGGTGCAACTCACCATGGTCTACCCCATATTATTCATGTAAATTCCAAGGATAGCAGTGTGGGGCATGCATTGGTGCACCCATGTGCCAAGTGTGGCCTCACCCTTGCATCCCCAGCCACTTGATTTGCCCCAAAAGTGCGTGTTTTGGCCTAAAACCCTATATTTGGGGTGTCTGGGTGCAACTCACCATGGTCTACCCCATATTATTCATGTAAATTCCAAGGGTGGCAGTGTGGGGCATGCATTGGTGCACCCATGTGCCAAGTGTGGCCTCACCCTGGCATCCCCAGCCACTTGATTTGCCCCAAAAGTGCATGTTTTGGCCTAAAACCCTATATTTGGGGTGTCTGGGTGCAACTCACCATGGTCTACCCCATATTATTCATGTAAATTCCAAGGGTGGCAGTGTGGGGCATGCAATGGTGCACCCATGTGCCAAGTGTGGCCTCACCCTGGCATCCCCAGCCACTTGATTTGCCCCAAAAGTGCATGTTTTGGCCTAAAACCCTATATTTGGGGTGTGTGGGTGCAACTCACCATGGTCTACCCCATATTATTCATGTAAATTCCTAGGGTAGCAGTGTGGGGCATGCATTGGTGCACCCATGTGCCAAGTGTGGCCTCACCCTGGCATCCCCAGCCACTTGATTTGCCCCAAAAGTGCATGTTTTGGCCTAAAACCCTATATTTGGTCACATGCAGGTGCAACCCACGATGGTCTACCCTATATTATTCATGTAAATTCCAAGGGTGGAAGTGTGGGGCATGCATTGGTGCACCCATGTGCCAAGTGTGGCCTCACCCTGGCATCCCCAGCCACTTGATTTGCCCCAAAAGTGCATGTTTTGTCCTAAAACCCTATATTTTGGGTGTCTGCAACTCACCATGGTCTACCCCATATTATTCATTTAAATTCCAAGGTGGTGTGTGGGTCATGCATTGGTGCACCCATGTGCCAAGTGTGGCCTCACCATGGCATCCCCGGCCCACTTGATTTGCCTCAAAAGTGCATGTGGCCTAAAACCCTATATTTGGGGTGTCTACCCCTGCATTGGTGCACCCATGTGCCAAGTGTGGCCTCACCCTGGCATCCCCAGCCACTTGATTTGCCCCAAAAGTGCATGTTTTGGCCTAAAACCCTATATTTGGGGTGTCTGGGTGCAACTCACCGTGGTCTACCCCATATTATTCATGTAAATTCCTAGGCTAGCAGTGTGGGGCATGCATTGGTGCACCCATGTGCCAAGTGTGGCCTCACCCTGGCATCCCCAGCCACTTGATTTGCCCCAAAAGTGCATGTTTTGGCCTAAAACCCTATATTTTGGGTGTCTGGGTGCAACCCACCATGGTCTACCCCATATTATTCATGTAAATTCCAAGGGTAGCAGTGTGGGGCATGCATTGGTGCACCCATGTGCCAAGTGTGGCCTCACCCTGGCATCCCCATCCACTTGATTTGCCCCAAAAGTGCATGTTTTGGCCTAAAACCCTATATTTGGGGTGTCTGGGTGCAACTCACCATGGTCTACCCCATATTATTCATGTAAATTCCAAGGGTGGAAGTGTGGGGCATGCATTGGTGCACCCATGTCCCAAGTGTGGCCTCACCCTGGCATCCCCAGCCACTTGATTTGCCCCAAAAGTGCATGGTTTGGCCTAAAACCCTATATTTGTGGTGTCTGGGTGCAACTCACCATGGTCTACCCCATATTATTCATGTAAATTCCAAGGGTAGAAGTGTGGGGCATGCATTGGTGCACCCATGTGCCAAGTGTGGCCTCACCCTGGCATCCCCAGCCACTTGATTTGCCCCAAAAGTGCATGTTTTGGCCTAAAACCCTATATTTGGGGTGTCTGGGTGCAACTCACCATGGTCTACCCCATATTATTCATGTAAATTCCAAGGGTGGCAGTGTGGGGCATGCATTGGTGCACCCATGTGCCAAGTGTGGCCTCACCCTGGCATCCCCAGCCACTTGATTTGCCCCAAAAGTGCATGTTTTGGCCTAAAACCCTATATTTGGGGTGTCTGGGTGCAACTCACCATGGTCTACCCCATATTATTCATGTAAATTCCAAGGGTGGCAGTGTGGGGCATGCATTGGTGCACCCATGTGCCAAGTGTGGCCTCACCCTTGCATCCCCAGCCACTTGATTTGCCCCAAAAGTGCATGTTTTGGCCTAAAACCCTATATTTGGGGTGTCTGGGTGCAACTCACCATGGTCTACCCCATATTATTCATCTAAATTCCAAGGGTGGCAGTGTGGGGCATGCATTGGTGCACCCATGTGCCAAGTGTGGCCTCACCCTGGCATCCCCAGCCACTTGATTTGCCCAAAAGTGCATGTTTTGGCCTAAAACCCTATATTTGGGGTGTCTGGGTGCAACTCACCATGGTCTACCCCATATTATTCATGTAAATTCCAAGGATAGCAGTGTGGGGCATGCATTGGTGCACCCATGTGCCAAGTGTGGCCTCACCCTTGCATCCCCAGCCACTTGATTTGCCCCAAAAGTGCATGTTTTGGCCTAAAACCCTATATTTGGGGTGTCTGGGTGCAACTCACCATGGTCTACCCCATATTATTCATGTAAATTCCAAGGATAGCAGTGTGGGGCATGCATTGGTGCACCCATGTGCCAAGTGTGGCCTCACCCTTGCATCCCCAGCCACTTGATTTGCCCCAAAAGTGCGTGTTTTGGCCTAAAACCCTATATTTGGGGTGTCTGCGTGCAACTCACCATGGTCTACCCCATATTATTCATGTAAATTCCAAGGGTGGCAGTGTGGGGCATGCATTGGTGCACCCATGTGCCAAGTGTGGCCTCACCCTGGCATCCCCAGCCACTTGATTTGCCCCAAAAGTGCATGTTTTGGCCTAAAACCCTATATTTGGGGTGTCTGGGTGCAACTCACCATGGTCTACCCCATATTATTCATGTAAATTCCAAGGGTGGCAGTGTGGGGCATGCATTGGTGCACCCATGTGCCAAGTGTGGCCTCACCCTGGCATCCCCAGCCACTTGATTTGCCCCAAAAGTGCATGTTTTGGCCTAAAACCCTATATTTGGGGTGTGTGGGTGCAACTCACCATGGTCTACCCCATATTATTCATGTAAATTCCAAGGGTAGCAGTGTGGGGCATGCAATGGTGCACCCATGTGCCAAGTGTGGCCTCACCCTTGCATCCCCAGCCACTTGATTTGCCCCAAAAGTGCATGTTTTGGCCTAAAACCCTATATTTGGGGTGTCTGGGTGCAACTCACCATGGTCTACCCCATATTATTCATGTAAATTCCAAGGGTGGCAGTGTGGGGCATGCATTGGTGCACCCATGTGCCAAGTGTGGCCTCACCCTGGCATCCCCAGCCACTTGATTTGCCCCAAAAGTGCATGTTTTGGCCTAAAACCCTATATTTGGGGTGTCTGGGTGCAACTCACCATGGTCTACCCCATATTATTCATGTAAATTCCAAGGGTGGCAGTGTGGGGCATGCAATGGTGCACCCATGTGCCAAGTGTGGCCTCACCCTTGCATCCCCCAGCCACTTGATTTGCCCCAAAAGTGCATGTTTTGGCCTAAAACCCTATATTTGGGGTGTCTGGGTGCAACTCACCATGGTCTACCCCATATTATTCATGTAAATTCCAAGGGTGGCAGTGTGGGGCATGCATTGGTGCACCCATGTGCCAATTGTGGCCTCACCCTTGCATACACACACACTTGATTTGCCCCAAAAGTGCATGTTTTGGCCTAAAACCCTATATTTGGGGTGTCTGGGTGCAACTCACCATGGTCTACCCCATATTATTCATGTAAATTCCAAGGTTGGCAGTGTGGGGCATGCATTGGTGCACCCATGTGCCAAGTGTGGCCTCACCCTGGCATCCCCAGCCACTTGATTTGCCCCAAAAGTACATGTTTTGGCCTAAAACCCTATATTTGGGGTGTCTGGGTGCAACTCACCATGGTCTACCCCATATTATTCATGTAAATTCCAAGGGTGGCAGTGTGGGGCATGCATTGGTGCACCCATGTGCCAAGTGTGGCCTCACCCTTGCATCCCAGCCACTTGATTTGCCCCAAAAGTGCATGTTTTGGCCTAAAACCCTATATTTGGGGTGTCTGGGTGCAACTCACCATGGTCTACCCCATATTATTCATGTAAATTCCTAGGGTAGCAGTGTGGGGCATGCATTGGTGCACCCATGTGCCAAGTGTGGCCTCACCCGTGCATCCCCAGCCACTTGATTTGCCCCAAAAGTGCATGTTTTGGCCTAAAACCCTATATTTCGGGTGTCTGGGTGCAACCCACCATGGTCTACCCCATATTATTCATGTAAATTCCAAGGGTAGCAGTGTGGGGCATGCATTGGTGCACCCATGTGCCAAGTGTGGCCTCACCCTGGCATCCCCAGCCACTTGATTTGCCCCAAAAGTGCATATTTTGGCCTAAAACCCTATATTTGGGGTGTGTGGGTGCAACTCACCATGGTCTACCCCATATTATTCATGTAAATTCCAAAGGTAGCAGTGTGGGGCATGCAATGGTGCACCCATGTGCCAAGTGTGGCCTCACCCTTGCATCCCCAGCCACTTGATTTGCCCCAAAAGTGCATGTTTTGGCCTAAAACCCTATATTTGGGGTGTCTGGTGCAACTCACCATGGTCTACCCCATATTATTCATGTAAATTCCAAGGGTGGCAGTGTGGGGCATGCAATGGTGCACCCATGTGCCAAGTGTGGCCTCACCCTGGCATCCCCAGCCACTTGATTTGCCCCAAAAGTGCATGTTTCGGCCTAAAACCCTATATTTGGGGTGTCTGGGTGCAACTCACCATGGTCTACCCCATATTATTCATGTAAATTCCTAGGGTAGCAGTGTGGGGCATGCATTGGTGCACCCATGTGCCAAGTGTGGCCTCACCCTTGCATCCCCCCACTTGATTTGCCCCAAAAGTGCGTGTTTTGGCCTAAAACCCTATATTTGGGGTGTCTGGGTGCAACTCACCATGGTCTACCCCATATTATTCATGTAAATTCCAAGGGTGGCAGTGTGGGGCATGCATTGGTGCACCCATGTGCCAAGTGTGGCCTCACCCTTGCATCCCCAGCCACTTGATTTGCTCCAAAAGTGCATGTTTTGGCCTAAAACCCTATATTTGGGGTGTCTGGGTGCAACTCACCATGGTCTACCCCATATTATTCATGTAAATTCCAAGGGTGGCAGTGTGGGGCATGCATTGGTGCACCCATGTGCCAAGTGTGGCCTCACCCTGGCATCCCCAGCCACTTGATTTGCCCCAAAAGTGCATGTTTTGGCCTAAAACCCTATATTTGGGGTGTCTGGGTGCAACTCACCATGGTCTACCCCATATTATTCATGTAAATTCCAAGGGTGGCAGTGTGGGGCATGCGTTGGTGCACCCATGTGCCAAGTGTGGCCTCACCCTTGCATCCCCAGCCACTTGATTTGCCCCAAAAGTGCATGTTTTGGCCTAAAACCCTATATTTGGGGTGTCTGGGTGCAACTCACCATGGTCTACCCCATATTATTCATGTAAATTCCAAGGGTGGCAGTGTGGGGCATGCATTGGTGCACCCATGTGCCAAGTGTGGCCTCACCCTTGCATCCCCAGCCACTTGATTTGCCCCAAAAGTGCATGTTTTGGCCTAAAACCCTATATTTGGGGTGTCTGGGTGCTACTCACCATGGTCTACCCCATATTATTCATGTAAATTCCTAGGGTGGCAGTGTGGGGCATGCATTGGTGCACCCATGTGCCAAGTGTGGCCTCACCCTTGCATCCCCAGCCACTTGATTTGCGCCAAAAGTGCATGTTTTGGCCTAAAACCCTATATTTGGGGTGTCTGGGTGCAACCCACCATGGTCTACCCCATATTATTCATGTAAATTCCAAGGGTGGCAGTGTGGGGCATGCATTGGTGCACCCATGTGCCAAGTGTGGCCTCACCCTTGCATCCCCAGCCACTTGATTTGCCCCAAAAGTGCATGTTTTGGCCTAAAACCCTATATTTGGGGTGTATGGTAGCAACTCACCATGGTCTACCCCATATTATTCATGTAAATTCCAAGGGTAGAAGTGTGGGGCATGCATTGGTGCACCCATGTGCCAAGTGTGGCCTCACCCTGGCATCCCTGACCACTTGATTTGCCCCAAAAGTGCATGTTTTGGCCTAAAACCCTATATTTGGGGTGTCTGGGTGCAACGCACCATGGTCTACCCCATATTATTCATGTAAATTCCAAGGGTGGCAGTGTGGGGCATGCAATGGTGCACCCATGTGCCAAGTGTGGCCTCACACACAATCAACCCCAGCCCCTTGATTTGCCCCAAAAGTGCATGTTTTGGCCTAAAACCCTATATTTGGGGTGTCTGGGTGCAACTCACCATGGTCTACCCCATATTATTCATGTAAATTCCAAGGGTGGCAGTGTGGGGCATGCAATGGTGCACCCATGTGCCAAGTGTGGCCTCACCCTGGCATCCCCAGCCACTTGATTTGCCCCAAAAGTGCATGTTTTGGCCTAAAACCCTATATTTGGGGTGTCTGGGTGCAACTCACCATGGTCTACCCCATATTATTCATGTAAATTCCAAGGGTGGAAGTGTGGGGCATGCATTGGTGCACCCATGTGCCAAGTGTGGCCTCACCCTGGCATCCCCGGCCACTTGATTTGCCCCAAAAGTGCATGTTTTGGCCTAAAACCCTATATTTGGGGTGTCTGGGTGCAACTCACCATGGTCTACCCCATATTCGTCATGTAAATTCCAAGGGTGGCGAGTGTGGGGCATGCAATGGTGCACCCATGTGCCAAGTGTGGCCTCACCCTGGCATCCCCAACCACTTGATTTGCCCCAAAAGTGCATGTTTTGGCCTAAAACCCTATATTTGGGGTGTCTGGGTGCAACTCACCATGGTCTACCCCATATTATTCATGTAAATTCCAAGGGTGGCAGTGTGGGTCATGCATTGGTGCACCCATGTGCCAAGTGTGGCCTCACCTTGGCATCCCCAGCCACTTGATTTGCCCCAAAAGTGCATGTTTTGGCCTAAAACCCTATATTTGGGGTGTCTGGGTGCAACTCACCATGGTCTACCCCATATTATTCATGTAAATTCCTAGGGTAGCAGTGTGGGGCATGCATTGGTGCACCCATGTGCCAAGTGTGGCCTCACCCTGGCATCCCCAGCCACTTGATTTGCCCCAAAAGTGCATGTTTTGGCCTAAAACCCTATATTTGGGGTGTCACGGGTGCAACTCACCATGGTCTACCCCATATTATTCATGTAAATTCCAAGGGGTAGAAGTGTGGGGCATGCATTGGTGCACCCATGTGCCAAGTGTGGCCTCACCACAGCATCCCCATCCACTTGATTTGCCCCAAAAGTGCATGTTTTGGCCTAAACCCTATATTTGGGGTGTCCTGGGTGTAACTCACCATGGTCTACCCCATATTATTCATGTAAATTCCAAGGGTAGCAGTGTGGGGCATGCATTGGTGCACCCATGTGCCAAGTGTGGCCTCACCCTGGCATCCCCATCCACTTGATTTGCCCCAAAAGTGCATGTTTTGGCCTAAAACCCTATATTTGGGGTGTCTGGGTGTAACTCACCATGGTCTACCCCATATTATTCATGTAAATTCCAAGGGTAGCAGTGTGGGGCATGCATTGGTGCACCCATGTCCCAAGTGTGGCCTCACCCTGGCATCCCCATCCACTTGATTTGCCCCAAAAGTGCATGTTTTGGCCTAAAACCCTATATTTGGGGTGTCTGGGTGCAACCCACCATGGTCTACCCCATATTATTCATGTAAATTTCAAGGGTAGCAGTGTGGGGCATGCAATGGTGCACCCATGTGCCAAGTGTGGCCTCACCCTGGCATCCCCAGCCACTTGATTTGCCCAAAAGTGCATGTTTTGGCCTAAAACCCTATATTTGGGGTGTCTGGGTGCAACTCACCATGGTCTACCCCATATTATTCATGTAAATTCCAAGGGTAGCAGTGTGGGGCATGCATTGGTGCACCCATGTGCCAAGTGTGGCCTCACCCTGGCATCCCCGGCCACTTGATTTGCCCCAAAAGTGCATGTTTTGGCCTAAAACCCTATATTTGGGGTGTCTCGGTGCAACTCACCATGGTCTACCCCATATTATTCATGTAAATTCCAAGGGTAGAAGTGTGGGGGATGCATTGGTGCACCCATGTGCCAAGTGTGGCCTCACCCTGGCATCCCCAGCCACTTGATTTGCCCCAAAAGTGCATGTTTTGGCCTAAAACCCTATATTTGGGGTGTCTGGGTGCAACCCACCATGGTCTACCCCATATTATTCATGTAAATTCCAAGGGTAGCAGTGTGGGGCATGCATTGGTGCACCCATGTGCCAAGTGTGGCCTCACCCTGGCATCACCATCCACTTGATTTGCCCCAAAAGTGCATGTTTTGGCCTAAAACCCTATATTTGGGGTGTCTGGGTGCAACTCACCATGGTCTACCCCATATTATTCATGTAAATTCCAAGGGTAGAAGTGTGGGGCATGCATTGGTGCACCCATGTGCCAAGTGTGGCCTCACCCTGGCATCCCCATCCACTTGATTTGCCCCAAAAGTGCATGTTTTGGCCTAAACCCTATATTTGGGGTGTCTGGGTGCAACTCACCATGGTCTACCCCATATTATTCATGTAAATTCCAAGGGTAGCAGTGTGGTGCATGCATTGGTGCACCCATGTGCCAAGTGTGGCCTCACCCTGGCATCCCCATCCACTTGATTTGCCCCAAAAGTGCATGTTTTGGCCTAAAACCCTATATTTGGGGTGTCTGGGTGCAACTCACCATGGTCTACCCCATATTATTCATGTAAATTCCAAGGGTAGCAGTGTGGGGCATGCATTGGTGCACCCATGTGCCAAGTGTGGCCTCACCCTTGCATCCCCAGCCACTTGATTTGCCCCAAAAGTGCGTGTTTTGGCCTAAAACCCTATATTTGGGGTGTCTGGGTGCAACTCACCATGGTCTACCCCATATTATTCATGTAAATTCCAAGGGTGGCAGTGTGGGGCATGCATTGGTGCACCCATGTGCCAAGTGTGGCCTCACCCTTGCATCCCCATCCACTTGATTTGCCCCAAAAGTGCATGTTTTGGCCTAAAACCCTATATTTGGGGTGTCTGGGTGCAACTCACCATGGTCTACCCCATATTATTCATGTAAATTCCAAGGGTAGCAGTGTGGGGCATGCATTGGTGCACCCATGTGCCAAGTGTGGCCTCAACCGTGCATGCCCATCCACTTGATTTGCCCCAAAAGTGCATGTTTTGGCCTAAAACCCTATATTTGGGGTGTCTGGGTGCAACTCACCATGGTCTACCCCATATTATTCATGTAAATTCCAAGGGTGGCAGTGTGGGGCATGCATTGGTGCACCCATGTGCCAAGTGTGGCCTCACCACAGCATCCCCAGCCACTTGATTTGCCCCAAAAGTGCATGTTTTGGCCTAAAACCCTATATTTGGGGTGTCTGGGTGCAACAAACCATGGTCTACCCCATATTATTCATGTAAATTCCAAGGGTAGCAGTGTGGGGCATGCATTGGTGCACCCATGTGCCAAGTGTGGCCTCACCCTGGCATCCCCAGCCACTTGATTTGCCCCAAAAGTGCATGTTTTGGCCTAAAACCCTATATTTGGGGTGTCTGGGTGCAACTCACCATGGTCTACCCCATATTATTCATGTAAATTCCAAGGGTGGAAGTGTGGGGCATGCATTGGTGCACCCATGTGCCAAGTGTGGCCTCACCATTGCATCCCCAGCCACTTGATTTGCCCCAAAAGTGCATGTTTTGGCCTAAAACCCTATATTTGGGGTGTCTGGGTGCAACCCACCATGGTCTACCCCATATTATTCATGTAAATTCCAAGGGTAGCAGTGTGGGGCATGCATTGGTGCACCCATGTGACAAGTGTGGCCTCACCCTGGCATCCCCAGCCACTTGATTTGCCCCAAAAGTGCATGTTTTGGCCTAAAACCCTATATTTGGGGTGATGCAGGTGCAACTCACCATGGTCTACCCCATATTATTCATGTAAATTCCAAGGGTGAAAGTGTGGGGCATGCATTGGTGCACCCATGTGCCAAGTGTGGCCTCACCCTGGCATCCCCAGCCACTTGATTTGCCCCAAAAGTGCATGTTTTGGCCTAAAACCCTATATTTGGGGTGTCTGGGTGCAACTCACCATGGTCTACCCCATATTATTCATGTAAATTCCAAGGGTAGCAGTGTGGGGCATGCATTGGTGCACCCATGTCCCAAGTGTGGCCTCACCCTGGCATCCCCAGCCACTTGATTTGCCCCAAAAGTGCATGTTTTGGCCTAAAACCCTATATTTGGGGTGTCCTGGGTGCAACCCACCATGGTCTACCCATATTATTCATGTAAATTCCAAGGGTAGCAGTGTGGGGCATGCATTGGTGCACCCATGTGCCAAGTGTGGCCTCACCCTGCATCCCAAACCACTTGATTTGCCCCAAAAGTGCATGTTTTGGCCTAAAACCCTATATTTGGGGTGTCCTGGGTGCAACTCACCATGGTCTACCCCATATTATTCATGTAAATTCCAAGGGTGGAATTGTGGGGCATGCATTGGTGCACCCATGTCCCAAGTGTGGCCTCACCACAGCATCCCCAGCCACTTGATTTGCCCCAAAAGTGCATGTTCTGGCCTAAAACCCTATATTTGGGGTGTGCAGGTGCAACTCACCATGGTCTACCCCATATTATTCATGTAAATTCCAAGGGTAGCAGTGTGGGGCATGCATTGGTGCACCCATGTGCCAAGTGTGGCCTCACCACTGGCATCCCCAACCACTTGATTTGCCCCAAAAGTGCATGTTTTGGCCTAAACCCTATATTTGGGGTGTACTGGGTGCAACTCACCATGGTCTACCCCATATTATTCATGTAAATTCCAAGGGTAGCAGTGTGGGGCATGCATTGGTGCACCCATGTCCCAAGTGTGGCCTCACCCTGGCATCCCCAGCCACTTGATTTGCCCCAAAAAGTGCATGTTTTGGCCTAAAACCCTATATTTGGGGTGTCTGGGTGCAACCCACCATGGTCTACCCCATATTATTCATGTAAATAACAAGGGTAGCAGTGTGGGGCATGCATTGGGTGCACCCATGTGCCAAGTGTGGCCTCACCACAGCATCCCAGACCATGATTTGCCCCAAAAGTGCATGTTTTGGCCTAAAACCCTATATTTGGGGTGTCTCGGGTGCAACTCACCATGGTCTACCCCATATTATTCATGTAAATTCCAAGGGTAGGAATTGTGGGGCATGCATTGGTGCACCCATGTCCTCAAAGTGTGGCCTCACCCTGGCATCCCGACCACTTGATTTGCCCCAAAAGTGCATGTTTTGGCCTAAAACCCTATATTTGTGGTGTCTGGGTGCAACTCACCATGGTCTACCCCATATTATTCATGTAAATTCCAAGGGTAGAAGTGTGGGGCATGCATTGGTGCACCCATGTGCCAAGTGTGGCCAAACCAAGGCAACCCCACCCAAATCATTTGCCCCAAAAGTGCATGTTTTGGCCTAAAACCCTATATTTGGGGTGTCTGGGTGCAACTCACCATGGTCTACCCCATATTATTAATGTAAATTCCAAGGGTAGCAGTGTGGGGCATGCAATGGTGCACCCATGTGCCAAGTGTGGCCTCACCCTGGCATCCCCAGCCACTTGATTTGCCCCAAAAGTGCATGTTTTGGCCTAAAACCCTATATTTGGGGTGTCCGGTGCAACTCACCATGGTCTACCCCATATTATTCATGTAAATTCCAAGGGTAGCAGTGTGGGGCATGCATTGGTGCACCCATGTGCCAAGTGTGGCCTCACCCTTGCATCCCCAGCCACTTGATTTGCCCCAAAAGTGCATGTTTTGGCCTAAAACCCTATATTTGGGGTGTCTGGGTGCAACCCACCATGGTCTACCCCATATTATTCATATAAATTCCAAGGGTAGCAGTGTGGGGCATGCATTGGTGCACCCATGTGCCAAGTGTGGCCTCACCCTGGCATCCCCATGCACTTGATTTGACCCAACAGTGAATGTTTTGTGACTTGAGCTTATACTTGTGGTGTTAGGTTCCAACTCACCATGGTCTACCCCATATTATTCATGTAAATTCCAAGGGTAGAAGTGTGGGGCATGCATTGGTGCACCCATGTGCCAAGTGTGGCCTCACCCTGGCATCCCCAGCCACTTGATTTGCCCCAAAAGTGCATGTTTTGGCCTAAAACCCTATATTTGGGGTGTCAAGGTGCAACTCACCATGGTCTACCCCATATTATTCATGTAAATTCCAAGGGTAGCAGTGTGGGGCATGCATTGGTGCACCCATGTGCCAAGTGTGGCCTCACCCTGACATCCCCATCCACTTGATTTGGCCCCAAAAGTGCATGTTTTGGCCTAAAACCCTATATTTGGGGTGTCTGGGTGCAACTCACCATGGTCTACCCCATATTATTCATGTAAATTCCAAGGGTAGCAGTGTGGGGCATGCAATGGTGCACCCATGTGCCAAGTGTGGCCTCACCCTTGCATCCCCACCACTTGATTTGCCCCAAAAGTGCGTGTTTTGGCCTAAAACCCTATATTTGGGGTGTCCTGGGTGCAACTTACCATGGTCTACCCCATATTATTCATGTAAATTCCAAGGGTGGCAGTGTGGGGCATGCATTGGTGCACCCATGTGCCAAGTGTGGCCTCACCCTTGCATCCCCAGCCACTTGATTTACCCCAAAAGTGCATGTTTTGGCCTAAAACCCTATATTTGGGGTGTCTGGGTGCAACTCACCATGGTCTACCCCATATTATTCATGTAAATTCCAAGGGTATAAGTGTGGGGCATGCATTGGTGCACCCATGTGCCAAGTGTGGCCTCACCCGCATCCCCACCACTTGATTTGCCCCAAAAGTGCGTGTTTTGGCCTAAAACCCTATATTTGGGGTGTCTGGGTGCAACTTACCATGGTCTACCCCATATTATTCATGTAAATTCCAAGGGTGAAAGTGTGGGACATGCATAGGTGCACCAATGTGCCAAGAGTGGCCTCACCACAGCATCCCCAGCCACTTGATTTGCCCAAAAAAGTGCATGTTTTGGCCTAAAACCCTATATTTGGGGTGTCTGGGTGCAACACACCATGGTCTACCCCATATTATTCATGTAAATTCCAAGGGTAGCAGTGTGGGGCATGCATTGGTGCACCCATGTGCCAAGTGTGGCCTCACCCTGGCATCCCCAGCCACTTGATTTGCCCCAAAAGTGCATGTTTTGGCCTAAAACCCTATATTTGGGCTGTCTGGGTGCAACCCACCATGGTGTACCCTATATTATTCATGTAAATTCCAAGGGTGGAAGTGTGGGGCATGCATTGGTGCACCCATGTGCCAAGTGTGGCCTCACCACAGCATCCCGACCACTTGATTTGCCCCAAAAGTGCATGTTTTGGCCTAAAACCCTATATTTGGGGTGTCTGGGTGCAACTCACCATGGTCTACCCCATATTATTCATGTAAATTCCAAGGGTAGAAGTGTGGGGCATGCATTGGTGCACCCATGTGCCAAGTGTGGCCTCACCCTGGCATCCCAGCCACTTGATTTGCCCCAAAAGTGCATGTTTTGGCCTAAAACCCTATATTTGGGGTGTCTGGGTGCAACGCACCATGGTCTACCCCATATTATTCATGTAAATTCCAAGGGTGGCAGTGTGGGGCATGCAATGGTGCACCCATGTGCCAAGTGTGGCCTCAGCAACGCATCCCAGCCACTTGATTTGCCCCAAAAGTGCATGTTTTGGCCTAAAACCCTATATTTGGGGTGTCTCTGGGTGCAACTCACCATGGTCTACCCCATATTATTCATGTAAATTCCAAGGGTGGCAGTGTGGGGCATGCAATGGTGCACCCATGTGCCAAGTGTGGCCTCACCCTGGCATCCCCAGCCACTTGATTTGCCCCAAAAGTGCATGTTTTGGCCTAAAACCCTATATTTGGGGTGTCTCGGTGCAACTCACCATGGTCTACCCCATATTATTCATGTAAATTCCAAGGGTGGAAGTGTGGGGCATGCATTGGTGCACCCATGTGCCAAGTGTGGCCTCACCCTGGCATCCCCAGCCACTTGATTTGCCCCAAAAGTGCATGTTTTGGCCTAAAACCCTATATTTGGGGTGTCTGGGTGCAACTCACCATGGTCTACCCCATATTATTCATGTAAATTCCAAGGGTGGCAGTGTGGGGCATGCAATGGTGCACCCATGTGCCAAGTGTGGCCTCACCCTGGCATCCCCAGCCACTTGATTTGCCCCAAAAGTGCATGTTTTGGCCTAAAACCCTATATTTGGGGTGTCTGGGTGCAACTCACCATGGTCTACCCCATATTATTCATTTAAATTACAAGGGTGGCAGTGTGGGTCATGCATTGGTGCACCCATGTGCCAAGTGTGGCCTCACCCTGGCATCCCCAGCCACTTGATTTGCCCCAAAAGTGCATGTTTTGGCCTAAAACCCTATATTTGGGGTGTCTGGGTGCAACTCACCATGGTCTACCCCATATTATTCATGTAAATTCCTAGGGTAGCAGTGTGGGGCATGCATTGGTGCACCCATGTGCCAAGTGTGGCCTCACCCTGGCATCCCCAGCCACTTGATTTGCCCCAAAAGTGCATGTTTTGGCCTAAAACCCTATATTTGGGGTGTGTGGGTGCAACCCACCATGGTCTACCCCATATTATTCATGTAAATTCCAAGGGTAGCAGTGTGGGGCATGCATTGGTGCACCCATGTGCCAAGTGTGGCCTCACCCTGGCATCCCCATCCACTTGATTTGCCCCAAAAGTGCATGTTTTGGCCTAAAACCCTATATTTAGGGTGTCTGGGTGTAACTCACCATGGTCTACCCCATATTATTCATGTAAATTCCAAGGGTAGCAGTGTGGGGCATGCATTGGTGCACCCATGTCCCAAGTGTGGCCTCACCCTGGCATCCCCATCCACTTGATTTGCCCCAAAAGTGCATGTTTTGGCCTAAACCCCTATATTTGGGGTGTCTGGGTGCAACCCACCATGGTCTACCCCATATTATTCATGTAAATTTCAAGGGTGGCAGTGTGGGGGCATGCAATGGTGCACCCATGTGCCAAGTGTGGCCTCACCCTGGCATCCCCAGCCACTTGATTTGCCCAAAAGTGCATGTTTTTGGCCTAAAACCCTATATTTGGGGTGTCTGGGTGCAACTCACCATGGTCTACCCCATATTATTCATGTAAATTCCAAGGGTAGCAGTGTGGGGCATGCATTGGTGCACCCATGTGCCAAGTGTGGCCTCACCCTGGCATCCCCAGCCACTTGATTTGCCCCAAAAGTGCATGTTTTGGCCTAAAACCCTATATTTGGGGTGTCTGGGTGCAACTCACCATGGTCTACCCCATATTATTCATGTAAATTCCAAGGGTAGAAGTGTGGGGGATGCATTGGTGCACCCATGTGCCAAGTGTGGCCTCACCCTGGCATCCCCACCAATTGATTTGCCCCAAAAGTGCATGTTTTGGCCTAAAACCCTATATTTGGGGTGTCTGGGTGCAACCCACCATGGTCTACCCCATATTATTCATGTAAATTCCAAGGGTAGCAGTGTGGGGCATGCATTGGTGCACCCATGTGCCAAGTGTGGCCTCACCCTGGCATCCCCATCCACTTGATTTGCCCCAAAAGTGCATGTTTTGGCCTAAAACCCTATATTTGGGGTGTCTGCGGTGCAACTCACCATGGTCTACCCCATATTATTCATGTAAATTCCGAGGGTAGAAGTGTGGGGCATGCATTGGTGCACCCATGTGCCAAGTGTGGCCTCACCCTGGCATCCCCAGCCACTTGATTTGCCCCAAAAGTGCATGTTTTGGCCTAAAACCCTATATTTGGGGTGTCTGGGTGCAACTCACCATGGTCTACCCCATATTATTCATGTAAATTCCAAGGGTAGCAGTGTGGTGCATGCATTGGTGCACCCATGTGCCAAGTGTGGCCTCACCCTGGCATCCCCATCCACTTGATTTGCCCCAAAAGTGCATGTTTTGGCCTAAAACCCTACATTTGGGGTGTCTGGGTGCAACTCACCATGGTCTACCCCATATTATTCATGTAAATTCCAAGGGTAGCAGTGTGGGGCATGCATTGGTGCACCCATGTGCCAAGTGTGGCCTCACCCTTGCATCCCCAGCCACTTGATTTGCCCCAAAAGTGCGTGTTTTGGCCTAAAACCCTATATTTGGGGTGTCTGGTGCAACTCACCATGGTCTACCCCATATTATTCATGTAAATTCCAAGGGTGGCAGTGTGGGGCATGCATTGGTGCACCCATGTGCCAGCGTGGCCTCACCCTTGCATCCCCACCACTTGATTTGCCCCAAAAGTGCATGTTTTGGCCTAAAACCCTATATTTGGGGTGTCTGGGTGCAACAAACCATGGTCTACCCCATATTATTCATGTAAATTCCAAGGGTATAAGTGTGGGGCATGCATTGGTGCACCCATGTGCCAAGTGTGGCCTCACCCTGGCATCCCCACCACTTGATTTGCCCCAAAAGTGCATGTTTTGGCCTAAAACCCTATATTTGGGGTGTCTAAGGTGCAACTCACCATGGTCTACCCCATATTATTCATGTAAATTCCAAGGGTGGAAGTGTGGGACATGCATTGGTGCACCCATGTGCCAAGTGTGGCCTCACCCTGGCATCCCCACCACTTGATTTGCCCCAAAAGTGCATGTTTTGGCCTAAAACCCTATATTTGGGGTGTCTGGGTGCAACCCACCATGGTCTACCCCATATTATTCATGTAAATTCCAAGGGTAGCAGTGTGGGGCATGCATTGGTGCACCCATGTGACAAGTGTGGCCTCACCCTGGCATCCCCAGCCACTTGATTTGCCCCAAAAGTGCATGTTTTGGCCTAAAACCCTATATTTGGGGTGTCCAGGTGCAACCCACCATGGTCTACCCTATATTATTCATGTAAATTCCAAGGGTGAAAGTGTGGGGCATGCATTGGTGCACTCATGTGCCAAGTGTGGCCTCACCCTGGCATCCCCAGCCACTTGATTTGCCCCAAAAGTGCATGTTTTGGCCTAAAACCCTATATTTGGGGTGTCTGGGTGCAACTCACCATGGTCTACCCCATATTATTCATGTAAATTCCAAGGGTAGCAGTGTGGGGCATGCATTGGTGCACCCATGTCCCAAGTGTGGCCTCACCCTGGCATCCCCAGCCACTTCTGATTTGCCCCAAAAGTGCAGCGTTTTGGCCTAAAACCCTATATTTGGGGTTCTCAACTCACCATGGTCTACCCATATTATTCATGTAAATTCCAAGGGTAGCAGTGTGGGGCATGCATTGGTGCACCCATGTCCCAAGTGTGGCCTCACCTGGCATCCCCACCACTTGATTTGCCCCAAAAGTGCATGTTTTGGCCTAAAACCCTATATTTGGGGTGTCTGGGTGCAACCCACCATGGTCTACCCCATATTATTCATGTAAATTACAAGGGTAGCAGTGTGGGGCATGCATTGGTGCACCCATGTGCCAAGTGTGGCCTCACCCTGGCATCCCCACCACTTGATTTGCCCCAAAAGTGCATGTTTTGGCCTAAAACCCTATATTTGGGGTGTCTCTGGGTGCAACTCACCATGGTCTACCCCATATTATTCATGTAAATTCCAAGGGTGGAATTGTGGGGCATGCATTGGTGCACCCATGTCCCAAGTGTGGCCTCACCCTGGCAGCCCCCCACTTGATTTGCCCCAAAAGTGCATGTTTTGGCCTAAAACCCTATATTTGTGGTGTCTGGGTGCAACTCACCATGGTCTACCCCATATTATTCATGTAAATTCCAAGGGTAGAAGTGTGGGGCATGCATTGGTGCACCCATGTGCCAAGTGTGGCCACACCCTGGCATCCCCAGCCACTTGATTTGCCCCAAAAGTGCATGTTTTGGCCTAAAACCCTATATTTGGGGTGTCTGGGTGCAACTCACCATGGTCTACCCCATATTATTAATGTAAATTCCAAGGGTAGCAGTGTGGGGCATGCAATGGTGCACCCATGTGCCAAGTGTGGCCTCACCCTGGCATCCCCAGCCACTTGATTTGCCCCAAAAGTGCATGTTTTGGCCTAAAACCCTATATTTGGGGTGTCTGGGTGCAACTCACCATGGTCTACCCCATATTATTCATGTAAATTCCAAGGGTAGCAGTGTGGGGCATGCATTGGTGCACCCATGTGCCAAGTGTGGCCTCACCCTTGCATCCCCAGCCACTTGATTTGCCCCAAAAGTGCATGTTTTGGCCTAAAACCCTATATTTGGGGTGTCTGGGTGCAACTCACCATGGTATACCCCATATTATTCATCTAAATTACAAGGGTGGCAGTGTGGGGCATGCATTGGTGCACCCATATGCCAAGTGTGGCCTCACCCTGGCATCCCCAGCCACTTGATTTGCCCCAAAAGTGCATGTTTTGGCCTAAAACCCTATATTTGGGGTGTCTGGGTGCAACTCACCATGGTCTACCCCATATTATTCATGTAAATTCCAAGGGTAGCAGTGTGGGGCATGCATTGGTGCACCCATGTGCCAAGTGTGGCCTCACCAGTGCATCCCCATCCACTTGATTTGCCCCAAAAGTGCATGTTTTGGCCTAAAACCCTATATTTGGGGTGTCTGGGTGCAACTCACCATGGTCTACCCCATATTATTCATGTAAATTCCAAGGGTAGCAGTGTGGGGCATGCAATGGTGCACCCATGTGCCAAGTGTGGCCTCACCCTTGCATCCCCAGCCACTTGATTTGCCCCAAAAGTGCGTGTTTTGGCCTAAAACCCTATATTTGGGGTGTCTGGGTGCAACTTACCATGGTCTACCCCATATTATTCATGTAAATTCCAAGGGTGGCAGTGTGGGGCATGCATTGGTGCACCCATGTGCCAAGTGTGGCCTCACCCTTGCATCCCCAGCCACTTGATTTGCCCCAAAAGTGCATGTTTTGGCCTAAAACCCTATATTTGGGGTGTCTGGGTGCAACTCACCATGGTCTACCCCATATTATTCATGTAAATTCCAAGGGTATAAGTGTGGGGCATGCATTGGTGCACCCATGTGCCAAGTGTGGCCTCACCCTGGCATCCCCAGCCACTTGATTTGCCCCAAAAGTGCATGTTTTGGCCTAAAACCCTATATTTGGGGTGTCTGGGTGCAACTCACCATGGTCTACCCCATATTATTCATGTAAATTCCAAGGGTGGAAGTGTGGGACATGCATTGGTGCACCCATGTGCCAAGTGTGGCCTCACCCTGGCATCCCCAGCCACTTGATTTGCCCCAAAAGTGCATGTTTTGGCCTAAAACCCTATATTTGGGGTGTCTGGGTGCAACCCACCATGGTCTACCCCATATTATTCATGTAAATTCCAAGGGTAGCAGTGTGGGGCATGCATTGGTGCACCCATGTGCCAAGTGTGGCCTCACCCTGGCATCCCCATCCACTTGATTTGCCCCAAAAGTGCATGTTTTGGCCTAAAACCCTATATTTGGGGTGTCTGGGTGCAACTCACCATGGTCTACCCCATATTATTCATGTAAATTCCAAGGGTAGAAGTGTGGGGCATGCATTGGCGCACCCATGTGCCAAGTGTGGCCTCACCCTGGCATCCCCAGCCACTTGATTTGCCCCAAAAGTGCATGTTTTGGCCTAAAACCCTATATTTGGGGTGTCTGGGTGCAACTCACCATGGTCTACCCCATATTATTCATGTAAATTCCAAGGGTAGCAGTGTGGGGCATGCATTGGTGCACCCATGTGCCAAGTGTGGCCTCACCCTGGCATCCCCATCCACTTGATTTGCCCCAAAAGTGCATGTTTTGGCCTAAAACCCTATATTTGGGGTGTCTGGGTGCAACTCACCATGGTCTACCCCATATTATTCATGTAAATTAAAGGGTAGCAGTGTGGGGCATGCCATGGTGCACCCATTTGCCAAGTGGGGGCTCAACCCTGCATCCCCAGCCACTTGATTTGCCCCAAAAGTGCATGTTTTGGCCTAAAACCCTATATTTGGGGTGTCTGGGTGCAACTCACCATGGTCTACCCCATATTATTCATGTAAATTCGAAGGGTAGCAGTGTGGGGCATGCAATGGTGCACCCATGTGCCAAGTGTGGCCTCACCCTTGCATCCCCAGCCACTTGATTTGCCCCAAAAGTGCGTGTTTTGGCCTAAAACCCTATATTTGGGGTGTCCGTGCAACTTACCATGGTCTACCCCATATTATTCATGTAAATTCCAAGGGTGGCAGTGTGGGGCATGCATTGGTGCACCCATGTGCCAAGTGTGGCCTCACCCTGGCATCCCCGACCACTTGATTTGCCCCAAAAGTGCGTGTTTTGGCCTAAAACCCTATATTTGGGGTGTCTGGGTGCAACTCACCATGGTCTACCCCATATTATTCATGTAAATTCCAAGGGTGGCAGTGTGGGGCATGCATTGGTGCACCCATGTGCCAAGTGTGGCCTCACCCTGGCATCCCCATCCACTTGATTTGCCCCAAAAGTGCATGTTTTGGCCTAAAACCCTATATTTGGGGTGTCTGGGTGCAACTCACCATGGTCTACCCCATATTATTCATTTAAATTACAAGGGTAGCAGTGTGGGGCATGCATTGGTGCACCCATGTCCCAAGTGTGGCCTCACCCTGGCATCCCCATCCACTTGATTTGCCCCAAAAGTGCATGTTTTGGCCTAAACCCCTATATTTGGGGTGTCTGGGTGCAACCCACCATGGTCTACCCCATATTATTCATGTAAATTCCAAGGGTAGCAGTGTGGGGCATGCATTGGTGCACCCATGTCCCAAGTGTGGCCTCACCCTGGCATCCCCATCCACTTGATTTGCCCCAAAAGTGCATGTTTTGGCCTAAACCCCTATATTTGGGGTGTCTGGGTGCAACCCACCATGGTCTACCCCATATTATTCATGTAAATTCCAAGGGTAGCAGTGTGGGGCATGCATTGGTGCATCCATGTGCCAAGTGTGGCCTCACCACAGCATCCCCACCACTTGTTTTGCCGCCATAGTGCATGTTTTGGCCTAAAACCCTATATTTGGGGTGTCTGGGTGCAACTCACCATGGTCTACCCCATATTATTCATGTAAATTCCAAGGGTAGCAGTGTGGGGCATGCATTGGTGCACCCATGTCCCAAGTGTGGCCTCACCCTGGCATCCCCAGCCACTTGATTTGCCCCAAAAGTGCATGTTTTGGCCTAAAACCCTATATTTGGGGTGTCCAGGTGCAACCCACCATGGTCTACCCCATATTATTCATGTAAATTCCAAGGGTAGCAGTGTGGGGCATGCATTGGTGCACCCATGTGCCAAGTGTGGCCTCACCCTGGCATCCCCATCCACTTGATTTGCCCCAAAAGTGCATGTTTTGGCCTAAAACCCTATATTTGGGGTGTCTGGGTGCAACTCACCATGGTCTACCCCATATTATTCATGTAAATTCGAAGGGTAGAAGTGTGGGGCATGCATTGGTGCACCCATGTGCCAAGTGTGGCCTCACCCTGGCATCCCCAGCCACTTGATTTGCCCCAAAAGTGCATGTTTTGGCCTAAAACCCTATATTTGGGGTGTCTGGGTGCAACTCACCATGGTCTACCCCATATTATTCATGTAAATTCCAAGGGTAGCAGTGTGGTGCATGCATTGGTGCACCCATGTGCCAAGTGTGGCCTCTACCTGCCATCCCCATCCAGGTGATTTGCCCCAAAAGTGCATGTTTTGGCCTAAAACCCTATATTTGGGGTGTCTCTGGGTGCAACTCACCATGGTCTACCCCATATTATTCATGTATATTCCAAGGGTGGAAGTGTGGGACATGCATTGGAGCACCCATGTGCGTTTTGTTGCCTCTGTCTGGCATCCACCGACCTCTTGATTTGCCCCAAAAGTGCATGTTTTGGCCTAAAACCCTATATTTGGGGTGTCTGGGTGCAACTCACCATGGTCTACCCCATATTATTCATGTAAATTCCAAGGGTGGCAGTGTGGGGCATGCATTGGTGCACCCATGTGCCAAGTGTGGCCTCACCCTTGCATCCCCAGCCACTTGATTTGCCCCAAAAGTGCATGTTTTGGCCTAAAACCCTATATTTGGGGTGTCTGGGTGCAACTCACCATGGTCTACCCCATATTATTCATGTAAATTCCAAGGGCATAAGTGTGGGGCATGCATTGGTGCACCCATGTGCCAAGTGTGGCCTCACCCTGGCATCCCCATCCACTTGATTTGCCCCAAAAGTGCATGTTTTGGCCTAAAACCCTATATTTGGGGTGTCTGGTGCAACTCACCATGGTCTACCCCATATTATTCATGTAAATTCCAAGGGCATAAGTGTGGGGCATGCATTGGTGCACCCATGTGCCAAGTGTGGCCTCACCAGCATCCCCATCCACTTGATTTGCCCCAAAAGTGCATGTTTTGGCCTAAAACCCTATATTTGGGGTGTCTGGGTGCAACTCACCATGGTCTACCCCATATTATTCATGTAAATTCCAAGGGTGGAAGTGTGGGGCATGCATTGGTGCACCCATGTGCCAAGTGTGGCCTCACCCTGGCATCCCCATCCACTTGATTTGCCCCAAAAGTGCGTGTTTTGGCCTAAAACCCTATATTTGGGGTGTCTGGGTGCAACTTACCATGGTCTACCCCATATTATTCATGTAAATTCCAAGGGTAGCAGTGTGGGGCATGCATTGGTGCACCCATGTGACAAGTGTGGCCTCAACAAACCAACCCGACACACTTGATTTGCCCCAAAAGTGCATGTTTTGGCCTAAAACCCTATATTTGGGGTGTCTGGGTGCAACTCACCATGGTCTACCCCATATTATTCATGTAAATTCCAAGGGTGGAAGTGTGGGGCATGCATTGGTGCACCCATGTGCCAAGTGTGGCCTCACCCTGGCATCCCCAGCCACTTGATTTGCCCCAAAAGTGCATGTTTTGGCCTAAAAGCCTATATTTGGGGTGTCTGGGTGCAACTCACCATGGTCTACCCCATATTATTCATGTAAATTCCAAGGGCATAAGTGTGGGGCATGCATTGGTGCACCCATGTGCCAAGTGTGGCCTCACCCTGGCATCCCCAGCCACTTGATTTGCCCCAAAAGTGCATGTTTTGGCCTAAAACCCTATATTTGGGGTGTCTGGGTGCAACCCACCATGGTCTACCCCATATTATTCATGTAAATTCCAAGGGTAGCAGTGTGGGGCATGCATTGGTGCACCCATGTGCCAAGTGTGGCCTCACCCTGGCATCCCCATCCACTTGATTTGCCCCAAAAGTGCATGTTTTGGCCTAAAACCCTATATTTGGGGTGTCTGGGTGCAACTCACCATGGTCTACCCCATATTATTCATGTAAATTCCAAGGGTAGAAGTGTGGGGCATGCATTGGCGCACCCATGTGCCAAGTGTGGCCTCACCCTGGCATCCCCAGCCACTTGATTTGCCCCAAAAGTGCATGTTTTGGCCTAAAACCCTATATTTGGGGTGTCTGGGTGCAACTCACCATGGTCTACCCCATATTATTCATGTAAATTCCAAGGGTAGCAGTGTGGGGCATGCATTGGTGCACCCATGTGCCAAGTGTGGCCTCACCCTGGCATCCCCATCCACTTGATTTGCCCCAAAAGTGCATGTTTTGGCCTAAAACCCTATATTTGGGGTGTCTGGGTGCAACTCACCATGGTCTACCCCATATTATTCATGTAAATTCGAAGGGTAGCAGTGTGGGGCATGCAATGGTGCACCCATGTGCCAAGTGTGGCCTCACCCTTGCATCCCCAGCCACTTGATTTGCCCCAAAAGTGCGTGTTTTGGCCTAAAACCCTATATTTGGGGTGTCTGGGTGCAACTTACCATGGTCTACCCCATATTATTCATGTAAATTCCAAGGGTGGCAGTGTGGGGCATGCATTGGTGCACCCATGTGCCAAGTGTGGCCTCACCCTGGCATCCCCAGCCACTTGATTTGCCCCAAAAGTGCATGTTTTGGCCTAAAACCCTATATTTGGGGTGTCTGGGTGCAACTCACCATGGTCTACCCCATATTATTCATGTAAATTCCAAGGGTGGCAGTGTGGGGCATGCAATGGTGCACCCATGTGCCAAGTGTGGCCTCACCCTGGCATCCCCAGCCACTTGATTTGCCCCAAAAGTGCATGTTTTGGCCTAAAACCCTATATTTGGGGTGTCCGTGCAACTCACCATGGTCTACCCCATATTATTCATTTAAATTACAAGGGTAGCAGTGTGGGGCATGCATTGGTGCACCCATGTCCCAAGTGTGGCCTCACCCTGGCATCCCCATCCACTTGATTTGCCCCAAAAGTGCATGTTTTGGCCTAAACCCCTATATTTGGGGTGTCTGGGTGCAACCCACCATGGTCTACCCCATATTATTCATGTAAATTCCAAGGGTAGCAGTGTGGGGCATGCATTGGTGCACCCATGTGCCAAGTGTGGCCTCAACAACGCAACCCCAGCCACTTGATTTGCCCCAAAAGTGCATGTTTTGGCCTAAAACCCTATATTTGGGGTGTCTGGGTGCAACCCACCATGGTCTACCCCATATTATTCATGTAAATTCCAAGGGTAGCAGTGTGGGGCATGCATTGGTGCATCCATGTGCCAAGTGTGGCCTCACCCTGGCATCCCCAGCCACTTGATTTGCCCCAAAAGTGCATGTTTTGGCCTAAAACCCTATATTTGGGGTGTCTGGGTGCAACTCACCATGGTCTACCCCATATTATTCATGTAAATTCCAAGGGTAGCAGTGTGGGGCATGCATTGGTGCACCCATGTCCCAAGTGTGGCCTCACCCTGGCATCCCGACCCACTTGATTTGCCCCAAAAGTGCATGTTTTGGCCTAAAACCCTATATTTGGGGTGTCTGGGTGCAACCCACCATGGTCTACCCCATATTATTCATGTAAATTCCAAGGGTAGCAGTGTGGGGCATGCATTGGTGCACCCATGTGCCAAGTGTGGCCTCACCCTTGCATCCCCAGCCACTTGATTTGCCCCAAAAGTGCATGTTTTGGCCTAAAACCCTATATTTGGGGTGTCTGGGTGCAACTCACCATGGTCTACCCCATATTATTCATGTAAATTCCAAGGGTAGCAGTGTGGTGCATGCATTGGTGCACCCATGTGCCAAGTGTGGCCTCACCCTGGCATCCCCATCCACTTGATTTGCCCCAAAAGTGCATGTTTTGGCCTAAAACCCTATATTTGGGTTGTCTGGGTGCAACTCACCATGGTCTACCCCATATTATTCATGTATATTCCAAGGGTGGAAGTGTGGGACATGCATTGGTGCACCCATGTGCCAAGTGTGGCCTCACCCTGGCATCCACTTACTATTGATTTTCCCCAAATGTGCATGTTTTGGCCTAAAACCCTATATTTGGGGTGTGCAGGTGCAACTCACCATGGTCTACCCCATATTATTCATGTAAATTCCAAGGGTGGCAGTGTGGGGCATGCATTGGTGCACCCATGTGCCAAGTGTGGCCTCACCCTTGCATCCCGGCCACTTGATTTGCCCCAAAATTGCATGTTTTGGCCTAAAACCCTATATTTGGGGTGTCTGGGTGCAACTCACCATGGTCTACCCCATATTATTCATGTAAATTCCAAGGGCATAAGTGTGGGGCATGCATTGGTGCACCCATGTGCCAAGTGTGGCCTCACCCTGGCATCCCCAGCCACTTGATTTGCCCCAAAAGTGCATGTTTTGGCCTAAAACCCTATATTTGGGGTGTCTGGGTGCAACTCACCATGGTCTACCCCATATTATTCATGTAAATTCCAAGGGTGGAAGTGTGGGACATGCATTGGTGCACCCATGTGCCAAGTGTGGCCTCACACTGGCATCCCCAGCCACTTGATTTGCCCCAAAAGTGCATGTTTTGGCCTAAAACCCTATATTTGGGGTGTCTGGGTGCAACCCACCATGGTCTACCCCATATTATTCATGTAAATTCCAAGGGTAGCAGTGTGGGGCATGCATTGGTGCACCCATGTGACAAGTGTGGCCTCACCCTGGCATCCCCAGCCACTTGATTTGCCCCAAAAGTGCATGTTTTGGCCTAAAACCCTATATTTGGCTGTCTGGGTGCAACCCACGATGGTCTACCCTATATTATTCATGTAAATTCCAAGGGTGGAAGTGTGGGGCATGCATTGGTGCACCCATGTGCCAAGTGTGGCCTCACCCTGGCATCCCCAGCCACTTGATTTGCCCCAAAAGTGCATGTTTTGGCCTAAAACCCTATATTTGGGGTGTCTGGGTGCAACTCACCATGGTCTACCCCATATTATTCATGTAAATTCCAAGGGCATAAGTGTGGGGCATGCATTGGTGCACCCATGTGCCAAGTGTGGCCTCACCCTGGCATCCCCAGCCACTTGATTTGCCCCAAAAGTGCATGTTTTGGCCTAAAACCCTATATTTGGGGTGTCTGGGTGCAACTCACCATGGTCTACCCCATAATATTCATGTAAATTCCAAGGGTGGAAGTGTGGGACATGCATTGGTGCACCCATGTGCCAAGTGTGGCCTCACACTGGCATCCCCAGCCACTTGATTTGCCCCAAAAGTGCATGTTTTGGCCTAAAACCCTATATTTGGGGTGTCTGGGTGCAACCCACCATGGTCTACCCCATATTATTCATGTAAATTCCAAGGGTAGCAGTGTGGGGCATGCATTGGTGCACCCATGTGACAAGTGTGGCCTCACCCTGGCATCCCCGACCACTTGATTTGCCCCAAAAGTGCATGTTTTGGCCTAAAACCCTATATTTGGTACTGCTGGGTGCAACCCACGATGGTCTACCCTATATTATTCATGTAAATTCCAAGGGTGGAAGTGTGGGGCATGCATTGGTGCACCCATGTGCCAAGTGTGGCCTCACCCTGGCATCCCCAGCCACTTGATTTGCCCCAAAAGTGCATGTTTTGGCCTAAAACCCTATATTTGGGGTGTCCGGGTGCAACTCACCATGGTCTACCCCATATTATTCATGTAAATTCCAAGGGTAGCAGTGTGGGGCATGCATTGGTGCACCCATGTCCCAAGTGTGGCCTCACCCTGGCATCCCCAGCCACTTGATTTGCCCCAAAAGTGCATGTTTTGGCCTAAAACCCTATATTTGGGGTGTCAGGTGCAACCCACCATGGTCTACCCCATATTATTCATGTAAATTACAAGGGTAGCAGTGTGGGGCATGCATTGGTGCACCCATGTGCCAAGTGTGGCCTCACCCTGGCATCCCCAGCCACTTGATTTGCCCCAAAAGTGCATGTTTTGGCCTAAAACCCTATATTTGGGGTGTCTGGGTGCAACTCACCATGGTCTACCCCATATTATTCATGTAAATTCCAAGGGTGGAAGGGTGGGGCATGCATTGGTGCACCCATGTCCCAAGTGTGGCCTCACCCTGGCATCCCCAGCCACTTGATTTGCCCCAAAAGTGCATGTTTTGGCCTAAAACCCTATATTTGTGGTGTCTGGGTGCAACTCACCATGGTCTACCCCATATTATTCATGTAAATTCCAAGGGTAGAAGTGTGGGGCATGCATTGGTGCACCCATGTGCCAAGTGTGGACACACCCTGGCATCCCCAGCCACTTGATTTGCCCCAAAAGTGCATGTTTTGGCCTAAAACCCTATATTTGGGGTGTCTGGGTGCAACTCACCATGGTCTACCCCATATTATTAATGTAAATTCCAAGGGTAGCAGTGTGGGGCATGCAATGGTGCACCCATGTGCCAAGTGTGGCCTCACCCTGGCATCCCCAGCACGTTGATTTGCCCCAAAAGTGCATGTTTTGGCCTAAAACCCTATATTTGGGGTGTCTGGGTGCAACTCACCATGGTCTACCCCATATTATTCATGTAAATTCCTAGGGTAGCAGTGTGGGGCATGCATTGGTGCACCCATGTGCCAAGTGTGGCCTCACCACAGCATCCCCACCACTTGATTTGCCCCAAAAGTGCATGTTTTGGCCTAAAACCCTATATTTGGCTGTCTGGGTGCAACCCACGATGGTCTACCCTATATTATTCATGTAAATTCCAAGGGTGGAAGTGTGGGGCATGCATTGGTGCACCCATGTGCCAAGTGTGGCCTCACCCTGGCATCCCCAGCCACTTGATTTGCCCCAAAAGTGCATGTTTTGTCCTAAAACCCTATAGTTGGGATGTCTGCGGGTGCAACTCACCATGGTCTACCCCATATTATTCATTTAAATTCCAAGGGTGGCAGTGTGGGTCATGCATTGGTGCACCCATGTGCCAAGTGTGGCCTCACCCTGGCATCCCCAGCCACTTGATTTGCCCCAAAAGTGCATGTTTTGGCCTAAAACCCTATATTTGGGGTGTCTGGGTGCAACTCACCGTGGTCTACCCCATATTATTCATGTAAATTCCTAGGCTAGCAGTGTGGGGCATGCATTGGTGCACCCATGTGCCAAGTGTGGCCTCACCCTGGCATCCCCATCCACTTGATTTGCCCCAAAAGTGCATGTTTTGGCCTAAAACCCTATATTTTGGGTGTCTGGGTGCAACCCACCATGGTCTACCCCATATTATTCATGTAAATTCCAAGGGTAGCAGTGTGGGGCATGCATTGGTGCACCCATGTGCCAAGTGTGGCCTCACCCTGGCATCCCCATCCACTTGATTTGCCCCAAAAGTGCATGTTTTGGCCTAAAACCCTATATTTGGGGTGTCTCGGGTGCAACTCACCATGGTCTACCCCATATTATTCATGTAAATTCCAAGGGTGGAAGTGTGGGGCATGCATTGGTGCACCCATGTCCCAAGTGTGGCCTCACCCTGGCATCCCCAGCCACTTGATTTGCCCCAAAAGTGCATGGTTTGGCCTAAAACCCTATATTTGTGGTGTCTGGGTGCAACTCACCATGGTCTACCCCATATTATTCATGTAAATTCCAAGGGTAGAAGTGTGGGGCATGCATTGGTGCACCCATGTGCCAAGTGTGGCCTCACCCTGGCATCCCCAGACCACTTGATTTGCCCCAAAAGTGCATGTTTTGGCCTAAAACCCTATATTTGGGGTGTCTGGGTGCAACTCACCATGGTCTACCCCATATTATTCATGTAAATTCCAAGGGTGGCAGTGTGGGGCATGCATTGGTGCACCCATGTGCCAAGTGTGGCCTCACCCTGGCATCCCCAGCCACTTGATTTGCCCCAAAAGTGCATGTTTTGGCCTAAAACCCTATATTTGGGGTGTCTGGGTGCAACTCACCATGGTCTACCCCATATTATTCATGTAAATTCCAAGGGTGGCAGTGTGGGGCATGCATTGGTGCACCCATGTGCCAAGTGTGGCCTCACCCTTGCATCCCCAGCCACTTGATTTGCCCCAAAAGTGCATGTTTTGGCCTAAAACCCTATATTTGGGGTGTCTGGGTGCAACTCACCATGGTCTACCCCATATTATTCATCTAAATTCCAAGGGTGGCAGTGTGGGGCATGCATTGGTGCACCCATGTGCCAAGTGTGGCCTCACCCCGGCATCCCCAAATACTTGATTTGCCCAAAAGTGCATGTTTTGGCCTAAAACCCTATATTTGGGGTGTCTGGGTGCAACTCACCATGGTCTACCCCATATTATTCATGTAAATTCCAAGGATAGCAGTGTGGGGCATGCATTGGTGCACCCATGTGCCAAGTGTGGCCTCACCCTTGCATCCCCAGCCACTTGATTTGCCCCAAAAGTGCGTGTTTTGGCCTAAAACCCTATATTTGGGGTGTCTGGGTGCAACTCACCATGGTCTACCCCATATTATTCATGTAAATTCCAAGGGTGGCAGTGTGGGGCATGCATTGGTGCACCCATGTGCCAAGTGTGGCCTCACCCTGGCATCCCAGCCACTTGATTTGCCCCAAAAGTGCATGTTTTGGCCTAAAACCCTATATTTGGGGTGTCTGGGTGCAACTCACCATGGTCTACCCCATATTATTCATGTAAATTCCAAGGGTGGCAGTGTGGGGCATGCATTGGTGCACCCATGTGCCAAGTGTGGCCTCACCTGGCATCCCCAGCCACTTGATTTGCCCCAAAAGTGCATGTTTTGGCCTAAAACCCTATATTTGGGGTGTGTGGGTGCAACTCACCATGGTCTACCCCATATTATTCATGTAAATTCCAAGGGTAGCAGTGTGGGGCATGCAATGGTGCACCCATGTGCCAAGTGTGGCCTCACCCTTGCATCCCCAGCCACTTGATTTGCCCCAAAAGTGCATGTTTTGGCCTAAAACCCTATATTTGGGGTGTCTGGGTGCAACTCACCATGGTCTACCCCATATTATTCATGTAAATTCCAAGGGTGGCAGTGTGGGGCATGCATTGGTGCACCCATGTGCCAAGTGTGGCCTCACCACGGCATCGGCAGCCAGTTGAGTTGCCCCAAATGTGCATGTTTTGGCCTAAAACCCTATATTTGGGGTGTCTGGGTGCAACTCACCATGGTCTACCCCATATTATTCATGTAAATTCCAAGGGTGGCAGTGTGGGGCATGCAATGGTGCACCCATGTGCCAAGTGTGGCCTCACCCTTGCATCCCCCAGCCACTTGATTTGCCCCAAAAGTGCATGTTTTGGCCTAAAACCCTATATTTGGGGTGTCTGGGTGCAACTCACCATGGTCTACCCCATATTATTCATGTAAATTCCAAGGGTGGCAGTGTGGGGCATGCATTGGTGCACCCATGTGCCAATTGTGGCCTCACCCTTGCATCCCCAGCCACTTGATTTGCCCCAAAAGTGCATGTTTTGGCCTAAAACCCTATATTTGGGGTGTCTCGGGTGCAACTCACCATGGTCTACCCCATATTATTCATGTAAATTCCAAGGTTGGCAGTGTGGGGCATGCATTGGTGCACCCATGTGCCAAGTGTGGCCTCACCCTGGCATCCCCACCACTTGATTTGCCCCAAAAGTACATGTTTGGGCCAAAAACCCTATATCTGGGGGGTCTGTTAGCAACTCACCATGGTCTACCCCATATTATTCATGTAAATTCCAAGGGTGGCAGTGTGGGGCATGCATTGGTGCACCCATGTGCCAAGTGTGGCCTCACCCTTGCATCCCCAGCCACTTGATTTGCCCCAAAAGTGCATGTTTTGGCCTAAAACCCTATATTTGGGGTGTCTGGGTGCAACTCACCATGGTCTACCCCATATTATTCATGTAAATTCCTAGGGTAGCAGTGTGGGGCATGCATTGGTGCACCCATGTGCCAAGTGTGGCCTCACCCGTGCATCCCAGCCACTTGATTTGCCCCAAAAGTGCATGTTTTGGCCTAAAACCCTATATTTCGGGTGTCTGGGTGCAACCCACCATGGTCTACCCCATATTATTCATGTAAATTCCAAGGGTAGCAGTGTGGGGCATGCATTGGTGCACCCATGTGCCAAGTGTGGCCTCACCCTGGCATCCCCAGCCACTTGATTTGCCCCAAAAGTGCATATTTTGGCCTAAAACCCTATATTTGGGGTGTGTGGGTGCAACTCACCATGGTCTACCCCATATTATTCATGTAAATTCCAAAGGTAGCAGTGTGGGGCATGCAATGGTGCACCCATGTGCCAAGTGTGGCCTCACCCTTGCATCCCCAGCCACTTGATTTGCCCCAAAAGTGCATGTTTTGGCCTAAAACCCTATATTTGGGGTGTCTGGGTGCAACTCACCATGGTCTACCCCATATTATTCATGTAAATTCCAAGGGTGGCAGTGTGGGGCATGCAATGGTGCACCCATGTGCCAAGTGTGGCCTCACCCTGGCATCCCCAGCCACTTGATTTGCCCCAAAAGTGCATGTTTCGGCCTAAAACCCTATATTTGGGGTGTCTGGGTGCAACTCACCATGGTCTACCCCATATTATTCATGTAAATTCCAAGGGTGGCAGTGTGGGGCATGCAATGGTGCACCCATGTGCCAAGTGTGGCCTCACCCTTGCATCCCCCAGCCACTTGATTTGCCCCAAAAGTGCATGTTTTGGCCTAAAACCCTATATTTGGGGTGTCTGGTGCAACTCACCATGGTCTACCCCATATTATTCATGTAAATTCCAAGGGTGGCAGTGTGGGGCATGCATTGGTGCACCCATGTGCCAATTGTGGCCTCACCCTTGCATCCCCAGCCACTTGATTTGCCCCAAAAGTGCATGTTTTGGCCTAAAACCCTATATTTGGGGTGTCTGGTGCACCAACTCACCATGGTCTACCCCATATTATTCATGTAAATTCCAAGGGTGGCAGTGTGGGGCATCCATTGGTGCACCCATGTGCCAAGTGTGGCCTCACCCTGGCATCCCCAGCCACTTGATTTGCCCCAAAAGTGCATGTTTTGGCCTAAAACCCTATATTTGGGGTGTCTGGGTGCAACTCACCATGGTCTACCCCATATTATTCATGTAAATTCCAAGGGTGGCAGTGTGGGGCATGCATTGGTGCATCCATGTGCTAAGTGTGGCCTCACCCTTGCATCCCCAGCCACTTGATTTGCCCCAAAAGTGCATGTTTTGGCCTAAAACCCTATATTTGGGGTGTCTGGGTGCAACTCACCATGGTCTACCCCATATTATTCATGTAAATTCCTAGGGTAGCAGTGTGGGGCATGCATTGGTGCACCCATGTGCCAAGTGTGGCCTCACCCTTGCATCCCCAGCCACTTGATTTGCCCCAAAAGTGCGTGTTTTGGCCTAAAACCCTATATTTGGGGTGTCTGGGTGCAACTCACCATGGTCTACCCCATATTATTCATGTAAATTCCAAGGGTGGCAGTGTGGGGCATGCATTGGTGCACCCATGTGCCAAGTGTGGCCTCACCCTTGCATCCCCAGCCACTTGATTTGCTCCAAAAGTGCATGTTTTGGCCTAAAACCCTATATTTGGGGTGTCTGGGTGCAACTCACCATGGTCTACCCCATATTATTCATGTAAATTCCAAGGGTGGCAGTGTGGGGCATGCATTGGTGCACCCATGTGCCAAGTGTGGCCTCACCCTGGCATCCCCAGCCACTTGATTTGCCCCAAAAATGCATGTTTTGGCCTAAAACCCTATATTTGGGGTGTCTGGGTGCAACTCACCATGGTCTACCCCATATTATTCATGTAAATTCCAAGGGTGGCAGTGTGGGGCATGCGTTGGTGCACCCATGTGCCAAGTGTGGCCTCACCCTTGCATACCCCTCCACTTGATTTGCCCCAAAAGTGCATGTTTTGGCCTAAAACCCTATATTTGGGGTGTCTGGGTGCAACTCACCATGGTCTACCCCATATTATTCATGTAAATTCCAAGGGTGGCAGTGTGGGGCATGCATTGGTGCACCCATGTGCCAAGTGTGGCCTCACCCTTGCATCCCCAGCCACTTGATTTGCCCCAAAAGTGCATGTTTTGGCCTAAAACCCTATATTTGGGGTGTCTGGGTGCTACTCACCATGGTCTACCCCATATTATTCATGTAAATTCCTAGGGTGGCAGTGTGGGGCATGCATTGGTGCACCCATGTGCCAAGTGTGGCCTCACCCTTGCATCCCCAGCCACTTGATTTGCCCCAAAAGTGCATGTTTTGGCCTAAAACCCTATATTTGGGGTGTCTGGGTGCAACTCACCATGGTCTACCCCATATTATTCATGTAAATTCCAAGGGTGGCAGTGTGGGGCATGCATTGGTGCACCCATGTGCCAAGTGTGGCCTCACCCTTGCATCCCCAGCCACTTGATTTGCCCCAAAAGTGCATGTTTTGGCCTAAAACCCTATATTTGGGGTGTCTGGGTGCAACTCACCATGGTCTACCCCATATTATTCATGTAAATTCCAAGGGTAGCAGTGTGGGGCATGCAATGGTGCACCCATGTGCCAAGTGTGGCCTCACCCTGGCATCCCCAGCCACTTGATTTGCCCCAAAAGTGCATGTTTTGGCCTAAAACCCTATATTTGGGGTGTCTGGGTGCAACTCACCATGGTCTACCCCATATTATTCATGTAAATTCAAAGGTGTGAACAAAGGGGCATGCATTGGTGCACCCATGTGCCAAGTGTGGCCTCACCCTTGCATCCCCAGCCACTTGATTTGCCCCAAAAGTGCATGTTTTGGCCTAAAACCCTATATTTGGGGTGTCTGGGTGCAACTCACCATGGTCTACCCCATATTATTCATCTAAATTCCAAGGGTGGCAGTGTGGGGCATGCATTGGTGCACCCATGTGCCAAGTGTGGCCTCACCCTGGCATCCCCAGCCACTTGATTTGCCCAAAAGTGCATGTTTTGGCCTAAAACCCTATATTTGGGGTGTCTGGGTGCAACTCACCATGGTCTACCCCATATTATTCATGTAAATTCCAAGGGTAGCAGTGTGGGGCATGCATTGGTGCACCCATGTGCCAAGTGTGGCCTCACCCTTGCATCCCCAGCCACTTGATTTGCCCCAAAAGTGCGTGTTTTGGCCTAAAACCCTATATTTGGGGTGTCTGGTGCAACTCACCATGGTCTACCCCATATTATTCATGTAAATTCCAAGGGTGGCAGTGTGGGGCATGCATTGGTGCACCCATGTGCCAAGTGTGGCCTCACCCTGGCATCCCCAGCCACTTGATTTGCCCCAAAAGTGCATGTTTTGGCCTAAAACCCTATATTTGGGGTGTCTGGGTGCAACTCACCATGGTCTACCCCATATTATTCATGTAAATTCCAAGGGTGGCAGTGTGGGGCATGCATTGGTGCACCCATGTGCCAAGTGTGGCCTCACCCTGGCATCCCCAGCCACTTGATTTGCCCCAAAAGTGCATGTTTTGGCCTAAAACCCTATATTTGGGGTGTGTGGGTGCAACTCACCATGGTCTACCCCATATAATTCATGTAAATTCCAAGGGTGGCAGTGTGGGGCATGCATTGGTGCACCCATGTGCCAAGTGTGGCCTCACCCTGGCATCCCCAGCCACTTGATTTGCCCAAAAGTGCATGTTTTGGCCTAAAACCCTATATTTGGGGTGTCTGGGTGCAACTCACCATGGTCTACCCCATATTATTCATGTAAATTCCAAGGGTAGCAGTGTGGGGCATGCATTGGTGCACCCATGTGCCAAGTGTGGCCTCACCCTTGCATCCCCAGCCACTTGATTTGCCCCAAAAGTGCGTGTTTTGGCCTAAAACCCTATATTTGGGGTGTCTGGGTGCAACTCACCATGGTCTACCCCATATTATTCATGTAAATTCCAAGGGTGGCAGTGTGGGGCATGCATTGGTGCACCCATGTGCCAAGTGTGGCCTCACCCTGGCATCCCCAGCAAGTTGTTTGGCCCAAAAGTGCATGTTTTGGCCTAAAACCCTATATTTGGGGTGTCTGGGTGCAACTCACCATGGTCTACCCCATATTATTCATGTAAATTCCAAGGGTGGCAGTGTGGGGCATGCATTGGTGCACCCATGTGCCAAGTGTGGCCTCACCCTGGCATCCCCAGCCACTTGATTTGCCCCAAAAATGCATGTTTTGGCCTAAAACCCTATATTTGGGGTGTCTGGGTGCAACTCACCATGGTCTACCCCATATTATTCATGTAAATTCCAAGGGTGGCAGTGTGGGGCATGCGTTGGTGCACCCATGTGCCAAGTGTGGCCTCACCCTTGCATCCCCAGCCACTTGATTTGCCCCAAAAGTGCATGTTTTGGCCTAAAACCCTATATTTGGGGTGTCTGGGTGCAACTCACCATGGTCTACCCCATATTATTCATGTAAATTCCTAGGGTAGCAGTGTGGGGCATGCATTGGTGCACCCATGTGCCAAGTGTGGCCTCACCCGTGCATCCCCAGCCACTTGATTTGCCCCAAAAGTGCATGTTTTGGCCTAAAACCCTATATTTCGGGTGTCTGGGTGCAACCCACCATGGTCTACCCCATATTATTCATGTAAATTCCAAGGGTAGCAGTGTGGGGCATGCATTGGTGCACCCATGTGCCAAGTGTGGCCTCACCCTGGCATCCCCAGCCACTTGATTTGCCCCAAAAGTGCATATTTTGGCCTAAAACCCTATATTTGGGGTGTGTGGGTGCAACTCACCATGGTCTACCCCATATTATTCATGTAAATTCCAAAGGTAGCAGTGTGGGGCATGCAATGGTGCACCCATGTGCCAAGTGTGGCCTCACCCTTGCATCCCCAGCCACTTGATTTGCCCCAAAAGTGCATGTTTTGGCCTAAAACCCTATATTTGGGGTGTCTGTTAGAAACTCACCATGGTCTACCCCATATTATTCATGTAAATTCCAAGGGTGGCAGTGTGGGGCATGCATTGGTGCACCCATGTGCCAAGTGTGGCCTCACCCTGGCATCCCCAGCCACTTGATTTGCCCCAAAAGTGCATGTTTCGGCCTAAAACCCTATATTTGGGGTGTCTAGGTGCAACTCACCATGGTCTACCCCATATTATTCATGTAAATTCCAAGGGTGGCAGTGTGGGGCATGCAATGGTGCACCCATGTGCCAAGTGTGGCCTCACCCTTGCATCCCCAGCCACTTGATTTGCCCCAAAAGTGCATGTTTTGGCCTAAAACCCTATATTTGGGGTGTCTGGGTGCAACTCACCATGGTCTACCCCATATTATTCATGTAAATTCCAAGGGTGGCAGTGTGGGGCATGCATTGGTGCACCCATGTGCCAATTGTGGCCTCACCCTTGCATCCCCAGCCACTTGATTTGCCCCAAAAGTGCATGTTTTGGCCTAAAACCCTATATTTGGGGTGTCTGGGTGCAACTCACCATGGTCTACCCCATATTATTCATGTAAATTCCAAGGGTGGCAGTGTGGGGCATCCATTGGTGCACCCATGTGCCAAGTGTGGCCTCACCCTGGCATCCCCAGCCACTTGATTTGCCCCAAAAGTGCATGTTTTGGCCTAAAACCCTATATTTGGGGTGTCTGGGTGCAACTCACCATGGTCTACCCCATATTATTCATGTAAATTCCAAGGGTGGCAGTGTGGGGCATGCATTGGTGCACCCATGTGCTAAGTGTGGCCTCACCCTTGCATCCCCAGCCACTTGATTTGCCCCAAAAGTGCATGTTTTGGCCTAAAACCCTATATTTGGGGTGTCTGGGTGCAACTCACCATGGTCTACCCCATATTATTCATGTAAATTCCTAGGGTAGCAGTGTGGGGCATGCATTGGTGCACCCATGTGCCAAGTGTGGCCTCACCCTTGCATCCCCAGCCACTTGATTTGCCCCAAAAGTGCGTGTTTTGGCCTAAAACCCTATATTTGGGGTGTCTGGGTGCAACTCACCATGGTCTACCCCATATTATTCATGTAAATTCCAAGGGTGGCAGTGTGGGGCATGCATTGGTGCACCCATGTGCCAAGTGTGGCCTCACCCTTGCATCCCCAGCCACTTGATTTGCTCCAAAAGTGCATGTTTTGGCCTAAAACCCTATATTTGGGGTGTCTGGGTGCAACTCACCATGGTCTACCCCATATTATTCATGTAAATTCCAAGGGTGGCAGTGTGGGGCATGCATTGGTGCACCCATGTGCCAAGTGTGGCCTCACCCTGGCATCCCCAGCCACTTGATTTGCCCCAAAAATGCATGTTTTGGCCTAAAACCCTATATTTGGTGACTCTGGGTGCAACTCACCATGGTCTACCCCATATTATTCATGTAAATTCCAAGGGTGGCAGTGTGGGGCATGCGTTGGTGCACCCATGTGCCAAGTGTGGCCTCACCCTTGCATCCCCAGCCACTTGATTTGCCCCAAAAGTGCATGTTTTGGCCTAAAACCCTATATTTGGGGTTTAATGGGTGAACCACACCATGGTCTACCCCATATTATTCATGTAAATTCCAAGGGTGGCAGTGTGGGGCATGCATTGGTGCACCCATGTGCCAAGTGTGGCCTCACCCTTGCATCCCCAGCCACTTGATTTGCCCCAAAAGTGCATGTTTTGGCCTAAAACCCTATATTTGGGGTGTCTGGGTGCTACTCACCATGGTCTACCCCATATTATTCATGTAAATTCCTAGGGTGGCAGTGTGGGGCATGCATTGGTGCACCCATGTGCCAAGTGTGGCCTCACCCTTGCATCCCCAGCCACTTGATTTGCCCCAAAAGTGCATGTTTTGGCCTAAAACCCTATATTTGGGGTGTCTGGGTGCAACTCACCATGGTCTACCCCATATTATTCATGTAAATTCCAAGGGTGGCAGTGTGGGGCATGCATTGGTGCACCCATGTGCCAAGTGTGGCCTCACCCTTGCATCCCCAGCCACTTGATTTGCCCCAAAAGTGCATGTTTTGGCCTAAAACCCTATATTTGGGGTGTCTGGGTGCAACTCACCATGGTCTACCCCATATTATTCATGTAAATTCCAAGGGTAGCAGTGTGGGGCATGCAATGGTGCACCCATGTGCCAAGTATGGCCTCACCCTGGCATCCCCAGCCACTTGATTTGCCCCAAAAGTGCATGTTTTGGCCTAAAACCCTATATTTGGGGTGTCTGGGTGCAACTCACCATGGTCTACCCCATATTATTCATGTAAATTCCAAGGGTAGCAGTGTGGGGCATGCATTGGTGCACCCATGTGCCAAGTGTGGCCTCACCCTTGCATCCCCAGCCACTTGATTTGCCCCAAAAGTGCATGTTTTGGCCTAAAACCCTATATTTGGGGTGTCTGGGTGCAACTCACCATGGTCTACCCCATATTATTCATCTAAATTCCAAGGGTGGCAGTGTGGGGCATGCATTGGTTTACCCATGTGCCAAGTGTGGCCTCACCCTGGCATCCCCAGCCACTTGATTTGCCCAAAAGTGCATGTTTTGGCCTAAAACCCTATATTTGGGGTGTCTGGGTGCAAATCACCATGGTCTACCCCATATTATTCATGTAAATTCCAAGGGTAGCAGTGTGGGGCATGCATTGGTGCACCCATGTGCCAAGTGTGGCCTCACCCTTGCATCCCCAGCCACTTGATTTGCCCCAAAAGTGCGTGTTTTGGCCTAAAACCCTATATTTGGGGTGTCTGGGTGCAACTCACCATGGTCTACCCCATATTATTCATGTAAATTCCAAGGGTGGCAGTGTGGGGCATGCATTGGTGCACCCATGTGCCAAGTGTGGCCTCACCCTGGCATCCCCAGCCACTTGATTTGCCCCAAAAGTGCATGTTTTGGCCTAAAAGCCTATATTTGGGGTGTCTTGTTGCACCTCACCATGGTCTGCCCCAGATTAGTCTTGTAAATTCCCAGGGTCGCAGTGTGGGGCATGCAGTGGTGCACCCATGTGCGAAGTGTGGCCTCACCCTGGCATCCCTTGCCACTTGATTTGCCCCAAAAGTGCATGTTTTGGCCTAAAACCCTATATTTGGGGTGTGTGGGTGCAACTCACCATGGTCTACCCCATATTATTCATGTAAATTCCAAGGGTAGCAGTGTGGGGCATGCAATGGTGCACCCATGTGCCAAGTGTGGCCTCACCCTTGCATCCCCAGCCACTTGATTTGCCCCAAAAGTGCATGTTTTGGCCTAAAACCCTATATTTGGGGTGTCTGGGTGCAACTCACCATGGTCTACCCCATATTATTCATGTAAATTCCAAGGGTGGCAGTGTGGGGCATGCATTGGTGCACCCATGTGCCAAGTGTGGCCTCACCCTGGCATCCCCAGCCACTTGATTTGCCCCAAAAGTGCATGTTTTGGCCTAAAACCCTATATTTGGGGTGTCTGGGTGCAACTCACCATGGTCTACCCCATATTATTCATGTAAATTCCAAGGGTAGAAGTGTGGGGGATGCATTGGTGCACCCATGTGCCAAGTGTGGCCTCACCCTGGCATCCCCAGCCACTTGATTTGCCCCAAAAGTGCATGTTTTGGCCTAAAACCCTATATTTGGGGTGTCTGGGTGCAACCCACCATGGTCTACCCCATATTATTCATATAAATTCCAAGGGTAGCAGTGTGGGGCATGCATTGGTGCACCCATGTGCCAAGTGTGGCCTCACCAGGCCAGCCCCATCCACTTGATTTGCCCCAAAAGTGCATGTTTTGGCCTAAAACCCTATATTTGGGGTGTCTGGGTGCAACTCACCATGGTCTACCCCATATTATTCATGTAAATTCCAAGGGTAGAAGTGTGGGGCATGCATTGGTGCACCCATGTGCCAAGTGTGGCCTCACCTGGCATCCCCAGCCACTTGATTTGCCCCAAAAGTGCATGTTTTGGCCTAAAACCCTATATTTGGGGTGTCTGGGTGCAACTCACCATGGTCTACCCCATATTATTCATGTAAATTCCAAGGGTAGCAGTGTGGGGCATGCATTGGTGCACCCATGTGCCAAGTGTGGCCTCACCCTGGCATCCCCATCCACTTGATTTGCCCCAAAAGTGCATGTTTTGGCCTAAAACCCTATATTTGGGGTGTCTGGGTGCAACTCACCATGGTCTACCCCATATTATTCATGTAAATTCCAAGGGTGGCAGTGTGGGGCATGCAATGGTGCACCCATGTGCCAAGTGTGGCCTCACCCTTGCATCCCCAGCCACTTGATTTGCCCCAAAAGTGCATGTTTTGGCCTAAAACCCTATATTTGGGGTGTCTGGGTGCAACTCACCATGGTCTACCCCATATTATTCATGTAAATTCCAAGGGTGGCAGTGTGGGGCATGCATTGGTGCACCCATGTGCCAATTGTGGCCTCACCCTTGCATCCCCAGCCACTTGATTTGCCCCAAAAGTGCATGTTTTGGCCTAAAACCCTATATTTGGGGTGTCTGGGTGCAACTCACCATGGTCTACCCCATATTATTCATGTAAATTCCAAGGGTGGCAGTGTGGGGCATCCATTGGTGCACCCATGTGCCAAGTGTGGCCTCACCCTGGCATCCCCAGCCACTTGATTTGCCCCAAAAGTGCATGTTTTGGCCTAAAACCCTATATTTGGGGTGTCTGGGTGCAACTCACCATGGTCTACCCCATATTATTCATGTAAATTCCAAGGGTGGCAGTGTGGGGCATGCATTGGTGCACCCATGTGCTAAGTGTGGCCTCACCCTTGCATCCCCAGCCACTTGATTTGCCCCAAAAGTGCATGTTTTGGCCTAAAACCCTATATTTGGGGTGTCTGGGTGCAACTCACCATGGTCTACCCCATATTATTCATGTAAATTCCTAGGGTAGCAGTGTGGGGCATGCATTGGTGCACCCATGTGCCAAGTGTGGCCTCACCCTTGCATCCCCAGCCACTTGATTTGCCCCAAAAGTGCGTGTTTTGGCCTAAAACCCTATATTTGGGGTGTCTGGGTGCAACTCACCATGGTCTACCCCATATTATTCATGTAAATTCCAAGGGTAGAAGTGTGGGGGATGCATTGGTGCACCCATGTGCCAAGTGTGGCCTCACCCTTGCATCCCCAGCCACTTGATTTGCCCCAAAAGTGCATGTTTTGGCCTAAAACCCTATATTTGGGGTGTCTGGGTGCAACTCACCATGGTCTACCCCATATTATTCATATAAATTCCAAGGGTAGCAGTGTGGGGCATGCATTGGTGCACCCATGTGCCAAGTGTGGCCTCACCCTTGCATCCCCAGCCACTTGATTTGCCCCAAAAGTGCATGTTTTGGCCTAAAACCCTATATTTGGGGTGTCTGGGTGCAACTCACCATGGTCTACCCCATATTATTCATGTAAATTCCAAGGGTGGCAGTGTGGGGCATGCGTTGGTGCACCCATGTGCCAAGTGTGGCCTCACCCTGGCATCCCCAGCTACTTGATTTGCCCCAAAAGTGCATGTTTTGGCCTAAAACCCTATATTTGGGGTGTCTGGGTGCAACTCACCATGGTCTACCCCATATTATTCATGTAAATTCCAAGGGTAGAAGTGTGGGGGATGCATTGGTGCACCCATGTGCCAAGTGTGGCCTCACCCTGGCATCCCCAGCCACTTGATTTGCCCCAAAAGTGCATGTTTTGGCCTAAAACCCTATATTTGGGGTGTCTGGGTGCAACCCACCATGGTCTACCCCATATTATTCATATAAATTCCAAGGGTAGCAGTGTGGGGCATGCATTGGTGCACCCATGTGCCAAGTGTGGCCTCACCCTGGCATCCCCATCCACTTGATTTGCCCCAAAAGTGCATGTTTTGGCCTAAAACCCTATATTTGGGGTGTCTGGGTGCAACTCACCATGGTCTACCCCATATTATTCATGTAAATTCCAAGGGTAGAAGTGTGGGGCATGCATTGGTGCACCCATGTGCCAAGTGTGGCCTCACCCTGGCATCCCCAGCCACTTGATTTGCCCCAAAAGTGCATGTTTTGGCCTAAAACCCTATATTTGGGGTGTCTGGGTGCAACTCACCATGGTCTACCCCATATTATTCATGTAAATTCCAAGGGTAGCAGTGTGGGGCATGCATTGGTGCACCCATGTGCCAAGTGTGGCCTCACCCTGGCATCCCCATCCACTTGATTTGCCCCAAAAGTGCATGTTTTGGCCTAAAACCCTATATTTGGGGTGTCTGGGTGCAACTCACCATGGTCTACCCCATATTATTCATGTAAATTCCAAGGGTGGCAGTGTGGGGCATGCAATGGTGCACCCATGTGCCAAGTGTGGCCTCACCCTTGCATCCCCAGCCACTTGATTTGCCCCAAAAGTGCATGTTTTGGCCTAAAACCCTATATTTGGGGTGTCTGGGTGCAACTCACCATGGTCTACCCCATATTATTCATGTAAATTCCAAGGGTGGCAGTGTGGGGCATGCATTGGTGCACCCATGTGCCAAGTGTGGCCTCACCCTTGCATCCTCAGCCACTTGATTTGCCCCAAAAGTGCATGTTTTGGCCTAAAACCCTATATTTGTGGTGTCCTGGGTGCAACTCACCATGGTCTACCCCATATTATTCATGTAAATTCCAAGGGTTGTTTTGTGGGGCTTCCATTGGTGCCCCCATGTGCATAGTGTGGCCTCACCTGGCATCCCCAGCCACTTGATTTGCCCCAAAAGTGCATGTTTTGGCCTAAAACCCTATATTTGGGGTGTCTGGGTGCAACTCACCATGGTCTACCCCATATTATTCATATAAATTCCAAGGGTGGCAGTGTGGGGCATGCATTGGTGCACCCATGTGCCAAGTGTGGCCTCACCCTGGCATCCCCAGCCACTTGATTTGCCCCAAAAGTGCATGTTTTGGCCTAAAACCCTATATTTGGGGTGTCCGGGTGCAACTCACCATGGTCTACCCCATATTATTCATGTAAATTCCAAGGGTGGCAGTGTGGGGCATGCATTGGTGCACCCATGTGCCAAGTGTGGCCTCACCCTGGCATCCCCAGCCACTTGATTTGCCCCAAAAGTGCATGTTTTGGCCTAAAACCCTATATTTGGGGTGTGTGGGTGCAACTCACCATGGTCTACCCCATATTATTCATGTAAATTCCAAGGGTAGCAGTGTGGGGCATGCAATGGTGCACCCATGTGCCAAGTGTGGCCTCACCCTTGCATCCCCAGCCACTTGATTTGCCCCAAAAGTGCATGTTTTGGCCTAAAACCCTATATTTGGGGTGTCTGGGTGCAACTCACCATGGTCTACCCCATATTATTCATGTAAATTCCAAGGGTGGCAGTGTGGGGCATGCATTGGTGCACCCATGTGCCAAGTGTGGCCTCACCCTGGCATCCCCAGCCACTTGATTTGCCCCAAAAGTGCATGTTTTGGCCTAAAACCCTATATTTGGGGTGTCAGTGCATCTCACCATCGTCTACCCCATATTATTCTTTTTTAGTCCATTGGTAGCAGTGTGGGGCATGCAATGGTGCACCCATGTGCCAAGTGTGGCCTCACCCTTGCATCCCCAGCCACTTGATTTGCCCCAAAAGTGCATGTTTTGGCCTAAAACCCTATATTTGGGGTGTCTGGGTGCAACTCACCATGGTCTACCCCATATTATTCATGTAAATTCCAAGGGTGGCAGTGTGGGGCATGCATTGGTGCACCCATGTGCCAATTGTGGCCTCACCCTTGCATCCCCAGCCACTTGATTTGCCCCAAAAGTACATGTTTTGGCCTAAAACCCTATATTTGGGGTGTCTGGGTGCAACTCACCATGGTCTACCCCATATTATTCATGTAAATTCCAAGGGTGGCAGTGTGGGGCATGCATTGGTGCACCCATGTGCCAAGTGTGGCCTCACCCTGGCATCCCCAGCCACTTGATTTGCCCCAAAAGTGCATGTTTTGGCCTAAAACCCTATATTTGGGGTGTCTGGGTGCAACTCACCATGGTCTACCCCATATTATTCATGTAAATTCCAAGGGTGGCAGTGTGGGGCATGCATTGGTGCACCCATGTGCCAAGTGTGGCCTCACCCTTGCATCCCCAGCCACTTGATTTGCCCCAAAAGTGCATGTTTTGGCCTAAAACCCTATATTTGGGGTGTCTGGGTGCAACTCACCATGGTCTACCCCATATTATTCATGTAAATTCCTAGGGTAGCAGTGTGGGGCATGCATTGGTGCACCCATGTGCCAAGTGTGGCCTCACCCTTGCATCCCCAGCCACTTGATTTGCCCCAAAAGTGCGTGTTTTGGCCTAAAACCCTATATTTGGGGTGTCTGGGTGCAACTCACCATGGTCTACCCCATATTATTCATGTAAATTCCAAGGGTGGCAGTGTGGGGCATGCATTGGTGCACCCATGTGCCAAGTGTGGCCTCACCCTTGCATCCCCAGCCACTTGATTTGCCCCAAAAGTGCATGTTTTGGCCTAAAACCCTATATTTGGGGTGTCTGGGTGCAACTCACCATGGTCTACCCCATATTATTCATGTAAATTCCAAGGGTGGCAGTGTGGGGCATGCATTGGTGCACCCATGTGCCAAGTGTGGCCTCACCCTGGCATCCCCAGCCACTTGATTTGCCCCAAAAATGCATGTTTTGGCCTAAAACCCTATATTTGGGGTTTCTGGGTGCAACTCACCATGGTCTACCCCATATTATTCATGTAAATTCCAAGGGTGGCAGTGTGGGGCATGCGTTGGTGCACCCATGTGCCAAGTGTGGCCTCACCCTTGCATCCCCAACCACTTGATTTGCCCCAAAAGTGCATGTTTTGGCCTAAAACCCTATATTTGGGGTGTCTGGGTGCAACTCACCATGGTCTACCCCATATTATTCATGTAAATTCCAAGGGTGGCAGTGTGGGGCATGCATTGGTGCACCCATGTGCCAAGTGTGGCCTCACCCTTGCATCCCAGCCACTTGATTTGCCCCAAAAGTGCATGTTTTGGCCTAAAACCCTATATTTGGGGTGTCTGGGTGCAACTCACCATGGTCTACCCCATATTATTCATGTAAATTCCTAGGGTGGCAGTGTGGGGCATGCATTGGTGCACCCATGTGCCAAGTGTGGCCTCACCCTTGCATCCCCAGCCACTTGATTTGCCCCAAAAGTGCATGTTTTGGCCTAAAACCCTATATTTGGGGTGTCTGGGTGCAACTCACCATGGTCTACCCCATATTATTCATGTAAATTCCAAGGGTGGCAGTGTGGGGCATGCATTGGTGCACCCATGTGCCAAGTGTGGCCTCACCCTGGCATCCCCAGCCACTTGATTTGCCCCAAAAGTGCATGTTTTGGCCTAAAACCCTATATTTGGGGTGTCAGGTGCAACTCACCATGGTCTACCCCATATTATTCATGTAAATTCCAAGGGTGGCAGTGTGGGGCATGCATTGGTGCACCCATGTGCCAAGTGTGGCCTCACCCTGGCATCCCCAGCCACTTGATTTGCCCCAAAAGTGCATGTTTTGGCCTAAAACCCTATATTTGGGGTGTGTGGGTGCAACTCACCATGGTCTACCCCATATTATTCATGTAAATTCCAAGGGTAGCAGTGTGGGGCATGCAATGATGCACCCATGTGCCAAGTGTGGCCTCACCCTTACATCCCCAGCCACTTGATTTGCCCCAAAAGTGCATGTTTTGGCCTAAAACCCTATATTTGGGGTGTCTGGGTGCAACTCACCATGGTCTACCCCATATTATTCATGTAAATTCCAAGGGTGGCAGTGTGGGGCATGCATTGGTGCACCCATGTGCCAAGTGTGGCCTCACCCTGGCATCCCCAGCCACTTGATTTGCCCCAAAAGTGCATGTTTTGGCCTAAAACCCTATATTTGGGGTGTCTGGTGCAACCCACCATGGTCTACCCCATATTATTCATGTAAATTCCAAGGGTTGCAGTGTGGGGCATGCAATGGTGCACCCATGTGCCAAGTGTGGCCTCACCCTTGCATCCCCAGCCACTTGATTTGCCCCAAAAGTGCATGTTTTGGCCTAAAACCCTATATTTGGGGTGTCTCGGGTCAACTCAACAGCGTCTACCCCATATTATTCATGTAAATTCCAAGGGTGGAAGTGTGGGGCATGCATTGGTGCACCCATGTGCCAATTGTGGCCTCACCCTTGCATCCCCATCCACTTGATTTGCCCCAAAAGTGCATGTTTTGGCCTAAAACCCTATATTTGGGGTGTCTGGGTGCAACTCACCATGGTCTACCCCATATTATTCATGTAAATTCCAAGGGTGGCAGTGTGGGGCATGCATTGGTGCACCCATGTGCCAAGTGTGGCCTCACCCGTGCATCCCCAGCCACTTGATTTGCCCCAAAAGTGCATGTTTTGGCCTAAAACCCTATTTTTGGGGTGTCGGGGTGCAACTCACCATGGTCTACCCCATATTATTCATGTAAATTCCAAGGGTGGCAGTGTGGGGCATGCATTGGTGCACCCATGTGCCAAGTGTGGCCTCACCCTTGCATCCCCACCACATGTTTTGCCCCAAAAGTGCATGTTTTGGCCTAAAACCCTATATTTGGGGTGTCTGGGTGCAACTCACCATGGTCTACCCCATATTATTCATGTAAATTCCTAGGGTAGCAGTGTGGGGCATGCATTGGTGCACCCATGTGCCAAGTGTGGCCTCACCCTTGCATCCCCAGCCACTTGATTTGCCCCAAAAGTGCGTGTTTTGGCCTAAAACCCTATATTTGGGGTGTCTGGGTGCAACTCACCATGGTCTACCCCATATTATTCATGTAAATTCCAAGGGTGGCAGTGTGGGGCATGCATTGGTGCACCCATGTGCCAAGTGTGGCCTCACCCTTGCATCCCCAGCCACTTGATTTGCCCCAAAAGTGCATGTTTTGGCCTAAAACCCTATATTTGGGGTGTCTGGGTGCAACTCACCATGGTCTACCCCATATTATTCATGTAAATTCCAAGGGTGGCAGTGTGGGGCATGCATTGGTGCACCCATGTGCCAAGTGTGGCCTCACCCTGGCATCCCCAGCCACTTGATTTGCCCCAAAAATGCATGTTTTGGCCTAAAACCCTATATTTGGGGTGTCCGGTGCAACTCACCATGGTCTACCCCATATTATTCATGTAAATTCCAAGGGTGGCAGTGTGGGGCATGCGTTGGTGCACCCATGTGCCAAGTGTGGCCTCACCCTTGCATCCCCAGCCACTTGATTTGCCCCAAAAGTGCATGTTTTGGCCTAAAACCCTATATTTGGGGTGTCTGGGTGCAACTCACCATGGTCTACCCCATATTATTCATGTAAATTCCAAGGGTGGCAGTGTGGGGCATGCATTGGTGCACCCATGTGCCAAGTGTGGCCTCACCCTTGCATCCCCAGCCACTTGATTTGCCCCAAAAGTGCATGTTTTGGCCTAAAACCCTATATTTGGGGTGTCTGGGTGCAACTCACCATGGTCTACCCCATATTATTCATGTAAATTCCTAGGGTGGCAGTGTGGGGCATGCATTGGTGCACCCATGTGCCAAGTGTGGCCTCACCCTTGCATCCCCAGCCACTTGATTTGCCCCAAAAGTGCATGTTTTGGCCTAAAACCCTATATTTGGGGTGTCTGGGTGCAACTCACCATGGTCTACCCCATATTATTCATGTAAATTCCAAGGGTGGCAGTGTGGGGCATGCATTGGTGCACCCATGTGCCAAGTGTGGCCTCACCCTTGCATCCCCAGCCACTTGATTTGCCCCAAAAGTGCATGTTTTGGCCTAAAACCCTATATTTGGGGTGTCTGGGTGCAACTCACCATGGTCTACCCCATATTATTCATGTAAATTCCAAGGGTAGCAGTGTGGGGCATGCAATGGTGCACCCATGTGCCAAGTGTGGCCTCACCCTGGCATCCCCAGCCACTTGATTTGCCCCAAAAGTGCATGTTTTGGCCTAAAACCCTATATTTGGGGTGTATGGGTGCAACTCACCATGGTCTACCCCATATTATTCATGTAAATTCCAAGGGTAGCAGTGTAGGGCATGCATTGGTGCACCCATGTGCCAAGTGTGGCCTCACCCTTGCATCCCCAGCCACTTGATATGCCCCAAAAGTGCATGTTTTGGCCTAAAACCCTATATTTGGGGTGTCTGGGTGCAACTCACCATGGTCTACCCCATATTATTCATCTAAATTCCAAGGGTGGCAGTGTGGGGCATGCATTGGTGCACCCATTTGCCAAGTGTGGCCTCACCCTGGCATCCCCAGCAACTTGATTTGCCCAAAAGTGCATGTTTTGGCCTAAAACCCTATATTTGGGGTGTCTGGGTGCAACTCACCATGGTCTACCCCATATTATTCATGTAAATTCCAAGGGTAGCAGTGTGGGGCATGCATTGGTGCACCCATGTGCCAAGTGTGGCCTCACCCTTGCATCCCCAGCCACTTGATTTGCCCCAAAAGTGCGTGTTTTGGCCTAAAACCCTATATTTGGGGTGTCTGGGTGCAACTCACCATGGTCTACCCCATATTATTCATGTAAATTCCAAGGGTAGCAGTGTGGGGCATGCATTGGTGCACCCATGTGCCAAGTGTGGCCTCACCCTGGCATCCCCAGCCACTTGATTTGCCCCAAAAGTGCATGTTTTGGCCTAAAACCCTATATTTGGGGTGTCTGGGTGCAACTCACCATGGTCTACCCCATATTATTCATGTAAATTCCAAGGGTGGCAGTGTGGGGCATGCATTGGTGCACCCATGTGCCAAGTGTGGCCTCACCCTGGCATCCCCAGCCACTTGATTTGCCCCAAAAGTGCATGTTTTGGCCTAAAACCCTATATTTGGGGTGTGTGGGTGCAACTCACCATGGTCTACCCCATATTATTCATGTAAATTCCAAGGGTAGCAGTGTGGGGCATGCAATGGTGCACCCATGTGCCAAGTGTGGCCTCACCCTTGCATCCCCAGCCACTTGATTTGCCCCAAAAGTGCATGTTTTGGCCTAAAACCCTATATTTGGGGTGTCTGGGTGCAACTCACCATGGTCTACCCCATATTATTCATGTAAATTCCAAGGGTGGCAGTGTGGGGCATGCATTGGTGCACCCATGTGCCAAGTGTGGCCTCACCCCGGCATCCCCCGCCACTTGATTTGCCCAAAAAGTGCATGTTTTGGCCTATAACCCTATATTTGGGGTGTCCGGGTGCAACTCACCATGGTCTACCCCATATTATTCATGTAAATTCCAAGGGTGGCAGTGTGGGGCATGCAATGGTGCACCCATGTGCCAAGTGTGGCCTCACCCTTGCATCCCCCAAACCACTTGATTTGCCCCAAAAGTGCATGTTTTGGCCTAAAACCCTATATTTGGGGTGTCTGGGTGCAACTCACCATGGTCTACCCCATATTATTCATGTAAATTCCAAGGGTGGCAGTGTGGGGCATGCATTGGTCCACCCATGTGCCAATTGTGGCCTCACCCTTGCATCCCCAGCCACTTGATTTGCCCCAAAAGTGCATGTTTTGGCCTAAAACCCTATATTTGGGGTGTCTGGGTGCAACTCACCATGGTCTACCCCATATTATTCATGTAAATTCCAAGGGTGGCAGTGTGGGGCATGCATTGGTGCACCCATGTGCCAAGTGTGGCCTCACCCTGGCATCCCCAACCACTTGATTTGCCCCAAAAGTGCATGTTTTGGCCTAAAACCCTATATTTGGGGTGTCTGGGTGCAACTCACCATGGTCTACCCCATATTATTCATGTAAATTCCAAGGGTGGCAGTGTGGGGCATGCATTGGTGCACCCATGTGCCAAGTGTGGCCTCACCCTTGCATCCCCAGCCACTTGATTTGCCCCAAAAGTGCATGTTTTGGCCTAAAACCCTATATTTGGGGTGTCTGGGTGCAACTCACCATGGTCTACCCCATATTATTCATGTAAATTCCTAGGGTAGCAGTGTGGGGCATGCATTGGTGCACCCATGTGCCAAGTGTGGCCTCACCCTGGCATCCCCAGCCACTTGATTTGCCCAAAAGTGCATGTTTTGGCCTAAAACCCTATATTTGGGGTGTCTGGGTGCAACTCACCATGGTCTACCCCATATTATTCATGTAAATTCCAAGGGTAGCAGTGTGGGGCATGCATTGGTGCACCCATGTGCCAAGTGTGGCCTCACCCTTGCATCCCCAGCCACTTGATTTGCCCCAAAAGTGCGTGTTTTGGCCTAAAACCCTATATTTGGGGTGTCTGGGTGCAACTCACCATGGTCTACCCCATATTATTCATGTAAATTCCAAGGGTGGCAGTGTGGGGCATGCATTGGTGCACCCATGTGCCAAGTGTGGCCTCACCTGGCATCCCCAGCCACTTGATTTGCCCCAAAAGTGCATGTTTTGGCCTAAAACCCTATATTTGGGGTGTCTGGGTGCAACTCACCATGGTCTACCCCATATTATTCATGTAAATTCCAAGGGTGGCAGTGTGGGGCATGCATTGGTGCACCCATGTGCCAAGTGTGGCCTCACCCTGGCATCCCCATCCACTTGATTTGCCCCAAAAGTGCATGTTTTGGCCTAAAACCCTATATTTGGGGTGTGTGGGTGCAACTCACCATGGTCTACCCCATATTATTCATGTAAATTCCAAGGGTAGCAGTGTGGGGCATGCAATGGTGCACCCATGTGCCAAGTGTGGCCTCACCCTTGCATCCCCAACCACTTGATTTGCCCCAAAAGTGCATGTTTTGGCCTAAAACCCTATATTTGGGGTGTCTGGGTGCAACTCACCATGGTCTACCCCATATTATTCATGTAAATTCCAAGGGTGGCAGTGTGGGGCATGCATTGGTGCACCCATGTGCCAAGTGTGGCCTCACCCTGGCATCCCCAGCCACTTGATTTGCCCCAAAAGTGCATGTTTTGGCCTAAAACCCTATATTTGGGGTGTCTGGGTGCAACTCACCATGGTCTACCCCATATTATTCATGTAAATTCCAAGGGTGGCAGTGTGGGGCATGCAATGGTGCACCCATGTGCCAAGTGTGGCCTCACCCTTGGATCCCAGCCACTTGATTTGCCCCAAAAGTGCATGTTTTGGCCTAAAACCCTATATTTGGGGTGTCTGGGTGCAACTCACCATGGTCTACCCCATATTATTCATGTAAATTCCAAGGGTGGCAGTGTGGGGCATGCATTGGTGCACCCATGTGCCAAGTGTGGCCTCACCCTTGCATCCCCAGCCACTTGATTTGCCCCAAAAGTGCATGTTTTGGCCTAAAACCCTATATTTGGGGTGTCTGGGTGCAACTCACCATGGTCTACCCCATATTATTCATGTAAATTCCAAGGGTGGCAGTGTGGGGCATGCATTGGTGCACCCATGTGCCAAGTGTGGCCTCACCCTGGCATCCCCATCCACTTGATTTGCCCCAAAAGTGCATGTTTTGGCCTAAAACCCTATATTTGGGGTGTCTGGGTGCAACTCACCATGGTCTACCCCATATTATTCATGTAAATTCCAAGGGTGGCAGTGTGGGGCATGCATTGGTGCACCCATGTGCCAAGTGTGGCCTCACCCTTGCATCCCCAGACACTTGATTTGCCCCAAAAGTGCATGTTTTGGCCTAAAACCCTATATTTGGGGTGTTTGGGTGCAACTCACCATGGTCTACCCCATATTATTCATGTAAATTCCAAGGGTAGCAGTGTGGGGCATGCATTGGTGCACCCATGTGCCAAGTGTGGCCTCACCCTGGCATCCCCAGCCACTTGATTTGCCCCAAAAGTGCATGTTTTGGCCTAAAACCCTATATTTGGGGTGTCTGGGTGCAACTCACCATGGTCTACCCCATATTATTCATGTAAATTCCAAGGGTAGCAGTGTGGGGCATGCATTGGTGCACCCATGTGCCAAGTGTGGCCTCACCCTTGCATCCCCATCCACTTGATTTGCCCCAAAAGTGCGTGTTTTGGCCTAAAACCCTATATTTGGGGTGTCCTGGGTGCAACTCACCATGGTCTACCCCATATTATTCATGTAAATTCCAAGGGTGGCAGTGTGGGGCATGCATTGGTGCACCCATGTGCCAAGTGTGGCCTCACCCTGGCATCCCCAGCCACTTGATTTGCCCCAAAAGTGCATGTTTTGGCCTAAAACCCTATATTTGGGGTGACTGCGTGCAACTCACCATGGTCTACCCCATATTATTCATGTAAATTCCAAGGGTGGCAGTGTGGGGCATGCATTGGTGCACCCATGTGCCAAGTGTGGCCTCACCCTGGCATCCCCATCCACTTGATTTGCCCCAAAAGTGCATGTTTTGGCCTAAAACCCTATATTTGGGGTGTCTGGGTGCAACTCACCATGGTCTACCCCATATTATTCATGTAAATTCCAAGGGTAGCAGTGTGGGGCATGCATTGGTGCACCCATGTGCCAAGTGTGGCCTCACCCTTGCATCCCCATCCACTTGATTTGCCCCAAAAGTGCATGTTTTGGCCTAAAACCCTATATTTGGGGTGTCTGGTGCAACTCACCATGGTCTACCCCATATTATTCATGTAAATTCCAAGGGTGGAAGTGTGGGGCATGCATTGGTGCACCCATGTGCCAAGTGTGGCCTCACCCTGGCATCCCCATCCACTTGATTTGCCCCAAAAGTGCATGTTTTGGCCTAAAACCCTATATTTGGGGTGTCTGGGTGCAACTCACCATGGTCTACCCCATATTATTCATGTAAATTCCAAGGGTGGCAGTGTGGGGCATGCAATGGTGCACCCATGTGCCAAGTGTGGCCTCACCCTTGCATCCCCATCCACTTGATTTGCCCCAAAAGTGCATGTTTTGGCCTAAAACCCTATATTTGGGGTGTCTGGGTGCAACTCACCATGGTCTACCCCATATTATTCATGTAAATTCCAAGGGTGGCAGTGTGGGGCATGCATTGGTGCACCCATGTGCCAAGTGTGGCCTCACCCTTGCATCCCCATACACTTGTTTTTCCCCAAAAGTGCATGTTTTGGCCTAAAACCCTATATTTGGGGTGTCTGGGTGCAACTCACCATGGTCTACCCCATATTATTCATGTAAATTCCAAGGGTGGCAGTGTGGGGCATGCATTGGTGCACCCATGTGCCAAGTGTGGCCTCACCCTGGCATCCCCATCCACTTGATTTGCCCCAAAAGTGCATGTTTTGGCCTAAAACCCTATATTTGGGGTGTCCGGGTGCAACTCACCATGGTCTACCCCATATTATTCATGTAAATTCCTAGGGTAGCAGTGTGGGGCATGCATTGGTGCACCCATGTGCCAAGTGTGGCCTCACCCTTGCATCCCCCAGCCACTTGATTTGCCCCAAAAGTGCGTGTTTTGGCCTAAAACCCTATATTTGGGGTGTCTGGGTGCAACTCACCATGGTCTACCCCATATTATTCATGTAAATTCCAAGGGTGGCAGTGTGGGGCATGCATTGGTGCACCCATGTGCCAAGTGTGGCCTCACCCTGCATCCCCATCCACTTGATTTGCCCCAAAAGTGCATGTTTTGGGCCAATACCCTATATGAGGCGTGTCCGGGTGCAACTCACCATGGTCTACCCCATATTATTCATGTAAATTCCAAGGGTGGAAGTGTGGGGCATGCATTGGTGCACCCATGTCCCAAGTGTGGCCTCACCCCGGCATCCCCACCACTTGATTTGCCCCAAAAGTGCATGTTTTGGCCTAAAACCCTATATTTGGGGTGTCAGGGTGCAACTCACCATGGTCTACCCCATATTATTCATGTAAATTCCAAGGGTGGCAGTGTGGGGCATGCATTGGTGCACCCATGTGCCAAGTGTGGCCTCACCCTTGCATCCCCAGCCACTTGATTTGCCCCAAAAGTGCATGTTTTGGCCTAAAACCCTATATTTGGGGTGTCTGGGTGCAACTCACCATGGTCTACCCCATATTATTCATGTAAATTCCAAGGGTGGCAGTGTGGGGCATGCATTGGTGCACCCATGTGCCAAGTGTGGCCTCACCCTTGCATCCCCATCCACTTGATTTGCCCCAAAAGTGCATGTTTTGGCCTAAAAACCCTATATTTGGGGTGTCTGGGTGCAACTCACCATGGTCTACCCCATATTATTCATGTAAATTCCAAGGGTGGCAGTGTGGGGCATGCATTGGTGCACCCATGTGCCAAGTGTGGCCTCACCCTTGCATCCCCATCCACTTGATTTGCCCCAAAAGTGCATGTTTTGGCCTAAAACCCTATATTTGGGGTGTCTGGGTGCAACTCACCATGGTCTACCCCATATTATTCATGTAAATTCCTAAGGGTAGCAGTGTGGGGCATGCATTGGTGCACCCATGTGCCAAGTGTGGCCTCACCCTGGCATCCCCATCCACTTGATTTGCCCCAAAAGTGCGTGTTTTGGCCTAAAACCCTATATTTGGGGTGTCTGGGTGCAACTCACCATGGTCTACCCCATATTATTCATGTAAATTCCAAGGGTGGCAGTGTGGGGCATGCATTGGTGCACCCATGTGCCAAGTGTGGCCTCACCCTTGCATCCCCAGCCACTTGATTTGCCCCAAAAGTGCATGTTTTGGCCTAAAACCCTATATTTGGGGTGTCCTGGGTGCAACTCACCATGGTCTACCCCATATTATTCATGTAAATTCCAAGGGTGGCAGTGTGGGGCATGCATTGGTGCACCCATGTGCCAAGTGTGGCCTCACCCTGGCATCCCCAGCCACTCTGATTTGCCCCAAAAGTGCATGTTTTGGCCTAAAACCCTATATTTGGGGTGTCCGGTGCAACTCACCATGGTCTACCCCATATTATTCATGTAAATTCCAAGGGTGGCAGTGTGGGGCATGCATTGGTGCACCCATGTGCCAAGTGTGGCCTCACCCTTGCATCCCCAGCCACTTGATTTGCCCCAAAAGTGCATGTTTTGGCCTAAAACCCTATATTTGGGGTGTCTGGGTGCAACTCACCATGGTCTACCCCATATTATTCATGTAAATTCCAAGGGTAGCAGTGTGGGGCATGCATTGGTGCACCCATGTGCCAAGTGTGGCCTCACCCTTGCATCCCCATCCACTTGATTTGCCCCAAAAGTGCATGTTTTGGCCTAAAACCCTATATTTGGGGTGTCCGGGTGCAACTCACCATGGTCTACCCCATATTATTCATGTAAATTCCAAGGGTGGCAGTGTGGGGCATGCATTGGTGCACCCATGTGCCAAGTGTGGCCTCACCCTTGCATCCCCAGCCACTTGATTTGCCCCAAAAGTGCATGTTTTGGCCTAAAACCCTATATTTGGGGTGTCTGGGTGCAACTCACCATGGTCTACCCCATATTATTCATGTAAATTCCAAGGGTGGCAGTGTGGGGCATGCATTGGTGCACCCATGTGCCAAGTGTGGCCTCACCCTCGCATCCCCAGCCACTTGATTTGCCCCAAAAGTGCATGTTTTGGCCTAAAACCCTATATTTGGGGTGTCCGGGTGCAACTCACCATGGTCTACCCCATATTATTCATGTAAATTCCAAGGGTAGCAGTGTGGGGCATGCATTGGTGCACCCATGTGCCAAGTGTGGCCTCACCCTTGCATCCCCATCCACTTGATTTGCCCCAAAAGTGCATGTTTTGGCCTAAAACCCTATATTTGGGGTGTCTGGGTGCAACTCACCATGGTCTACCCCATATTATTCATGTAAATTCCAAGGGTAGCAGTGTGGGGCATGCATTGGTGCACCCATGTGCCAAGTGTGGCCTCACCCTTGCATCCCAGCCACTTGATTTGCCAAAAGTGCATGTTTTGGCCTAAAACCCTATATTTGGGGTGTCCGGGTGCAACTCACCATGGTCTACCCCATATTATTCATGTAAATTCCAAGGGTGGCAAGTGTGGGGCATGCAGTGGTGCACCCATGTGCCAAGTGTGGCCACACCCCGGCATCCCCAGCCACTTGATTTGCCCCAAAAGTGCATGTTTTGGCCTAAAACCCTATATTTGGGGTGTCTGGGTGCAACTCACCATGGTCTACCCCATATTATTCATGTAAATTCCAAGGGTAGCAGTGTGGGGCATGCATTGGTGCACCCATGTGCCAAGTGTGGCCTCACCCTTGCATCCCCAGCCACTTGATTTGCCCCAAAAGTGCGTGTTTTGGCCTAAAACCCTATATTTGGGGTGTCTGGGTGCAACTCACCATGGTCTACCCCATATTATTCATGTAAATTCCAAGGGTGGCAGTGTGGGGCATGCATTGGTGCACCCATGTGCCAAGTGTGGCCTCACCCTTGCATCCCCAACACTTGATTTGCCCCAAAAGTGCATGTTTTGGCCTAAAACCCTATATTTGGGGTGTCTGGGTGCAACTCACCATGGTCTACCCCATATTATTCATGTAAATTCCAAGGGTGGCAGTGTGGGGCATGCATTGGTGCACCCATGTGCCAAGTGTGGCCTCACCCTGGCATCCCCACCACTTGATTTGCCCCAAAAGTGCATGTTTTGGCCTAAAACCCTATATTTGGGGTGTCGGGTGCAACTCACCATGGTCTACCCCATATTATTCATGTAAATTCCAAGGGTGGAAGTGTGGGGCATGCATTGGTGCACCCATGTGCCAAGTGTGGCCTCACCCTTGCATCCCCAGCCACTTGATTTGCCCCAAAAGTGCATGTTTTGGCCTAAAACCCTATATTTGGGGTGTCTGGGTGCAACCCACCATGGTCTACCCCATATTATTCATGTAAATTCCAAGGGTAGCAGTGTGGGGCATGCATTGGTGCACCCATGTGCCAAGTGTGGCCTCACCCTTGCATCCCCAACCACTTGATTTGCCCCAAAAGTGCATGTTTTGGCCTAAAACCCTATATTTGGGGTGTCTGGGTGCAACTCACCATGGTCTACCCCATATTATTCATGTAAATTCCAAGGGTGGCAGTGTGGGGCATGCATTGGTGCACCCATGTGCCAAGTGTGGCCTCACCCTTGCATCCCCACCACTTGATTTGCCCCAAAAGTGCATGTTTTGGCCTAAAACCCTATATTTGGGGTGTCTCTGGGTGCAACTCACCATGGTCTACCCCATATTATTCATGTAAATTCCAAGGGTAGCAGTGTGGGGCATGCATTGGTGCACCCATGTGCCAAGTGTGGCCTCACCCTTGCATCCCCAACCACTTGATTTGCCCCAAAAGTGCATGTTTTGGCCTAAAACCCTATATTTGGGGTGTCTGGGTGCAACTCACCATGGTCTACCCCATATTATTCATGTAAATTCCAAGGGTGGCAGTGTGGGGCATGCATTGGTGCACCCATGTGCCAAGTGTGGCCTCACCCTTGCATCCCCAGCCACTTGATTTGCCCCAAAAGTGCATGTTTTGGCCTAAAACCCTATATTTGGGGTGCCTGGGTGCAACTCACCATGGTCTACCCCATATTATTCATGTAAATTCCAAGGGTGGCAGTGTGGGGCATGCATTGGTGCACCCATGTGCCAAGTGTGGCCTCACCCTGGCATCACCAGACACTTGATATGCACAAAAAGAGCATGTTTTGGCCTAAAACCCTATATTTGGGGAGTCTGGTGCAACTCACCATGGTCTACCCCATATTATTCATGTAAATTCCAAGGGTGGAAGTGTGGGGCATGCATTGGTGCACCCATGTGCCAAGTGTGGCCTCACCCTTGCATCCCCAGCCACTTGATTTGCCCCAAAAGTGCATGTTTTGGCCTAAAACCCTATATTTGGGGTGTCTGGGTGCAACTCACCATGGTCTACCCCATATTATTCATGTAAATTCCAAGGGTAGCAGTGTGGGGCATGCATTGGTGCACCCATGTGCCAAGTGTGGCCTCACCCTTGCATCCCCAGCCACTTGATTTGCCCCAAAAGTGCATGTTTTGGCCTAAAACCCTATATTTGGGGTGTCCTGGTGCAACTCACCATGGTCTACCCCATATTATTCATGTAAATTCCAAGGGTGGCAGTGTGGGGCATGCATTGGTGCACCCATGTGCCAAGTGTGGCCTCACCCTTGCATCCCCAGCCACTTGATTTGCCCCAAAAGTGCATGTTTTGGCCTAAAACCCTATATTTGGGGTGTCTGGGTGCAACTCACCATGGTCTACCCCATATTATTCATGTAAATTCCAAGGGTTGCAGTGTGGGGCATGCATTGGTGCACCCATGTGCCAAGTGTGGCCTCACCCTTGCATCCCCACCAGTTGATTTGCCCCAAAAGTGCATGTTTTGGCCTAAAACCCTATATTTGGGGTGTCTGGGTGCAACTCACCATGGTCTACCCCATATTATTCATGTAAATTCCAAGGGTGGAAGTGTGGGGCATGCATTGGTGCACCCATGTGCCAAGTGTGGCCTCACCCTGGCATCCCCAGCCACTTGATTTGCCCCAAAAGTGCATGTTTTGGCCTAAAACCCTATATTTGGGGTGTCTGGGTGCAACTCACCATGGTCTACCCCATATTATTCATGTAAATTCCAAGGGTAGCAGTGTGGGGCATGCATTGGTGCACCCATGTGCCAAGTGTGGCCTCACCCATCCCCAGCCACTTGATTTGCCCCAAAAGTGCATGTTTTGGCCTAAACCCTATATTTGGGGTGTCCTGGGTGCAACTCACCATGGTCTACCCCATATTATTCATGTAAATTCCAAGGGTGGCAGTGTGGGGCATGCATTGGTGCACCCATGTGCCAAGTGTGGCCTCACCCTTGCATCCCCGCCCACTTGATTTGCCCCAAAAGTGCATGTTTTGGCCTAAAACCCTATATTTGGGGTGTCTCGGGTGCAACTCACCATGGTCTACCCCATATTATTCATGTAAATTCCTATGGTAGCAGTGTGGGGCATGCATTGGTGCACCCATGTGCCAAGTGTGGCCTCACCCTTGCATCCCCTTGCTCTTGATTTGCCCCAAAAGTGCATGTTTTGGCCTAAAACCCTATATTTGGGGTGTCTGGGTGCAACTCACCATGGTCTACCCCATATTATTCATGTAAATTCCAAGGGTGGCAGTGTGGGGCATGCATTGGTGCACCCATGTGCCAAGTGTGGCCTCACCCCGGCATCCCCAGCCACTTGATTTGCCCCAAAAGTGCATGTTTTGGCCTAAAACCCTATATTTGGGGTGTCTGGGTGCAACTCACCATGGTCTACCCCATATTATTCATGTAAATTCCAAGGGTGGCAGTGTGGGGCATGCATTGGAGCAACCATGAGCCAAGTGTGGCCTCACCTCGGCATCCCGTACCACTTGATTTGCCCCAAAAGTGCATGTTTTGGCCTAAAACCCTATATTTGGGGTGTCTGGGTGCAACTCACCATGGTCTACCCCATATTATTCATGTAAATTCCAAGGGTAGAAGTGTGGGGCATGCATTGGTGCACCCATGTGCCAAGTGTGGCCTCACCCTGGCATCCCCAGCCACTTGATTTGCCCCAAAAGTGCATGTTTTGGCCTAAAACCCTATATTTGGGGTGTCTGGGTGCAACCCACCATGGTCTACCCCATATTATTCATGTAAATTCCAAGGGTAGCAGTGTGGGGCATGCATTGGTGCACCCATGTGCCAAGTGTGGCCTCACCGGGTCATCCCCTTCCACTTGATTTGCCCCAAAAGTGCATGTTTTGGCCTAAAACCCTATATTTGGGGTGTCTGGGTGCAACTCACCATGGTCTACCCCATATTATTCATGTAAATTCCAAGGGTAGAAGTGTGGGGCATGCATTGGTGCACCCATGTGCCAAGTGTGGCCTCACCCTGGCATGACCTGCCACTTGATTTGCCCCAAAAGTGCATGTTTTGGCCTAAAACCCTATATTTGGGGTGTCGTGGTGCAACTCACCATGGTCTACCCCATATTATTCATGTAAATTCCAAGGGTAGCAGTGTGGGGCATGCATTGGTGCACCCATGTGCCAAGTGTGGCCTCACCCTGGCATCCCCATCCACTTGATTTGCCCCAAAAGTGCATGTTTTGGCCTAAAACCCTAAATTGGGGGGTACTGGGTGCAACTCACCATGGTCTACCCCATATTATTCATGTAAATTCCAAGGGTAGCAGTGTGGGGCATGCATTGGTGCACCCATGTGCCAAGTGTGGCCTCACCCCTGCCATCCCCCACCACTGTTTTGCCCCAAAAGTGCATGTTTTGGCCTAAAACCCTATATTTGGGGTGTCTGGGTGCAACTCACCATGGTCTACCCCATATTATTCATGTAAATTCCAAGGGTGGCAGTGTGGGGCATGCATTGGTGCACCCATGTGCCAAGTGTGGCCTCACCCTGGCATCCCCAGCCACTTGATTTGCCCCAAAAGTGCATGTTTTGGCCTAAAACCCTATATTTGGGGTGTCTGGGTGCAACTCACCATGGTCTACCCCATATTATTCATGTAAATTCCAAGGGTGGCAGTGTGGGGCATGCATTGGTGCACCCATGTGCCAAGTGTGGCCTCACCCTGGCATCCCCAGCCACTTGATTTGCCCCAAAAGTGCATGTTTTGGCCTAAAACCCTATATTTGGGGTGTCCGGGTGCAACTCACCATGGTCTACCCATATTATTCATGTAAATTCCAAAGGGTTAGAAGTGTGGGGCATGCATTGGTGCACCCATGTGCCAAGTGTGGCCTCACCCGCATCCCCAGCTTGATTTGCCCAAAAGTGCATGTTTTGGCCTAAAACCCTATATTTGGGGTGTCTTGCAACTCACCATGGTCTACCCCATATTATTCATGTAAATTCCAAGGGTAGCAGTGTGGGGCATGCATTGGTGCACCCATGTGCCAAGTGTGGCCTCACCCTGGCATCCCCAGCCACTTGATTTGCCCCAAAAGTGCATGTTTTGGCCTAAAACCCTATATTTGGGGTGTCTGGGTGCAACTCACCATGGTCTACCCCATATTATTCATGTAAATTCCAAGGGTGGCAGTGTGGGGCATGCATTGGTGCACCCATGTGCCAAGTGTGGCCTCACCCTTGCATCCCCAGCCACTTGATTTGCCCCAAAAGTGCATGTTTTGGCCTAAAACCCTATATTTGGGGTGTCTGGGTGCAACTCACCATGGTCTACCCCATATTATTCATCTAAATTCCAAGGGTGGCAGTGTGGGGCATGCATTGGTGCACCCATGTGCCAAGTGTCGCCGCCACCAGGCATGCCCTGACCCTTGAATTGACCAAAAGTGCATGTTTTGGCCTAAAACCCTATATTTGGGGTGTCTGGGTGCAACTCACCATGGTCTACCCCATATTATTCATGTAAATTCCAAGGCTCGCAGTGTGGGGCATGCATTGGTGCACCCATGTGCCAAGTGTGGCCTCACCCTTGCATCCCCACCACTTGATTTGCCCCAAAAGTGCGTGTTTTGGCCTAAAACCCTATATTTGGGGTGTCTGGGTGCAACTCACCATGGTCTACCCCATATTATTCATGTAAATTCCAAGGGTGGCAGTGTGGGGCATGCATTGGTGCACCCATGTGCCAAGTGTGGCCTCACCCTGGCATCCCCAGCCACTTGATTTGCCCCAAAAGTGCATGTTTTGGCCTAAAACCCTATATTTGGGGTGTCTGGGTGCAACTCACCATGGTCTACCCCATATTATTCATGTAAATTCCAAGGGTGGCAGTGTGGGGCATGCATTGGTGCACCCATGTGCCAAGTGTGGCCTCACCCTGGCATCCCCACCCACTTGATTTGCCCCAAAAGTGCATGTTTTGGCCTAAAACCCTATATTTGGGGTGTGTGGGTGCAACTCACCATGGTCTACCCCATATTATTCATGTAAATTCCAAGGGTAGCAGTGTGGGGCATGCAATGGTGCACCCATGTGCCAAGTGTGGCCTCACCCTTGCATCCCCAACCACTTGATTTGCCCCAAAAGTGCATGTTTTGGCCTAAAACCCTATATTTGGGGTGTCTGGGTGCAACTCACCATGGTCTACCCCATATTATTCATGTAAATTCCAAGGGTGGCAGTGTGGGGCATGCATTGGTGCACCCATGTGCCAAGTGTGGCCTCACCCTGGCATCCACAACCACTTGATTTGCCCCAAAAGTGCATGTTTTGGCCTAAAACCCTATATTTGGGGTGTCTGGGTGCAACTCACCATGGTCTACCCCATATTATTCATGTAAATTCCAAGGGTGGCAGTGTGGGGCATGCAATGGTGCACCCATGTGCCAAGTGTGGCCTCACCCTTGCATCCCCCAGCCACTTGATTTGCCCCAAAAGTGCATGTTTTGGCCTAAAACCCTATATTTGGGGTGTCTGGGTGCAACTCACCATGGTCTACCCCATATTATTCATGTAAATTCCAAGGGTGGCAGTGTGGGGCATGCATTGGTGCACCCATGTGCCAATTGTGGCCTCACCCTTGCATCCCCAGCCACTTGATTTGCCCCAAAAGTGCATGTTTTGGCCTAAAACCCTATATTTGGGGTGTCTGGGTGCAACTCACCATGGTCTACCCCATATTATTCATGTAAATTCCAAGGTTGGCAGTGTGGGGCATGCATTGGTGCACCCATGTGCCAAGTGTGGCCTCACCCTGGCATCCCCAGCCACTTGATTTGCCCCAAAAGTACATGTTTTGGCCTAAAACCCTATATTTGGGGTGTCTGGGTGCAACTCACCATGGTCTACCCCATATTATTCATGTAAATTCCAAGGGTGGCAGTGTGGGGCATGCATTGGTGCACCCATGTGCCAAGTGTGGCCTCACCCTTGCATACCCATCCCCGGGAGTTCCCGCAACTCTGCATGTTTTGGCCTAAAACCCTATATTTGGGGTGTCTGGGTGCAACTCACCATGGTCTACCCCATATTATTCATGTAAATTCCTAGGGTAGCAGTGTGGGGCATGCATTGGTGCACCCATGTGCCAAGTGTGGCCTCACCCGTGCATCCCCAGCCACTTGATTTGCCCCAAAAGTGCATGTTTTGGCCTAAAACCCTATATTTCGGGTGTCTGGGTGCAACCCACCATGGTCTACCCCATATTATTCATGTAAATTCCAAGGGTAGCAGTGTGGGGCATGCATTGGTGCACCCATGTGCCAAGTGTGGCCTCACCCTGGCATCCCCAGCCACTTGATTTGCCCCAAAAGTGCATATTTTGGCCTAAAACCCTATATTTGGGGTGTGTGGGTGCAACTCACCATGGTCTACCCCATATTATTCATGTAAATTCCAAAGGTAGCAGTGTGGGGCATGCAATGGTGCACCCATGTGCCAAGTGTGGCCTCACCCTTGCATCCCCAGCCACTTGATTTGCCCCAAAAGTGCATGTTTTGGCCTAAAACCCTATATTTGGGGTGTCTGGGTGCAACTCACCATGGTCTACCCCATATTATTCATGTAAATTCCAAGGGTGGCAGTGTGGGGCATGCAATGGTGCACCCATGTGCCAAGTGTGGCCTCACCCTGGCATCCCCAGCCACTTGATTTGCCCCAAAAGTGCATGTTTTGGCCTAAAACCCTATATTTGGGGGGTCGGGTGCAACTCACCATGGTCTACCCCATATTATTCATGTAAATTCCAAGGGTGGCAGTGTGGGGCATGCAATGGTGCACCCATGTGCCAAGTGTGGCCTCACCCTTGCATCCCCCAGCCACTTGATTTGCCCCAAAAGTGCATGTTTTGGCCTAAAACCCTATATTTGGGGTGTCTGGGTGCAACTCACCATGGTCTACCCCATATTATTCATGTAAATTCCAAGGGTGGCAGTGTGGGGCATGCATTGGTGCACCCATGTGCCAATTGTGGCCTCACCCTTGCATCCCCAGCCACTTGATTTGCCCCAAAAGTGCATGTTTTGGCCTAAAACCCTATATTTGGGGTGTCTGGGTGCAACTCACCATGGTCTACCCCATATTATTCATGTAAATTCCAAGGGTGGCAGTGTGGGGCATCCATTGGTGCACCCATGTGCCAAGTGTGGCCTCACCCTGGCATCCCCAGCCACTTGATTTGCCCCAAAAGTGCATGTTTTGGCCTAAAACCCTATATTTGGGGTGTCTGGGTGCAACTCACCATGGTCTACCCCATATTATTCATGTAAATTCCAAGGGTGGCAGTGTGGGGCATGCATTGGTGCATCCATGTGCTAAGTGTGGCCTCACCCTTGCATCCCCAGCCACTTGATTTGCCCCAAAAGTGCATGTTTTGGCCTAAAACCCTATATTTGGGGTGTCTGGGTGCAACTCACCATGGTCTACCCCATATTATTCATGTAAATTCCTAGGGTAGCAGTGTGGGGCATGCATTGGTGCACCCATGTGCCAAGTGTGGCCTCACCCTTGCATCCCCAGCCACTTGATTTGCCCCAAAAGTGCGTGTTTTGGCCTAAAACCCTATATTTGGGGTGTCTGGGGTGCAACTCACCATGGTCTACCCCATATTATTCATGTAAATTCCAAGGGTGGCAGTGTGGGGCATGCATTGGTGCACCCATGTGCCAAGTGTGGCCTCACCCTTGCATCCCCAGCCACTTGATTTGCTCCAAAAGTGCATGTTTTGGCCTAAAACCCTATATTTGGGGTGTCTGGGTGCAACTCACCATGGTCTACCCCATATTATTCATGTAAATTCCAAGGGTGGCAGTGTGGGGCATGCATTGGTGCACCCATGTGCCAAGTGTGGCCTCACCCTGGCATCCCCACCACTTGATTGGCCCCAAAATTGCATGTTTTGGCCTAAAACCCTATATTTGGGGTGTCTGGGTGCAACTCACCATGGTCTACCCCATATTATTCATGTAAATTCCAAGGGTGGCAGTGTGGGGCATGCGTTGGTGCACCCATGTGCCAAGTGTGGCCTCACCCTTGCATCCCCAAACCACTTGATTTGCCCCAAAAGTGCATGTTTTGGCCTAAAACCCTATATTTGGGGTGTCCGGTGCAACTCACCATGGTCTACCCCATATTATTCATGTAAATTCCAAGGGTGGCAGTGTGGGGCATGCATTGGTGCACCCATGTGCCAAGTGTGGCCTCACCCTTGCATCCCCAGCCACTTGATTTGCCCCAAAAGTGCATGTTTTGGCCTAAAACCCTATATTTGGGGTGTCTCGGGTGCTACTCACCATGGTCTACCCCATATTATTCATGTAAATTCCTAGGGTGGCAGTGTGGGGCATGCATTGGTGCACCCATGTGCCAAGTGTGGCCTCACCCTTGCATCCCGGCTCACTTGATTTGCCCCAAAAGTGCATGTTTTGGCCTAAAACCCTATATTTGGGGTGTCCTGGGTGCAACTCACCATGGTCTACCCCATATTATTCATGTAAATTCCAAGGGTGGCAGTGTGGGGCATGCATTGGTGCACCCATGTGCCAAGTGTGGCCTCACCCTTGCATCCCCAGCCACTTGATTTGCCCCAAAAGTGCATGTTTTGGCCTAAAACCCTATATTTGGGGTGTCTGGGTGCAACTCACCATGGTCTACCCCATATTATTCATGTAAATTCCAAGGGTAGCAGTGTGGGGCATGCAATGGTGCACCCATGTGCCAAGTGTGGCCTCACCCTGGCATCCCCAGCCACTTGATTTGCCCCAAAAGTGCATGTTTTGGCCTAAAACCCTATATTTGGGGTGTCTGGGTGCAACTCACCATGGTCTACCCCATATTATTCATGTAAATTCCAAGGGTAGCAGTGTGGGGCATGCATTGGTGCACCCATGTGCCAAGTGTGGCCTCACCCTTGCATCCCCAGCCACTTGATTTGCCCCAAAAGTGCATGTTTTGGCCTAAAACCCTATATTTGGGGTGTCTGGGTGCAACTCACCATGGTCTACCCCATATTATTCATCTAAATTCCAAGGGTGGCAGTGTGGGGCATGCATTGGTGCACCCATGTGCCAAGTTTGGCCTCACCCGGGAATCCCCTGCCCATTGTATTGGCCCAAAAGTGCATGTTTTGGCCTAAAACCCTATATTTGGGGTGTCTGGGTGCAACTCACCATGGTCTACCCCATATTATTCATGTAAATTCCAAGGGTAGCAGTGTGGGGCATGCATTGGTGCACCCATGTGCCAAGTGTGGCCTCACCCTGCATACCCATCCCAGTGCATTTGCCCCAAAAGTGCGTGTTTTGGCCTAAAACCCTATATTTGGGGTGTCTGGGTGCAACTCACCATGGTCTACCCCATATTATTCATGTAAATTCCAAGGGTGGCAGTGTGGGGCATGCATTGGTGCACCCATGTGCCAAGTGTGGCCTCACCCGGCATCCCCACCACTTGATTTGCCCCAAAAGTGCATGTTTTGGCCTAAAACCCTATATTTGGGGTGTCTGGGTGCAACTCACCATGGTCTACCCCATATTATTCATGTAAATTCCAAGGGTGGCAGTGTGGGGCATGCATTGGTGCACCCATGTGCCAAGTGTGGCCTCACCTCGCATCCCCAAACACTTGATTTGCCCCAAAAGTGCATGTTTTGGCCTAAAACCCTATATTTGGGGTGTGTGGGTGCAACTCACCATGGTCTACCCCATATAATTCATGTAAATTCCAAGGGTGGCAGTGTGGGGCATGCATTGGTGCACCCATGTGCCAAGTGTGGCCTCACCCTGGCATCCCCAGCCACTTGATTTGCCCAAAAGTGCATGTTTTGGCCTAAAACCCTATATTTGGGGTGTCTGGGTGCAACTCACCATGGTCTACCCCATATTATTCATGTAAATTCCAAGGGTAGCAGTGTGGGGCATGCATTGGTGCACCCATGTGCCAAGTGTGGCCTCACCCTTGCATCCCCAGCCACTTGATTTGCCCCAAAAGTGCGTGTTTTGGCCTAAAACCCTATATTTGGGGTGTCTGGGTGCAACTCACCATGGTCTACCCCATATTATTCATGTAAATTCCAAGGGTGGCAGTGTGGGGCATGCATTGGTGCACCCATGTGCCAAGTGTGGCCTCACCCTGGCATCCCCAGCCACTTGATTTGCCCCAAAAGTGCATGTTTTGGCCTAAAACCCTATATTTGGGGTGTCTGGGTGCAACTCACCATGGTCTACCCCATATTATTCATGTAAATTCCAAGGGTGGCAGTGTGGGGCATGCATTGGTGCACCCATGTGCCAAGTGTGACCTCACCCCTGGCATCCCCAAACACTTGATTTGCCCCAAAAATGCATGTTTTGGCCTAAAACCCTATATTTGGGGTGTCCGGGTGCAACTCCCCAGGCACTACCCCATATTATTCATGTAAATTCCAAGGGTGGCAGTGTGGGGCATGCGTTGGTGCACCCATGTGCCAAGTGTGGCCTCACCCTTGCATCCCCAGCCACTTGATTTGCCCCAAAAGTGCATGTTTTGGCCTAAAACCCTATATTTGGGGTGTCTGGGTGCAACTCACCATGGTCTACCCCATATTATTCATGTAAATTCCTAGGGTAGCAGTGTGGGGCATGCATTGGTGCACCCATGTGCCAAGTGTGGCCTCACCCGTGCATCCCCAGCCACTTGATTTGCCCCAAAAGTGCATGTTTTGGCCTAAAACCCTATATTTCGGGTGTCTGGGTGCAACCCACCATGGTCTACCCCATATTATTCATGTAAATTCCAAGGGTAGCAGTGTGGGGCATGCATTGGTGCACCCATGTGCCAAGTGTGGCCTCACCCGGCATCCCCACCACTTGATTTGCCCCAAAAGTGCATATTTTGGCCTAAAACCCTATATTTGGGGTGTGGGTGCAACTCACCATGGTCTACCCCATATTATTCATGTAAATTCCAAAGGTAGCAGTGTGGGGCATGCAATGGTGCACCCATGTGCCAAGTGTGGCCTCACCCTTGCATCCCAGCCACTTGATTTGCCCCAAAAGTGCATGTTTTGGCCTAAAACCCTATATTTGGGGTGTCCGGGTGCAACTCACCATGGTCTACCCCATATTATTCATGTAAATTCCAAGGGTGGCAGTGTGGGGCATGCATTGGTGCACCCATGTGCCAAGTGTGGCCTCACCCCGCATCCCCAGCCACTTGATTTGCCCCAAAAGTGCATGTTTCGGCCTAAAACCCTATATTTGGGGTGTCTAGGTGCAACTCACCATGGTCTACCCCATATTATTCATGTAAATTCCAAGGGTGGCAGTGTGGGGCATGCAATGGTGCACCCATGTGCCAAGTGTGGCCTCACCCTTGCATCCCCCAGCCACTTGATTTGCCCCAAAAGTGCATGTTTTGGCCTAAAACCCTATATTTGGGGTGTCCTGGGTGCAACTCACCATGGTCTACCCCATATTATTCATGTAAATTCCAAGGGTGGCAGTGTGGGGCATGCATTGGTGCACCCATGTGCCAATTGTGGCCTCACCCTTGCATCCCCAGCCACTTGATTTGCCCCAAAAGTGCATGTTTTGGCCTAAAACCCTATATTTGGGGTGTCTGGGTGCAACTCACCATGGTCTACCCCATATTATTCATGTAAATTCCAAGGGTGGCAGTGTGGGGCATCCATTGGTGCACCCATGTGCCAAGTGTGGCCTCACCCTGGCATCCCTACCACTTGATGTGCCCCAACAGTGCATGTTTTGGCCTAAAACCCTATATTTGGGGTGTCTGGGTGCAACTCACCATGGTCTACCCCATATTATTCATGTAAATTCCAAGGGTGGCAGTGTGGGGCATGCATTGGTGCACCCATGTGCTAAGTGTGGCCTCACCCTTGCATCCCCAGCCCACTTGATTTGCCCCAAAAGTGCATGTTTTGGCCTAAAACCCTATATTTGGGGTGTCTGGGTGCAACTCACCATGGTCTACCCCATATTATTCATGTAAATTCCTAGGGTAGCAGTGTGGGGCATGCATTGGTGCACCCATGTGCCAAGTGTGGCCTCACCCTTGCATCCCCAAACCACTTGATTTGCCCCAAAAGTGCGTGTTTTGGCCTAAAACCCTATATTTGGGGTGTCTGGGTGCAACTCACCATGGTCTACCCCATATTATTCATGTAAATTCCAAGGGTGGCAGTGTGGGGCATGCATTGGTGCACCCATGTGCCAAGTGTGGCCTCACCCTTGCATCCCCAGCCACTTGATTTGCTCCAAAAGTGCATGTTTTGGCCTAAAACCCTATATTTGGGGTGTCCGGTGCAACTCACCATGGTCTACCCCATATTATTCATGTAAATTCCAAGGGTGGCAGTGTGGGGCATGCATTGGTGCACCCATGTGCCAAGTGTGGCCTCACCCTGGCATCCCCAGCCACTTGATTTGCCCCAAAAATGCATGTTTTGGCCTAAAACCCTATATTTGGGGTGTCTGGGTGCAACTCACCATGGTCTACCCCATATTATTCATGTAAATTCCAAGGGTGGCAGTGTGGGGCATGCGTTGGTGCACCCATGTGCCAAGTGTGGCCTCACCCTTGCATCCCCAGCCACTTGATTTGCCCCAAAAGTGCATGTTTTGGCCTAAAACCCTATATTTGGGGTGTCCTGGGTGCAACTCACCATGGTCTACCCCATATTATTCATGTAAATTCCAAGGGTGGCAGTGTGGGGCATGCATTGGTGCACCCATGTGCCAAGTGTGGCCTCACCCTTGCATCCCCAGCCACTTGATTTGCCCCAAAAGTGCATGTTTTGGCCTAAAACCCTATATTTGGGGTGTCCTGGGTGCTACTCACCATGGTCTACCCCATATTATTCATGTAAATTCCTAGGGTGGCAGTGTGGGGCATGCATTGGTGCACCCATGTGCCAAGTGTGGCCTCACCCTTGCATCCCCAGCCACTTGATTTGCCCCAAAAGTGCATGTTTTGGCCTAAAACCCTATATTTGGGGTGTCTGGGTGCAACTCACCATGGTCTACCCCATATTATTCATGTAAATTCCAAGGGTGGCAGTGTGGGGCATGCATTGGTGCACCCATGTGCCAAGTGTGGCCTCACCCTTGCATCCCCAGCCACTTGATTTGCCCCAAAAGTGCATGTTTTGGCCTAAAACCCTATATTTGGGGTGTCTGGGTGCAACTCACCATGGTCTACCCCATATTATTCATGTAAATTCCAAGGGTAGCAGTGTGGGGCATGCAATGGTGCACCCATGTGCCAAGTATGGCCTCACCCTGGCATCCCCAGCCACTTGATTTGCCCCAAAAGTGCATGTTTTGGCCTAAAACCCTATATTTGGGGTGTCTGGGTGCAACTCACCATGGTCTACCCCATATTATTCATGTAAATTCCAAGGGTAGCAGTGTGGGGCATGCATTGGTGCACCCATGTGCCAAGTGTGGCCTCACCCTTGCATCCCAGCCACTTGATTTGCCCCAAAAGTGCATGTTTTGGCCTAAAACCCTATATTTGGGGTGTCTGGGTGCAACTCACCATGGTCTACCCCATATTATTCATCTAAATTCCAAGGGTGGCAGTGTGGGGCATGCATTGGTTAACCCATGTGCCAAGTGAGGACTCACCCCCGCATCCCCACCACTTGATTTGCCCAAAAGTGCATGTTTTGGCCTAAAACCCTATATTTGGGGTGTCTGGTGCAAATCACCATGGTCTACCCCATATTATTCATGTAAATTCCAAGGGTAGCAGTGTGGGGCATGCATTGGTGCACCCATGTGCCAAGTGTGGCCTCACCCTTGCATCCCCACCACTTGATTTGCCCCAAAAGTGCGTGTTTTGGCCTAAAACCCTATATTTGGGGTGTCTGGGTGCAACTCACCATGGTCTACCCCATATTATTCATGTAAATTCCAAGGGTGGCAGTGTGGGGCATGCATTGGTGCACCCATGTGCCAAGTGTGGCCTCACCCTGGCATCCCCACCACTTGATTTGCCCCAAAAGTGCATGTTTTGGCCTAAAACCCTATATTTGGGGTGTCCTGGGTGCAACTCACCATGGTCTACCCCATATTATTCATGTAAATTCCAAGGGTGGCAGTGTGGGGCATGCATTGGTGCACCCATGTGCCAAGTGTGGCCTCACCCTGGCATCCCCACCACTTGATTTGCCCCAAAAGTGCATGTTTTGGCCTAAAACCCTATATTTGGGGTGTGTGGGTGCAACTCACCATGGTCTACCCCATATTATTCATGTAAATTCCAAGGGTAGCAGTGTGGGCATGCAATGGTGCACCCATGTGCCAAGTGTGGCCTCACCCTTGCATCCCCAGCCACTTGATTTGCCCCAAAAGTGCATGTTTTGGCCTAAAACCCTATATTTGGGGTGTCTGGGTGCAACTCACCATGGTCTACCCCATATTATTCATGTAAATTCCAAGGGTGGCAGTGTGGGGCATGCATTGGTGCACCCATGTGCCAAGTGTGGCCTCACCCTGGCATCCCCAGCCACTTGATTTGCCCCAAAAGTGCATGTTTCGGCCTAAAACCCTATATTTGGGGTGTCTGGGTGCAACTCACCATGGTCTACCCCATATTATTCATGTAAATTCCAAGGGTAGAAGTGTGGGGGATGCATTGGTGCACCCATGTGCCAAGTGTGGCCTCACCCTGGCATCCCCATCCACTTGATTTGCCCCAAAAGTGCATGTTTTGGCCTAAAACCCTATATTTGGGGTGTCTGGGTGCAACCCACCATGGTCTACCCCATATTATTCATATAAATTCCAAGGGTAGCAGTGTGGGGCATGCATTGGTGCACCCATGTGCCAAGTGTGGCCTCACCCTGGCATCCCCATCCACTTGATTTGCCCCAAAAGTGCATGTTTTGGCCTAAAACCCTATATTTGGGGTGTCTGGGTGCAACTCACCATGGTCTACCCCATATTATTCATGTAAATTCCAAGGGTAGAAGTGTGGGGCATGCATTGGTGCACCCATGTGCCAAGTGTGGCCTCACCCGGCATCCCCAAACCACTTGATTTGCCCCAAAAGTGCATGTTTTGGCCTAAAACCCTATATTTGGGGTGTCTGGGTGCAACTCACCATGGTCTACCCCATATTATTCATGTAAATTCCAAGGGTAGCAGTGTGGGGCATGCATTGGTGCACCCATGTGCCAAGTGTGGCCTCACCCTGGCATCCCCATCCACTTGATTTGCCCCAAAAGTGCATGTTTTGGCCTAAAACCCTATATTTGGGGTGTCTCGGGTGCAACTCACCATGGTCTACCCCATATTATTCATGTAAATTCCAAGGGTGGCAGTGTGGGGCATGCAATGGTGCACCCATGTGCCAAGTGTGGCCTCACCCTTGCATCCCCCAGCCACTTGATTTGCCCCAAAAGTGCATGTTTTGGCCTAAAACCCTATATTTGGGGTGTCTGGGTGCAACTCACCATGGTCTACCCCATATTATTCATGTAAATTCCAAGGGTGGCAGTGTGGGGCATGCATTGGTGCACCCATGTGCCAATTGTGGCCTCACCCTTGCATCCCCACCACTTGATTTGCCCCAAAAGTGCATGTTTTGGCCTAAAACCCTATATTTGGGGTGTCTGGGTGCAACTCACCATGGTCTACCCCATATTATTCATGTAAATTCCAAGGGTGGCAGTGTGGGGCATCCATTGGTGCACCCATGTGCCAAGTGTGGCCTCACCCTGGCATCCCCAGCCACTTGATTTGCCCCAAAAGTGCATGTTTTGGCCTAAAACCCTATATTTGGGGTGTCTGGGTGCAACTCACCATGGTCTACCCCATATTATTCATGTAAATTCCAAGGGTGGCAGTGTGGGGCATGCATTGGTGCACCCATGTGCTAAGTGTGGCCTCACCCTTGCATCCCCAGCCACTTGATTTGCCCCAAAAGTGCATGTTTTGGCCTAAAACCCTATATTTGGGGTGTCTGGGTGCAACTCACCATGGTCTACCCCATATTATTCATGTAAATTCCTAGGGTAGCAGTGTGGGGCATGCATTGGTGCACCCATGTGCCAAGTGTGGCCTCACCCTTGCATCCCCAGCCACTTGATTTGCCCCAAAAGTGCGTGTTTTGGCCTAAAACCCTATATTTGGGGTGTCTGGGTGCAACTCACCATGGTCTACCCCATATTATTCATGTAAATTCCAAGGGTAGAAGTGTGGGGGATGCATTGGTGCACCCATGTGCCAAGTGTGGCCTCACCCTTGCATCCCCAGCCACTTGATTTGCCCCAAAAGTGCATGTTTTGGCCTAAAACCCTATATTTGGGGTGTCTGGGTGCAACTCACCATGGTCTACCCCATATTATTCATATAAATTCCAAGGGTAGCAGTGTGGGGCATGCATTGGTGCACCCATGTGCCAAGTGTGGCCTCACCCTTGCATCCCCAGCCACTTGATTTGCCCCAAAAGTGCATGTTTTGGCCTAAAACCCTATATTTGGGGTGTCCGGGTGCAACTCACCATGGTCTACCCCATATTATTCATGTAAATTCCAAGGGTGGCAGTGTGGGGCATGCGTTGGTGCACCCATGTGCCAAGTGGGGGCTCACCCCGGCCTCCCCAGCTACTTGATTTGCCCCAAAAGTGCATGTTTTGGCCTAAAACCCTATATTTGGGGTGTCTGGGTGCAACTCACCATGGTCTACCCCATATTATTCATGTAAATTCCAAGGGTAGAAGTGTGGGGGATGCATTGGTGCACCCATGTGCCAAGTGTGGCCTCACCCTGGCATCCCCAGCCACTTGATTTGCCCCAAAAGTGCATGTTTTGGCCTAAAACCCTATATTTGGGGTGTCTGGGTGCAACCCACCATGGTCTACCCCATATTATTCATATAAATTCCAAGGGTAGCAGTGTGGGGCATGCATTGGTGCACCCATGTGCCAAGTGTGGCCTCACCCTGGCATCCCCATCCACTTGATTTGCCCCAAAAGTGCATGTTTTGGCCTAAAACCCTATATTTGGGGTGTCTGGGTGCAACTCACCATGGTCTACCCCATATTATTCATGTAAATTCCAAGGGTAGAAGTGTGGGGCATGCATTGGTGCACCCATGTGCCAAGTGTGGCCTCACCCTGGCATCCCCAGCCACTTGATTTGCCCCAAAAGTGCATGTTTTGGCCTAAAACCCTATATTTGGGGTGTCTGGGTGCAACTCACCATGGTCTACCCCATATTATTCATGTAAATTCCAAGGGTAGCAGTGTGGGGCATGCATTGGTGCACCCATGTGCCAAGTGTGGCCTCACCCTGGCATCCCCATCCACTTGATTTGCCCCAAAAGTGCATGTTTTGGCCTAAAACCCTATATTTGGGGTGTCTGGGTGCAACTCACCATGGTCTACCCCATATTATTCATGTAAATTCCAAGGGTGGCAGTGTGGGGCATGCAATGGTGCACCCATGTGCCAAGTGTGGCCTCACCCTTGCATCCCCCAGCCACTTGATTTGCCCCAAAAGTGCATGTTTTGGCCTAAAACCCTATATTTGGGGTGTCTGGGTGCAACTCACCATGGTCTACCCCATATTATTCATGTAAATTCCAAGGGTGGCAGTGTGGGGCATGCATTGGTGCACCCATGTGCCAATTGTGGCCTCACCCTTGCATCCCCAGCCACTTGATTTGCCCCAAAAGTGCATGTTTTGGCCTAAAACCCTATATTTGGGGTGTCTGGGTGCAACTCACCATGGTCTACCCCATATTATTCATGTAAATTCCAAGGGTGGCAGTGTGGGGCATCCATTGGTGCACCCATGTGCCAAGTGTGGCCTCACCCTGGCCTCCACTGCCTCTTTATTTGCCCCAAAAGTGCATGTTTTGGCCTAAAACCCTATATTTGGGGTGTCTGGGTGCAACTCACCATGGTCTACCCCATATTATTCATATAAATTCCAAGGGTGGCAGTGTGGGGCATGCATTGGTGCACCCATGTGCCAAGTGTGGCCTCACCCTGGCATCCCCAGCCACTTGCTTTGCCCCCAAACTGCATGTTTTGGCCTAAAACCCTAAAATTTGGGTGTCTGGGTGCAACTCACCATGGTCTACCCCATATTATTCATGTAAATTCCAAGGGTGGCAGTGTGGGGCATGCATTGGTGCACCCATGTGCCAAGTGTGGCCTCACCCTGGCATCCCCACCACTTGATTTGCCCCAAAAGTGCATGTTTTGGCCTAAAACCCTATATTTGGGGTGTGTGGGTGCAACTCACCATGGTCTACCCCATATTATTCATGTAAATTCCAAGGGTAGCAGTGTGGGGCATGCAATGGTGCACCCATGTGCCAAGTGTGGCCTCACCCTTGCATCCCCACCACTTGATTTGCCCCAAAAGTGCATGTTTTGGCCTAAAACCCTATATTTGGGGTGTCCTGGTGCAACTCACCATGGTCTACCCCATATTATTCATATAAATTCCAAGGGTGGCAGTGTGGGGCATGCATTGGTGCACCCATGTGCCAAGTGTGGCCTCACCCCGGCATCCCCACCACTTGATTTGCCCCAAAAGTGCATGTTTCGGCCTAAAACCCTATATTTGGGGTGTCTGGGTGCAACTCACCATGGTCTACCCCATATTATTCATGTAAATTCCATGGGTGGCAGTGTGGGGCATGCAATGGTGCACCCATGTGCCAAGTGTGGCCTCACCCTTGCATCCCCCAGCCACTTGATTTGCCCCAAAAGTGCATGTTTTGGCCTAAAACCCTATATTTGGGGTGTCTGGGTGCAACTCACCATGGTCTACCCCATATTATTCATGTAAATTCCAAGGGTGGCAGTGTGGGGCATGCATTGGTGCACCCATGTGCCAATTGTGGCCTCACCCTTGCATCCCCAGCCACTTGATTTGCCCCAAAAGTACATGTTTTGGCCTAAAACCCTATATTTGGGGTGTCTGGGTGCAACTCACCATGGTCTACCCCATATTATTCATGTAAATTCCAAGGGTGGCAGTGTGGGGCATGCATTGGTGCACCCATGTGCCAAGTGTGGCCTCACCCTGGCATCCCAAGACACTTGATTTGCCCCAAAAGTGCATGTTTTGGCCTAAAACCCTATATTTGGGGTGTCTGGGTGCAACTCACCATGGTCTACCCCATATTATTCATGTAAATTCCAAGGGTGGCAGTGTGGGGCATGCATTGGTGCACCCATGTGCCAAGTGTGGCCTCACCCTTGCATCCCCAGCCACTTGATTTGCCCCAAAAGTGCATGTTTTGGCCTAAAACCCTATATTTGGGGTGTCTGGGTGCAACTCACCATGGTCTACCCCATATTATTCATGTAAATTCCTAGGGTAGCAGTGTGGGGCATGCATTGGTGCACCCATGTGCCAAGTGTGGCCTCACCCTTGCATCCCCACCTCACTTGATTTGCCCCAAAAGTGCGTGTTTTGGCCTAAAACCCTATATTTGGGGTGTCTGGGTGCAACTCACCATGGTCTACCCCATATTATTCATGTAAATTCCAAGGGTGGCAGTGTGGGGCATGCATTGGTGCACCCATGTGCCAAGTGTGGCCTCACCCTTGCAGCCCCACCCACTTGATTTGCCCCAAAAGTGCATGTTTTGGCCTAAAACCCTATATTTGGGGTGTCTGGGTGCAACTCACCATGGTCTACCCCATATTATTCATGTAAATTCCAAGGGTGGCAGTGTGGGGCATGCATTGGTGCACCCATGTGCCAAGTGTGGCCTCACCCTGGCATCCCCAGCCACTTGATTTGCCCCAAAAATGCATGTTTTGGCCTAAAACCCTATATTTGGGGTTTTCGGGTGCAACTCACCATGGTCTACCCCATATTATTCATGTAAATTCCAAGGGTGGCAGTGTGGGGCATGCGTTGGTGCACCCATGTGCCAAGTGTGGCCTCACCCTTGCATCCCCAGCCACTTGATTTGCCCCAAAAGTGCATGTTTTGGCCTAAAACCCTATATTTGGGGTGTCTGGGTGCAACTCACCATGGTCTACCCCATATTATTCATGTAAATTCCAAGGGTGGCAGTGTGGGGCATGCATTGGTGCACCCATGTGCCAAGTGTGGCCTCACCCTTGCATCCCCACCACTTGATTTGCCCCAAAAGTGCATGTTTTGGCCTAAAACCCTATATTTGGGGTGTCTGGGTGCAACTCACCATGGTCTACCCCATATTATTCATGTAAATTCCTAGGGTGGCAGTGTGGGGCATGCATTGGTGCACCCATGTGCCAAGTGTGGCCTCACCCTTGCATCCCCAGCCACTTGATTTGCCCCAAAAGTGCATGTTTTGGCCTAAAACCCTATATTTGGGGTGTCTGGGTGCAACTCACCATGGTCTACCCCATATTATTCATGTAAATTCCAAGGGTGGCAGTGTGGGGCATGCATTGGTGCACCCATGTGCCAAGTGTGGCCTCACCCTGCATCCCCACCACTTGATTTGCCCCAAAAGTGCATGTTTTGGCCTAAAACCCTATATTTGGGGTGTCCTGGGTGCAACTCACCATGGTCTACCCCATATTATTCATGTAAATTCCAAGGGTGGCAGTGTGGGGCATGCATTGGTGCACCCATGTGCCAAGTGTGGCCTCACCCCCGGCATCCCCAGCCACTTGATTTGCCCCAAAAGTGCATGTTTTGGCCTAAAACCCTATATTTGGGGTGTGTGGGTGCAACTCACCATGGTCTACCCCATATTATTCATGTAAATTCCAAGGGTAGCAGTGTGGGGCATGCAATGATGCACCCATGTGCCAAGTGTGGCCTCACCCTTACATCCCCAGCCACTTGATTTGCCCCAAAAGTGCATGTTTTGGCCTAAAACCCTATATTTGGGGTGTCTGGGTGCAACTCACCATGGTCTACCCCATATTATTCATGTAAATTCCAAGGGTGGCAGTGTGGGGCATGCATTGGTGCACCCATGTGCCAAGTGTGGCCTCACCCAGGCATCCCCACCACTCTGATTTGCCCCAAAAGTGCATGTATCTGCCTAAAACCCTATATTTGGGGTGTCTGGGTGCAACTCACCATGGTCTACCCCATATTATTCATGTAAATTCCAAGGGTGGCAGTGTGGGGCATGCAATGGTGCACCCATGTGCCAAGTGTGGCCTCACCCTTGCATCCCCAGCCACTTGATTTGCCCCAAAAGTGCATGTTTTGGCCTAAAACCCTATATTTGGGGTGTCTGGGTGCAACTCACCATGGTCTACCCCATATTATTCATGTAAATTCCAAGGGTGGCAGTGTGGGGCATGCATTGGTGCACCCATGTGCCAATTGTGGCCTCACCCTTGCATCCCCAGCCACTTGATTTGCCCCAAAAGTACATGTTTTGGCCTAAAACCCTATATTTGGGGTGTCTGGGTGCAACTCACCATGGTCTACCCCATATTATTCATGTAAATTCCAAGGGTGGCAGTGTGGGGCATGCATTGGTGCACCCATGTGCCAAGTGTGGCCTCACCCAGGCATCCCCAGCCACTTGATTTGCCCCAAAAGTGCATGTTTTGGCCTAAAACCCTATATTTGGGGTGTCTGGGTGCAACTCACCATGGTCTACCCCATATTATTCATGTAAATTCCAAGGGTGGCAGTGTGGGGCATGCATTGGTGCACCCATGTGCCAAGTGTGGCCTCACCCTTGCATCCCCAGCCACTTGATTTGCCCCAAAAGTGCATGTTTTGGCCTAAAACCCTATATTTGGGGTGTCTGGGTGCAACTCACCATGGTCTACCCCATATTATTCATGTAAATTCCTAGGGTAGCAGTGTGGGGCATGCATTGGTGCACCCATGTGCCAAGTGTGGCCTCACCCTTGCATCCCCAGCCACTTGATTTGCCCCAAAAGTGCGTGTTTTGGCCTAAAACCCTATATTTGGGGTGTCCTGGGTGCAACTCACCATGGTCTACCCCATATTATTCATGTAAATTCCAAGGGTGGCAGTGTGGGGCATGCATTGGTGCACCCATGTGCCAAGTGTGGCCTCACCCTTGCATCCCCAGCCACTTGATTTGCCCCAAAAGTGCATGTTTTGGCCTAAAACCCTATATTTGGGGTGTCCGGGTGCAACTCACCATGGTCTACCCCATATTATTCATGTAAATTCCAAGGGTGGCAGTGTGGGGCATGCATTGGTGCACCCATGTGCCAAGTGTGGCCTCACCCTGGCATCCCCAGCCACTTGATTTGCCCCAAAAATGCATGTTTTGGCCTAAAACCCTATATTTGGGGTGTCTGGGTGCAACTCACCATGGTCTACCCCATATTATTCATGTAAATTCCAAGGGTGGCAGTGTGGGGCATGCGTTGGTGCACCCATGTGCCAAGTGTGGCCTCACCCTTGCATCCCCAGCCACTTGATTTGCCCCAAAAGTGCATGTTTTGGCCTAAAACCCTATATTTGGGGTGTCCTGGGTGCAACTCACCATGGTCTACCCCATATTATTCATGTAAATTCCAAGGGTGGCAGTGTGGGGCATGCATTGGTGCACCCATGTGCCAAGTGTGGCCTCACCCTTGCATCCCCAGCCACTTGATTTGCCCCAAAAGTGCATGTTTTGGCCTAAAACCCTATATTTGGGGTGTCCTGGTGCAACTCACCATGGTCTACCCCATATTATTCATGTAAATTCCTAGGGTGGCAGTGTGGGGCATGCATTGGTGCACCCATGTGCCAAGTGTGGCCTCACCCTTGCATCCCCAGCCACTCGATTTGCCCCAAAAGTGCATGTTTTGGCCTAAAACCCTATATTTGGGGTGTCCTGGGTGCAACTCACCATGGTCTACCCCATATTATTCATGTAAATTCCAAGGGTGGCAGTGTGGGGCATGCATTGGTGCACCCATGTGCCAAGTGTGGCCTCACCCTTGCATCCCCAGCCACTTGATTTGCCCCAAAAGTGCATGTTTTGGCCTAAAACCCTATATTTGGGGTGTCTCGGGTGCAACTCACCATGGTCTACCCCATATTATTCATGTAAATTCCAAGGGTAGCAGTGTGGGGCATGCAATGGTGCACCCATGTGCCAAGTGTGGCCTCACCCTGGCATCCCCAGCCACTTGATTTGCCCCAAAAGTGCATGTTTTGGCCTAAAACCCTATATTTGGGGTGTATGGGTGCAACTCACCATGGTCTACCCCATATTATTCATGTAAATTCCAAGGGTAGCAGTGTAGGGCATGCATTGGTGCACCCATGTGCCAAGTGTGGCCTCACCCTTGCATCCCCAGCCACTTGATATGCCCCAAAAGTGCATGTTTTGGCCTAAAACCCTATATTTGGGGTGTCTGGGTGCAACTCACCATGGTCTACCCCATATTATTCATCTAAATTCCAAGGGTGGCAGTGTGGGGCATGCATTGGTGCACCCATTTGCCAAGTGTGGCCTCACCCTGGCATCCCCAAAGAACTTGATTTGCCCAAAAGTGCATGTTTTGGCCTAAAACCCTATATTTGGGGTGTCTGGGTGCAACTCACCATGGTCTACCCCATATTATTCATGTAAATTCCAAGGGTAGCAGTGTGGGGCATGCATTGGTGCACCCATGTGCCAAGTGTGGCCTCACCCTTGCATCCCCAGCCACTTGATTTGCCCCAAAAGTGCGTGTTTTGGCCTAAAACCCTATATTTGGGGTGTCTGGGTGCAACTCACCATGGTCTACCCCATATTATTCATGTAAATTCCAAGGGTGGCAGTGTGGGGCATGCATTGGTGCACCCATGTGCCAAGTGTGGCCTCACCACGGCATCCCCCCCCACTTGATTTGCCCCAAAAGTGCATGTTTTGGCCTAAAACCCTATATTTGGGGTGTCTGGGTGCAACTCACCATGGTCTACCCCATATTATTCATGTAAATTCCAAGGGTGGCAGTGTGGGGCATGCATTGGTGCACCCATGTGCCAAGTGTGGCCTCACCCTGGCATCCCCAAACCACTTGATTTGCCCCAAAAGTGCATGTTTTGGCCTAAAACCCTATATTTGGGGTGTGTGGGTGCAACTCACCATGGTCTACCCCATATTATTCATGTAAATTCCAAGGGTAGCAGTGTGGGGCATGCAATGGTGCACCCATGTGCCAAGTGTGGCCTCACCCTTGCATCCCCAGCCACTTGATTTGCCCCAAAAGTGCATGTTTTGGCCTAAAACCCTATATTTGGGGTGTCTGGGTGCAACTCACCATGGTCTACCCCATATTATTCATGTAAATTCCAAGGGTGGCAGTGTGGGGCATGCATTGGTGCACCCATGTGCCAAGTGTGGCCTCACCCCCGGCATCCCCAGCCACTTGATTTGCCCCAAAAGTGCATGTTTCGGCCTAAAACCCTATATTTGGGGTGTCTGGGTGCAACTCACCATGGTCTACCCCATATTATTCATGTAAATTCCAAGGGTGGCAGTGTGGGGCATGCAATGGTGCACCCATGTGCCAAGTGTGGCCTCACCCTTGCATCCCCAGCCACTTGATTTGCCCCAAAAGTGCATGTTTTGGCCTAAAACCCTATATTTGGGGTGTCTGGGTGCAACTCACCATGGTCTACCCCATATTATTCATGTAAATTCCAAGGGTGGCAGTGTGGGGCATGCATTGGTCCACCCATGTGCCAATTGTGGCCTCACCCTTGCATCCCCAGCCACTTGATTTGCCCCAAAAGTGCATGTTTTGGCCTAAAACCCTATATTTGGGGTGTCTGGGTGCAACTCACCATGGTCTACCCCATATTATTCATGTAAATTCCAAGGGTGGCAGTGTGGGGCATGCATTGGTGCACCCATGTGCCAAGTGTGGCCTCACCCGGCATCCCCACCACTTGATTTGCCCCAAAAGTGCATGTTTTGGCCTAAAACCCTATATTTGGGGTGTCTGGGTGCAACTCACCATGGTCTACCCCATATTATTCATGTAAATTCCAAGGGTGGCAGTGTGGGGCATGCATTGGTGCACCCATGTGCCAAGTGTGGCCTCACCCTTGCATCCCCAGCCACTTGATTTGCCCCAAAAGTGCATGTTTTGGCCTAAAACCCTATATTTGGGGTGTCTGGGTGCAACTCACCATGGTCTACCCCATATTATTCATGTAAATTCCTAGGGTAGCAGTGTGGGGCATGCATTGGTGCACCCATGTGCCAAGTGTGGCCTCACCCTGGCATCCCCAGCCACTTGATTTGCCCAAAAGTGCCTGTTTTGGCCTAAAACCCTATATTTGGGGTGTCTGGGTGCAACTCACCATGGTCTACCCCATATTATTCATGTAAATTCCAAGGGTAGCAGTGTGGGGCATGCATTGGTGCACCCATGTGCCAAGTGTGGCCTCACCCTTGCATCCCCACCACTTGATTTGCCCCAAAAGTGCGTGTTTTGGCCTAAAACCCTATATTTGGGGTGTCTGGGTGCAACTCACCATGGTCTACCCCATATTATTCATGTAAATTCCAAGGGTGGCAGTGTGGGGCATGCATTGGTGCACCCATGTGCCAAGTGTGGCCTCACCCTGGCATCCCCAAACCACTTGATTTGCCCCAAAAGTGCATGTTTTGGCCTAAAACCCTATATTTGGGGTGTCTGGGTGCAACTCACCATGGTCTACCCCATATTATTCATGTAAATTCCAAGGGTGGCAGTGTGGGGCATGCATTGGTGCACCCATGTGCCAAGTGTGGCCTCACCCTGGCATCCCCAGCCACTTGATTTGCCCCAAAAGTGCATGTTTTGGCCTAAAACCCTATATTTGGGGTGTGTGGGTGCAACTCACCATGGTCTACCCCATATTATTCATGTAAATTCCAAGGGTAGCAGTGTGGGGCATGCAATGGTGCACCCATGTGCCAAGTGTGGCCTCACCCTTGCATCCCCAACCACTTGATTTGCCCCAAAAGTGCATGTTTTGGCCTAAAACCCTATATTTGGGGTGTCTGGGTGCAACTCACCATGGTCTACCCCATATTATTCATGTAAATTCCAAGGGTGGCAGTGTGGGGCATGCATTGGTGCACCCATGTGCCAAGTGTGGCCTCACCCTGGCATCCCCAGCCACTTGATTTGCCCCAAAAGTGCATGTTTCTGCCTAAAACCCTATATTTGGGGTGTCTGGGTGCAACTCACCATGGTCTACCCCATATTATTCATGTAAATTCCAAGGGTGGCAGTGTGGGGCATGCAATGGTGCACCCATGTGCCAAGTGTGGCCTCACCCTTGCATCCCCCAGCCACTTGATTTGCCCCAAAAGTGCATGTTTTGGCCTAAAACCCTATATTTGGGGTGTCCTGGGTGCAACTCACCATGGTCTACCCCATATTATTCATGTAAATTCCAAGGGTGGCAGTGTGGGGCATGCATTGGTGCACCCATGTGCCAATTGTGGCCTCACCCTTGCATCCCCAGCCACTTGATTTGCCCCAAAAGTGCATGTTTTGGCCTAAAACCCTATATTTGGGGTGTGTGGGTGCAACTCACCATGGTCTACCCCATATTATTCATGTAAATTCCAAGGGTGGCAGTGTGGGGCATGCATTGGTGCACCCATGTGCCAAGTGTGGCCTCACCCTGGCATCCCCACCACTTGATTTGCCCCAAAAGTGCATGTTTTGGCCTAAAACCCTATATTTGGGGTGTCTGGGTGCAACTCACCATGGTCTACCCCATATTATTCATGTAAATTCCAAGGGTGGCAGTGTGGGGCATGCATTGGTGCACCCATGTGCCAAGTGTGGCCTCACCCTTGCATCCCCAGCCACTTGATTTGCCCCAAAAGTGCATGTTTTGGCCTAAAACCCTATATTTGGGGTGTTTGGGTGCAACTCACCATGGTCTACCCCATATTATTCATGTAAATTCCTAGGGTAGCAGTGTGGGGCATGCATTGGTGCACCCATGTGCCAAGTGTGGCCTCACCCTGGCATCCCCAGCCACTTGATTTGCCCAAAAGTGCCTGTTTTGGCCTAAAACCCTATATTTGGGGTGTCTGGGTGCAACTCACCATGGTCTACCCCATATTATTCATGTAAATTCCAAGGGTAGCAGTGTGGGGCATGCATTGGTGCACCCATGTGCCAAGTGTGGCCTCACCCTTGCATCCCCACCACTTGATTTGCCCCAAAAGTGCGTGGTTTGGCCTAAAACCCTATATTTGGGGTGTCCGGGTGCAACTCACCAGCGTCTTCGACATATTATTCATCAACATCCCACGTCTGGCAGTGTGGGGCATGCATTGGTGCACCCATGTGCCAAGTGTGGCCTCACCCTGGCATCCTCAAACCACTTGATTTGCCCCAAAAGTGCCTGTTTTGGCCTAAAACCCTATATTTGGGGTGTCTGGGTGCAACTCACCATGGTCTACCCCATATTATTCATGTAAATTCCAAGGGTGGCAGTGTGGGGCATGCATTGGTGCACCCATGTGCCAAGTGTGGCCTCACCCTGGCATCCCCAGCCACTTGATTTGCCCCAAAAGTGCATGTTTTGGCCTAAAACCCTATATTTGGGGTGTGTGGGTGCAACTCACCATGGTCTACCCCATATTATTCATGTAAATTCCAAGGGTAGCAGTGTGGGGCATGCAATGGTGCACCCATGTGCCAAGTGTGGCCTCACCCTTGCATCCCCAAACACTTGATTTGCCCCAAAAGTGCATGTTTTGGCCTAAAACCCTATATTTGGGGTGTCCTGGGTGCAACTCACCATGGTCTACCCCATATTATTCATGTAAATTCCAAGGGTGGTAGTGTGGGGCATGCATTGGTGCACCCATGTGCCAAGTGTGGCCTCACCCCGGCATCCCCACCACTTGATTTGCCCCAAAAGTGCATGTTTCGGCCTAAAACCCTATATTTGGGGTGTCTGGGTGCAACTCACCATGGTCTACCCCATATTATTCATGTAAATTCCAAGGGTGGCAGTGTGGGGCATGCAATGGTGCACCCATGTGCCAAGTGTGGCCTCACCCTTGCATCCCCCAGCACGTTGATTTGCCCCAAAAGTGCATGTTTTGGCCTAAAACCCTATATTTGGGGTGTCTGGGTGCAACTCACCATGGTCTACCCCATATTATTCATGTAAATTCCAAGGGTGGCAGTGTGGGGCATGCATTGGTGCACCCATGTGCCAATTGTGGCCTCACCCTTGCATCCCCAAACACTTGATTTGCCCCAAAAGTGCATGTTTTGGCCTAAAACCCTATATTTGGGGTGTCTGGGTGCAACTCACCATGGTCTACCCCATATTATTCATGTAAATTCCAAGGGTGGCAGTGTGGGGCATGCATTGGTGCACCCATGTGCCAAGTGTGGCCTCACCCTGGCATCCCCAGCCACTTGATTTGCCCCAAAAGTGCATGTTTTGGCCTAAAACCCTATATTTGGGGTGTCTGGGTGCAACTCACCATGGTCTACCCCATATTATTCATGTAAATTCCTAGGGTAGCAGTGTGGGGCATGCATTGGTGCACCCATGTGCCAAGTGTGGCCTCACCCTTGCATCCCCAGCCACTTGATTTGCCCCAAAAGTGCGTGTTTTGGCCTAAAACCCTATATTTGGGGTGTCTGGGTGCAACTCACCATGGTCTACCCCATATTATTCATGTAAATTCCAAGGGTGGCAGTGTGGGGCATGCATTGGTGCACCCATGTGCCAAGTGTGGCCTCACCCTTGCATCCCCAGCCACTTGATTTGCCCCAAAAGTGCATGTTTTGGCCTAAAACCCTATATTTGGGGTGTCTGGGTGCAACTCACCATGGTCTACCCCATATTATTCATGTAAATTCCAAGGGTGGCAGTGTGGGGCATGCATTGGTGCACCCATGTGCCAAGTGTGGCCTCACCCTGGCATCCCCACCACTTGATTTGCCCCAAAAGTGCATGTTTTGGCCTAAAACCCTATATTTGGGGTGTCTGGGTGCAACTCACCATGGTCTACCCCATATTATTCATGTAAATTCCAAGGGTGGCAGTGTGGGGCATGCATTGGTGCACCCATGTGCCAAGTGTGGCCTCACCCTTGCATCCCCAGCCACTTGATTTGCCCCAAAAGTGCATGTTTTGGCCTAAAACCCTATATTTGGGGTGTCTTGGTGCAACTCACCATGGTCTACCCCATATTATTCATGTAAATTCCAAGGGTGGCAGTGTGGGGCATGCATTGGTGCACCCATGTGCCAAGTGTGGCCTCACCCTTGCATACCACGACACAAGCTTTGCCCCAAAAGTGCATGTTTTGGCCTAAAACCCTATATTTGGGGTGTCTGGGTGCAACTCACCATGGTCTACCCCATATTATTCATGTAAATTCCAAGGGTGGCAGTGTGGGGCATGCATTGGTGCACCCATGTGCCAAGTGTGGCCTCACCCTTGCATCCCCAGCCACTTGATTTGCCCCAAAAGTGCATGTTTTGGCCTAAAACCCTATATTTGGGGTGTCCTGGGTGCAACTCACCATGGTCTACCCCATATTATTCATGTAAATTCCTAAGGTTGCAGTGTGGGGCATGCATTGGTGCACCCATGTGCCAAGTGTGGCCTCACCCTTGCATCCCCAAACACTTGATTTGCCCCAAAAGTGCGTGTTTTGGCCTAAAACCCTATATTTGGGGTGTCTGGGTGCAACTCACCATGGTCTACCCCATATTATTCATGTAAATTCCAAGGGTGGCAGTGTGGGGCATGCATTGGTGCACCCATGTGCCAAGTGTGGCCTCACCCTTGCATCCCCAGCCACTTGATTTGCCCCAAAAGTGCATGTTTTGGCCTAAAACCCTATATTTGGGGTGTCCGGGTGCAACTCACCATGGTCTACCCCATATTATTCATGTAAATTCCAAGGGTGGCAGTGTGGGGCATGCATTGGTGCACCCATGTGCCAAGTGTGGCCTCACCCTGGCATCCCCAGCCACTTGATTTGCCCCAAAAGTGCATGTTTTGGCCTAAAACCCTATATTTGGGGTGTCCGGGTGCAACTCACCATGGTCTACCCCATATTATTCATGTAAATTCCAAGGGTGGCAGTGTGGGGCATGCATTGGTGCACCCATGTGCCAAGTGTGGCCTCACCCTTGCATCCCCTGCCTATTGATTTGCCCCAAAAGTGCATGTTTTGGCCTAAAACCCTATATTGGGGGTGTGTGGTGCAACTCACCATGGTCTACCCCATATTATTCATGTAAATTCCAAGGGTGGCAGTGTGGGGCATGCATTGGTGCACCCATGTGCCAAGTGTGGCCTCACCCTTGCATCCCCAGCCACTTGATTTGCCCCAAAAGTGCATGTTTTGGCCTAAAACCCTATATTTGGGGTGTCTGGGTGCAACTCACCATGGTCTACCCCATATTATTCATGTAAATTCCTAGGGTGGCAGTGTGGGGCATGCATTGGTGCACCCATGTGCCAAGTGTGGCCTCACCCTTGCATCCCCAGCCACTTGATTTGCCCCAAAAGTGCATGTTTTGGCCTAAAACCCTATATTTGGGGTGTCTGGGTGCAACTCACCATGGTCTACCCCATATTATTCATGTAAATTCCAAGGGTGGCAGTGTGGGGCATGCATTGGTGCACCCATGTGCCAAGTGTGGCCTCACCCTTGCATCCCCAGCCACTTGATTTGCCCCAAAAGTGCATGTTTTGGCCTAAAACCCTATATTTGGGGTGTCTTGTTGCAACTCACCATGGTCTACCCCATATTATTCATGTAAATTCCAAGGGTGGCAGTGTGGGGCATGCATTGGTGCACCCATGTGCCAATTGTGGCCTCACCCTTGCATCCCCAGCCACTTGATTTGCCCCACAAGTGCATGTTTTGGCCTAAAACCCTATATTTGGGGTGTCCGGGGTGCAACTCACCATGGCCTACCCCATATTATTCATGTAAATTCCAAGGGTAGCAGTGTGGGGCATGCATTGGTGCACCCATGTGCCAAGTGTGGCCTCACCCTTGCATCCCAGCCACTTGATTTGCCACAAAAGTGCGTGTTTTGGCCTAAAACCCTATATTTGGGGTGTCTGGGTGCAACTCACCATGGTCTACCCCATATTATTCATGTAAATTCCAAGGGTGGCAGTGTGGGGCATGCATTGGTGCACCCATGTGCCAAGTGTGGCCTCACCCGGCATCCCCACCACTTGATTTGCCCCAAAAGTGCATGTTTTGGCCTAAAACCCTATATTTGGGGTGTCTGGGTGCAACTCACCATGGTCTACCCCATATTATTCATGTAAATTCCTAGGGTAGCAGTGTGGGGCATGCATTGGTGCACCCATGTGCCAAGTGTGGCCTCACCCTTGCATCCCAGCCACTTGATTTGCCCCAAAAGTGCGTGTTTTGGCCTAAAACCCTATATTTGGGGTGTCTGGGTGCAACTCACCATGGTCTACCCCATATTATTCATGTAAATTCCAAGGGTGGCAGTGTGGGGCATGCATTGGTGCACCCATGTGCCAAGTGTGGCCTCACCCTTGCATCCCAACACACTTGATTTGCCCCAAAAGTGCATGTTTTGGCCTAAAACCCTATATTTGGGGTGTCTGGGTGCAACTCACCATGGTCTACCCCATATTATTCATGTAAATTCCAAGGGTGGCAGTGTGGGGCATGCATTGGTGCACCCATGTGCCAAGTGTGGCCTCACCCGGCATCCCCACCACTTGATTTGCCCCAAAAGTGCATGTTTTGGCCTAAAACCCTATATTTGGGGTGTCTGGGTGCAACTCACCATGGTCTACCCCATATTATTCATGTAAATTCCAAGGGTGGCAGTGTGGGGCATGCATTGGTGCACCCATGTGCCAAGTGTGGCCTCACCCTTGCATCCCCACCACTTGATTTGCCCCAAAAGTGCATGTTTTGGCCTAAAACCCTATATTTGGGGTGTCTGGGTGCAACTCACCATGGTCTACCCCATATTATTCATGTAAATTCCAAGGGTGGCAGTGTGGGGCATGCATTGGTGCACCCATGTGCCAAGTGTGGCCTCACCCTTGCATCCCCAGCCACTTGATTTGCCCCAAAAGTGCATGTTTTGGCCTAAAACCCTATATTTGGGGTGTCTGGGTGCAACTCACCATGGTCTACCCCATATTATTCATGTAAATTCCAAGGGTGGCAGTGTGGGGCATGCATTGGTGCACCCATGTGCCAAGTGTGGCCTCACCCTTGCATCCCACCACTTGATTTGCCCCAAAAGTGCATGTTTTGGCCTAAAACCCTATATTTGGGGTGTCTCGGGTGCAACTCACCATGGTCTACCCCATATTATTCATGTAAATTCCTAAGGTAGCAGTGTGGGGCATGCATTGGTGCACCCATGTGCCAAGTGTGGCCTCACCCTTGCATCCCCGCCACTTGATTTTCCCCAAAAGTGCGTGTTTTGGCCTAAAACCCTATATTTGGGGTGTCTGGGTGCAACTCACCATGGTCTACCCCATATTATTCATGTAAATTCCAAGGGTGGCAGTGTGGGGCATGCATTGGTGCACCCATGTGCCAAGTGTGGCCTCACCCTTGCATCCCCAGCCACTTGATTTGCCCCAAAAGTGCATGTTTTGGCCTAAAACCCTATATTTGGGGTGTCTGGGTGCAACTCACCATGGTCTACCCCATATTATTCATGTAAATTCCAAGGGTGGCAGTGTGGGGCATGCATTGGTGCACCCATGTGCCAAGTGTGGCCTCACCCTGGCATCCCCAGCCACTTGATTTGCCCCAAAAGTGCATGTTTTGGCCTAAAACCCTATATTTCGGGTGTCTCTGGGTGCAACTCACCATGGTCTACCCCATATTATTCATGTAAATTCCAAGGGTGGCAGTGTGGGGCATGCATTGGTGCACCCATGTGCCAAGTGTGGCCTCACCCTTGCATCCCCAGCCACTTGATTTGCCCCAAAAGTGCATGTTTTGGCCTAAAACCCTATATTTGGGGTGTCTTGGTGCAACTCACCATGGTCTACCCCATATTATTCATGTAAATTCCAAGGGTGGCAGTGTGGGGCATGCATTGGTGCACCCATGTGCCAAGTGTGGCCTCACCCTTGCATCCCCAGCCACTTGATTTGCCCCAAAAGTGCATGTTTTGGCCTAAAACCCTATATTTGGGGTGTCCGGGTGCAACTCACCATGGTCTACCCCATATTATTCATGTAAATTCCTAGGGTGGCAGTGTGGGGCATGCATTGGTGCACCCATGTGCCAAGTGTGGCCTCACCCTTGCATCCCCAGCCACTTGATTTGCCCCAAAAGTGCATGTTTTGGCCTAAAACCCTATATTTGGGGTGTCTGGGTGCAACTCACCATGGTCTACCCCATATTATTCATGTAAATTCCAAGGGTGGCAGTGTGGGGCATGCATTGGTGCACCCATGTGCCAAGTGTGGCCTCACCCTTGCATCCCCAGCCACTTGATTTGCCCCAAAAGTGCATGTTTTGGCCTAAAACCCTATATTTGGGGTGTCTGGGTGCAACTCACCATGGTCTACCCCATATTATTCATGTAAATTCCAAGGGTGGCAGTGTGGGGCATGCATTGGTGCACCCATGTGCCAATTGTGGCCTCACCCTTGCATCCCCAGCCACTTGATTTGCCCCACAAGTGCATGTTTTGGCCTAAAACCCTATATTTGGGGTGTCTGGGTGCAACTCACCATGGCCTACCCCATATTATTCATGTAAATTCCAAGGGTAGCAGTGTGGGGCATGCATTGGTGCACCCATGTGCCAAGTGTGGCCTCACCCTTGCATCCCAGCCACTTGATTTGCCACAAAAGTGCGTGTTTTGGCCTAAAACCCTATATTTGGGGTGTCTGGGTGCAACTCACCATGGTCTACCCCATATTATTCATGTAAATTCCAAGGGTGGCAGTGTGGGGCATGCATTGGTGCACCCATGTGCCAAGTGTGGCCTCACCCTTGCATCCCCAGCCACTTGATTTACCCCAAAAGTGCATGTTTTGGCCTAAAACCCTATATTTGGGGTGTCTGGGTGCAACTCACCATGGTCTACCCCATATTATTCATGTAAATTCCTAGGGTAGCAGTGTGGGGCATGCATTGGTGCACCCATGTGCCAAGTGTGGCCTCACCCTTGCATCCCCAGCCACTTGATTTGCCCCAAAAGTGCGTGTTTTGGCCTAAAACCCTATATTTGGGGTGTCTGGGTGCAACTCACCATGGTCTACCCCATATTATTCATGTAAATTCCAAGGGTGGCAGTGTGGGGCATGCATTGGTGCACCCATGTGCCAAGTGTGGCCTCACCCTGGCATCCCCAGCCACTAGATTTGCCCAAAAGTGCATGTTTTGGCCTAAAACCCTATATTTGGGGTGTCTGGGTGCAACTCACCATGGTCTACCCCATATTATTCATGTAAATTCCAAGGGTAGCAGTGTGGGGCATGCATTGGCGCACCCATGTGCCAAGTGTGGCCTCACCGTGGCATCCCCAGCCACTTGATTTGCCCCAAAAGTGCATGTTTTGGCCTAAAACCCTATATTTGGGGTGTCTGGGTGCAACTCACCATGGTCTACCCCATATTATTCATGTAAATTCCAAGGGTAGAAGTGTGGGGGATGTATTGGTGCACCCATGTGCCAAGTGTGGCCTCACCCTGGCATCCCCAGCCACTTGATTTGCCCCAAAAGTGCATGTTTTGGCCTAAAACCCTATATTTGGGGTGTCTGGGTGCAACCCACCATGGTCTACCCCATATTATTCATGTAAATTCCAAGGGTAGCAGTGTGGGGCATGCATTGGTGCACCCATGTGCCAAGTGTGGCCTCACCCTGGCATCCCCATCCACTTGATTTGCCCCAAAAGTGCATGTTTTGGCCTAAAACCCTATATTTGGGGTGTCTGGGTGCAACTCACCATGGTCTACCCCATATTATTCATGTAAATTCCAAGGGTAGAAGTGTGGGGCATGCATTGGTGCGCCCATGTGCCAAGTGTGGCCTCACCCTGGCATCCCCAGCCACTTGATTTGCCCCAAAAGTGCATGTTTTGGCCTAAAACCCTATATTTGGGGTGTCTGGGTGCAACTCACCATGGTCTACCCCATATTATTCATGTAAATTCCAAGGGTAGCAGTGTGGGGCATGCATTGGTGCACCCATGTGCCAAGTGTGGCCTCACCCTGGCATCCCCATCCACTTGATTTGCCCCAAAAGTGCATGTTTTGGCCTAAAACCCTATATTTGGGGCGTCTGGGTGCAACTCACCATGGTCTACCCCAGATTATTCATGTAAATTCCAAGGGTAGCATTGTGGGGCATGCATTGGTGCACCCATGTGCCAAGTGTGGCCTCACCCTGGCATCCCCAGCCACTTGATTTGCCCCAGAAGTGCATGTTTTGGCCTAAAACCCTATATTTGGGGTGTCTGGGTGCAACTCACCATGGTCTACCCCATATTATTCATGTAAATTCCAAGGGTGGCAGTGTGGGGCATGCAATGGTGCACCCATGTGCCAAGTGTGGCCTCACCCTGGCATCCCCAGCCACTTGATTTGCCCCAAAAGTGCATGTTTTGGCCTAAAACCCTATATTTGGGGTGTCTGGGTGCAACTCACCATGGTCTACCCCATATTATTCATGTAAATTCCAAGGGTGGCAGTGTGGGTCATGCATTGGTGCACCCATGTGCCAAGTGTGGCCTCACCCTGGCATCCCCAGCCACTTGATTTGCCCCAAAAGTGCATGTTTTGGCCTAAAACCCTATATTTGGGGTGTCTGGGTGCAACTCACCATGGTCTACCCCATATTATTCATGTAAATTCCTAGGGTTGCAGTGTGGGGCATGCATTGGTGCACCCATGTGCCAAGTGTGGCCTCACCCTGGCATCCCCAGCAACTTGATTTGCCCCAAAAGTGCATGTTTTGGCCTAAAACCCTATATTTGGGGTGTCTGGGTGCAACCCACCATGGTCTACCCCATATTATTCATGTGAATTCCAAGGGTTAGCAGTGTGGGGCATGCATTGGTGCACCCATGTGCCAAGTGTGGCCTCACCCTGGCATCCCCAGCCACTTGATTTGCCCCAAAAGTGCATGTTTTGGCCTAAAACCCTATATTTGGGGTGTCTGGGTGCAACTCACCATGGTCTACCCCATATTATTCATGTAAATTCCAAGGGTAGCAGTGTGGGGCATGCATTGGTGCACCCATATCCCAAGTGTGGCCTCACCCTGGCATCCCCATCCACTTGATTTGCCCCAAAAGTGCATGTTTTGGCCTAAACCCCTATATTTGGGGTGTCTGGGTGCAACTCACCATGGTCTACCCCATATTATTCATGTAAATTCCAAGGGTAGCAGTGTGGGGCATGCAATGGTGCACCCATGTGCCAAGTGTGGCCTCACCCTGGCATCCCCAGCCACTTGATTTGCCCCAAAAGTACATGTTTTGGCCTAAAACCCTATATTTGGGGTGTCTGGGTGCAACTCACCACGGTCTACCCCATATTATTCATGTAAATTCCAAGGGTGGAAGTGTGGGGCATGCATTGGTGCACCCATGTGCCAATTGTGGCCTCACCCTGGCATCCCCAGCCACTTGATTTGCCCCAAAAGTGCATGTTTTGGCCTAAAACCCTATATTTGGGGTGTCTGGGTGCAACTCACCATGGTCTACCCCATATTATTCATGTAAATTCCAAGGGTGGCAGTGTGGGGCATGCAATGGTGCACCCATGTGCCAAGTGTGGCCTCACCCTGGCATCCCCATCCACTTGATTTGCCCCAAAAGTGCATGTTTTGGCCTAAAACCCTATATTTGGGGTGTCTGGGTGCAACTCACCATGGTCTACCCCATATTATTCATGTAAATTCCAAGGGTGGCAGTGTGGGTCATGCATTGGTGCACCCATGTGCCAAGTGTGGCCTCACCCTGGCATCCCCAGCCACTTGATTTGCCCCAAAAGTGCATGTTTTGGCCTAAAACCCTATATTTGGGGTGTCTGGGTGCAACTCACCATGGTCTACCCCATATTATTCATGTAAATTCCTAGGGTAGCAGTGTGGGGCATGCATTGGTGCACCCATGTGCCAAGTGTGGCCTCACCCTAGCATCCCCAGCCACTTGATTTGCCCCAAAAGTGCATGTTTTGGCCTAAAACCCTATATTTGGGGTGTCTGGGTGCAACCCACCATGGTCTACCCCATATTATTCATGTAAATTCCAAGGGTAGCAGTGTGGGGCATGCATTGGTGCACCCATGTGCCAAGTGTGGCCTCACCCTGGCATCCCCAACCACTTGATTTGCCCCAAAAGTGCATGTTTTGGCCTAAAACCCTATATTTGGGGTGTCTGGGTGCAACTCACCATGGTCTACCCCATATTATTCATGTAAATTCCGAGGGTAGCAGTGTGGGGCATGCATTGGTGCACCCATGTCCTAAGTGTGGCCTCACCCTGGCATCCCCATCCACTTGATTTGCCCCAAAAGTGCATGTTTTGGCCTAAACCCCTATATTTGGGGTGTCTGGGTGCAACCCACCATGGTCTACCCCATATTATTCATGTAAATTCCAAGGGTAGCAGTGTGGGGCATGCAATGGTGCACCCATGTGCCAAGTGTGGCCTCACCCTGGCATCCCCAGCCACTTGATTTGCCCCAAAAGTGCATGTTTTGGCCTAAAACCCTATATTTGGGGTGTCTGGGTGCAACTCACCATGGTCTACCCCATATTATTCATGTAAATTCCAAGGGTAGAAGTGTGGGGCATGCATTGGTGCACCCATGTGCCAAGTGTGGCCTCACCCTGGCATCCCCAGCCACTTGATTTGCCCCAAAAGTGCATGTTTTGGCCTAAAACCCTATATTTGGGGTGTCTGGGTGCAACTCACCATGGTCTACCCCATATTATTCATGTAAATTCCAAGGGTAGAAGTGTGGGACATGCATTGGTGCACCCATGTGGCAAGTGTGGCCTCACCCTGGCATCCCCAGCCACTTGATTTGCCCCAAAAGTGCATGTTTTGGCCTAAAACCCTATATTTGGGGTGTCTGGGTGCAACTCACCATGGTCTACCCCATATTATTCATGTAAATTCCAAGGGTAGCAGTGTGGGGCATGCATTGGTGCACCCATGTCCTAAGTGTGGCCTCACCCTGGCATCCCGAACCACTTGATTTGCCCCAAAAGTGCATGTTTTGGCCTAAAACCCTATATTTGGGGTGTCTGGGTGCAACTCACCATGGTCTACCCCATATTATTCATGTAAATTCCAAGGGTAGCAGTGTGGGGCATGCATTGGTGCACCCATGTCCTAAGTGTGGCCTCACCCTGGCATCCCCATCCACTTGATTTGCCCCAAAAGTGCATGTTTTGGCCTAAACCCCTATATTTGGGGTGTCTGGGTGCAACCCATCATGGTCTACCCCATATTATTCATGTAAATTCCAAGGGTAGCAGTGTGGGGCATGCATTGGTGCACCCATGTGCCAAGTGTGGCCTCACCCTGGCATCCCCAGCCACTTGATTTGCCCCAAAAGTGCATGTTTTGGCCTAAAACCCTATATTTGGGCTGTCTGGGTGCAACCCACCATGGTCTACCCTATATTATTCATGTAAATTCCAAGGGTGGAAGTGTGGGGCATGCATTGGTGCACCCATGTGCCAAGTGTGGCCTCACCCTGGCATCCCCGGCCACTTGATTTGCCCCAAAAGTGCATGTTTTGGCCTAAAACCCTATATTTGGGGTGTCTGGGTGCAACTCACCATGGTCTACCCCATATTATTCATGTAAATTCCATGGGTAGCAGTGTGGGGCATGCATTGGTGCACCCATGTCCCAAGTGTGGCCTCACCCTGGCATCCCCAAAGAACGTGACTTGCCCCAAAAGTGCATGTTTTGGCCTAAAACCCTATATTTGGGGTGTCTGGGTGCAACCCACCATGGTCTACCCCATATTATTCATGTAAATTCCAAGGGTAGCAGTGTGGGGCATGCATTGGTGCACCCATGTGCCAAGTGTGGCCTCACCCTGGCATCCCCAGCCACTTGATTTGCCCCAAAAGTGCATGTTTTGGCCTAAAACCCTATATTTGGGGTGTCTGGGTGCAACTCACCATGGTCTACCCCATATTATTCATGTAAATTCCAAGGGTGGAAGTGTGGGGCATGCATTGGTGCACCCATGAGCCAAGTGTGGCCTCACCCTGGCATCCCCAGCCACTTGATTTGCCCCAAAAGTGCATGTTTTGGCCTAAAACCCTATATTTGTGGTGTCTGGGTGCAACTCACCATGGTCTACCCCATATTATTCATGTAAATTCCAAGGGTAGAAGTGTGGGGCATGCATTGGTGCACCCATGTGCCAAGTGTGGCCTCACCCTGGCATCCCCAACCACTTGATTTGCCCCAAAAGTGCATGTTTTGGCCTAAAACCCTATATTTGGGGTGTCTGGGTGCAACTCACCAAGGTCTACCCCATATTATTCATGTAAATTCCAAGGGTAGCAGTGTGGGGCATGCAATGGTGCACCCATGTGCCAAGTGTGGCCTCACCCTGGCATCCCCACCACTTGATTTGCCCCAAAAGTGCATGTTTTGGCCTAAAACCCTATATTTGGGCTGTCTGGGTGCAACCCACCATGGTCTACCCTATATTATTCATGTAAATTCCAAGGGTGGAAGTGTGGGGCATGCATTGGTGCACCTATGTGCCAAGTGTGGCCTCACGCTGGCTTCCCGCTGCTCTTTATTTGCCCCAAAAGTGCATGTTTTGGCCTAAAACCCTATATTTGGGGTGTCTGGGTGCAACTCACCATGGTCTACCCCATATTATTCATGTAAATTCCAAGGGTAGCAGTGTGGGTCATGCATTGGTGCACCCATGTCCCAAGTGTGGCCTCACCCTGGCATCCCCAGCCACTTGATTTGCCCCAAAAGTGCATGTTTTGGCCTAAAACCCTATATTTGGGGTGTCTGGGTGCAACCCACCATGGTCTACCCCATATTATTCATGTAAATTCCAAGGGTAGCAGTGTGGGGCATGCATTGGTGCACCCATGTGCCAAGTGTGGCCTCACCCTGGCATCCCCAGCCACTTGATTTGCCCCAAAAGTGCATGTTTTGGCCTAAAACCCTATATTTGGGGTGTCTGGGTGCAACTCACCATGGTCTACCCCATATTATTCATGTAAATTCCAAGGGTGGAAGTGTGGGGCATGCATTGGTGCACCCATGTCCCAAGTGTGGCCTCACCCTGGCATCCCCAGCCACTTGATTTGCCCCAAAAGTGCATGTTTTAGCCTAAAACCCTATATTTGTGGTGTCTGGGTGCAACTCACCATGGTCTACCCCATATTATTCATGTAAATTCCAAGGGTATAAGTGTGGGGCATGCATTGGTGCACCCATGTGCCAAGTGTGGCCTCACCCTGGCATCCCCAGCCACTTGATTTGCCCCAAAAGTGCATGTTTTGGCCTAAAACCCTATATTTTGGGTGTCTGGGTGCAACTCACCATGGTCTACCCCATATTATTCATGTAAATTCCAAGGGTAGCAGTGTGGGGCATGCAATGGTACACCCATGTGCCAAGTGTGGCCTCACCCTGGCATCCCCAGCCACTTGATTTGCCCCAAAAGTGCATGTTTTGGCCTAAAACCCTATATTTGGGGTGTCTGGGTGCAACTCACCATGGTCTACCCCATATTATTCATGTAAATTCCAAGGGTAGAAGTGTGGGGCATGCATTGGTGCACCCATGTGCCAAGTATGGCCTCACCCTGGCATCCCCAGCCACTTGATTTGCCCCAAAAGTGCATGTTTTGGCCTAAAACCCTATATTTGGGGTGTCTGGGTGCAACTCACCATGGTCTACCCCATATTATTCATGTAAATTCCAAGGGTGGCAGTGTGGGGCATGCAATGGTGCACCCATGTGCCAAGTGTGGCCTCACCACAGCATCCCCAGCCACTTGATTTGCCCCAAAAGTGCATGTTTTGGCCTAAAACCCTATATTTGGGGTGTCTGGGTGCAACTCACCATGGTCTACCCCATATTATTCATGTAAATTCCAAGGGTAGCAGTTTGGGGCATGCATTGGTGCACCCATGTGCCAAGTGTGGCCTCACCACAGCATCCCCAGCCACTTGATTTGCCCCAAAAGTGCATGTTTTGGCCTAAAACCCTATATTTGGGGTGTCTGGGTGCAACTCACCATGGTCTACCCCATATTATTCATGTAAATTCCAAGGATGGCAGTGTGGGGCATGCATTAGTGCACCCATGTGCCAAGTGTGGCCTCACCCTGGCATCCCCAGCCACTTGATTTGCCCCAAAAGTGCATGTTTTGGCCTAAAACCCTATATTTGGGGTGTCTGGGTGCAACCCACCATGGTCTACCCCATATTATTCATGTAAATTCCAAGGGTAGCAGTGTGGGGCATGCATTGGTGCACCCATGTGCCAAGTGTGTCCTCACCCTGGCATCCCCAGCCACTTAATTTGCCCCAAAAGTGCATGTTTTGGCCTAAAACCCTATATTTGGGGTGTCTGGGTGCAACCCACCATGGTCTACCCCAGATTATTCATGTAAATTCCAAGGGTAGCAGTGTGGGGCATGCATTGGTGCACCCATGTGCCAAGTTTGGCCTCACCCTGGCATCCCCAGCAACTTGATTTGCCCCAAAAGTGCATGTTTTGGCCTAAAACCCTATATTTGGGGTGTCTGGGTGCAACTCACCATGGTCTACCCCATATTATTCATGTAAATTCCAAGGGTAGCAGTTTGGGGCATGCATTGGTGCACCCATGTGCCAAGTGTGGCCTCACCCTGGCATCCCCAGCCACTTGATTTGCCCCAAAAGTGCATGTTTTGGCCTAAAACCCTATATTTGGGGTGTCTGGGTGCAACTCACCATGGTCTACCCCATATTAGTCATGTAAATTCCAAGGGTGGCAGTGTGGGGCATGCATTGGTGCACCCATGTGCCAAGTGTGGCCTCACCCTGGCATCCCCAGCCACTTGATTTGCCCCAAAAGTGCATGTTTTGGCCTAAAACCCTATATTTGGGGTGTCTGGGTGCAACTCACCATGGTCTACCCCATATTATTCATGTAAATTCCAAGGGTGGCAGTGTGGGGCATGCATTGGTGCACCCATGTGCCAAGTGTGGCCTCACCCTGGCATCCCCAGCCACTTGATTTGCCCCAAAAGTGCATGTTTTGGCCTAAAACCCTATATTTGGGGTGTCTGGGTGCAACCCACCATGGTCTACCCCAGATTATTCATGTAAATTCCAAGGGTAGCAGTGTGGGGCATGCATTGGTGCACCCATGTGCCAAGTTTGGCCTCACCCTGGCATCCCCAGCCACTTGATTTGCCCAAAAGTGCATGTTTTGGCCTAAAACCCTATATTTGGGGTGTCTGGGTGCAACTCACCATGGTCTACCCCATATTATTCATGTAAATTCCAAGGGTAGCAGTGTGGGGCATGCAATGGTGCACCCATGTGCCAAGTGTGGCCTCACCCTGGCATCCCCAACCACTTGATTTTCCCCAAAAGTGCATGTTTTGGCCTAAAACCCTATATTTGGGCTGTCTGGGTGCAACCCACCATGGTCTACCCTATATTATTCATGTAAATTCCAAGGGTGGAAGTGTGGGGCATGCATTGGTGCACCTATGTGCCAAGTGTGGCCTCACCCTGGCATCCCCAGCCACTTGATTTGCCCCAAAAGTGCATGTTTTGGCCTAAAACCCTATATTTGGGGTGTCTGGGTGCAACTCACCATGGTCTACCCCATATTATTCATGTAAATTCCAAGGGTAGCAGTGTGGGGCATGCATTGGTGCACCCATGTCCCAAGTTTGGCCTCACCCTGGCATCCCCAGCCACTTGATTTGCCCCAAAAGTGCATGTTTTGGCCTAAAACCCTATATTTGGGGTGTCTGGGTGCAACCCACCATGGTCTACCCCATATTATTCATGTAAATTCCAAGGGTAGCAGTGTGGGGCATGCATTGGCGCACCCATGTGCCAAGTGTGGCCTCACCCTAGCATCCCCAGCCACTTGATTTGCCCCAAAAGTGCATGTTTTGGCCTAAAACCCTATATTTGGGGTGTCTGGGTGCAACTCACCATGGTCTACCCCATATTATTCATGTAAATTCCAAGGGTGGAAGTGTGGGGCATGCATTGGTGCACCCATGTCCCAAGTGTGGCCTCACCCTGGCATCCCCAGCCACTTGATTTGCCCCAAAAGTGCATGTTTTGGCCTAAAACCCTATATTTGTGGTGTCTGGGTGCAACTCACCATGGTCTACCCCATATTATTCATGTAAATTCCAAGGGTATAAGTGTGGGGCATGCATTGGTGCACCCATGTGCCAAGTGTGGCCTCACCCTGGCATCCCCAGCCACTTGATTTGCCCCAAAAGTGCATGTTTTGGCCTAAAACCCTATATTTGGGGTGTCTGGGTGCAACTCACCATGGTCTACCCCATATTATTCATGTAAACTCCAAGGGTAGCAGTGTGGGGCATGCAATGGTACACCCATGTGCCAAGTGTGGCCTCACCCTGGCATCCCCAGCCACTTGATTTGCCCCAAAAGTGCATGTTTTGGCCTAAAACCCTATATTTGGGGTGTCTGGGTGCAACTCACCATGGTCTACCCCATATTATTCATGTAAATTCCAAGGGTAGAAGTGTGGGGCATGCATTGGTGCACCCATGTGCCAAGTATGGCCTCACCCTGGCATCCCCAGCCACTTGATTTGCCCCAAAAGTGCATGTTTTGGCCTAAAACCCTATATTTGGGGTGTCTGGGTGCAACTCACCATGGTCTACCCCATATTATTCATGTAAATTCCAAGGGTGGCAGTGTGGGGCATGCAATGGTGCACCCATGTGCCAAGTGTGGCCTCACCCTGGCAGACTCACGATCTTGATTTGCCCCAAAAGTGCATGTTTTGGCCTAAAACCCTATATTTGGGGTGTCTGGGTGCAACTCACCATGGTCTACCCCATATTATTCATGTAAATTCCAAGGGTAGCAGTTTGGGGCATGCATTGGTGCACCCATGTGCCAAGTGTGGCCTCACCCTGGCATCCCCAGCCACTTGATTTGCCCCAAAAGTGCATGTTTTGGCCTAAAACCCTATATTTGGGGTGTCTGGGTGCAACTCACCATGGTCTACCCCATATTATTCATGTAAATTCCAAGGGTGGCAGTGTGGGGCATGCATTAGTGCACCCATGTGCCAAGTGTGGCCTCACCCTGGCATCCCCAGCCACTTGATTTGCCCCAAAAGTGCATGTTTTGGCCTAAAACCCTATATTTGGGGTGTCTGGGTGCAACCCACCATGGTCTACCCCATATTATTCATGTAAATTCCAAGGGTAGCAGTGTGGGGCATGCATTGGTGCACCCATGTGCCAAGTGTGTCCTCACCCTGGCATCCCCAGCCACTTGATTTGCCCCAAAAGTGCATGTTTTGGCCTAAAACCCTATATTTGGGGTGTCTGGGTGCAACCCACCATGGTCTACCCCAGATTATTCATGTAAATTCCAAGGGTAGCAGTGTGGGGCATGCATTGGTGCACCCATGTGCCAAGTTTGGCCTCACCCTGGTATCCCCAGCCACTTGATTTACCCCAAAAGTGCATGTTTTGGCCTAAAACCCTATATTTGGGGTGTCTGGGTGCAACTCACCATGGTCTACCCCATATTATTCATGTAAATTCCAAGGGTAGCAGTTTGGGGCATGCATTGGTGCACCCATGTGCCAAGTGTGGCCTCACCCTGGCATCCCCAGCCACTTGATTTGCCCCAAAAGTGCATGTTTTGGCCTAAAACCCTATATTTGGGTTGTCTGGGTGCAACTCACCATGGTCTACCCCATATTATTCATGTAAATTCCAAGGGTGGCAGTGTGGGGCATGCATTGGTGCACCCATGTGCCAAGTGTGGCCTCACCCTGGCATCCCCAGCCACTTGATTTGCCCCAAAAGTGCATGTTTTGGCCTAAAACCCTATATTTGGGGTGTCTGGGTGCAACTCACCATGGTCTACCCCATATTATTCATGTAAATTCCAAGGGTGGCAGTGTGGGGCATGCATTGGTGCACCCATGTGCCAAGTGTGGCCTCACCCTGGCATCCCCAGCCACTTGATTTGCCCCAAAAGTGCATGTTTTGGCCTAAAACCCTATATTTGGGGTGTCTGGGTGCAACTCACCGTGGTCTACCCCATATTATTCATGTAAGAGGCGCGGCGGTGGCGGCTGGGTTGGGAGAGAGAGAGTGAGACAGGGGAGAAAGTTGCTTTTGGTATAGGACATTTTGGGGTGGGTGGGGCAAAATGGCACCCACCGATGTGTGGGGCCATCTAGCGAGAGATACCACTGGGTTGGGCCATTTCCGGTAATTTTATGTGGATTAGGGGCCAGCAGGTAAAATGGAACCCTCATTCGCGGATTTTACTAATTTTAATAAATCAGAAATTCACAGACGAAAAACCCTCCTCCGCCTCTCCGCTTCTTGACGGTTCCACTCCTCCTCCCACTCATTTCTCTCCTCTTCTTGCCGGTTCCACCCCACTAGACGAAAAACCCTCCTCCTCCGCTTCTGCCTCCTCCGCGCCATGGACGCTTCTTCTTCCTCTTCCTCTGTTCCGCAACCGCTTCTGCCTCCTCCGCGATCGGCCATGCGAGCCTTTTCTCGTATCGGGACCTTCACCGTCCATGGCGGCAAGGAGATCGATGTTGTCTACACAAACGAGGAGGAGACGATGAGCAAGTACCTGAAGATGTACGCGCAGTGGTATGCGGAAAAAGAAGAGAACAAATTTGTAGGATTGGATCTCGAGTACACTCCGGAGGACCCCAACCACGAAGAAGACAACTACCTCGCCGTCGTTCAACTGTCCATGAGGAACCACGTCCTCGTCTGCCACTATTCTTGGTTTGTAGACCTTAATCTTGCTCTGATTTACTTAATCTTGCTCTGATTTAGTTAATCTTGCTCAGATTTTAGTTAATCGCTAGTGCATGAACCAAGTCACCCTCGAGTGCTCTGTTTTAGTTAATCTTGATCTGTTTTAGTTAATCTCGAGTGCTCTGTTTTCTCTGTTTGAGAGAAAATTGCAACTCACATGCACCATAATTCGCAAGGCAGTTTCAAGAATATGGGATAGTGCATTTTATTGAAAGAAATTGTGGAGAGGGGATTATCCATAATTCTTGTGTTAATGAACCGTGTATTTAGCTATATGATGTTGAATTGTGAATTTAGTTTCAGACCGAGTCATATTTCTGTGTTTTCTAACTGGGAATTCGTGCAACAACAAGTTACAAATTGGTTCATTTGGGCTAGGTGCAACAAATTAAACTACAAACCGTGCTAGCTGCAAAACTAGTTTTGTTTCTGTGTTTTGTGTAACAAAAGCCACAAAGCATGGTGTCCTGATCTTGCAGATTGAATCTATCCATATGCTCATCTAGCATTTACTGGATTTCATTATACCAAATTAATTATCACAAAGCAAATTTCGGGAGTCCTGATCTTGCATTTGATAGACTTTTGTTAGTTTCAAAATTAATGATGCAAAATGATATTTCAATGACTAAAAAATTGCACTTACACATTTCATAAAAGTGTTGGTCATGCATTCTTTTAGTATCAAATGGATTATGACTGGATAATTTTCAGACTCTTGATCATGCACTTACTAAACTTATGTCAATTTTATTCAAGTTATGAGATTGCATAGACTAAACATTCGTATTCCCAAATTTTATTCAAGTATTGATCTCGCAAGTACTAAATTTTTGCATCAAATTGAATCTATCCATATGCTCATCTAGCATGTACTGGATTTCATTATACTAAATTAATTATCACAAGCAAATTTTCGGAGTCTTGATCTTGCATTTAATAGACTTTTGTTAGTTTCAAAATTATATGATGCAAAATGAAATTTCAATGACTAAACAATTGCACTTACACATTTCATAAAAGTGTTGTTCATGCATTCTATTAGTACCAAATGAATTATGACTAGATAATTTTCAGACTGTTGATCATGAACTTACTAAACTTATGTAGTTTCAAATTTTATATTCAAGCTATGAGATTGCATATAGACTAGCTTCGTAGTCCCAAATTTTATTCAAGTGTTGATCTCGCAAGTAATAAATTTTTGCTTTCAGGACCAACGGGGAATGTCCGGCGCTGCGCTCATTCCTTCAAAATCAAGGAATTGTGTTCTGCACCGTTGACAAGAGAGCAGATTTTATAAAGTTATATTACGAGAAGATTATAATTCCTAGGGAGAACTGGATCGATATCCAGGAATTTGTCAACGTCAAAGGTCTCAACGAGAGAGGAAAATTAATGAGGGATGGAATGGCTAGTCTTGCAACTAGCATCATCGACGAGTCGTACAGCCAGATGAAGGACAAATTCCCTCCAGAGAGGCACGATTACTGGGAAGAGCGGCCGTTGTCTGATTTAAACCTGGAGTATGCAGCTAAAGATGCTTACGTGAGCTACCAGCTCTACGTTAAGATATGGTTCTTCCTGCATTACCTTGTCTTTTGCCCCGGTTGCAAGAAGGAAGACACGCTGAGGGGACATTTGTGTGACAAATGCAATAAAGCAGAGATCAAAGTTGAACGTGCACAGAAAAATGCTGCAGCTGAAATAGCAAGGTTAAATGCTGAACTTGCAAGCGTGCAGGCTGAACTAGCAAGCTTGAAGGCACCATCTTCCAGCGACAACACCCAGCAGACAAGTCCCCCTCATGGCAAGCGGAGGAAGATGAATGATGAGCAGTGGCTGGAGAGTAGTGATGCGCCGAAGAGTAGTGATTATTGGCAGAACCTGAGGAAGTCGTGGACTGGTGATGAGCAGAAGAGTGATGATCCGTGGATGACGGAGATGAGTGATCAGCAGAGCCCGAAGAGTGATAATCCGTGGCTGACGAAGCCAGGCAATTACTGATGACTTCTCCAAAGATCCATGCCTAGTTAATTATTTGTACGTATTTGCTTGTCAAGAAACTTTGCTTCTATCATCTGTTTGTTTATGAAGCATCTATTGTGCTCCTTTCCGGATTTTTTGGCTCGGCTTCCCGCATGCGTCGTGGAAGGCCAATGACAACCACACAATTTACTGCTCCACTTCCGATGTTTAAGGCGATATAAATAATATCGAAGGGTAGTTTTGGGAGAAAACGTATACACCGCATCGTGCGCCTTATGCTATGACGAAATTTTGGAAAAATATTTACGCCTTATCCTTTGAGACGGAGGAAGTAACTGTTGTTAATGTGTTTAATTTCTTTATGCAGAACTTTTCGAAGGGATTCACCATGAGCCACATTATCCCTAATGCTGCCAGCAGAAGTAAAAGTAAAGTCTTATTCATGGAGCATTTAAATTTGGAGCACTTGCACAGAACAGTAAACATCAAAGGCGCGCCAACATCAAATAGACACCCAAAATATAGTTTCAACATCAGTTGGCGCAATGTACTGGCCGTCAGTTGGCGCAACTGACGAAACATCAAAGAAACACCCAATTGGCCAGGCCGCCGGTTGGGGCACTCGATGGGCCTGCCTCGTTTTCGTCCCTCCCGTTTGACGCCTGCCTTATTGCCCTCCTCTCCGCCCTAGCTTCGCGCATCCGCCGGTGGAGCATGGCCGCTGGCGTTGGTGGAGCTTGCCGGCGACGCTGCCCCTCACAGACGCAAGTCTCGCTTGCTCGTCCTCCGGCATGGTGTAGGGGAGGCAGTGCATGTTGCCCGGGGTGGGGAAGATGGCGTAGAAGTTGGTGAAGATGTTGTAGTTGGTGAATGCGATGAACTCGCACCCGCACCAAAACACCTGCCCGAGCAGATGGTGAGCGTCGAACCTGTTGGTGAAAGTTACGAAGAGGCCGATGACGTTGCCGGAGTTGCCGTCGTAGTACTTCTCAAGCTCGAACATGCTTGGCGAGTCCGGAGGGAGGTGGCGGTAGCCGGAAGAGAGGAAGCATGAAGCTAGCTCCGTTGGGCCCCTCCACCTCGATATGGCCCACACGCGCAGCTGGTTCTCGCAGACGACTCCGGCCGGGTACTGTCTCTCCGGCACGGTTCCAGGGCGGCGGAACATAGGGCCGTTGAACTGCATTGTAGCGATCCCCTTGAGATGTGGCGTGTATTGGATTTGGAGGCGGTTAGATGGGATGGGAGATGGATTTGATGAGTGTGAGATAGAGTGAGCACAATGGTGGCGTTAAATAGGCATGGATGGGTGAGGTGAGGGGGCTTGTGAGCTGCTTTCGAGTTATCCACTAACTGCACATTGAAACGCAGGACACGGCATCCAAAGCGGCGCACGGTGTTTAGTGTGTCAATTAATTAGGCGCGTGGATACAGAACTGCGCGTGTGAACCGAAACCTTTTTCAGCGTGACGGAAAAAACCGACCGACCGACAGGCCCGCGTGAAGCTGTTACCACTGCCATGCGACACATCTGCACGCCGCGTCTCAGAGTTTCAGCGTTTCAGTGTTTGTGCGACGGAGCGACGTCTGCAACGAGCGCATGCATGGCAACACGCAACGTGGTGGATCGCTGCGCATGCATGGCAGGCCTAGACGGGCTCGTTCGACGATGGCATGCGTGGACGCGCGAGCCAGAGCCCAACGGATATTTCGACGTCTCCTGCCAAACCGCGAGACGCTGGAAGAAAAAAAAACGCTAGCCAATCACGTCGCCAAATCATCGGTCTCGCGGATAGCCCGTTGATTCCTTCTAGAAGACCGATCCAACGGATGCAGTTCAGCACCGTAGCGTTAGATGCACTTAGATGGACGGTCGACGTTTTGTTTTCCAGACCTCTCTCATGTTTTAGCGGAGGAGTGTGCTATCAAATAAATGTTTTGTTTTATTAGCTATTTCTATTTTTATTGTGACTTTGTTGCTAGTAGATGATGTAAATATGCATTAAGTTAATAATTGTGTGCACGACAATCCTTGTGCTAAAAAAATAAACAAAAAAAACTATCTGCTGTTAGTTATCCAAACAAGTGCATGTGATGGTAGCAGTGTGTGGCATGCAATGGTGGGCCTAAAACACAAGTGTGGCCTCACCCTGGCATCCCCAGCCACTTGATTTGCCCCAAAAGTGCATGTTTTGGCCTAAAACCCTATATTTGGGGTGTCTGGGTGCAACTCACCATGGTCTACCCCATATTATTCATGTAAATTCCAAGGGTAGAAGTGTGGGGCATGCATTGGTGCACCCATGTGCCAAGTGTGGCCTCACCCTGGCATCCCCAACCACTTGATTTGCCCCAAAAGTGCATGTTTTGGCCTAAAACCCTATATTTGGGGTGTCTGGGTGCAACCCACCATGGTCTACCCCATATTATTCATGTAAATTCCAAGGGTAGCAGTGTGGGGCATGCATTGGTGCACCCATGTGCCAAGTGTGGCCTCACCCTGGCATCCCCAACCACTTGATTTGCCCCAAAAGTGCATGTTTTGGCCTAAAACCCTATATTTGGGGTGTCTGGGTGCAACTCACCATGGTCTACCCCATATTATTCATGTAAATTCCAAGGGTAGCAGTTTGGGGCATGCATTGGTGCACCCATGTGCCAAGTGTGGCCTCACCCTGGCATCCCCAGCCACTTGATTTGCCCCAAAAGTGCATGTTTTGGCCTAAAACCCTATATTTGGGGTGTCTGGGTGCAACTCAACATGGTCTACCCCATATTATTCATGTAAATTCCAAGGGTAGCAGTGTGGGGCATGCATTGGTGCACCCATGTGCCAAGTGTGGCCTCACCCTGGCATCCCAGCCACTTGATTTGCCCCAAAAGTGCATGTTTTGGCCTAAAACCCTATATTTGGGGTCTCTGGGTGCAACCCACCATGGTCTACCCCATATTATTCATGTAAATTCCAAGGGTGGCAGTGTGGGGCATGCAATGGTGCACCCATGTGCCAAGTGTGGCCTCACCCTGGCATCCCCAGCCACTTGATTTGCCCCAAAAGTGCATGTTTTGGCCTAAAACCCTATATTTGGGGTGTCTGGGTGCAACTCACCATGGTCTACCCCATATTATTCATGTAAATTCCAAGGGTAGCAATGTGGGGCATGCATTGGTGCACCCATGTCCCAAGTGTGGCCTCACCCTGGCATCCCCATCCACTTGATTTGCCCCAAAAGTGCATGTTTTGGCCTAAAACCCTATATTTGGGGTGTCTGGGTGCAACCCACCATGGTCTACCCCATATTATTCATGTAAATTCCAAGGGTAGCAGTGTGGGGCATGCAATGGTGCACCCATGTGCCAAGTGTGGCCTCACCCTGGCATCCCTAGCCACTTGATTTGCCCCAAAAGTGCATGTTTTGGCCTAAAACCCTATATTTGGGGTGTCTGGGTGCAACTCACCATGGTCTATGACATAGGCATCCCAAATGGGCCTGCCGAATATAGTACCCGGGGTTTATTGAAGGCCCACTACCCGAAGAATAAGAAGATTCGGGAGCCCAAGATGCGTTTAAGGAAGAAATAGAGTTGTAATAGGAAGTGTTGTTTGTAATCTGGCGGGACGAGTTAGAAACCGTCCCGGACTCTGTAAACTTGTATAGCACGAATCCCTCGGCTTTACCTCATATATAAGGGGGAGTCGAGGGACAAAAGAAAGAACCGAATCATTGTCTGCAAACCCTAGTTTTCACAATCGTCGAGTACTTTTCGGCTGAAACCTTCGAGATCTACTTACCCTCTACTTCTAACTAAACCCTAGCCTACAATCCATAGGCATTGACAAGTTAATCCCTTGTCAATTGGCGCCGTCTGTGGGAATTAGAGGCGTAAGGAGCTGATCTCGATGGCACGCTCAAGATCTTCGACATCGTCAACCGCAAGCAACACAATGGATCGAGGTAAACAGATCGCTACTGGTCTTGTCGATTTTGTTCCTCACCCACCCTCCCGTTTGGATGCATATGCGTATCTGGCGGAGCCCATGGAGATGACGTTCGGAAGGTTCCACTTTCGCGTCGAGAAGGAAGGATCGTATCGTGTCGAGATTCCGATTTCGTCGGGATCATCAGTGGCCGATTCAGATTTTTCAAGCTATGCATCGTCAAACGAGTCAGGAGAAGAAGAAACCTCGGCGACACGCTACGTCAGTATCAGAGCAAGAGAGAAACTCGCCAAGATCTTCAACGACATATCGTTTGAGTCATCTGCGGACTCGTATATAAGCGATGGCTCAAGCGATGTCGACAGTCATGACTTCATCGACAAATCTTTGACAGTGGGCAAGGTCTTCATCAGTCTCAACGACGATGTCACCAAACCCAACATAGATCTGAGTACAAAGTATCATCAGATTTACGCCATTGAAAATCAAGAAGAGACATCTGAGGCTTTCGACAGTTTGGGAAATCCATACGTCGATCCCTCCAATCTGCGACAAGGCTTGGGCAACAAATACGTCGGGCCAGAGCCGCGAGATAGAGTTCAACTTTCACAAGCAGCGTGGGACAGAGCTGCGAGAGCTATGAACGGCACAGAACCAATGGCTACCACAGCCACACCGGAAGAATTGCAAGCATATCAATATAGGCTCGCACGAGCTGCCAGGGAATTGGAAAAACAGATACCTGAGTTGAACAGAGAAAGGAGGCAGCTTCCGCATCCAGCGAGAGAAGGGCAGATCTAAGTCGACAATCTAGAACTACGGGTGATAGCCATCGGGAGGCGCGGAACAGAGCAAGATCAAGGCTGCAACACATACCCGAGGCAGAAAGAGAACACTTGGTTCAAAACCTCGACATGTCCTTTATGTCGATAGACACAAGAGGAAACATCATCCCTAAGACACCAGAGGCTGGGTATATGGCGACACATGCTTTTATCCTTGCATCTAAACCACCTCCGGGTGACCCAAGGGAAACACTGTACAATATGGCGGTAGCAGGAGTTGGAGCTATGGGGACAGCGTTTATATCAACGCCTCCCGAAGGAGTGGCAAGGCAAAATAGTCCGCGACCCGCAGAAGCAACAGCGGCAGCACTCGAAGGGCCAAGTGGAGCAAGAGACACAGCAGCACAAGCAAGAGTCGACGAGAGCGCGGCAAAGCGAAGGGATCATCGGCAATCCCCAGGACTTACCGCCGACGATATGGGCGGCTTACCATGCTTCACGAGGAGAGGCCGAAAATCGCGCGTCCCCTCCGGCTTCAAGTTGCCCGCTCATTTCCAGTAATGCGACGGCCTGCAAGATCCAGAGGCTTGGCTAGTCGACTATCTGAGACGGTGAAGCTGACAGGAGGAACTAGGGCAACAGCCATGCAAAGCATCCAGTGCACCCGAGTGGTGCCGCACGATCGTGGATAAAGAAACTCGCTCCAGATCCATCGACAAATGGGAAAGTTTCGAGGACGTGTTCGTCAAGAACTTCAGATCCACGTGCAAAAAACCAGCATCATTAGAGGAGTTGAGAGCGTGTCGACAAAAGCCGAGATGAGCCAATGAGAAAGTACATCCGTAGGTGGAATATCATCAAAAACTCGGCAGAAAACATATCCGACGAGAGAGCAATAGATGCGTTTGTCGCAGGAGTCGAGCGTGGAGACTTTGTCGAGGATTTGGGAAGGACCAATCCAAGGACGGTATCCGCGTTAATGGAGATAGCAAATAAATGGGCAGATGGAGAAGACGCTGTCCACAACAAACGACACAGGTCGCCGTAGGAGGACCGTGGTCGAAACTATCAACCGAGGCGAAGATTTCCTCGGACGTACCAGAACTACGACGCCCAGACAAATTTCGGCAGGTTTTCGGACAAATACAGGAGGCAACAGAGATGACTACCAGAGAAGCAAGGAACAGCGAGGTGATAATAGGGATGATTCACGCAACGTGCAAAATAGTGGGCCGAGGTTTCCAAGACCTTTCGTGTCCCCCGAGGAAATGCTGAACGGACCGTGCCGGATGCACTTCTTCCTCGACAAAGAACGGGAAAAGACAGTCGGGGCACCTGCAGAAGACCGTCGAAATTTTCTGCAATGTTCAGATACGCGAGAAAATGCTCACGCTCGAGCAACACGAGAGAAACCCTCGGGAGCCTAGGAGCGAGGTTCACCTCCCGCCACCTCCCGCGATTACAGAGGACAATCGACACCAGCTAAGAATAGCGGCAGCACTGCACCACCACCCTATGTTGATCCTAACTCCAACGGAGCAGTGTTGATGATTCGTAAGGGAAGGCCGTCCAATAGAGCTCAAAAAGTAATCTCACGACAGTGTTTATGGCAGAGAAAATGCCTCCACCAACAGTTGAGTACCTTAATTGGTCGGACAAGATATCGGCTTCACAATAGCAGATCATCCGCAGCAAGTTCCTCGACCAGGCGATCGGCACTTATTCTCGCCAGTTATCGCAGGATTTGATGTCTCTCGAGTGTTCATAGACGGCGGCAGCAGCTTGAACCTCATGTATGCAGATACATTGAGGAAGATGAACATATCCTTAGCAAACTTGAAACCAACAGACACAAGATTCCACGGCATCACACCAGAGAAACCAAGTTATCCATTGGGAAAAATCAATCTCGATGTTCAATTTGGGACCCGAGAAAATTATAGAATCGAGAAGCTCGAATTTGAAGTCGTGGATTTTCCATCACAATACCACGCTCTGTTGGGACGACCAAAGCATATGCTAGATTTATGGCAGTACCACACTATACATACCTGTTGTGGAGGTTGCCCGACCAAGAGGACCAATCACGAGTCAAGGGAAGCTTTGCCTTAGCCGATAAGTGCGACAAGGATTTTCACAAAGTTGGCAGAAACTTTCGGGATGCAAGCCGAGTACTTGGCGTCAAAAAGCATGACTGATTACGACGCATCGCGTACGCTGGAAGGCCAAATAAAGAATCAACTTTCAACACGAGAGAAAAATTCTAAGGAGGTGCGAGATTCAACCGACGGATCCAAAAAGACGACATCTATCGCAAACGATATGGATATCGCATAGGAAAGCGCGCTCATCAAGTTCCTCCGTGAGAACTGGAAAATCTTTGCATGGTGTCCAGCTGACATGCCAGAGTACCCGGGGAACTTGCCGAGCACCACCTAAATTTGGATCCAACAGCAAAACCAATCGAGACAACCTTTGCGGCGTTTTTCGAACCAAACCGCAAAGCCATGCTTTCAGAAATAAATCGACTCGAAGAAGCTGGATTTATCGCAGAAATATCTACAGAAGCCACATGGGTAGCTAACCCTGTGATGGTGCCGAAGAAAAACACGACAGTCCTTCGCATGTGCGTCGACTTTACGTGTCTCAATAAACATTGTCCTAAGGATCACTTTCCCCTCCCAAGGATCGATCAAATTATCGACTCCACGGCAGGTTGCGAACGTCTTTCCTTCTTGGATGCATACTCTGGTTATAACCAGATCAGATTAAAAGAAGATGATGAAGCCAAGACAGCGTTTATTACACCTTACGGCGTGTTTTGCTACAAAACAATGCCCTTTGGTCTAAAAAATGCGGGAGCAACATATCAGAGGATGATGCAGAAGTGTTTAGCAACACAGATCGGAAAAAACGTGCAAGTATACATCGATGATGTCGTCATAACATCAAAAAAGGGGACAACGTTGATCGAGGATCTCAAAGAAACTTTTGACAACCTCGACAAATTCTGCCTCAAACTGAACCCGACGAAGTGTTCTTTTGGCGTCCCAGCAGGAGAACTTCGGGGTTTCTAGTTTCGGCAAGAGGGATTGAAGCAAATCCCGACAAAATACAAGCCATAGTAACAATGAGAAAGCCAACAAAGTTGAAAGAAATACAGCAGCTAATCGGGCGAGTCGCAGCTTTGAGCAGGTTCGTCGCCGAGGTTAGGAGAAAAAGCGTTACCATTTTATGCGCTGATAAAACAAGGAGATAAATTCCAGTGGAACGAAGAGGCCGACAGAGCTTTCGAGGATCTGAAGCGAAAAATCTCGACACCACCAATCCTGGTGGCTCCAAAGGAAAAGGAACCTCTCCTACTGTATATTGCAGCCACGCCCCAAGTGGTCAGCACAGTATTAGTTGTCGAAAGAGAGGAAGAAGGGAAAATCCATGGAGTGCAGCGGCCAGTATACTTCGTGAGCGAAGTCTTGTCACCTTCAAAACAAAGGTACCCTCAGTACCAAAAGCTAGCATATGGAGTGTTCACGACAGACGAAAATTGCGCCACTATTTTTCGGCACACCCGATCATAGTGGTCAATGAAGCTCCCTTGTCAAATATACTGAATAACCCGAAGCTACGGGTCGTGTCTCCCTTTGGGGAATAGAACTTTCCCTCGGGACATCACGTATGAAAAAAGAAAAGCAATAAAGTCGCAAATACGCCGGACTTCATCGCAGAATGGATGGAGTTGCAAAATACAGGACCTCCAGATTTATCGAGAACTTGGACCATGAACTTTGATGGGTCCAAGAGACTAGAAGGAGCTGGCGCAGGAGTAGTACTCATATCACCTGAAGGCGACAAATTGAAGTACATCCTCCGGATGACATTCCTTAACGCATCTAACAATGAAGCAGAATATGAGGCCCTCATACACGGGATGAAGATGGCAAAAGCCTGTGGAGCAACTCGATTAAAAATCTTTGGCGACTCACAGTTGGTGGCTCAGCAAGTTATGAACCAATGTGATGCAATCAATGATAGCATGATGGCATACAAGGAGGTGTACAACGAGCTTGAGAAGTTATTCGATGGATGCGAAGTAAATCATATTAGCAGGTTGAGCAACGACGAAGCCGACGTTCTCGCAAACATCGGGTCACAGTGCCTTCCAGTCCCGCCAGGTGTATTCTGGGAAGAGATAACAGAGAGATCCACTAAGCCAACAAAGTCAAAAAAGAAGGAGAAGAAACCCTCGGGGGCTGCCAAGGAAAAGCAAGAGGACGAAGAAGAGGATCAGGACTTGGTCATGATGATACAGATACCGTGGATGCAGCCGTACATATCATACATCATGAGAAAAGAAATACCCGATGATCCAGTTGAAGCAAGGCGAGTAATTCGACGCTCCAAAGCTTTTACGGTGGTCAAGGGAGAATTGTATAAGCGAAGTATTTCAGGCGTTTTGCAAAGGTGCGTTACACCCGAAGAAGGAAGAATAATCCTGAAGGATGTACACGAAGGAATATGTGGCCACCACGCAAGTAGTCGAGCTATCGCAGCCAAGGTTTTTCGGGCAGGATTCTACTGGTTGACAGCAATCGAGGACGCCAAGGACATAGTAAGAACTTGCGACGCATGTCAAAGGTTCGCCGCAAAACCTCACTCTCCAGCAGCAGAGCTAGCACCAATACCATTGTCGTGGCCCTTTGCTCAATGGGGACTTGATATGGTGGGTAAGTTACACAAATCCTGGCCAGGAGGAAAGGAGTACATGCTAGTAGCTGTCGATAAGTTTACAAAGTGGATAGAAGCAAATCCGATAAATTCACCAGATGGAGCATCCGCAGTAAAATTCGTAAAAGGCCTCGTCTTCAGATTTGGAGTGCCCCACAAAGATCGTCACGTACAACGGCAGCAACTTCACATCCCATGAATTCAAAGATTATTGCGAAGAGGTGGGTATTAAGCTGAACTTTGCGTCAGTTGCACATCCTCAAACCAATGGGCAAGTCGAGAAAGCCAATGGCATCATCTGCAATGGTATCAAGAAGCGCTTGTTAGGACCACTGGAAAAAGCTCGACATACCTGGCCAGAAGAACTACCAAGCGTGTTGTGGAGCATCCGAACAACACCAAACACAAGAACGCAGAAACTCCGTTTTTCCCGGTTCATGGAGCAGAGGCAAGACTACCAATCGAGATAGAGCACAACTCTCCACGTGTCGCTGAATATGATGAAGAAACGTCGAGAAGAGTGCTAGAAGACGACGTCGACGCACTTGATGAAGCTCGAGATGAAGTATTATCTCGGGTAACCAAATATCAACAGGACTTGAAGAATTACCACAGTCGACGTTTGCGGCCAAGATCTTTTCAGGTGGGAGACCTAGTTCTTCGGCTCACGCAAAAAAGTCATGAAAAACTCGAGTCACCATGGCTTGGCCCTTACATTGTCACGGAAGTAATTGGAGGAGGAGCATACAGAATAAAGGACAAAAAGACAGGGGTGGAGGAGCCAAACCCCTGGAACGTGGCGCAACTTAGGCGTTTTTACGCCTAGAGTCAAAATATAGTCTTTGTAAAGCTTCAATGTATTGAAACGCCCGCGAGTTTTCAGACGCACTCTTTTCCTTTTTCGGGGCACCGAGTGGGGCCGGAGAAGGTTTTTAATGAGGCGGGCTCGCGGTGCTGCAATATAATAAAGATAGTGACAATATAACTTTTCTTCTTTATCGACATGACCAAAGTCTTCGCTCCGACGAATTTCAATATAGTTCATCGACAAAAGGAAAAACTTGCCTTGGTATTCAAATACCTCGTGAGTCAACAAAAATACAAAATAGTACTCAATAAAAAGCTTGGGGGCTCATATTCGCCTTAAATATATAAATGCCTTGGTTCAAAACCTCGCAAGTATACAAATATAGTAAAGAGTCACCGAAACACTCGGGGGCTAAACAAACAGAGAAATATAATGATTGCTTTACAATATAGTCATGGATTACAAAGGAAAAATATCTACAAGAAGAAACTAACTAGTCTTGATTCAATATGTCATCAAGAGTAACCCTGTTTTCCTCAGGAGCAGCACCAAGAAAATCGGCATAATGGCCATCGGCAAAAAAGTCGGCATCCATCCGAAGTAGGTCCTCAATCATTTCTTCGGCTATAGGCGTAACCTTCGTGTTAATCCTGTCAACACCAACTCTCCGCCGTTTTACTTTTTGGTGAACTTTCTCGACAACCTGGGTAAGGTCAAGCTTCGAGTGGCAGATTTGGAGCATGATAAGGGCAAATCTGGCGCCAGCTACTAGTTGAGCCTTGACAAAATCATGGATACTGCGAGCATCCTTGAACCTTTCCATCAATTCAGGAAGAGTTTTTGGTTGGACGTTCCGAGGAAACATGGAGTTGTAAACCATGGACAAGGTCTTGGTACAGAATCAAGGAAATCGCGAGTTTGAGAGGCGCGATCTTGAAATCTGACAATTTGGCGGGTCCTCTCTGGGGTAGCCCAAAACAACGAACCATGGTCCAGGGAAAGATTAACAAGGAGGGTTGTCCTAGCATTTACCCTCTCTTCCTCGGCAGCAGCATCAACAAAGGCACCTATCAAAACAAAGAAGTGGAAACCTCTAAGAAACAATAGCATGAAGATAAAGAATATCAGCGGACGAAACAGGCATACCCGACATATCTGCACTGGCTTCATTCATTAATTCGAGCATGAAATTTTCTCGAGTAGTTGCCTTTTCAGCTTCGGAAGCAGCAATTTCCTTAGCAGCCACGGCTTCGTGAGCTTGTTGAAGAGCAATTTTTTCGGCTTCAGATGACTTACGAGATTGCTCCATCATCACAAGTGTTTGCTTCTTCGCATATTGAAGTTGTTGCCGAAGTTCATCCAGTTCTTGCGACAAGGTATCGTCGACAGGAGCGGTATCACCAAAAGCTTTCCTCGCGCGGGAAGAAGAAGGCGAAACATTGGAAGGAGCAGAAGATGGAGTATAGTTATCAAATATCAACTGAAAAATAAACAAGACAACATCAAATAACAAGCAAAGATAGAAGTCTTCATTAATCTCTTGGAATAATTACAAGGGCATTACAGTGGAGTTAAGAAAGTACGTGTCGCCAAATGACTACTTTGGCGACAGAAGCAAAAGAAACAGAAAGAAAAACAGAGGCATGCAACTAGACCTCCGGCCTCGAGGAGCTAGGAGTTGAAGCTGGCTTGATCCCCAGATACGCCAAGATCTTCTTCGTGTTGGGCTTGGCCGCCTTGATCAGCGACCTCCATCTTGACTGCTCTATCTCGATCGGTGTCGCCAACCTTCATCCAATCAAGCGTCTGTTGGCTGTCAGCAACCAGGGCAACAGTACTCTCGACAGCAACCTTCATATTCTCCTGACGCATCTTCAATCCCAGGTCTTCCGACAAATTGAAAAGCTTGGCAAGGGCAAGGAAAGTCGAAGGTTCCTCTTTCTTCGGGAAGAAGTAGGGGAATAACGCCGACAAACTTGCACTGGCATTGGCCACGCCTTCGCGAATTTCACGCCCATGAAATTCCAGAAGAGAAAGTGCGTCAAGAAGAGGGTCCTTGACGGGATTTTCCAAGTCAAAATCTTGGTCTGTTTGGGCTGCCACATGAGACCGAACATTAGTCGAAAACCAAGAAACAGGACGTACAATAAAACGAAGGGATGGATGATATTACTTAGCGTACGTCGACTTTGCGACTTCAAGCGCTTGATGATATCTTGCTCACGTGCAGCTTGTGCAGTTTTACGCTCATTCAAGGCAGATTCAGCATCTGTGAGACTTTTACGCAACGCTTCAACACTAGCAGCTTTCACCTTGGCTTCATCAGCCTCGGCCTTGGCTTCACTAGCAGCAAGTTCAGCTTTCTTGCGAGCCGCCTCACTTTGCTCGAGTTTTTGAGCAAGTGCGTCGACACGTTCGTTGGCCTCTGAAAGTTTTTCTGTCGAGATATGAAAAAGAAAGAAAAGAAAGATCAAAAAATATCGACAAGCAACAGGAATAGAAAGTCAAAGAAAAATAGCAAGTATAAAAGTCGTTACCTTCGGCTCTGGCGGCATATTCACGGTACCCAACAAATTGGGACCCGATCCGAAGAAGCTCTTTGATCATTGGCTGTTCAAAGGTAAGTACATCAAAAGAAACGTAGGCATGAAAAAGAGAAAAGGTGTGAAAAAACAAAATAAGGAAAATATAGATGCCGACAAACTTACATCATCTAAGAGCAGAGTCGACGAACTGCCCAACTGAGGGGCAGGATCAACAATCTTTTCAACCCGTGCCCTTTTTGGTGAAGGGGCACGGGGGCTCGAAGGAGGAGTAGATGTATCAACATTTTGTTGAGGAGGCGACGATTCCTCCCCTTCAACTGGTTTTTCTGAAATTACTAAAGTATGTGACGTGCTCGTTCGAGCAGCCACATCTAAAGTTGGAGTTTCTTCATCATCACTGTGACAAAATAGTGGCAGCATAAAAAGCAAGGCAAAATAAAAATTCTTCAAATAAAAAAGGAAAAGAGCAAGGAACCTACGAGCTGATGATACTCTCGATGTATGGATCATAAGCTGCTTTTCGAGGTGCAGGAGCAGTTTCTTCGGGTTTCGAGGTCCCGGAATCTTCGGCATTGCTCCTTTTCCTTTTGCTCTTCGGAGAAACAGCAGGAGGAGGAGATTGTGCTGATGTTGTATCTTCGAGGCAGCATCCTTCTCGGTAGATCCCGCAGATTTTCGAGAATCATGGTTCATTCACAAAAGAGGGGGTCTCTGGTTGACATCATCGACAACGGCTCTTTCTTCGACCTCTCCATCCTCAGGAAGAGGAGGAAGGGAAGCCATAGTAGGATGATTCTACAAAGAAATAGTGACAAAAGAGAATAAGTGAGATACCACTGCAAATAAGATACGAGGAACAGTTCAAAACAAGATAAAACTTCGAGAAGACAAAATACCTCGGGAAGAGGATTGGAAGCACTGTATGGTTCCACTCGACAGGAGGAGGGAATAGGATCCTTCTTGCCTAATCGAGAAATTCTTCGAACCAATTTTTCCAAGTCCTTTACAGAAAGATCACTGGAGATTCTGTTGGCGTCATTTTCACCAGAATACGTCCAAAGGGGATTTTTGCGAGCCTGAAGAGGCTGCACTCTAATCCTAAGGAAGTAGGCAGTAATTTGAACACCAGATAGCTCTTTGCCTCGAGTGTTTTGAAGATGACGGATACGAGCCATGAGCGCCTCTGTCGCCTTTTTCTCTTCTTCAGAAGCTTCGGCATCCCACGAACGGCGACCCATAATACAGGCACTTCCGTCGAAAGGAACTATGTTGTGCTCCACGTAATTGGCGCTTTCTTCGTGGATGTAGAGCCATCTCTTGCGCCATCCTTGGACAGAGTCGGGAAACTTGACGTCGAAGTAATCGACATCAGTGCGGACACAGATAACAACGCCACCTATGTTATAGGTGACGTTGTGAGAGCCATTGCGGCGGAGGCAGAAAATACGCTTCCACAGAGCCCAATTAGGAGGGACTCCGAGGAAGCATTCGCAAAGGGTGATAAAAATAGAAATGTGGAGGATGGAATTGGGAGTCAGTTGGTGCAGCTGAATCCCATAAACAAAGAGAAGACCGCGGAGAAAATCATGAATTGGGGTAGAGAGGCCACGGATGAGATGATCAACAAAACTAACCCGATACTCCATTGGAGGCTTGGGGTAGCTTTCTTCGCTAGGAAAGCGGATGGCGTCCTCCTTCGTCATGAGGCCGAGCCTCTTCAGCGTGTTGATGTCTTGATTGGAGATTTTGGATCTCTCCCACTCAAGATCCTCGGCGGCCATCTTGGATTCCGGCGTGCTGTGGCGAGTCAGACGCGTGCGCGGTGGCATCAACGGCAGTGGGCAGAGCAATGTATGTGCGTACGGAAGATTGGAGAGAGTTGGGCGCAGGGGAAGTTTTGCGAAAAGGAACAGGTGAGCGGCGCAAGCGAGGGGATGAACGAAGGTTGAAGAAGGGTTTATATAAGATTCGGGTGAAGCAGTGTGCCGTTGGATGAAGAAATCGTGTGGTGAGGATGGATCTTCTAGACACAAGGGCAAAAGAGTATTTTTACTGAAATAGGCGTTACCGTACGTGCGCCAGGAAAAGCGGAGGACGTGTGTCCACTACTTGCACGACGTGTCAACGTGGTGAAAGTAATGGACCCACAGGACAGAAAATTCACGACTACTTGTCAAGGATGAAGTAAATTTGATTAAGAGAAGAATGTCGACAAGGAAGTATTCAGAGATTGGCGACAGGATGAAATATTCAATACTTCGGGAGCCTTTGATCAAATACAAGTTTTTGCCCAAATGCTCGGGGGCTACTCCGACAAAAAGTAAAATTTCGAGTATGACAATATAGAAAATGTTGAGCCTACAACCAAGCACAAGTTCTTGGCTGTAGCCTCAAGCTACTCCCATCGGGAGCGCTGTTCGCGCACCCGAGAAATATAAAAATAAAGAGAGAGAAGAAGAAGAAGAGGAAAGAGTTCATATTGCGAAATAATGACAAAATAGCGATAAGGTGGAATAAAATGTTGAGCCTACAACCAAGCACAAGTTCTTGGCTGTAGCCTCGGGGGCTACTCCCATCGGGAACGCTGTTCGCGTGCCCGATGAAATTAACAAAGGAAAAATAGAAGAGCAAGAGAGTATATTTCGAGTTATAATTAACTCTACATATACTCCCATCGGGAGAACAATATAAGTCATATTTGACTCAATAAAATGTGCCATTCCAACAGCCGGAAAAGCACTCGACAATATATTCTCAGAACGCCAAAGTTGCGATCAATTTCTGAATGCCGCAAATTTGCGAAGGTAAGACCCCAGAATCCATTCTGCTGGGCGTGGCATCGCCAAAGACTGCGCTCTGCTACTTTTATCCGTATCAACAGATACGAAGAAAAATCCTAACGGACGCGTTAGGTACCCGATAAATTTGACTGGGACTCGACGTAATGGTAAGACCTTAAGCGGCACCTGTCGAAGTTTACACCAGTATCCCGAGATCATGTCCAGGGACGTGATTTTGAAGTAGGTTTTTGCGGATTGCCACTAGAGCAGTTAACTAGTACCTGATCCGTCAGATGAACTAGCCCCAATTACCAATATCCCTGTACAATATAGAATTTTATGAGAAGAAATATAGAAAGTTAAGGCTTTCGGGTAAAAATAAACAGTGGAGATTTTCCCTGACTTTACAATTCAAGCAAAATCTCGGGGGCTACTGACATAGGCATCCCAAATGGGCCTGCCGAATATAGTACCCGGGGTTTATTGAAGGCCCACTACCCGAAGAATAAGAAGATTCGGGAGCCCAAGATGCGTTTAAGGAAGAAATAGAGTTGTAATAGGAAGTGTTGTTTGTAATCTGGCGGGACGAGTTAGAAACCGTCCCGGACTCTGTAAACTTGTATAGCACGAATCCCTCGGCTTTACCTCATATATAAGGGGGAGTCGAGGGACAAAAGAAAGAACCGAATCATTGTCTGCAAACCCTAGTTTTCACAATCGTCGAGTACTTTTCGGCTGAAACCTTCGAGATCTACTTACCCTCTACTTCTAACTAAACCCTAGCCTACAATCCATAGGCATTGACAAGTTAATCCCTTGTCAGTCTACCCCATATTATTCATGTAAATTCCAAGGGTAGAAGTGTGGGGCATGCATTGGTGCACCCATGTGCCAAGTGTGGCCTCACCCTGGCATCCCCAGCCACTTGATTTGCCCCAAAAGTGCATGTTTTGGCCTAAAACCCTATATTTGGGGTGTCTGGGTGCAACCCACCATGGTCTACCCCATATTATTCATGTAAATTCCAAGGGTAGCAGTGTGGGGCATGCATTGGTGCACCCATGTGCCAAGTGTGGCCTCACCCTGGCATCCCCAGCCACTTGATTTGCCCCAAAAGTGCATGTTTTGGCCTAAAACCCTATATTTGGGGTGTCTGGGTGCAACCCACCATGGTCTACCCCATATTATTCATGTAAATTCCAAGGGTGGCAGTGTGGGGCATGCATTGGTGCACCCATGTGCCAAGTGTGGCCTCACCCTGGCATCCCCAGCCACTTGATTTGCCCAAAAGTGCATGTTTTGGCCTAAAACCCTATATTTGGGGTGTCTGGGTGCAACTCACCATGGTCTACCCCATATTATTCATGTAAATTCCAAGGGTAGCAGTGTGGGGCATGCATTGGTGCACCCATGTCCCAAGTGTGGCCTCACCCTGGCATCCCCGTCCACTTGATTTGCCCCAAAAGTGCATGTTTTGGCCTAAAACCCTATATTTGGGGTGTCTGGGTGCAACCCACCATGGTCTACCCCATATTATTCATGTAAATTCCAAGGGTAGCAGTGTGGGGCATGCATTGGTGCACCCATGTGCCAAGTGTGGCCTCACCCTGGCATCCCCAGCCACTTGATTTGCCCCAAAAGTGCATGTTTTGGCCTAAAACCCTATATTTGGGGTGTCTGGGTGCAACTCACCATGGTCTACCCCATATTATTCATGTAAATTCCAAGGGTAGAAGTGTGGGGCATGCATTGGTGCACCCATGTCCCAAGTGTGGCCTCACCCTGGCATCCCCAGCCACTTGATTTGCCCCAAAAGTGCATGTTTTGGCCTAAAACCCTATATTTGGGGTGTCTGGGTGCAACCCACCATGGTCTACCCCATATTATTCATGTAAATTCCAAGGGTAGCAGTGTGGGGCATGCATTGGTGCACCCATGTGCCAAGTGTGGCCTCACCCTGGCATCCCCATCCACTTGATTTCCCCAAAAGTGCATGTTTTGGCCTAAAACCCTATATTTGGGGTGTCTGGGTGCAACCCACCATGGTCTACCCCATATTATTCATGTAAATTCCAAGGGTAGCAGTGTGGGAAATGTATTGGTGCACCCATGTGCCAAGTGTGGCCTCACCCTGGCATCCCCAGCCACTTGATTTGCCCCAAAAGTGCATGTTTTGGCCTAAAACCCTATATTTGGGGTGTCTGGGTGCAACTCACCATGGTCTACCCCATATTATTCATGTAAATTCCAAGGGTAGCAGTGTGGGGCATGCATTGGTGCACCCATGTGCCAAGTGTGGCCTCACCTGGCATCCCCAGCCACTTGATTTGCCCCAAAAGTGCATGTTTTGGCCTAAAACCCTATATTTGGGGTGTCTGGGTGCAACCCACCATGGTCTACCCCATATTATTCATGTAAATTCCAAGGGTAGCAGTGTGGGGCATGCATTGGTGCACCCATGTGCCAAGTGTGGCCTCACCCTGGCATCCCCAGCCACTTGATTTGCCCCAAAAGTGCATGTTTTGCCTAAAACCCTATATTTGGGGTGTCTGGGTGCAACTCACCATGGTCTACCCCATATTATTCATGTAAATTCCAAGGGTAGCAGTTTGGGGCATGCATTGGTGCACCCACGTGCCAAGTGTGGCCTCACCCTGGCATCCCCAGCCACTTGATTTGCCCCAAAAGTGCATGTTTTGGCCTAAAACCCTATATTTGGGGTGTCTGGGTGCAACTCACCATGGTCTACCCCATATTATTCATGTAAATTCCAAGGGTAGAAGTGTGGGTCATGCATTGGTGCACCCATGTGCCAAGTGTGGCCTCACCCTGGCATCCCCAGCCACTTGATTTACCCCAAAAGTGCATGTTTTGGCCTAAAACCCTATATTTGGGGTGTCTGGGTGCAACCCACCATGGTCTACCCCATATTATTCATGTAAATTCCAAGGGTAGCAGTGTGGGGCATGCATTGGTGCACCCATGTGCCAAGTGTGGCCTCACCCTGGCATCCCCAGCCACTTGATTTGCCCCAAAAGTGCATGTTTTGACCTAAAACCCTATATTTGGGGTGTCTGGGTGCAACTCACCATGGTCTACCCCATATTATTCATGTAAATTCCAAGGGTAGAAGTGTGGGGCATGCATTGGTGCACCCATGTGCAAAGTGTGGCCTCACCCTGGCATCCCCAGCCACTTGATTTGCCCCAAAAGTGCATGTTTTGGCCTAAAACCCTATATTTGGGGTGTCTGGGTGCAACCCACCATGGTCTACCCCATATTATTCATGTAAATTCCAAGGGGAGCAGTGTGGGGCATGCATTGGTGCACCCATGTGCCAAGTGTGGCCTCACCCTGGCATCCCCATCCACTTGATTTGCCCCAAAAGTGCATGTTTTGGCCTAAAACCCTATATTTGGGGCGTCTGGGTGCAACTCACCATGGTCTACCCCAGATTATTCATGTAAATTCCAAGGGTAGCAGTGTGGGGCATGCATTGGTGCACCCATGTGCCAAGTGTGGCCTCACCCTGGCATCCCCAGCCACTTGATTTGCCCCAAAAGTGCATGTTTTGGCCTAAAACCCTATATTTGGGGTGTCTGGGTGCAACTCACCATGGTCTACCCCATATTATTCATGTAAATTCCAAGGGTGGCAGTGTGGGGCATGCAATGGTGCACCCATGTGCCAAGTGTGGCCTCACCCTGGCATCCCCAGCCACTTGATTTGCCCCAAAAGTGCATGTTTTGGCCTAAAACCCTATATTTGGGGTGTCTGGGTGCAACTCACCATGGTCTACCCCATATTATTCATGTAAATTCCAAGGGTAGTAGTTTGGGGCATGCATTGGTGCACCCATGTGCCAAGTGTGGCCTCACCCTGGCATCCCCAGCCACTTGATTTGCCCCAAAAGTGCATGTTAATTTTGGCCTAAAACCCTATATTTGGGGTGTCTGGGTGCAACTCACCATGGTCTACCCCATATTATTCATGTAAATTCCAAGGGTGGCAGTGTGGGTCATGCATTGGTGCACCCATGTGCCAAGTGTGGCCTCACCCTGGCATCCCCAGCCACTTGATTTGCCCCAAAAGTGCATGTTTTGGCCTAAAACCCTATATTTGGGGTGTCTGGGTGCAACCCACCATGGTCTACCCCAGATTATTCATGTAAATTCCAACGGTAGCAGTGTGGGGCATGCATTGGTGCACCCATGTGCCAAGTGTGGCCTCACCCTGGCATCCCCAGCCACTTGATTTGCCCCAAAAGTGCATGTTTTGGCCTAAAACCCTATATTTGGGGTGTCTGGGTGCAACCCACCAAGGTCTACCCCATATTATTCATGTAAATTCCAAGGGTAGCAGTGTGGGGCATGCATTGGTGCACCCATGTGCCAAGTGTGGCCTCACCCTGGCATCCCCAGCCACTTGATTTGCCCCAAAAGTGCATGCTTTGGCCTAAAACCCTATATTTGGGGTGTCTGGGTGCAACTCACCATGGTATACCCCATATTATTCATGTAAATTCCAAGGGTAGCAGTGTGGGGCATGCATTGGTGCACCCATGTCCCAAGTGTGGCCTCACCCTGGCATCCCCATCCACTTGATTTGCCCCAAAAGTGCATGTTTTGGCCTAAAACCCTATATTTGGGGTGTCTGGGTGCAACCCACCATGGTCTACCCCATATTATTCATGTAAATTCCAAGGGTAGCAGTGTGGGGCATGCATTGGTGCACCCATGTGCCAAGTGTGGCCTCACCCTGGCATCCCCAGCCACTTGATTTGCCCCAAAAGTGCATGTTTTGGCCTAAAACCCTATATTTGGGGTGTCTGGGTGCAACTCACCATGGTCTACCCCATATTATTCATGTAAATTCCAAGGGTGGCAGTGTGGGGCATGCATTGGTGCACCCATGTGCCAAGTGTGGCCTCACCCTGGCATCCCCAGCCACTTGATTTGCCCCAAAAGTGCATGTTTTGGCCTAAAACCCTATATTTGGGGTGTATGGGTGCAACCCACCATGGTCTACCTCATATTATTCATGTAAATTCCAAGGGTAGCAGTGTGGGGCATGCATTGGTGCACCCATGTGCCAAGTGTGGCCTCACCCTGGCATCCCCAGCCACTTGATTTGCCCCAAAAGTGCATGTTTTGGCCTAAAACCCTATATTTGGGGTGTCTGGGTGCAACTCACCATGGTCTACCCCATATTATTCATGTAAATTACAAGGGTAGAAGTGTGGGGCATGTATTGGTGCACCCATGTGCCAAGTGTGGCCTCACCCTGGCATCCCCAGCCACTTGATTTGCCCCAAAAGTGCATGTTTTGGCCTAAAACCCTATATTTGGGGTGTCTGGGTGCAACCCACCATGGTCTACCCCAGATTATTCATGTAAATTCTAAGGGTAGCAGTGTGGGGCAACTATTGGTGCACCCATGTGCCAAGTGTGGCCTCACCCTGGCATCCCCAGCCACTTGATTTGCCCCAAAAGTGCATGTTTTGGCCTAAAACCCTATATTTGGGGTGTCTGGGTGCAACCCACCATGGTCTACCCCATATTATTCATGTAAATTCCAAGGGTGGCAGTGTGGGGCATGCAATGGTGCACCCATGTGCCAAGTGTGGCCTCACCCTGGCATCCCCAGCCACTTGATTTGCCCCAAAAGTGCATGTTTTGGCCTAAAACCCTTTATTTGGGGTGTCTGGGTGCAACTCACCATGGTCTACCCCATATTATTCATGTAAATTCCAAGGGTGGCAGTGTGGGGCATGCATTGGTGCACCCATGTGCCAAGTGTGGCCTCACCCTGGCATCCCCAGCCACTTGATTTGCCCCAAAAGTGCATGTTTTGGCCTAAAACCCTATATTTGGGGTGTCTGGGTGCAACTCACCATGGTCTACCCCATATTATTCATGTAAATTCCAAGGGTGGCAGTGTGGGGCATGCATTGGTGCACCCATGTGCCAAGTGTGGCCTCACCCTGGCATCCCCAGCCACTTGATTTGCCCCAAAAGTGCATGTTTTGGCCTAAAACCCTATATTTGGGGTGTCTGGGTGCAACCCACCATGGTCTACCCCAGATTATTCATGTAAATTCTAAGGGTAGCAGTGTGGGGCAACTATTGGTGCACCCATGTGCCAAGTGTGGCCTCACCCTGGCATCCCCAGCCACTTGATTTGCCCCAAAAGTGCATGTTTTGGCCTAAAACCCTATATTTGGGGTGTCTGGGTGCAACCCACCATGGTCTACCCCATATTATTCATGTAAATTCCAAGGGTGGCAGTGTGGGGCATGCAATGGTGCACCCATGTGCCAAGTGTGGCCTCACCCTGGCATCCCCAGCCACTTGATTTGCCCCAAAAGTGCATGTTTTGGCCTAAAACCCTTTATTTGGGGTGTCTGGGTGCAACTCACCATGGTCTACCCCATATTATTCATGTAAATTCCAAGGGTGGCAGTGTGGGGCATGCATTGGTGCACCCATGTGCCAAGTGTGGCCTCACCCTGGCATCCCCAGCCACTTGATTTGCCCCAAAAGTGCATGTTTTGGCCTAAAACCCTATATTTGGGGTGTCTGGGTGCAACTCACCATGGTCTACCCCATATTATTCATGTAAATTCCAAGGGTGGCAGTGTGGGGAATGCATTGGTGCACCCATGTGCCAAGTGTGGCCTCACCCTGGCATCCCCAGCCACTTGATTTGCCCCAAAAGTGCATGTTTTGGCCTAAAACCCTATATTTGGGGCGTCTGGGTGCAACTCACCATGGTCTACCCCATATTATTCATGTACATTCCAAGGGTAGCACTGTGGGGCATGCATTGGTGCACCCATGTGCCAAGTGTGGCCTCACCCTGGCATCCTGATACGTCTCCGACGTATCGATAATTTCTTATGTTCCATGCCACATTATTGATGTTATCTACATGTTTTATGCACACTTTATGTCATATTCGTGCATTTTCTGGAACTAACCTATTAACAAGATGCCGAAGTGCCGATTCTTTGTTCTGCTGATTTTGGTTTCAGAAATCCTAGTAAGGAAATATTCTCGGAATTGGACGAAATCAAAGCCCAGGGGCCTATTTTCTCACGAAGCTTCCAGAAGTCCGAAGGAGAGACGAAGAGGGGCCACGGAGGGGCCACACCCTAGGGCGGCGCGGCCCCCTTGGCCGCGCGGCCCTGTGGTGTGGGGCCCCGTGCCGCCTCTTGACCTGCCCTCTCGCCTATAAAAAGTCTCCGTGACGAAACCCCGGCATCGAGAACCACGATACGGAAAACCTTCCAGAGACGCCGCCGCCGCCGATCCCATCTCGGGGGATCCAGGAGATCGCCTCCGGCACCCTGCCGGAGAGGGGAATCATCTCCCGGAGGACTCTACGCCGCCATGGTCGCCTCCGGTGTGATGTGTGAGTAGTCTACCCCTGGACTATGGGTCCATAGCAGTAGCTAGATGGTTGTCTTCTCCCCATTGTGCTATCATTGTCGGATCTTGTGAGCTGCCTAACATGATCAAGATCATCTATCTGTAATTCTATATGTTGCGTTTGTTGGGATCCGATGAATAGAGAATACTTGTTATGTTGATTATCAAAGCTATGCTTATGTGTTGTTTATGATCTTGCATGCTCTCCGTTATTAGTAGATGCTCTGGCCAAGTTGATGCTAGTAACTCCAAGAGGGAGTATTTATGCTCGATAGTGGGTTCATGCCTCTGTGAATCTGGAGGAGTGACAAGAACCACTAAGGTTATGGATGTGCTGTTGCCACTAGGGATAAAACATTAGTGCTATGTTCAAGGATGTAGTCAGTAGTTCCATTACGCGCAATGCTTATTGCAATTGTCTGGTGTTAGCAACTTCATACCGGAGGGGGTTCGGATGATAACCTGAAGGTGGACTTTTTAGGCATAGATGCAGTTGGATGACGGTCTATGTACTTTGTCGTAATGCCCAATTAAATCTCACTATACTCATCATGATATGTATGTGCATGGTCATGCTCTCTTTATTTGTCAATTGCCCAACTGTAATTTGTTCACCCAACATGCTGTTCGTCTTATGGGAGAGACACCTCTAGTGAACCTGTGGACCCCGGTCCAATTCTCTTTACCTTGAAATACAATCTACTGCAATACTGTTCTACTGTTTTCTGCAAACAATCATCTTCCACACAATACGGTTAATCCTTTGTTACAGAAGCCGGTGAGATTGACAACCTCACTGTTTCGTTGGGGCAAAGTACTTTGGTTGTGTTGTGCAGGTTCCACGTTGGCGCCGGAATCTCTGGTGTTGCGCCGCACTACATCCCGCCGCCATCAACCTTCAACGTGCTTCTTGGCTCCTCCTGGTACGATACACCTTGGTTACTTGCTGAGGGAAACCTTGCTGCTGGGCGCATCAGACCATCCTCTTGGGGTTGCCCAACGAACGTGTGAACTACACGCCATCAAGCTCTTTTTCGGGCGCCGTTGCCGGGGAGATCAAGACACGCTGCAAGGGGAGTCTCCACTTCTCAATCTCTTTACTTTGTTTTTGTCTTGCTTAGTTTTATTTACTACTTTGTTTGCTGCACTAAATCAAAATACAAAAAAATTAGTTGCTAGTTTTACTTTACTTGCTATCTTGTTTGCTATATCAAAAACACAAAAAAATTAGTTTACTTGCATTTACTTTACTTATTTCATCATGTTTCCTTTTAATTTTACCACAAAAGACATACCGGTAGGACGTGGGTCTATAGTTGGGAGAAATAATATAGAAGAATTTTTCAATCATGTTAGTACTATTGAAAATTTTGAAGATAGACACTTGGTAGACCTTGCGCCTACTTATGAAATTGCTGCTGCGCATTTAGTTCGCCTGTTGGAAACTAAATTTGTTAATCTTAATCCTATAATCCAACACATGTTTTTCACACTTGGTGATATGGAAGAGGGGGAAAAGAAAGATTTTGTATTAGAAACCCTTCTTAGAGAATTTGGTGGTTTAGCAAGAGAAGCTAGAAAGGTGTTTGCTAAATTCAATATGCTTGGTTCTCCTACTAATTTTGTTAGTCTCCTTGAAAAGATGGATATGGATAGAATAAGATTCACTAATAATATTGATGATAGAGGGGAGATCAAAGCACCAATACCATGTAAGCTCCTGGCTATGAATGATGCATTAGAAAATAACTATACTTGGCTAGTTCCTGAAAATTTGTTTGATGAGAGTAGCACGCCTAAGACTAATGAAAAGGGAGATGCTGAAACTTATGTATCCAATATACTATGCCTAGTTGAGAAAACTCCACACCCCGCTGAGAATGCATCACCCTTCGATAATACTTGATACACACTTTCTGCGCCTAGCTGAAAGGCGTTAAAGAAAAACGCTTATGGGAGACAACCCATATTTTTACCTACAGTACTTTGTTTTTATTTTGTGTCTTGGAAGTTGTTTACTACTGTAGCAACCTCTCCTTATCTTAGTTTTGAGTTTTGTTGTGCCAAGTTAAGCCGTTGATAGAAAAGTAAGTACTAGATTTGGATTACTGCACAGTTCCAGATTTCTTTGCTGTCACGAATCTGGGTCCACCTCCCTGTAGGTAACTCAGAAAATTAAGCCAATTTACGTGCATGATCCTCAGATATGTACGCAACTTTCATTCAATTTGAGCATTTTCATTTGAGCAAGTCTGGTGCCATTTTAAAATTCGTCAATACGAACTATTCTGTTTTGACAGATTCTGCCTTTTATTTCGCATTGCCTCTTTCGCTATGTTGGATGAATTTCTTTGATCCATTAATGTCCAGTAGCATTATGCAATGTCCAGAAGTGTTAAGAATGATTGTGTCACCTCTGAATATGTCAATTTATATTGTGCACTAACCCTCTAATGAGTTGTTTCGAGTTTGGTGTGGAGGAAGTTTTCAAGGATCAAGAGAGGAGTATGATGCAACATGATCAAGGAGAGTGAAAGCTCTAAGCTTGGGGATGCCCCGGTGGTTCACCCCTGCATATATCAAGAAGACTCAAGCGTCTAAGCTTGGGGATGCCCAAGGCATCCCCTTCTTCATCGACAACATTATCAGGTTCCTCCCCTGAAACTATATTTTTATTCCATCACATCTTATGTGCTTTTTCTTGGAGCGTCGGTTTGTTTTTGTTTTTTTTGTTTTGTTTGAATAAAATGGATCCTAGCATTCACTTTATGGGAGAGATACACGCTCCGCTGTAGCATATGGACAAGTATGTCCTTGGTTTCTACTCATAGTATTCATGGCGAAGTTTCTCCTTCGTTAAATTGTTATATGGTTGGAATTGGAAAATGATACATGTAGTAATTGCTATAAATGTCTTGGGTAATGTGATACTTGGCAATTGTTGTGCTCATGATTAAGCTCTTGCATCATATGCTTTGCACCCATTAATGAAGAAATACATAGAGCATGCTAAAATTTGGTTTGCATATTTGGTTTCTCTAAGGTCTAGATAATTTCTAGTATTGAGTTTGAACAACAAGGAAGACGGTGTAGAGTCTTATAATGTTTTCAATATGTCTTTTATGTGAGTTTTGCTGCACCGGTTCATCCTTGTGTTTGTTTCAAATAAGCCTTGCTAGCCTAAACCTTGTATCGAGAGGGAATACTTCTCATGCATCCAAAATACTTGAGCCAACCACTATGCCATTTGTGTCCACCATACCTACCTACTACATGGTATTTTCCGCCATTCCAAAGTAAATTGCTTGAGTGCTACCTTTAAAATTCCATCATTCACCTTTGCAATATATAGCTCATGGGACAAATAGCTTTAAACTATTGTGGTATTGAATATGTAATTATGCACTTTATCTCTTATTAAGTTGCTTGTTGTGCGATAACCATGTTTACTGGGACGCCATCAACTACTCTTTGTTGAATTTCATGTGAGTTGCTATGCATGTTCGTCTTGTCTGAAGTAAGAGAGATCTACCACCATAGGGTTAAGCATGCATATGTTAGAGAAGAACATTGGGCCGCTAACTAAAGCCATGTTCCATGGTGGAAGTTTCAGTTTTGGACAACAATCCTCAAATCTCAAATGAGAAAATTATTAATTGTTGTTATATGCTTATGCATAAAAGAGGAGTCCATTATCTGTTGTCTATGTTGTCCCGGTATGGATGTCTAAGTTGAAGAATAATCAATAGCGAGAAATCCAATGCGAGCTTTCTCCTTAGACCTTTGTACAGGTGGCATAGAGGTACCCCTTTGTGACACTTGGTAAAAACAATGCATTGTGATGATCCGGTAGTCCAAGCTAATTAGGACAAGGTGCGGGCACTATTAGTATACTATGCATGAGGCTTGCAACTTGTAAGATATAATTTACATGATACATATGCTTTATTACTACCGTTGACAAAATTGTTTCATGTTTTCAAAATCAAAGCTCTAGCACAAATATAGCAATCGATGCTTTTCCTCTATGGAGGACCATTCTTTTACTTTCAATGTTGAGTCAGTTCACCTATTTCTCTCCACCTCAAGAAGCAAACACTTGTGTGAACTATGCATTGATTCCTACATACTTGCTTATTGCACTTATTATATTACTCTATGTTGACAATATCCATGAGATATACATGTTACAAGTTGAAAGCAACCGCTGAAACTTAATCTTCTTTTGTGTTGTTTCAATACCTTTACTTTGAATTATTGCTTTATGAGTTAACTCTTATGCAAGACTTATTGATGCTTGTCTTGAAGTGCTATTCATGAAAAGTCTTTGCTTTATGATTCACTTGTTTACTCATGTCATATACATTGTTTTGATCGCTGCATTCACTACATATGCTTTACAAATAGTATGATCAAGATTATGATGGCATGTCACTCCAGAAATTATCTGTGTTATCGTTTTACCTGCTCGGGACGAGCAGAACTAAGCTTGGGGATGCTGATACGTCTCCGACGTATCGATAATTTCTTATGTTCCATGCCACATTATTGATGTTATCTACATGTTTTATGCACACTTTATGTCATATTCGTGCATTTTCTGGAACTAACCTATTAACAAGATGCCGAAGTGCCAGTTGCTGTTTTCTGCTGATTTTGGTTTCAGAAATCCTAGTAAGGAAATATTCTCGGAATTGGACGAAATCAAAGCCCAGGGGCCTATTTTCTCACGAAGCTTCCAGAAGTCCGAAGGAGAGACGAAGAGGGGCCACGGAGGGGCCACACCCTAGGGCGGCGCGGCCCCCCCCTTGGCCGCGCGGCCCTGTGGTGTGGGGCCCCCGTGCCGCCTCTTGACCTGCCCTCTCGCCTATAAAAAGTCTCCGTGATGAAAACCCCGATCTGAGAACCACGATACGGAAAACCTTCCAGAGACGCCGCCGCCGCCGATCCCATCTCGGGGGATCCAGGAGATCGCCTCCGGCACCCTGCCGGAGAGGGGAATCATCTCCCGGAGGACTCTACGCCGCCATGGTCGCCTCCGGTGTGATGTGTGAGTAGTCTACCCCTGGACTATGGGTCCATAGCAGTAGCTAGATGGTTGTCTTCTCCCCATTGTGCTATCATTGTCGGATCTTGTGAGCTGCCTAACATGATCAAGATCATCTATCTGTAATTCTATATGTTGCGTTTGTTGGGATCCGATGAATAGAGAATACTTGTTATGTTGATTATCAAAGCTATGCTTATGTGTTGTTTATGATCTTGCATGCTCTCCGTTATTAGTAGATGCTCTGGCCAAGTTGATGCTAGTAACTCCAAGAGGGAGTATTTATGCTCGATAGTGGGTTCATGCCTCTGTGAATCTGGAGGAGTGACAAGAACCACTAAGGTTATGGATGTGCTGTTGCCACTAGGGATAAAACATTAGTGCTATGTTCAAGGATGTAGTCACTAGTTACATTATGCGCAATACTTAATGCAATTGTCTGTTGTTAGCAACTTAATACCGGAGGGGGTTCGGATGATAACCTGAAGGTGGACTTTTTAGGCATAGATGCAGTTGGATGACGGTCTATGTACTTTGTCGTAATGCCCAATTAAATCTCACTATACTCATCATGATATGTATGTGCATGGTCATGCTCTCTTTATTTGTCAATTGCCCAACTGTAATTTGTTCACCCAACATGCTGTTCGTCTTATGGGAGAGACACCTCTAGTGAACTGTGGACCCCGGTCCAATTCTCTTTACTGAAATACAATCTCTTTGCAATCTTTGTTCTCTTGTTTTACGCAAACAATCATCTTCCACACAATACGGTTAATCCTTTGTTACAGCAAGCCGGTGAGATTGACAACCTCACTGTTTCGTTGGGGCAAAGTACTTTGGTTGTGTTGTGCAGGTTCCACGTTGGCGCCGGAATCTCTGGTGTTGCGCCGCACTACATCCCGCCGCCATCAACCTTCAACGTGCTTCTTGGCTCCTCCTGGTTCGATAAACCTTGGTTTCTTTCTGAGGGAAAACTTGCTGCTGTGCGCATCATACCTTCCTCTTGGGGTTGCCCAACGAACGTGTGAAATACACGCCATCACATCCCCAGCCACTTGATTTGCCCCAAAAGTGCATGTTTTGGCCTAAAACCCTATATTTGGGGTGTCTGGGTGCAACCCACCATGGTCTACCCCATATTATTCATGTAAATTCCAAGGGTGGCAGTGTGGGGCATGCAATGGTGCACCCATGTGCCAAGTGTGGCCTCACCCTGGCATCCCCAGCCACTTGATTTGCCCCAAAAGTGCATGTTTTGGCCTAAAACCCTATATTTGGGGTGTCTGGGTGCAACCCACCATGGTGTACCCCATATTATTCATGTAAATTCCAAGGGTCGTAGTGTGGGGCATGCATTGGTGCACCCATGTGCCAAGTGTGGCCTCACCCTGGCATCCCCAGCCACTTGATTTGCCCCAAAAGTGCATGTTTTGGCCTAAAACCCTATATTTGCGGTGTCTGGGTGCAACTCACCATGGTCTACCCCATATTATTCATGTAAATTCCAAGGGTAGAAGTGTGGGGCATGCATTGGTGCACCCATGTTCCAAGTGTGGCCTCACCCTGGCATCCCCAGCCACTTGATTTGCCCCAAAAGTGCATGTTTTGGCCTAAAACCCTATATTTTCCCTCTTAAATATAAAAAAGAAAAAAAATTAAACAAAGGCTGCCTTGCTTGGACGATGATCCGGCCAACGAATCGAATTTCCGGCACGAAACGATCAAGCCCACCCACCCAACATATTAGTTAACAACTTTAATTGTGCAGGGCGTAATTTGCGGCAACACGTACTACCCATCACGGGTAACCCACACCCCCACGAACTATATCATCGTCGTCTTTTCACACCGTTTCATCTCAGCGACGTCTGGGCGGCCGACCAAGCAACATCTTTCACATGTTCATCTGAGAGAACTAGTGTTGATCATCGACGGCACCCCTTTGCCATGGATCAGGTATGTCAAGACTTTCACCTGTCGTAATATTATTTGACTTGTCGTCGAGATAGATCGCAAATTAGGTATGGGAGGCCGCCATGGGAATCGACCAGATCAACACATCCAAAATCTCATTGGATAGAGTCGACGCTTCATACTTATTAGATTATACGTACTTAACAGATTCTAGTTCTCCGAAAACCCCTTTCGGGTAGATCATAAACACAAGTATATATAATGTCCTTAGGCCGCCATGTCCTTAATGTGTAATCTACAACTATGGTTAGATCATCCAGGGCAGATTAACGTTTGGGTAAATAATCGATTGTCCCCTCCTTATTTTATCACAAAGATTTGCACTAATCGCCACTAGTTAGATCTCTATATCCGGGACGCTTGAGTATTCCACACAAGAACTCATCAGTTATATGTGTTGTACACTTTGCTAGGTGGCACAACGTGTTAGCCCACGGCGTTGCGGTGCTGCTGTGAGGAAGAACAAAAAGCATATCGTAAGAGGTACACAAATTTAGGACACTCTTGTTTTCCAAGGAAATTGTAATATTCTGGTTTATGTATATAATTTTGTATGCAGGTCCTAACTTTGAGGAGGGTGAGGATTTTGAAGGTTTCATCAGGTATGCCAATCGCGTAAGAATGGATGATGCACAATTTGCTACATTGAAACAGCTAGTTGACAAGCACATGCCAAGAAAGCCACCGTATGTCTGCACGATCAAAAAATCAAACGTCGTGAAGAATAAAGCAAAAATGGTAAGCGCTGGATTACACACCAAATTTTTCACAGTTTCCTAACATAGCTGATTGAATTCTCTAATTGACTGTAATCTTATATGCAGTACTTCTCGAGGGGATTCACACTAAACCACATTGCTAGGCATACACAGCTACCAGCAGAAATAGAAGTTTATTCATCGAATACTAAAATTGCAACATTTAAGATGGTGATGAGCAAGTCACAGGTCAATGGAAAAGGCAAAGGAGGTGCCATGATAACAACAAACTGGATGGAGGTTGTGAAGAAGACTAATATGAGAGTTAAAAACGTGTTTGTGCTCTGGTTCCGTGGTAGCCGCGGTGGTGGTCTCAAGCTTCTGGTTGATATTCTCTGAAATCAACAAAGGCATTACATTATTTTTACAATTAGCTTATTTGTCCAAGTTGGAAGTCATGCTGAGACATTTTGATGTTTGTTGCAAACTTTATTTGACGTTTATGTCATACTGTTTTCAAATTATTCATGAATGTCAGTAGTGGTTCAAATTTTAAGTTTACTGAAATTATAATGCATTGTAACCACGAAAAAACGCCGTGAAATAACCTTGCTCTCCGTCCATCTCCTCTCATTCCGACTATCAAACGCCGTCGCTAAGAGAATCTGTTTGAGCTACTTTGATTACTCTGCGCATAAGGTGTGAAAATTAATTTCTATTTGCAGCAGTATTACGACATGAGTAGTACTAATTAAGGTAACAACATGAATTAGCGGGCAATTATTCAAAAATGTGTACCTTTGATTGTACTAATTAAGGGGACAACATTAATAATCGATCCCCGTAATTGACTACGCCTCCAAACTATCGAATCCCAACCTTCCCCACTAATTAAGGTAACGACATTATTTAGGGAAACAAACTTTGTCACGTTGATATCGACCCTCCCACGAATTAAGGTAACGACATTATTTAGGGAAACAAACTTTGTCACGTTGATATCGACCCTCCCACGAATTAAGGTAACAAGATTATGATCGCCTTTTGCCCACTTCCACCTATATAATCGCCTCATCTAACCTCATATCGTCTCTCATCGAAGCCTGGATGGGAAGAGCGGCGTCTGCGAAGTTACAATGGAAGATGATGTAAGTCATACGCAACTCATCTCGTGTTGTCTATATTTAATATCAGATCTAATCTAGTCAAGTACAAACTCGTCTCTTCCGATTGCCCGATGCCCTATTTTCTCTGACGGTGATCGATGCCCTAACCATCTTAGGACTCAAATTTGTACGTGTTACATCTTTTCTATATTCAACTAGGTGGCATCGTTTGCTCGTGTTCGTCATGTTCGTGCTGCTCTTAAGTTGCACAAAAAGCTGAATATAAGAGGTCCGAAATTACCTCCCATTTATGTCTTCCATATGCGATTCTATTGTTGGGCCTGATGTATTAATTTAATACTTACGCAGGTCCTAGAATAAAGTGCGAGCGTGAGTTCGAGGTGTTTGTTGAGTATGCAAATCGAGTAGCTATGGATGATGGAGAATTTCGTTATCTGAGAGATAACATTGATTATCTGAGAAGTAAATGTCAGGAAACAAATCTGAAAACACCCATATATGTCTGCACCATAAAAAAATCACACGTCCAGGAGGGTAAAGCAAAAATGGTAAACATTATAGTACACACCAAGAGATTTCTATTTATTTTCTACACCGTAACTGTTGTTAATATGTTTGATTTCTTTTATGCAGTACTTTTCGAAGAGATTCACCATGAGCCACATTATAACTAATGTTGAACTGCCATCAGAAGTAGAAGTCTTATTCTTAGGAAAGGATCGCCTCAAAGTTAAGATGGTGATGGACAAGTCAAAGGTGAAAGGCAAAGCCAAAGGAGGTGCCATGATAACATCGAACTGGAAGCAACTGGTGAAACTGCACGATATGAGAGTTAGTGACATATTCATCTTCGCTTTTGGTCGAAGCGTCGTCGATGGTGAATTCAAGATGGTAGTAGATAGGCTCTGAAATATGAACACTTAGTTCATACTCCAAATATTTTGTTATGTTTTTCAAGAACCATTGTGTCATCGATTTTTTATCTTCAACTTATTTTCTGTTCATGGACTTCCGTGTGTGTTGCTCCATCGTGAGTCCGTAAAGTGTTTTCGTAAGTAAAACGTCCGTATGTATAGCATTTACTGACCGTCCATTGGGGCAATTGACGACCCAATTTGCTGCACGGCAGCCTAGGCGACGCATTTACCGTGGCGCCTGCGCGTGGATAACCAGTGGCTCCTGCGCGTGGTTTACCGGTGGCGTCCCAACTAGATATGTCGCTTCACAACCGGCGAGCCATTAAACAGGAGGGGAACGGATTCGGTGGCATCATAATAGCGAACACGCGTGGCCTCCCAGTCAACAGGTCGTCAACAGCGAACACGCGTACAAGGCCGCAGCACCACTCACTCGGTTCACCGACAGTCCATTTTATCCCATCCAGTGGAGCACATCAGGCCATCCCGCACCAAACCCTAGCTAGCCCATAACCTAAACCCGCCGCCGTCGAGCAGCCGTAGCAAGCGATGGGCCTCAACGACCACGAAGCCGGAGGGAGCAGCGCCCGCGGAGCTAAAATCCGCCGTGCGGCCCCTCGTCCTCAGAGCCTCAACCCCGACGAAGCGACGATCTTGGCCGAGGCGCGGCTGCTCGTTCCGCCGTACTGGCACCTGCCAGCTGGTTGGAGGGTGAGCGCCGCCGGGTACGCCATCCCGCCGGTCCCTGAAAAAGACGAAGATCTGCGCGGCTACATCCGCCGCCGTCGAGCTGCCCTCACGCCGTGGGATCGGGCGAACCCAGACTGGGGGGAGGACAGCGCCTTGTGGAGGCCCCGGTTCGAGATGGAGCGCCTCGACGAGCTAGCCAACCAGTACGGTATGTACGCCGGCGGGAGGTACAATCAAATAGGGCGGCAGTCCTTCTGGGCCGGCAAGGACGTGGACACCGTGCTCGCGGCGCACGGCTATGTCCCTCTTCCTCGCGGCGCGCCACGCCGCCTACCACCACCGTACGGCGAACCACGGGCACCTCCAGCTCTTCCGCCGCGCCGGCACGAAGGGATCGTCCTTCCACCTCCAGCGACAAGCGAGCCGCGGGACCAAATTCCGATTCGCGGCCCTGCACCTCATCTGCGCGTTCCCAAGCCGGAGCCGCAACCGGATCCGGAGCCCGAGCCGCAGCCGAGGTGGACTGCGTATCTCAATTACCAGTCGGAGATTCGGGCTCCCGACGACCCCGCCGACACACCGGGCTTCACCCAGGCGCTCCAGCAGTCCAAGGCCGAACAGGAGTTCGACAAATGGTGGTCGCCGGAGATTCGGGCTCCCGACGACCCCGCCGACACAACGGGCCTCACCCAGGCGCTCCAGCAGTCCAAGGCCGAAGTGGAGGACGACAAATGGTGGTCCTCCGACGACGATGAGGACGTGATATTGGGAGATGTGGAACTGAGTTACCAGGCCCAGATGCGGGCTCACGATGACCCAGCCGATACACCGGGGCTCGCCAAGGCGCTCCAGGAGTCCAAGGTCGAAGAAGAGGGCGGAAAATGGTGGTCCTCCGACGAAGAGGATTAGCCGGGTGGCATGTCTTGGAGGGACAAGCAAGATGTAGAGGCCGCCGATTTAGTGTTTTTTTCTTCCCTTTGCTGTTCAATCTTGTGTAAGAAACTTAGAAGGAATGAAAATCCTCTGTCGGCCCTATGTTTAATGCCAGGTGTCTTAACTTTCTTGCATTTTCTAGTTTATTAGTTCAAAAGACGTAGCTTGGTCAAGATCTAGGGTAAAAAATAAGTAAAAAATATTCACATATTGGTAGACTTGTGAACCCAAAACAAATAGTCTGTAAAAAATAGACCTCTTATTTTTGTTCAAAATGAAATATGCCCTATATATTGTTGACTAAAGGTGCATTGGTTTCACAAAGTCTCGTAGGGTTCTGACATGAAATAACCGTGTAGTCAGTTGGAATTAGTCACATGTTGGGCCTTTTGTTTCTGTTGTGCCCAGTTTTTGTTGGCCCATTTTTATAGCCCGAGGCTTTTGTGCGGAGATTGTCTGCGGTTATTGTTGAAGCGGGGACACCGAGCGGCGAGGAGCGACGGCGAACGGCGACGGCGACGGCGAGAGCGAGAGCGGAGGCGCTTCTTCTTTTGGTCGTAGCCCCGGTGGTACTTTTCTGAGCCCCTGCACTACATCCTGCACGCCCCCCTCCACGACTTGCTGCCGCGCGCCGCCGCTGATGTAGGGTAGCTATCTATTAGGGTTAGTACCCAGAAATCTAGGACATCAGCAGGAGTTTGTAGTTCATTGTGAACATTGATTTAATTCTTTGGATTTCTGTTATTGGAATGTTTCGAATGTGTTTGATATGTTATATTATTTTTGTCAGAGATGGATGAAGAAGCAGGATGTCTTATTTGTGGCCAGCCTGACACTAACTGCTTCCGGTCCAAGCGTCGTGCATTTTCATTTGATGTAGCGATGGTGCATTTGTTTGAAGAACTAATTGTATGTATGTTTTGCATAGTACAAGCTAGATATACATTATTTCCCCGCCGTTAGTACTATTTGCATTTGTTTGTTGGATCTTTTCTAAATAAATTGTTTTTTGTGTTCAATTCTTCAGGCCGTGCCTTGCCATGCTAGGGAGATGCTACATAGTTTAGTAGATACGTGGGTTGTTGCTGAATGCAATCATGCTTCTGTTTATCATTTCCATGTGGAGAAGACTGAAGCAAGAACTTACCTTTGTGGACCATTCTGGAGTTCTTTTGTAGACTCTTATGTTATGGATGAAAATGACATTGTGGAGTTCACATATGATGAAACTACTTCCAAGTTTGAAGTTGTTGTATTCAATGCTGACCGTGACGAAAAACCATGGGTTCAGTTACCAGGCATGTTTCTTTGTTTCTAATTATTATTGTGATATTGTTTTCACATATTTCTCATTGTTCATTCTGTTTTATTTTTTTGTTTGTTCAGATTGTTGGGAGGTTTTGGAGTGCTGCAGAGTTACTTTTGAGAAAACCATTTTCTCAAATTTGCTAGACATTAACTCCGCAGAGATGAATGCAGTTACATGGGCTATATTCAAAGAGCTAAATAAAGTGGAGGAAAACGAATTCCTCGATTTCTTTGAAGTACCTCAGTTCTTTGTGACGAGGTTGAATGAATCTTCTCTTACTCGTTTGGTTAGTAACTTTTTCACTTGTTTTTAAGTTTCATTCATAACATACAAACAGTGTTAACGTTTTCTTTGTTTATATTTTACTTTTTTGTAGCTCATTCCATTTGATGTTGCACGTGGATACTATAGGCCGAGAGAAGGTGCTGCTATTTTTTATAGCAGATCTACTAATGGACAAATGGTTGGAGCTTATACAATCTACAAGGGGCAGCATATTGAGTTTGTAGATGGATGGAATGCGTTCTGTGTAGCAGCTCATCTTGTGATAGGTTCATTAGTATGTCTGAAAATTGAGTTCAGGGATTTGTGCATCAGGCTTGAGATTGAAGATATCACATTATAAGATATGCATATGGATGAATCCTCATAGAATGAAAGGAGAAATTGTAATTCATCTTTGTATTCGGGTTGTACTATTTTTATTTCAGCAAAAACTTTCGTGCGTTTTGTAGTAAAAACTAATTTTTGTAATTCAGACTATTTTTAGTGTCACACGTTTTTTAGGACATAATACGTTGGTTAATTCTGTTTCAACCCTAAATGCACATGTGCTGCTGATATATTCGGTTAACATTCCGGACAGGTAATAATAGGCCGGTTTGTACTAAGCCCATTAACGTGGAGCATGGACGCAGGGAAGGAATACTCATGGCCCATCCAGCAGGGTTCTCTAGTTTTCTTTTGTTTTTTTTTCAACTCGAATTTAACTGAAATTTAATACTTTATTTTCACATAAATTCAAAAAATGAAAAAACCTTCACACTTCGTCTTAGAATGGATACGAGAGTGTGTGCAAAAATTTCTGGAGCGTTTCTCGAAGGTCGAAAAATCCACATTCTTAGAAACGGAACCGTTTGGGTTACATCAAACCACTTTTTGTAAGCTAGTCGATTTTTCGACCTTCGAAAAAAATTCCAGTTTTTTTTACCCAATATGTCACACGTTTTTGTGAACATAATCCGTTGGTTAAAACTTTTTTTGAATTTTTTGAATTTAACCAGGTTTGCTGCAGATTTATTGAAATCAAAACTAAAAAACTTATCAGTTAGGCCGAAAGACATGTAACGCGGTTTGTACTAAGCCCATTAACGTGGAGCATGGACGTGGGGAAGGAATACTCATGGCCCATCCAGCAGGGTTCTCTAGTTTTCTTCTGTTTTTTTTCAACTCGAATTTAACTGAAATTTAATAGTTTATTTTCACGGAAATTCAAAAACTGAAAAAACCTTCACACTTCGTCCTAGAATGGATACGAGAGTGTGTGCAAAAATTTATGGAGCGTTTCTCGAAGGTCGAAAAATCGACATTCTTAGAAACGGAACCGTTTGGGTTACATCAAACCACTTTTTCTAAGATAGTCGATTTTTCGACCTTCGAAAAAAAATCCAGTTTTTTTACCCAATATGTCACACGTTTTTGTGAACATAATCCGTTGGTTAAAACTTTTTTTGAATTTTTTGAATTTAACCAGATGTGCTGCAGATTTATTCAAATCAAAACTAAAAAACTTATCAGCTAGGCCGAAAGACATGTAACGCGGTTTCTACTAAGCCCATTAACGTGGAGCATGGACGCGGGGAAGGAACACTCATGGCCCATCCATCAGGGTTCTCTAGTTTTCTTTTGTTTTTTTTTTCAACTCGAATTTAACTGAAATTTAATTGTTTATTTTCACAGAAATTCAAAAATTGAAAAAACCTTCACACTTCGTCATAGAATGGATACGAGAGTGTGTGCAAAAATTTCTGGAGCGTTTCTCGAAGGTCGAAAAATCCACATTCTTAGAAACGGAATCGTTTGGGTTACATCAAACCACTTTTTCTAAGCTAGTCGATTTTTCGACCTTCGAAAAAAAATCCAGTTTTTTTTACCCAATATGTCACACGTTTTTGTGAACATAATCCGTTGGTTAAACCTTTTTTTGAATTTTTCGAATTTTCGAATTTTTCGAATTTGGCCGTCAGACATGTAACGGGCCAATGTGGGCCGCCAGACCTCTAACTGCATGTTCGCCTCCCGCCCCTATATCCGCCCAATACTGTGGCAGTTCCACCGTTCTGTCCCAACCCCGGCCGTTCGTCTACCGCATCCCAGTGCTCCTTTCCTCCCACGCTGTCCATGGCATCTGCCTCTTCCTCCGTCGTGGCCGGAGACGAGAAGTCCACGACGGAGAAGTACCGCATCCTTGCGCACGGGAGTACATATATCGACGTCGTCTACACCAATGAGGCGGCGACTGTTGATAGAATTCTTCGTATGTACGAGGGTTGGCTCGACGAGGACGAGGACAGGTTCAAGTTCGTTGGTCTGGATCTCGAGTATGACTCTAGCGGACACAAGTTGGCGGTAATGCAAATCGCCATGAGGGAGCACGTTCTTGTATTCCACTACATTAGGTACAAGGATCATTGAAATTTATGTCCCTACATTGAATTTAAAGCGTCCCTACATTTTCATTACAGTACTTGTTGAATTTATTTGTGCTGCTCTTGACAAAGGTGCAAGGATCATTGTCCGCGCCTACTGACTTTTCTCAAGGACAAGCAATACACTTTTACAAGTGTTGATAAAAGAAATGACACAAAAGTTCTTCGTGCGGCCGGTCTTCCTGTTCCAGAAGAGAGACACATCGACATCCAGGATATTTTCAAGATTAATGGTCAACCGCAGGCTGGAATGGCTGATCTTGCAGCAAAGCTCATTGATCCCAAGTTTGCCAACATGAAGAAGGACTTCAAGTACAACCGGCTTCGGAAGGAAGGGCATGGTTTCTGGGAATGCAAGCCACTGTCCTGGATGAACCTCGAGTACGCAGCTATTGACGGCTATCTCAGTTATGAGATATACAACAAGATCTACACGGTGAACGAGGGACAAGCTCACCTCCAGAGATCAGACCACATCTGCCCCAGATGCAAAAATCAGGATGAATCTTCATCAATGAACAAGCGTCAGAAGCAAGCCTGAGAGTGATAAGACTCAAGGGGGCAAGTACTAGTGTGTTTGTGCAGTCTGTAATTATATTTGCGATGTGTCCAAGACATAGTTGTGCTCTATGTTATTTGTGAACAAATTCTCCATATTGTTTTGTAAGTATCATACAGTGATCTGTGCAGTCTGTAATGGTATTCGCAATGTGTGCAAGACATAAGCTGTGCTCTATGTCATTCGTGAACAAAATTGTCCTAGTTGTGTTGCAAGTATCAAAATTCGACCTTTGACAATCTGACCAATGTTTGTACAACAAATAATACACAAGTGCAACAATGTGAATCGATCAAGTAGTGTTGTTCATACTTCCGATGGTCCCTCATATCTGCATTGCATGAAATAACACACAAGTCAGTGGCACATAAAATAGTAGAAGATTAGTGCAAGCTATTTAAGAGTAGGGCTGAATCAGATACTCACTCCTTATGTAGCCTGCACTTCATCTTGTTGTTTCTGTTATGACCTGGTTGATTGCAAGCAGTGCACAACCTCTCCTTCTTCCGCTCGTCGTGTGACAGTATCCTGCCATGTTTTGACGTCTGTTGATTCGTATCCTTGTCCTTATAGTACTTCTTGTTTTGTTTAGGTGCTCCTTTGGTCTCAGCTTTATCAGGATCACCCACTACTGGTGCATCTCCTCTGTTTTGTGCGTCCTCATGGTAAGCCGTTGAACGACTGTTCTGGTCACCTTTTCTCCTGTGTATTATGCCTTTCATACATTTCATAAGCTCGCTGTAAGATTCTGGGTCATGCAATGCTGCATCAAAAGCTTCTGCTCCAATTTGGGTAAGCTCGCTATGCTTTCTCCGCTCAGCTACCCCTTCCCATCCCCATCCGTACAAATCACTCTCGCGTCTCGAGGGCAAACCATACCTTGCATCCTTCGAGAACCTTCGGAGAACACAACAGTTCGGAATTTCAGAGCACCCCACAAAATGCAAAACAAACAAGATGTGCTTGCAAGGTAGCCCTTTCCGATACATCCTTCGGCAGCTGCACGTTATTGTTTCCTCTTTGCTTTCAGGTCTGTACTCCACTGAAAACAAATACTTACGGTTATTCATCCATGACACAACGAAGGTTGTTAACCCACCAGCACATCCAAGTTGATCTACAATCTCTAGGCCCCCAATCTTTTTCAGCTCCCCTTGAACGAGGTAGAAGTTTGTAGCAGTGAATTTACGGGCAGCAGACATCTCTATATCCTTGTACCTGGTAACTGCAACCGGTACTGTCTGAGAGTCTATGGTGTCCTGGCGGGCCTCTTCCTCCCGGACACGGCTACTGTTATTCTCGTAGTGCACAACCATATCCACCATTGTCAGTCCAAAGTCAAGGTGGGTGTGTAGGGTGGAGTTCAAACTCTCGCTCCTCTGGTTGCTTTTCATTCCGAGGAAATATCCATTCGCTAGATACGCGGCTGACCACAACTTCTTCCTCCTATACATCCTCTTCATCCATTCTTTGGTTAATTCCGTCTGGTGCTTCTCGACGAATGCCCTCCATCTCTCCTCGAATACTTGTTCTGAAGTGGTGTAGTACAGCAGCGACCGGAATTCATTGTGAGCCAGGGAGTCAATGTGCTTCTTCATGTTCTTCTCAATATGCCACGTACAAACACGGTACCACACGCCTGGAAAGACTTTACCAACAGCGGCGATCATTGCAGCGTCCCCATCAGTGATGATCCCTTTAGGCTTCTGCTGATACATGGCTTTCAGGAATGTTTCTAACAACCACTTGTATGTTACTTCCTTTTCGTCCGAGACAATGGCGCATGCAAAAACAAAGAGTCCGCGGTGATTGTTTATTCCCACAAAAGGTATGAACGGCATAGCATACCGATTTGTTTTGTACGTGCTGTCAAACACCAGCACGTCACCGAAGTCGGCATAGTCCTGCCGAGACTGAGAATCACACCAGAACAGGTGTAACAATTTTCCACCTTTACCAAGCTTGTAATCAAAATAGAATTCAGGATCATCTCGCTTCCTCTTCTCCATAATGCCAATGGTTGTGTTGGCGTCACCCTTTGCAAGCATCTTCCTCTTTTCACGGCAAGACATGTTGTAAAGATCCTTTCTTACAAATCCTACCCTGCTGTATTTTCCATTGTCACTGATAAATGTCCTCATAATGTTGAATAATCTCATCCCAGCAGCTCCCAGTGACATGATCCTAGATTTCTGATGAGCCTTGATCTTTCTATGAGACCTCATAAAAGCGATTTGATCAGCTGTAGCAGGCTTATGGTTGTGATTGTCGTCAAATCTCAGAACAGTCCAAACACCCTTTTTCCTGTTATACGACACACTGAAATGGGCACCACAGTTGCAGCGAGACTCAGGACGGTGCCTATACGTTCGGCCTTTCATTTCTAAGTACTTGCTTTCACGTTGCCCAGCCCTGGAGCAAAGAAACCGCCTATACCGAATGGTGGGTGTCCCTAATTCATCAAGGCGTTCCTTTTTCTTCTCGCGTCGAATGCTAAAACCATGTTCTTTGGCATACTTGTTGTAGAAATAATAGGCAGCCTCTTCGGAAACAAAGATCATGGCCCTTACAGCCTCATACTTTCGCTGTCTGCTCATTTCAGCATCAATATCATATGGATCCTTATTATCTTCCTGCTTAGTATGGTCCAACTGGGAACTTCCTGTCACCTAAACAAATATGACAAACATGGCGTTATTGTTACAGACACTTTGATTTGTTCTATTATGCATTGCAATGCATCAAAATAAAATCTTACTTCGCTTTTGCATTCAGATTTTGACAGCTGTGAAACCCCCCCTTCTAATGATTTCGACTGCTCAGGAATATCCTCTTCATAAGCAAAGTCTTCCAAATCAGAATCCCCATAGTAGGTAAGCTCACTGTTTCTGATTACAACAACCTGCGCAATTTGTAGGAAAATAGCAAATTACATGTATATTCATCTTCACCTGGAAGAAGGCAAGTAAGATAAAAGAAAACATACATCACTCGTATTTTCAGAAGTGGGTTCATCATCTGTCTCTCTTATGCTGTCTTCATCATCGATGTCCATCTACAAAATTTGCAACAAGGAGGCAAAATTCAAGGACAAAATATTCCCATGCACACTGTACTGATAAAATATGAAAATGTGAGTGACTCACATTATCAGACTCAGATACAGGATCACCAAAAATGCTATCATCATCATCAGACGAAGGTACTTCATATTCATCTTCTGAAGATGAAATATCAAAAGCCTCCCATCTAGAGTCATCAACGTCTGTAGTTGCTTTCTCATTGTCAATCCCAGAAGCCATAGAGCCGTCCATCTGTCCAAATAAAACCAGCATCACTGACCTAATCAACATAAAAACTCGGCTTGGAATTCATTGTGAAATGCTGATTATTAACAAAAAATATACGAAAAAATTGGTAAAATTTTGAACAACAAATTAAACCCTAAGCACAAATGCGACAATACATCATATAAAGTATACATGGAATAATAATAGAATAACAGTGTGGCACGGGGGGCTAACCTCTTCTGGGCGTCGGTGGCAATCTGGGCGGCCACGGGAAGTTGGGCTCAGCGGTGCTCTGCCTTGCAATGGATCGACCTATATGTCGATCGTGGGGAGGCGGAGGGTGGATGACTCAGACGTTTGCCGCTGTATTGTCGTGCGCACCGCGGTGAAGGCCAACGATCCACCGGATGTGGGAAGGATAGGAGATCGCCGAGGTAACCAGCCACGCCTGCTACGATTCACCGGGGTATGTGGAAATGGCGGTGGTGAGGGATCGACCGGCTACAACAAGACGGAGGGATCAAAACCCTAGGTATGAATGGCGGCCGTGGGAGGGGAGGGGTGGAGTTGGGCCAAGGTTGGACGCCGGATCCTTGCCGCGATCGGCGGACAAGCAGTATTCACCGGAGCAGATCTAGATCGGAGATCGCCGGGCTGGCGGCTGCGACGAGCTGATCAAGCTACGTGAGAATGGAAACTGACAACCGACGACGATCACCACATCGATCCATCGGACGTATACACCGACACGTACATACACCGAAACGTACATACACCGAAACGTACATACACCGAAATGTACATACAGCGTATACCCTTTCAACGAGTACAAGGGTACACCGTATACCCTTTCAACGAGTACACGGGTACAATCGATATGGATCTTCGGGGGCTAACCTAGCCCGACCCGTTAGCGCCGGCGGAAGGAGCACGTGCATAATGGTACGGTTATGCAATTGTTCGCTTGGGGGCCTATGGAAGCAGTCGCCTCAGACAGAACCAGCTGGAGAAGAAGGCCAAGGCCAAAAAGCGTGCCGCCGCCCGGGTTAAAAGCGCAGCAGGGGCTTCTTCCACAGATGGCAACGCCAGCAAGGTCCAGGCCAACGGCGCGAAGCGAGGTGGATATAACAGCAACAACGGATCGTCTCGGCAGCAGCAATCGGGCGCGACGTCGGGTGGATATAACAACAACAGCAACGGACCATCAAGGAAGCAGCAACCTGGTGCGGCGGTGAAGAAGGTTCCTGCGGAAGGCCTGAAGTTGCCGCCGGCTGCCATGAAGGCTCCTCCTCCGCCGCCCGCTACCGTGCAGGCTCCTCCTCCGGCACCACCGAGCCTATGCGACGTCAACGAGTTTCCTTCGTTGAAGTAGAGCTAGACAATAAATTGTGGCTTTTCGACATGGCATTAGATCGTAGTGTGCATCTTATTCGATCGTTGTGTGTGGTTAGTTTTTACTTCCTGTACTGATCCAGCGATCAAGTTTCTATTTTATCAATGGAACTATTCTAAGTAACCAAAACTTTCGGGGAAGTAATTATTGGTACTACCTGCCCAATCTTGAAAATTAATTCAATGCATATGCTGGGCTCTGTTCTCGTTTTGAAAACAAAACAAAAACTTGAGAAGTCAGGGATGTTTTTTTTATGTATTTTTTGACCAAGCTTATACCAAAAAGGAAACTACGACGTGGCTATTTTTCAATCGATATAGAACTAACTTAATTCTCCAAATTTCATGTGTAATTATATGTAATTGGGAAAACGATATGTAAGTGCATACTCGTGTGCAATTGCACACCAATATGTGATTATCTAGTGTGGACTTATCAGAATACAAATCTAACGGTTTTAGAGGTAATCTAGAACTAACTTAATTTTTCGTTGATATAGAACTAGCAAAAGAGGAAAAAATATACCAATAACTATAGTACGATATCACTATATCACAATTGATTTTCTGTTGTAAAAGGTTTGTTGTTTATTTGTTTTTTAGGTGTGTGCGTCAACTTCCATAGTTGTTAAGAAAACACATTTTGATCAATGCTTGTAATTTTGTGGCCACACCGACCAAATAAACACGTAATTAAGAAGTGTATACATGTGTTACCATAAATCATGTATGCTTGATGCATTTTTTTGTATAGCGATATGCTTGCAACCCATTAAACATTTATTTTCAACAAAAGTACGCAAGTTCTCAACAGAAAATCTTGAGATGGAAAATATAATGGTTCTATATGTTGTTTTAGCTAGGTTTCCTGCCCATGTATTTCAAGACCAAATGAGAGGATTTACCCTATACTCACATCATATTTTGGCTCGCCAGTAGTCACAATTATACTAAACGTTTAGACTCTTTAAAAATGATTTTTTGATGATGTAGCAAGTACAACTTTTATTAATTATTTAGCATATATATCTACATAATTTTTTGCCACATGTACAACTATAATGTATAGAAATGAACTTGTTTTGTGAAATTATACGAAAGGCTCATCCTTGAATTGTTTTTGACAATTGTGTGAAGTGTATAGTACAATTGTTCCATGTACACAAGGCCATTATATTATTGGGATTTCTAGTTTCGTGCCCCTGGTTCGTTAGTTGTACTCAGTTTTCCCCAGTCCCTTAGTTTTTCCTCAGTTTTCCCCTCCTCTAGTTTGAAACACGCACAAGTGCTGGAACGGCCGGTAGCCGTCAGGTCAGAGGCCTTGACCGTTAGTCTGACCGGGTGGGGCCGCACAGGGGCAGCTCCTCCACCTGACCTCCGTCTCGTGCTGACGGGTAGGGTCAGGAGACACGTCGGAGCAGCCATCCATCTATCGCTGACGTGTGGGCCGTTTTATTTCATGATTTTATACGCGGTGCTGCCAATGACAAATGGGGCCGCTCTATAGGGCTGCCGCAGCCAATGACCAGTGGGGTCGTCTATTTTTCAGGAAAAGACATATATTACCGCTCTGTGGGGCTGCCGCAGCCAATGACCAGTGGGGTCGTCTATTTATTTAGAGAAACTCATATATTGCCGCTCTGTGGGGCCTCCGCAGCCAATGACCAGTGGGGTCGTCTATTTTTCAGGAAAAGACATATATTGCCGCTCTGTGGGGCTGCCGCAGCCAATGACCAGTGGGGTCGTCTATTTATTTAGAGAAAATCATATATTGCCGCTCTGTGGGGCCTCCGCAGCCAATGACCAGTGGGGTCGTCTATTTTTCAGTAAAAAACCCATATTGTCGCTCTGTGTGGCTGCCGCAGCCAATGACCAGTGGGATCGTCTACTTATTTAGAGAGAAAAAATCATATATTGCCGCTCTGTGGGGCCTGCGCAGCCAATGACCAGTGGGTCGTCTATTTTTCAGGAAAACTCACATATTGCCGCTCTGATATATGTCTTTAGAGAATATCATAGAGAGAAGCAACAAGTTCGCTAATTAATTATTCTTAAGCTAGACCGGAGAACCGCTGGCAGCTCGTTCCCCACCGTCGGACGGAGCAGCCATCGCCGGCGCCTCGTCGCGCCGCCGGCTCTGTCCCCCGGCGGCGTCGGACGAACTGCGGCGCTGCACGTCAACCACGGCTCCAGCACTTGTTTCGTCCGCACGCATTGTACCCACCGCAGGAAAGTCCGCCGCAAGCAGATCCGCCGCCCACGACGACCGGGATTTGTTCCGCGCACCAATTGGTATAGCTTGGTAAGACCTCCGCTTCTGCCTCCCCGCCCCTAATCGATTCGGTTCCCGTAATTTATTGGAGTTTGCAGGTACGAAATAGTCCTCAATGTCTGGTCGTAGCGGGTACACCGGCGAGGGTGGGGATTCGATCATGTCGTGGCCACGTTCTACTTCTCCTACCTCGTCGGAAGTGCAGGTATCTAGCTTCAGCTCTCTGTACTACCGTTGAATTTGAAGTTCCGCCATGGCCTGTTGGGGTGATTTCAGTTGTTCTTTTTTCCATTATTGTTACAGTTAGCCAGGCAAGCCGATGATCCATGGTACATTGCATACCAAGATGAATCAACCCAGTGGTGTAGCCAGAGGATGGATTTGGAGGAGAAGGTGGCCAATTTAGGTGATGAATTGGCCCGTAAAAACCTGATGATATTCGAGCTGAAGCGTATTGTGGAGTAAGAAACGAAGAATTCAGAGCTTATTCGCAAGGAGAAGTTGAGAGTTGAGACAGATCTTGCCGTATTTGATCAAGTGGTAGAAAATCTAGAACATGAACTTAAAGTGATGGGAGAGGAGAAAAGTAGATTCATCTGTGCAGTTTTATTAGGTGTCATCCCTGTCCTAGCAGTTATGTGGTTCTGGTAGACGATTTAGTATAGAATTGTTATTCAGTAGATGGCTCTAACCACTGTATTTTGTTGTGGCTCTAAGCACTGTATTTTGGTGTACAATTTACTACTTGTGCTAAGTAATGCGCACGATAATTTTAGAATGCATGAACATTTTATAAAAGTGAAGGGATCCCAAAATTGAAAGCATGTACCAGCCTCCGGATCAAATACATATTGTTGTGGGTATACTTCATGGGTGTACCATCGACAGTGCCTAGATCCGGCAAGCCCGGGTGGCCCACCGACGGTGATGAGGCATGTGGCCCATCGGGCGGCCCAGTTGCTGTTGATCATGAAGGAAGAAGTCCAGCCCAGGATCAGCAGGCCGGATCCGTACCGACATAGGAGTAACCCGGATCCATGGAGGTCCACGAGGAACCCGGATCCAGTATGACGTGTATGGGAGGCGGATCCGTGGCGTGCACGGCAAGATATTGTACCGTAGCTAGGCTATCTGTAATCCGGCTAGGACTCTCCATGTAAACCCTAGATCCGTGCGCCTTTATAAGCCGGATCCCGGGAGCCCTAGAGACACAACCACAACTCATTGTAACAACGCGAAAGCGCCCAGATAATTCCAGACAAGCAGCAGTAGGCCCTGTCATCGTGCAGGTGTTCCGAAGCTGGGTAACTCGCGTACCACCGTCCCGTGAGCACTCCGCCCTATGGCCCCTACTTCTTCTCCCCCTCGTGAGGATCCCTCCTCTGAGGTACCGTCGATTAGGCAACGACAGTTGGCGCCCACCGTGGGGCCTGTGGCGTCTGGAGGCCGGAACCGGGAGGGTTCCGCCATGGGAAGCTACGACGACACCATCGCTGTGGGGCGCGTCCTTTACGCCGGGAATCTGCCGATCGTCCCTCCGGATGAGTGCTGGATTCCGGCTAGGACAAACCCCGTCAAGCTCTCCATCGTCCCAATAGGCGGCATTCACATCTTCATCGGGGAAACCGTCGATTCCGACGGAAACCCACTGGTAAGTAATGCAGACGCGACCGCCGCAGAGCTGGACGTTGTCGCGAAGATCCGATCTGAGATGCAGGAGCTTCCCAAGGAAGATTCCGCCTTAGATCTGGAAATTTCAAAGCCCACCCAATCCGCCCCTGAGTAGGAAACAACGGTGGAAGACCAATGCAGATCCGCCTGGGTCTCCCAGGTGTTAGAAAAGCAGAGGTGCCACTTCGTACACTTCTTGGCCCATACCGCCGGAACCGCCCCTCAAGAAGCCGGAGCTGGTCCTGAGCAGGTAGAGGCACCGGAAAACGGCGCAGATCCGGATCAGGCTCAGCCTGTCGGAAAAAGCGAAGCTCCGGTTGAAGAGTCGATTTTGGGCAATCTGAGCCCAATTTCCGGAGATACCTCCTCCATGGAGTCTGATGACTTCGTTCGCAAGATAAGGGAATACGGATACAGTGATCAGCCCGAAGTCAACTCCGCCCAGCCTAAGCAAGTTCTCGCAACGATAGCAGCGCAGGGACAAACTAGATCTGAAGAGCCAACCAGCCAATCTGACCCTCAACCATCCCAACAAGGATCTCCAATGTCTCGGGTGCGACCCCACAGGGATCCTTCCTCGGAGGAAATCCTGTCAGCAGAGGAGGTGGCCGCGCGTGCAGTTCTTAACACACCTATAACCCCGGGCGACGCCGCAGATCTGGAGGCTCTAGAGGCCGCCAGAAAGGAAATGCTGGCTACAGCCAAGAGACTCGCCCATACCGAAGCTGCGTTAAAGGTAGGAAGGGCAGATCATGCAGCCTGGCTGGAGAACTTCGACAGACAGGACCGCGAGATCACTGCCACACTCGAGCAGGTCAAGAACATGAGGGCTGAGTGGGAAGGAAAGATGACCTATGCGCAGGCGGAGGCCGATCGTATTGTTAGAGAAGCAATTCCGCCTCGCAGGATACCCTTCAATACGCCCGCAGATCACCAGCCGCTGGAAACTCCAAAGGACAACATGCAGAAAGCAGCGGAATTGCTGAAGAAGAAGGACGAAGAAGTTGACATCAACTATCTCCGCACACTTGTCGCTTCAGCAATGCAGCAGCAGAGCAAGGCAGATACTTCGCGCAGGTTGGAATCCAATCCGGATAACTGTGTATCTACCGCGCAGAAGGACGATGAATCGCACACCGGATCCTCGGAGCGCAGAAAAAGGGCCAGGGAGCACCCAAATCCGATCCCCGTTCCGTCACAGACGCCTCCGTCGGATCCAAGAAAGGGAAAGGATGCGATGTACTCCGGAAGAGACAAATACCGCAACCCCTCTCCTCCGCCCAACGGTTACCCGCGACCCCCTCGCCGCCGTAGTCCAGCCGGAAACACCAGGCCCATAGGGCATGGTGCGCTTGTTATCCGCGACAACGTGCTGCCAAGAAACAGAAACAGGGAGCGCTCGCCGGAACCTCGCCGGAATCAGAACAATGTTCATGAGCCCGAGCCCAGGAGGAGTCGGAATGAAGATCGTGGTCCAGAGCCTCGCCGGAACCGTGATCCAGAACCTCGTCGGAGCCGCGACCCAGAACCTCGCCCGAGCCGAGACCCAGAGCCTCGTCGGAGCCGTGACCCGGAGCCTCGCCGGAACGACCAGGGCAGCCAGCGCCAAGGCGAAGGCAGTCACAGGAGCCGGAGTCAGCACCAGGAAGGCCGAGGAGATTCAGATGGCGGAAGCAAGAAGTCAGACCGCCCACCTCGCAGGTCTCCCTCACCACCACCTAGCGGTGGCGGCGGAGGTGGAGGCGGAGGCAATGGCCGGAGATCTCGCTCTCGCTCAAAGTCTCCTCGCCACGGCTCGCGCGACGCGCGGGACCGCCTTAACGAGTACAGAACCGACTACATTGGCCCGAAGTGCTTTGGCAGGATGATTCGAGAGGAACCAAAGCCAAGGATGAACCTCAAGCTACCCGGAAATCTGAAGCATTATGATGGCACCGAAAGGCCGGATACCTGGATCGAGGATTACTACAATGATGTAACCTTCGCTGGAGGAACCCCTAACATCGCCTGCCGCATGCTCCAGTTGTACCTTGTAGGTCCAGCCCGGATCTGGCTCAGCGACCTCGAGAAGAACTCCATCTTTTGCTGGTTCGACCTGAAGAACGCTTTTGAGAAACACTTCAGGGGTACCTACAAGAGACCTGCCACAACAAGCGACCTACAGGCTTGCATCCAGAAGAAGGGCGAAACATCGAGGAATTTCCTCACCCGATGGTTGGCATGCAGAAACGAGTGCGAGAACGTTGACAACCGCACAGCAATGCACGCTTTCATTGGGGGCTTGCAGTGAGGAGGATTGCTGCGACACAAGCTAACCTGCTTGGTCAATGCAAATAAACTGACGTTGGATGACATGATCACCATCGCTAGCGATCACACTGCCGCCGATGACGACGCAGGCGGTGATCTCGCAGCTACAGCACTCCCCCTGCATCAACAAAAGAAGAACCGTGACAACGGCGGCAGCAGCAGCCATAAGCGCAAGAACCCTGATGACCAGAAGAGTGGCGGATCCGAGATGGTCGCCATGGCGTTTCAACGCGGAGGTCCAGGAGGCGGAAGAGGACGCGGACGCGGAGGCGGAGCCGGCAGGGGTCAGCAGCATACCTCCGAGGTCACTGCTGCCGGATCCCGCGCCCCACAAACCTATGAGGAATACAGAGACATGCCCTGCCTGGCCCATCTGGATCCGGTTACAGGGAAGTCCACTCATACCAACCGCAACTGCAAGTGGGTCAATGATCTAAAGAACGACCCGGAGGCCGGATACAAGCGCGCCCGGAAGCACCGCCCTCGCGGAAAAGGTGGCAAGGGCAAGAACAAAGACAAGGAGGACGATAGTTCCGAGGCGATGGATGAGGATGATAACTCGCCGGATCCCAAGGCAGGAGCCGCAGGTAAATCCAATCCATTCGACAAAAAGAGCGTGGGGGCTTACCACACTTTCCTCGGAACCCCAACAGTACGCGCCTCCAAGTCAGCTACCCGGATCCTGAACGCCATAGTTCCGGCTGTGCCGCAGTACGTCAGGTGGTCGGAAATCCCGTGCACATTTGACAGGAAGGATCACCCCGCAATTGTGCCAAAAGAATGCTACGCCTTGGTTGTAAGTCCCCGCATAGACGGGTATGACTTCTCCAAGTGCCTCATGGATGGCGGAGCCAGCTTGAACATCATGTACCTGGAGACTCTAGAGCGGATGAACCTCACCAAGGAACAGCTCAAACACAAGAACACCGAGTTTCATGGCGTGGTTCCGGGTAAGAAGGCGAACTCCCTCGGCAGCATCACACTTCCCGTGGCTTTTGGCGATGTTCATAATTTCCGCGAAGAGAAGATCACGTTTGAAGTTGTGCCCTTCAAGAGCTCCTATCACGTCATCTTCGGCAGGCCCACCTACCACAAGTTCCACGCAAGAGCGTGCTACATCTACAACAAGCTCAAGATTCCGGGTCCTAAAGGTATGATTACCGTATCCGGAGACTACAAAAAGGCTCATGAGTGCGAGTTAGGTGAAGCCGCCTTCGCAGAGTCTGTGATATCCGGAGAAGAGCTGAAAGGCTACAGAGCCGCGGTGGATCCGACTGAGATGCAGACCACCAAGAAGCAAATCTCCGAGCAGAAAACCTCCTTCAAGCCCGCGATAGAAACCAAGAAGCATGACCTCATCCCAGGTGACTCTTCCAAGCAGGTTTCAGTCGGAGCCAACATGGACCCCAAATAGGAAAGCGCGCTCATCGAGTTCCTCCGCGCTAACATGGATATCTTCGCATGGCAACCTTCTGACATGTCCGGAGTACCTAGGGAACTCGCCGAGCACTACCTCAACATAAATCCGGGGGCCAAACCAGTGAAGCAAGCTATGCGACGCTTTGGAGATAAGAAGCGCCGCGCCATAGGAATGGAACTAGCAAAGTTACTAGAAGCAGGTTTTGTAATAGAAGTTATCCATACCGATTGGGTCGCGAATCCCGTCCTTGTACCCAAAAAGAACACTGAAATACTAAGAATGTGCATCGATTACTCTGGCTTGAACAAACATTGCCCGAAGGATCCGTTCCCCTTGCCGCGCATTGACCAAGTCATTGATTCGACGGCGGGGGCGGAACTTCTGTGTTTTCTTGATGCGTATTCCGGGTATCATCAGATCCGGATGAAGGAATCCGACCAAAAGGCGACTTCATTCATTACCCCGTTCGGTACTTACTGCTATGTTACTATGCCCTTTGGTTTGAAAAATGCAGGCGCTACCTACCAACGTACGATGCAGCGGTGCCTGAAGGACCAAATTGGCTGGAACGTGCACGCTTACGTCGACGACATCGCGGTCATGACCCGGAAAGGATCCGACTTGATCAGCGATCTCACAGAAACCTTCGACAACCTCCGCAGGTACAAGATGATGTTGAATCCGCTGAAGTGCGTCTTTGGCGTGCCAGCCGGAAAACTCCTTGGCTTCATAGTCTCTCACAGGGGCATTGAGGTTAACCCGGAAAAGATCAAGGCAATTCTGTGTATCAAAAGGCCAACTTGTCTCAAAGATGTGCAACGACTAACTGGTTGTGTCGCAGCAATCAGTAGGTTTGTTAGCCGTCTTGGCGAGAAGGCATTACCTCTGTACAAGCTGCTGAAGAAAACAGACAAATTTGTCTGGGATGACACAGCCGACGCAGCTCTTCGAGGGTTGAAGGAAATACTTACCTCCCCCCCTATCTTGGCAGCTCCAGTAGAGTCAGAGCCAATGCTCCTTTATCTGGCAGCTACCAACAAAGTCGTCAGCCTCGTCATCGTGGTGGAGCGAAAGGAAGAAGGTCATGAATATGACGTCCAGAGACCTGTCTACTACATCAGCGAGGTGCTGACGGAATCAAAACAGAGATATCCTCACTTTCAGAAACTAGCTTATGGCGTGTTCCTAGGCAGCCGGAAGCTGAGGCATTATTTCCAAGAGCATCCGAATGGGGCCGTGAGCAAGGCTCCGCTGTCAACAATTCTCAACAACGCTGACGCAACAGGACGTACGGCTAAATGGGGCATCGAATTATCCGCCTTCGACATCGCTTACAAGCCAAGGACTGCGGTAAAATCCCGAGTTACAGCAGATTTCGTTGCAGATTGGACAGAAGCTCCGGATGCAAGTCTGGAGCCGGAACCAGAGACATGGGTCATGCACTTCGACGGATCCAAGCAGCATCAAGGCTCAGGAGCCGGAGTCACCCTGAAGTCCCCTACCGGAGAAGAACTGCAGTATGTTCTGCAGATCCACTTCGAAGCTACTAACAACATGGCGGAATATGAGGCTCTATTACACGGTCTGCGCATCGCTAAGGAACTTGGGATCAAGCACATCATATGCTGTGGAGATTCCGACCTGGTGGCACAACAAGTAGCCGGAACCTGGAACTCCAGAAATTCCGTCATGGCGGCCTACAGAGACGAAGTTGACGAGATCGCCAAGAGCTTCCTCGGATACGAAGTCAAGTACGTCAGGAGAGACGATAACACAGCGGCAGACATGCTATCCAAGCTCGGATCCGGCAGGAAACCAATTCCGCCTGGCATTTTCCTGGAGCATCTCCGGATACCCTCAGTTAAGGGCGCTAACCCGGAAAACCCAGAGGTGGCAGTATCTCCGGCTAGGGAAGTGATGGCTATCATTCCGGCTTGGACACAGCCTTTCCTGGACTACCTCATCGATCAGACGTTGCCAGAGGACGAGGTCCTCGCACGACAGATCGTCAGACGAGCAAGAACCTACACAATAGTTGATGGACAGCTCTACAAACGAAGTGCAGCAGGGGTATTTCTTAAATGCGTCTCCAATCAAGATGGCATTGAAATCCTCAGAGAGATCCACGCAGGGGATTGCGGGCATCACGCCGCTCCCAGATCACTCGTTGCAAAAGCCTTTCGGTTAGGTTTCTATTGGCTTACAGCTAAAGAAGACGCTGATAAAATAGTCAAGACCTGCCGAGGTTGTCAGTACTACGCTACTCAACCAAACGCTCCAGCCCAAGAGCTGAAGACCATACCTATCACCTGGCCATTTGCGGTCTGGGGGCTCGATATGGTTGGTAAGTTAAAAAGATCATCTCCTGGCGGTTTTGAGTACCTCCTGGTCGCTGTTGACAAGTTCAGCAAATGGATCGAGGCTAAGCCAGTGAGAAAAGCCGATGGTGCTACGGCACTAAAATTCGTCTGCAGCCTCGTGATGAGATTCGGCATCCCACACAGCATAATCACAGATAATGGCACGAACTTCGCTCAAGGAGAATTGAGGGATTATTGTGAAACAATGGGGATACGACTGGACCTCGCATCTGTGGCTCACCCACAGTCCAATGGTCAGGTTGAAAGGGCTAACGGCCTAATATTATCAGGAATTAAACCACGCCTTGAAGGACCGCTGCGACGAGCAGCTGGAGCTTGGGCTGATGAGTTGGAAGCTGTTCTGTGGAGTTTACGAACTACCCCTAACCGTATCGACAGGTTTACCCCTTTTTCCTGGTATACGGATCCGAAGCCGTGCTTCCCTCGGACATCATCCACGTGTCCCCGCGAGTTTCCGCCTGCAATGAAGAAACAGCTGACGAGGCCGACAGCTATCTGTGGACCTGATCGAGGAAGCTCGGAACTTAGCAGACCAGAGATCCGCCATCTACCAGCAAAAGCTCCGACGTTATCACAGTCGTCGAGTTCGGAAACGCTCCTTCATGGCAGGAGACCTGGTCCTCCGCCTTCGACAGGTGAAAGACCATAAGCTGCAATCTCCATGGGAAGGACCCTTCGTCGTTAGCAAAGTGCTCCATAACGGGTCGTACTACCTTGTTGATTTCCGTGAGCTAAGGGATAGACCTGCTAACTGGCACCGGAAACGCGAGCGCGAGGATCCGGATGACATCTACGATGAAACAGATCGCCCTTGGAACATTGCACAGCTACGTCCTTTCTACACTTAGCATATATTTTCCGAGTTCTAAACTCTGTAATAGTTATACATGATCAATGAAATAAAGCTTATGGTTCACTCTTTGAGTCTTTTACCTCCTTTACTTGTTCATTTTAGATCGTGTATGTTTTTTCCGACTAAAACCGCAGAGCTGGATATTTCCGCCTAGGCGTGTATGAAAGTTGTGATTTTCAAAATCGTCCTTTAGGACGTAAGCTTAAGTTTTCTGATTAAGTTGTTATCTGTTGCGAACTCGTGGATTCCTAGTAGCGATTTCCGGCACCTATGCCTGGGGGCTTGTTTCCGCGGTTATGGACGGACTGCCATTGGGCTTCGTCGCCGCTGGCGAGCGTTTCCGGCTAAGGTTTTCCGGCTCGTGGAAGGTCAAGCGGGCAAGCCAGAAAATAACGAAGTCAGCACTTGCTTTCCGACATAAAACGAAACATGCACATAATATTTAACGGATAGCAGGATAAGTGTTTCCGCCCCATGCATAATCGTTTCGTTCCTAGCTACTTAAGAATTTAAAGTCTCATTACAAACCCTCGCTGGGGCCAAAATAATGCAACTTGTTTTGTTTCAAACAGGAACTCTACTCGGAGTCCTCCTCTTCAGATTGCTGGTAGCTGGAGCCGTTGTCGCTGCCACCAGATCCGGCTTCAGAGTCGTCTCCAGAATTTTCTCCGGAGTGCTCGCTGCTGGACCCGGATCCTTCCCCATAATACTCTGGCTCGCCTGCTTCCTCCTCTGCATCGGAAAAACCTTCGGGCAGATTGTGCTTGTTGTACCAGAACGAGTGATCCACTCGCCTGACAAACAGCTCTTCATAGCCTTCAGTTTCCGCGAGGAGGGCGCTCATGTCGGAACTCTCGGGGGCTCCGCGTGCAACTTGCGCCAGGTTGAGTGAGGGGAAGAAAGCCTTGCAGGTGGCCAGGACTAAGGAGGCGGCTCCGCGCGCTGAAGACTTCTGCCAGTCCTTGATGAACTCCGGCACCTGTCGCATAAGTTTGGTCATCGTATCGATGACTGTGGTTTTGGCCTTCTTTAGCGACAGAGCCGTGGCGATTCCGCGACAGGCTTCAAACAGCGCATCAATTGACATCCGCGCTTCATCGTACGCCTCCGTCCTCGTCAGGTTTGAATCTTTTGTCCACTCAAAGCCAAGGCTTGCTGTGAAAGAAAGAGGTTCAGTTCCGTCAGAGAAAACATGCAAGGTGGTCGGAGCAACGACGCGGAAAAATGCTTACGGAAGATAAGCTTGTCAATGGCTTCCGCCTCCGCTTCCAGGGCTTTGTTCTTGGCAATTGTGGAGATCACGCGGCCCTGGCTTTTCTCCAGCTTGTCAATCAGCTCCGCCTGCTCACGGGCATGCTTCTCGGAGAGCTCCTTCCTCGCCTCAGTCTCTTTGCTTGAGGATTCTTTCATGAAGTTTCTGAGGGACTCGTTCTCCGCCTCAAGCACCTTGACCTTGGCAGATAGTTCATCAAGCGAGGAATGCTTGGCAGTTTCTTCTGAAAGCAGAGTTGAACATATTATGCACCCTGAACAACTGTCAGTACAAAAAAGTGAAGATCCGGATCTCGTACCTTGAAGTCGGGTCTCAAGCAGCTGGATAGCCTTTCGGCTATTTTCCGCGTGTTGGCGCAGCCCCTCGATCTCCGTGATTTGCTCCAGCACGTGTATGCGCAAATCTTCGTGCAGTTTCCGCGTGGACTGAGAAGCAGCAGAGAGTTAGTCGGATATTAAAATCGGGGGGACTGGCGAAGATTTCAAAGACTTGGATAAAAATTTCAAATTTCCGCCTAACAGTACATTTTGAGAAAGCATTGGCTAATACATGTTACACGGAACTATATCACCCAATGCTTGGGGGCTAGTATTACCTGCCGCACTTCCTTGTGCTTGGCGAAAAATTCCTTCAGGCTGTCTTCCAGCTCGGCGAGATAACCCACCTCCTCCTCCGGCTTCCCCCATACCTTGTTCAGCATGGCGGAAACTTCCGCGTGACGCTCTGCGAGGGTAAGTTTTTGGAGGGACGGAGTTGGCTCGAGGCTGACTCGGGTCGCATTGGTAACTTGGAGAAGCTTGACCTTTTGCTCTTGCTCTTCATCAGTAGGTCCCGCGAAAGCGGAACTTGGTTGATCTGGTGGTGAGGAAGTCCCCTGGGCGGAGTCGCCATGGTGAGCAGGGTCTTCAGGAAGGTCTTCAAGGTCAATGATGTCCTTCGGATCCGGCTTGCTGGCAGAAGAAGCCTTGGGCGGAACTTCCACCTCAGGAGTGATAGGGAAAGAAGCCGGAGATGGTTTGGCCTTCTTCTTGATGACCCTTGGGGCCTTGGGAGGCTGGCTTCCGGAACTTCAGGAAAAACATACAAATATAAGAGCGAGTGTTAAACCAGAACTTGGGTCTCGGAAGAAGACGCTTACCCGGAAGGCTTGAAAAAGTGCTGGATGGCAGGCTGCCCTTTGTTGCTGGTATTAATCAGCGCGAGGCGCTTCTTTTCCGCCTCAGCTTTCCGGGTAGCCGCGATGCTGAGCGTTTCGCGGGGGCGTTTCGCGTAAGGGCTGGAAGGGGCTGGCTTCTTCCTCTTCGCGGGACGTGGAGCTTCAGGAGCTTCCGCCTCTGACGTGGCTTCCGGATCCGCGTGGCCGGTGGATGGGACTCGGAGGAGAGTTCCGAGCTCATTTTCCTCAAGCGCCTCGAGCTAGTTCAAAGTTACACTTAGCCAAAAGTTTGAAGAAAAACGATAAACCAAAGTCAAGACGATGTACCGCAGTTCCGGATCCCTCCGTGTGGATGTCTTTGTTGCATACGTGAACGTGGAGTTCACGTGGGATTTTGATGAGGACCCGGATCCTCTTGTCGATGGCGTCGGCGGAGAGATTATCCTTGGTGGCGCGCATCGGATCGTCGCGCCCTGTGTATTCAAACATCAGGCGGTCTCTATGTTGCAGCGGCTGGATCCGCTTCGTGAACCAGGAGAGGGTTAGGTCTTTCCCCGTCAGCCCCTCCTCCGTGAGCTTGCAGATCCGCCTGACAGCGCGGGTCAGCTGAGGCGAGTCGGAGAAGTGGGGGCAGTGCGTCCATGACGGAAGCTCGGTGGCGGGGCAGTTCTTGAAAGGTGGTAGCTTCTTGTCGCTCGCGGGGTCGGAGACGTCCTTCAGATAGAAGAAACCCCCAGACCAGTATCTTGCGGATTCGTGGCGGTCGGTGGGGGGGTAGACGCGGCCCGGGCGGATGATGAAGGTGACAGATCCGCAAGTCGCCAACTCGGAAGTTTGGCGGATCTTCTCCTTCTTGACAGAGAAATAGTATTGGAAGAGGGAAAGCTCTGGAGTTACCCGGAGGTGGCCTTCGCAGAGAGCGACGTGGTTGATGATGGCGAGCACGCTGTTCGGAGATATGTTGTGGGGTTGGAGTCCATACGTCTTCAGAATCTCCCGGAAGAAATCCGAAGGCGGAAATGAAAATCCGCGCTCCACCAGTGCCTTCGTCAGCACCATCTCGTCGTCCCTTGGAGCCGGAGCAGGTTCATTTGGAACTGACCTCCAGCTTCCGGGTTGCAGGAAGCCCTCCGACTCGAGATTCTTCAATTCCATCTCGGTGGTGGTGCAGGGCCACCATTTTCCCTTAGCTTCGGAGTCGCGCTTCCGAGCTTTCGATTTCTTGGCAGCTTCTTCTGTTTGCTGCTCCGACTGGCCCGCCCCGGAGGTTTTCTCCGGGTGAGCGGAGGTCCCCTCAGTCTCCTTGCCGGAATCCTTTGAAGGATCTAGCCTGATTGGGACAAAGGGAGGAGGGGCGGAGGAGATTGGCGTCGCCATGATTGGCTCCGAGCTCGGAGGCGGAGTCGTTGAAGACATCTGAAGAAAAAGGTTGGTGGAAACTTTTCTTAGTCGGATCCCACGTTGTCTTCCCCAAGTTCATCCCTACCAACTACGGCGCGAAAGTAAAGCTCGAAGGTTACTGTAATGGTGCGTGCGGTGGACGGAGCTGATCGGCGGCGAGTTTTCCGTGCGGTGGCTCGCCGGGGTTAAGAACACGAAGAACACTGCGGCGGAGGGCTCGTTCCGGCGATGCTCCGGTGACTTTCCGGCAGGTTCCGGCGCGGCGGAGGAAGGGCTCACAGGCGGCGCTCGGCAGAGAGATGAATAGGGGGGTGAATGGGGTAAAGGGGTCGACGGCTGATATTTATAGGCTGAGGGGATAAGATTCGTGTTCCGCATCCTGTGGTCGGAACGCAAGCGTCGCGCCGTTGGATGCGTGACACGTGTCCCAAACCCTAGCGGTAAAAATGGCTAGAGATAAGTTACCGCACGAATCGCGCAAAAATGGCGCCAGAATTGGCGGAACCGTTTGAGTCTTTTAAGATTCCGGGAAAGTGCGTGAAGATAAGTTGGCTCTCGTTCGCGCGCAGGGAGTAACCCGGAAATGTTCTTTGAAACGTCGATGGGTGAAGTCCCGCAGGGTGAGAGCATTTTCCGGCTGTAAGTTGGAAAAAGAAGAAAATGCAAAGTTGGAGCTCTTCAAGTTTCTCCGCGTTGCCGACGATGCCGGAAACTTAAGGAACAAGCATGGCGGAAACTGCAGGTGAAACTCGGAGAACTCTGGGGGCTACTGTTGTGGGTATACTTCATGGGTGTACCATCGACAGTGCCTAGATCCGGCAAGCCCGGGTGGCCCACAGACGGTGATGAGGCATGTGGCCCATCGGGCGGCCCAGTTGCTGTTGATCATGAAGGAAGAAGTCCAGCCCAGGATCAGCAGGCCGGATCCGTACCGACATAGGAGTAACCCGGATCCATGGAGGTCCACGAGGAACCCGGATCCAGTATGACGTGTATGGGAGGTGGATCCGTGGCGTGCACGGCAAGATATTGTACCGTAGCTAGGCTATCTGTAATCCGGCTAGGACTCTCCATGTAAACCCTAGATCCGTGCGCCTTTATAAGCCGGATCCCGGGAGCCCTAGAGACACAACCACAACTCATTGTAACAACGCGAAAGCGCCCAGATAATTCCAGACAAGCAGCAGTAGGCCCTGTCATCGTGCAGGTGTTCCGAAGCTGGGTAACTCGCGTACCACCGTCCCGTGAGCACTCCGCCCTATGGCCCCTACTTCTTCTCCCCCTCGTGAGGATCCCTCCTCCGAGGTACCGTCGATTAGGCAACGACACATATCAATATCTTCCCAATCAAGTTGGGATAGAATTCAAATCATACATACGGATGTACATGGACACATCAAGAACGTGGAGAAGCTTTTTTTGAGACGGAGGTAGTAGTTCGAACAATTTTATCCCATTTGGAAATTGAAAAATACAAATTTATCATAATTTATCCCAATTTGCGGCGTCGAACACGGTCATCTGCGCCACCAAACGTTGAAGCGATGTTATCGGCGATGGCTTCAATGTTCGTGGCATCGATGACCAGTGTCGGAACCGCCGCTGTCTTGGTGTACTTCATCAGCGACGGATCTGCGGAAGGCTGGATCGGCGGCTTTGCAGCGCGGTTGTAGACGATGGCTTCAATCGTCTTGGCATCGATTCGCACTCTCGGCACCGGAAGTGAGACATCAACAGGCTCCGACATTGAAGGCTGGGTCTGCGCCGTCGAAGCGATGTTGTAGGCGATGGCTTCAATGTTCGTGGCATCGATGACCACTGTCGGCACGGCCGCCGTCTTGGTGTTCTTCATCATTCAATAGATCTGAGAATAGAATCCTCACCGGTTAGAGACAGAGAGAGACAGAGAGAGACATTTCAACTATTTCTGACGGTTAGATCCTCACCGGCACTCTTAGATCCACGGCGCACGCACGGTTAGATCCGCGCCGCCGCATGCCGCCGCACGCACGGTTAGATCCGTGCCGCCGCACGCCGCCGCACGCACGGTTAGATCCGCGCCGCCGCACGCCGCCGCACGCACGGTTAGATCCGCGCCGCCGCACGCCGCCGCACGCATGGTTAGATCCGCGCCGCGCACGCCGCCGCACGCACGGTTAGATCCAGCGCCGCACGCCACGCACGGTTAGATCCGCGCCGCCGCGACCGCCGTAGTAAGAGAGGAGGATGCGATCGGAATATGCGATCGCCAGGGTTGGTAGGTATGTGCTCTGCTCTTGTCTCCGTATGCGTCCATCGTGGTAGAGAGAGATACAGCCGTCCGATCATAAATGATCGAACGGTGCAAGCGTTCGTTGAGCTTTCAACTAACCAAGATCCGTGTGACATACATCTCGACCAATCGTAGATCAGCCGGTGAGTACAAGTTAGGAAAACCGAGTAGAACTAAGAGGGGGAAAAGTGAGGAAATGTTTATCGGAAGGGCAAACTGAGTATGACTGAGTAAAACAAGTGGGCCCGGAGGGGGAAAACTGAGTAACACTAAGTAAAACAGGGGCACCCAAATAATAAACGGACTAAGGGAAATTGAAGCTTTTGGCATAAAAATTGTAAAATTGTGTTATTTGAACAATATATTACATTTTGGCCGACTAGATATTGTTTGCAACTCAAAGATACACAAGTGTGACGAATTTGGACTCATTTGGACAAAGTTTGTAAGCATAGTGGGTATTTGGGAGGTGTATTGAGCAGAAAGCCTTGCATCTTCATATCTAGTAGCTCATGGACTAGGAAGTAGTTTTGAAGCTTTTGGCATAAAAACTTCATATCTCTATATTTCCTTTTCCATTATTATTTCTCTAGGTTGTAGGTAACATAACAAGGCTCCATGGGAAGGTTCCACCATGTTTTGAATTATTTTGAATTGAACCCTAAAACCCTAAAACCCTAAAACCCTAAAACCCTAAAATGATAAATGTGGCTTAAATGTGGCATACAAATTGTTCATACAAATTCAAATTGTTCAACACAAAGGGATCCCCAATACAAAGGGAACCACAATACAAATTGTTCATACAAATTCAAATTGTTGAACACAAAGGCATCCCCAATACAAATTGTTCAACACAAAGGGATCCCCAATACAAAGGGAACCACAATACAAATTGTTCATACAAATTCAAATTAGTTGTTCAGAATAAAATCTTTCTCTTGCTCCTAGTGTGACTCGCCGGGGCCACCACCTTACTCCGGGTAACCCTACCAGGGATATTACCGGTGTCTACCTTCCTTTTGCCCTCTTTCTTGTTCTTCTTCTGCAAAGCTTGTGCTTTTTCTTCTGCCATGTAGTTAGCTTCTATCATGGCCTTACTACTTTCGAGGCATTCTCGACTATACTGTTCCCTCTCCTCTAGACTCATCGGTTGAAGCCATTCTACATCCATCTGTTCCCTCTGCTCTCGATCCATCGGTTCAATCTCCTCATGTTCAATTGCTGCTTCAATCTCCTCTGCATTTGCTGCTTCAATCTCCTCATGTTGAACTGCTGCTTTAATCTCCTCTGCATTTGCTGCTTCAATCTCCTCATGTTGAACTGCTGCTTCAATCTCCTCTGCATTTGCTGCTTCAATCACCTCATGTTGAACTGTTGCTTCAATCTCAAGTTGAATTGCTGCTTCATTCTTCTCTGCATTTTCTGCTCCCGCCTGATCTTCCATTCCAAAAGCTGGGTCAACTCCATTTTTACAAAGCCTAGCAATGTGTCCAGCGATTCCACAACGTTTGCAATTACGTTTTCGAATCGGTGCACCACCCTCTGCACTAGCTCTGATCCTATTCTTCCTCGGCCTACCTGCCGGTCTAGTCAATACTGGAGAGTACAGTTTGAAGCCTGGATCGACTTTCATCCATTGGTCTTTTCCCAACAAGGTAGGAACATTCACAGCATATGCAGCCCTAAATTTGGCAACAGAGAAATACTCTGACACATACTGATCAACTTCACCATCTTCACCCCCTATAACACTCATGAAAAACAATGCGTGTATGCAGGGTATCCCACGGATCTGCCATCCCCTACAATGGCATGTCCTATCAACCAAACTCACTGGATACCTCCACTGCATGTTTTTACTGTCAGTGTAGGTTACCTCAGCCTCCATTCCTTTTCTGACGCATTGCATCCTCAATTGTTTTGCCCTCTCATGCAAAGACTTAATCAAAGATGGGAGCATGAGATGGCCAACATAATTTGTGGATGCAATTCTTTGACGCAGATCGATCTTTATCATGATCATCTGCCTAATCTTATCAAATATTTGCCACAGCATAAGCCCTTTCAATGACTTGACCTTTGAATTGAAACTCTCCGCAAGGTTACTTGTTACATAGTCTACCTTGCAAATTTCATTGAATTGGCTTCTTGACCACACCCTACCATGATGTTCATCCAAGTACTCCTTCACCCCAGGTTTTTGTTTATACAACACATCCAAATGAAACAGATGCTTCCTAGAGCTGCATGTGTATGAAGCTGGCCATAGGTTGTCAGTAAAAACTTTACCCTTGAATTTCTTTGTAAAATTCTGTACCAAGTGTCGCATACATTCCCTATGCTCCACTCCAGGGAATACTGCTTCTACCGCACTCTCCAAACCTTTGCAAGCGTCTGTGTGGATAACAAGTCCTGGTGGATGACCTATAAGATCGTGCAAATTCTGCAGAAACCAAGTCCAACTTTCCTGTGACTCAACCTCCAAAACCCCATAAGCAACAGGGAACATCCAATTATGTCCATCAACTGCAGTAGCAGCAACTAGCTGTCCTTTAAACCTGCCATGAAGAGCTGATGCATCCACGGCCAAATAAGGCCTGCAACCGTCCAAAAAGCCTTTCCAGCAAGCTTTGAAACAAACAAAAGCCCTTCTGAAACATTCCTTGTGCATTACCTTCCCGCTTTTCAATTTGTAGGGAACTGTATGCTTGTCTATCGCTACAACACTGCCTGGACTAGCCATCTCCACTTCAGCTTTGAAAGTGTAAAGCAACTGAAAGCTTTCATTCCATGGACCATTGATCTTGTCAAGAGCCATTTCCTTTGCATAGAACATCCTCATGTAAGGTACTTTCATTTTATACTTCTCAACCACCTTTTTTACGAGTGCTGTTGGACCAAGTGAAGGATCTTCTCTCAGCCAATCTAGGATTATATCTGCCAACCACCTAGTCTTCGCTAGCTTTGTTTTCAGCTCTGGCTCTCCCCCTAGAGGTGGACACCTATGGATCTCCTTATTCTTCTTTATCTGAAACATAATGATAAGGGATGTCAGTAATAGATAACAAATTTTACACTGTGATCTAAATACACAACTGGTTGGCGTAGTACCTGAACCAAGCTGCTTCTGCGCATTGTGGATGCATGCAGCCTAAACCTACACCTTGGGTATGGGCATTTAATTGTGAACCTACCTGGCTCACTTTTAACAACCTCAAAATTATTCTTAGTGAGAATGTGATATGTAGTAATTGCATTACGGCAGTCCATCATCGTTTGAAACACGGTGCCTTCTACAAGCTGGGGATTCTCCCTGTTCCACTCAATTGTTGGCAAGTCTTCACCTTCGTAATCGGCTAAAACGAGGCTGTCATCATTCTCATTCTTCTCTTCATCATCAGTGTCATCAAATCTGGCACCAAAAGCAATATCTTCCATGTATTGATCCTCCATTGCCTGCTTACTGCATCGATCTACCAATTCAGGAAACATCAACTCATCCTCATCATCTTGAGGAGGCTGATCCTCAATGTCTGCATCGTCCTCCACATCGACCGTACGAACGATCTGGCTACCACTAGCACTGGGGACAGATGGTGCTGCTGTGGACCTACAAGGAGCGCCGCGGCGCACACTGTTAGAAGAGGCAGCAGCAGTAGAGAGACATGATGCCCGACCACCTGATGATGCCCCAGCACCAGAGAGAGATGATGCCCGGCCCCTGTCCACATGGATACGAATTTTACCGAACCGGCAAGAAGCATTCAAAGCAAAAAGAATTCCCAGATCGTCGTCGGAAATTAGTGGAACAAATCTTCCCTCCTTGTTGAAATATTCGAAATGAACTGCGTCGTAAGAGCTCCAGCTGTACTGAGCGCAGATGTTAGCTTTCAAATTCCTCAACGAGATGGTGGTTGCAACCACCGCAGGGAAGAAAAACCCATTCTTATAGCGTTTAGAATCACGCGTATAGCTAGAATCCAGCCTAACCACCAGCCGAAAAGCCAGCGCTGGATCAATCCTATTCGAAAAGCAACGCAGTTAGTTGAGCAACAACGATTGGCGCTCAAAAACTGCCTACTGTTAATTCACATAGGCAGACGATGCTTACCCAGATGGAATCCATGCGTTAGATCCCTCCGATTCCCAATCTTCTCCGCGGCTGACGCGAACATTTGGCACACCAGATGGACATACAAACTCCGCGAAAGGGGTAGATCTAGATCTGGTGGAGGCGGAGCCCTCTCCGCCTCCCGGTGGTGGTGGTGGGGGCGGGGGCGGCTCGGCGGCGGACGACGCCATAAGGTAGGAGGGCAGGACGGCGTGGCGGCGGAGGGGCGGTGTGTGAGCTCCTCCAGTATCGGGCGGAGTGGAAAGCTTTGGGTGAGCTCCTCCAGTCAACAGTCAACACAGTTCGAAAGAAACGGTCAATTCAACACCAACGCGGCTCCCTAGCCGTCACCGGTAACGGTGAAGGCCTCTGACCAGACGGCAACCCTCCCGTCTGAGCGTCTGCGACGGGTTTCAAACTAGAGGGAGGGGAAAACTGAGGAAAAACTAAGGGGCTGGGGAAAACTGAGTACAACCAACGAACCAGGGGCACGAAAATAGAAATCCCTATATTATTTTCACATAGCAAAAAAACTAATTAATTTGTGATTAATCACTTAGCATACCCATAGTTTCACATGCTAATTATACATGTTGCATGGAGTGCCTCCTTCTTTTTGGTTGCATGCAACATTCACACTAATAAGCAGTGTTATTGTATGATGGATACACTAAATCAATTCTTTTATGGCCGTTTATATCTATGAAATGCATTTTTTGAAGTGGCATTGTAATTAGAGATAGAAGGAGCGAAGATTTCTAAAGCTTACCTAGAAAATACCCAAATAGAGGTTTCTCGCATATGGCGAGTTAACCATAATATTTGAAACTTCTAGAGTAAAATTATACGCATGGACATGAATCATTGTTTTGTCATGGTCAAATGTCGCTTACAAGTTACAATGGTTTAAACTATAATTAGATAATGTGTGCATGATCCATGAACATAAAATGACGTGGATTGTACTATTATTTCCTCATCCCCGGCCCTTCTGTTGTCTGGCTTGCAGATCTTGAAGCAGGGGAGGACGCTGTCGTTGCCAAGACGCACACCAAATCTAGTAGGCCCTTGGTGGGCCGTCCTGCCTCCCTCGCTCACGCTCGGAGACGCACGCTCGATTTTCCACCGCAGATGTTTCCGACCAGTCTGATGCAACGGGAGGCTCCGACTCCTAATTGACCATGAGCTGAGCCACAGCAGTTCAAGACTAGTTCGTTCCGGAGACCGGAGTCCCATGGAGCACCCCACTATCCTTTATATACAAGTCCATTGTACAGCTTCCGAGCCCACGAATCGCACAGCAACAAGCAACAACCGAAACCATCGCTCGATCTCGCCGGCCGGCCGATCTATAGCGTTTTAAGGAGCGCACGACAGGATCGACATGGCGGGGCACAAGCCGAGCGTCAACCACTTCGCGTTCCTGGACCGGAGCGACCCCGGCGACAAGTGCCTCAGCGACTTCGACGCGGCCAAGAACGCGGTGACGCCAGCGTTAAGCCTCACCCAGGAACTTTTCGGCAACGCCTACCCATCTGCTCGGGACTACATAATCAGGAGAAACCAGCTGGAGAGACAGGCGGCGCAGGCGAAAAGGCGCGCCGCCAAGGTCCAGGCCGACGGTGCAAAGCTAGGTGGGTATAGCGACGGATCATCCCGTCAGCAGCAGCAGCCCGGCATGTCGGGTGGATACAAGCCATCATATAACAAGAACGGAGCGTCAAGGAGGCAGCAGCGACCTGGCGTGGCGCAAGGCATGGAGGTGCCGCTCGCGCCCGTGCAGGCTCCGCCGCCGCAGCCTCCGAGCCTATATGACATCAACGAGTTCCCTTCGTTGAACTAGTTCTAGACGATCGAGTAGCTTTGTTTTTTTGCATATTTATACCTTTTCCACATGTTCTCTGGTAGATCATGCTCATCTTTGTGCCTGCTGGTAGTTTGCTTCCTGTACATACTCGAGCAATCATGTTCCCACTTTACCAATCGAAGAACAATTCGTTACTCTTCATGCTACGCTCAATACTGAGAGGTCACAGGGGGTTAACTTTCTACATATTAATTCTCAGAATCAAAACACATCCAGGTAGTGCTCTCTAAAACCAATCTCAAATACTTATTATCAACTCCCTCAGATCAAACCAGAGTTCATCCTGTTTTTTCAATAGAAAAACTTTGAGTATTATCTAGAGTATATATTTTTAGAAAAAATATCACTAGTAATAATTATTTAACGAAAAATATGAATATATTTGGTACAGAGAAATTTTCAAACCCACTGGTTTAGTGGTTTTCACATAAAAAGATTGGACCCCATTGCGACGGTCATGTCGGCGAGGGAGCCTCCTGGCATGACGGCCCACCTAATATGCGCGGCTAAAAGTAGTTGTGGGACCAAATATTTTAGAAAAAAAGTCAATAGTTGTTGCGATCCAAACCTTCGGTTCCAAAATCGTTGGCTAAGATCACGGCGTCCAGTGAGATTAAAATCTCATGTGGACACGATTTAAAATCCTACTCCCTCCTATTCATATTACTTAATAGTAATATAGATATATCTAGACACATTTTAGCTGTAGATACATCTATTTTAGCATCAAATAATATGGATCGGAGGAACTAAAAGATTCACTAGTGCTACTTGTTTCTTCATGATCCAAATATACTACTATCTTGGTGCTTCCACCAATTTGTTGGTGAGTACATGCTTTCCTAAAAAGTATGCAGTCAAATTTGTTTATTTTTTCACTGAAAAATTAAAAGGTGAAAGGGATAAGAGAAAATAATATACTCCCTCCATTCATGATTTTGGTTCAAATTTGAACTAAACCCATGAAAGAGATTTTGAAAAGGAGAAAGTAATTAGTTTGATCAAAATACATAGTTTAATTATTCTATGATTTTGTAGTAACATATATGTATAAAGCTAGCGGTCAAAATACTATGATATATTTAAGTTCAGTTATCCTTTGATCAACAAACTCTTTCGTTCCATATTATGGGTTACATGGTGGCGCTGTCATGGTTCAACCTTATATCATTTCTGGCTTGATGGCACCAGGTTGCATAATGAAATGAAATGATATATATATAATGCCATGTACAGTATAAATCGATGTCCTCTTTGGATCACTGCTTGTGACGGTAAAGCACTCGTCCGTTGGGAACCCCAAGAGGAAGGTGTGATGCGTACAGCAGCGAGTTTTCCCTCAGAAAGAAACCAAGGTTATCGAACCAGTAGGAGTCAAGAAGCACGTTGAAGGTTGATGGTGGCGGAGTGTAGTGCGGCGCAACACCAGGGATTCCGGCGCCAACGTGGAACCTGCACAACACAACCAAAATACTTTGCCCCAACTTAACAGTGAGGTCACCGGCTTGCTGTAATAAAGGATTAGATGTATAGTGTGGATGATGATGTTTGCGAAGAACAGTAGAACAAGTATTGCAGTAGATTGTATTTGATGTAAAAGAATGGACCGGGGTCCATAGTTCACTAGTGGTGTCTCTCCGATAATAAATAGCATGTTGGGTGAACAAATTACAGTTGGGCAATTGACAAATAAAGATGGCATGGCAATGCACATACATATTATGATGAGTAGTGTGAAATTCAATTGGGCATTACGACAAAGTACATAGACCGCTATCCAGCATGCATCTATGCCTAAAAAGTCCACCTTCGGGTTAGCGTCCGCACCCCTTCCAGTATTAAGTTGCAAACAACAGACAATTGTATTAAGTATGGTGCGTAATGTAATCAACACAAATATCTTTAGACATAGCATTGATGTTTTATCCCTAGTGGCAACAGCACATCCACAACCTTAGAACTTTCTGTCACTGTCCCAGATTTAATGGAGGCATGAACCCACTATCGAGCATAAATACTCCCTCTTGGAGTTACAAGTAACGACTTGGCCAGAGCCTCTACTAGCAACGGAGAGCATGCAAGATCATAAACAACACATAGATGATAGATTGATAATCAACATAACATAGTATTCCATATTCATCGGATCCCAACAAACGCAACATGTAGCATTACAAATAGATGATCTTGATCATGATAGGCAGCTCACAAGATCTAACATGATGGCACAATGAGGAGAAGACAACCATCTAGCTGCTGCTATGGACCCATAGTCCAGGGGTGAACTACTCACACATCACTCCGGAGGCGATCATGTCGATGAAGAGTCCTCCGGGAGATGATTCCCCTCTCCGGCAGGGTGCCGGAGGCGATCTCCTGAATCCCCCGAGATGGGATTGGCGGCGGCGTCGTCTTTGGAAGGTTTTCCGTATCGTGGCTCTCGGTACTGGGGTATTCGCGACGAAGGCTTTAAGTAGGCGGAAGGGTAGGTCAGGGGGCGACGCGAGGGACCCACACAACAGGGTGGCGCGGCCCAAGCCCTGGCCGTGCGGCCCTGGCGTGGCGTCGCCCCACTTCGTATCACTTTCGGTCTTCTGGAAGCTTCGTGGAAAAATAAGACCCTGGGTGTTGATTTCGTCCAATTCCGAGAATATTTCCTTTGTAGGATTTCTGAAACCAAAAACAGCAGAAAACAGCAACTGGCTCTTCGGCATCTTGTCAATAGGTTAGTGCCGGAAAATGCATAAATATGACATAAAGTGTGTATAAAACATGTGAGTATCATCAATAAAGTAGCATGGAACATAAGAAATTATAGATACGTTTGAGACGTATCAAGCATCCCCAAGCTTAGTTCCTACTCGTCCTTGAGTAGGTAAACGATAACAAAGATAATTTCTGAAGTGACATGCTATCATAATCTTGATCAATACTATTGTAAGCACATAAGATGAATGCAGCGATTCGAAGCAATGGAAAAGATAATGAGTAAACAACTGAACCATATAGCAAAGACTTTTTATGAATAGTACTTTCAAGACAAGCATCAATAAGTCTTGCACAAGAGTTAACTCATAAAGCAATAAATTCAAAGTAAAGGCATTGAAGCAACACAAAGGAAGATATAAGTTTCAGCGGTTGCTTTCAACTTGTAACATGTATATCTCATGGATATGTGTCAATACAAAGTAATATGATGAATGCAAATATGCAAGTATGTAAGAATCAATGCACAGTTAACACAAGTGTTTGCTTCTAAGATAGAAGGAAGTAGGTAAACTGACTCAACATAAAAGTAGAATAATGGCCCTTCGAAGAGGGAAGCATGGATTGCTATATTTGTGCTAGAGCTTTTATTTTGAAAACAAGAAACAATTTTGTCAACGGTAGTAATAAAGCATATGTGTTATGTATAAGATATCCTACAAGTTGCAAGCCTCATGTATAGATTACCAATAGTGCCCGCACCTTGTCCTAATTAGCTTGGATTTACATGGATTATCATTGCATAACATATGTTTTAACCAAGTATCACAAAGGGGTACCTCTATGCCGCCTGTACAAAGGTCTAAGGAGAAAGCTCGCATTGGATTTCTCGCTTTTGATTATTCTCAACTTAGACATCCATACCGGGACAACATAGACAACAGATAATGGACTCCTCTTTAATGCATAAGCATTCAACAACAGATAATATTCTCATAAGAGATTGAGGATTGTTGTCCAAACTGAAACTTCCACCATGGATCATGGTTTTAGTTAGCTGCCCAATGTTCTTCTCTAACAATATGCATTCTCAAACCATTCAACTCATGATAAATCACCCTTACTTCAGACAAGACGAACATGCATAGCAACTCACATGATATTCAACAAAGGTGAAATACTTGATAGCGTCCCCAAGAACATGGTTATCGCTCAACAAGCAACTTATTAGGAAATAAGATACATAAGTACATATTCAATACCACAATAGTTTTTAAGCTATTTTTCCCATGGGCTATATATTGCATAGACAAAGAATGAAATTTTAAAGGTAGCACTCAAGCAATTTACTTTGGAATGGCATAGAAATACCATGTAGTAGGTAGGTATGATGGACACAAGTGGCATAGTTTTTGGCTCAAGGATTTTGGATGCACGAGAAGTAATGCCTCTCAATACAAGACTTAGGCTAGCAAGGTTGTTTGAAGCAAACACAAGTATGAACCGGTACAGCAAAACTTACATAAGAACATATTGCAAGCATTATAAGACTCTACACTGTCTTCCTTGTTGTTCAAACCCTTACTAGAAAATATTTAGCAAGCTCTACAGTATTTCTTCACTAATAGGTGCAAAGTATATGATGCAAGAGCTTAAACACGATCCATATGAGCACAACAATTGCCAAGTATCAAATTATTCAAGACATTATACCAATTACCACATGTAGCATTTTCTGTTTCCAGCCATATAACAATTAACGAAGCAGTTTCAACCTTCGCCATGAACATTAAGAATAAAGCTAAGAACATATGTGTTCATATGCAACAGCGGAGCGTGTCTCTCTCCCACACAATGAATGCTAGGATCCAATTTTATTCAAACAAAACAAAAGCAAAAGCAAAAAGACGCTCCAAGTAAAGCACATAAGATGTGACGGAATAAAAATATAGTTTCACTAGAGGAACCTGATAATTTGTCGATGAAGAAGGGGATGCCAAGGCATCCCCAAGCTTAGATGCTTGAGTCTTCTTGAAATATGCAGGGATGAACCACGGGGGCATCCCCAAGCTTAGTGCTTTCACTCTCCTTGATCATATTGTATCATCCTCCTCTCTTGATCCTTGAAAACTTCCTCCACACCAAACTCAAAACAAACTCATTAGAGGGTTAGTGCATAATCAAAAATTCACATGTTCAGAGGTGACATAATCATTCTTAACACTTCTGGACATTGCACAAAGCTACTGAAAGTTAATGGAATAAAGAAATCCATCAAACATAGCAAAACAGGCAATGCGAAATAAAAGGAAGAATCTGTCAACACAGAATAGTCCGTAAAGACCAATTTTTCTGGGGCACTAAACTTGCTCAGATGAAAATTCTCAAATTGAATGAAAGTTGCGTACATATCTGAGGATCACTCACGTAAATTGGCAGATTTTTCTGAGTTACCTACAGAGAATACTACTCAAATTCGTGACAGCAAGAAATCTATTTCTGCGCAGTAATCCAAATCTAGTATGAACCTTACTATCAAAGACTTTACTTGGCACAACAATGCAATAAAATAAAGATAAGGAGAGGTTGCTACAGTAGTAACAACTTCCAAGACTCAAATATAAAACAAAAGTGCAGAAGTAAAACAATGGGTAGTCTCCCATAAGCGCTTTTCTTTAACGCCTTTCAGCTAGGCGCAGAAAGTGTGAATCAAGTAACATCAAGAGACGAAGCATCAACATCATAATTTTCACAACTTGTCACAATAGGTATCTTAGATGCTCCATTATCTATAGTGGTATTAAGAGCTTTATCAATTTTAGGCCTATAATAGTTTTTTGGTTTAGGCACCTTAGAGACATACATGAACTTTTGCTCCTTACCCACATAAGCTTTCTCCTTAAACTTAATAGAAGAAAAAGTTGAACCCAAGGTTCTCATAGCTTCTTCAAGTTCACTAATCCTTTGGGTTTGATTATCATGAATAGCACAAGCTTCTAAGATGGCAATTCTCTCATCAATTCCACCTAGAGATTTGTCAAGTTTATCAGTGCTATTAAGTAATTCTCCCAATTTAGTCTCAATACTTGGAAGATTTTTCTCTATGGTCTCCAACTTTTTCATGACATCTTCAAGAGAGATTTCAATTTTAACTTCATTAATAGGTGGTATTCCAAATATACTCTCGATAATGCAACTAGCTTCTAAAGCAGAAGTGCCTAGGAAATTACCTCCTGCGAGACAATCAAGAACATACCTATTCCAGCTAGAGATACCAACATAAAAATTCCTGAGTAGGATAGTGGTGGAGTGTTTCTTAGTGCACCTATTATGAGCATCACTAATTCTATACCAAGCATCATTTAAACATTCTCCCCCTTGTTGCTTAAACGAACGAACTTCAACTTCAGGATTACTCATTTTAGCAATAGTAAATAAAGCAAACTAGGTAAAGTAAATGCAAGTAACTAATTTTTTTGTGTTTTTAATATAGAGAACGCAAACAAGATAATAAATAAAGTAAAACAAGTAACTATTTTTATTTGTATTTTGATATAATGCAGCAAACAAAGCAGTAAATAAAATAAAGCAAGACAAAAACAAAGTAAAGAGATTGGAAGTGGAGACTCCCCTTGCAGCGTGTCTTGATCTCCCCGGCAACGGCGCCAGAAAAAGCGTTGCTTGTGACGGTAAAGCACTCGTCCGTTGGGAACCCCAAGAGGAAGGTGTGATGCGTATAGCAGCGAGTTTTCCCTCAGAAAGAAACCAAGTTTATCGAACCAGTAGGAGTCAAGAAGCACGTTGAAGGTTGATGGTGGCGGAGTGTAGTGCGGTGCAACACCAGGGATTCCGGCGCCAACGTGGAACCTGCACAACACAACCAAAATACTTTGCCCCAACTTAACAGTGAGGTTGTCAATCTCACCGCTTGCTGTAACAAAGGATTAGATGTATAGTGTGGATGATGATGTTTGCGAAGAATAGTAGAACAAGTATTGCACTAGATTGTATTTGATGTAAAAGAATGGACCGGGGTCCACAGTTGACTAGTGGTGTCTCTTCGATAAGAAATAACATGTTGGGTGAACAAATTACGGTTGGGCAATTGACAAATAAAGATGGCATGACAATGCACATACATATTATGATGAGTAGTGTGAAATTCAATTGGGCATTACGACAAAGTACATAGACCGCTATCCAGCATGCATCTATGCCTAAAAAGTCCACCTTCGGGTTAGCGTCCGCACCCCTTCCAGTATTAAGTTGCAAACAACAGACAATTGCATTAAGTATGGTGCGTATTGTAATCAACACAAATATCCTTAGACATAGCATTGATGTTTTATCCCTAGTGGCAACAGCACATCCACAACCTTAGAACTTTCTGTCACTGTCCCAGATTTAATGGAGGCATGAACCACTATCGAGCATAAATACTCCCTCTTGGAAATACAAGTAACGACTTGGACAGAGCCTCTACTAGCAACGGAGAGCATGCAAGATCATAAACAACACATAGATGATAGATTGATAATCAACATAACATAGTATTCCATATTCATCGGATCTCAACAAACGCAACATGTAGCATTACAAATAGATGATCTTGATCATGATAGGCAGCTCACAAGATCTAACATGATGGCACAATGAGGAGAAGACAACCATCTAGCTACTGCTATGGACCCATAGTCCAGGGGTGAACTACTCACACATCACTCCGGAGGCGATCACGGCGATGAAGAGTCCTCCGGGAGATGATTCCCCTCTCCGGCAGGGTCCGGAGGCGATCTCCTGAATCCCCTGAGATGGGATTGGCGGCGGCGGCGTCTCTGGAAGGTTTTCCGTATCGTGGCTCTCGGTACTGGGGTATTCGCGACGAAGGCTTTAAGTAGGCGGAAGGGTAGGTCAGGGGGCGACGCGAGGGACCCACACAACAGGGCGGTGCGGCCCAAGCCCTGGCCGCGGCCCTGGCGTGGCGTGGCGTCGCCTTGTCGCCCCACTTCGTATCACTTTCGGTCTTCTGGAAGCTTCGTGGAAAAATAAGACCCTGGGCGTTGATTTCGTCCAATTCCGAGAATATTTACTTTGTAGGATTTCTGAAACAAAAAACAACAGAAAATAGCAACTGGCTCTTCGGCATCTTGTCAATAGGTTAGTGCCGGAAAATGCATAAATATGACATCAAGTGTGTATAAAACCTATGAGTATCATCAATAAAGTAGCATGGAACATAAGAAATTATAGATACGTTTGAGACGTATCAATCACATAGTATAAAATAAAAAAAACATGAATTTCAAAGGAATATAAATATGAAAAATAGGATGGTGAAATACATATATATGAAAGTTGTAAAGCACATAAAAAGAATATTTAAAATCCATCAAACCCATGGAATGGGTGTAAATAAGTGTTTTCCATTTGAGTCCATGATGAGCTGGTGCCTGGTGCACCGGGTTACCATATGGCATACACGATGGGCCCCTTGCATGACCTCGCCTTCGACCCTTGTTGTTGTCAATGAACGTAAAAAAATATCTCAAGTTATATGACTCATATAGAACTTAAACCAAAAACTGATCATAAATTTAAATGAGTTACTCTAAAATCTTATGGATGTTTGAAGATCAGTCCTTTGACGTGTACTTGTCTATCAAATTTCGGCTGTTGGTTTCTCCCGCTAAGCATGCCAATGACATTTGCAAAAAAAAAGTATATACTCGATGATATATATCTGCCCTTGAATGTGCATAGAGCATCGACATATTTGAGTATTGTGCATCACTATTTTCCGTAGTTTGGTATTGCTATTAGAAAATTCAACGTATTAGTCTAGAAAGGAAGAAAAACAATCAGATTGTTCCTCAAAGATGTGAGCGGTACTTGTTAGTATAATTCACATTTTTTACGCAATAGCACGCCAGATATAAATTACTCGGCGAGGATCTGTCAGAGTTCTATGTTGTTCATTACGTATTAGAATAGCTGAGAGATGATGTGCAACATATATGCATTTACTGATTGTCTATTCACATCAAAGATGAAAAGAGATGCTAGGGGGAAATCGAGAAGAACACACGTCATTCTCATATATGAAATCTGGTATGTACTCGGTTTCTCGGTGATTGCACACATATTAACCGTATTGTAGCACCTTTTAGCTTGGTGTGTGAATGTTTGTTAGGGAACCGTACGTGGATCTGGTACGGGCTTCGTGTTATATAGAGGGCACAAGTACATCGTATGTAGACATACGTATCCAATACACAATACGTATGGTATATGTATATATAGAGGAGAGAAGACCTATTACATTGTCTAACACCCTCCCTTAATCTAAACCTGTTGACAGGTTGAGATTACGCTTAAACTCAACAAGCTTCTTGACTGGAAGTGGTTTAGTAAAACCATCTGCAACTTGATCATTATTTGAGACAAAACGAATAGCTAGCTGATTCTTTGCAACTCTTTCTCTGACAAAGTGGAAATCAATCTCAATGTGCTTGGTACGAGCATGAAACACAGGATTAACTGAGAGATAAGTAGCACCCAAATTATCACACCAAATAGTTGGCTTTTGTTTCAACCTTACTCCAAGTTCAGCAAGAAGAGTTTCAACCCAAATTAATTCAGCAGTGGCATTGGCTAATGTTTTATATTCAGCCTCTATGCTGGACCGAGACACTGTAGCCTGTTTTCTTGCACTCCATGAGACTAAATTTGGACCAACAAAGATAGAAACCACCTGTAGAGCATCGATCATCAATGTCTCCTGCCCAATCTGCATCAGAAAATGCACTCAAGAAAGTAGACGGTGATGATGTAAAGGTAGTGCCAAGATTTATTGTATCCTTAAAATATCTGAGAATACGTTTTGCAGCTGTCCAATGATCAGTGGTTGGAGCATGGAGGTACTGACAAACTTTGTTTACTGAGAAGGCCAAATCAGGTCGAGTCAATGTCAAGTACTGTAAAGCACCAACTATGCTTCTAAACTGAGTGCAGTCATCAGAGCCAATAGGTGTTCCACTTGTGATAGACAGTTTTTTAGAAGTAGACAAAGGTGTTGGAGCAGACTTACAATGTTGCATACCAACCTTTTGGAGTAAATCTGTAGCATATTTCTCTTGTGTCAGAAGCAATCCATTATTTACCTTTTTAACTTCAATACCAAGGAAGAAATGTAAATCACCAAGATCCTTGATAGCAAAATTCTCATTCAAATCTCGAAGGAGAGCTGTAATAGCATAACTAGAAGAACTTGTGACTATGATGTCATCAACATATACAAGAACAAATATAGTGATTCCTGACTTGTTAAAGAGAAATAGTGATGTGTCAGCCTTTGAAGGTGTAAAACCAAGTTCAAATAGTTTGGAACTTAATCTGGAATACCATGCTCTTGGTGCTTGCTTCAGACCTTACAATGCTTTATCAAGTCTGCAAACATGATGTGGTGCATGTAGATCTTCAAAACCAGGAGGTTGTCTCATATAGACTTCCTCTTCCAGAACACCATGAAGAAACGCGTTCTTGACATCTAGTTGCCTTATCCACGAGAAACAGCAACAGCTAAAACAGTTCTGATAGTAGCAATTTTAACTACAGGACTAAAAGTGTCCTCATAATCAATGACATACCTTTGTTTAAATCCCTTTGCAACCAATCTTGCTTTGTATCTATCAATGGACCCATCGGCTCTTTTCTTGATTCTATATACCCATTTGCAATCAATCAAAATTTCGTTTTTGCTTGGAGGAACAAGGTGCCACGTTTTATTTTCCATCAAGGCCTTATATTCTTCATCCATCGCTTTGCGCCAGTGTGAATCATCAAGAGCCTCAGAAAGAGTGGATGGTTCTCGTGTAGAAGAAAACAAACCATACCTAACTGTACCATCAGTGTACCTTTTCGGTTGTCTTATACCTTGCTGCAAGTGAGTACGAATACGCGGAGGAGAAGCAGGTGGTGGTGTGGGCTGGTCATGCTCTTGTGAATGTGCTGAAGAAGCCACAGAATCACCCCCACTGTCGCCCGCCGCAGACGATCCAGAGGGGATAGGATCAGCAGCAGGCTGTGGAGAAGCAGCACGTGTGGCAGACGAGGCGCCAGATGGCGCGCCGGAGCTGGGCGAGGGCGCGTGGTCAGCACGCGCAGCCGATAGCACCGGGGACCGCTCGCCATGTGGAGCACCAGGACTAGCCAAAGGCGTGTGGCCGGCAGGCGTGGCCGGGGCATCTCCGCGCGACCCGAGGGCGGGAGAATCAGCCTCGGGATCAGAGAGATCTGCAACAGGATCTGCAATTTCAGTGCGATTTTCGTCTTCTTCTGCCTCATACTCAAAGTCATTTTCTGCAGGAATTTGAACATTGTTTTGACTAGAATTTGCATTAGTATTTTCTGCAACATGCAACACATTAGTAATAGGCACAATAGGCATATAATCATCAACATTATTTGCACCCTCATTTGACTCAGATGTGAAGGATGGAAGAAGAAGAATCTCTTTCCTAAGAAGGGGACCAGCGTTGGGACGCAATGAGGCAAAAGGGAACATATTTTCATCGAACACAACATCACGAGAGATATACACTCGTCCAGTATTTATGTCTAGACACTTGACACCCTTATGAAGAGGACTATAACCAAGAAACACACAACGAGTGGAGCGGAAAGCAAGTTTGCGAGTGTTATAAGGACGAAGGTTGGGCCAACAAGCACAACCAAAAACTCGAAGGGCATCATAGTTTGGTGTCATATTAAGGAGGCGTGCAGCTGGAGTTTCAGAATTGATGACTTTGCTGGGAAGTAAGTTTATAAGAAAAGTGGCAGTAAGAAAAGCTTCATCCCAGTATTTTAGAGGCATGGAGGCATTAGCAAGCAATTCTAAACCAACTTCAACTATATGACGATGTTTTCGTTCAGCAGAGCCATTTTGTTGATGAGCATGAGGACATGAAACATGGTGAGTGATTCCAACTTTTTGAAAGAATGCATTGAGCTTTTCATATTCACCACCCCAATCAGTTTGCATTGTGACAATTTTCCTATCAAATTTACGCTCAACATATTTCTGAAAGTTGTGGAAGACTTGATAAACATCAGCACGACTTTTAAGCAAATAAATCCAAGTAAACTTGCTAAAATCATCAATAAAGCTTACATAATATGAATGTTTCCCAGCAGAGAGAGGTGCAGGGCCCCATACATCAGAGAAAACTTGTTCTAAGGGAACAGTAGATATACTACTAGAAGTGGGATATGGCAATTGATGACTCTTTGCCAACTGACATGAATCACACACATATGGGGTACTCTCTGGGGTGTAAGCTATCTTATTTTTCCTATGCACTTGTTGAACCACAAACGAAGAGGGATGTCCTAGGCGACGATGACATGTAGAGGATGATGTCTTTATTGTGATGTATGCATGCTTGGAGGAGGCATTGGAGATGGGCATCAAGGGATATAGGCCTCCATAGTAAGGGCCTCTAAAGAGGATGCGTCGAGTTGCTTGGTCCTTGATAACAAAAAAGAATGGACGAAACTCAATGAACACGTGATTATCAAGGGTGAATTTATGAACGGATAAAAGATTCTTAGATGCACTAGGAACATTTAGTATAGCATTGAGATCAAATGAAGCATGAGGATTGCGCAAAGTTGAATGACCAATATAACTAATGTGCATACCTGTGCCTTCAGTAGTGCAGACCTGATCACGACCATTGTAGTCATCATGAGTTGAGAGCTTATTCAGTTCACCAGTGATGTGATCAGTAGCACCAGTATCATAATACCAGTTTGTATCAACTCCATGAGAGGCAAAGTTTGCATCCTTGCGGCCACGATCACCATTGTCACGACGATCACGATCCTCCTCATAACGCCACCAACAGTCTTTTGCAGGGTAACCATAAATTGTGCATATTTGGCAAGTAGTTTCAACGAACCGAGTAGGCTGGCGATCACGACGGCGTGCACCATCATCACGCCGATCTCCATCATCACGGCGACGTGGGCGATCATCATCACGGCGGCGATCCTGATACCCACCGTTGCCACGGCCTTGGTAGCCACCACGATAACCACCACCTCCACGGCCACCATCCTCACGATTGCATGGGCGATCATCACGCCACCTGTCTTGGCCACCACGGTCATCATGCCAGCGATCTTGGCCCCGCGATGGAGCACCACCACCAAGGCGAGCAAGGTGAGTGGAGGAGGTAAAACTTGTATCTTCGGTCTTGTGCAGTCTATCAAATGCCTGAACTTGGCCAAATAAATCAGATAGAGTGGTGTTTGGGTTTGCACGAACATCGGTGATCAGATTGTTGTAGTCCCCACCCAGATTCTTCAACACATACCACACAAGTTCATCATCATCTATGGGCTTCCCGGCAGCAGCAAGCTCCTGAGCAATAGTCTTCATCTTGGAGAAGTACTTTTCAGCAGACATTGTATTCTTCTTTGTCTCAACAAGAGCTGTCCTGAGGTGTTGCACACGAGTTTTTGACGAGGCGGAGACATGGGTGTTGAGAGCATCCCAAACTTCAGCAGACGTTTCAAGACCAATGACATGGGCTAGCACATCCGGGGACAAGGCATTCAACATCCAACGAAGGACTTGTTGATCACGAGCAATCCAGGAGGCGTAGTTGGGGTTTGGAATCGTCACCTTCTTGCCGTTGGAATCTTCGGTTTCCAGAACTTTGACAGGGGCCTTGTCTTCACCTTCAACCAGGTCAAGTACAGAGGCGCCACGGAGAGCAGGGACAACCAGGGCCTTCCAGATGAGAGCATTGTCCCGTGTCAGAAGCTGGGTCGGAGGAGCACCCAGGGCAGCAGCCAAGGCAGTTGCAGAGGAGGACGACGTCATGATCGGATGCAGATGTGTGAACCAGATGCGTTTGGATTGGGTTGTGGGTTTTGGAGGCAGCAGCGGCTAGGTGAGCAGCGGCAGCTAATCTGTTTTTGGAGATGTTGGGTTTTGGGCGGCGGCGGCTAGAGGAGCGGCGGCGGCGGATTTGAGTTCTGGGTGTCTAGGGTTTTCGGGTTTTGGGCAGCGGCGGCTAAGGAGCAGCGGCGAGCTTGGTTGTGAGGTTTTGGTCTGGTTGTGTATGTGAGCGGCGGCGGCAAAGGTTTTTGATGGCAGCGGCGGCGGCTGGTTTTCAGCGGCGGCGGTGGCGATCGGCTTGGCAGCTAGGTCAGGGAAGAGACCGCTCTGATACCATGTGAATGTTTGTTAGGGGAACCGTACGTGGATCTGGTACGGGCTTCGTGTTATATAGAGGGCACAAGTACATCGTATGTAGACATACATATCCAATACACAATATGTATGATATATGTATATATAGAGGAGAGAAGACCTATTACATTGTCTAACATGGTGTACATAGATTAATTGCCTCTGGGATCAAAATAAATTCCTTTTAATCTATTCAGAATTCCGAATTCTTGTCCGCCTAACATTTAATAAATCTTCGTAAGCCTCACATTTGTGCAGATTGCGAGTGGAGCAGAACTGAGATTTTCCTAGCATTAGATGGGTTGCAACTGAGATTTTGATACCTACATTGTAACTGAGAAATAATATCTACAAAGATGAATTTGCTTTGAGCCGTGCTGATGTATGACTTTCACATGAGTTGCAACTAGATTGTACTAATTAGCTTTCAAAAAAGGCCTAAGGTGTTAATAACCGAAACTTAGATGATGTTACCTGACTGAGGTTTAGTTAAATCTAAATCAACTGAGATACAGAAATGGCCTAATTTATTCAAGGCTATCCTGTTTGCAAGTTGGGAACTCTTAAATACTTAAGTATTACAATAAAATCGGACTAGTTCTTTCATGACAAAAGTCTCCAAAGTAGGAACATCAGCATAGAACAACGTACAGGTTTCAAATTATTTTTCAAAGCAAACAACTAAATCCCAAACAAGTTCCAAAAATCAAATACTCCATCCTATCCATATTAATTATTGCTAATATAGATGTATTTATATATATTTTAGTTCTAGATACATTTATATTACTGTCAATTAATATGAATATGAGGGAGTAGATTTTTTTTAAAACAAACTGCATGCATGCGCACGAATTATATCTGTGTTGTTACTATACAAAGGTACTGTTTACCTCCTCTAATCCCCTGGGACCTTCAGTTCGTAATTAAGGGGTTCGTAAGGTGTCAAGTGAGATCCCACTTATAGTTTATTTTATTTTTTGTAGTGTAACTTTTTCACTCTCTAAATCGAAATGAATTATAAGTTGGATTTAGATCAGACCCCCCCACTTGTTGACACACTATCGATTCGGAGCTTTCTGCTTCTTCTCCTGCTTTGTCCAGCTCTAGCCGCTCCTCGGCTGCCGCATCAACTTCATGCGAAACCTGGTGTGTTCCTTCCAACCCCACATGCTCATCGTCGTCGAATATGTCCGGATGGACGGGCTGGATAGGCAGAGGTGGCATTGGGTCCGCCGGTCGCCCGAATGGAAGTACGCGCCATGCGTGTTGCAGACCGGGCAGAGCTGGTGGCCGTGCGCGACTCTGGCGGAGATGCAGTGGAAGTGGAACATGTGGGAGCACTCGGCCATGAAGATGGCCTGCCCGCCTCCTACGCCCATGCCGCCGAGACAGATAGCACAAAGATTCATCTGCCAAGAAAACACATGTCGAGGCAGTTTTATCTAGTTATTAAGGTCTTATTAGGGAACCAAACAAATCTGGATGAAGGAAGACAGGATCAATCCATGTCGAATGAACACACAGTGTAAAGATACGAATTTGACAAAAGAGCTACGAAATTAGACGGAGGACTCGTTCACTTGGTCAGTGCTTTCCATCTCGAAGTAGGCTTTTCCCTGCAAGCTGCTCCGAAATTTGATACAGACAAGTTACTTAACAAGAAACGAAATTTATAAGGGGGGAAATGTGCCCGCGATAGTCAGAAAACGCAACGGGGCTGGAGAAGTTACTTGTGGGCACTGCCAACTTTAACATTTTTTGCGAAAATAACACCCGCCATCGCTGCCTCAATTGCGTGGCTAGGATGACGCCGCGCGCTATATTCTACAGGTTCGCGCGCGAGTGGCCTAAACCTGTGACCAAACCTTTTTTTTTAGAATTCGGCAGGTGAGCTGCACGATATATTAATAGAAGAAGATTTGGCACAGGGAAACCGGGTCCAAAAACAATATAGAGCAACCCAGTTTATGAGGGAAACCGGCTGAGAAAAACCGGAAAGGGGAATCTAACAAACACCTACACACGCCACAGTGTCGAGGACTCCAAAGGCAGCGCCTTCAAGAAGGTAGCGGCTGAAACTGTCGCCGTCGCCCGCTCCGAGGGAGCTCGGGTTTTCACCCGGAGACCAGAAGACACACACAACGGCAGGAGAATCCGCCTACGATGACGCCTTCAAGAAGGGGAACGACACCCAGTGGCGCCACCGTCATCGGCACCGGCCTCCTCTCCGCCGCCGGGCCAAACAACATGGAATGGAGCTTGACACCACCCGGCAAGAACCAGCCCAACGCCCCGAGTACGGAGCTGGGAGGCGCCCATCGGGGCCCGTAGGGGCCCATATGAGCCCACAGGAGCCCATCTGAGCCCGCAGAAGCCCAAAAGAGCCCGCGGCTAGCGCCGGCGGCGCACAAGGCAGCTACCGGGCAGCCGAACAGCGCCGCGCCAAGCGAACATCGCGCCCACCCCAAGCCGTAGGGGGCCGCGCCATGGCCAGACGGGGTGAGTTGCGGACCGGACGGCGAGCTGCAGAGAGCAGCGAAGGCTGAAGCCGGCCCGTAGACCCGCCGCCAGGGCCGGCGCGCAGAGGCACCACGGCGAGGATGATGCGGGCGCGACGAGGGAGGGGCGGGGAAACGGCGACGACGAGTAGGACGGCGGCGACCTCCGGGGCCGGCATGGTGACCTCCCTCCGCAACGGCCATGCGGGAGCCCGAGAAGCATAGATCCTCGCCGGCCCCGTCCTTGGCGGCGCACGGCTTAGCCGGCGGCGGCCTCGGGAGGCGACGAGGAGGCGGGCGGAGGGTAAGGGAAGTGGCGGCGGGGAGCTAGGGTTTCGCTCCCCCGTCGCCTGTGTTAGAGCAATATACTTGTTGTATTACCAGGGGGCCAAAGGCCACAATATATAGTACATGTACAGGTGCACATATGCAGAAAGCCCCCTAACATATGGGGAAACTACAATAGATAGATATATACATCTAACACCCCCCCCCACCCCCCCCCCCCCCCCCGCAAACTCATGGTGGATCCACAACATTGAGTTTGGAGAGTAAGAAACCATGCTGTGCTCGAGTCTGTGCCTTCGTAAAGAAATCCGCCAACTGCAAATCTGAAGGCACATAATGAACCGCAACAACATCATCCTGTACCTGTGCACGTGTGTAAAAAGCATCAGCACCGATATGCTTGGTCAGCTCATGCTTGACCGGATCACGTGCAATACTGATAGCACATGTACTGTCAGACAAAAGTGGAGTGGGTGTCGTAACAGAGACCCCAAAATCTGCAAGCAACCACCGTAACCAAGTCACCTCAGCAATCAACAAAGCCATAGCCCGCAACTCAGCCTCAACACTCGAACGGGAAACTGCGACCTGTTTCTTCGTCTTCCAAGCAACAAGCGAACCACCAAGAAACACACAGTAAGCAGAAAGCGAAGGATGATTCGTAGGATCACTCGCCCATGTAGCATCCGAATAGCACTGGAGCTGGAGAGAGCTGGAACAGGGAAAGAAAAGGCGACGAGTGATCGTGTCACAAAGATAACGAAGAACACGGAGGAGATGACTATAGTGAACAGTGGTAGGAGCTGCGACAAACTGACTCAGAATATGAACAGGATAAGAAATATCAGGACGAGTGACAGCAAGATAAACAAGACTCCCAACAAGATGGCGATAACGGGTGGGATCAGGAAGAGGATCACCATCAGTAGGATGAAGCTTAACATTAAGCTCCATAGGAGTATCGACTGTGCGCTCATCCCCAAGAGCAGCACGAGCAAGAAGATCCTGAATGTACTTTTCCTGACAGATAGAAAAGCCATCAGAAGTGGAGGAAACCTCAATGCCAAGAAAATAGCGAAGAGGACCAAGATCAGTCATAAGAAACTGATCACGAAGACGAGCCTTGACAAAGGCAATATACTCAGGATCATCACCAGTAATGATCATATCATCAACATAGAGAAGAAGAAGAGTACGTCCACGAGGAGAAGTGTGAACGAAAAGTGCTGGATCATGAAGACTAGGAGAGAAACCAGCAGCAGTCACGACAGAGGCGAAGCGCTCAAACCAGGCACGAGGAGCCTGGTTGAGACCATAGAGAGAACGTCGAAGACGACAAACCATCCCATCAGGAACAGAATACCCGGGAGGAGGCTGCACGTAAACCTCCTCACTCAACTCGCCATTAAGAAAAGCATTCTGAACATCAAGCTGGGAGACAGACCAGCGGCGAACAGAAGCAACAACAAGAAGGGTACGCACAGTAGTCATATGAGCCACAGGGGCAAAAGTCTCATCATAGTCACGGTCGTGCTCCTGCTGAAAACCACGAGCCACAAGACGCGCTTTATAGCGCTCAAGAGATCCATCAGAGCGAGTCTTAGTTTTATAGACCCACTTACACGTGATGGAACGAACACCAGAAGGGGGAGAAACAAGATCCCAAGTGTCAGTGCGCTCAAGCGCAGCGATCTCCTCAGCCATGGAAAGCTGCCATTCAGGATGACGCTTGGCATCCCGATAAGAAGTCGGCTCGGAAACGACAGAGAGACCATACTGACTAGGAGATTAACGAACTGGAGCACGACGCTGACGAACAGGCCAAGAAGGGGGAAGGTCATCAGCAGAAGACAAGTCATAAGAAGAAGAGGAAGAAGGGACAGCATCGGAAGGAGCCGAAGCCGGAGAACGAGGAGTACTAGGTGGACTAGACGAACGAGAGGATGGCGCCGAAGGGGGCGCATCAGAAGTAGGAGGGAGGGGAGGAGGGACAGCAGGGGGTGCATCCGGAAAAAGAAGAAAAGAGATATCATCCACCGGGTAAGTACCCGAGGTGGGGCGAGGATAGAAGGGACGCGTCTCATCAAATGTGACGTGACGAGAGATGCGCATCCGACGACCAACGGGGTCCCAACAGCGATATCCCTTATGCTCAACACTGTATCCGAGAAAAACACACTCACCGACTGAGCGGTCAGTTTGGTGCGTTCGCGAGGAGGCAGAAGGACATAGCAGACGCAACCAAATGAACGGAGAGTCGAGTAGTCTGGAGAAACACCAGAGAGACGCTCGAGAGGAATGCCACCCTGTAGAGCAGCGGAAGGCTGAATGTTAATGAGGTGGGCCGATGTAGCGACAGCCTCAGCCCAGAAATGTGGCGGGAGAGAAGAGGCAATCATCATAGCACGGGTGGTCTCAAGAAGATGACGATGCTTACGCTCGGTGACGCCATTTTGAGCATGCGCGCCGGGACAAGAAAACTGAGCGAGGGTGCCCTCCTCAGGAAGGACACCACGAAGGTGCTGAGAGATATACTCACCAGCAGAATCAGCACGGAACACGCAGATGGGTGAGGAATACTGAGTGCGGACCATGGCCGCAAAACGCATATAAATAGAGAGCACCTCACTGCGAGAGCGCATGAAAAACACCCAGGTGTACCGTGAAAAATCATCAATGAATAAGATATAGTATCGATGGCCCCCTTTCGAAGCGAAGGGAGCCGGACCCCAAACATCTGAATGGACTAAATCGAACGGTCGCTGAGAGACAGACACACTAGTAGGATAGGGAAGTTGAATTTGTCTGCCTAACCTACAACCCTGACAGTATAACGACCCATCTCCAGAGACAGACCCCAGAAGGCCACGATGAACCAAAGACGACAGGTGAGAGTCACAAAGGTGACCAAGATGATGATGCCACTGCTGAAAAGAGCCGGTGACAGAGGCAACAACCGGAGGAGAACTGGCAGATGAAGTGGCAGCGGAAGGAACACGAAGCCAGTCTAACTCCCAAAGCCCCGGAGACTGACGGCTACGAGGGCCAGCTCCAACCAGGGCCTGTGTGCGACGATCCTGAACCGCACAAGACTCAGCGTCAAGAATGACGCGACAACCAGAATCGGTGAGCTGGCTAGCAGAGAAAAGGTTCATCTGAAGGCGAGGAACATGAGAAACATCAGGGACAGAGAAAGAGGGAGTAGAAAGGGTGCATGTACTAGAAACAGGAATAGAGGAACCATCAGCCCTGACAACATGGACAATAGAAATAAGAGACCGAAGAGCGGACAGAATAGAAGACTCGGAGGTCATATGAAAGGAAGCTCTAGAATCCAGATACCATGGGGACGTACCTGACTGTGTAGAAAGTGGTGTTCGCGCAGTGCTAGAAGAGCCAGTCACAGAACCAGCAGCGCCCGGCGAGGAAGAGTCTGGAGTAGCGAGCAGACCACGAAGATGTAGGGATTCGTTGCATAGAAAACAAAAAAATTTCCTACCGCGAACACGCAATCCAAGCCAAGATGCAATCTAGAAGACGGTAGCAACGAGGGGGTATCGAGTCTCACCCTTGAAGAGATTCCAAAGCCTACAAGATGAGGCTCTTGTTGCTGCGGTAGACATTCACTTGCCGCTTGCAAAAGCGCGTAGAAGATCTTGATCACGATCGCTTCCGGCGCCACGAACGGGCAGCACCTCCGTACTCGGTCACACGTTCGGTTGTTGATGAAGACGACGTCCACCTCCCGTTCCAGCGGGCAGCGGAAGTAGTAGCTCCTCTTGAATCCGACAGCACGACGGCGTGGTGTCGGTGGCGGTGGAGAACTCCGGCGGAGCTTCACTAAAGCTACGCGGGATATATGGAGGAGAGGGGGGCGGCTAGGGTTTGGGAGGGGGTGGCCGGCCACTTCAATGGGGCGGCCAGCTTGTGGTCTTGGGGTGGCCGGCCCCCTCCCTTGGCCCCTCATTATATAGGTGGAACCCCAAGTGTTGGACTCCAAGTCTTCGAATAAGACCCGAAACCAAAACCTTCCATATGAAAAGGAAACCTACCTAGGGTGGGAATCCCACTTGGGGTGGGATTCCCCCCTTCCATATGGGGGGGTGGTCGGCCCCCTAAGGGGGAGTCCACTTGGGACTCCTCCCCCACTAGTGTTGGCCGGCCATGGAGGTGGAGTTCCACCGGGACTCCACCTTCCTTGGTGGTTTCTTCCGGACTTTTCTAGAACCTTCTAGAACCTTCCATAGAACCTTCCGCATCATTTTAATTCACATAAAATGACATCCTATATATGAATCTTATTCTCCGGACCATTCCGGAACTCCTCGTGATGTCCGGGATCTCATCCGGGAATCCGAACAAATATTCGAACTCCATTCCATATTCAAGTTCTACCATTTCAACATCCAACTTTAAGTGTGTCATCCTACGGTTCGTGAACTATGCGGACATGGTTGAGTACTCACTCCGACCAATAACCAATAGCGGGATCTGGAGATCCATAATGGCTCCCACATATTCAACGATGACTTTAGTGATCGAATGAACCATTCACATATGATACCAATTCCCTTTGTCACGCGATATTTTACTTGTCCGAGGTTTGATCTTCGGTATCACTCTATACCTTGTTCAACCTCGTCTCCTGACAAGTACTCTTTACTCGTACCGTGGTATGTGGTCTCTTATGAACTCATTCATATGCTTGCAAGACATTAGACGACATTCCACCGAGAGGGCCCAGAGTATATCTATCCATCATCGGGATGGACAAATCCCACTATTGATCCATATGCCTCAACTCATACTTTCCGGATACTTAATCCCACCTTTATAACCACCCATTTACGCAGTGGCGTTTGGTGTAATCAAAGTACCTTTCCGGTATAAGTGATTTACATGATCTCATGGTCATAAGGACTAGGTAACTATGTATCGAAAGCTTATAGCAAATAACTTAATGACGAGATCTTATGCTACGCTTAATTGGGTGTGTCCATTACATCATTCATACAATGATATAACCTTGTTATTAATAACATCCAATGTTCATGATTATGAAACTAATCATCCATTAATCAACAAGCTAGTTAAGAGGCATACTAGGGACTTCTTTGTTTGTCTACATATCACACATGTACTAATGTTTCGGTTAATACAATTATAGCATGATATATAAACATTTATCATAAACATAAAGATATAAATAATAACCACTTTATTATTGCCTCTAGGGCATATCTCCTTCAGTCTCCCACTTGCACTAGAGTCAATAATCTAGTTTACATTTGTAAAGATATAACACCTTGGCCTTCCGGTGCTTTATCATGTTTTGCTCACGGGAGAGGTTTTAGTCAACGGATCTGACATGCGCAGAACCGTATGTATTTTGTAATTCATTTGCGTCTCAACGCATCACTCATTTCCAAATGAGTCGGCATTAAATATGTTTGGTTTTCTGGTGGAACCTTAATTCCGCGGTCTGAAATATGTCACTAATATTGTCACACACAATATAGCTGCAAAGTTCTGACTCTGTCGGAACTACACCAAGTTCTCAAAGAACTTCTTGACTTAACATGCTCAGTCATTGTCAAAACAATGACATACTCTGCCTTTCGTTTGTAGAATCCGTCACAATATTTAGAACTCTTCTAAATCTAACATAGACAACTTCTAACTCATTGTGCTACCTTTTAAACAATACTTAGTCAAATTTGAGATTGAAATTATATTTTATATGTGACAAAACCAATATCGGTGTAACACCTTACAGTGATTTGTTTGTCATTTCTCCATACAAAATTATATATAAACTTGGTTCTTCTTAAGTACTCAAGAATATTCTTACTGTTTTTCAATGATCATCACATGAATCATTCTGGTACATGCTCATAACACTTTTAGAGCATAGGACATCTGATTGTGTACATATTATTCGTGATCTATAATCACTCATGTGTTTTTACTCATTGAGTGTCAGATACACTCAAGTCTTGTTAAACCTTCACATGACAAGAACATTTTCTTAATATTTCTATATTGAACTACTTCAATATCCATCCTATGTACTTTGACTTAAACTTATTTATGTGTTTCAATCTATCTTCATAGATCTTGACACTAAATTTGTTTCAGTCCATATCCTTTCATTGAAGTTAATTCTCAATGAAATCTTTTAATCAAGTATATAATTACATCATTTATAACCAACTATATGTCATCTACATAAAGTATTATAAATATGTCTCAGCGCTCCCACTTAATTTCTTGCAAATGCAAGCCTCTTCATCGTCTCTGATGAAATCAAAAACTCTTTGACTATTTCATCTGGTGAAGATTCCAACTCCGTGATACTCACTTCATCCAATTGAAGTTCGTATACCTATCTAGTATTCTACGGACTAGCAAAACAATTGGTTGTATCTTGTATACACCTTTAATACACACTTTTGTTAAGTAGTGTATTTTGCCATCCTACTAGCAAATCTCATAAAGAAATATGTAGCGATTTCTAGAACAATCCACATAGACAATAAGCATCGCTACGGAAGATATAATCTTATCGTAGTCAACTCTTTGAACTTTGTTGTAAACAACTTTTCAACAAGTCGAGCTTCTTCAAGGATATTTCATCCAAGTCCATCAATTTTATAGATCTATTTACTTTCAAAAAGTATTCATCTATCTTGGATTTCATGGCGTATAGCCATTTTAACGGAGTCAGGGCCCATCATAACTTCTTTGTTTGTAGTTGGTTTATCATTGTTAAAAATCAATGCTTTGTCCACAAATCATTTATTTGATCACAAAGTAAACCATACCTACAAGGTTCAATATGTGCTTTGATCTCCATGGCTAAAACACTTTGTAGTCATGGGATCCATGATCGTCGTGGCTGCTTCCGAAACCAATTCCGATGCTGCGTTATTCTGATCATTATGCTCAGGTTCATAAACCTTATCAAATTATATTGTCCTCCCACTCAAATACTTCACTAGAAACAATTTCTCGGAAATAAGAAACATTGACAAACACTTTTGTCTTTGTCTCGTGGGAAAAATTCCCAATTAAATCTCTGGGATAACCAACAAAGACATTCATCCGATTTTGGTTGTAAACTTTTAAACCAAAATTTAAAGAAAGGACTATTAGGGTTTATACCCATGCCATAACTCGTATGGTGTCATTTCTACGGATCATGATGATGCTCTATTTAGTGTAAAAGCGGTAGTCACTAAAGCATAATCCACAAAAATATAATGGCGTCATAATATTTTATCTCATCATTTATCCAACAAGGTTTGGATACATCTCTCGGATACTATATCATCATTATGATACTCCAAGAAATGTGAGTTGTAGAACAATTTCATGACTCTCTTAGATGTTTGCTAAAACTCGTAATTCAAATATTTCCACCATGATCCAATCATAGATATTTGATTTTGCTATTACGATGATTTCCACTTCATATTGAAATTTATTTGAATCCATTCAAAAATTTCAAACTTCTTCCTTATCGAATATATCCACATATACTCAATTCATTGTTGAAAGTTTTCATGAAGTAGAAGAATCTCCCGCATACAACTATGTCTAGTGAACCACATACATCATCATGTATTTTTCCACTAAGTTAGTTGCCCGTTCAACTCTTGGCCTATGAACGGTATTTTAATCATTCTCTTTAGAAAAGATTTGCAAGCGCCAAATGATTCAAAAAATCAAATGACTCCAAAAATTCATTTACATGGAGTTCCTTCATGCGTTCCTTTCTAACATGACCTAAATAGCGGTTCCACAAATAAGTGGAATTCAAATCATTTGCCTTATGGCATTTTAGCGTCAGTGTTATGTATGTGTGTTTCACCATTAAGATTTATAATAACTTATCCATCATACATGGAGTAATGTCATAATTTGAACAACTCATTGTTTTCATTTGACCAGAGCAAAATAAAAATTATTAAGTTCTTTATTATAAATTCTAAGGGCTAGATAGAATGCTAACGACGAACATAATAACACTTTATTTTGTTCCAGACGTGCATTCCTATCATATTCCTTGTCAGTCACTTAGGCCATTGTATTCTTGTATTGCGTTGTTTTGTATGACACTTCATACCAACCAATATAGTACTAATACCCAAGAATTTCATAGTATGACTTAACTAGGAATACAACCATAACATGTATATCATTTATATACACCTGAGCTAGACTTTCTAGTCTTTTCTTTTCTTTTTGCCAAAATATCTTTTGCAGTTTCTCTTTTAGCTTTCCTCATTATTCAGAAAAACACTTTAACATTATTAACTTCTAGGTTTGTTGGTCAAATACCAATAACCTTGAGGTTCTTATTTTAAGTTGATCATCATATGACAAGTGTTTTAGATTTCACTATTAGTAACTTTGTAATATGATGAACAATTTCACTCATAATTTTATCCATTATATCATGACGACTTTCCGAGACCATGTCTGTACATGCTAGGCTCGTAAAGTTTTAACCTTGGTATTCGCATGTGCAAATCTGGCTTGCACCCGTTGTATGCACACGTAGAATCTATCACACCCGATCATCACGTGATGCTTCGAAACGACGAGTCTTAGCAATGGTGCATACTAAGGATGATAACTTCATGGATATGCGAATATTATTAGTGCCCCAATAGTTGGAGAATTGTGACGCCTGACGTCTTCGACCTTCATACATTCCATAAAACTTATGAGTTTATGTAGTCTCACCAAATTTATATTCTATCATCTTGCAATAAGGTCTTAGATATCACATATATCTCATACCTTGATTATTTCTGAAAACTAAATTTTCAGCTCCTTACTTTTCAAACAAATTTGAACTTCAAGTTTCACGGAGACAAGATAACTTTAGGTACTAATTGAAACCATAGCTCTTTGAATCAACAATGTGAGGTTTACTAAAAGTTTGCAATAGGACTTAATCAATACTTGATTCTTTAACAATACGGTACCAATCCGTAAAGTTTCTTGTCAGATTTTAACAGTATTTCTATCTCAATAACAAGACTAGCGCATGGTAGAAAGCGGATGCCAATACTACAAAATTAATACAAAATACTACTCAGACTATGTTTATGATAATTAGTTCATGTTTTAATCTAATTACTGATGAACTCCCACTTAATACAACATCCCTCATAGTTGTTAAGTGGTACACGATCCAAATCCACTACACCAAAACCGATCATCACGTGATATGATGTAGCTTCAATGGTGAACATCAATCATGTTGATCATATTATCCATATGACTCGTGTTCAACCTTTCGGTTTCCGTTGTCCTGAGGCCATGTCTGTACATGCTAGGCTCGTCAAGCAAACCCAAGTATTCCGCGTGTGCAACATGGCTTACACCCGTTGTATGTGAACGTTGAATCTATCACATCCGATCATCACGAGATGCTTCGAAACGACGAACTGTACAACGGTGCATACGAGGGGAGAACACTTTATTATCTTGATATTAATGTGAGGGATCATCTTATAATGCTACCGTCGTGATCTAAGCAAAATAAGATGCATAAAAAGATTAACATCACATGCAGTTCATATGTGATATGATATGGCCCTTTAGTCTTTGCGCCTTCGATCTTCATCACCAAAGCACAGACATGATCTCCATCATCAACGGGCATGATCTCCATCATCGTCGGCGTAGCGTCAAGGTTCATGGCGCCGTCTTCATGGTTGTTCACCTCATGTAGCAACTATTACAACTACTTTGAAATACTACTCAACATGAAATTTAAAGACAACCATAAGGCTCCTGCCGGTTGCCACAATACAATAATGATCATCTCATACATATTCATCATCACATTATGGCCATATCACATCACCAAACCCTGCAAAAACAAGTTAGATGTCTCTAATTTGGTTTGCATATTTTACGTGGTTTAGGGTTTTCGAGTAAGATCTAATCTACCTACGAACATGAACCACAACGGTGATACTAGTGTTGTCAATAGAAGAGTAAATCGAATCTTCACTATAGTAGGAGAGACAGACACCCGCAAAGCCTCTTATGCAATACAAGTTGCATGTCGAACGAGGAACAAGTCTCATGAACGCGGTCATGTAAAGTTAGTCCGAGTCGCTTCATCCCACTATGCCACAAAGATGCAAAGTACTCAAACTAAAGATAACAAGAGCATCAACGCCCACAAAACCATTGTGTTCTACTCGTGCAACCATCTATGCATAGACACGGCTCTGATACCACTGTAGGGATTCGTTGCATAGAAAACAAAAAAATTTCCTACCGCGAACACGCAATCCAAGCCAAGATGCAATCTAGAAGACGGTAGCAACGAGGGGGTATCGAGTCTCACCCTTGAAGAGATTCCAAAGCCTACAAGATGAGGCTCTTGTTGCTGCGGTAGACATTCACTTGCCGCTTGCAAAAGCGCGTAGAAGATCTTGATCACGATCGCTTCCGGCGCCACGAACGGGCAGCACTTCCGTACTCGGTCACACGTTCGGTTGTTGATGAAGACGACGTCCACCTCCCGTTCCAGTGGGCAGCGGAAGTAGTAGCTCCTCTTGAATCCGACATCACGACGGCGTGGTGTCGGTGGCGGTGGAGAACTCCGGCGGAGCTTCGCTAAAGCTACGCGGGAGATATGGAAGAGAGGGGGGCGGCTAGGGTTTGGGAGGGGGTGGCCGGCCACTTCAATGGGGCGGCCAGCTTGTGGTCTTGGGGTGGCCGGCCCCCTCCCTTGGCCCCTCATTATATAGGTGGAACCCCAAGTGTTGGACTCCAAGTCTTCGAATAAGACCCGAAACCAAAACCTTCCATATGAAAAGGAAACCTACCTAGGGTGGGAATCCCACTTGGGGTGGGATTCCCCCCTTCCATATGGGGGGGTGGCCGGCCCCCTAAAGCCTTGTTTGGTGCCAGTGTATTTTTGTGTTTTGAGGAGTGTTTTGTGGAGTGTTTTGGGTGAAAACACTAACCACCCAAAACACTACCCAAAACACTACAAAACCCCTTTCACCTAAAACACTTGTCAAAACACTTGTTTGGAACACTTGTTTTACAAAGTAGTGTTTTCAAGTGTATTTAACGCAAACAGATAAAAAAACAATCTTTTTGACAGTAGATGTGCATCATAAATAAAAAATCAAATCTTTGTAGCACACTAGAAGATCATATCTTGCAATCAGTACATAAATGCAAACAATAGCATCTTATCATCACAGCTACAAGCATGGTACAGTTAACTCCCGATCTCATAATCTACTTTTCGGAGACATGAAACAAATAGAGGAATTCAAAGTGGATAGGCATATAGTTCTGAGCAAATATTGAAACTACAAGATGCTAAATAAAGCACCAACTTGGCCCGGGACAGTCCTCTTAAAAGCATGCTTGTTCCCTTCAATATTATGAGAAGAAACTCAGTCCAAGCGACTTGTTTCCTGCCAGGAAATAAGATGTAAACCATGAAATACTAATATACAACCACATGCATTAGATAGTTGTTTCATGGCTACAGTACTTTGGCAGTAGAGTTGCATACAAATGATCAATCTAGGCAACCAAGATTGACCCATACATTAGCATTACACATGCAAGAAGATACATAACAGCTCTTGACTATCAATCTAGGGAGCAAAAGTAAAACCACTCATGATCAGTACTATACATGATCATTCTCTGTTCTCACAGCAAAAAAAATACAGAGAAATGTGCGCTCAATAACTATGTCCAGGGATAGGAAAAAAGTCCTAAGCAAGCGCTCAAAAAAAGAAGAGAAGGTATCATGTTTAGTTGGCAGTGTAAGCATGGGTTGCACGAACTTGAGGCATTTATAAACAACCACACCAATGCTACATTCTAGCACAAAATACTGAAATCCCGAGAGACATACAGTAATTAGAAGCTCGCATCTGGTATATACTTGATAATAGGCTATATCACTATATGGCTATATATAATGTTTACTGACAGACACTATAGATAAATTGAGTGAAAACAAAGGGCAGTTAACATATAAGATTATACGATACACCGGATTCATCCAGACTTGGCCTACCAGCATCTCGCTCGCTACATCAGTTGCAAACAAACAATCATCTCGCTCGCTAAACATACAGAAACAAGATGTCTTTTGCACAAGGTAGCTCCAAGAAATAAAACGCTAGTAATGAACTGATACTAGGAAGCGATAACTACTACTCAGTCAGGCCTCATGTCTCTTTCAAGTGGACTATCCACACCACAGGTTTGATAACATAAGCAAACTGATTCATATTTTTTTTAAGGCCTAAGCGGCGTGAAGCCTGCCTGGCAACTAAATTGCTATAACAAGTCCATCAACATAGATCAGCAGAGAGACCATTTGCTAAATTTAGAGCAACAAACAGATTGAGCTGAACTGAAGCATACAATGCTGAAAAGTTAAGACTGGGTATGATGGAATCCAAACAAATTGGAAACTTTTTCGGCAGAGAAACCACTTGCTGAATTCAGAGAAACGGACATTCCATTTTTCTGTTTGGCTAATCTAGGAAGCGCAGCGTGGCCCCTGGTGCTCCCCTAGTCACTACCGATGCACACAGAACTGGATGCCACCCGAGCTGACCGGACGACGCGTGAGACGCCCCTCGTCGACGGCCGTCCCGGCGGATCTGAGAGGGGTCAGCTATGGGCGCCAGGTTGGGGGCGGTGAGGTCGAGAGGAGAGAGTAGGTACCTGAGAGGGGGAAGCGTCGGCGGCCTGGTCTTGGAGCGTCGAGGGAGCTTCAGCGGCGGCGTGGTCTTGGAGCGGCGACCGGCGTCGTCTTCCTCCCTCTCGCCCGCGTCGCCCTCTCGCCCACGTCGCCCTCTCGCCGCCACGCAGAAACGCGAGGGGGGGCTCGCGTTTTCCTTCCACCCCAGCCCGACGGGTTTCGGCCGGTTTCGTCCGGTTTCGTCGGGCCTAAACGGGCCGAAACCGGCCTCCCGAACAGCCCAGGCGCGTTTTGAGGTGTTTCGAGGTGTTTTTATCGAGCCCGAAAAAAACACCCCAAAACCGGTCCAAACACTGCTAAAAACACTGGCACCGAATTGGGCCTAAGGGGGAGTCCACTTGGGACTCCTCCCCCACTAGGGTTGGCCGGCCATGGAGGTGGAGTCCCACCGGGACTCCACCTTCCTTGGTGGTTTCTTCCGGACTTTTCTAGAACCTTCTAGAACCTTCCATAGAACCTTCCGCATCATTTTAATTCACATAAAATGACATCCTATATATGAATCTTATTCTCCGGACCATTCCGGAACTCCTCGTGATGTCCGGGATCTCATCCGGGACTCTGAACAAATATTCGAACTCCATTCCATATTCAAGTTCTACCATTTCAACATCCAACTTTAAGTGTGTCATCCTACGGTTCGTGAACTATGCGGACATGGTTGAGTACTCACTCCGACCAATAACCAATAGCGGGATCTGGAGATCCATAATGGCTCCCACATATTCAACGATGACTTTAGTGATCGAATGAACCATTCACATATGATACCAATTCCCTTTGTCACGCGATATTTTACTTGTCCGAGGTTTGATCTTCGGTATCACTCTATACCTTATTCAACCTCGTCTCCTGACAAGTACTCTTTACTCGTACCGTGGTATGTGGTCTCTTATGAACTCATTCATATGCTTGCAAGACATTAGACGACATTCCACCGAGAGGGCCCAGAGTATATCTATCCGTCATCGGGATGGACAAATCCCACTATTGATCCATATGCCTCAACTCATACTTTCCGGATACTTAATCCCACCTTTATAACCACCCATTTACGCAGTGGAGTTTGGTGTAATCAAAGTACCTTTCCGGTATAAGTGATTTACATGATCTCATGGTCATAAGGACTAGGTAACTATGTATCGAAAGCTTATAGCAAATAACTTAATGACGAGATCTTATGCTACGCTTAATTGGGTGTGTCCATTACATCATTCATACAATGATATAACCTTGTTATTAATAACATCCAATGTTTATAATTATGAAACTAATCATCCATTAATCAACAAGCTAGTTAAGAGGCATACTAGGGACTTCTTTGTTTGTCTACATATCACACATGTACTAATGTTTTGGTTAATACAATTATAGCATGATATATAAACATTTATCATAAACATAAAGATATAAATAATAACCACTTTATTATTGCCTCTAGGGCATATCTCCTTCAGAAGACCCCTGAGAATGTCCTGATCAGAGAGTGCAACTGCAGAAGATCCTGAAGAGCCAGCCTGCTGACGATCATGGAACTGCTGATGTAAACTGGGATCCCGCGTCCAGCAGGTGGAGGAAGTGTGGCCAACCTTGCCACAGTAGGTGCAATGAGGACGAGGGCGGAGACTCGGACCGCGAGGCTGCTGACGTAAACTGGAATCCCAAGCATCAAGCAGGAAGTGAAGCTGCGCTATCTCATGCGCAGAGAGGGGCGCGACTGGAGAGGTCGACGTACAATCAGGTGCCGACGAGGAGCTATCATCCACACGCACAGAGGCCATCAAAGGGGGCGACGGAGAGCAACACGCCGATGAAGACAGAGTCGGCAAAGCGCGGTCATAACCACGTGAAGAGGCCGCGAAAGTCGATGTAGAGCGGCAGGCCGAAGCAGACGGAGTCGACGAAGCGCGGCCATAACCGCGGGAAGAGGCCGCAAAAGTCGATGTAGAGCGACGGGCCGACATAGACGAAGTCGGCGAAGCGCGGGCAGAGCCGCATGAAGAGGCCGCAAAAGTCGATGTAGAGCGGCAAGCCGACGTAGACGGAGTCGGTGAAGCGCGGCCATAACCACGTGAAGAGGCCGCGAAAGTCGATGTAGAGCGGCAGGTCGATGTAGACAAAATCGGCGAAGGGCGGCCATAACCGCGGGAAGAGGCCGCGAAGGTCGACGAAGAGCGGCAAGCCGACATACACGGTGTCGACGGACAAGCACAAAGGACCGAAGAAAGGCCCGAGTGCAAGACGGGAGCGGCGGAAGAATCACCCGTAATAAATGATAGAGCTGACATTTTTTTGATTTTTTTTTTTGCTTTTTTTTCCTTCAGGTCGAAGACCGGATCGGGGAGCGGATTAGCGCGAGGCCGAATCCCATCGAATCCCGCCGATTCCCGGTGATGGAAGCCAATTGCTGACGCCGGCGACCTTTTCCCGGTGAATCCCGGCCGATCAGTGGTTCCTGGCGGCCCGGGCGGGCGGAGGCGAGCCTGGCGTCGGGCGGAGACGAGCGCCTGGAGACGGGAGCCTAGCGAGCGGGAGCCGGGCGTCGGGGGAGCGGGCCACCTGGCGTCGGGGGAGCCTGGTGAGCGGGAGCCGGGCGAGCGGGAGCCGGGCGTCGGGGGAGCGGGCCGCCTGGCGTCGGGGAAGCCTGGCGAGCGGGAGCCTGGCGTCAGACGGGCCTGGCGTCGGGCCGAGAGGAGCGCCTGAGCGGGATCGAGATCGGGAGGAGGACGAAGAGCAGACGGACGGGCGATCGATCGGGGTGGACAGCGGCGGCGGAATCGGCAGACGGGGCCGGCGGCGGTGGCCGGAGCAGACGACCGGCGACGAGAAAAGGCAGTGGCGGCCGGGTCGCGGCGGCGGCGGCTGCGATGGAGGAGGAGGAGCTAACCTAGCTCTGATACCATGTTAGGGCAATATACTTGTTGTATTACCAGCGGCCAAAGGCCACAATATATATTACATGTACAGATGCACATATTCAGAAAGCCCCCTAATATATGGGAAACTACAATAGACAGATATATACATCTAACAACCATCTAACAGCCTGGAGGGGACGACAGAGGAGCGGGTTTTTTTAACCTGTGACCAAACCTTCGCCGGATTCTTTTCTCTGAAAGGAAAAGAATAACGCGGTTGGAGAATGGTTGCGACGTATGCTGCTAACCCTGACTCAAGTGCCTGCTTAACCAATATCAACTGGATTTCGTGGAACTGTAGTCTGCCTTTAACTTGTGCTTCCTTAGAGCATCTCCACTCGTCTCCCCGACGAGGTCCCCGAACGACGTTTTTTCCATCCGGACGGCGTAATTCGGTCCAGTCGCGCTCCCGGTTCCTCGTTTTCGTCCGGATTTGGGCCTAAATTCATCCGGCGATCCCACGCCACCCCCGGACCCCGGGGAGCGCTCGGGGAGTCCGGACGAAACGAAAGCGCGCGTGGCCCCAACTTGTCGGCGACAATGGCCTGGGTTTGTACGGCAATACCCTCGTCTTCCCGATCTACGGCAATACCCTCGTCTTCCCGATCTACAGCAATACCCTCGTCGAACGAAAGTTTTGAACTCTCAAGTGGTGCAACATAGATAGATTATATATATTTCGAATATAATTCGAATGAACATAAAAATTACATATAAAAACTTTAAAACAAACTTAAACTACTTCTTCTTCCTACATGGCCCCGCCTCATCGTCGGGGCGGCGACGCTTCCGGCTCGTCACCTCCTCGTCGGAGGAAGTTGGGTCCTCCTCCTCGTCAGTGTCCTCAGCCTCTTCGTCGTCCTCCTCCTGCTGCTCCTCCTCCTCTTCCTCGGCCTCTTCCTCGGCCTGCTCCTTGGCCTCTTCGTCCTCCTCCTCGTCGTCATCCCATGCGTCCTCCTCCTCGTCGTCATCCCATTCGTCCTCGCTGGCCGGCGGGGGCGAATCGTCGCTGCTGGACGATGCAGCTTTATCCCACCAATGGCGCCATCCAGGCGGCTTCCCCTCGCTGTCGGTGTCCGATGGCCAAGAGAGATCGCTCATGGTTGACGGAGGATGGTGAGGAGAGAACAGATGAATGGCGTCGGCCGTCGTAAACCGTATATGTAGGTCTCTCGACGAAGAGAGCGGCGGTTGCTCTTCCGCAGAGTTCGTGCTCCATTACGGCGGTTCTCGCATCGAGGCCACTTCGGCCGTTCCCGACGAGTCGTTTGGGCTCTCCAGACCACTTTGCGACGGTTCAATGCGTCGAGGGCACTCCGACGATTGCCCTTCCCGGTGACTGCGCTGTCGCTAAGCACGCGGTGGGTGCGCGACCATGGGCTCGCGGCTGGGAAAATGGGCCTCCCCAGGCCACAAAATACATCCATCCGGTGATAAATAACGCCGGATTTCGGCCTGGAGAGCCCCAACGGCTGAGGATGCTCTTATTTCCTTCCTAGGATTAAGTCCTTCTCCAAAGCAGGCATCGGGATTAAGTCATTGGATGTACATCCCAACGACGAAGAAAAATTCTTGACGTTCTGACTTTGTGCCACGCTACAATGACTCGATAGGTTAGCTAACAGCAGTTCCAAAAGAAAACAATCATTCTTAACGGGTAGTAATAATCCTACACTAGACAGCTCACGATTGGAAACGTTCCGCTCCTCTCGCCCCCCGCGCGGGCGAGCAGGGGCGAACCCTAGCCGCCGCGCCTCCCAGCCCTCTCTTCCCCCTCCCTCTCTGCGCCGCCGCCGGCGCGGGCCGCCGGGCGTTGCCTGTGTGGTGCCGGCGGCGGCGGGCGGCCTTCCCCGCGAGCGCGGAGCCCTGGCGCGGCGCAGGGCGACCCGTGGCGGTGCACCTCGGCCTTCGGCGGTCTGATGCGGCGGCGTGGAATCCGCGTGTCGGGTGGAAGGAGGCGCAGCGGCACCGTCGTTGGCGGCGGAGCGGCGGTCGGGAGGGGTGGTGGCGGCGTCCGTTCGGCCAAGATCTGGGCCCCCTTTCGGGCCCGATCTGGGCTTGGCGGGCCGTAGGCCCCTGGTCCGACCTGGCGCTTCCCTGGTGGCGGAAGAGGCGCGTCGGCGGTGGCAGGGTGGTGGCGACGCCATGGCCGGCCTGCTGCAACTTGGCGGCGAGGACTTCACGGGCCTGGTTGGGCTCGGCCGGGCCAGGAGGGGCCTGGTTTGTCCTTGCTGCTTCGTCCGGTCGGCTGCCGTGAAGACCGCAGGTGGTGGTCGTCCGGTGGAGGTTGTTCCCTCCCGCCGGCAGTGGTGTGCTACCCCGGGCCCTGCTGTCTCCCTCTTCTTCCTCTAGGCCTTGCGTCGGTGTCCACGGCGAGACAGCGATGAGGACTTCAAGACCGTGGGGGCGTGTGTTGGTGGGCGGTAGGTTGGGGGGAGCTCCTCGAATCGTCCAGGATGGTGGATTTGGGGTTGGGAGAAATCCATGTCGGCTCATCCGACTCTGACGCGGTGGCGCCCGAGGGTGCCGCCTTGCCTTCTTGGAGGGCGTCGGTTGTACCCCCTTTCCATTTCCTTCCGTGTACCGGGGGAAACCCCAGGAGTTCTCCGGACAGCAGCGGCGTCGTCGTCGCTCTCCTTGTTGAAGGTGCTGTTTTGGTATGCGGCGGTTCGAGGTGCTAGGAGTGTGGTGGGCATTCTCCGGAGGACGCAGCGGTTGCGGGGTCGTCATCGTTCTTGTCGAGCTACTGGTGTCGGCTTTTGTTTTCTCTTCTCTTTCTCTTCCGTTTCTTTTGGGCCTGGTTGTGCTGCGGCCCCAGCATGCTTGTATCGTGTGGTTGCTATATTAATATAGCGGAGCAAAAGCCTATTTGGAGGGACAGCTCACGATTCACCAATTATATTGAAAAGAACTGAAAGGTGTGAATTTCAAAATTGGCTTACGACAAGTTCACATGGCTTTTCTCTAAAGCAGGCATTGAGAATGGAAATTTACTCCGAACGTGGCGTGCATGGGCCTATAATTTGTGTCCGGAGATAGGGAGGCCATAAAATTGGACGATGACGTGGTCATTACTTCCAAACCGAAAAAAGGACTCCGCGAGGTTACTCTTTGTCACATATGTTAATTTAACATTGTGGGTGGATATGCTTGCCATCTTAATTGAATATGTAAATAAACATGGACAAATTGCGGTAGTGGTGCGGCATACGGTGGACGGTGAACGGTGGTCTCAGTATCATGTAATTTTTTAGATAAAGAGAATATATTAATATCAAAAGATACCAATTACACCGAGGCTCTGCAACAACGCCTCACTCTAATGGCAGTACGGATGCACACAACCAAAAAAGAGTAAATAAAACTAAGAAATAAAAATCCCGCTACAACATTCTAGACCTAGCAACAGCAATATAACCACCACCGTGACAACACCTGAAGTACAGACTCTCCAAAAGCGACAGCTCCAAGAAGGGAACAGTGAACCAGCGCTGTCGTCGCCCGACCAAAGGTCTTAGGTTTTCACCCTGAAGATAGTCCCACTCCCAAAACAATACCTCCAACAAGAACATTGCCAGGCACAACCAGTTAAGGCCAGACCTTGGGTTTTCACCCTGAGAGGTAAGACTCTGAACTTCTCCTGTGCTGCCGCCCCCACATGCATACCACTGCTGCAGAGCCCGGAACGCCAAGCAAACCCCTCAGCATCACGGAGACTCGAACCTCCTTTAGCCTGTCCACCAATCCGGCCTTCATGATATTCCTTCTTCTGACTTCACCATTGACCAAAAAGTCACCTGAAGTCAACACAGAATAGAGCTTCGTGCCGCTCCCTCTGGAACATGAGTGCGCGCGACCAAATACCACCCGATCCAGCAAACTGCAGGCAAAAGATGCAGTGTTCCATTCGCCAGCGGAGCTTTCCGAAACTCATCTCTCCAGCCAGATCAAAGCAAACTAACCTCAGGAAGATCTTCATCCTCGCATGCGAGAAACTCGAGGACCGCCACCAAAAACAAAGCAAGATCAACAGCCCGACGCTGCAAATCTCTCCTGTCGGATCACCAAGGAAGAGGACAGCGACGCAGATCATGTGTACCTCCGCCGAACCGTTACCGGGGGCGGAGGCTACCACCGCTCCACCGAATCCTCCATGGCTACCGACGGAGAGCCTCAGGCCCCGGCCAAGTAGCCGTGCCGCCCGGCTTCCTCCACCAGCGCTACATCACCTCCCATGGAACACCGCCACGGGAACCCTCTTCTCCCCCTCGTAGATTCGATGGAGGGTGTGCCGCCACCACCGCCATAGCCAGGCCGGGACCGGGGTCATGGCTGGGGCCGAGGCACGGGGGCCAGGGCCGAGGCCAGCGCCGGGGTTGGGGCCGCGGCCGGCAGCGGTTGAGGGCGACGGGCGGTGGATGGCGGGTGGCTGTGGGGCGCGGGCGGGTTAGGGTTAGGGGAGAGGGAGAGGCTAGTACTGCAAATTAATGTGTCCTCAGTATCATGTAATAGGGCGGTCATACGTTGGGTGGTGGTCTCTAAGAATATAAGGTTATTGTGAAACCTTTTTCTAGGAAAAGTTGAAATCCAGAATTCTAGTTGTTTCCGCACTACCTAGATATTCACAGATAACAATTCTGTCACATTGGCAAATTTTGGATAGCGTATCTCATTTTCCTATTTACCCAATGGTTAATACCCAAAATATTAGTGCATGCGAAAATTCTTTTTTTAAGAGTTAGACATTTCTGATTTTAGTTCATATTCAACTGCCATGTAAATGTGTAAATATTGTTTCCTACATAAAACTCATTTGAAATCACATAAATCATTCTAATTCATAAATTAATCTAAATTTCATAAATAAACTGAAAACATAGGCCTCCAAATAGGTGTTGTAGGATAAATAATTACAATGGCTTACCCGCGGGCCTAAATCTGAACATCTCACACTACAAAAAAATAAAAAAGTTTTCTTGGGCTAGGGCCATGATCGATGATGACCCATACTCGAAGATCTTGGTTCGCTCCATGGTTAAACGCAGAAAAAAAAAACTCGTTTTGGATGCCCTCTAAAGCCACGAATTTGGTTAAAAAAACGTGGCTGATGGTTGCCTGGTGTGTGGTACATGTCCATTTTTCGGTTGCACATGCGGAGTCAACCCAAATCTGCATCCCTGGTGTATTTTGTGGCATGTGAGGCCACAGTGCCAGCGTCTATAGTAGAGATTTTTTTCGGGTGTGGCATCTAATTGGACACAGTTGACGGACGTTCTCCGATGAAACCGTTTATGGTTCTAGCTGATGGCTCCCCGATATCAGTCTCTCCTTCTTGATAGGGTTAGGAATTTGGCAGTCCTACCCGTGCTACCATGTTTTTTTTTTACAATCAATACCACATATATTCATAGCAACAAATAGTACATGGTAGAGATACATGAACTGACTCCAACGATTACAAAATAAAGTCTAAAAGATAGTAACAAATCTTCAAGGTCTTCAATTTCTTTCTTCTTCCAGAACACAATCTTGTACTCTTCTGAAGACAACCAAAGATAGATAACGAACCATAGACCTGTAGATACCGACGAAAGTTCTCCCATAATTTTTTGAGCCGTAATGCCAAGGTTGCGTGCATGCACGCAACCATTAAAGCAGTCATACAACATCGGCAAGAGTACCAACACCAGTATATCAGAGAATAATAACCAACTAGCTTTGTCGTCATCGATGGAGAGTCGAGAGTACGAATCACCATTGTTGAGGACGTAGCAGCCGGGACAAAAACTGCGAGGATAATCCTCCTCGCGGCAACAACGACAAAAGATCCAAAATCGATCTGACGAAGCAAGATCCGAAGACCCATACCTAGAAAATTGTGATTGTTCAACATCAGCATTGACGCCGGGAAGAAGATCTCGGCGCCGAACGAAAGGACGAAGATCACTTATTGCAGACGATGCCATCTCCATTGAGGGGAAACCAACAAGAAGACGGCTACCAAAATCCTAACATAATCTAATGAAAACAATACTTTTATTCGAAACTCCATGCATAGATCGGGTTCCCCACTCCTCCTGACGCCGGCGAAGCCGACTGGAGGAGGGAGAACCAATCTATGGAGGAGGATGAACTGGAGGTAGCTAGGATTAGGCGGCGGCTGAGAGGAGAAACCACGGGATTGAACCACCCGTGCTACCATGTTAACGAATGGCCAAATTGATTTCTCTCATAGAAGCAACCAATACATGTAGAAGGGAGACATGGCCTTTGGGCCTAAAGGCTAAACGGACCTATAGCTATACAGAAGACCACGTAGGCCGGTTTTGAACTATCAATAAAAACGTAGGCCAGTTTTGAATCTATGAAAAATATTTTTAGACATGTAAAAAAGTTTGGAAAAATATCATGATATCGATTGTGTAAATTTTTAGAATGAAATATGTTGTATTTTGGACTCAGAAAATTAATAAATCTTGATTTCATTATTGATCAACAGTAATGAACAATACACTATAATCTAGATTTTACCATTTTGTGAGATTTTGTCATTTTTACTGAGAGCAAAATACAACGTATTTCAATCTGAAAATTTACGCATTAATAGTTTCAAACATTCTCTATGTTGATGTATTTTTTCAATTTTTGCTGAAACTAGAAAAACAAAAGTTTTGAAGTTTTTCATAAAAAGGTGAAAGTATTTCGTATTATTGCACCATTCTGAACTTGTTTAGAAATCAGCGGGCAGAACATCAGCACTGAACGGCATACAAGTTTCAGATTATTTTTCACAACAGAAACAAACCAAACTCCCAAATCCTAAGAAAAGTTTCAAAATCAAACAATCTCTTGTAAAACAAACAACATGCCAGAATTTCATCGGTGGCGTGACTCTACAAAGCTACTGATTCACCCTCCTCTGGGGCCTTCAGTTCGGATCGGAGCCTTCGGCTTCTTCCCGCTCCAGCCGGCCCTCGGCTGCCGCCTCGCGGGCCCTCCGCGACCGCAACAGCATCGCGAGTATGGCCGGCGTCGCGTAGGGCAGCGTCGCATCGACTCGATGCGAATCCTGGCGTGTTCCTTCCATGGACGTCGTCACCCCTCCAGCGTGGAATCCAATCGCCGATGACAGCAGCAGCTCCAGCTCCGACCAACTGCCCAGAGAGCTGGAGCTGCTCCGCTGGTGCATGTGCGCGCTCATGCCAGCGAGCATGTGCGCCCGCCCCGATCGTGCGTAGTTCTGCTGGCTCGACACGCGCCCGAGCATGCCCCGCAGCTCGATCTCCAGCGCCGCGATCATGGCGTCGCCGCCTCGTGCCGCGTCGGACTGCGCCACCGCTCGCCACCGGTTCTCGAGTATCTCCACCGCTTCCTGGTGCGCACCCCGCTCTGCTGCCGCCCTCGACGCCGCAATGTCCTCGGTGGTCTCGACCCGGATGAGCTCCCGCTCCACCTCCACCGACCGTGCCAAGTCCGGCGCGTGTTCCGGCCTCGCCACCACCGCGTCCTCGGCCGTCACGCTGAATTCCACGCCGGCGGTCGCGTCTCGGTAGACGCAGGAAACTTTCAGCAGAGTAGTGACTTCACCGTCCGTTTCTCCTGCTGCCGGTACGGCCAAGAATAGCAAGAAACGCCTCTCCTCGTCGGCGTAGAGTTCGCCCACCGCGACCGACGCAGCGCGGCCGTCCTCGTCGACGCGGCTCTCGTAAACCCCAGACTTGACTGAAACGACACGAACGCCAGGATGCACGCAGGCAACCGCGAGACGCGCGTCCTGAACCACGACGGAGAGCAGCCCGCCGACACACTGCGCGAACGCGTCCTGGATCACCGCCTCGTTCTCGATAAACGAGAACGTGCCACCCGACGCCTCGGCGATGACGTGCATCGCAGCCGCGTCGTGGCTTCTGCCGAAGCCGAACGTGTGGATGGGCGCTGTGCGACCGCCTGTGGTGGTGCCCATGCGCGCAAGGGATGGCGGGACGAGCGCCGCGTAGTTGGGCGGTCTGCTGCCGAGCGCCTGTCTCGTCAAGGTGCAGTTGTCCTGGCCGTCGGAGAGCAGCACCACGCTTGAAAAGCCGTTCCTGTACCGGCGCTCGTCGAGCACCTTGGCGGCGGTGCGGAGCCCCTCGGCGATGTTGGTGCCGCGAAGCGCCGTGAGGGACTCCACGGCGCGCACGCACAGCGCCTTCCCGGCGTCCGTCATGCGCATGAGCCGTGTCACGCGGCGCGCCGTGGACGAGAAGGACACGATACAGAAGCGGTCTTCCGGGCCGAGGATGTCCACGACGAACCTCATCGCCTGCTTCAGCAGCTCGAGCTTGCGCCCGTGCATGCTTCTGCTGACGTCGAGCACCATCACGAGGTCGAGCGGCTCGCGTGGCGCTTCGGTGCCGGTAGCCTTGAGGTGCACGAGCACGGCGAAGTTGTCGCGAGACGAGTCTCTGGCGACGGCCGAGTAGTCGGTGTATGTCTTGACGACCACCGCTCTGTTGGATGGTGCGGCTGCTGCCGGCTCCACCTGCTCGTCGTCGTCGAAGACGTCCGGATCTGCGGGCTGGGTGGTTACTGATAGTAGTAGAGGTAGCGGCACGACATCCACGGACGGCGGCTGTAGCGGTGGGTGGGTGGGCGGCACTGATGCCGCCGCCGGTCGCACGAACGGCAGTTCGCGCCAGGGCGCATTGCAGAGCGGGCAGAGGAGGTGGCCGTACGCGACGCTGGCGGAGATGCAGTGGAAATGGAACGTGTGGGAGCACTCGGCCATGAAGATGGCTTGCCCGCCGCCGACGCCCATGCCGCTGAGGCAGATAGCGCAAAGATTCATCTGCGAAGAAAACAAATGTCGAGTCAGCTTTATCTACAGTAGTTATTAAGGTCTTATTAAGGAACCAAACAAATCTGGACAAAAAAGAGAATGAACACACTGTGTACAGATACCAATTTGACAAAAGAACTATGAAACTAGACTGAGGATTCATTCACCTGGTCAGGGCTTTCCATGTCGAAACAGGCTCTCGCTGCAAGCTGCTCCGAAAATCGATACAAACAAGTAACTTGACAAAAAGAAAAACCTGCGACGAAAACTAAGCCGTATGCTTCGCCTCAAAGGAAAGAATAACGCGGTTGGATAATGGTTGAGATTTGGGACGTAGTATGCTGCTGACCCTGACTAAGTGCTTGCTTAAACAATATCAACTGGATTTCGTAGAACTGTTGTCTGCCTTTTAATTTGTGCTTCCGTCGTCTTCTTCTTTTTCTTTGAACAAGTGCTTCCTTCTTCAACAAAGCAGGCATCCGGATTAAGTCATTGGATGTACATCCCAACGGCCATTGACTTCGTTCATAAATACTCACTTTTAACGATCAAATATCACCAAATGGAAGATATCACCAAAGGTAAATTTATCTTGAATATTGATGAGAAGTGTTTTCTTACAACAAAGCTACAACATGCTGAGTCGGTCGTTCTCTGGAGTCCATGTTGCATGGCACAGGCTTAACACAGATGGCTCATATGGATCAGGTGGTCATGGGGATGTTGGTATGATAGTACGCGGCCATAATGGTGAACTCATACTCTCAGCGTGTTGTCAACTCCTGCCATGTCGGGATGCACTAGGTACTGAACTTTCGGCACTACATGAAGGTTTATCTTTAGCTTTGCATTGAAGTAATCTACCCCTAATCATTGAGATAGATTGCTTGGAGATTGTCAAGATTATGAAGAATAAAGAGATTGATTGTTCTACCTACACCATGGAGATTGAAGAGATTAAAAATTTGCTGAAAGTCCGTCAAACTTGTACTACTCATGTTAAGAGATGCAAAAATGATAGTAGTCATTTCTTGGCAAATTATGCTAGAACAAATTCTCAAACGGCAGTGTGGTTCGCCTCTGGTCCAGAGGGTTTAGCGAGCACATGTCATGGAGTTTTGTAATATGTGATGCTTTGAGTAATAAAAGTTTCATTCGCAAAAAAAACATGACTTCGCTCTGCAAATGACTTTGTGCCATGAGAACGGGTTAGCTTTGTGAAGATACCATTACATCTAGCCTCTCTAACAATGTATTACCATAGCAGCCGTACTAACACCACCAAGACAACACCAGAAGTTCAACTTCTCCAAAAGCAACACCTTCAAGAAGAAAATAGTGCTCAAGTGTCGTTGTCCCCCGATCATAGATCTAAAGTTTTTACCGTGGATAAAGTCCTCCTCACAAAACAATGTCTTCAACAAGATCATTGCCAGTCACAGCCAATTAAGACCACACCTTCAATTTTCACCCTGAAAGGTAAGACTTTGAACTTCTCTTATGCTATTGTCCCTCGTACGATACAGCTGCTACATGTCATGAATCATCAAGCCAATTCCTCATCGCCAAAAAGACTCGAATCACCATTGTTAGTCCCCAGATCTCTGCTTCCATAACATTCTCCGCCAGCTGAATTCACCATGGACGAGAAAGCGTGCCCCATGATAGTAACATCAAGCAGAGCTTCGCAACACTCCCTCTGAGACCAAACGATCAGAAAAAATATGAGTGCGTACGATCGAATCCCATCCGATCCAACAATCTTCAAGCATGAATCGCCCAGTGAAGTTCACCGACGGAGCCTTTCGGAACACGACACTCCAGCCAGGTTGTGGGGACAGGCATCCGGCAGATCATCGTCTTGGCGTCATTTGAAACCCTAGGACCCCCACCTTTATTCAACCCAGCTAGTATCCCCCTTTATTCGTTACCATTATTATAAGAATATGGCCTATAGTTATTACTAGAATTGTTCCGATAAGCATTGTTGTTGAAATTATTATTTTTAATGTAGTTTACATCAACATGTTCTTCTTGGGCAACCAATGAAGCTAACGGAACATTATTAGGATCAACATTAGTCCTATCATTCACAAGCATAGACATAATAGCATCAATCTTATCACTCAAGGAAGAGGTTTCTTCGACAGAATTTACCTTCTTACCTTGTGGAGCTCTTTCCGTGTGCCATTCAGAGTAATTAATCATCATATTATCAAGAAGCTTTGTTGCCTCACCAAGAGTAATGGACATAAAGGTACCTCCAGCAGCTGAATCCAATAAGTTCCGCGAAGAGAAGTTCAGTCCTGCATAAAAGGTTTGGATGATCATCCAAGTAGTCAGTCCATGGGTTGGGCAATTTTTAACCAAAGATTTCATTCTTTCCCAAGCTTGTGCAACATGCTCATTATCCAATTGTTTAAAATTCATTATGCTACTTCTCAAAGATATAATTTTAGCAGGGGGATAATATCTACCAATAAAAGCATCCTTGCATTTAGTCCATGAATCAATACTATTCTTAGGCAGAGATAGTAACCAATATTTAGCTCTTCCTCTTAATGAGAAAGGAAACAATTTTAATTTTATAATGTCACCATCTACATCTTTGTACTTTTGCATTTCACACAATTCAACAAAATTATTGAGATGGGCAGCAGCATCATCAGAACTAACACCAGAAAATTGCTCTCTCATAACAAGATTTAGTAAAGCAGGTTTAATTTCAAAGAATTCTGCTGTAGTAGCAGGTGAAGCAATAGGTGTGCATAAGAAATCATTATTATTTGTGGTTGTGAAGTCACACAACTTAGTATTTTCAGGAGTGGCCATTTTAGCAGTAGTAAATAAAGCAAACTAGATAAAGTAAATGCAAGTAACTAATTTTTTTGTGTTTTTGATATAGAGTGCAAGACAGTAAATAAAGTAAAGCTAGCAACTAATTTTTTTGTGTTTTGATATAATGCAGCAAACAAAGTAGTAAATAAAATAAAGCAAGACAAAAACAAAGTAAAGAGATTGGATTGTGGAGACTCCCCTTGCAGCGTGTCTTGATCTCCCCGGCAACGGCGCCAGAAAAAGTGCTGCTGGCGTGTAGTTGACGTGGGAGTTAGAAATCTTTGTGGTGTAACTTTTCTTCGTCCCCGGCAACGGCGCCAGAAAAAGTGCTTGATACGCGTACAGCACGCGTCCGTTGGGAACCCCAAGAGGAAGATGTGATGCGTACAGCGGCAAGTTTTCCCTCAGAAAGAAACCAAGGTTTATCGAACCAGGAGGAGCCAAGAAGCACGTTGAAGGTTGATGGCGGCGGGATGTAGTGCGGCGCAACACCAGGGATTCCGGCGCCAACGTGGAACCTGCACAACACAACCAAAGTACTTTGCCCCAACGAAACAGTGAGGTTGTCAATCTCACCGGCTTGCTGTAACAAAGGATTAGATGTATAGTGTGGATTATGATTGTTTGCAGAAAACAGTAGAACAAGTATTGCAGTAGATTGTATTCAATGTAAAAGAATGGACCGGGGTCCACAGTTCACTAGAGGTGTCTCTCCCATAAGATAAATAGCATGTTGGGTGAACAAATTACAGTCGGGCAATTGACAAATAGAGAGGGCATGACCATGCACATACATGATATGATGAGTATTGTGAGATTTAATTGGGCATTTCATAGACCGCTATCCAGCATGCATCTATGCCTAAAAAGTCCACCTTCAGGTTATCATCCGAACCCCTTCCAGTATTAAGTTGTAAACAACAGACAATTGCATTAAGTATGGTGCGTAATGTAATCAATAACTACATCCTTAGACATAGCATCAATGTTTTATCCCTAGTGGCAACAGCACATCCACAACCTTAGAACTTTCACATCGTCCCAGATTTAATGGAGGCATGAACCCACTATCGAGCATAAATACTCCCTCTTGGAGTTAAGAGTAAAAACTTGGCCAGAGCCTCTACTAATAACGGAGAGCATGCAAGATCATAAACAACACATAGGTAATAGATTGATAATCAACATAACATAGTATTCTCTATCCATCGGATCCCGACAAACACAACATATAGATTACAGATAGATGATCTTGATCATGTTAGGCAGCTCACAAGATCCAACAATGAAGCACATAAGGAGAAGACAACCATCTAGCTACTGCTATGGACCCATAGTCCAGGGGTGAACTACTCACTCATCACTCCGGAGGTGACCATGGCGGTGAAGAGTCCTCCGGGAGATGATTCCCCTCTCCGGCAGGGTGCCGGAGGCGATCTCCTGAATCCCCCGAGATGGGATTGGCGGCGGCGGCGTCTCAGTAAGGTTTTCCGTATCGTGGCTCTCGGTACTGGGGGTTTCGCGACGAAGGCTTTAAGTAGGCGGAAGGGCAACGCGGGGGGCCACACGAGGGCCCCACACACCAGGGCCGCGCGGCCAAGGGCCAGGCCGCGCCGCCCTGTGGTGTCGGCGCCTCGTGGCCCCACTTCCTTTCCCCCTCGGTCTTCTGGAAGCTTCGTGCAAAAATAGGCCCCTGGGCGTTGATTTCGTCCAATTCCGAGAATATTTCCTTGCTAGGATTTCTGAAACCAAAAACAGCAGAAAACAGCAACTGGCTCTTCGGCATCTCGTTAATAGGTTAGTGCCGGAAAATGCATAAATACGACATATAATGTGTATAAAACATGTAGATATCATCAATAATGTGGCATGGAACATAAGAAATTATCGATACGTCGGAGACGTATCAGCATCCCTGCTTAGTTCTGCTCGTCCAGCAGTAAACGATAACAAAGATAATTTCTGGAGTGACATGCCATCATAACCTTGATCATACTATTGTAAGCACATGTAATGAATGCAGCGATCAAAACAATGGTAATGACATGAGTAAACAAATGAATCATAAAGCAAAGACTTTTCATGAATAGTACTTTAAGACAAGCATCAATAAGTCTTGCATAAGAGTTAACTCATAAAGCAATAAATCAAAGTAAAGGTATTGAAGCAACACAAAAGAAGATCAAGTTTCAGCGGTTGCTTTCAACTTGTAACATGTATATCTCATGGATATTGTCAATGTAAAGTAATATAACAAGTGCAATATGCAAGTATGTAGGAATCAATGCACAGTTCACACAAGTGTTTGCTTCTTGAGGTGGAGAGAAATAGGTGAACTGACTCAACATAAAAGTAAAAAAAGGCCCTTCGCAGAGGGAAGCATTGATTGCTATATTTGTGCTAGAGCTTTGGTTTTGAAAACATGAAACAATTTTGTCAACGGTAGTAATAAAGCATATGTGTCATGTAAATTATATCTTACAAGTTGCAAGCCTCATGCATAGTATACTAATAGTGCCCGCACCTTGTCCTAATTAGCTTGGATTACCAGGATTATCATTGCAATACACATGTTTTAACCAAGTGTCACAAAGGGGTACCTCTATGCCGCCTGTACAAAGGTCTAAGGAGAAAGCTCGCATTTGGATTTCTCGCTTTGATTATTCTCAACTTAGACATCCATACAGGGACAACATAGACAACAGATAGTGGACTCCTCTTTTATGCATAAGCATGTAGCAACAATTAATGTTCTCATATGAGATTGAGGATATATGTCCAAAACTGAAACTTCCACCATGATTCATGGCTTTAGTTAGCGGCCCAATGTTCTTCTCTAACAATATGCATGCTCTAACCATTAAATGAGTGGTAAATCTCCCTTACTTCAGACAAGACGGACATGCATAGCAACTCACATGATATTCAACAAAGAGTTGATGGCGTCCCCAGAAACATGGTTATCGCACAACAAGCAACTTAATAAGAGATAAAGTGCATAAGTACATATTCAATACCACAATAGTTTTTAAGGCTATTTTGTCCCATGAGCTTTATATTGCAAAGGCGAATGATGGAAATTTTAAAGATAGCACTCAAGCAATTTACTTTGGAATGGCGGAGAAATACCATGTAGTAGGTAGGTATGGTGGACACAAATGGCATAGTGGTTGGCTCAAGGATTTTGGATGCATGAGAAGTATTCCCTCTCGATACAAGGTTTAGGCTAGCAAGGTTATTTGAAACAAACACAAGAATGAACCGGTGCAGCAAAACTCACATAAAAGACATATTGTAAACATTATAAGACTCTACACCGTCTTCCTTGTTGTTCAAAACTCAATACTAGAAATTATCTAGACTTTAGAGAGACCAAATATGCAAACCAAATTTTAGCAAGCTCTATGTATTTCTTCATTAATGGGTGCAAAGTATATGATGCAAGAGCTTAAACATGAGCACAACAATTGCCAAGTATCAAATTATTCAAGACATTTTAGAATTACTACATGTAGCATTTCCCGATTCCAACCATATAACAATTTAACGAAGAAGATTCAACCTTCGCCATGAATACTATGAGTAAAGCCTAAGGACATATTTGTCCATATGCAACAGCGGAGCGTGTCTCTCTCCCACACAATAAATGCTAGGATCCATTTTATTCAAACAAAAACAAAAACAAAAACAAACCGACGCTCCAAGCAAAGTACATAAGATGTGATGGAATAAAAATATAGTTTCAGGGGAGGAACCTGATAATGTTGTCGATGAAGAAGGGGATGCCTTGGGCATCCCCAAGCTTAGACGCTTGAGTCTTCTTAAAATATGCAGGGGTGAACCACCGGGGCATCCCCAAGCTTAGAGCTTTCACTCTCCTTGATCATATTGTATCATCTCCCTCTCTTGATCCTTGAAAACTTCCTCCACACCAAACTCGAAACAACTCATTAGAGGGTTAGTGCACAATAAAAATTTATATGTTCAGAGGTGACATAATCATTCTTAACACTTCTGGACATTGCATAAAGCTACTGGACATTAATGGATCAAAGAAATTCATCCAACATAGCAAAAGAGGCAATGCGAAATAAAAGGCAGAATCTGTCAAAACAGAACAGTTCGTAAAGACGAATTTTAAAATGGCACCAGACTTGCTCAAATGAAAATTCCCAAATTGAATGAAAGTTGCTTACATATCTGAGGATCACGCACGTAAATTGGCATATTTTTCTGAGCTACCTACAGAGAGGCAGGTCGAAATTCGTGACAGCAAAGAAATCTGTTTCTGCGCAGTAATCCAAATCTAGTATGAACCTTACTATCAAAGACTTTACTTGGCTCAACAATGCACAAAACTAAGATAAGAAGAGGTTGCTACAGTAGTAAACAACTTCCAAGACTCAAATATAAAATAAAAATACTGTAGTAAAAACATGGGTTGTCTCCCATAAGCGCTTTTCTTTAACGCCTTTCAGCTAGGCGCAGAAAGTGTGTATCAAGTATTGTCAAGAGACGAAGTATCAACATCATAACTTGTTCTAATAATAGAATCAAAAGGTAACTTCATTCTCTTTCTAGGGAAGTGTTCCATACCTTTCTTGAGAGGAAATTGATATTTAATATTACCTTCCTTCATATCAATGATAACTCCAACAGTTCGAAGAAAAGGTCTTCCCAATATAATGGGACAAGATGCATTGCATTCAATATCCAAGACAACAAAATCAACGGGGACAAGGTTATTGTTAACCATAATACGAACATTATCAACTTTCCCCAAAGGTTTCTTTATAGCATTATCAACAAGATTAACATCCAAATAACAATTCTTCAATGGTGGCAAGTCAAGCATATTATAAATTTTCTTAGGCATAACGGAAATACTTGCACCAAGGTAAAGCATTACAATCAAAGTTATTGACTTTCATCTTAATGATGGGCTCCCAACCATCTTCTAGCTTCCTAGGAGTAGAAGTTTCAAGTTTTAGTTTCTCTTCTCTAGCTTTTATGAGAGCATTTGTAATATGTTTTGTGAAAGCCAAGTTTGTAGCACTAGCATTAGGACTCTTAGCAAGTTTTTGTAAGAACTTTATAACTTCAGAGATATGGCAATCATCAAAATCCAAACCATTATAATCTAAAGCAATGGGATCATCATCCCCAATGTTGGAAAAAATTTCAGCAGTTTTATCACAGGAAGTTTCAGATGTTCCAGGTAATTTTGCACGCTTTGCACTAGGAGTAGTAACATTGCCAACATCAATTATTTTACCATTGATAGTAGGAGGTGTAGCAACATGTGAATCATTAACATTACTAGTGGTGGTAATAGTCCAAACTTTAGTTACATTATTCTCTTTAGCTAGTTTTTCATTTTCTTCTCTTTCCCACCTAGCATGCAATTCAGCCATCAATCTTATATTCTCATTAATTCTAACTTGTATGGCATTTGCTGTAGTAACAATTTTATTTTCAATATCCTTATTAGGCATAACTTTTGATTTCAAAAGATCAACATCAGAGGCAAGACTATCAACCTTAGAAGCGAGAATATCAATTTTATTGAGCTTTTCCTCAACAGATTTGTTAAAAGCAGTTTGTGTACTAATAAATTCTTTAAGCATAGCTTCAAGTCCAGGGGGTGTGTTCCTATTATTGTTGTAAGAATTCCCATAAGAATTACCATAACCGTTACCATTATTATAAGGATATGGCCTATAGTTATTACTAGAATTGTTCCGATAAGCATTGTTGTTGAAATTATTATTTTTAATATAGTTTACATCAACATGTTCTTCTTGGGCAACCAATGAAGCTAACGGAACATTATTAGGATCAACATTAGTCCTATCATTCACAAGCATAGACATAATAGCATCAATCTTATCACTCAAGGAAGAGGTTTCTTCGACAGAATTTACCTTCTTACCTTGTGGAGCTCTTTCCGTGTGCCATTCAGAGTAATTAATCATCATATTATCAAGAAGCTTTGTTGCCTCACCAAGAGTAATGGACATAAAGGTACCTCCAGCAGCTGAATCCAATAAGTTCCGCGAAGAGAAGTTCAGTCCTGCATAAAAGGTTTGGATGATCATCCAAGTAGTCAGTCCATGGGTTGGGCAATTTTTAACCAAAGATTTCATTCTTTCCCAAGCTTGTGCAACATGCTCATTATCCAATTGTTTAAAGTTCGTTATGCTACTTCTAAAAGATATAATTTTAGCAGGGGGATAATATCTACCAATAAAAGCATCCTTGCATTTAGTCCATGAATCAATACTATTCTTAGGCAGAGATAGCAACCAATCTTTAGCTCTTCCTCTTAATGAGAAAGGAAACAATTTTAATTTTATAATGTCACCATCTACATCTTTATACTTTTGCATTTCACACAATTCAACAAAATTATTGAGATGGGCAGCAGCATCATCAGAACTAACACCGGAAAATTGCTCTCTCATAACAAGATTTAGTAAAGCAGATTTAATTTCAAAGAATTCTGTTGTAGTAGCAGGTGAAGCAATAGGTGTGCATAAGAAATCATTATTATTTGTGGTTGTGAAGTCACACAACTTAGTATTTTCAGGAGTGGCCATTTTAGCAGTAGTAAATAAAGCAAACTAGATAAAGTAAATGCAAGTAACTAATTTTTTTGTGTTTTTGATATAGAGTGCAAGACAGTAAATAAAGTAAAGCTAGCAACTAATTTTTTTGTGTTTTGATATAATGCAGCAAACAAAGTAGTAAATAAAATAAAGCAAGACAAAAACAAAGTAAAGAGATTGGATTGTGGAGACTCCCCTTGCAGCGTGTCTTGATCTCCCCGGCAACGGCGCCAGAAAAAGTGCTGCTGGCGTGTAGTTGACGTGGGGGTTAGAAATCTTTGTGGTGTAACTTTTCTTCGTCCCCGGCAACAGCGCCAGAAAAAGTGCTTGATACGCGTACAGCACGCGTCCGTTGGGAACCCCAAGAGGAAGGTGTGATGCGTACAGCGGCAAGTTTTCCCTCAGAAAGAAACCAAGGTTTATCGAACCAGGAGGAGCCAAGAAGCACGTTGAAGGTTGATGGCGGCGGGATGTAGTGCGGCGCAACACCAGGGATTCCGGCGCCAACGTGGAACCTGCACAACACAACCATAGTACTTTGCCCCAACGAAACAGTGAGGTTGCCAGAGCCTCTACTAATAACGGAGAGCATGCAAGATCATAAACAACACATAGGTAATAGATTGATAATCAACATAACATAGTATTCTCTATCCATCGGATCCCGACAAACACAACATATAGTATTACAGATAGATGATCTTCATCATGTTAGGCAGCTCACAAGATCCAACAATGAAGCACATAAGGAGAAGACAACCATCTAGCTACTGCTATGGACCCATAGTCCAGGGGTGAACTACTCACTCATCACTCCGGAGGCGACCATGGCGGTGAAGAGTCCTCCGGGAGGTGATTCCCCTCTCCGGCAGGGTGCCGGAGGCGATCTCCTGAATCCCCCGAGATGGGATTGGCGGCGGCGGCGTCTCAGTAAGGTTTTCCGTATCGTGGCTCTCGGTACTGGGGGTTTCGCGACGAAGGCTTTAAGTAGGCGGAAGGGCAACGCGGGGGGCCACACGAGGGCCCCACACACCAGGGCCGCGCGGCCAAGGGCCAGGCCGCGCCGCCCTGTGGTGTCGGCGCCTCGTGACCCCACTTCCTTTCCCCCTCGGTCTTCTGGAAGCTTCGTGCAAAAATAGGCCCCTGGGCGTTGATTTCGTCCAATTCCGAGAATATTTCCTTACTAGGATTTCTGAAACCAAAAACAGCAGAAACAAAGAATCGGCTCTTCGGCATCTCGTTAATAGGTTAGTGCCGGAAAATGCATAAATACGACATATAATGTGTATAAAACATGTAGATATCATCAATAATGTGGCATGGAACATAAGAAATTATCGATACGTCGGAGACGTATCACACCGTCAAGATCTTCTACGCGCTTTTGAAAGCGGCAAGTGATCGACTACAACAACAACGAGATCTAATCTCGTAGGCTTTGGAAATCTTCGAGGGTTAGTCTCATGATCTTCTCGTTGCTAGAAGATTGGATCTTGGCTTGTTATTCGTTCTTGCGGTAGGAAATTTTTTGTTTTCTATGCTACGAATCCTATCAGTGCGTGCTAGATTTTTTGCGCTGCTTTACGCTAGACCCTCTAGAATATGCGGAATAAGTCCACGATTGAAAGGATTTTTTCCTTCCTAACCTGCTGATACCCTATATAAAATGTCAATATACTTGTAGGTGTGGATATCAGTAGCTAAGACATCAATGGCTAAGAGATAGAACCGGGAGGCGCTGGAGCTGACGATCCACGGGATTCAAGTGCTTCACACCACTGTTCAAGATGCTCCGCCTTACGAGTTTTCTTGTATCTTGCACCGTTTCGGTTTCTCCATGTAGGATGTCTTGCGTTGGGCCGCAAACTAGATGTTCCTACTATGTGCTTTCATATTCTTGTATCCGGGTTTTGGATTTGATTTCGCTTATGTTGTAAGACTTTGTTGTTTGTATGTGGACTCTGTCGTTGGGCTTCTTTAATTTAAACTCCGGTTCTTCTCGACCCTCCTGACATCCTGTCTAAAAAGAAGGACACGTGAATATCTGCATCCACATACACGAGATTTCGTATGTGCGCGGCTTCTCGCTGATAGCAATTTTGTTACAGGAAAATGGAACTTCACACGTCGATTCACTTTGTTGTAGCATGATCTAGCTAGCTGTACATACTATTGAGAACCAACTCGTGGTTGTATGGTTAGGGTGACAATGGCACCCTCAACTTACCAGAGTTTAAATCTCAGGTTTAATACTTTGGTGTCTCACTGTCTCATAAAGTAGAATTTTTTTTAGTTGGATGTGTCGTTTCTGTCACTAGCGAGACGACTGTGGTGATTTCGTCAATCTCAAGACCCGTTGGTTATCATTTCTTGGACTCGGTCTCTCGAAAGTACTCATAGCAGTAGAGTGTGTGCGCGTTCATAGAGGTGAGTGTATGTACGTATGCGTGAGCATCCATATATATTTGTGCTTTGTTTCGCAAAAAAGAAAATACATACTATTGATTGCCGATGAGATTAAAAGAATCTTCCCTTAATCTATTCAAGGCTTTCTTTGTAAGTTGGGAACTGTTAAATAATACATTTTAAAATATATTTTTTCTTTGTAAGTTGGTATCATAGAGGACTTGTTTCTCCTTCGGGAAAGTTGCGCTTGCGCACCTGCGCAATGCGCACGCATATCTGACCCCGTCCGACGGGCAAAGGAAGGCTGGGATAGTCCTATCAGTAGGTTTGACTTTGTCCATGCATATCCCCTCTAGTTTCTAGGACCCTGTACTTTTGACTTGTTGACCGCGTAGTGGCTTTGTGCAGACTCCTGTTTTGTAGCTGGACTTGTCTTCTAGCTGAGAAAAATTTCTTTCAACAGAGAAGATGAGAGAATGCGACACCCACATGTGAGCCCATGCAGCTTGTCTCTACTCTCTCATTTACTTCTTTGTCTTTATGTATGTGCAGCAGTTTTTTTAATGTGCAAACATAGATATCACATAGTGTCGATATTCACATGCAAACGTGTACTGTGCATACAGGGCGCACCTGCTCCAAAAAACCATACTCTCCCCTTACTTCTCATTCCTTCCGTGAGAGCGGATTTCCCTAACATAGTAAGGCCCCCCGGTACTATCAGAAGCACTTATTTGTTGGAGATTCGTGCAAAGTCCATACGGTCAAAGGTTCTGGCATATTTGCATTTGAGCCCTCCACAATGTTCGAAATCACCCCCGGTACGAACTGGAATATAAAAGCTCCAAACCCTAATCCCCACACCCCACCCCCTGTCCCGTCCCCTCTCCTAGCGGCCAGCGCTGCCGCACCCACCCCTCACCCCGACCCCTCTCCCAGCGCCGCCGCACCCCACCCCTCACCCCGACCCCTCTCCCAGCGCCGCCGCCCCCACCCCCGGCCAAGCGACAACACGCGCGCGACGAGCACGGGCAGCGGCTTCCCCAACAGCGGTGAGCACGTGCGCCGGCTGCTGCTAGAAGCCGGCGGTGGCTCGGTGACTACGACTGGAGACCGGTGGCGACCTGGCCGGTGACAGCACGCGCGACGGCTTCCCCGGTGGTGGCGAGCCACACCACCACCCTCCCCACCATGGAGTCAAGCTACACCACCACCACCATCTCCTGTATCTAGCTAGGTCAGGCTAGATCCCGCCCAAGACCTAACCGGCCCAATGAAGAAGAGATCTGGCTCTACTTATTTTCTATTCTTGTTTGTCTTAAATTGCTTCAGATGATTCTTTCATGTTTGATGATCCTCACCGATTCTCAATTTTTTTTATTCTCTATAATTTTCCTAAATTTCTTTCAAGAATCTTTGAAGTTTCTTTCAAGATCCAGTGGAAAAACTTGTGCATGTATATGTATGTCAATTTTCTTCCATGCGTGAACATTGTGTCTATGAATCTTCTGTGATTACGTTTGAATCTGTGAATTCGATGTGAATTATGTATGAAACTTTGATGTTTTTATTATCAGTACAAATTTATTATGAAACTTCTGCAAACTTCAGAATGATTCCCATAAAATACTTGTATGAATATTGTTTGGTATATAAAGCTGAGTGAATCTATACGTATTTGGTATGAAACTTGTATGAATATTGTTACCTATTTAAAAGAAAAAACTAGATGAAATATTGTTGAATTTGTTTAAGAATAATCCCTGTGATTTTTTTGAATATTTCTTCGGTGAAATATTTTTGATGACTCTGTAAACTCCATGAAATTATGGATCATACTTTAGAGGCAAATCTGTTCACAGTGTATGAATCTTGTTGGAAATCGAAAAAAGTTACATGAATTATGTATGAATCTTGGACAAACCCAGTATAGATTTTGTTTGGATATTGTTAAATGTATAATTTTTTTGAAAAATTATATGAAACTTAGATGAATTGCTCAAGCATGCTTGTATCTGTCACTAAACTTTGTAAAAACAAACTTGTAGAAATTCATTGTTGTTACAAAACAGAATTAACAAATATATGATAAATTGTTTTGGAAACTGTACTCAAAAATTCATTCTTGTTTTGGAAACTGTACTCAAAACTGTACTAAAAAATTCATTCTTGTTTTGGAAACTGTACTCAAAACTATTATATGATAAACTGTAAGAAAAAACTTTCGTTTAGTTTCCGTCAAAAAAATCCCCACAGGTGTCTGTGAGATGTGTGAGAGAGAGGGGAATTAGGCTGGTGCCATTGCGGGCTGTAGGCGGGGCGGTATCGCCCGCCGGGAGGCGAGAGAGAGGCGGGAGTGGGGCGAGACGAGAGCGGCAGGCGACGGCGGGGGCGCCCGGCGCTATCGCCCGCTCCCGCCAGGCTAACGCCCGCGTTGGAGGCGAGAGCGAGGCGAGAGGGAGGCGGTAGCGAGGCGGCAGCGTTGGCGGGGCGGGGCGAGAGCAGGGCGGGCGAGAGGGCGGGCGAGAGCGGGCGATAGGCGGGCGATAGGCGGGCGAGATGCGGGCGAGAGGCGGGCGAGAGGCGGGCGAGAGCGGGCGAGAGAGGGGCGGTAGTGTGTAACGGCTAGCTGACGTGGCGCGATCTGATTCGTCCACGTCAGCTAGCCGTTGCTGGTTCAAAAAACCCTAAAATTTCATCCCCACCCCCTATAAATACCCCCCATATGGTTTCACTCACTCCACACCCATTTCATCTCCATTCATCACCTTCCCTCTCTCAAATCTTCTCCACCATGTCCGGTTGGACTCCACCAGGTTTTACCACGTTCACGGATCTGATTCACGACGGGTCACCAATAGACCTAGATGGTGTCTCTCCGACACATCGTCGCACCAATGTCGGTTCTTCGCCGCTTCCCCGAGTTTTATACTCGTCCGGCACACCACCTCCGGGGCCATATGGCCCATACGCTCCACCTCCGGCGCCATATGGTTCATACCCTCCGCCTCCGTATCCATACCCCCAACCACCTCCAAATGCTCCACCTACAGGTAGCGGGAGTGGCACTGTACCTCCGTACCCACCACCTTCGTACGGTTCATACCCTCCACCTCCGTATCCATACGCGCCATATGGTCCGTACCCCCCACCACCTTCTGAAGCTCCCGCTCCAAGCTCCGAGTCCAATGCCGCGGAAACAATCGTACCACCGCGTGCAAAGAGGCTTGACTGGACTATTGCGGAAGAGGAAAAACTGGTACTTTACTTACCCATCACATATTTATTTCGGGGTTGGTTCTTGCATGGATTTTTCACTAACAATATCTATTTGGGGGTAGGTTAATGCTTGGCTTTTTAACTCCAAGGACTCTGTTGCCGGTAATTGCAAGACCGGCACTAGTTTTTGGGGTCAGATAGCTGCAACCTTCAACTCTACCTCGGATCCTGCCCGTCATCGGACCTCGAAGCAGCTGAAGGATCATTGGAACGCCTACAACAAGGAGGTGTCCCTGTTCAATTCATACCACATCCAAGAATCAGCGTTACGTCAGAGTGGAGCAGACGATGATATGGTCATGAAGGCGGCAATGGAGAGGTACGCGAATGACAAAAGAGTGACTCAGCCGTTCAGAAAGCACCACTGGTGGCAAGCTGTTCGCAATGAAGCGAAGTGGAAAGGACAACATGGTCCTGGTAGTGGAACCGAGTCCAGTTCCAAGAGAAGCCGTCTAGGACTTTCTGGTGAGTACAGCTCTAGCGAGGCGACGACGGAGGAGGAGCGTCCAACGGGCCGCGATAGGGCCAAGGCCGCGGTACGTAAGGGTAGGAGGAAGGGGAAGGACTCCTCATCAAGCAGTGAGGTAGGAAGTAAATCCTTCGCGATGAGGAACATGATGAAGGGTTTAGTGAAGGCTAAGCTATTCAAGCAATGGAACAAAATGAAAGATCGATCAACCGACGACATGACCGAAGCAGAAAAGCGCAAACATGCGAAGGCCATCAAGATGTGCGAAAAAGAGCTTGGTCTGGAAGATGATGAGGACGAGGAGAAGCAGCAGGAAGAAGAGGAAAAGGAAGAGGAAGAGGAGTATATTTTTTATTTATTATGTAATTTTTAAAATTTATTATGCAATTTTATTAATTATTATGTAATCGGTAACATTTTTAGTTGAATAAAATAATTTTCTTGCATTATTTTGAATGTCTACAAAAAATCGAGTGAAATAACTTAATCTAAAAAAGAAATAGTGATGTGGAGGAGAGAGAAGTGAGAGGTGACACTATAGCCTGTGCACTGGCCCCGTGGTGTGAGAGTGGGGTGAGAGTGAGGAAAAAAGCTGACGTGGCGGGTGAGAGTAGGGTGGTGCATTGCCTTACTGGCTGTAAGATCTGTGAAATATGAAAAAAGTAGATGGCTTTATGCAAAACAGAAATGGACTAAAGATTGAAGGTGGTAGGATCATTTTGCAACCTTGCTAGCACAAATCTGCAAGAAATTAGTGGTATAGATAGTACGGAGGCACTTCCCACGTGAGGAATTGCATTTCTCTTCCTTCCGTTCAGAAATAAGAAGTCGGAACATCAGCACAGAAAGGCGTACGAGTTTAAGATTATTTTTCAGAGGAGAAACAAAGCAAACCCATAATTCCCAAAAGAGAGTTCGTAAATCAAATTAATCTCATGTACTCCTAGGTTTTGTAAAACAAATTGCATATCAGAATTTCATCGGTTTTCTAAAGCTACTGGTTCAGCTCCTCGGGGACCTTTGGTTCGGAGCCTTCAGCTCCTTCTTGCACCTTGTGCTGTTGCTGCTCGCTTTCGGCTGCGGCCTCGCGCGCCTTCCGCGACCGCAACAGCATGGCGAGCGTGGCCGGCGTCGCGTACGGCAGCGTTGCAGCGACCTGCTGCGACACCTGGTTTGTCCCTGCCATCGACGTCGTCACACCTCCAGAGTCGAATCCAATCACCGAAGGCAGCTGCAGCTGCGATGAACTGCCCCGCTGCTGCATGTGCGCGCTCATGCCGGCGAGCATGTACGCTCGACCCGAGCGCGCGTAGGTCTGCCGGCTCGACACTCTCCTGCGCATGTCTCGCAGCTCCATCTCCAGCGCGGCAATCATGGCGTCGCCGCCTCGTGCCGCATCTGACTGCGCTACCGCTCGCCGGCGGTTCTCGAGTATCTCCACCGCCTCCTGGTGCGCGCCCCGCTCTGCTGCCGCCCTCGCCGCCGCAATGTCCTCGGTGGCCTCGACCCGGACGTGTTCCCGCTCCACCTCCACCGACCTTGCCACGTCTGCCGCGTGCTCCGGCCTCGCCACCACCGTGTCCTCGGCCGTCACGTTGATGTCCCCGCCGGCGGCCGCGTCTCGGTAGGCGCAGGTAACTTTGAGAAGAGTTGTGGCATCACCGTCCGTTTCTTCAGCTCTCGGTATGACCAAGAACAGCAAGAAACGCCTCTCCTCGTCGGCGTAAAGTTCGCCCGCTACAATCGAGGCAGCGCGGCCATCCTCCTCGACGCGGCTCTCGTAAAGCCCGGACTTAACTGAACAGACCCGAACGCCGGGATGCACGCACGCGACCTCGACGCGGGCCTCCTGAACCACGACTGACAGAAGCCCGCCGACGCACTGCGCGAACGCGTCCTGGATCACCGCCTCGTTCTCGATAAACGAGAACGTGCCGCCCGACGCCTCGGCGACGACGTGCATCGCGGCGGCGTCGTGGTCGCTGCCGAAACCGAACGTGTGGATGGGCGCAGTGCGATCACCGGCAGCGGTGTCCGTGCGTGCAAAGTATGGCGGGATGAGCGCTGCGTGGTTGGGCGGTCCCCTGCCGAACGCCTGCCTCATCGGGGTGTAGTTGTCCTGACCATCCGAGAGGAGCACGACGCTGGAGACGCCGCCGTTCCTGTACCGGCGCTCGTCGAGCACCTTGGCGGCCGTGCGGAGCCCCTCGGCGATGTTGGTGCCGCGAAGCGCCGTGAGGGACTCCACGGCGCGCGCACAGCGCCTTCCCGGCGTCCGTCATGCGCATGAGCCTTGTCACGCGGCGCGCCGTGGACGAGAAGGACACGATACAGAGGCGGTCTTCCGGGCCGAGGATGTCCACGACGAACCTCATCGCCTGCTTCAGCAGCTCGAGCTTGCGCCCGTGCATGCTTCTGCTGACGTCGAGCACCATCACGAGGTCGAGCGGCTCGCGTGGCGCTGGAGAGCCGCATGTCGCTTCGGTGCCGGTAGCCTTGAGGTGCACGAGCACGGCGAAGTTGTCGCGAGACGAACCTCTGCCGACGGCCGAGTATAGTAGTCGGTGTATGTCTTGACGACCACCGCCCTGCTGGATGGTGCGCCTGCTGCCGAGGCCACCGGCTCGTCGTCGTCGAAGACGTCCGGATCTGCGGGCTGGGTGGATACTGATAGTCGTGGAGGTATCGGCAGCGGCATGACATCCACGGACGGCGGCTGGGTGGCCGGCACTGATGCCGCCGCCGGTCGCACGAACGGCAGTTCGCGCCAGGGCGCATTGCAGAGCGGGCAGAGGAGGTGGCCGTACGCGACGCTGGCGGAGATGCAGTGGAAATGGAACGTGTGGGAGCACTCGGCCATGAAGATGGCTTGCCCGCCGCCGACGCCCATGCCACCGAGGCAGATTGCACAAAGATTCATCTGCATGGAAAACAAATGTCGAGGCAGCACACTTCGCTCTGCAGATGACTTTGTGCCACGAGAACGGGTTACTTTTTTTCGACAAAGAGCATATATTAATATTGCGAAGATACCATTACACCTAGCCTCTATAACAAAGCATTGCCCTAGCGGTATTACAGATGCACACAATTCAAAAACGAAGAAGAATTACAATTAAAGAAAAGTCTGCTACAGTGATCTATTTCTTAACAACCGTACTAATACTACCAAGACAGCACCAGAAGTCCAGGTTCTCCAACGGAATAGTGCACAATCGTCGTCGTCCCCCGATCATAGATCTTAGGTTTTCACCGTGGAGAAAGTCTTCCTCACAAAACAATATCTTCAACAAGATCATTGCCAGGCTTAGCCAATTAAGGCCACATCTTTGATTTTCACCCTAAAAAGTAAGACTTTGAACTTCTCCCGTGTTGTCGCCCCACATACGATACCGCTGCTACATGTCATGAATCATCAAGCCAATTTTGCACTGCCAAATAGACTAGAATCACCATTTTTAGTCCTCAAATATCTGCTTCCATAACATTCTTCGCCAGCTGAATTCACCATGGATGAGAAAGCATGCTCCATGATGGTAACAGCCAGCGGAGCTTCGCAACACTCCCTCTGAGACCAAACAGCCAGAGAAAAACATGGGTGCGCACGATCGAGTCTGTAATGTCCCAGGACATGAGACGATCAAGGGGTAGATTTTTAGAAAGGGATGTGCATTGCATTGTAAATTACGGGGAAATTCCGCGCTTATAAAACAAAACTGCATCGAAGGGGGACAGGTTTCTCTCTCGACATCCTATAGGGTTAGGGTTTCGAGAGTGCGACAAACTTGTTCCTACTTAACTAGATTAGGGTTTTGAGAAGAGAGAAGAGATATTGCATTGCAATCTTAAGTTGCATGATTGAATTCAAAGTTAAGTTGTATGATTGAATTCAAACCAAATTTGAATTTGAATTCCAAATTCAAACATCAAATTGATATTCCATGATTCAAACTTAAAATAATTCAATACACAACTATAAGTAATCAAGAATATAAATAGTACAATACTTAAATAAAGCTCATTAAGGAAAACTTGAGCTTTATTGATAATCACACATAATACAATGTCATTTACAACATCCAGAATAGAAATATGATTTATTACAACACATTACACAAATTGGAAGAAAATAGAAAAGGAAAATAAAAGAAAGGTACAAGTAATGATTCTATCCTAAATACAACAAGGTAATTATCATCTGATCTTCATCCTGATCAACTTCTTGATCCCTGCACTCAAGCAAAACAAGAAAAGCATTATGCCAAGTGGCAATGCCACTTGGCAGGTTAGCAAAGAAATGGAATAGAGAGGATATGAACAAAGATCAGCCGAGCTGATCCTCTCCAAGTCCAAGTGCACAGCATCAGGCTACACACACACACAGCCTGCTCACAAGGCTGTGTGCATGCAGCACACACACAGTGAGTCACCAAGATGAGATGGTGGAGCTGTCGACCAGAGAAGCAAGGGCCAGGCATATAAAACCTTTTCACAGTAACCCTAGCTCATTCATCGACAGGATTGCACTGGGTAAGTTCATCAGAAAACCAAGAACAGCAAGAACAGGAAGAACAGCCAGAGCTGTTCAACCTGTCCAAAATCACCACAGAACCAAATCAAGCTTCACAAGCTCACAAGGAGGAGCAGGACAAGCACAAGATCATCACTGAAGCAAACCAACCAATCAGAAGCCATCCTCTACACCAACACCCAATTTCTAGGAGCTGGAGAGAGGTATACCACAAATCATGAGCAAGCAGGGTTTTGCTCATACAATCCATCATTTGCACAAGTCACAGAAAGCAAAGTGGGTAGATACCCTATATGTGAGTCATCATCTGGCTACTAGCCAAATTGGTGCAAGAAAACAAGAGGAAAACCAATAGGAAGGCATCCTAGGAACATTGGCTATGCCAAACCAGTGACATAATCAAAGAAATCCAACATGGGATGATCCTATCTAGCTAGCCAGATTTACTTAGCACCTATGGCCACTACACCATCAGACATGATAGACTATCATGTGTCTATCCAGGTTTGTCAACATCAAAAGCATCTGGCAACCAAATATGGTCATGCCAGTGAGCAACAATTCACTACATCAAGCCAACATGGGTGGGAGCCACCCTAACAGCAAAGAATTGCTATCAGGGCCACCTCAACCACTTCACCAAATCCCACAGAGAAACCAGCACATATATCATTACCCAGAAGGGTTCAAATGGAGCTAGGGTCCCCAATAAATGATTGGCATCCCTCTAGCTCTACTAAATCCACTCATATGATCATCATTGCAAAGCAGTTCACATCATTTATCTATTTAATGAATCAGAACTACACAGATAAATGAAACAGAGAAGTAAACTATGCATCAGGCCTTGCAGATGATCCAATGGATCATTACAAATAGTAGCAGAGGCTTGAGCAAACACAAATGTATACCAGCACAAGCCAGTGTGTCACACAGACACCAGGATGAGCACCAGATAAGCACAGGCAATGAGCAAGCATGCAAGCAACAAGCAATTGGTGATCAATTGATCACCAGAGCCTGCTAGAGCATGCCAAAACATGCTAGAATCAATCACTGGCAGCACACTGGAATTATATGAATACAAAGTCACAGATAATCAATAGATGCTTCACAGATAATTAAATAATAATCCATGATTGCATCCAGAGCACATCAAAGGCATGATGAGCCACTGGATCAAGATGCACAAGCAAGGCACATATCTAATCCTTATTTAATCACACTATTAAGCCACAGTAATGCTCAATTGAGCACAATCATACATCTGAGCACCAGAGTAAGCCAAAATGGCTCTGGCACTTGCAAATTTGCAAGAAATTGCACACTGTAATCAAGCTAGGATATCACACATGAATACACTTGAATTCTGGCAAGTGTAGCAATTAGAATAGAGGCACAAAATAGGAATTCAGAAAGAATAGCAAGTACAAGCAGGGCAGTAGCAGCACAGCCAGCAAGCATGGCAGTAGCAGCACAGCAAGCAAGCATGGCAAGAGGCAAAGACAAAGAAGCAAGATACGCATGGCAGCAGAGTTCGGCACAGCTTAGGCACAAGGAACAGCAGGCGGTGGCCAGAGATAGCTTAGAAGGAAAGGAGAAGAGGAAGAACAAGCAAGAGAGCAAGAGGGAGGCGGCGAGAGCTTACCAATTAGACGGAGAAGGACACGGCCATGGCGGCATGGCGGCACACGCCGGGCGAACGGCGGCGCCAGGCCATGGCCAAGCCAAGTCAGTTCGTCGCCAGGCGCAGGAGCCCAGCATCACCACAGCGTGGCACACGGCCACGCCACGCCACCAGGAACAACGGCGGCGACGAGGTCGCCGTGGATCACACGACCAGGCCGCAGAGACGTTGGGGAAGAACGGTAGCGGCGAGGAAAATCGGATCGACGCGGATCAATCGGAGCGCCATCGAACGGCGGTTCGATTGATACCAACCTCGCCGGCGGGGATGGCCGGTGGCGGCCGGAGTAATTCGGCGAAGGGGGGCGGCGACGCGAGGATCGCCAGGGCCCGAAGGGGTTAGGGTTCGCGAGCGCGTGGGGAAGAAGGGGCGAGTGGGCCGACTGAGCCCAAGTGTGGCTCGGGTTAGGGTTAACCCACTGGGCCACCCCGACAGGTGGGCCCAGGGGTAAATATGTCATTTCACATTTTCAAATAAATCAGAAACTTTGAAAATTAATAGAAAATGATTCAAGGCTCTAAAAAAATAAATAAAAATATGAAAACAACTCAGCATAAAATCCTCTCTCATAATAAAATACAAAAGGGAACTAAGAATAAGTCTTAATTTGATGATTTAAATAATCATTTAAATCACACATATTATTTTCAATAATGAAAATAAGTCCATTAATGTATGTGGACTTTAAAAACACCTTGACAACATTTCAAGGTTGTATTTACCCTAAATAGAGTATCTCCAAATCAATCTTAGTATTAACCTCTTACATAAAATAATAATGTCATCGGAAGGGGGAACAAACCCTAAAACTGGAATCATGCATAATTGCCTCTTTAACCATTGCCCTTATCGGACAATGATGCTATTTTTCAGAGACAGAGGACAAGGGTCAGTCCACACCATCCAACTGCAAAACTTTGCAGTGTTCAGGCAAGTTCATCACTTGCTCATGTCATTTGAGTATTTCTATCAAATTACTTACAAAGTACTATGGTTATCACTATCGCATAAAAACCAAAACCGCTATTTTCATAACTATGAATATGACTATGTGGTTGGTGATACGTCCAATTTGCATCACTATTTTATATCATAATTTGCTGTTATTCATTGATATATTTCATATTTGGACATAATACTTATGTTATTTCATCTATTTTGCATGTTTCATGATTATTGGAGGATCGAGCACCGGAGCCAGAATTCTGCTGGAAAAAGCACCGTCAGAATGCAATATTTCGGAAGATCAACAGTTGACGGAAATTATACCAAAAATCCTATTTTTCCAGATGACGAAGTGAACCAGAAGGGGGAGCCGAGGGGACCCGAGGTGGGCCCACCCCATAGGCCGGCGCGGCCCAAGGCCTGGCCGCGCCGCCCTGTGAGGAGGGGGCCCACAGCCCCCTCTCGCCTCCTTTTCTTCGCGTATGCCTTCGTCCCGAAAACCTAAGCTCCAGAGGGTACCTCGCGAAGAGTTACAGCCGCCTCTGCGGGGCGGAGAACACCAGAGAGAAAAGAGCTCTCCGGCAGGCTGAGATCCGCCGGGGAAATTCCCTCCCGGAGGGGGAAATCGACGCCATCGTCACCGCCATCAAGTTGGACATCATCTCCATCACCATCATCATCATCTTCACCATCATCACCGCCGTCTCCACCGCTGGACATCGTCACCGCCGTAGCAATTTGGGTTTGATCTTGATTGTTTGATAGGGGAAACTGTAACATCCCAAAATTTTCAAAACAAACAAAATGAATTTCCCTAGTTCCAAATTTTGGAACCAACAAAAACTTTTATTATAATAGGATTGATACATATAGATCTTGTTTAAATCTTGTGCTATTGCCATGTTTGCTTGTTTAACTAGTAATTGATATAATCTTAAACCCTAAACCTCACCCCCTCTTTTCACCACCCTAGTTAAATTAAAATAAAAGGAAATTAAATAAGAAAGAGGCATATGTGCCTATGGCTATATTTATAAAACTTTACCCTAAGCTTTTCTACTTTGCTTAGAGGTTTGGAAAACCTTCATACACCTTACCTAATTCTTATCAAACCAAATCCAAGTGGTTTTCAAAGAAAATAAAAATAAACTAAAAATGCCATAGAGGCATAAGAGAGAAAAATGCAAAATTGTGAATTTGAGGATCTTGACCCTAGGACTTGAGGTGAATGGTTGGATCACCCCTATATACCATTTCAACACTCAACAACACCAAATGGGCCAAGAACACTCAAATCAAAAATCAAATGCAACATATGCATAAAAGCATATGTGACACATAGCCATAATATCCAATTTTTGCCCTATGACTTTAAACCTTGACCAAATGGTGTGAAACCATCTCTCAACCTAATATAACACTAAATTGACCCTAACCCATGCCCAAGTAAAGCAAGGGGAAACAATTTACAAAAATAATAAAATTTGAACCTCACCTCTTATGTGTTATGGCCAATTTTGCAAATCTTTGATCAAGACCTTTTGAAATGGATTCAATGGTCTTAAAATGTTTATAAACCAATAAGAACCACATTAGAGTCTACAAAAGTCAACTCAAATGGAGAGAAATCAAATAGGGAGAAAATCCCCAAAATTCACTCACATACACTTAGCCAAAATTGCAAATCTTCAACCAAGGCCACCAATGCTTGATCTATTGCTTGTAGAATACTTATATATGATAAACAAACACAATTGCATCAAAGAAACAAGAATCAAATCAAAGGAAATCTCAAAACCATCTCACATGTGATGATGGTCATTTGTGTGATTTTTAACATGATCCCCTCTTTACCCCTCTGGCTTTGACTTTTCTTCAACCAAACTTGGTCAACTATTACCATGTCATCCAAGACCATATGAAGGTGAACAACTTTCATGTTGACCACCATACCTAATGTTGACCAGGTTGACCAGTATAGTGTTAACAAGAGGGGACTTTGAAACAAAGAGAAGATGATCCACATTTTGAAAACTTGCAAATCATCACCAAATTGACCACCACCACCACCATTCTATCTCTATGATTATATGAATGAGATCCACCAAAGGATTTTCCAAAATTTGAAAATAATTTTCTTTCGGCCATATCAACAAACACCTTGTGGGCAGAATCGAATATGAAGCCCATGCTGCAAATTTGGTTGGACCAAGTCCACCTCTGCCCCTCTCTGATGCTCTGGAGCCTCCCTGCACCTCTCCTCTACCTCACCCTCCACTTGCCTGCCCTTGCATTGGACCATCTTGACCAAAATCAAACCATGCCGGCCCTCTTGTCACACACCATGCTCACCCCCTCTCCTCTCCCATCCAAGTCGCCTCAGCATGTCCCATACCTTGCCCTCACTCTACTGATCATGACCATTCACCTGCGGACTCGAGAGGACGTCGGCATTGACCAGGACCAGCGTGCCCAGACGCGCCCAGAAACGCCCATGCGCGACAGGACGCGCATGGTGACGCCCCGGAGCGCGCCAGGACATCACCTCGCCCCGTCGACTCAGCGCTCCCCTCGACCTCTCCTTTCACCTGCAACCTCCCCTCGACATCAGCTAGCTCGCAGACATCGCCAAGTGGCCGTGGACGCGCTGCAGATGACGCCCACGACGACGACTGTCCGCCACCGTGCGCAGGTACAGGGTGATGACGCCGACGCTCCTGTGCTCCGTTTTCAACGCCAGGACGCCCGTCGTGTCCGCGGTGACATCGCCAATACGGCCGAACCCTCGCCGATGACGCTAGCCCACCGTAGCCTTGACGACAACGACCTGCCCCGCTCCGCCTCGGTCCACCTCGCCCCTATAAAAGGAGGCATCCCCGCACCTAGCTCTCCACACCAAACTTGCTCTCCTCCTTTTTCTCAAGCTCCTCGTCCACTCGCCTTGCTCGATTAGCCATCGCCGCCATCCAATTTGACCACCGGAGCCCGCGGAGGTGCTGAGAAGGGCGCCGCCGTTGCAGCGCACCCCCGGCGACGCCACCGCTACCATCGGCTTCCCCTTCCTCGACAACGTCTTCTCCGCGCCTCGCCGACCCTCGCCGCGCCGCGGGTAAGCCGTCGACCCCCTGCCTGCATCGCCGGTGACCTCCCCTCTCGCCGGAGACGAAGCCGCCTCTGGTCCGTTCGATCTCCGTCTGATCGTGCGGTTTAGATCCCGCGTACCGGTTCGGTGTTTTTAAAACAGACTGACAGTGGACCCCACTGTCAGGCGGCCTGCCCGCATCGCCAGCGTAGCTGGGCCGGCCCAATTAGTTTCCCGCGCGTCTGTTTAGTTTGAATTCGTTAAAAACATTTTTTAACCCAATTTTGAATACTGATGCTTTGCTAAAAATTTAATATCTCCCAATATACCTGGCCAAAATTTACAAATTTTATATATTTAGAAAGCTCATGAAAGGCCCCATCCAACCACACTGGATTCAAATCAAAATATGTTGTAGAATTTGAATAGTAAAAATAACAAAGCAGTAGCTTTTCAAACATCAAACAATTATTAAAAATCAACCATAAATGATTTTGAGTTGATTCCAACTCTCATAATTCACTTTTCAAATACTCTAATTGTTTATGTAAAAATATGATATAGGTTCTGTGTATGATCATGGGCTAGAAGCAAAATAATGGCTAGGTAGCCATTACTAGCCCATTTAAATTTTTCCAAATTTAAGATTTTAAATCTATGAGGTGTAGCACCTCATTTAAATCATCTTCTCAAGTTGTATGAAGTAGTGTGATGACCCTGGTTGCTTGGGCTCATTTTTGCTCACTTAAGAATATTAAATGTTTGCCATAGTAGCAATTAAATTGTTCCAACAAATTATTAAATCTTATGGGAGCGTTCTCTCATTTAAATCTTGTCATGAACAATTCAAAATGAGGTAGAGACTCTGGTCATTTAGGTCTCATATGAATTGTTGATGATATTAAATCTTTACCATGTTAGGATTAAAAGGTATGAGGTGTTTACCTCATTTAAATCATTTTCTCAAATGATAAGTATGAAGAGGTTGACTTTGGTCAACCTAGGTCATATATTGTTCATGAGAGGAAATTATTTCCCTAAGTAATTAAAAGTAACACCTTAATTAGTATGAGAGGAAATTATTTTTCCTAAATAAGAAAACAACACATTTACCCACTTAATAGTAATGAGTGATGCTAGTTTACTTGTGTAAATTATATGAGGTGTTTCCCTTCATTTAAATCTTGTCCCAAGTACTTTCATATGAAGTTTGAACCCCTGGTCAAATACTCTCACATGAAATACTTGGAGATTTTAAATCATAATAGGCATTATTAAATGGTATGAGGTATCCCTACCTCATTTAAATCATTTTCTCAAATGATGATGATGAATGGTTGACTTAGGTCAACATAAATTCATGTGTGATGGTTTGAGAAATTAAATCTTAAAGAAGATTCAATGAGAGGAAATTATTCCTCAAGAACTATATGGAAACTATCATTTACATATAAAATGAGAGGAAATTATTCTTCCTCAAAGCAAGACCACCAATGCACCAAATTGTATTAATTGTGTGAATAGAATAGTTTGTGTGAATATATGTGATGTTTGGAATAGCCAATGAATTGTTTGGTGATTGTATCCTCGTATTCGTATTTTAGACGCTAGTACCGAGGAGTATCAAGAGGAGGAGGAAGTCTACTTTCAAGGAGAAGAAGACCACTTTGATCACCTCAACCACCAAGGCAACCTAATATTCTAGCAAGATAATACTCTTGCAAAGTGCAAAGCTCACCATGAGCAAGGCATTACTTCATTTACTTTATGCTTATGATCCTATTTTCCCAGTTTTGCTTTACAAGCTTTATTTACTTTTGTTTTATCAAAGTACTTTTGATTTATGATTCACTTGGTTAGTATTGGATTAGTACAAGAGTATCAAAGTTAGCCTAGAAGCAAAGCAAATTACTTAGCACCCCTCATCCTTAGATGCTAGTGCTAAATTGAAAATGACTACTCTAGTTGGGAACTTGTGAAATGAAATGACTTTGAAAACCTTGGAATGATGAGTCATTCTATTAAAAGATTTTGAAGGTGAATATGACTGGTGAATGACTTGGTGAATTTTACCAAAACTGATGGTTGGGTTCGGATGCGATACCATTCCAATTTTACAAGTACCCCCACAATACCTGATATGGGTAGGGCTTAACTAGAAGTTTATGTATCTTAGTATGGGTTCCCTCTAAACAAGCGTCATCGGGGTTATGCCAAGGGCTGCCTCCAACGAGATATGAAATGATGTGATATGACGTGAATATGAGGTGAATGTCCGGCCCAAGCCCTGTGCAGTTCCCAGGCTGACAGTTTGTCTTCACTGGGAGGCCAAGCTCATGGGGAGAGATGCCTATACTAGAGTATGTAAATGAAAGGTTAGGATTGGTAGTTCGCGTACTGCGTACGATAAATCAGGGCCAGTTACCCCTGACGAACTATTGCAATTGTTGTGGCACAAGTGTACAACCTCTGCAGAGTTAAACCTATTCGAATAGCCGCGTCCGCGGTCATGGACAGTTGGAAAGGCCATACTGTTCCGTCATCAGAACTTTTTCAAAAATATGAATGGTGACTCGGACTTGAGTTTGAAAGGTGACTTTGACTTTGAATCACAACTGAGTTGTGGGAATGACACTAATGTTCCCACTTGAGTTAAGTTAGGCAAATGAAAAGTCTTTGTTTACTAAAGTGCTTATGAAATAAAACTGGCTTTATGCAAATGAAACTAGAGCTTAGCATCCCCTTCCATAGTTGATAATACTTACCTTAGTATTAGTTTGCGAGTACTTTAAAGTACTCATGGCTTTGTCCCTGGCTATTCAAATGGCCAGACTATGAAGACGAGTACCAGAACCCGGAAGAAGGACCGCAGGACATCTACGACAACTAGGATCACTCCTGACGTCAACAGTTGCCTGTGGAATAGATGGACTACTACTACGCTACTTCGCTTCCGCTATGTGTTTTGTAATTGATCAATAGATCATCTACTATTGTAATGAGACTGGATCATGTGATCCTTTGTTGTAAGACAATTACGATGTTGTAATGAATGATGTTCTGTGATATCAATCTATTATGTCTCGCAAAAACAATATTCCTGGGATTGCGATGAATGGCATAATAGGCATCTGGACTTAAAAATCCGGGTGTTGACAGAAACTCTCCCGGTATTGATTTCTACTTGTTATTGATGCTATTGAGTGAAACCGTTGAACCAAGGTTTATGTTCAGATAGTTATTCATCGTCATATCACCTCTGATCATGTTCCATATGATGTCTCGTGAGTAGTTCGTTTAGTTCTTGAGGACATTGGTGAAGTCTAAATGTTAGTAGTGAAGTATGGTTGAGTAATATTCAATGTTATGATATTTAAGTTGTGGTGTTATTCTTCTAGTGGTGTCGTGTGAACGTCGACTACACGACACTTCACCTTTATGGGCCTAGGGGAATGCATCTTGTACTCGTTTGCCAATTGCGGGGTTGCCGGAGTGACAGAAACCTAAGCCTCCGTTGGTATATCGATGCAGGAGGGATAGCAGGATCTCAGAGTTTAAGGCTGTGGTTAGATTTATCTTAATTACTTTCTTGTAGTTGCGGATGCTTGCAAGGGGTATAATCACAAGTATGTATTTGTAGGATAACGTTGCATAGAAAACAAAAATTTTCCTACCGCGAACACGCAATCCAAGCCAAGATGCAATCTAGAAGACGGTAGCAACGAGGGGGTATCGAGTCTCACCCTTGAAGAGATTCCAAAGCCTACAAGAGGAGGCTCTTGTTGCTGCGGTAGACGTTCACTTGCCGCTTGCAAAAGCGCGTAGAAGATCTTGATCACGATCGGTTCCGGCGCCACGAACGGGCAGCACCTCCGTACTCGGTCACACGTTCGGTTGTTGATGAAGACGACGTCCACCTCCCGTTCCAGCGGGCAGCGGAAGTAGTAGCTCCTCTTGAATCCGACAGCACGACGGCGTGGTGTCGGTGGTGGTGGAGAAGTCCGGCGGAGCTTCGCTAAAGCTACGCGGGAGTTATGGAGGAGAGGGGGGCGGCTAGGGTTTGGGAGGGGGTGGCCGGCCACTTCAATGGGGCGGCCAGCTTGTGGTCTTGGGGTGGCCGGCCCCCTCCCTTGGCCCCTCATTATATAGGTGGATCCCCAAGTGTTGGTGTCCAAGTCTTCGAATAAGACCCGAACCAAAAACCTTCCATAAGAGGGGGAAACCTAGCCAAGCTAGGACTCCCACCAAAGGTGGGAGTTCCACCTCCCATATGGGGGGGTGGCCGGCCCCCTAAGGGGGAGTCCACTTGGGACTCCTCCCCCACTAGGGTTGGCCGGCCATGGAGGTGGAGTCCCATGTGGACTCCACCTTCCTTGGTGGTTTCTTCTGGACTTTTCTAGAACCTTCTAGAACCTTCCATAGAACCTTCCGCGACATTTTAATTCACATAAAATGACATCCTATATATGAATCTTATTCTCCGGACCATTCCGGAACTCCTCGTGATGTCCGGGATCTCATCCGGGACTCCGAACAAATATTCGAACTCCATTCCATATTTCAAGTACTACCATTTCAACATCCAACTTTAAGTGTGTCACCCTACGGTTCGTGAACTATGCGGACATGGTTGAGTACTCACTCCGACCAATAACCAATAGCGGGATCTGGAGATCCATAATGGCTCCCACATATTCAACGATGACTTTAGTGATCGAATGAACCATTCACATACAATACCAATTCCCTTTGTCTCGCGATATTTTACTTGTCCGAGGTTTGATCTTCGGTATCACTCTATACCTTGTTCAACCTCGTCTCCTGACAAGTACTCTTTACTCGTACCGTGGTATGTGGTCTCTTATGAACTCATTCATATGCTTGCAAGACATTAGACGACATTCCACCGAGAGGGCCCAGAGTATATCTATCCGTCATCGGGATGGACAAATCCCACTGTTGATCCATATGCCTCAACTCATACTTTCCGGATACTTAATCCCACCTTTATAGCCACCCATTTACGCAGTGGTGTTTGGTGTAATCAAAGTACCTTTCCGGTATAAGTGATTTACATGATCTCATGGTCATAAGGACTAGGTAACTATGTATCGAAAGCTTATAGCAAATAACTTAATGACGAGATCTTATGCTACGCTTAATTGGGTGTGTCCATTACATCATTCATACAATGACATAACCTTGTTATTAATAACATCCAATGTTCATGATTATGAAACTAATCATCCATTAATCAACAAGCTAGTTTAAGAGGCATACTAGAGACTTCTTGTTTGTCTACATATCACACATGTACTAATGTTTCGGTTAATACAATTAAAGCATGATATATAAACATTTATCATAAACATAAAGATATAAATAATAACCACTTTATTATTGCCTCTAGGGCATATCTCCTTCAGTCTCCCACTTGCACTAGAGTCAATAATCTAGATTACATTGTAATGTACCTAACACCCATGGCATTCTGGTGTTGGTCATGCTTAGCCCTAGGGAGAGCTTCAGTCAACGGATCTGCTACATTCATATCAGTGTGTACTTTGCAAATCTTTACTTCTCCATCTTCGATGTACTCGCGAATCGAGTGGTAACGCAGCTTGATATGCTTCAGCCTCTTGTGTGACCTTGGCTCTTGTGCATTGGCGATGGCACCCATGTTATCACAGTAAATGATTAATGGGTCCAATGCACTAGGAACCACACCGAGCTCTACAATGAACCTCTTCATCCATACCGCTTCTGATGAAGCCTCTGAAGCCGCTATGTACTCTGATTCTGTTGAAGACTTCGCCACCGTGCACTGCTTCGAGCTTGCCCAGCTTACTGCAGCACCATTCAATATAAACACATACCCAGACTGTGACTTAGAGTCATCAGGATCAGTGTTCCAACTTGCATCGGTGTAACCATTTACAACGAGCTCTTGGTCACCTCCATAACAAAGAAACATATCCTTAGTTCTTTTCAAGTACTTCAGGATATTCTTGACCGCTGTCCGATGTTCCATTCCCTGGATCACTTTGATATCTGCTAGTCAAACTAACAAAGATGTGCTATATCCGGTCTAGTACATAGCATGGCATACATGATAGATCCCATCGCCGAGGCATAGGGGATATTACTCATCCTTTCTCTTTCTTCTGCCGTAGCCGGTCCTTGAGTCTTACTCAATACCTTGCACAGTAACATAGGTAAGAACCCTTTCTTACTTTCGTCCATTCTAAACTTCTTTAGAATCTTGTCCAGATATGTACTCTGTGATAGCCCTATTAGGCGTCTTGATCTATCTCTATAAATCTTGATGCCTAATATATACGATGCTTCACCAAGGTCTTTCATTGAAAAACTATTATTCAAATAACCTTTAACACTGCTTAATAGTTCAATATCATTCCCGATCAATAATATGTCATCTACATATAATATCAGGAATGCTACAGAGCTCCCACTCAGTTTCTTGTAAATACAGGCATCACCATGACGCTGTCTAAACCCGAAGTCTGTGATCTCGTGATCATTGCGTGGGTTCCAAGTTCTTGATTCTTGCTTCGGTCCATAGATTGAACGCTGAAGTTTGCATACTTTGTCGCATTTTTAGGATCGACAAAACCTTTGGGTTGTACCATATACAACTCTTCCTCAATGTCTCCATTAAGGAACGCCGTTTTGACATCCATCTCGCCAAATCTCATAATCGAAAAATGCAGCTATTGCTAACAAAATCCTCACAGATTTTAGCTTCGCTACAGGTGAGAAAGTCTCATCGTAGTCAACTCCTTGAATTTGTCGGAAACCCTTTGCGACAAGTCGAGCTTTATAGACAGTAATATTACCATCAGCATCTGTTTTTCTCTTGAAGATCCATTTATTTTCGACAGCCTTTCGGCTATCAGGTAAGTCTACCAAAGTCCATACTTTGTTATCATACATGGATCCCATTTCGGATTTCATGGCTTCTTGCCATTTGTTGGAATCTGGGCTCATCATCGCTTCTTCATACGTCGCAGGGTCCTCATCATTGTTATCCACAATCATGACATTTAGACAAGGATCATACCAATCAGGAGTGGTACGTTCCCTTGTCGATCTGCGAGGTTCAGTAGTTTCCTCGTTCGAAGTTTCATCATCATTATCATTAGCTTCCTCTGTTGCCGATGTAGACGGTACAGTACAACTTCCGATGCTGCGCTACTCTGATCAACGAGTATAGATTCATCAATCTCATCGAGTTCTACTTTTCTTCCAGTCACTTCTTTAGTGAGAAATTCTTTCTCAAGAAAGGTTCCGTTCTTAGCAACAAAGATTTTGCCTTCGGATCTGTGATAGAAAGTGTACCCTATAGTTTCCTTAGGGTATCCTATGAAGACGCATTTCTCCGCTTTGGGTTCTAGCTTGTCCGGTTGTAACTTCTTTACATAGGCTTCGCAACCCCAAACTTTCAGGAACGACAGCTTAGGTTTCTTATTAAACCATAATTCATACGGTGTCGTTTCTACGGATTTTGATGGTGCTCTATTTAAAGTGAATGCGGCTGTCTCTAATGCATAACTCCAAAATGATAATGGCAAATCAGTAAGAGACATCATAGAACGAACCATATCTAAGAGAGTTCGACATTTACTGCGTTCGGACACACCGTTACGTTGAGGTGTTCCCGGCGGTGTCAATTGTGAAAGTATTCCGCATTTCTTTAAATGCATGCCAAACTCATAACTCAGATATTCACCTCCACGATCAGATCGTAGAAATTTAATCTTCTTGTTACGTTGATTTTCTACTTCACTTTGAAATTCCTTAAACTTCTCGAAAGTTTCGGATTTATGTTTCATGAAATAGATATACCCATATCTACTCAGATCATCTGTGAAGGTTAGAACATAACGATAACCACCGCGCGATACTACGCTCATTGGTCCACACACATCGGTATGTATGATTTCCAATAAGTCAGTAGCTCGCTCCATCATACCAGAAAATGGAGTCTTTGTCATTTTTCCCATTAGACATGCTTCGCATCTATCAAGTGACTCAAAGTCAAGTGATTCAAGTAATCCATCAGTATGGAGTTTCTTCATGCGTTTCACTCCAATATGACCAAGACGACAGTGCCACATATAAGTAGAATTATCATTCAATTTAATTCACTTAGCATCAATGTTATGTATATGCGTATCACTACTATCGAGATCTAACAGAAATAAGCCATTCTTTTGTGCTGCTCGACCATAAAAGATATTATTCATAAAAATAGAACAACCATTATTCTCAGACTTGAATGAATAACCGTCTTGCATTAAACAAGATCCAGATATAATGTTCATGCTCAACGCAGGTACATAATAGCAATTATTTAGGCTTAAAACTAATCCCGAAGGTAGATGTAGAGGAAGTGTGCCGACTGCGATCACATTGACCTTGGATCCGTTTCCAACGTGCATCGTCACTTCATCTTTCAGCAGTTGTCGTTTATTCTTTAGTTCCTGTTTCGAGTTACAAATATGAGCAACCGAACCAGTATCAAATACCCAGGTACTAGAACGAGAACCAGTGAAATGAACATCTATAACATGTATATCAGATATACCTTCTTTCTTCCTCTTGACAAGGCCGCTCTTCAGATCAGCGAGATAATTGGAGCAATTACGCTTCCAGTGTCCCTTCTCCTTGCAGTAATAGCACTCAGCATCAGGCTTAGGGCCGTTCTTAGGTTTCATAGGAGGCGTGGCAGCTTTCTTGCCACCCTTCCTGAATTTTCCCTTAGACTTGCCCTGTTTCTTGAAACTGGTGGTCTTGTTGACCATCAACACTTGGTGCTCTTTCTTGATCTCAATCTCAGCAGCTTTTAGGATGCCAAAGAGTTCAGGTAACTCCTTGTTCATGTTCTGCATATTGTAGTTCATCACAAAGTTCTTGTAACTTGGTGGCAGTGATTGAAGGACACGATTAATCCCCAGTCTGTTAGGAATCACTATTCCCAAGTCACTAAGTTTCTTCGCATGCCCGGTCATGGCGAGCATGTGCTCACTAACGGAGCTGCCTTCTTCCATCATACAGCTGAAGAAATGTTTCGATGCTTCATAGCATTCCACGGCCGCATGAGTCTCGAATATAGCTTTCAGCTCATTCATCAACTCATGAGGATCGTGGTGCTCAAAACGTTTTTGAAGATCGGATTCCAGACTGCACAGGATGGCACACTGAACTTGAGAGTACCGAGTTTTCCGAGTCGCGTAAACAGCTTTTACTTCATCGGTTTCAGTTTCTGCAGGAGGGTCACCTAGCGGTGCATCAAGCACATATTGCAGATTTCCGCCAGAGAAGAAGATCCTCACATGACGGAACCAGTCGGTGAAGTTGCTACCGTTGCTCTTAAGTTTCTCTTTCTCTAGGAACTGATTAAAATTGATTGAGGACGCCATCTCTACAACATATATTTGCAATAGTTTAGACTAAGTTTATTAAAAATTGAGTTCATATTTTAATTCAACATAATTAAAAAATCTAGGTGAACTCCCACTCAAAACAATATCCCTCGCATTGTCTTAGTGATCACACGAACCAAATCCACCGCACCTAAACCCGATCATCACGAGAAAAGGTGTGATTTCAATGGCGAACACTCAAAGTGTTCATCATATCAACCATATGATTCATGCTCTACCTTTCGGTATCACGTGTTCCGAGACCATGTCTGTACATGCTAGGTTCATCAAGGCCACCTTAGTATCCGCATGTGCAAAACTGTCTTGCACCCGTTGTATGTACTTATTGAATCTATCACACCCGATCATCACGAGATGCTTCGAAACGACAAGACTTGGTAACGGTGCTACTAAGGATGAACACTTTATTATCTTGAGATTTTAGTGAGGGATCATCTTATAATGCTACCATCGCGATCTAAGCAAAATAAGATGCATAAAAGGATTAACATCACATGCAGTTCATATGTGATATGATATGGCCCTTTTGTCTTTGCGCCTTTGATCTTCATCTCCAAAGCACGGACATGATCTCCATCATCTTCGGGCATGATCTCTATCATCGTCGGTGTAGCGTCAAGGTCAATGGCGCCGTCTTCATGATTGTCCTCCATGTAGCAACTATTACAACTACTTTGAAATACTACTCAACATGAAATTTAAAGACAACCATAAGGCTCCTGCCGGTTGCCACAATACAATAATGATCATCTCATACATATTCATCATCACATTATGGCCATATCACATCACCAAACCCTGCAAAAACAAGTTAGACGTCTCTAATTTGGTTTGCATATTTTACGTGGTTTAGGGTTTTCGAGAGAGATCTAATCTACCTACGAACATGAACCACAACGTCGATACTAATGTTTTCAATAGAAGAGTAAATTGAATCTTCACTATAGTAGGAGAGACAGACACCCGCAAAGCCTCTTATGCAATACAAGTTGCATGTCGAACGAGGAACAAGTCTCATGAACGCGGTCATGTAAAGTTAGTCCGAGCCGCTTCATCCCACTATGCCACAAAGATGCAAAGTACTCAAACTAAAGATAACAAGAGCATCAACGCCCACAAACCATTGTGTTCTACTCGTGCAACCATCTATGCATAGACACGGCTCTGATACCACTGTAGGATAACGTTGCATAGAAAACAAAAAATTTCCTACCGCGAACACGCAATCCAAGCCAAGATGCAATCTAGAAGACGGTAGCAACGAGGGGGTATCGAGTCTCACCCTTGAAGAGATTCCAAAGCCTACAAGAGGAGGCTCTTGTTGCTGCGGTAGATGTTCACTTGCCACTTGCAAAAGCGCGTAGAAGATCTTGATCACGATCGGTTCCGGCGCCACGAACGGGCAGCACCTCCGTACTCGGTCACACGTTCGGTTGTTGATGAAGACGACGTCCACCTCCCGTTCCAGCGGGCAGCGGAAGTAGTAGCTCCTCTTGAATCCGACAGCACGACGGCGTGGTGTCGGTGGTGGTGGAGAAGTCCGGCGGAGCTTCGCTAAAGCTACGCGGGAGTTATGGAGGAGAGGGGGGCGGCTAGGGTTTGGGAGGGGGTGGCCGGCCCCCTCCCTTGGCCCCTCATTATATAGGTGGATCCCCAAGTGTTGGTGTCCAAGTCTTCGAATAAGACCCGAACCAAAAACCTTCCATAAGAGGGGGAAACCTAGCCAAGCTAGGACTCCCACCAAAGGTGGGAGTTCCACCTCCCATATGGGGGGGTGGCCGGCCCCCTAAGGGGGAGTCCACTTGGGACTCCTCTCCCACTAGGGTTGGCCGGCCATGGAGGTGGAGTCCCATGTGGACTCCACCTTCCTTGGTGGTTTCTTCTGGACTTTTCTAGAACCTTCTAGAACCTTCCATAGAACCTTCCGCGACATTTTAATTCACATAAAATGACATCCTATATATGAATCTTATTCTCCGGACCATTCCGGAACTCCTCGTGATGTCCGGGATCTCATCCGGGACTCCGAACAAATATTCGAACTCCATTCCATATTTCAAGTACTACCATTTCAACATCCAACTTTAAGTGTGTCACCCTACGGTTCGTGAACTATGCGGACATGGTTGAGTACTCACTCCGACCAATAACCAATAGCGGGATCTGGAGATCCATAATGGCTCCCACATATTCAACGATGACTTTAGTGATCGAATGAACCATTCACATACAATACCAATTCCCTTTGTCTCGCGATATTTTACTTGTCCGAGGTTTGATCTTCGGTATCACTCTATACCTTGTTCAACCTCGTCTCCTGACAAGTACTCTTTACTCGTACCGTGGTATGTGGTCTCTTATGAACTCATTCATATGCTTGCAAGACAGTAGACGACATTCCCCCGAGAGGGCCTGCAGTATATCTATCCGTCATCGGGATGGACAAATCCCACTGTTGATCCATATGCCTCAACTCATACTTTCCGGATACTTAATCCCACCTTTATAGCCACCCATTTACGCAGTGGTGTTTGGTGTAATCAAAGTACCTTTCCGGTATAAGTGATTTACATGATCTCATGGTCATAAGGACTAGGTAACTATGTATCGAAAGCTTATAGCAAATAACTTAATGACGAGATCTTATGCTACGCTTAATTGGGTGTGTCCATTACATCATTCATACAATGACATAACCTTGTTATTAATAACATCCAATGTTCATGATTATGAAACTAATCATCCATTAATCAACAAGCTAGTTTAAGAGGCATACTAGGGACTTCTTGTTTGTCTACATATCACACATGTACTAATGTTTCGGTTAATACAATTATAGCATGATATATAAACATTTATCATAAACATAAAGATATAAATAATAACCACTTTATTATTGCCTCTAGGGCATATCTCCTTCAGTATTAGTCCTAGGAGGGGCGGTACATTAGCACAGGTTCACCCACACAACACTTATCAAAACAATGAAGATTAATTAGCCGTATGTAGCGAAAGCACTAGACTAAAATCCCGTGTGTCCTCGAGAACGTTTGGTCATTATAAGTAAACAAACCGGCTTGTCCTTTGTGCTAAAAATGATTGGGCCACTCGCTGCAATTGTTACTCTCGCACTTTACTTACTCGTACTTTATTCATCTGTTACATCAAAACCCCCTGAATACTTGTCTGTGAGCATTTACAGTGAATCCTTCATCGAAACTGCTTGTCAACACCTTCTGCTCCTCGTTGGGATCGACATTCTTACTTATCGAAGATACTACGATACACCCCCTATACTTGTGGGTCATCAAGACTATTTTCTGGCGCCGTTGCCGGGGAGTGAAGCGCTATTGGTAAGTGGAATTGGTAAGGGAAACTTCTACTGTTTGTGCTGATTTTATTTCTGCCTGCTGCCATAATTCATTATGGAGAGATCATCTCTTGAGTTTTTATTTGGAAAATCTGCTACTACTGCAAAGGTAGTGGATGAGGCACCAGGTGAGGAAGAGATACCATACAAAATACCTATGAAAATTATTGAACGTGTAGTGGATAACCGTTATACAGGGGATGGAACTGTCCACCCTGGAGATCATTTACTGTTCTTACATGAATTATGCGGTTTATTCAAGTGTGCAGGTATTGCTATGGATGAAGTGAGGAAGAAATTATTCTCTTTATCGCTGTCTGGTAAAGCGGCGCATTGGTATAAATTACTGGATAATGGGGATTCTCTTGAATGGAATGATATTGTGCCCCGATTTTATTCTAAGTTCTATCCTCCAAGTGAAATTCATATATAAGGATCGGAACCGCATATATAATTTTTGGCCTCATGATGGAGAGAGTATTGCCCAAGCGTGGGGGAGATTGAAGTCTTTAATGCTCAAATGCCCCATTCATGAGCTTCCTGGTAATGTTATTATTGATAATTTCTATGCAAGACTTTCTTTTGAAGACAAGACCTTGCTGGATACTTCTTGTTTTGGATCATTCACACACAACAAGGAAGAGTTTAAAAGGGACCTTCTTAATCGGATCCACGAAAATACTGAAGGATGGGAGATCGACAAAGATAGAGAATTAGGTATAAATTATGATTACAAATGCATTGAAGCTTTTATGGATACTGATAAATTTCGTAATATGAGTGCTACTTATGGTCTTGATTCTCAAGTTGCTGCAAACCTTTATAAAGCTTTTGCCTCTCATTATGAATTGCCTAAGAAGAATTTTGATAAGTATCATGAACCGTATAAAGATAAAATTGATTCATCTATTAATAAATGTGTTGTAGTTGAAACTGTTGATCATGTTATTCCTGAAGCTTATATTGAAAAAACTCCTTTCCCTGCTGAAATGAAGGAGTACTCTGTTATAAATAGTGCGGTTCATAAAAGTGAAAAGAACCCTATAGAACCTGAAGAACAAATAAAAGTTGAACCTGCTGTTGCAATAGTTAAAGATCTTGTGACTGAAAATGTGGAGGATGGTCATATTATTTTCTGTGAAGATGCTTCTAATATTGTGTCACATCCTAATAAGTCCAAGCAAACTAGTGTTCCTATGCTATCTGTTAGAATTGGTGATCATTGTTATTATGGTTTATGCGATATTGGTGCAAGTATTAGTGCTATTCCTTATGAGCTTTACACGGAGATTATGCACGAAATTGGTTCTTGTGAACTTGAAGATATTGATGTGGTTATTCGGCTGGCTAATAGAGCAACTATTTCTCCAATTGGTATTGTTCGAGATGTGGAAGTTCTATGCGGTAAGATTAAATATCCTGCTGACTTTTTGGTACTTGGTTCTGCTGCAAGTAAATATTGTCCTATCATTTTTGGTAGACCTTTTCTAAATACTTGTGGAGCTATTATAGATTGCAAGAAAGAGAAAATTTTGACTAAATTTGCTGGTGAATCTTATGAGTTTAACTTCTCTAAATTTACCAAAACTCCTTATAAAGCTGATTTGCCTAATAATGATTTTAAAGTTGAACAGTGCGCATCTATTGTTCTTGCTCCTAATAATCCTTTGCAGCAACATTTGGAGAATAGTGAGAGTGAAGTTTTTAGGGAAGAAAGAGATGAGCTTGATGAAATTTTTCTTCGCCAACCTATTCTTAAGCATGATTTATCGGTGGAAGATCTGGGTACAACACCACCACCAAAGGAAGATCCTGTCTTTGATTTAAAACCATTGCCTGATAATATTAAATATGCTCATATTGATGATAAGAAAATATATCCTGTTATTATTAGTTCTAAGCTTTCAGAGTTTGAAGAAGAAAGGCTATTGGAAATACTGAAGAAGCACCGAGGAGCTATTGGCTACACTCTTGATGACTTGAAGGGGATTTCTCCCTCTATTTGCCAACACGCCATTAATATGGAAGATGATGCGAAGCCTGTTGTTGAACCTCAGCGTCGTCTAATTCCTAAGATGAAGGATGTGGTAAGAAATGAGGTATTAAGACTTCTTGAAGCTGGTATTATATATCCTATTGCTGATAGTAGATGGGTTAGTCCTGTGCATTGTGTTCCTAAGAAAGGAGGAATGACTGTTGTGCCTAATGATAATGATGAGCTCATACCTCAAAGAGTAGTTGTAGGGTATAGAATGTGCATTGATTATCGAAAAGTTAATAAGGTTACTAAAAAAGATCATTACCCTTTGCCTTTTATTGATCAAATGTTAGAAAGGTTATCTAAGAATACTCACTTCTGCTTTCTTGATGGTTATTCTGGGTTTTCACAAATTGCTATTAAAACTAAGGATCAAGAGAAAACCACTTTCACTTGTCCCTATGGAACTTATGCTTATAGACGTATGCCTTTTGGTTTATGTAATGCTCCTGCTACTTTTCAAAGATGCATGTCTGCTATTTTTCATGGCTTCTGCGAGAGTATTGTAGAGGTATTCATGGATGATTTTTCTGTCTATGGGAATTCTTCTGATAATTGCTTGCGGAACCTTGATAAAGTTTTGCAGAGATGTGAAGAAACTAACCTTGTTCTTAATTGGGAGAAATGCCACTTTATGGTTAATGAAGGAATTGTATTGGGACATAAAATTTCCGAGAGAGGTATTGAAGTTGATAGAGCTAAAGTTGAAGCAATTGAGAAGATGCCCTATCCTAGGGATGTTAAAGGTATTCGTAGTGTTCTTGGTCATGCTGGGTTTTATAGGAGGTTTATTAAAGATTTCTCCAAGATTTCAAAGCCTCTTACTAATCTTCTTCAAAAAGATGTACCTTTTGTTTTTGATGATGATTGTAAGGAAGCTTTTGAAACTCTAAAGAAAGCCTTAACAACTACTCCTATAGTTGAACCTCCTGATTGGAACTTACCATTTGAAATAATGTGTGATGCTAGTGATTTTGCTGTAGGCGCTGTTCTTGGACAGCGAGTAAACAAAAAATTGAATGTTATTCATTATGCTAGTAAAACTCTTGATGCTGCTCAAAGAAATTATGCTACTACTGAAAAGGAATTGTTAGCTGTAGTCTTTGCTTGTGATAAGTTTAGATCTTATATTGTTGATTCAAAAGTTACTATACATACTGGTCATGCTGCAATCAGATACCTTATGCAAAAGAAAGATGCTAAGCCAAGGCTTATTAGATGGGTACTCCTGTTGCAAGAATTTGATTTACATATTGTAGATAGGAAAGGTGCTGATAATCCTGTTGCTGATAATTTGTCTAGATTGGAAAATATTGCTTATGATCCTATTCCTGTTAATGATAGTTTTTCAAATGAACAATTGGCTGTAATAAAGGTGAGCTCGCGAGACAGTCCTTGGTATGCTGATTATGCTAACTTTATTGTTTCCAAGTACTTGCCTCCAACCTTTTCAGCTCAGCAAAGGAGGAAATTCTTTTATGACTTGAGGCATTATTTTTGGGATGACCCACACTTATATAAAGAAGGAGTGGATGGTATTCTACGAAGATGTGTTCCCGAATATGAACAACAAGAGATATTGAGTAAATGGCATGGTAGTGCTTATGGAGGACATCACGCCAGAGATAGAACCGCGCAAAAGGTTCTACAATCAGGTTTTTATTGGCCGACTCTCTTCAAAGATGCAAGGAAGTTTATCTTATCTTGTGATGAATGTCAAAGGGTTGGTAATATCTCCAGACGCAATGAAATGCCTATGAATTATACTCTTGTTATTGAACCGTTCGATTGTTGGGGATTTGACTTCATGGGACCTTTTCCCTCTTCAGAAGGTAACACTCATATACTTGTTGCTGTTGATTATGTTACTAAATGGATGGAAGCCATACCTACAAAAAGTGCCGATGGTGAGACCTCTTTAAGAATGCTTTTACATATTATTTTTCCTAGATTTGGAGTTCCTAGATATATTATGACTGATGGAGGTTCTCATTTTATTCATGGTGGTTTTAGAAAAACTCTTGCTAAATATGGTATTAATCATAGAATTGCTTCCGCTTATCATCCTCAAACTAGTGGGCAAGTAGAACTATCAAATAGAGAAATTAAATCTATCTTGCAAAAGACTGTTAATAAAACTAGAAAGAATTGGGCTAGTAAATTGAAGGATGCACTATGGGCTTATAGAACTGCTTATAAAAATCCCATGGGAATGTCACCTTATAAAATGGTCTATGGGAAAGCTTGTCATTTACCTTTAGAACTAGAGCACAAAGCTTATTGGGTAGTTAGAGAATTAAATAAAGATCCTAAACTTGCCGATAATAAGAGGTTGTTGCAATTGAGTTCTCTAGATGAATGGAGAAGTGAAGCTTATGAAAATGCTAAACTCTTTAAAGAGAAAGTTAAAAAATGGCATGATAGAAGGATTATCAAAAGAGAATTTAATATTGGGGATAAAGTCCTATTGTATCGGTCTCGTCTCAGATTCTTTGCAGGGAAATTACTCTCGAAATGGGAAGGACCATATGTTGTTGAGGAGGTGTATCATTCAGGAGCAATTAAAATTAGCTCTCTCCAAGGCAATGCCACGCAAGTGGTGAATGGACAAAGACTCAAGCATTATATCTCGGGTGATTCTTATAATGTAGATGTTGATATTATTCGAGTGGAAACACCGGAGGCTTTCATTAAAGGACAAATTGACAGTCCGCCAGAACTCGACTTTGAATAGGTAACAGTACTGGTAATGAAAAGTTCGCAATCTACTTTCCGAACAATGTTTTTGTTGTTTTTGGAATATATGAAAAATTACGAGATCGAAACAGAGTGGAGGAGACGCACGAGGGCGTGCCCCCATAGGCCGGCGCGGCCTGGCCTTGGCCCGCACCGCCCTATGAGCTGGCCGCCTCGTCGCCCCTTTCCGACTCTGGTTCGACCTGGTACTTTCCTTTTGTCGTGAAAATTTTTGCTATATAATCCCCCGGACCCCTGGAGGTCCGTATATCGTTTTCTCGACGTGTTTTGTTTCGAGCTGTTTCTGCCAGGATTTGCTTCGGATCTAGAGCCATCATGTCTTCGTCGGAAACCCCGAAGGAGAGCTACTGCAAGGACGTCGACAACTTGTACATGGAGGAGCTGAGGATGCACCCCAAGGAGTTGCTACTCGTGGAGGGAGAACTGCAGATCAAGGATGTCCAGGGTCCTAAAGGGGAAGGAAGCTTGGAAGATAGGATGGAGAACCTAGAACAAGAGGTCTTCAAATACAAGAAGATGGCTGAGCGTGAGGTGGATATCTTCCACAAGATTGTGTCTGAACTCATTGCTGAACACGAGAAGGAAACTGCAAAGCTATGGGGCGACATCCTCTCACTTCACGACACCACCAACAAACTCCAAGCTCAACTCTATGACGTTCAGAATCAGAACTGTGAGTATGAAAACAGGTTTAAACACATAAGCCATGCTGCTAGTTTCAGGATTCCCGAGACCAAGATGTCGTTTGTTGATGGAGAGCCTCTTCCTTGGAAGTCTGATGACGGGAATTCATCACCACCATCGCCGAAGGAGTAATTCATCATCGGTATTGGCATCCCCTTGGTTTGTTCCAAGCTTGGGGGAGTGCCGCGGTATCACATCATCACTACCTTTTACTTTTTATTGTCAAGTAGTGTCATGTCATGAGTAGGGAAGTTATCATATAAGATGGGTTGCAGTTTAGAAGTATCTCTCCTTTAGTTGGTTGTCTATGTATCCCTTGGTGTGAGTTATCGTTATGGAATATTAATGAGAAGTCTTATCATTTACATATTGCACATCTTATTTTAGTTTGCAATCTCTATTATATGATTTATCTTGTTGTTAGTATTGGTATCACTTTGGGAGCATTGAATAAATCTATTTGGTTTTTGCAAACTTAGCATTGGTCAATAGCAACAGCACTTTGAGGTTTAATTAGAAAAGAGAAATACATGTAGTTGTTTCATTGTCTTTCTTTCTTGTTAGCTCATAGCTTATTATTCTGAAGTTAAAACTGTTTGTGCTTACAAGGAAGATGCATGATTGTTTCTATCACATGTATATTTGTTTGTTTCCCTCGACTCTTATGCTTGTTAATTAACCTTGCTAGCCAAAGACCTGTACTGAAAGGGAATACTTCTCGTGCATCCAAACCTTAACCCAAACCTATGTCATTTGTGTCCACCATATCTACCTACTACATGGTATTTCCTGCCATTCCAAGTAAATACTTCGTGTGCTACCTTTAAACAATTCAAAATTTACTATCTCTTATTTGTGTCAATGTTTTATAGCTCATGAGGAAGTATGTGGTGTTTTATCTTTCAATCTTGTTGGGCAACTTTCACCAATGGACTAGTGGCTTCATCCGCTTATCGAATAATTTTGCAAAAAGAGCTGGCAATGGGATTCCCAGTCCCAAATTAATTAATCTAAATAGACACTCCTCCATGGTATGTGATTGATGGACGGCACTCGAAGGATTCGGTTAGCCATGGCTTGAGAAAGCAAAGGTGGGGAGGAGTGTCACACAAAATAAAACTAAAATAAAAGGCACTCCTTCATGGTATGAGATTGTTGGCAGGCACCCGAGGATTCGGTTAGCCATGGTTTGTGAAAGAAAGGTTGGAAGGAGTGCCACACAAAATAAAAATAAAATGGGAGCCGCTCTTTGAAGGTTTGTCTGGCAAGGGGGTTAGAGTACCCGCTACCAGTCGTTGACAACAACAAACACCTCTCAAAATGTTACTTTTATTCTCTTTATATGATTTCAAAACTGAAAAAGCTCTAGCACATGATTTAATCCCTGCTTCCCTCTGCGAAGGGCCTGTCTTTTACTTTATGTTGAGTCAGTAAACCTATTTCCCTCCATCTTAAGCAAGCATTTGAGTTGTTGTGATCAAACCATTATATTGTGATTTGTTTCATCAGGTCTTTTACTCTTCCTTGTTTAGTACAAGTTTTATCTAAATGAATATAGCTTTGCAAGTTATCAATGATCATGAGGAGACTATTATGATTGAGTATGCAAGTTGTGCCATATAAACTTTAACATGAGAGCGCTGCTCAATAAGATAAGTATAATCTGTTAATTGTTCTCTGACCAAGAACGAAGTTTGCCATCACCAACTATGATTTCTTATGCACCTTTATTTGTGATTACCTTATACTTGTTTCAAGTTGAATTATATGAGAAAGTTGTTTACTAGAATATCTTGTGTGAATGAATATGATGCTTCTTGTCCGTATTTTATTTATCGACTCTTCACTCCATAAACATGTGGTCCTGTTTACCGAGTTCAGTTTCGCTTGGGGACAAGCGAAGTCTAAGCTTGGGGGGAGTTGATAAGTCCAATTTGCATCACTATTTTATATCATAATTTGCTGTTATTCATTGATATATTTCATATTTGGACATAATACTTATGTTATTTCATCTATTTTGCATGTTTCATGATTATTGGAGGATCGAGCACCGGAGCCAGGATTCTGCTGGAAAAAGCACCGTCAGAATGCAATATTTCGGAAGATCAACAGTTGACGGAAATTATACCAAAAATCCTATTTTTCCAGATGACGAAGTGAACCAGAAGGGGGAGCCGAGGGGACCCGAGGTGGGCCCACCCCATAGGCCGGCGCGGCCCAAGGCCTGGCCGCGCCGCCCTGTGAGGAGGGGGCCCACAGCCCCCTCTCGCCTCCTTTTCTTCGCGTATGCCTTCGTCCCGAAAACCTAAGCTCCAGAGGGTACCTCGCGAAGAGTTACAGCCGCCTCTGCGGGGCGGAGAACACCAGAGAGAAAAGAGCTCTCCGGCAGGCTGAGATCCGCCGGGGAAATTCCCTCCCGGAGGGGGAAATCGACGCCATCGTCACCGCTATCAAGTTGGACATCATCTCCATCACCGTCATCATCATCTTCACCATCATCACCGCTGTCTCCACCGCTGGACATCGTCACCGCCGTAGCAATTTGGGTTTGATCTTGATTGTTTGATAGGGGAAACTCTCCCGGTATTGATTTCTACTTGTTATTGATGCTATTGAGTGAAACCGTTGAACCAAGGTTTATGTTCAGATTGTTATTCATCATCATATCACCTCTGATCATGTTCCATATAATGTCTCGTGAGTAGTTCGTTTAGTTCTTGAGGACATGGGTGAAGTCTAAATGTTAGTAGTGAAGTATGGTTGAGTAATATTCAATGTTATGATATTTAAGTTGTGGTGTTATTCTTCTAGTGGTGTCGTGTGAACGTCGACACTTCACCTTTATGGGCCTAGGGGAATGCATCTTGTACTCGTTTGCCAATTGCGGGGTTGCCGGAGTGACAGAAACCTAAGCCCCCGTTGGTATATCGATCCAGGAGGGATAGCAGGATCTCAGAGTTTAAGGCTGTGGTTAGATTTATCTTAATTACTTTCTTGTAGTTGCGGATGCTTGCAAGGGGTATAATCACAAGTATGTATTAGTCCTAGGAGGGGCGGTACATTAGCACAGGTTCACCCACACAACACTTATCAAAACAATGAAGATTAATTAGCCGTATGTAGCGAAAGCACTAGACTAAAATCCCGTGTGTCCTCGAGAACGTTTGGTCATTATAAGTAAACAAACTGGCTTGTCCTTTGTGCTAAAAAGGATTGGGCCACTCGCTGCAATTGTTACTCTCGCACTTTACTTACTCGTACTTTATTCATCTGTTACATCAAAACCCCCTGAATACTTGTATGTGAGCATTTACAGTGAATCCTTCATCGAAACTGCTTGTCAACACCTTCTGCTCCTCGTTGGGATCGACATTCTTACTTATCGAAGATACTACGATACACCCCCTATACTTGTGGGTCATCAGTTGGCAATGGAACCATGGAATGTGTTGATATGGTGGAGGTTCCATTGCAAGGGTTTATATCCATCTAGGATTAAACAACAAATGTCGCCAGTGATTCTTGTGTCGTAATAACCGTGTTAACCATAAGATCTGAAATTGGACGGACTAGTCAATCGTATTTCCACCTCTTGTACATCAACGGATGCGCTTACCGTAGCAGTTGTATCTTGCGGAGCAACTTGTGGGTGGGGATCCCACTCTAAGTCCCCACGGTTATGCTGTGCATACCGTAGCGGTTGCGGCTTGCAGAACAACTTGAGGGTGGGGATCCCACTCTAATTCCCCACGGTAATGTGGTCTATGATGGGTTGCAGCTACCGGCGAAGGAGTTTGGTTCGATCCTGCATCGTTGTCGTGGTCAGGGTCCGTCCTTAAGTGGTGTAAGTGGACCGACGAGGACCCAGGGTCGGGGTTTGCAACAAAGGGTGGGTGTGCGAGGTAGCGGAGGAATATGATTGGCTATGACCTTATACCGGGCCTCACACCATAGGAAGTGTGGACGAGAAAGCTGCCCGGTTGGCACCAAGGATAAGATCTCTTATGGGTAAAGCAACACACCTCTGCAGAGTGTAAAGAACCGTGACCTGTCACTCCCTGTTCCGGGATATGGAACTGCGAACGCGGCCGGAAAGGAGCTCCATGAAGTTCTAGTAAACCGGTGAAGGCTGACGGACATAGCTCTTTGAAATAAAAGCAATCTCTTGAAGAAATGTTTATCAAAACCTGCATTGGTATTAGACTTTCTGGTCTAATATCGTAGCTAGTGCATTAAACACCTCTTATCTATAATGAACTTGTTGAGTACGCTCGTACTCATCCCACTCTTAAATCCCTTGCTTAGATTGTCTGAATCGTCTGGAGGAGGACTATGACAGCCCTGAAGGAGCCGAGATCATCGGCTATGAAGAACCAGACCTCTCTGGAGGTATTTAAGGCGTAGACTACCTTATAGTCTACGGAACCGGGGAGGCTTCCGGAGGAGATCAAGCCTAGAAGCATCGAGTAGTAGTAGTAGCCGAGCAGCGCGAACTCTTAATACTTAGCTGCTCGAGAGAATAAATGTATAACTTAGTGAAACTTCTATATTGTAAGTTAAGTTGGGTTCGCCTCGAACCCAGGAGTATCCCTCTTAGGACCCAAGAGGAGCTCCAAGACGATATGTGTATTATGCTTGTAATAATAAATGAATGAGTTATGGACCTGCTATGTTCTGTTGTACTACTCTGAGGGATGTAATATTTGCGGAATGGTACTTCGTGAATGTTATATCAACGACTGGCATACTACAACATGCAGTGGTATGCAGGGTCACCAAAGTTGGTATCAGAGCAAAAGCTTTGACCTTAGGTTGGAACCTAGTAAATGGGACTGAACGTTAGGAGTCAAATAGGACTAGTAAAGAATTCTCTAAAAATATGGTGTATATTCAATTGAGAATACAACAATCATATCTTTTAGTGCGATAATTCTTTATTATCTCTATTATGATGCATTATTACTAATCTTATATTCTTTCTATTTCTACAGCCAACAATGGCAAGTTCACGTCCGGGACGAAACGTGAAAGTGATGGATTCCACACTGAGTGAATATGAAGGAGGACTTGCAGATATTCTACGTGCCATGTTACTTGAATTTGGGTGTGATCCCCAGATCCAAGTAAAGAAATACATGTACTACGATGGTACTGTATTGGCAAAGTGTAGGGTAGGACTACGACTTCCCGAATCTTTAGGAATGAGCGTAGTAATGCCAGCAGGTGAGGCTAGGACTATCAACACAGCCTACCACATAGCCGTTATGAGAGCCATAACCGATATTCGGGAACATAAGACGAAAGAGCTTATGGGTTCCGAATTCACACACATTCCTCATATGGAAGAGGAAGATGATCCTATGCTTAACCACTTCAAATATGCAAAACGCAAACCAGCAGAAGCCGCAAAGTACATGGACAATAGCCGCAACTTACTATCATTGTTCTTTCAGTTGAACCGTCATTTGACGGGAGCAATTGATACAATGCTAGAGGAGTTTACTGAACCCAAGGAGGAGACTAAGGGAAAGGAACCTATGGAGAATGAGGTGCACACACCAGTTTACTCAGCTGGTGACTACATTAGTATTGACCACCCTGAACGAGAAACTACACCTGTTACACCTGGGAACTATCTTAGTAGTTCCTATAGAGTATATGAGGGTGGAGAGGAATCCGGAAACAATCAGCGTTCCGTGACTCCTATAGAGAACTCCACGGGTTGGCGTTGGGGGTCTGATACTGGAACCCATAGTACTTCAGTATATTATGACGGGGAGATGAATGAGGACGCCACGACCCAGAACCAAAGTTATCCGTGGAATGGGGAAGAAGATGGAGGGTATCCGACACAGGTTGAGTCGGATACGAATGTAGGAAATACCTATGGTGGAGGCACAGGGGAGTACACCCGATGGGTGGACTATGATGCACTGAATGACCAGTTCGTGAACACTGATTTCTCCCTGGGATCATCATCTGATTCCGACTACCAGCCGACAGGGAGACCTTATGTTCTAGGTTTTGTCAGGAGGACGACACGTTCGACCGGATGGAAGCCTGGGATGTACCGGGAGTGAAGATCGAATAGAGACCACCAAGGGAGGCGAGACTATAATACACAAGTACCACGTGTATTATAGTATGTAACATTTGTAGAAATTTGTACATATACTTTAATAAGTGAGTTTGCATACTCACAACGTCACTGAGTATTGTAATAAGACCACTTAAGTATGTATATACATGGTATATGTTTTGTATGATTTGGGTTTGCTTCTTGATTTCCATTGCGTGACTAGTTCTGTGCACAAAGTTGAGCTCAGAAAACTTGCGCATGGAGTAATTATGAGTATCATCTTGTGTTGCATAACTAGGGGGTTATGTCGGGACCGGTAGGTGAGGAGACAGAAGCGCTGCGCATGGAGCGCGAGGCGAAACAGAAGGAAGAGGCTGACGAAGCAGCCAGAAATCAGTTTCCACCACCACCACCACCCATGACGCAACAGAATTTCGTCCAGTACATGCAGATGATGGAAGAGAGGCAACGGATAACGTTGGAGCAGCAGAACAAATTCTTCCAGGAGCTGCTGCAACAAAACAGGGTAGAGAGACCCGAGAATCAGGGAGTCACTTTGTCAGACTTCCAGAACACCAAACCTATATCCTTCGCATACGTGATACGTCTCCGACGTATCGATAATTTCTTATGTTCCATGCCACATTATTGATGTTATCTACATGTTTTATGCACACTTTATGTCATATTCGTGCATTTTCTGGAACTAACCTATTAACAAGATGCCGAAGTGCCGATTCTTTGTTTCTGCTGTTTTTGGTTTCAGAAATCCTAGTAAGGAAATATTCTCGGAATTGGACGAAATCAAAGCCCAGGGGCCTATTTTTCCACGAAGCTTCCAGAAGTCCGAAGGAGAGACGAAGAGAGGCCACGAGGGGGCCACACCCTAGGGCGGCGCGCCCCCCCCCCTTGGCCGCGCGGCCCTATGGTGTGGGGCCCCCGTGCCACCTCTTGACCTGCCCTTCCGCCTACAAATAGCCTCCGTGACGAAACCCCCAGTACCGAGAGCCACGATACGGAAAACCTTCCAGAGACGCCGCCAACGCCGATCCCATCTCGGGGGATCCAGGAGATCGCCTCCGGCACCCTGCCGGAGAGGGGAATCATCTCCCGGAGGACTCTACGCCGCCATGGTCGCCTCCGGTGTGATGTGTGAGTAGTCTACCCCTGGACTATGGGTCCATAGCAGTAGCTAGATGGTTGTCTTCTCCCCATTGTGCTATCATTGTCGGATCTTGTGAGCTGCCTAACATGATCAAGATCATCTATCTGTAATCCTATATGTTGCGTTTGTTGGGATCCGATGAATAGAGAATACTTGTTATGTTGATTATCAAAGTTATATCTATGTGTTGTTTATGATCTTGCATGCTTTCCGTTACTAGTAGATGCTCTGGCCAAGTAGATGCTTGTAACTCCAAGAGGGAGTACTTATGCTCGATAGTGGGTTCATGCCTGCATTGACACCGGGACAAAGTGTGAAAGTTCTAAGGTTGTGTTGTGCTGTTGCCACTAGGGATAAAACATTGATGCTATGTCTAAGGATGTAGTTGTTGATTACATTACGCACCATACTTAATGCAATTGTCTGTTGCTTTGCAACTTAATACTGGAGGGGGTTCGGATGATAACCTGAAGGTGGACTTTTTAGGCATAGATGCAGTTGGATGGCGGTCTATGTACTTTGTCGTAATGCCCAATTAAATCTCACTATACTCATCATGATATGTATGTGCATGGTCATGCTCTCTTTATTTGTCAATTGCCCAACTGTAATTTGTTCACCCAACATGCTGTTCGTCTTATGGGAGAGACACCTCTAGTGAACTGTGGACCCCGGTCCAATTCTCTTTACTGAAATACAATCTCTTTGCAATACTTGTTCTCTACTGTTTTCTGCAAACAATCATCTTCCACACAATACGGTTAATCCTTTGTTACAGCAAGCCGGTGAGATTGACAACCTCACTGTTTCGTTGGGGCAAAGTACTTTGGTTGTGTTGTGCAGGTTCCACGTTGGCGCCGGAATCCCTGGTGTTGCGCCGCACTACATCCCGCCGCCATCAACCTTCAACGTGCTTCTTGACTCCTACTGGTCCGATTAAACCTTGGTTTCTTACTGAGGGAAACTTGCCGCTGTGCGCATCACACCTTCCTCTTGGGGTTCCCAACGGACGTGCCAACCACACGCATCAAGCAAATTTCTGGCGCCGTTGCCGGGGAGATCAAGACACGCTGCAAGGGGAGTCTCCACTTCTCAATCTCTTTACTTTGTTTTTGTCTTGCTTAGTTTTATTTACTACTTTGTTTGCTGCATTAAATCAAAATACAAAAAAATTAGTTGCTAGTTTTACTTTATTTGCTATCTTGTTTGCTATATCAAAAACACAAAAAATTAGTTTACTTGCATTTACTTTATCTAGTTTGCTTTATTTACTGTTGCTAAAATGGCCAACGCTGAAAATACTAAGTTGTGTGACTTCACAACCACAAATAATAATGATTTCTTATGCACACCTATTGCTCCACCTGCTACCACAGCAGAATTCTTTGAAATTAAACCTGCTTTACTAAATCTTGTTATGCGAGAGCAATTTTCTGGTGTTAGTTCTGATGATGCTGCTGCCCATCTTAATAATTTTGTTGAACTATGTGAAATGCAAAAATATAAAGATGTAGATGGTGATATTATTAAACTAAAATTGTTCCCTTTCTCATTAAGAGGAAGAGCTAAAGATTGGTTGCTATCTCTGCCTAAGAATAGTATTGATTCATGGACTAAATGCAAGGATGCTTTTATTGGTAGATATTATCCCCCTGCTAAAATTATATCTTTGAGGAGTAGCATAATGAATTTTAAACAATTAGATACTGAACATGTTGCTCAAGCTTGGGAAAGAATGAAATCTCTGGTTAAAAATTGCCCAACCCATGGACTGACTACTTGGATGATCATCCAAACCTTCTATGCAGGACTAAATTTTTCTTCACGGAATTTATTGGATTCAGCTGCTGGAGGTACCTTTATGTCCATCACTCTTGGAGAAGCAACAAAGCTTCTTGATAATATGATGATCAACTACTCTGAATGGCATACGGAAAGAGCTCCACAAGGTAAGAAGGTAAATTCTGTCGAAGAAACCTCTTCCTTGAGTGATAAGATTGATGCTATTATGTCTATGCTTGTGAATGGTAGGCCTAATGTTAATTCTAATAATGTTCCGTTAGCGTCATTAGTTGCTCAAAAAGAATATGTTGATATGAATTTCATTAAAAATAACAATCACAATGATTCTAGGCCATACCCTGCTAATGGTAATTCTTATGGTAGATATGCTTCATCTAATGAAGAAAAGATGCTAGAAATTGAAAGATCCACTAAGAGCTTTATGCAATCACAATATGAGCAAAATAAATTGTTTACTAAAACTATGAATGAGCAATCTACCTTGTTGAAGAATATAGGGAATCAACTTGAAAATTTGAATAGGGAGATCTCGGGGTTGCAAACTAAACTTGCTAATGCTGAAACCCGAATCTCATATATGTCTGCATCGCAATCTTCTTTAATTAATAAAATGGCTGCTAAACCTGAGGATTTAGATGATAAAATTACTACTACAGCAAATGCCATTCAAGTTAGAATTAATGAGAATATAAGATTAATGGCTGAACTGCGTGCTTGGTGGGATAGAGAAGAAAATGAAAAACTAGCTAAAGAGAAGAATGTAGCTAAAGTTTGGACTATTACCACCACTAGTAATGCTAATGCTACACATGTTGCTGCACCTCCTACTAATACTAATAAAAGAATTGGTGTTAGCAATGTTTCCACTTCTAATGCAAAGCGCGAAAAACTGCCTGAAACTGCTAAAACTGCTGAAACTGCCTGTGATAAAGCTGCTGAAATTTTTTCCAACATTGGGGATGATGATCCCATTGCTTTGGATTATAATGGTTTGAATTTTGATGATTGCCACATCTCTGAAGTTACAAAGTTCTTGCAAAAACTTGCTAAAAGTCCTAATGCTAGTGCTATAAATTTGGCTTTCACACATCATATTACAAATGCTCTCATAAAAGCTAGAGAAGAGAAACTAGAGCGCGAAGCCTCTATTCCTAAAAAGCTAGAGGATGGTTGGGAGCCCATCATTAAGATGAAGGTTAAAGATTTTGATTGTAATGCTTTATGTGATCTTGGTGCAAGTATTTCTGTTATGCCTAAGAAAATTTATAATATGCTTGACTTGCCACCACTGAAAAATTGTTATTTGGATGTTAATCTTGCTGATCATTCTACAAAGAAACCTTTGGGGAAAGTTGATAATGTTCGCATTACCGTTAACAATAACCTTGTCCCCGTTGATTTTGTTGTCTTGGATATTGAATGCAATGCATCTTGTCCCATTATATTGGGAAGACCTTTTCTTCGAACTGTTGGTGCTATTATTGATATGAAGGAAGGTAATATAAAATATCAATTTCCTCTCAAGAAAGGTATGGAACACTTCCCTAGAAAGAGAATGAAGGTACCTTTTGATTCTATTATGAGAACAAATTATGATGTTGACACTTCGTCTCTTGATAATACTTGATGCACACTTTCTGCGCCTAGCTGAAAGGCGTTAAAGAAAAGCGCTTATGGGAGACAACCCATGTTTTTACCTACAGTACTTTGTTTTTATTTTGTGTCTTGGAAGTTGTTTACTACTGTAGCAACCTCTCCTTATCTTAGTTTTGTGTTTTGTTGTGCCAAGTTAAGCCGTTGATAGTAAAGTAAGTACTAGATTTGGATTACTGCACAGTTCCAGATTTCTTTGCTGTCACGAATCTGGGTCCACCTCCCTGTAGGTAGCTCAGAAAATTAAGCCAATTTACGTGCATGATCCTCAGATATGTACGCAACTTTCATTAAATTTGAGCATTTTCATTTGAGCAAGTCTGGTGCCATTTTAAAATTCTTCAATACGAACTGTTCTGTTTTGACAGATTCTGTCTTTTATTTCGCATTGCCTCTTTTGCTATGTTGGATGAATTTCTTTGATCCACTAATGTCCAGTAGCATTATGCAATGTCCAGAAGTGTTAAGAATGATTGTGTCACCTCTGAATATGTCAATTTATATTGTGCACTAACCCTCTAATGAGTTGTTTCGAGTTTGGTGTGGAGGAAGTTTTCAAGGATCAAGAGAGGAGTATGATGCAACATGATCAAGGAGAGTGAAAGCTCTAAGCTTGGGGATGCCCCGGTGGTTCACCCCTGCATATATCAAAAAGACTCAAGCGTCTAAGCTTGGGTATGCCCAAGGCATCGCCTTCTTCATCGACAACATTATCAGGTTCCTCCCCTGAAACTATATTTTTATTCCATCACATCTTATGTGCTTTTTCTTGGAGCGTCGGTTTGTTTTTGTTTTTTGTTTTGTTTGAATAAAATGGATCCTAGCATTCACTTTATGGGAGAGAGACACGCTCCGCTGTAGCATATGGACAAGTATGTCCTTGGTTTCTACTCATACTATTCATGGCGAAGTTTCTCCTTCATTAAATTGTTATATGGTTGGAATTGGAAAATGATACATGTAGTAATTGCTACTAATGTCTTGGGTAATGTGATACTTGGCAATTGTTGTGCTCATGATTAAGCTCTTGCATCATATGCTTTGCACCCATTAATGAAGAAATACATAGAGCATGCTAAAATTTGGTTTGCATATTTGGTTTCTCTAAGGTCTAGATAATTTCTAGTATTGAGTTTGAACAACAAGGAAGACGGTGTAGAGTCCTATAATGTTTTCAATATGTCTTTTATGTGAGTTTTGCTGCACCGGTTCATCCTTGTGTTTGTTTCAAATAAACCTTGCTAGCCTAAACCTTGTATCGAGAGGGAATACTTCTCATGCATCCAAAATACTTGAGCCAACCACTATGCCATTTGTGTCCACCATACCTACCTACTACATGGTATTTTCCGCCATTCCAAAGTAAATTGCTTGAGTGCTACCTTTAAAATTCCATCATTCACCTTTGCAATATATAGCTCATGGGACAAATAGCTTAAAAACTATTGTGGTATTGAAAATGTAATTATGCACTTTATCTCTTATTAAGTTGCTTGTTGTGCGATAACCATGTTCACTGGGGACGCCATCAATTATTCATTGTTGAATTTCATGTGAGTTGCTATGCATGTCCGTCTTGTCTGAAGTAAGAGAGATCTACCACCATATGGTTAAGCATGCATATGTTAGAGAAGAACATTGGGCCGCTAACTAAAGCCATGATCCATGGTGGAAGTTTCAGTTTTGGACAACAATCCTCAAATCTCAAATGAGAAAATTATTAATTGTTGTTATATGCTTATGCATAAAAGAGGAGTCCATTATCTGTTGTCTATGTTGTCCCGGTATGGATGTCTAAGTTGAAGAATAATCAATAGCGAGAAATCCAATGCGAGCTTTCTCCTTAGACCTTTGTACAGGCGGCATAGAGGTACCCCTTTGTGACACTTGGTTAAAACAGTGCATTGTGATGATCCGGTAGTCCAAGCTAATTAGGACAAGGTGCGGGCACTATTAGTACACTATGCATGAGGCTTGCAACTTATAAGATATAATTTACATGATGCATATGCTTTATTACTACCGTTGACAAAATTGTTTCATGTTTTCAAAATCAAAGCTCTAGCACAAATATAGCAATCGATGCTTTTCCTCTATGGAGGACCATTCTTTTACTTTCAATGTTGAGTCAGTTCACCTATTTCTCTCCACCTCAAGAAGCAAACACTTGTGTGAACTGTGCATTGATTCCTACATACTTGCTTATTGCACTTATTATATTACTCTATGTTGACAATATCCATGAGATATACATGTTATGAGTTGAAAGCAACCGCTGAAACTTAATCTTCTTTTGTGTTGCTTCAATGCATTTACTTTGAATTATTGCTTTATGAGTTAACTCTTATGCAAGACTTATTGATGCTTGTCTTGAAGTGCTATTCATGGAAAGTCTTTGCTATATGATTCACTTGTTTACTCATGTCATATACATTGTTTTGATCGCTGCATTCACTACATATGCTTTACAAATAGTATGATCAAGATTATGATGGCATGTCACTCCAGAAATTATCTGTGTTATCGTTTTACCTGCTCGGGACGAGCAGAACTAAGCTTGGGGATGCTGATACGTCTCCGACATATCGATAATTTCTTATGTTCCATGCCACATTATTGATGTTATCTACATGTTTTATGCACACTTTATGTCATATTCGTGCATTTTCTGGAACTAACCTATTAACAAGATGCCGAAGTGCCGATTCTTTGTTTTCTGCTGTTTTTGGTTTCAGAAATCCTAGTAAGGAAATATTCTCGGAATTGGACGAAATCAAAGCCCAGGGGCCTATTTTTCCACGAAGCTTCCAGAAGTCCGAAGGAGAGACGAAGAGAGGCCACGAGGGGGCCACACCCTAGGGCGACGCGGCCCCCCCCTTGGCCGCGCGGCCCTATGGTGTGGGGCCCCCGTGCCGCCTCTTGACCTGCCCTTCCGCCTACAAATAGCCTCCGTGACGAAACCCCCAGTACCAAGAGCCACGATACGGAAAACCTTCCAGAGACGCCGCCAACGCCGATCCCATCTCGGGGGATCCAGGAGATCGCCTCCGGCACCCTGCCGGAGAGGGGAATCATCTCCCGGAGGACTCTACGCCGCCATGGTCGCCTCCGGTGTGATGTGTGAGTAGTCTACCCCTGGACTATGGGTCCATAGCAGTAGCTAGATGGTTGTCTTCTCCCCATTGTGCTATCATTGTCGGATCTTGTGAGCTGCCTAACATGATCAAGATCATCTATCTGTAATCCTATATGTTGCGTTTGTTGGGATCCGATGAATAGAGAATACTTGTTATGTTGATTATCAAAGTTATATCTATGTGTTGTTTATGATCTTGCATGCTTTCCGTTACTAGTAGATGCTCTGGCCAAGTAGATGCTTGTAACTCCAAGAGGGAGTACTTATGCTCGATAGTGGGTTCATGCCTGCATTGACACCTGGGACAGGGACAGAAAGTTCTAAGGTTGTGTTGTGCTGTTGCCACTAGGGATAAAACATTGATGCTATGTCTAAGGATGTAGTTGTTGATTACATTACGCACCATACTTAATGCAATTGTCTGTTGCTTTGCAACTTAATACTGGAGGGGGTTCGGATGATAACCTGAAGGTGGACTTTTTAGGCATAGATGCAGTTGGATGGCGGTCTATGTACTTTGTCGTAATGCCCAATTAAATCTCACTATACTCATCATGATATGTATGTGCATGGTCATGCTCTCTTTATTTGTCAATTGCCCAACTGTAATTTGTTCACCCAACATGCTGTTCGTCTTATGGGAGAGACACCTCTAGTGAACTGTGGACCCCGGTCCAATTCTCTTTACTGAAATACAATCTACTGCAATACTTGTTCTACTGTTTTCTGCAAACAATCATCTTCCACACAATACGGTTAATCCTTTGTTACAGCAAGCCGGTGAGATTGACAACCTCAAGCTTCGTTGGGGCAAAGTACTTTGGTTGTGTTGTGCAGGTTCCACGTTGGCGCCGGAATCCCTGGTGTTGCGCCGCACTACATCCCGCCGCCATCAACCTTCAACGTGCTTCTTGACTCCTACTGGTCCGATTAAACCTTGGTTTCTTACTGAGGGAAACTTGCCGCTGTGCGCATCACACCTTCCTCTTGGGGTTCCCAACGGACGTGCCAACCACACGCATCAATACGCACCCGAGCCAATGGACGCGGAAGACTGGCTTATGGACACTGAGCGAAAGCTCAATACTGTTGGTTGCAACGACCTGGAGAAGGTCCGTTATGCTACACACTTGTTGTGTGGACCTGCCGCATCATGGTGGGACAACATCGTAGCCGTTTACCCGGCTGGAAAAGTATTCACCTGGGAGGAGTTTGCGAGGAAGTTCAGGGAATCCAATGTCCCTGAAAGCATTGTGGAACTGAAGCGACGAGAATTTGAAAGTCTCGAGCAGAAGGATAAAGCTATCCTGACTTATGTCAGGGAGTTTTCAAAGTTGTCCCGGTACGCTGTTGAAGAAGTCAACACCGAGGACAAGAAAAAAGAAGAGGTTCTTGCGGGGGTTAAGTCCCCAGTTCAAGGTACAGCTCCGGATGATGAGAGCGACGGAGTTCCAAGAGTTGGTGGATGCAGCCATCACTCTTGAAGATGATTTCAAGCAGCTGCAGGAGGAGAAGAGGAAAAAGGCCAAATTTGAGCCTAAGAGGTTTTCCAGTAACAAACCCAATTCTAGCTTGAATTTCAAGCCAAGGTACAACAATAACAACAACAACAACAGCAACTACTACAGTAGCAGGAGGAACCAAGCGTTTCAAACTGCAAATCAAATAGTTTGCCGCATCTGCGGATTTAAAGGACATACCTCGAAGGATTGTCGTAAACCCAGAATCATTTACTTCGGGTGTCGTCAGGAGGGGCACATGATGAAGGATTGCCCCAATAAGAAGAATGGAGGAGGCCAGTCTGGAGGAGGAGGAAGCCGAGGAGGAAACAACGGAGGGAATTGGAAGAACAAGAAACCCTTCGGCAAATTGAACTGCACCAGCTTGGAGGAGGTGGTTAACTCCGATCAGGCAGTGATAGGTACGCTCCAGATACTCACTCATCCTGGCAAAGTACTTTTTGATACTGGTGCAACTACATCATTCATTTCTCAGCAATTCATCATCAAACATGGGATTAGTTGCACTAAGTTAGATACACCCATAACCATACTTTCTGCGGGGGGAACGATAGTAGTAACCCATACCAAACAAAAACAAGTCATCATGATCAATAAGTGCGCATTCGACGCAGACCTGTTCATTTTACCAATGAAGGACATTGATGTCATTCTTGGTATGAACTGGTTAGAAGCTAATGGAGCATTGATCGACTGTGTGAACAAGACTGTGTCTTTGGAAAGCCCCGATGGAAGTAGAATGATCTACCAAGGAGACAAGCATACACAGATTGAAGTTGAGCTACAACTGAACAGCATGAAGGAGGTAAAGTTGGAAGATATACCTGTAGTAAATGAATTCCAGGATGTGTTTCCTAAGGAATTACCTGGAATGCCACCAGATAGGGAGATAGAATTCACTATCGACCTAATTCCAGGAACAGCTCCGATTGCTAAAGCACCATATAAGATGGGGCCTAAGGAGTTGAAAGAACTTAAGGAGCAATTGGATGACTTGGAACAGAAAGGATTCATACAAGAGAGTGTTTCACCATGGGGATCACCTGTGATCTTCGTGGATAAAAGAGATGGAGGTAGAAGGATGTGCGGAGACTACAGGAATTTAAACAATGTCACAATCAAGAATAAGTACCCACTTCCAAGAATACAAGATCTATTCGATCAAGTTAGAGGCGCGGGAGTCTTTTCCAAAATCGATCTAAGATTCGGTTATCACCAGATAAAGATCAAGAAGGAGGACGTTCCGAAAACAGCCTTTGTCTCAAGGTATGGACATCATGAATACCTTGTAGTGCCTTTTGGATTAACCAATGCCCCAGCAATTTTCATGAATCTCATGAATAAGATTTTCATGCCATATCTAGACAAGTTTGTCATCGTATTCATTGATGATATCTTGATCTATTCTAAAGACAAAGCAGAACATGCTGAACATCTGAAGTTAGTGTTGCAAACACTAAGAGAACATCAACTCTATGCCAAATTCAGCAAGTGTGAATTTTGGCTAGATCAAGTGGAATTTCTTGGTCATGTCATTAGCAAAGATGGAATAGCTGTTAACCCGAGCAAGGTAGCAGCAGTTCTAGAATGGGAAGCACCCAAGACTGTCAAGGAAATCCGAGGATTCCTAGGAATGGCAGGATATTATCGGAGGTTCATTGAAGGATTCTCCAAGATAGCAGGACCAATGATGAAGCTGTCAAGAAAGAACACACCATTCGTGTGGTCAGAGGAGTGTGAGAAGAGTTTTCAAACTCTGAAGGAGAAACTCACCACAGCACCGGTGTTAGCAGTTCCTGAAGTTGGCAAGGATTACACCGTGTACTGTGACGCATCCAAGCATGGATTGGGTTGCGTACTCATGCAGGATCGGAAGGTAATATCTTATGGATCGAGGCAACTCAGACCTCATGAAGTGAATTATCCAACACATGACTTAGAATTAGCAGCAGTTGTATTTGCACTTAAAACAAGGAGACATTTTCTCTATGGAGCCAAGTGTGAGCTCTATACGGATCACAAGAGTCTCAAATACTTCTTCACTCAGAAGGAACTCAATATGAGGCAGAAAAGATGGCTTGAACTGATCAAGGATTATGATTTGACCATCAATTATACTCCAGGAAAGGCTAATGTTGTAGCAGATGCCTTGAGTAGGAAGAGCACTGGAGGAGTGGAACAAGAGTTATCACCGGAGTTGAGGAAGGAAATAAGCCAAGCCCAGATACAACTTTGGGAGAAAGAAGCTCATGAAGGACTATCGGCTTTACAAGTAGCCGATGAGCTAAATGTTAACCTGAAGAATGAGATAATGATGGGTCAGTTGGATGATCCATTCATCGTGGAGGAGATGAGAAGGATAGATGAAGGAAGACCATCAGAATTTCATCGAGGAGAATCAGGATCATTATGGTTCCAAAAGAGGATTTGTGTTCCGGATATTGCTGAAGTCAAGGAAGTGATACTCCGGGAAGCCCATCAAACACCATATTCCATTCATCCGGGAAGTACAAAGATGTGCATGGATCTAAAGGAGCTATTCTGGTGGAACAACATGAAGAGAGAGATAGCACAATACGTGGCGGAATGCCATACCTGCCAAAGAGTGAAGACTGAACATCAGAGTCCGGTAGGGAAGTTACAACCTTTACCCATTCTAGAATGGAAATGGGAGGAGATAGGAATGGATTTCATCACCGGACTACCCATGACCAATAAAAAGAAGGACATGATATGGGTAATCGTGGACCGGTTGACGAAAAGTGCACACTTCTTAGCGGTAAATCAGCAGGATAAAGGAGAGAAACTCATCGATCTTTACATCAAAGAGATCGTGAGTAAACATGGAGTGCCCAAGAAGATCGTGTCGGATCGAGGATCCGTGTTCACGTCAGCATTTTGGAAGCAACTACACGAAGCCTTAGGATCCAAGTTGGACTATAGTACCGCCTATCATCCTCGGACAGGTGGACAAACGGAGAGAACTAATCAGATCCTAGAGGATATGCTTAGGGCTTGTGCCCTAGACTTCAGAGGATCATGGGAGGAACACTTGCCACTAGCAGAGTTTTCATACAATAATAGCTATCAAAGCAGCATTAAGATGGCACCGTTCGAAGCTTTGTATGGAAGGAAGTGTAGATCACCCATATGCTGGTATGAAGCTGGAGCAAGCAAGGAGTTTAATCCTGATTATGTCAAGGAAAATCAACAAATTATTGACATCATAAGAGATAGGTTGAAGATAGCCCAAAGTCGGCAAAAGAGTTACGCCGATCAGAAGAGAAGAACATGGGAGCCACAAGTTGGAGACATGGTATATCTCAAGGTGAGCCCGATGAAAGGACTTCAGAGATTTGGAGTAAAGGGAAAGTTAAGCCCTAGGTACATCGGACCTTTCAAGATTCTGAGTCAAAACCGAGGGTTAGCCTTTGAATTGGAACTACCAGGAAGGTTATCTCAAGTTCACAACGTATTCCATGTGTCGCAACTCAGAAAGTGTTTGAAGACCCCAGATGAGCCAGTATCACATGAAGAGCTCGAGTTACAACCAGATTTAACATACATCGAGAAGCCAGCGAAGATTCTCGAGGAGAACTGGAAACAACTCAGGAATCGAGCCATAAAATACTGCAAGATACAGTGGAAGCATCATCCCGAGAGGGAAGCCACCTGGGAAAATGAGGAAGACCTGAGGAAAACATACCTGAACTCTTCAGGTATTACAACCACAACTTCGGGACGAAGTTTTCTTTAAGGGGGGAAGGCTGTAATGTCCCAGGTTTAGAGACGATCGAGGGGTAGATTTTTAGAAAGGGATGTACATTGCATTGTAAATTACGGGGAAATTTCGCGCTTTTAAAACAAAACTGCATCGAAGGGGGATAGGTTCCTCTCTCGACATCCTACAGGGTTAGGGTTTCGAGAGTGCGACAAACTTGTTCCTACTTAACTAGATTAGGGTTTTGAGAAGAGAGAAGAGATATTGCATTGCAATCTTAAGTTGCATGATTGAATTCAAAGTTAAGTTGTATGATTGAATTCAAACCAAATTTGAATTTGAATTCCAAATTCAAACATCAAATTGATATTCCATGATTCAAACTTAAAATAATTCAATACACAACTATAAGTAATCAAGAATATAAATAGTACAATACTTAAATAAAGCTCATTAAGGAAAACTTGAGCTTTATTGATAATCACACATAATACAATGTCATTTACAACATCCAGAATAGAAATATGATTTATTACAACACATTACACAAATTGGAAGAAAATAGAAAAGGAAAATAAAAGAAAGGTACAAGTAATGATTCTATCCTAAATACAACAAGGTAAATATCATCTGATCTTGGTCTTGATGATCTTCATGTTCATCCTGATCAACTTCTTGATCCCTGCACTCAAGCAAAACAAGAAAAGCATTATGCCAAGTGGCAATGCCACTTGGCAGGTTAGCAAAGAAATGGAATAGAGAGGATATGAACAAAGATCAGCCGAGCTGATCCTCTCCAAGTCCAAGTGCACAGCATCAGGCTACACACACACACAAACCGCTCACAAGGTCGTGTGCATGCAGCACACACACCCTGAGTCACCAAGATGAGATGGTGGAGCTGTCGACCAGAGAAGCAAGGGCCAGGCATATAAAACCTTTTCACAGTAACCCTAGCTCATTCATCGACAGGATTGCACTGGGTAAGTTCATCAGAAAACCAAGAACAGCAAGAACAGGAAGAACAGCCAGAGCTGTTCAACCTGTCCAAAATCACCACAGAACCAAATCAAGCTTCACAAGCTCACAAGGAGGAGCAGGACAAGCACCAGATCATCACTGAAGCAAACCAACCAATCAGAAGCCATCCTCTACACCAACACCCAATTTCTAGGAGCTGGAGAGAGGTATACCACAAATCATGAGCAAGCAGGGTTTTGCTCATACAATCCATCATTTGCACAAGTCACAGAAAGCAAAGTGGGTAGATACCCTATATGTGAGTCATCATCTGGCTACTAGCCAAATTGGTGCAAGAAAACAAGAGGAAAACCAATAGGAAGGCACCCTGGGAACATTGGCTATGCCAAACCAGTGACATAATCAAAGAAATCCAACATGGGATGATCCTATCTAGCTAGCCAGATTTACTTAGCACCTATGGCCACTACACCATCAGACATGATAGACTATCATGTGTCTATCCAGGTTTGTCAACATCAAAAGCATCTGGCAACCAAATATGGTCATGCCAGTGAGCAACAATTCACTACATCAAGCCAACATGGGTGGGAGCCACCCTAACAGCAAAGAATTGATGTCAGGGCCACCTCAACCACTTCACCAAATCCCACAGAGAAACCAGCACATATATCATTACCCAGAAGGGTTCAAATGGAGCTAGGGTCCCCAATAAATGATTGGCATCCCTCTAGCTCTACTAAATCCACTCATATGATCATCAACGCAGCGATTCACATCATTTATCTATATAATGAATCAGAACTACACGTATAAATGAAACAGAGAAGTAAACTATGCACCAGGCCTTGCGAGATGATCCAATGGATCATTACGAGACGATGAGAGGCTTGAGCAAACACAAATGTATACCAGCACAAGCCAGTGTGTCACACAGACACCAGGATGAGCACCAGATAAGCACAGGCAATGAGCAAGCATGCAAGCAACAAGAAATTGGTGATCAATTGATCACCAGAGCCTGCTAGAGCATGCCAAAACATGCTAGAATCAATCACTGGCAGCACACTGGAATTATATGAATACAAAGTCACAGATAATCAATAGATGCTTCACAGATAATTAAATAATAATCCATGATTGCATCCAGAGCACATCAAAGGCATGATGAGCCACTGGATCAAGATGCACAAGCAAGGCACATATCTAATCCTTATTTAATCACCTTTGTTAAGCCACGGTAATGCTCAATTGAGCACAATCATACATCTGAGCACCGAGTAAGCCAAAATGGCTCTGGCACTTGCAAATTTGCAAGAAATTGCACACTGTAATCAAGCTAGGATATCACACATGAATACACTTGAACTCTGGCAAGTGTAGCAATTAGAATAGAGGCACAGAATAGGAATTCAGAAAGAATAGCAAGTACAAGCAGGGCAGTAGCAGCACAGCCAGCAAGCATGGCAGTAGCAGCACAGCAAGCAAGCATGGCAGTAGCAGCACAGCAAGCAGCATACGCATGGCAGCAGAGTTCGGCACAGCTTAGGCACAAGGAACAGTAGGTGGTGGCCAGAGATAGCTTAGAAGGAAAGGAGAAGAGGAAGAACAAGCAGTAGAGCAGTAGGGAGGCGGCGAGAGCTTACCAATTAGACGGAGAAGGACACGGCCATGGCGGCATGGCGGCACACGCCGGGCGAACGGTGGCGCCAGGCCATGGCCAAGCCAAGTCAGTTCGTCGCCAGGCGCAGGAGCCCAACATCACCAAAGCGTGGCACACGGCCACGCCACGCCACCAGGAACAACGGCGGCGACGAGGTCGCCGTGGATCACCCGACCAGGCCGCAGAGACGTTGGGGAAGAACGGTAGCGGCGAGGAAAATCGGATCGACGCGGATCAATCGGAGCGCCATCGAACGGCGGTTCGATTGATACCAACCTCACCGGCGGGGATGGCCGGTGGCGGCCGGAGTAATTCGGTGAAGGGGGCGGCGACGCGAGGATCGCCAGGGCCCGAAGGGGTTAGGGTTCGCGAGCGCGTGGGGAAGAAGGGGCGAGTGGGCCGACCGAGCCCAAGTGTGGCTCGGGTTAGGGTTAACCCACTGGGCCACCCCGACAGGTGGGCCCAGGGGTAAATATGTCATTTCACATTTTCAAATAAATCAGAAACTTTGAAAATTAATAGAAAATGATTCAAGGCTCTAAAAAAATAAATAAAAATATGAAAACAACTCAGCATAAAATCCTCTCTCATAATAAAATACAAAAGGGAATTTTTGAAGACAACTAAGAATATGTCTTAATTTGATGATTTAAATAATCATTTAAATCACACATATTATTTTCAATAATGAAAATAAGTCCATTAATGTATTTGGACTTTAAAAACACCTTGCCAACATTTCAAGGTTGTATTTACCCTAAATAGAGTATCTCCAAATCAATCTTAGTATTAACCTCTTACATAAAATAATAATGTCATCGGAAGGGGGGAAAAAACCCTAAAACTGGAATCATGCATAATTGCCTCTTTAACCATTGCCCTTATCGGACAATGATGCTATTTTTCAGAGACAGAGGACAAGGGTCAGTCCACACCATCCAACTGCAAAACTTTGCAGTGTTCAGGCAAGTTCATCACTTGCTCATGTCATTTGAGTATTTCTATCAAATTACTTACAAAGTACTATGGTTATCACTATTGCATAAAAACCAAAACCACTATTTTCATAACTATGAATATGACTATGTGGTTGGCAATGGAACCATGGAATGTGTTGATATGGTGGAGGTTCCATTGCAAGGGTTTATATCCATCTAGGATTAAACAACAAATGTCGACAGTGATTCTTGTGCCGTAATAACCGTGTTAACCATAAGATCTGAAATGGGACGGACTAGTCAATCGTATTTCCACCTCTTGTACATCAACGGATGCGCTTACCGTAGCAGTTGTATCTTGCGGAGCAACTTGTGGGTGGGGATCCCACTCTAAGTCCCCACGGTTATGCTGTGCATACCGTAGCGGTTGCGGCTTGCGGAACAACTTGAGGGTGGGGATCCCACTCTAATTCCCCACGGTAATGTGGTCTATGATGGGTTGCAGCTACCGGCGAAGGAGTTTGGTTCGATCCTAGACTGTTGTCGTGGTCGGGGTCCGTCCTTAAGTGGTGTAAGTGGACCGACGAGGACCCAAGGTCGGGGTTTGCAACAAAGGGTGCGTGTGCGAGGTAGCGGAGGAATATGATTGGCTATGACCTTATACCGGGCCTCACACCATAGGAAGTGTGGACGGGAAAGCTGCCCGGTTGGCACCAAGGATAAGATCTCTTATGGGTAAATCAACACACCTCTGCAGAGTGTAAAGAACCGTGACCTGTCACTCCCTGTTCCGGGATATGGAACTATGAACGCGGCCGGAAAGGAGCTCCATGAAGTTCTAGTAAACCGGTGAAGGCTGACGGACATAGCTCTTTGAAATAAAAGCAATCTCTTGAAGAAATGTTTATCAAAACCTGCATTGGTATTAGACTTTCTGGTCTAATATCGTAGCTAGTGCATTAAACACCTCTTATCTATAATGAAATTGTTGAGTACGCTCGTACTCATCCCACTCTTAAATCCCTTGCTTAGATTGTCTGAATCGTCTGGAGGAGGACTACGACAGCCCTGAAGGAGCCGAGATCATCGGCTATGAAGAACCAGACCTCTCTAGAGGTATTGAAGGCGTAGACTACCTTATAGTCTATGGAACCGGGGAGGCTTCCGGAGGAGATCAAGCCTAGAAGCATCGAGTAGTAGTAGTAGCCGAGCAGCGCGAACTCTTAATACTTAGCTGCTCTAGAGAATAAATGTATAACTTAGTGAAACTTCTATATTGTAAGTTAAGTTGGGTTCGCCTCGAACCCAGGAGTATCCCTCTTAGGACCCAAGAGGAGCTCCGAGACGATATGTGTATTATGCTTGTAATAATAAATGAATGAGTTATGGACCTGCTATGTTCTGTTGTACTACTCTGAGGGATGTAATATTTGCGGAATGGTACTTCGTGAATGTTATATCAACGACTGGCATACTACAACATGCAGTGGTATGCAGGGTCACCACAGAGTCCCACCCGATCCAACAATCTTCGGGCATGAATCGCCCAGTGAAGTTCGCCGGTGGAGCCTTCCGGAACCCAACACTCCAGCCAGGTCATAGGGACAGTCATCCGGCAGATCATCATCTTGGCGTGGTTTGAAAGCTGAGGACCGCCACCTTTATTCAATCGGAGCTAGTAGCCTCCACGCCACCCGCTAGCACCCTATTGGATTTGCCGCTAAAAACCTCACTGGCCAGGCCAGTCGAGAAAGAAGACGGTAGAACAGGGCAATCTTCCGCGAGATTTGACTGAACCGCGTAGTGAAGAGGAACCCCCGCCGTCGGTCAACCGGTCAACGCATCATCATGAAAGACCTCCTCCACCACCTGTGTTCCACATGTGCCGCCCCATGTATGGCCCGCCTGACCACTGGAGCTCACCCGCCCTCACCCCCTCCCCATATTTGACAAGTTGGACATGGGCAGCACCATTGACGAAGATTGTGGAAAGTAGATCAAGGGGTGGCTCGCTAGAGTGGGGGAGGGCCTCCGGAGTCATCACGTGTGAGGCGAAGATGCATGGTTTTCCAAATGGAAATAAAAACCCTGAACTAACTAATGCTACTACTTCTTCTTATTCTTCCATTTTCGTTTCCATTGCTTTGTTTGCCAGCAAATATATTGAAAAACCGAAAGTACAGATGAGAGCCCTAGAGGGCACCACCTTGACTTTGAACCCGGACTGCATCTCCTGGAGCCTAGAACCTTAGGGCATGTTCTCGGTGAGATCCTTGTATCGCAAACTCTGCCATGGCACTGAGATGAAGCATTACATCGAACCGTGGAAGATTTCGATCCCACTTAAAGTTCGGGTGTTCCTGTGACAGCTTATTCGTAAAAGACTACCCGCTAATGGCAACATTCACCATTGGCATGGTCCCTCCACTAGACGATACGCGTTGTGTGATGATTACGAGGATATTGATCGTGTGTTCTCCATTCACCCCTTTCCAGGTTTATTTTGAACGCAGTTAGGGAACTATTGGGTTGCTTCTAGTACCCCGCATGTTTTGTAGATATCTCTAGAATCCTCCACATATGCGTAGGTCAGACCAAGTGCGTGTTCTGGATTTTTTGCACTGCTTTATGCTTGACCCTTTGGAATATTCAAATTGAAGGGATTTTTCCTTCCCAACCCGCTGATGCAGTATATAAAATATCAATGTACTTGCAGGTGTGGATATTAGTAGCTAAGAGACCAATGGCTAAGAGACAGAACCGGGAGATGGTGGAGCTGACGATCTGCGGGATTCGAGTGCTTCACACCACTGTTCGAGATGCTCCGCCTTAGGAATTCTCTTGTATCTTACACAGTTTCGGTTTCTCCCTGTAGGGTGCCTTGCGTTGGGCCGCAAACTAGATGTTCGTACTATGTTCTTTCATATTCTTGTATCCGGGTTTTGGATCTTTCTTTAGCTTATGTTGTAAGATTGTGGTTTGTATGTGGACTCTGTTCGTTGGGCTTCATTAACTTAAACCCCGGTTCTTCTCGAGCCTCCTGTCTAAAAAAGACAAGCGAATGTCATCATCCACACACATGAGATTTTGTATGTGCTCAGATTCTCGCTCATAGTAATTTTGTTACACGAAAATTGAACTTCCCTCGTGGATTCACTTTGTTGTAGCACCATCTAGCTAGCTTTACATACTATTGAGAACTAACTTGTGTGATCAGGGGGAACCCAGTGGATCCTCCTTGGTTGATGCCCGATCTTTCACAGTGAGAACCTGGGGTAGAGAATCCTCCCAACAACGCGATGAACGCAGCCTGGAGAAGAGGGAACGAATCCAGCAAGCAACAGATCGATGAACGATACGCCTCAAACCAAGAGCTAGACAATCCTTGATGAACACAAGAACCTTCGCAGCGGATATAATAGATAACGGCAGCGCCGTACCCCCGGAGGAATGATACACGTGATCACACGCAATAGGGAAACCCTAATCTTTTAGACTAAACTTGTTCTGTCCTAAACCCTAGCTGTGCCATCTCCTTATATGAGAGGGAGAGCACCCCCTTATTAGGCCTAACCTAGTTCGACTTGGACAGGCCCAAGTCAAACAGACTCTATTAAAACCCTAGATGGCCCACAGCATGACATGGCTACATTATTATCTCCTAGTAACAAGATTATAATAAACTACTGGTACAACCTTAGACCCAAAAATCATATAAATGGTTGTCCTAAAGTACCAGGCCCGGATATCCATATCATTGTGGCACTGCCAACTCACCAGAGTTCAAATCTCAGGTTTAACATTTTGGTATCTTATAAAGGAGAAATATTTTTCAGTTAGACGTGACATTCCTGTCGACAGCAAGGCGTCTGTAGTGACTTCGTCAATCTCAAAACCCGTTGGTTCATCAGTTCTTGGACTCATTTTTCGAAAGTGCTCATATGCATAAGGGGTGTATATTCATAGGGGTGAATTATGTACGTATGTGTGAGCATCTATGTTTGTACTGTGTTTCGCCAAAAAAACATTACCGATGAGATTAAAATAATATTTCCTTTATCTTTTTTTTAATTAAGAACACAAGATAAAGAGCAGCAAGCCGCCTCATTAAAAACCTTCCAGCCCCCTTCGGTACCCTGGTAAGGAAAAGAGTGCGTAAGAAACTTGCTGCCATGAGAGTTTACATAGTGTTCCTTAATCTATTCCAGGCTTTCTTTGTAAGTTGGGAACTGTTAAATAATAAATTTTAAAATATTTTTTCTTTCACTGAAAAAGCATATCCATACGAGTCATGACAACTTAGGTAAATCTTTCGGATCATAGAGAACGTGTTTCTCCTTCCTTCCGTTTAGAAATGAGAAGTCGGAACTAGGGATGGCACCCGCAGGGTATGGGTACGGGTAGAGCCATCCCATACCCGTACCCATTGCGTTAAATCTTACCCGTCACCCGTACCTATACCCATCAATGGGTACAAGTTTTTTCCATACCCGTCACCCGACAGGGTAAATGGGTACCCGCGGGTAAAAAATTCCAATGCTTACAACACATCAAATTGATCAAAAAATATGATAGAATGTGAACACCTATCCTAAATAGGGGTCTAATCCTCACTAACCTACTAGAGAATGTGAGACCGGAAAACATGAGGTTCAGCCTAGCAACGTGAAGGCGGGATTATGGGAAATTAAGTAGTTTACAATATCACAATGACCCACTAGTTAAGTTTAGATGGGTAAATGGGTATGTGGGTATGGGTTCTACCATCCCATACCCGTACCCGCTCTATCCGATGGGTATGGTATTTTTCCATTTACAAACCCATGGGTAATATTTTATCCCATACCCGTACTCTTATTGGGTTTTTACCCAACGGGTACGCGGGTCATGGGTACCCATTTCCATTCCTAGTCGGAACATCAGCACAGAAAGGCGTACGAGTTTCAGATTACTCCCCCCGTTCGTTTACAGGGCCTATGTGTATCCCAAAATCATCAATTTGACTAATATACTATAAGATTTACACTATAAAAAGTATATCACTAAAAAATACAACATCTAAATTTTCTAATGATATATATTTTATACTATATATCTTGTGTTATGTTAGTTAAATTGATGACCTAGGGATACGCATAGGAACTGTAAACCCATAATTCCCAAAAGAGAAATCGTAAATCAAATTAATCTCATGTACTCCTAGGTTTTGTAAAACAAATTGCATATCAGAATTTCATCGGTTTTGTAAAGCTACTGGTTCAGCTCCTCGGGGACCTTTGGTTCGGAGCCTTCAGTTCCTTCTTGCACCTTGTGCTGTTGCTGCTCGCTTTCGGCTGCGGCCTCGCGCGCCTTCCGCGACCGCAACAGCATGGCGAGCGTGGCCGGCGTCACGTACGGCAGCGTTGCAGCGACCTGCTGCGACACCTGGTTTGTCCCTGCCATCGACGTCGTCACACGTCCAGAGTCGAATCCAATCACCGAAGGCAGCTGCAGCTGCGATGAACTGCCCCGCTGCTGCATATGCGCGCTCATGCCGGCGAGCATGTACGCTCGACCCGAGCGCGCGTAGCTCTGCCGGCTCGACACGCGCCTGCTCATGTCCCGCAGCTCCATCTCCAGCGCGGCAATCATAGCGTCGCCGCCTCGTGCTGCATCCGACAGCGCTACCGCTCGCCGGCGGTTCTCGAGTATCTCCACCGCCTCCTGGTGCGCGCCCCGCTCTGCTCCCGCCCTCGCCGCCGCAATGTCCTCGGTGGCCTCTACCCGGACGTGTTCCCGCTCCACCTCCACCGACCGTGCCACGTCTGCCGCGTGCTCCGGCCTCGCCACCACCGTGTCCTCGGCCGTCACGTTGATGTCCTCGCCGGCGGCCGCGTCTCGGTAGGCGCAGGTAACTTTGAGAAGAGTTGTGGCATCACCGTCTGTTTCTTCAGCTCTCGGTATGACCAAGAACAGCAAGAAACGCCTCTCCTCGTCGGCGTATAGTTCACCCGCTACAATCGACGCAGCGAGGAGCACGACGCTGAAGACGCCGCCGTTCCTGTACCGGCGCTCGTCGAGCACCATGGCGGCCGTGCGGAGCCCCTCGGCGATGTTGGTGCCGGGGCGCGCCGTGAGGGACTCCACGGCGCGCGCACAGAGCGCCTTCCCGGCGTCCGACATGCGCGCGAGCCTGGTCACGCGGCGTGCCCTGGAGGAGAAGGACACGATGCAGAGGCGGTCGTCGGGGCCGAGGATGTCGATGACGAACCGCATCGCCTGCTTCAGCAGCGCCAGCTTCCTCCCGTGCATGCTGCTGCTGACGTCCACCACAATCACGAGGTCGAGCGGCGCGCGTGGCGCCGGACCGTCGCCTGCCGCGTCAGTGCCGGGAGCCTTGAGGTGCACGAGCACGGCGAAGTTGTCGCGAGCCGAGTCTCTGGCGACGGCCTTGTAGTCGGTGTGCGTCTTGACAACCACTGCCCCGTTGTATGATGTTCCTGATGGCCGCCGGTCATCAGCCGAGGCCCCAGCGGCCAGCCCCACCTGCTCGTCATCGTCGAAGATGACCGGATCTGCTGGCTGGATGGGTAGTCGCCGATGCTGCTGCGGCGGCTGCACGACATCCACGGGTGGCATTGGGTCCGCCGGTCGCACGAATGGCAGCTCGCGCCAGTGCGCGTTGCAGAGCGGGCAGAGCTGCTGTCCGTGCGCGACGCTGGCGGAGATGCAGTGGAAGTGGAACGTGTGGGAGCACTCGGCCGTGAAGATGGCCTGCCCCCCGCCGGCGCCGATGCCGCCGAGGCAGATAGCGCAAGGATTCTTCTGGACAGAAAGCAAATCTGGCTGAGAAAACAGTGGGCAACCGTACCAGGATCAATCCATGTCGAATGAGCACACTGTGTGCAGACACAAATTTGACAAAAGAAGTGCGAAATTAGACGGAGGATTCAGTCACCTGGTCAAGGCCCTCCATCCCTGACTGGAAGCTACCAAGCCAATTAACAAAACTAGTGGTTGGGGCGCCCCATGGGGCGCCTCCTCGCCGGTCAGGGGCAACCCAATCTGAATATTGTGATGGTCAACTAACACAAACTTATAGTAAAATATAGTACTATCGTGTTGGTCACTTGGATAAATGAAACATGGGGACATAAAAATAGTTGTAATTGCATTTATATAGGATCCAAGATTACATCAGAGCACAGATACATGCATCTCGCATACTTGTAAGAAGGTAGTCCCACCGATGTGGAATATAATACATTATTACAAATGGTAGATCCACACAATCATACAATCTGAACAAATATTAGGGAATTTGACCAATGCATGGTTCGATCCTTAGCTCAATATCTGTAAACCAAAAAAACAGTGGGCAAACTAACCTTAGTGAGAACTTCGAAATTACATACCTAACTTGTTTTTACATGCCCTAGAAAAATAATAGATTTTGTAGCAAAAAGGAATATACAGTATATTGTCCATAAAGGAAATTCAATTGACTCACAGGAAAGGTTATCTTCTTGTTATATACAATATTTTGATTAGCAAGAGTTACATATATCTTCACAGATCCTTGATATATACATTAACCTGATTAGCAGGAGCTACATATATATTCTGAGAATGATGGCAGTGAGAGAATATATATCACATCACATATTTGAATTAGTTAATTGAAGGGAAACTGTCAAGTTAATCTCCTTTATATCAAAAATTTCTGCCAACTATAAGAGAATATATATATATCACCTAAAGTAGGATGTTTACCTTGACTTTATCTGATGGGAGTCATCAATTGACCTTGGTGCTTTGCTTCGAATGTGATTTTTGAATTGATTGAAGATTTCTGGAAGCAAGTACAGCTTAACCCTGCACATCAAAGTAACCAATATAAAAGTAAATTTTAAAATGGATATCGAAAGAAGTGGCATGCTTCAAATTATTCAGGCACTGTTCCTTACATGGACTTTGAGTTCCTACGTTCTTATAGAGCTCATGTCTCCAAATATCATTAACTTGGCAAAATCTGTAAAACGACCAACATGAAAGATGTAAAGCTTATAAATTAACCAACAGAAGCAATAGTTTCCTCTCTCTAAAGAAGTGCATTAATAATCTACAGTTCAGAGATCAGGTGAAAATAATACACCCATTCAAGACTATAATAAGCGGAAATATCACTGAGCACTCAAGCATGACAAGATGGGGGAGATAAGGTACTTACTCACATGGCACATTTTCCACAAGCAAGCAACGACGAGCTGGTCAGAAGGACTGGGCAGAGAAGAGCAAATCTAGCGCCTCTCTAAGCTCCCTATACCCCTTGTACATCCGGAGGGCGACCTTACTAATGTATGGCACCCCATCAATCCTCACCTTCAGAAATAGCTTCTCAGCCTTCTTGGCTGCTACTGCTGCATGGAAGGTGTTCCTCCTGTCCTGTATGCCCTCACCAATGGCCACCCTATGCGCTGAAATCAATTAACCATTTGTTAGCTCAAATATCTCATGCTTCGCAGGCAATTGCTGTGTACTGCAGAGATGCTTCAGCGTGTGTCAGTGGCTGCTTGGCGGCGGTGCTGTCCTGATTGTGGTCCATGGCAGTTAGCCTAGTCCTCGTGGCCTTGCTCCGGTTGTTTTCCAGTATGCAGTTTGCCTCGCTCCGACTGTCGTCTAGCATGTATGCCAACCATCATCCATAACCAAGGTGTGAGTGATACCATCCAATCACACTTTCCAACCTTCCAGCCTATCCAACTGAAGAATGAATGCAAGTTTGTTATATCGATTACTTTTCATTAACAACAAAACCACAAGTAAATATCTAGTCACATATCTCAGTGGAAGCATTCTACAAATGATCAATCCCCAATGTAACCTTTATTTAGATCCATGATTTCCAACAGTATATTAAATAGGTAAAACTGAACAATCATGTATGTATACTGTATCTATAGAGTCAACAATATAGGCAAACAGAGATTGAATTCAGAGAAAGATATACATAAATTTGATGGAGACAGGAAATACGAAGTATGGAACCAGTGGGCATTGTGAGGAACTCACCCTGCTTGTGAGAAACTCATATTCATGAACAATATGAAAAAATGCTACACAAAATGCTAATTTATGTAGAACATGAACCATTGTACCTATAATCCTACACAAAATGCTACGACACCAGTAGTTAATTCACACTGCTTGTGAGAAACTCATATTCATGAAGAACCACTATATTGCTGATCTGCAGAATAACCACTTCTATATTCAACTATATATGTAACTTGAGAAGAGAAAACGCTAGTGATATTTAGTACGTAATCTTAGCACTTAAAAACTAATAATCCAAAATAAATTAGAATACATGTAAAACTTCTAGGACCCAGACTATAGCGACTGGTAAGATCTCAGCTTACACTGTCAAGTGCATATATCTGCCGGGTATAAGTTTGTCAGTCATTCAAGATACAAGAAGACCAAAATGGAGCTACAATTTGGTGCACAAACAAAATGGTAACCAGGCTAAGCGTCCAACTTGAGCCATACAACACGATGGAGCAAAATTGTACCTACAAGTAAGCCATGAGAAACCCCGCAGCCTGGAACAACTCAAGCTGCCAAAAAAGATATTTGCCCAAGAAGTCTACTGGGTTTTTTTGAAAGCCATCTTTAGATAATAAGACCCTTCAGCTACTGTAGCCATGGTCAACACTATGCAGACTGGCTGAACCACAGGGAACCGAAGAAACTAACCCAACCAAAGGATCAACATAATCTCGTAAAAAGAATCACCATATAGGATAAAAAGACGTATCATTTCCGAAACAACAATTTTTATTCATATGCCCATGATTCTAACCAACAACACGATATTTACCTAACCATTCGAACCATTCTGTATGTACAGATCACTTCTAACCATCAGTAGCGCTCAAGAGTAGGACTACCAAACAAGCCAATTATCTCAAAAAGAGGAAAAGATGGTGCTTAATTGACACGGAATGCATCAACCTTGAATTTATTTCTATGAGAAATGGCAAGTGGTAATAGAGGAAAATCCCGCACGAAGGAAACTATGTGTTATGGGAAAACACGAACATACCAGTACCACACCAGAACATGATGGTTCAAGAAATCAAGAGCAACTATAGGAACAATGATAACTACATGAAGCATATTTCAATAAGCCAGAAACTTGATGGTGATGCATAATATCATCGACTGATTGTTACAACCAATTAAAACCAAATAAATGATGAGCACCTCACCCATCAAGCATAACCATAGCCAGAAGTAATAGCATACTAATGGTAATCATAGAAAGTGCTTATTTTGAGGGGAAGAAACTCACTTTGGAATCACGGGATAATTTTGGTTTTAGCTTCTGTGAACAATGCCTACATCTTCATGGACAACCAATACACTAATATCTAAACAGAGTGCGCCATGGATATAATATCGTAAGTTGGTGACATATACATACGGAATTTAACATCATCTGGAAATGAGACCTAACCTGTCAAAGTTTTGTCGTAAACCTGTGAAGCCATTCTTTCTCTAGCACATACCTATAAAGTGGGACTTTAAGTTACCACATTATTCATTATTCAACTAACAAAGGGAATAGTTGTAGAAGTATTAGTGAATACATGCCTGATGGAAGTTGCTTACAGGTCATGACCAAGCATTTCAAAATACACAAATGCTCTTGCCGTGAAAAAACCTCTATACAATGGGGTGTTGTTGAGCAGGATCCAATTTGTCATCATCTAGCTGTAACTGCAAATACATGAAGCCAGTTTTGGATACCAATTTTCAAATGCATCGACCCAGATAACTAAATGCTAAATAGGCTACTGTACCGTGCCCAATAAGAGCTCCATGATAGCCTGTTGAATGAAGGCACACTGTTTATTATAGTAATAACATGTAGCTTGAGCAAAATAAATGCTAGATCTGCTGATTGTTCCTCCTTGCTCCACCTGCAGTAACTAAAGATCAGTGACAGAAGGAAAAGGAAAAAGATAAAACATACATCTGTTTATCAATTTAGTAGCTTTATTATTATATACGATGTTATGCGCAGGCAAACACCATACCACATGTTAAAAAATCAGATTGTCATGGCAGGCCTGATTGTCATGTAGGTCATCTCAACCTTTTATAGAAATTAACTTCAGTTAGCTGTATTCCATAGCTAATGAGTAAAAAACAGCAAAGAACGGAAATGAGGGCAGAAATCTACCTTGTTTTCATGGGTTGGAGCTGCAGCGGCCCGGTCAAGTACATGAACCAGCAGCAGTTGCCGAAGCAGTGGTTGGAGCGGCGGCACGGGTCATGGGATGGAGCATGTTCTCTCCGCCGGTCGTTCTCTAAGTTCGGTCGCGTCCTTCTTCCCTGTTCAAGAAAAAGCTATGAGGGGAGAAGGAGCAGGGAGAGGTCATCAGTGGGAGGAGACGGACGGCGTTGACCAAGAGGGGCGACGGTAGGGTTTGAGTAGCTGGAGAGAGGGAGAGGAGAGAGTGCCTACATGTCCGGCCGCCGTCGCCGTCGATGTCGAGCTACCGCTGCCTCTAGAGCTCCGTCCGCCAATGACCATGCCGGGCGTAGCACCTCCCGCATCAGACCGCGTGGGGAAGAGGAGCGCGTGGGGAGCCGCCGCCGCCAAAAAATGTGATGCGAGAGGGTAGGGTTTCGGAGGATGCGAGGGCTGTGTGAGAGAAACAAGAGCGACACGTTTTCCGCCAGACGGGGCCCACCTTTCGCCAGACGGTGGAGACCAAGCGAGGCCCAGTCGACGCGCCCCAGGTGACTATCGTGGAGCGCCCAGGCATAGGGCAAACACCCACGCACTTGCTTGTTCTCAATGAAAACCTGTGACAAAACCTAAGCCGGATGCTTCATCTGAAAGGGAAGAACAACACAGATGGATATATTATTATATTGTAAGTAATGGTCGCCACCAATGCTGACCCCGACAGCTCGAATCAAGTGCTGCTTAAACAATATTAACTGAATTTTGTGGAACCGTAGTCTGGCTTCTTTCATTTCTCCGTTGCATTTTCTTCCTCGGATTAAGTCATTTTTCGGCCAACGCGTACACCGACACTTGTCATGGGCTGTCCGTCCCAACGGAAGGCCACTGACTTCGTTCAGGAATGGAGAACGGCAGGGATGGATGATCAAGGAAATCTGTTTTGTCCACGTGACTTCCTTGTGCAGATGACTTCGAATGACTTGTCAGGTTAGCTAACAATAGTTCCAAAAAAAAAAAGATTTGTTGAGCAGAGATGATGAAATATGAACCTGGTTCAATTTACAGAGAACAATCCAACGTGTTCCCATACTTGGAATTGTAATTAGCAGAGGGAAATGTGTCTCAGCATGTGTAACATGCGTGGTGGAAGAACTACTCATAGTAGGAGACTAGGAGTAACACAAAAAAGTAAATATCACACATGACGTTTTAGTAACATGGCATGACAATAAATAAATAAAGAGATTGCCGTGATAACTAGTTATATTACCATAACATCACACACCTCGCAGCAAGATAAGTCTACAACATAGTAAATGATACAATACATAAAACCACATAAAACTAGTAACATAAACTAGAAATGTATGCATCTTACTAGTCTTGATGGCCTCGATGGGTTTTGTCCTAGTTTTACTATGTCAATTGTATGCAGCTGGACGAGCGCTAGTAGTCATGATGTTATGAGTACACAAATTTGTCGAATCTCGATAATTAATCTTCAAGTCATGTGGCTAATTGCTCTGTATGATCTAAGTGCCTCACATGTTTCTAAAAATCTGTATCAGAGCGGGTTCCGAGGATAATCCAAATTTAATGCAGGTGGTTGTTAGAATCGTGATTTTGAATGAGATCGGAACTCTATAGTAGGATTGTAAATTGTAGGATCTTAACTTCTAGAATTGTAAAATCTAAGATTCTACTAAGCCGAATCGTTTAATCGTTTCACTGAATTTGGGTTGTCAAGTTGTAGAATCGCATAGTAGAATCATGATTCTGACAACTATGGGTGGTGGTGTGGCCTAGGCTGTCCAGCGGGACAGGATGCGCATTAGCTATTTGCACTACCGCTGCTTTTTTTCTCGCTCTAGTTTTTAGTTTGCAGGATGTGGGATTATTACACAAGTGTTTTAGGGTTTGTGGCACACCTCCACGTGGGGTGACCTATGCATTATATATAGGTACATCATAGTGTACAATACAAATACAGGTGGGACTACAATATATGTGCAAAGACCCAGTATATACAGAGTATAACACCCTCTCTCAATATCAACCGTGCTCTCAAGAATTCAGCAGGTTGAGATTGCACCGATAGCCTTCAAACTGAGGTAGGGATGAGGTTTAGCGGCTTCGTGAAGATGTCAGCAAGTTGATCCTTCGAATGGATGAACTTGATAAGAAGCAGCTTCTGAGCAACGCGTTCTCTCACAAAGTGATAGTCAACCTCGATGTGTTTCGCTCGGGCATGGAATACTGGATTTGAAGATAGATACATAACACCGATGTTATCACACCAAAAGATTGGCGGGTGCTCCTGAGAGATCCCCAACTCTCGGAGCAAAGACTGTATCGATCTCAGCTGTGACATCGGAATCTGCTTTGTACTCACCTTCAGTGCTACTGCGGGACATTGTCGCTTGTTTTCAAGCACTCCAGGCGATCAAGTTAGGACCAATGAACACTGCATATCCCCCGTTAACCATCTATCATCCAGACTACCAACCTAGTCTGCATCAGAGAACGCAGATAGGACTCAAAAAGGCGTCGGCTGCAGATGCAAGCCATATGAAGGTGTCAACCAAAAGTAACGCGGGATGCGCTTAATAGCAGTCTAGTGAGAATCTTGAGGTGTATGGAGAAACTGACAGACACGGTTGACAACATAGGAAATATCGGGACGAGTGATAGTCAAGTACTGCAGACCACCAACAACACTGTGGTACTCGGTGGCATCATCAGCAGAAAGAAGAGCACCATCGAGAGCAAATAGTATGTCAGTAGAGGATATAGGTGTAGTAGCAGTCTTGCACTTTAGCATACCATAACGTCGAAAAAGATCTAGAGAGTACTTTGTTGAGTGAGAGTCCAAGATTGTATCCAAATGATCTCAGTTGTGGCATTGGCAATTTCTTTGTACTCGGCTTCAATGCTACTGCGGGACATTATCACTTATTTTCGAGCACTCCAGGCGATCAAGTTAGGACCAAGGAACACTGCATATCCCCCCGTTGATCGGCTGTCATCCGGACTACTAGCCCAAACTGCATCAGAGAAGCAGATAGGACTCCATAAGGCGCCGACTGCAGATGCAAGCCATATGAAAGTGTCAACCGAAAATAGCGTAGGATACGGTTAACATTAGTCCAGTGAGAATCTCAAGGTGCATGGAGAAACTGACATACACGGTTGATAGCATAGGAAACATCAGGACAAGTGGTAGTCAAAAACTGTAGACCATCAACAACAGTGCGGTACTCGGTGGCATCATCAGCAGAAAGAAGAGTACAAATCAAGAGCAGATAGTCTATCCGTAGAGGTCATGGGTGTAGTAGCAGTCTTGCACTTGAGCATACTAGAACATCGAAGAAGATCCGGAGAGTACTTCTGCTGAGTGAGAGTCAAACCAAGGAAGTAATGCAGCTTGCCAAGATCTTTAACAACAAAATCACCACTCAAAACAGAAACTAGACCAGCAGATACATAAGGAACGGTGAGGTGTCAGCCGTAGAGGGACCAAAACCATGAGTGTAGGATAACGTTGCATAGAAAACAAAAAATTTCCTACCGCGAACACGCAATCCAAGCCAAGATGCAATCTAGAAGATGGGAGCAACGAGGAGATAAACGAGACTAACCCTTGAAGAGATTCCAAAGCCTACAAGAGGAGGCTCTTGTTGCTGCGGTAGACGTTCACTTGCTGCTTGCAAAAGCGCGTAGAAGATCTTGATCACGATCGCTTCCGGCGCCACGAACGGGCAGCACCTCCGTACTCGGTCACACGTTCGGTTGTTGATGAAGACGACGTCCACCTCCCCGTTCCAGCGGGCAGCGGAAGTAGTAGCTCCTCTTGAATCCGACAGCACGACGGCGTGGTGTCGGTGGTGGTGGAGAAATCCGGCGGAGCTTCGCTTAAGCGTGCGGGATGTGGTGGAGGAGAGAGACCGCTAGGGTTTGGGGAGAGAGGGGGTTGGGCGCCGGCCCTCTAAGGGGTGCGGCCAAGGCTGAGACTTGAAGTGGTCAGCCCCCTCTCCTATGCCCCTCATTATATAGGTGGAAGCCCCAAGAGTTCTAGTCCAAGTCTTCGAATAAGACCCCAACACTAAAACCTCCCATATGTGAGAAACCTACTCAAGGAGGGAGTCCTACCCAAGGTGGGACTCCCACCTTTCCTTGAGGTGGGTTGGCCGGCCACCCTAGGGGAGTCCACCTTGGACTCCTCCCCCTTAGGGTTGGCTGGCCATGCAAGGTGGAGTCCCTCCGGGACTCTACTTTCCATGGTGATTTCTTTCGGACTTTTCTAGAACCTTCTAGAACCTGCCATAAATGCACCGGATCATTTCCAAACTTGGAATATGACTTCCTATATATGAATCTTATTCTCCGGACCATTCCGGAACTCCTCGTGATGTCCGGGATCTCATCCGGGACTCCGAACAAATATTCGAACTCCATTCCATATTCAAGTTCTACCATTTCAACATCCAACTTTAAGTGTGTCACCCTACGGTTCGTGAACTATGCGGACATGGTTGAGTACTCACTCCGACCAATAACCAATAGCGGGATCTGGAGATCCATAATGGCTCCCACATATTCAACGATGACTTCAGTGATCGAATGAACCATTCACATACGATACCAATTCCCTTTGTCACGCGATATTTTACTTGTTCGAGGTTTGATCATCGGTATCACTCGATACCTTGTTCAACCTCGTCTCCTGACAAGTACTCTTTACTCGTACCGTGGTATGTGGTCTCTTATGAACTTATTCATATGCTTGCAAGACATTAGATGACATTCCACCGAGAGGGCCCAGAGTATATCTATCCGTCATCGGGATGGACAAATCCCACTGTTGATCCATATGCCTCAACTCATACTTTCCGGATACTTAATCCCACCTTTATAACCACCCATTTACGCAGTGGCGTTTGGTGTAATCAAAATACCTTTCCGGCATAAGCGATTTACATGATCTCATGGTCATAAGGACTAGGTAACTATGTAACGAAAGCTTATAGCAAATAACTTAATGACGTGATCTTATGCTATGCTTTAATTGGGTGTGTCCATTACATCATTCATACAATGATATAACCTTGTTATTAATAACATCCAATGTTCATGATTATGAAACTAATCATCCATTAATCAACAAGCTAGTTAAGAGGCATACTAGGGACTCTTTGTTGTTTACATATCACACATGTATCAATGTTTCGGTTAATACAATTATAGCATGATATATAAACATTTATCATAAACATAAAGATATATAATAACCACTTTTATTATTGTCTCTTGGGCATATCTCCTTCAGTCTCCCACTTGCACTAGAGTCAATAATCTAGTTTACATTTGTAAAGATATAACACCTTGGCCTTCTGGTGCTTTATCATGTTTTGCTCACGGGAGAGGTTTTAGTCAACGGATCTGACACGCTCAGAAACGTATGTATTTTGTAATTCATTTGCGTCTTAACACATCACTCATTTCCAAATGAGTCGGCATTAAATATGTTTGGTCTTCTGGTGGAACCTTAATTCCGCGGTCTGAAATATGTCACTAATATTGTCACACACAATATAGCTTCAAAGTTCTGACTCTGTCGGAAATACACCAAGTTCTCAAAGAACCTCTTGACTTAACATCCTTTGTCATTGTCAAAACAATGACATACTCTGCCTTCTTTTGTAGATTCCGTCACAATATTTAGAACTCTTCTAAATCTAGCATAGACAACTTCTAGCTCATTGTGCTACCTTTTAAACAACACTTAGTCTAATTTGAGATTGAAATTATATTTTATATGTGAAAAAACCAATATCGGTGTAACACCTTACAGCGATTTGTTTGTCATTTCTTCATACAAAAATATATATATATCCTTAGTTCTTCTAAAGTACTCAAGGATATTCTTACTGTCGTCCAATGATCATCATATGAATCATTCTGGTATATGCTCATAACACTTTATAGCACATGATATCTGATTGTGTACATATTATTCGTGATCTATAATCACTCATGTGTTTTTACTCATTGAGTGTCAGATACACTCAAGTCTTGTTAAACCTTCACATGACAAGAACATTTTCTTAACATTTCTATATTGAACTACTTCAATATCCATTCTATGTACTTTGACTTAAACTTATTATGTGTTTCAATCTATCTTCATAGATTTTGACACTAAATATGTTTCAGTCCATATCCTTTCATTGAAGTTTAATTTTCAATGAAACCTTTTTAATCAAGTATATAATTACATCATTTATAACCAACTACGTGTCATCTACATAAGTATTATAAATATGTCTCAGCGCTCCCACTTAATTTCTTGCAAATGCAAGCCTCTTCATCGTCTCTGATGAAATCAAAAATTCTTTGACTATTTCATCTTGGTGAAGATTCCAACTCCGTGATACTCACTTTATCCAATTGAAGTTCGTATACCTATCTAGTATTCTACGGACTAGCAAAACAATTAGTTGTATCTTGTATACATACTTCTGTTAAGTAGTGTATTTTGCCATCCTACTAGCATATCTCATAAAAGAAATATGTAGTGATTACTAGAATAATCCACATAGACTATAAGTATTGCTACGGAAGATCTAATCTTATCGTAGTCAACTCTTTGAACTTTGTCGTAAACAATTTTTCGACAAGTCGAGCTTCTTTAAGGATATTTCATCCAAGTCTATAGATCCATTTACTTTCAAAAAGTATTCATCTATTATGGATTTCATGGCGTATGGCCATTTTAACGGAGTCAGGGCCCATCATAACTTCTTTGTTTGTAGTTGGTTTATCATTGTTCAAAATCAATCCTTTGTCCACAAATCATTTATTTGATCACAAAGTAAACCATACCTACAAGGTTCAATATGTACTTCGATCTCCATGGCTAAAACACTTTGTAGTCATGGGAGCCATGATCGTCGTGGCCGCTTCCGAAACCAATTTCGATGCTGCGCTACTCTGATCATTATGCTCAGGTTCATAAACCTTATCAAAATATATTGTCCTCCCACTCAAATACTTCACTAGAAACAATTTCTCGGAAATAAGAAACATTGACAAACACTTTTGTCTTTGTCTTGTGGGAAGAATTCCCAATTAAATCTCTGGGATAACCAACAAAGACATTCATCCGATTTTGGTTTGTAAACTCTTAGACCAAAATTTAAAGAAAGGACTATTAGGGTTTATACCCATTCCATAACTCGTATGGTGTCATTTCAACGGATCATGATGATGCTCTATTTAGTGTAAAAGCGGTAGTCACTAAAGCATAATCCACAAAAATATAATGGCATCATAATATTTTATCTCATCATTAATCCAACAAGGTTTGGATACATCTCTAGGATACTATATCATCATTATGATACTCCAAGAAATGTGAGTTGTAGAACAATTTCATGACTCTCTTAGATGTTCGCTAAAACTCGTAATTCAAATATTTTCACCATGATCTAATCATAGATATTTGACTTTTCTATTACGATGATTTCCACTTCATGCTGAAATTTATTTGAATCCATTCAAATGTTTCAAACTTCTTCCTTATTGAATATATCCACATATATACTCAATTCATTGTTGAAAGTTTTCATGAAGTAGAAGAATCTCCCGCACACAACTATGCCCAGTGAACCATATACATCATCATGTATTTTTCCACTAAGTTAGTTGCCCGTTCAACTCTTGGCCTATGAACGGTATTTTAATCATTCTCTTTAGAAAAGATTTGCAAGCGTCAAATGATTCAAAAATCAAATGACTCCAAAAATCCATTTACATGGAGTTCCTTCATGCGTTTCTTTCTAACATGACCTAAATGGCGGTTCCACAAATAAGTGGAATTCAAATCATTTGCCTTATGGCATTTTAGCGTCAGTGTTATGTATGTGTGTTTCACCATTAAGATTTATAATAACTTATCCATCGTACATGGAGTAATGTCATAATTTGAATAACTCATTGTTTTCATTTGACCAGAGCAAAATAACAATTATTAAGTTCTTTATTATAAATCCTAAGGGCTAGATGGAATGCCAATGACGAACATAATAACATTTTATTTTGTTCCAGACGTGCATTCTTATCATATTCCTTGTCAGTCACTTAGGCCATTGTATTCTTGTATTGCGTTGTTTTGTATGACACTTCATACCAACCAATATAGTACTAATACCCAAGAATTTCATAGTGTGACTTAACTAGGAATACAACCATAACATGTATATCATTTATATACACATGAGCTAGACTTTCTAGTCTTTTCTTTTCTTTTTGCCAAAATATCTTTTGCAGTTTCTCTTTTAGCTTTCCTCTTTATTCAGAATAACACATCAACTTCAATAACTTCTCGGTTTGTTGGTCAAACACCAATAACCTTGAGGTTCTTACTTTGAAGTTGATCATCATATGACAAGTGTTCCGGATTTCACTATTAGTAACCTTGTAATATGATGAACAATTTCACTCATAATTTTATCCATCAATTCATGACAACTTTCTGAGACCATGTCTGTACATGCTAGGCTCATAAAGTTTAACCTTAGTATTTGCATGTGCAAATCTGGCTTGTACCCGTTGTAAGCACACGTAGAATCTATAACACCCGATCATCACGTGATGCTTCGATACGACGAGTCTTAGCAACGTTGCATACTAAGGATGATAAATTCATGGATATGTGAATATCGTTAGTGCCCCAATAGTTGGAGGATTGGGACGCCTTGCGTCTTCAACCTTCGTACATTCCCATAAAACTTATGAGTTTATGTAGTCTCACCAAATTTATATTCTATCATCTTGCAATAAGGTCTTAGATATCACATATATCTCATACCTTGATTATTTCTGAAAACTAAATTTTCAGCTCCTTACTTTTCAAACAGATTTGAACTTCAAGTTTCACGGAGACAAGATAACTTTAGGTACTAATTGAAATCATAGCTCTTTGAATCAATAATGTGAGGTTTACTAAAAGTTTGCAATGGGACTTAATTAATTCTTGATTCTTTAATAATACGGTACCAATCCGTAAAGTTTCTTGTCAGATTTTAACAGTATTTCTATCTCAATAACAAGACTAGCGCATAGTAGTAAACGGATGCCAATACTACAAAATTAATTCAAAATACTACTCAGACTATGTTTATGATAATTAGTTCATGTTATAATCTAATTACTAATGAACTCCCACTTAATACAACATCCCTCATAGTTGTTAAGTGGTACACGATCCAAATTCACTACACCAAAAACCGATCATCACGTGAGATGATGTAGCTTCAATGGTGAACATCAACATGTTGATCATATCATCCATATGACTCGTGTTTAACCTTTCGGTTTCCGTTGTCCTGAGGCCATGTCTGTACATGCTAGGCTCGTCAAGCAAACCCAAGTATTCCGCGTGTGCAACATGGCTTACACCCGTTGTATGTGAATCGTTGAATCTATCACATCCGATCATCACGAGATGCTTCGAAACGACGAACTGTTACAACGGTGCATACGAGGGGGGAACACTTTATTATCTTGATATTAATGTGAGGGATCATCTTATAATGCTACCGTCGCGATCTAAGCAAAATAAGATGAATAAAGGATTAACATCACATGCAATTCATATGTGATATCCTTTTGTCTTTGCGCCTTTGATCTTCATCTCCAAAGCACGGACATGATCTCCATCATCAACGGGCATGATCTCCATCATCGTCGGCGTAGCGTCAAGGTTCATCGCGCCGTCTTCATGATTGTTCACCTCATGTAGCAACTATTACAACTACTTTGAAATACTACTCAACATGAAATTTAAAGACAACCATAAGGCTCCTGCCGGTTGCCACAATACAATAATGATCATCTCATACATATTCATCATCACATTATGGCCATATCACATCACCAAACCCTGCAAAAACAAGTTAGACGTCTCTAATTTGGTTTGCATATTTTACGTGGTTTAGGGTTTTCGAGAGAGATCTAATCTACCTACGAACATGAACCACAATGGTGATACTAATGTTGTCAATAGAAGAGTAAATTGAATCTTCACTATAGTAGGAGAGATAGACACCCGCAAAGCCTCTTATGCAATACAAGTTGCATGTCGAACGAGGAACAAGTCTGATGAACGCGGTCATGTAAAGTTAGTCCGGGCCGCTTCATCCCACTATGCCACAAAGATGCAAAGTACTCAAACTAAAGATAACAAGAGCATCAACGCCCACAAAACCATTGTGTTCTACTCGTGCAACCATCTATGCATAGACACGGCTCTGATACCACTGTAGGATAACGTTGCATAGAAAACAAAAAATTTCCTACCGCGAACACGCAATCCAAGCCAAGATGCAATCTAGAAGATGGGAGCAACGAGGAGATGAACGAGACTAACCCTTGAAAAGATTCCAAAGCCTAAAAGAGGAGGCTCTTGTTGCTGCGGTAGACGTTCACTTGCCGCTTGCAAAAGCGCGTAGAAGATCTTGATCACGATCGCTTCCGGCGCCACGAACGGGCAGCACCTCCGTACTCGGTCACACGTTCGGTTGTTGATGAAGACGACGTCCACCTCCCCGTTCCAGCGGGCAGCGGAAGTAGTAGCTCCTCTTGAATCCGACAGCACGACGGCGTGGTGTCGGTGGTGGTGGAGAAATCCGGCGGAGCTTCGCTTAAGCGTGCGGGATGTGGTGGAGGAGAGAGACCGCTAGGGTTTGGGGAGAGAGGGGGGTTGGGCGCCGGCCCTCTAAGGGGTGCGGCCAAGGCTGAGACTTGAAGTGGTCAGCCCCCTCTCCTATGCCCCTCATTATATAGGTGGAAGCCCCAAGAGTTCTAGTCCAAGTCTTCGAATAAGACCCCAACACTAAAACCTCCCACATGTGGGAAACCTACTCAAGGAGGGAGTCCTACCCAAGGTGGGACTCCCACCTTTCCTTGAGGTGGGTTGGCCGGCCACCCTAGGGGAGTCCACCTTGGACTCCTCCCCCTTAGGGTTGGCTGGCCATGCAAGGTGGAGTCCCTCCGGGACTCTACTTTCCATGGTGATTTCTTCCGGACTTTTCTAGAACCTTCTAGAACCTGCCATAAATGCACCGGATCATTTCCAAACTTGGAATATGACTTCCTATATATGAATCTTATTCTCCGGACCATTCCGGAACTCCTCGTGATGTCCGGGATCTCATCCGGGACTCCGAACAAATATTCGAACTCCATTCCATATTCAAGTTCTACCATTTCAACATCCAACTTTAAGTGTGTCACCCTACGGTTCGTGAACTATGGGGACATGGTTGAGTACTCACTCCGACCAATAACCAATAGCGGGATCTGGAGATCCATAATGGCTCCCACATATTCAACGATGACTTCAGTGATCGAATGAACCATTCACATACGATACCAATTCCCTTTGTCACGCGATATTTTACTTGTCCGAGGTTTGATCATCGGTATCACTCTATACCTTGTTCAACCTCGTCTCCTGACAAGTACTCTTTACTCGTACCATGGTATGTGGTCTCTTATGAACTTATTCATTTGCTTGCAAGACATTAGACGACATTCCACCGAGAGAGCCCAGAGTATATCTATCCGTCATCGGGATGGACAAATCCCACTGTTGATCCATATGCCTCAACTCATACTTTCCGGATACTTAATCCCACCTTTATAACCACCCATTTACGCAGTGGCGTTTGGTGTAATCAAAATACCTTTCCGGCATAAGTGATTTACATGATCTCATGGTCATAAGGACTAGGTAACTATGTAACGAAAGCTTATAGCAAATAACTTAATGACGTGATCTTATGCTATGCTTTAATTGGGTGTGTCCATTACATCATTCATACAATGATATAACCTTGTTATTAATAACATCCAATGTTCATGATTATGAAACTAATCATCCATTAAGCAACAAGCTAGTTAAGAGGCATACTAGGGACTCTTTGTTGTTTACATATCACACATGTATCAATGTTTCGGTTAATACAATTATAGCATGATATATAAACATTTATCATAAACATAAAGATATATAATAACCACTTTTATTATTGCCTCTTGGGCATATCTCCTTCAATGAGCCCAAGTGCGGTGCCAAGACGTGCATGCCAAGCACGGGGAGCCTGCTTCAGACCATAAAGTGCCTTGACAAGGGGACACGAATGTTGCGGACGAGCTGGATCAACGAGACCAGGGGCTGACGCATGTATACCTCTTCCTCAAGGACACCATGAACAAAGGCATTCTGAACATCAAGCTGACGAAGAGACCATCCTCGAGTGACAGCCAGCTAGAGCAGAAGACAAATAGTGGTGGGCTTGACCACCGGACTGAAGGTGTCCTCATAATTAAGGCCATAACGCTATTTGAATCCTTTAGCAACCAGCCTAGCCTTGTATATTTCAATAGAGCCATCGGCATGTTTCTTGACTTTGAAAACACACATGGAATCAATGATACTGATGCCAGTCTTGGGAGGAACCAAACATCATGTCTCATTCTTGAGAAGAGCCTGATATTCTTGTTCCATTGAAGTGCGCCAGTGAGGAATACTCATAGCAGCCTGAAAATGCCGAGGTTCAGCAATAGGATCCGATCGTGCTTGCGCCATGCAAGTTGCGAGCCATGCAACCATGACGTCGGTGCGCTCATGAGGACGAAACACCCCACCTTTGTTGCATGTATGGGGACTCAACACAGGGGGTGGAGCAGGTGGTGAGGGAGTCGGTGATGGTGTCGAGGAAGGTTCAACACCAGAGGTGGCAGGAGTCGACGTCAAGGACGCATTGGAGCACTACTGTCGAGGAGACAGTGCAGGGGGCATCGATGGTGTCGAAGCAGTAGGAGAAGGCGGCACGCTCGGGGGAGACACCAGCCCAAGTGAGCTGGGTACAGAGAACTGCGCGGGGGACGCGGATGGCGGTGGGCTGTCAGGCTAGGACAACCCAACCGACGACATAGGGGCGCGGGTGTTTACGAGGCGGGCCGCTGGGTTGGGGCGCTGGCGCGCGGCGCAGATGTCAGCTGGGCCGCGGTACTGGCGGGTAGCGCAGAGGCCGAGTGCGGGCGCGTTGCATGGGGCATGCAGGCTGGCCGATCGACGTGATCGACGTCGGCAGGATGAGGCGAGGCAACAGCAGATTCAGCCTCATCGAGGAGTTGTTCGCGTCTGCAGCTCCTCATCATGCAGACGCGAACATCTCATGGAAATAGGGTCAGCCTTCGTGGCGTTGGGGAATCCTTCATGGGACCTCCACCTCTGCAAATGTGACGTACCTTCTTGCAAAGGAAGGGAACACGGGAATAAACCCTCGTCTCCGCGTGCTATCGGTTATCTCTAAACCAAACTCCTTACTTGTGATATAACTGCCTGTGAGAGCCTTCGTGCTTGAGTTACTTGTATCATCATATAGGGTGCCTCACTTAGTTTGCATTAGGCTCACCTTTATATTCCGCAAAGCCTAATATTGCAAAGAAAAATTAAAATTTTTAGAAACCTATTCACCCCCCCCTCTAGGTTTACCATCTCTGAACTTTCACTTTCCCCTTCCAAAACCTGCTCCTTCCCCGCCGGGCACAACAAATCAGACAAACAGATGGCCGCAGCGAAGAGGACGGCAACGCGCTTGAAAGTATAGAGATGGTAAACCTAGAGGGGGGGTGAATAGGTTTCTACAGATTTTAATTCTTTCTTTGCAATATTAGGCTTTGCGGAATATAAAGGTGAGCCTAATGCAAACTAGGTGAAGCAACCTATATGAGGATACAACTAACTCGAGCACGAAGGCTCTCTCAGGCAGTTAAATCACAAGTAAGGAGTTCGGTTAGAGATAACCGATAGCACGCGGAGACGAGGATGTATTCCCGTGTTCCCTTCCTTTGCAAGAAGGTACGTCACGTTTGGAGGGGTGGAGGTCCCACGAAGGATTCCCCACGCCACGAAGGCTCACCCTATTCTCCGGAGCCTATCCCACGAAGGAATAACTCACTCACTTGTGGTAGACATTGAGGTAGCCTCCAAACCTTCACAATCTTGCCCAGAGCAAATCCACAGCCCGGATGCTTCCGGACTCCTCTTGCCCACCTAAGGTTTCCAAGGAACCCTAGGAAGCAAGCTTCTCAATGAATACAAGGGGGAATGAGATTCGGCTTGGTAGAACAGTAGATCGGGTCCTCCTCTTGTGATTCCCCGGAGGGATTTGAGTTTGGGTGGAGGACGAGGGAGATCGGAGGCTTTTGGTGTTTCTAGTAATGGAGTAAGAGAGAGAGAGAGCTCAAGAACAGTTTGTAATGTAGTGCCTACCCCTTCCAAGGTAGGAGAAGGGGTATTTATAGTGTTCTTCGAAATCTGGCCGTTGCAACTTGCCACATTGATACGTCTTCGACGTATCGATAATTTCTTATGTTCCATGCCATATTATTGATGATATCTACATGTTTTATGCACACTTTATGTCATATTCGTGCATTTTCTGGAACTAACCTATTAACAAGATGCCGAAGTGCTGCTGTTTTTGGTTTCAGAAATCCTAGTAAGGAAATATTCTCGGAATTGGACGAAATCAACGCCCAGGGTCCTATTTTGCCACGAAGCTTCCAGAAGACCGAAGAGTCAACGAAGTGGGGCCACGAGGTGGCCAGGAGGGTAGGCGGCGTGGCCCCACCCTTGGCCGCGCCGACCTGTCTCCTGGGCCCCTCGCGACGCCCCCTGACCTACCCTTCCGCCTACAAATAGCCTTCGTCGCGAAACCCCCAGTACCGAGAGCCACGATACGGAAAACCTTCCAGAGACACCGCCGCCGCCAATCCCATCTCGGGGGATTCAGGAGATCGCCTCCGGCACCCTGCCGGAGAGGGGAATCATCTCCCGGAGGACTCTACGCCGCCATGGTCGCCTCCGGAGTGATGTGTGAGTAGTCTACCCCTGGACTATGGGTCCATAGCAGTAGCTACATGGTTGTCTTCTCCTCATTGTGCTTAATTGTCGGGTCTTGTGAGCTGCCGAACATGATCAAGATCATCTATCTGTAATTCTATATGTTGTGTTTGTTGGGATCCGATGAATAGAGAATACCATGTTATGTTGATTATCAATTTATATCTATGTGTTGTTTATGATCTTGCATGCTCTCCGTTATTAGTAGATGCTCTGGCCAAGTTGATGCTAGTAACTCCAAGAGGGAGTATTTATGCTCGATAGTGGGTTCATGTCTCCGTGAATGCTGGGAGTGAGAGAAACCTCTAAGATTATGGATGTGATGTTGCCACTAGGGATAAAACATTGATGCTATGTCCGAGGATGTAGTTATTGATTACATTACGCGCAATACTTAATGCAATTGTCTGTTGTTAGCAACTTAATACTGGAGGGGGTTCGGATGATAACCTGAAGGTGGACTTTTTAGGCATAGATGCATGCTGGATAGCGGTCTATGTACTTTGTCGTAATGCCCAATTAAATCTCACTATACTCATCATAATATGTATGTGCATGGTCATGCCCTCTCTATTTGTCAATTGCCCAACTGTAATTTGTTCACCCAACATGCTATTTATCTTATGGGAGAGACACCTCTAGTGAACTGTGGACCCCGGTCCAATTCTCTATACTGAAATACAATCTACTGCAATTGTTCTACTGTTTTCTGCAAACAATCATCATCCACACTATACATCTAATCCTTTGTTACAGCAAGCCGGTGAGATTGACAACCTCGCTGTTTCGTTGGGGCAAAGTACTTGGTTTGTGTTGTGCAGGTTCCACGTTGGCGCCGGAATCCCTGGTGTTGCGCCGCACTACATCTCGTCGCCATCAACCTTCACGTGCTTCTTGACTCCTACTGGTTCGATAAACCTTGGTTTCTTACTGAGGGAAACTTGCCGCTGTGCGCATCACACCTTCCTCTTGGGGTTCCCAACGGACGCGTGTCGAACGGAAAGACAACACGTCAACCACGCGCATCAAGCAAATTTCTGGCGCCGTTGCCGGGGAGATCAAGACACGCTGCAAGGGGAGTCTCCACATCCCAATCTCTTTACTTTGTTTTTGTCTTGCTTAGTTTTATTTACTACTTTGTTTGCTGCACTAAATCAAAATACAAAAAAATTAGTTGCTAGTTTTACTTTATTTTCTATCTTGTTTGCTATATCAAAAACACAAAAAAATTAGTTACTTGCATTTACTTTATCTAGTTTGCTTTATTTACTGTTGCTAAAATGAGTAATCCTGAAGTTGAAGTTCGTTCGTTTAAGCAACAAGGGGGAGAATGTTTAAGAGATGCTTGGTATAGAATTAGTAATGCCCATAATAGGTGCACTAAGAAACACTCCACCACTATTTTACTCAGGAATTTTTATGTTGGTATCTCTAGCTGGAATAGGTATGTTCTTGATTGTCTAGCAGGAGGTAACTTCCTAGTACTCCTGCATTAGAAGCTAGCTGCATTATTGAGAGTTTATTTGGAATACTCCCTGTTGATGGAGTTAAAATTGAAGTCTCTCTTGAAGATGTTATAAAAAAATTGGAAACCATAGAGAAAAAATTTCCAAGTGTTGAAACTAAATTGGAAATGTTACTTGATAAAACTGATGAACTTGATAAATCCTTAGGAGGAATTGATGAAAGAATTAGTGTCCTAGGAACTTGTGTTGTCCATGATAATCAAACCGATAGGATCGGCGAACTTGAAAAGGCTATGGGAACCTTGGGATCAACCTTTTCTTCTCTTAAATATAAGGAGAAAGCTTATGTGGGTAAGGAGCAAAAGTTTATGTATGTCTCTAAAGTGCCTAAACCAAAAAAATATTATTATAGGCCTAAAATTGACAAAGCCCTTAGTACCACTACAGATCGGGGAGCCTATGATAACGATGCTCCATCTCTTGATAATACTTGATACACACTTTCTGCGCCTAGCTGAAAGGCGTTAAAGAAAAGCGCTTATGGGAGACAACCCATATTTTTAGTACAATACTTTGTTTTTATTTTGAGTCTTGGAAGTTGTTTACTACTGTAGCAACATCTCCTTATCTTAGTTTTGTGTTTTGTTGTTCCAAGTAAAGTCGTTGATAGTAAGGTTCATACTAGATTTGGATTACTGCGCAGAAACAGATTTCTTTGTTGTCACGAATCTGGGCAAAATTCTCTATAGGTAACTCAGAAAATTATGCCAATTTACGTGAGTGATCCTCAGATATGTACGCAACTTTCATTCAATTTGAGCATTTTCATTTGAGCAAGTCTGGTGCCTCAATAAAATTCGTCATTACGAACTGTTCTGTTTTGACAGATTCTGCCTTTTATTTCGCATTGCCTGTTTTGTTATGTTCGATGGATATTTCGATTCCATTGACTTTCAGTAGCTTTGTGAAATGTCCAGAAGTGTTAAGAATGATTATGCCACCTCTGAACATGTATATTTTGATTGTGCACTAACCCTCTAATGAGTTGTTTTGAGTTTGGTGTGGAGGAAGTTTTCAAGGATCAAGAGAGGGAGATGATACAACATGATCAAGGAGAGTGAAAGCTCTAAGCTTGGGGATGCCCCGGTGGTTCATCCCTGCATATTTCAAGAAGACTCAAGCGTCTAAGCTTGGGGATGCCCAAGGCATCCCCTTCTTCATCGACAACATTATCAGGTTCCTCCCCTGAAACTATATTTTTATTCCATCACATCTTATGTGCTTTGCTTGGAGCGTCGGTTTGTTTTTGTTTTTTGTTTTGTTTGAATAAAATGGATCCTAGCATTCATTGTGTGGGAGAGAGACACGCTCCACTGTAGCATATGGACAAATATGTCCTTAGGCTCTACTCATAATATTCATGGCGAAGTTTCTTCTTCGTTAAATTGTTATATGGTTGGAATTGGAAAATGGTACATGTAGTAATTGCTATAATGTCTTGGATAATGTGATACTTGGCATATGTTGTGCTCATGTTTAAGCTCTTGCATCATATACTTTGCACCTATTAATGAAGAAATACATAGAGCATGTTAAAATTTGGTTTGCATATTTGGTCTCTCTAAAGTCTAGATAATTTCTAGTATTGAGTTTGAACAACAAGGAAGACGGTGTAGAGTCTTATAATGTTTACAGTATGTCTTTTATGTGAGTTTTGCTGCACCGCTTCATCCTTGTGTTTGTTTCAAATAGCCTTGCTAGCCTAAACCTTGTATCGAGAGGGAATATTTCTCATGCATCCAAAATACTTGAGCCAACCACTATGCCATTTGTGTCCACCATACCTACCTACTACATGGTATTTCTACGCCATTCCAAAGTAAATTGCTTGAGTGCTACCTTTAAATTTCAATCCTCCACCTTTACAATATATAGCTCATGGGACAAATAGCCTAAAAACTATTGTGGTATTGAATATGTAATTATGCACTTTATCTCTTATTAAGTTGCTTGTTGTGCGATAACCATGTTCCTGGGGACGCGATCAACTACTCTTTGTTGAATATCATGTGAGTTGCTATGCATGTTCGTCTTGTCTGAAGTAAGGGAGATTTACCACCTTTATGGTTAGAGCATGCATGTTGTTAGAGAAGAACATTGGGCCGCTAACTAAAGCCATGATCCATGGTGGAAGTTTCAGTTTTGGACATATATCCTCAATCTCATATGAGAAAATTAATTGTTGCTACATGCTTATGCATAAAAGAGGAGTCCATTATCTGTTGTCTATGTTGTCCCGGTATGGATGTCTAAGTTGAGAATAATCAATAGCGAGAAATCCAATGCGAGCTTTCTCCTTAGACCTTTGTACAGGCATAGAGGTACCCCTTTGTGACACTTGGTTAAAACATGTGCATTGCGATAATCCCGGTAATCCAAGCTAATTAGGACAAGGTGCGGGCACTATTAGTATAATATGCATGAGGCTTGCAACTTGTAAGATATAATTTACATAACACATATGCTTTATTACTACCGTTGACAAAATTGTTTATTGTTTTCAAAATCAAAGCTCTAGCACAAATATAGTAATCGATGCTTCCCTCTGCGAAGGGCCATTCTTTTACTTCTATTGTTGAGTCAGTTCACCTATCTCTCTCCACCTCAAGAAGCAAACACTTGTGTGAACTGTGCATTGATTCCTACATATTTGCATATTGCACTTGTTATATTACTTTACATTGACAATATCCATGAGATATACATGTTATAAGTTGAAAGCAACCGCTGAAACTTCATCTTCCTTTGTGTTGCTTCAATGCCTTTACTTTGAATTATTGCTTTATGAGTTAACTCTTATGCAAGACTTATTGATGCTTGTCTTGAAGTACTATTCATGAAAAGTCTTTGCTATATGATTCATTTGTTTACTCATGTCATTTACATTGTTTTGATCGCTGCATTCACTACATATGCTTACAATAGTATGATCAAGGTTATGATGGCATGTCACTCCAGAAATTATCTTTGTTTATCGTTTACCTGCTCGGGACGAGCAGAAACTAAGCTTGGGGATGCTGATACGTCTCCGACGTATCGATAATTTCTTATGTTCCATGCCACATTATTGATGATATCTACATGTTTTATGCACACTTTATGTCATATTCGTGCATTTTCTGGAACTAACCTATTAACAAGATGCCTAAGTGCCAGTTGCTGTTTTCTGCTGTTTTTGGTTTCAGAAATCCTAGTAAGGAAATATTCTCGGAATTGGACGAAATCAACGCCCAGGGTCCTATTTTGCCACGAAACTTCCAGAAGACCGAAGAGTCAATGAAGTGGGGCCACGAGGTGGCCAGGAGGGTAGGCGGCGCGGCCCCACCCTTGGCCGCGCCGACCTGTCTCCTGGGCCCCTCGCGACGCCCCCTGACCTACCCTTCCGCCTACAAATAGCCTTCATCGCGAAACCCCAGTACCGAGAGCCACGATACGGAAAACCTTCCAGAGATGCCGCCGCCGCCAATCCCATCTCGGGGGATTCAGGAGATCGCCTCCGGCACCCTGCCGGAGAGGGGAATCATCTCCCGGAGGACTCTACGCCGCCATGGTCGCCTCCGGAGTGATGTGTGAGTAGTCTACCCCTGGACTATGGGTCCATAGCAGTAGCTACATGGTTGTCTTCTCCTCATTGTGCTTAATTGTCGGGTCTTGTGAGCTGCCGAACATGATCAAGATCATCTATCTGTAATTCTATATGTTGTGTTTGTTGGGATCCGATGAATAGAGAATACCATGTTATGTTGATTATCAATTTATATCTATGTGTTGTTTATGATCTTGCATGCTCTCCGTTATTAGTAGATGCTCTGGCCAAGTTGATGCTAGTAACTCCAAGAGGGAGTATTTATGCTCGATAGTGGGTTCATGTCTCCGTGAATCTGGGGGAGTGAGAGAAACCTCTAAGATTATGGATGTGTTGTTGCCACTAGGGATAAAACATTGATGCTATGTCCGAGGATGTAGTTATTGATTACATTACGCGCAATACTTAATGCAATTGTCTGTTGTTAGCAACTTAATACTGGAGGGGGTTCGGATGATAACCTGAAGGTGGACTTTTTAGGCATAGATGCATGCTGGATAGCGGTCTATGTACTTTGTCGTAATGCCCAATTAAATCTCACTATACTCATCATAATATGTATGTGCATGGTCATGCCCTCTCTATTTGTCAATTGCCCAACTGTAATTTGTTCACCCAACATGCTATTTATCTTATGGGAGAGACACCTCTAGTGAACTGTGGACCCCGGTCCAATTCTCTATACTGAAATACAATCTACTGCAATTGTTCTACTGTTTTCTGCAAACAATCATCATCCACACTATACATCTAATCCTTTGTTACAGCAAGCCGGTGAGATTGACAACCTCGCTGTTTCGTTGGGGCAAAGTACTTGGTTTGTGTTGTGCAGGTTCCACGTTGGCGCCGGAATCCCTGGTGTTGCGCCGCACTACATCTCGTCACCATCAACCTTCACGTGCTTCTTGACTCCTACTGGTTCGATAAACCTTGGTTTCTTACTGAGGGAAACTTGCCGCTGTGCGCATCACACCTTCCTCTTGGGGTTCCCAACGGACGCGTGTTGAACGGAAAGACAACACGTCAACCACGTGCATCAAGCATCATCAATTTCCTCGAGGAACCCGGTCGATCGGATTTGGCGCCGGACTGGCCGGCGCACAGTCCGGTCAGACCGGGCCTGTGACCGGGACGGCCGGTTTTCAACCGGAGCTGGGACCGGGTCTTGACTGGACGAGCTTCTGAGCTTACTGGATCATGCCCGGATGGCACAAGTGCAAACTCCGGTTGGGCGCCGGGGATGGTCGGTCTGGAACCCGGTCCAACCGGGTCGTGGACCGGATCAGCCGATCCAAACCGGGCTGGCGACCGGACGCTGACCGGGTGATCGCCCAGCCTTTACTGGATTCTGCCTGGATGGCACAAGCGCTGGATCCGGTTGCCACCGGGCCGTCCGGTGCCAGGGCCGGTCTGACCGGGTCTGGGACCGGCCAGGCACTGGGAAAACCTTGTTGATTTTTCGTCGAAGTGGGGGGTCTCCCATTGCCATCTTGTTCCATTGTTACACCATTAAACCTCTTTGGCTAATACCTGGGAATCATCTTGTAGACATGTATTAGACCAAATACACTAGCACGGTGTCATAGTTACCAAAATAATGGATAAGGGTAAAATACCCTTACAATCTCCCCCTTTTTGGTATACGATGACAAACCGAGCTAGAGTCACATAGAGATATTATGATAAGCTTTAAACCTTGATTCCATATAAGATATTGAGACGGCTCCCCCATAAGGTGTGCACTTGGAGAATTTGCGTTTGAATGCAAAGTGCAACCTTTGTGGAACATGAGAAGCTCCCCCAATATCTTTAGGAAACAAGCATGGTATGGAGATGTACATATCAAGATATATAAGCATAACACACATAATCATCCTAACATAGAGTAGCACATATAGTAGAGTTTAAGCATATAGGTACATGTCCATACACGAATTACTTAAAATAGCAAATGGTTCTTGAAACGATAAAAGCAAGGAAGCACAAGCCATATAAGAATCAAATAAAGCAACACCCATGGCTTGTGACATCCAAAGCAACACCCGTGAATCCTAGACTCTACTATCTTCTCCCCCTTTGGCATCGGAACACCAAAAAGGCGAAGAAAAAAGGAGAGATGCTAGCGCACCCATCAATAGAACAGACGTCCAACGGAGTATGAGCTCTCGCGATCATCACGCGCATCAGTATCACCTTCATCCTCTTCAGCATCATCATCAATAGGGACACGAGCAGGCCTAGGAGGAGGACCGCCAAAGGTGTACAAGGAGGGGTCAAAGTTCTGGAACATCTGATCAGAGAGGAGAGGCATCTCCCAGTTAGGTGCATGTACGGGCTCCAACTCAGGACCAGGAGGAGGAACAGGTGCATTCCTAGCAGACATGAACTCATTTTGGCGCCTCCTCGTCTCTTGGTTCAAGGCAAGACTTTGGTGTGCAACATCATTGGTATTTTTGCACATCTGCCATAAGCTAGAGAAGAACCGTGAGACACCATGCTGTGGGCGGCTAGAGTAGCTGGAGCTAGCAGGGTCATGGCGTTCCTTGGACCGGCGCTCATAGGGCATCATTTCAGGGACATCTGGTCTGTCACCTTGGATAGGAACCCTGAAGGCTTCCATCCTAACCCTTTCACCTTGCGTATTGAGAGGTGCTGGCACAACCCTGTTGATGAGCAGCTGAACATATTGAGCAAAGTTAGGTGTCATCCGTTCGCGAACACATCGCCACAGCTCACAGTAGAGGAAATCACACCCATCAATGAGTTTCCGGTACTCGGGATGGCAGTAGTACATCAAGTTCAGATGATAGCCACGACATTCACTTGTATCACCGGACTTGCTGATGAGGGTCTCACGGAAGAGCTTGGCAAGTAGCAGGTAGGAGTAGTACATGCCAGAAATAGTGGGAGGTCCAGCCGTGGGATTCGAAGGATAGCAGAAGGCAATGTCTCCCTTGGTGAACTTCTGCTGAGAGTATATCTTGAAACCACGAGCACGACCTCCACCAAACCCCAGGGCTTCACAGAAATCAAGATAGTTGCAAGTGTATTTCTGTTTGCCAGTCATCCAAGTCATAGTCCGAGTTGCATCATCATGGAAAAAGACTGTGCAATGAAACTGCCTCACCAAGATCGGACAGTAGCACTCATCAGTGGGCATCAGGCACATAAGCTCATACAACCCCATCCGCTTCAAGGTCTCAACCGCAAAGCGAAACTTGGTGTCTTCATGCAGTGCAAGAACATCCTTGATGGCCTTGGGCATAACAAAAGTACCATTCTTCATGTGATCTTGGGTGTCATAGTACTCTTCCCACATCCTCTGCTGTGTCTTAGTCCAGAAAAAGTGATCTCCCCCTGTGTAAGTGGGTTCCGCAAAGAGATAGGGGTTGGACTCTCTAATTCTTCTCCATGCCCCAACTTGTACATCGCCAACATTATATGTTGGCAAGATCTCATCTTCTTCTTGTGCTGCATGCTTATCTCTCTTCCTGTTGGGAATCGACTTGGTTCTTCCAGAGGAGGTACCATCAGTAGGCACACGACCGCTAGTACGTCGTGGTGGGTGTCCTGCATGCCTCCCTCTCTTGGCAGTGGTGTCACGGTCCTCACCGCTCCAATCTCCCGAAGACATTGTCCTTGTTGCCCAAGTGAGCAAGAAGAACACGTGAAGAGGGCTTGAGGGCCAAATCCCCAAGATCTCCCAAACGAGCTTGAGAAGGACCAAATCCTTTGGTGAAGAAGCTTGAGAGATCCCGATCTACGGTTGGGTGTAGTTTGGGGAGAAACTAATGGTGGGAAGGGCCTAGGATGTGGTGGAGATGGGGGAGGCGGCGACCATGGAAGTTTTGGAGGTGGGGGATAATGAGGAAGAAGACCCCCAAGGGGTATCCTCCTCCAATACATAACAGCCGCACGACCGGTTGGTTGCCCGGTCGACCGGGCCAGACGCCGTACGGCCCGGTGCAAAGTCCGGTCCGACCGGGCCAGTGACCGGCCGAAGTCAGTTTGCCCAATATTGTGTCATTTTGCCTCGTTTTGCCCCTATTCTTTGTGTAAATGTGTATGAATGCTCAGATGATGACATGTACATATAGATAGATAGATGATGATGAGAGGAGCATAGACATGGGGTTGGAAACACAAAGTTCTCTAGGTATACCCACTGGAGTTAAATCCAAACAAGATATAAATAGCGACAATGAGTATGATTCGAAGTATATCAAGAGCCATAAAACATTTTTAGAATAGTTTTTGCAATAAGATCATTTAGCCTTATATAGTCAAATCAAGTTATAATTAAGGCTCAATGAGGGGCGGGGGATTACTCCCCCTATGTGAAAGCGCAAATGTCATGAGACCTCGAAGAGACATGCTTGGGTCCATATAATGACATTGGGTCTATTTATGTTGCACACATAGGTATGCATCGTACCAAGATATGGTAGGATGACTATCCCCATATGTGCTATGCCTCTAAGCTAGATAGCAAGATAAATGCAAGAATATAGTGCAAGAAGTTAATCAATCCAAGTTTTTAGGATCAAGAATACCAAGTTCTCCTCTCAAGATAACAAAGCGGGCTTCATCCAAAGGCTTAGTGAAAATATCCGCCAATTGGTAGGTTGTTCCCACATGAGTGAGATCAATATCCTTATTGGCAACATGATCACGTAGGAAGTGATGGCGAATGTCAATATGTTTGGTGCGACAATGTTGAACCGGGTTGTTGGTGATCTTTATTGCACTTTCATTGTCACAAAGAAGAGGCAACGTACCAAGAGACACACCATAGTCTTTCAAGGTTTGCTTCATCCATAACAATTGAGTGCAACAAGATACCGCGGATATGTATTCGGCTTCGGCGGTGGATAGGGCGGTGGAGTTTTGTTTCTTGGATGACCAACTCACCAATGACCGGCTAATAAATTGGCAAGCCCCGGAGGTAGACTGCCGATCAACCTTATCACCGGCCCAATCGAAATCCGAATAGCCAATGAGTTCAAAGGTTGACCCCTTTGGATACCATAGCCCGAGAGTAGGAGTGAGAACAAGGTATCTTAGAATCCATTTGACCGCCATTAAATGGCTCTCCTTGGGAGTGGATTGAAAACGAGCACACATCCCTACACTTAGCATGATATCCGGCCTAGAGGCACAAAGATAGAGCAAGGATCCTATCATGGAGCGGTATACCTTTATGTCCACATCCTTCTCACCGTCACATGAGCCAAGTTGCCCCTTTACGGGCATGGGTGTCTTCATTGGACTCGCATTGGTCATGTTGAATTTCTTGAGCATGTCCCTCACGTACTTTTCTTGAGAGATGAAGGTGCCTTTTGCAAGTTGCCTCACTTGGAAGCCTAGGAAGAACTTCAACTCTCCCATCATGGACATCTCAAATTTCCTAGTCATCAATAGCTCAAAAGCTTTGTTATGATTGGGGTTAGTTCCACCAAAGATAATATCATCAACATATATTTGACATATAAAGAGGCCACCCCCTTTAACCCGCTTGGTGAAAAGGGTGGAATCGACCGTACCCATGCAAAACCCATCATGTAGTAAGAAATCCCTAAGGAACTCATACCAAGCATGTGGAGCTTGCTTGAGACCGTAGAGTGCCTTATGGAGTAAATACACGTGGTTGGGTCGGCATGGGTCTTCGAAACCCGGGGGTTGAGCCACATATGCGGTTTCTTTTAGGGGACCATTCAAAAATGCACTTTTCACATCCATTTGATATAATTTGAAATTGTGGAAAGATGCAAATGCAAGCAAAAGACGAATAGCTTCAAGTCGGGCTACCGGCGCAAAGGTATCCTCAAAATCCATACCTTCTATTTGGGTAAACCCTTGCGCCACTAACCTTGCTTTGTTTCGTATGACAATGCCATTCTCATCTTGCTTGTTCTTGAATACCCATTTGGTCCCAATGACATTGATGCGATGATCCTTGGGTCTCTCAACTAGAGACCATACATCATTACGAGTGAAACACTCCAATTCTTCTTGCATGGCAATTACCCAATCCGGATCGACCAGGGCTTCGTGTACCTTAAGTGGTTCAAAACTAGACACAAAAGCATGATGTTAACAATAAGTGATAAGTAATGCATGGTGTCTACGAGTTACCACTCCTCTTGAGATGCTACCGAGGACTTGATCCACTGTCATGTCACTTGCCCTTGTAGCGGCCTTGATCTTCCGAACGGTTCCTTCATGATCAATGAATTCATCTCTTGCTAGTGCTTGATCATGAGGGATCACTTGAGCTTGATCATGAGTTGAGGATGTTTCTTGATCATCATCATGGTCTTGCTCCGTGGAATGAGGATCTTCTTCTTGTTCTTCGGAACGTGACTCATCTTGAGTGGAGGATGGTTCTTGAGTTGCACTTGATGGTTCGGCTTGAGTTGAGCTAGGCTCCACTTGAGCCGTGCTTGATACATCTACTCCATCATCTTGATCATCATTATGAACTTCCATGGGCCGGATGTGTCCAATGCCCATATGCTTGATGGCACTAGATGGATCATCATCATTACCTGCAACACATGGAACAACTTGCTCCACTTGGGAGCCATTATCCTCCAAGAACACCACGTCACAAGATACTTCAATAGTCCCGGTGGACCGGTTGTAGTATCTATAGGCGTGAGAGTTCTCCGCATATCCAACAAATATACCCTCTATGGTTCTAGTTTCAAATTTACCGAGCTTTCCTTTGTTGTTCTTAACAAGGCATTTGCATCCAAAAACACGAATGTACATGACGTTAGGCTTGTTACCGGTAAGGAGCTCGTATGGAGTTTTGTTGTGGAGGGGACGGAGGAAGAGCCGGTTGGAGTAGTGGACGGCCGTAGAGATGGCTTCTCCCCAAAAGTTGTGGGGTGAGTTGAATTCACTCAACATGGTTCTTGCCATCTCAATGATAGTCCGGTTCTTTCTTTCAACAACACCATTTTGTTGAGGGGTGTATGGCGCTGAAAACTCATGCTTGATGCCCTCATCATCAACAAACTCTTGCATAGTGTAGTTCTTGAACTCGGTGCCATTGTCGGTCCTAATTGCCTTGATCTCAGATTCATACATACGTTGAGCTTTCTTGGCGAAGATGATGAACTCTCTATGGGTCTCGTCCTTAGACTTAAGGAGAAAGACCCAAGAGTATCTTGAGTAATCATCAACAATGACAAGTCCATACTTGCTCCCACCAAGAGTATCATAATGTGATGGCCCAAAGAGATCCAAATGAAGGAGCTCCAAAGGCCTAGATGTGGTAACAATACTCTTGATAGGATGCTTCTTCTTGAGTTGCTTTCCGGCTACACATGCACTACAAACATGATCTTTCTCAAAAGAAATGCCGGTTAGTCCCACAATGTGCTCACCCTTTAGGAGTTGTTTAAGATTTCTCATGTTAACATGACCAAGGCAGCGATGCCACAACCAACCTTCGTCATGCTTGGCCGCCATTAGACATGTGGAGAAGGAGGGGCTCTCTTTCGAGAGGTCAACCACGTAGAGGTTGTTCTCCACATATCCAACAAGGACCAATTTGAGATTGTCACTCCTAAAGACTTGCACATAATATTTAGTGAAATATGAATTGTAACCGGCATCGGCAAGATGATATATAGAAAGTAAGTTATAGCCAAGGGATTCAACAAGCATAACCGTCTCAAGGCACAAGTCCTTAGAGATTGCTACCTTGCCATACCCAAGTACCTTTCCCTTTGAGTTGTCACCAAAAGTGATGCTTGACTTCTTGTTGATATCTTCAATGAATTGATCAAGCAACCTCTTCCTCCGATCATATGATTGGTGCATCCACTATCAAACACCCATTTAGGACCACCGGAGGAATACCCCTACAAAATCAAGTAGAGGATTTAGGAACCCATCGATTAATGGGTTCCTTTGCAATGGCAACAATATCTTTTGGTACCCAAATTGAGTACTATCTATAAGCATAGCCATTAGGAGGGCCAACATAGTTAGCATAGACATCACCATAATAATCAACAAATAATGCATAGTGATCGTTTGGCCCCGTGCGGTCACCACTAGTGGCTTTGCCCTTTGAGGCTTTGCCATTATTAGTGACCTTCTTGTTCTTATCTTGAGCGGGTTTCTCCTTCTTGTAGTTGTTCTTCTTGTGGGACTTGGAAACATATCCAAGTCCATACTTTTGATTGTTTGACCTTTGCTTACTCAAGAGGTCATCCAATCCCATCTTGTTCTTGGCGGTGGTGAACTTTGCAAGTTCCTTTGTTAACCTAACATTTTCCTCAAGAATAGATGCTTGCTCACAAGAAGATTCATTAGGATGATAGTCAAGACCATATTTGGTCACCAAGGATTCAAGATATGCATTGGTCTCAACATGCAAAGAAAGTTCCTCTTGTAAACGAACATGTTCCTCAACAAGTTTAGCATGCTCACTAGTAAAGGAAGTGGAGGAACAAGCAAGCTTTTCAACATCAATGGGATCCTTCATTGATCCAAGAGCCTTTTTGTAGGATTCTTGGAGTAGGTCATGGTTCTCTCCAAGTTTCTTGAGCTCATCCTTGACAAGCTTGTTAGCCTTTTCAAGGTGGTCAAGATCCCTAGTGAGAGAAGCATGAGCAACTTCAAGCTCCTCCTTTGAGGCATTGAGCTCTTGGGTCAATGATTGAGCTCTATCAATAGTTTCTAGGTCCTTAACTTTATCAAGTTCATAAGTTTCAATTTGTTGCTTAAGGCCTTGAGATATGCACCTTTCGGTTTTTAGCTCTTGTCTTAGGAGATTGAATCTCCGTTCCTTCTCATTCAAGTGATATTCTAATTCCTCAATGGACTCATCCTTTTCTTTGAGTGAGTCCATCAAGAAATCAAACCTGGCAAGAGCTTCACCACGAAGGGTGCATCTAACATCATAGAGTTCCTTAAGCACAATTAGTTCATCTTGATTTTCGTTTTCATCATCAAGAACACTAGATAGGGAAGGTGGAGGTTCCATTACCTTGGTTTCCCTTGCCATAAGACAAGAACCAACGATTGTAGATGAGGTAGACTCATCGGAGTCATCATCTTGAGTTATCCTTGCCATGAAGGAGGATCCAACATCATTCTCCGTGGAGTAGTCCTTGGAGTAGTCATATGTGAAGAGTGACCCGGGCTTAGAGAAAGCCAAACCGGCCACCCCGGCCTCCTTCTCCTCATCTTCCTCTTCATCATCGGACAAGTACTCGGCCCCAACAAAGGCTCTTCCCTTGTTCTTCTTGTATCGATCATTGATTGGGCTTGGCTTCAATCTTGGCTTGTCCCCTTTGATGAATCTTGGCTTGTCCACCCTTTTCTCATAAGGGCACTCATTTGCAAAGTGGCTATCTTCATCACAATTGTAGCAAGTTCTCTTCTTCTTCTTGTCATTGAGGAGCATAGGGAACTTTGCCTTGTACTTCTTGGCAAAGAAAGCAAAGTCGGTAGCCATGTCACTAGTTGAAGTCATCTCTTCATGTTCTTCAATTTCATAGTCTTCGTTGCTTCCATGATCGGCCTTAGCTTTGAGAGCAAGGTTGTGTGGCGCTTCATGGTTGTGTGAGGCTTCATCAACACGGTTCATTGCCATGAGCCTCTTTCCCGCTTTGGCCATGTTTTCATTGGCGGCCACATAGGAGACTAGATCATCGGAGTTGAGATCGGCACTCTTGGTCATGATTTGCAAGTTGAGTGCGAGATTGGTGTCTTCTTGTTTGACGGCAATCATAGAAATGACCTTGGACTTTATGAATGCTTCATTCATCTCGAAGCCGTCATTGTACTTCTCAACACCAAGTCCCTTGACCCTTACTCTAAGAGCACCAAGTCTTGCATAAGCATCGGCCACGGACTCTCCTTCTCGAATCATGAATTGATGGGCCTCTTGCTTTGCGGTCTCATAAAGAGCGGATTGGATCAAATCGGTTCCCTCTTGGAGTACTATGATTCGATCCCACAACTCTTTAGCGGAGTCTATGTCATTGACTTGATCAAGGAGCTTGCGGTTGATGCCACTCCTAATCTTGTCACGTGCGGAGGCGTTGAGTTGACGGTTGTAGAATTCGGTGGAGGTCAACCGAATGGGATCTTGTGGCTCCCGGTATCCATGAACAATGATCTCTCACAACTCCACGTTGCAGCTGCGAATATGAGATTCTATAGAAGATTTCCAAAAAGGAAAGTGAGTTCCATCAAAATGGGGAACATTCCCACTATGGTTTATATGAGGCATGGGTGAAGTGTTTTTGGGATAGTCATGGTTGACTTCGCGATAGGTCCCTAGGGAGGCCGAAGCCGTACTAGGAGACCCATTAGTCAAGTTCTTAAGCATGATAGACATCTCTGCCATTTGGCTTTGTACCTCATCCTCCTTTTTCTTCTTCTCGGCATCATATGCCAAGAATCTAGATTTCATCTCTTTAACCGAAAGGTTAGAGTTTTCATCTAGACCCTCGAATAGTTTATCCATCTCACTCTTAAGGCGGTGAAGCCCTCAATAAGAGTCCAGGCTCTGATACCAATTGAAAGTATAGAGATGGTAAACCTACAGGGGGGTGAATAGGTTTCTACAGATTTTAATTCTTTCTTTGCAATATTAGGCTTTGCGGAATATAAAGGTGAGCCTAATGCAAACTAGGTGAAGCAACCTATATGAGGATACAACTAACTCGAGCACGAAGGCTCTCTCAGGCAGTTAAATCATAAGTAAGGAGTTCGGTTAGAGATAACCGATAGCACGCGGAGACGAGGATGTATTCCCGTGTTCCCTTCCTTTGCAAGAAGGTACGTCACGTTTGGAGGGGTGGAGGTCCCACGAAGGAATCCCCACGCCACGAAGGCTCACCCTATTCTCCGGAGCCTATCCCACGAAGGAATAGCTCACTCACTTGTGGTAGACTTTGAGGTAGCCTCCAAACCTTCACAATCTTGCCCGGAGCAAATCCACAGCCCGGATGCTTCCGGACTCCTCTTGCCCACCTAAGGTTTCCAAGGAACCCTAGGAAGCAAGCTTCTCAATGAATACAAGGGGGAATGAGATTTGGCTTGGTAGAACAGTAGATCGGGTCCTCCTCTAGTGATTCCCCGGAGAGATTTGAGTTTGGGTGGAGGAGGAGGGAGATCAGAGGCTTTTGGTGTTTCTAGTAATGGAGTAAGAGAGAGAGAGAGCTCAAGAACAGTTTGTAATGTAGTGCCTACCCCTTCCAAGGTAGGAGAAGGGGTATTTATAGTGTTCTTCGAAATCTGGCCGTTGCAACTTGCCACATCATCAATTTCCTCGAGGAACCCGGTCGACCGGATTTGGCGCCGGACTGGCCGGCGCACAGGCCGGTCAGACCGGGCCTGTGACCGGGACGGCCGGTTTCAACCGGAGCTGGGACCGGGTCTTGACCGGACGAGCTTCTGAGCTTACTGGATCATGCCCAGATGGCACAAGTGCAAACTCCGGTTGGGCGCCGGGGATGGTCGGTCTGGAACCCGGTCCAACCGGGTCGTGGACCGGATGGGCCGGTCCGAACCGGGCTGGCGACCGGACGCTGACCGGGTGATCGCCCAGCCTTTACTGGATTCTGCCCGGATGGCACAAGCGCTGGATCCGGTTGCCGCCGGGCCGTCCGGTGCCAGGGCCGGTCTGACCGGGTCTGGGACCGGCCAGGCACTGGGAAAACCTTGTTGATTTTTCGTCGAAGTGGGGGGTCTCCCATTGCCATCTTGTTCCATTGTTACACCATTAAACCTCTTTGGCTAATACATGGGAATCATCTTGTAGACATTTATTAGACCAAATACACTAGCATGGTGTCATAGTTACCAAAATAATGGATAAGGGTAAAATACCCTTACAGCGCTGCAGGGCTGGTGCTGGTGGCTGGAGCCGAGAGAGGAGCGCAGCTGCTCTGCCTCGTGGATATGGCAGCGGGATCGACTGGAGGCGGCCGTCGGAGCGCACGGCATGGTGGCGTCGAGGTCTGCAGTGAGTTGTCGGAGGATTCGTCGGAGTGGTCGATAAAGGAGGCTATGGAGGAAGGGGACGTGGAAGACCACCAAGCCAAGATTGAGGACGGGCACTGCAGTCGAAGCTGGAGCGGCCGCAGATCTTGAGCAGAAAAGAAGAGGAAATGGGAATGTGTGTGGGTGAAGGGAAGGGAAGGCGAAGGCCTTTTTTGGCCAATTCAGTGTTGACCGAATAAGTGTTTTACGATTTTATTTAGAATACCAGTCATGTAGGACAAGGCGTTTTTGCACTAATCAGCACATGCTCCTGGCTTACAAAATCCCCAAAAAAAAAACTATAGCACGTACATCTTGACATTATATGCTCGCAAAATTGTTTCATGAAAAACAGCAATTTTTGTGTCATACGAAACAACATAAAATTTGGTGTTAAAAAGACTCTTCATGAAACATTTGTTTATATTTTTTTTACAAAGAGACAAGAGAAATGCCGATTGTCCGTAAAACTTAGCGTGTGAGTGTCGATATATACGCGCAAAATTTTCATTCGAAGTGTTTTTTGATATTTTTTATAAAAATTGCGATGGGAGGAGCATATGCACATGGTTCAAAGTGCATTTCCGTGTCGTGTAGGTTTTCTCAGACATTTGATTTGTCCATGAGACATATAACTTTCATAATATTTGCATCAATTACATATATTTTGATATTTATTTCCGTATCGTGTAGGTTTTCTCAGCTATTACTCACGAAAAAAAAATTGAAATTCTGAAATTGCTGATCGGCTATAGTAGGAACTGTCCGCCATCATCACGCTACGTCTGTGCCATTCCAATATTGGACGAGGCCATCAGTATCATCCGACACCCTTGTCTCTTCTTCCTCCTCCCTGCAGAGAGAGAGAGCGCTTACCTTCACGCCGCTCCAATCCCCTATCTTGCAGCCAGAGGTGGAGCTATGTACAAGTCAGGGGGGCCACCGCCCCCCCCCCCCCCCCAACTTTTTGAGAATTACTGAAGGAATTTTTTTTACAAGGCTTAGAAGAGAAAAAAATTAGCACTTTGCCCCCTAGATATATATATTTTATGTTGCACGGCGAGCGAGGCTATGGAAAAGTTCCTGACGGACGAGCTAAAGAACTGCAATGCCGAGCGGCTCGGATTGCAGAGGAACCAGACCGATGCCCTCATGCTAGCCCATCGCGACCACAAGAAGGAGGGGAACCCCGAGCTGGTCAATGTTGCAATTACAGCTAGCGTGGGGTTTCTCTGCGTGCTGGTTAGTGCGGGCGCCACGATTTATGCTACAAGGCGTTCCCAAGCCATGACCCCGGAGGTAATTCGACAAATTCTGAACTCCAGTGACTTCCAGGAGATGCTGCAGACAGTTCTCGAGGATCATCAAAAGGAGCTGGTACCAGAAATCTCTGCCCAACTCGCTGAAGTTGTAAAGGTGATCTACCACAAGGAGCAAAACAGTGAGATGATGGATATTTAGAATGCGGGGGCATTTACCCTTAAACTTCTTTTCTTTTCAGGCTGCTGAGGGTTGTTCCAACACCCTGAAGACGGAATAGGATCTGAAATCGAGCCTGGAAGTAATGAATTCTTCCGCCCCGCCGGGTGGAAATTTCCGTGAGAACTTGTTATTTCAGTTCCCTTCGTTGTTACTCGAGCAACGCATGCCTATGGTTTGTCGAGCTTGATCACATGCATAGAAGTGTGGAGCCACCAAATTTCGATGAAAAGGGGTGTGACTGTGGGTATGGTGAGCCATGGCCGCGATACCTGTGTTGCTTCATGTGGACCATTCCCTTGGTTCAACAAAAAATGGACAAACTCGGCCTCTATCTACACTCAATTTTATTGAAACCATACTAAGATAATGCTAATTGACGAAATGAGAGTTGGAATTTTATAGTTTATTTGCAACTTATCATGTAGTCACAACTTTATTTGGTTTGTAGTTTTCCGTCGTACCAGATTTTCAAGGTTCATATGTTAACATTGCAACCGGAAAAACGAGGCTACTTTTTAAAAATGACCAGGTTTATCTTTATGAAATTATTCACACTAAAATGTGCCTGCACATTTTTCAGACCTTCAAAGTTTTTCCTCTAAACAATACATGAACCGCCTGAGCGACGAGCGTGACCGCAACAGCATGGCGAGCGTGGCCGGCGTCGCGTACGGCAGCGTTGCAGCGACCTGCTGCGACACCTGGTTTGTCCCTGCCATCGACGTCGTCACACCTCCAGAGTCGAATCCAATCACCGAAGGCAGCTGCAGCTGCGATGAACTGCCCCGCTGCTGCATGTGCGCGCTCATGCCGGCGAGCATGTACGCTCGACCCGAGCGCGCGTAGCTCTGCCGGCTCGACACGCGCCTGCGCATGTCCCGCAGCTCCATCTCCAGCGCGGCAATCATAGCGTCGCCGCCTCGTGCCGTATCCGACTGCGCTACCGCTCGCCGGCGGTTCTCGAGTATCTCCACCGCCTCCTGGTGCGCGCCCCGCTCTGCTGCCGCCCTCGCCGCCGCTATGTCATCGGTGGCCTCGACCCGGACGTGCTCCCGATCCACCTCCATCGACCGTGCCACGTCTGCCGCGTGCTCCGGCCTCGCCACCACCGTGTCCTCGGCCGTCACGTTGATGTCCCCGCCGGCGGCCGCGTCTCGGTAGGCGCAGGTAACTTTGAGAAGAGTTGTGGCATCACCGTCCGTTTCTTCAGCTCTCGGTATGACCAAGAACAGCAAGAAACGCCTCTCCTCGTCGGCGTAAAGTTCGCCCGCTACAATCGAGGCAGCGCGGCCATCCTCGTCGACGCGGCTCTCGTAAAGCCCGGACTTAACTGAACAGACCCGAACGCCGGGATGCACGCACGCGACCTCGAGTCGGGCCTCCTGAACCACGACTGACAGAAGCCCGCCGACGCACTGCGCGAACGCGTCCTGGATCACCGCCTCGTTCTCGATAAACGAGAACGTGCCGCCCGACGCCTCGGCGACGACGTGCATCGCGGCGGCGTCGTGGTCGCTGCCGAAACCGAACGTGTGGATGGGCGCAGTGCGATCACCGGCAGCGGTGTCCGTGCGCGCAAAGTATGGAGGGATGAGCGCTGCGTAGTTGGGCGGTCCCCGGCCGAACGCCTGCCTCATCGGGGTGTAGTTGTCCTGACCATCGGAGAGGAGCACGACGCTGGAGACGCCGCCGTTCCTGTACCGGCGCTCGTCGAGCACCCTGGCGGCCGTGCGGAGCCCCTCGGCGATGTTGGTGCCGCGAAGCGCCGTGAGGGACTCCACGGCGCGCGCACAGCGCCTTCCCGGCGTCCGTCATGCGCATGAGCCTTGTCACGCGGCGCGCCGTGGACGAGAAGGACACGATACAGAGGCGGTCTTCCGGGCCGAGGATGTCCACGACGAACAGCATCGCCTGCTTCAGCAGCTCGAGCTTGCGCCCGTGCATGCTTCTGCTGACGTCGAGCACCATCACGAGGTCGAGCGGCTCGTGTGGCGCTGGAGAGCCGCATGTCGCTTCGGTGCCGGTAGCCTTGAGGTGCACGAGCACGGCGAAGTTGTCGCGAGACGAACCTCTGCCGACTGCCGAGTATAGTAGTCGGTGTATGTCTTGACGACCACCGCCCTGCTGGATGGTGCGCCTGCTGCCGAGGCCACCGGCTCGTCGTCGTCGAAGACGTCCGGATCTGCGGGCTGGGTGGATACTGATAGTCGTGGAGGTATCGGCAGCGGCATGACATCCACGGACGGCGGCTGGGTGGGCGGCACTGATGCCGCCGCCGGTCGCACGAACGGCAGTTCGCGCCAGGGCGCATTGCAGAGCGGGCAGAGGAGGTGGCCGTACGCGACGCTGGCGGAGATGCAGTGGAAATGGAACGTGTGGGAGCACTCGGCCATGAAGATGGCTTGCCCGCCGCCGACGCCCATGCCGCTGAGGCAGATAGCGCAAAGATTCATCTGCATGGAAAACAAATGTCGAGGCAGCTTTATCTACAGTAGTTATTAAGGTCTTATTAAGGAACCAAACAAATCTGGACGAAGAAAGAGGTTACTAATATCAATAATTCATGTCGAATGAACACACTGTGTACAGATACCAATTTGACAGAAGAACTATGAAACTAGACTGAGGATTCATTCACCTGGTCAGGGCTTTCCATGTCGAAATAGGCTCTCGCTGCAAGCTGCTCCGAAAATCGATACAAACAAGTAACTTGACAAAAAGAAAAACCTGCGACGAAAACTAAGCCGTATGCTTCGCCTCAAAGGAAAGAATAACGCGGTTGGATAATGGTTGCGATTTGCGACGTAGTATGCTGCTGACCATGACTAAGTGCCTGCTTAAACAATATCAACTGGATTTCATACAACTGTTGTCTGCCTTTTAATTTGTGCTTCCTTCTTCTTCTTTTTTTTTTAATTTAACAAGTGCTTCCTTCTTCCCCAAAGCAGGCATCGGGATTAAGTCATTGGATGTACATCCCAACGGCCATTGACTTCGTTCATAAATAGAGAGCATCAAGAATTGCTCTTTGTAGATGAGACGGAATTAGGAAGGCGCCCACGAAAAAACCCATCTAGGGTTCCATCCCCAAGTCGACGATGCCACTGGTCCGCTCCGCCTTCGGTGATCTTGGGGCCTTGGAGGTGTGGCGGACCACGGCCTCTCGCCAGCAGAGGGTTTTCGTTCTTTGTTTGGTTGTCTTTAGTGTGTTTTTCGGGATAGTGAGGCGACGACTACATCCTGAAGTCAAGATAAGGTCCTCCCCGTCGTATCCTCGCTCCAGTGGTGCATCTTGCATCGGCGGAGGGCGCGTGGAGACGTGTGTCCGGCGGATCTCATGGGATCCGGTTGGTTTTCGTGTTTGTTGGTGTTGTTCCGGGTCAGTCTCTTCCGATCTACGATTGTCATCTTTGCTGACGATTGCTGGTCTGGTGCGCTGGTCCTTTGGGCCTTAGCACGACAACTTCCCGTTTAACTACTACAACAAGCTCTACTACAACAAGCTTTTCTTGGCTCCGGTGATGGAGGGGCGAGGACGGCGGCGCGCCTTCTGCTCGCGCTAGTGTGTGTAGTTCTCGCTAGGTGGTCCAAAGACCTACTTGTAATTTTATTACTTTTAGGTCTGTTTGTACTACTATTGATCATTATTAGTAGATCGGCGGATTTTTTGCAAAACAATTTTTTTCTTTTTTGACATGACTTCGCTCTGCAGATGACTTTGTGCCACGAGAACGGGTTACTTTTTTTCGACAAAGAGCATATATTAATATTGCGAAAATACCATTACACCTAGCCTCTATAACAAAGCATTGCCCTAGCGGTATTACAGATGCACACAATTCAAAAACGAAGAAGAATTACAATTAAAGAAAAGTCTGCTACAGTGATCTATTTCTTAACAACCGTACTAATACTACCAAGACAGCACCAGAAGTCCAGCTTCTCCAACGGAATAGTGCACAATCGTCGTCGTCCCCCGATCATAGGTCTTAGGTTTTCACCGTGGAGAAAGTCTTCCTCACAAAACAATATCTTCAACAAGATCATTGCCAGGCTTAGCCAATTAAGGCCACATCTTTGATTTTCACCCTAAAAAGTAATACTTTGAACTTCTCCCGTGTTGTCGCCCCACATACGAAACCGCTGCTACATGTCATGAATCATCAAGCCAATTTCGCACTGCCAAATAGACTCGAATCACCATTTTTAGTCCTCAAATATCTGCTTCCATAACATTCTTCGCCAGCTGAATTCACCATGGACGAGAAAGCATGCTCCATGATGGTAACAGCCAGCGGAGCTTCGCAACACTCCCTCTGAGACCAAACAGCCAGAGAAAAACATGGGTGCGCACGATCGAGTCTGTAATGTCCCAGGTTTAGAGACGATCAAGGGGTAGATTTTTAGAAAGGGATGTGCATTGCATTGTAAATTACGGGGAAATTTCGCGCTTATAAAACAAAACTGCATCGAAGGGGGACAAGTTTCTCTCTCGACATCCTACAGGGTTAGGGTTTCGAGAGTGCGACAAACTTGTTCCTACTTAACTAGATTAGGGTTTTGAGAAGAGAGAAGAGATATTGCATTGCAATCTTAAGTTGCATGATTGAATTCAAAGTTAAGTTGTATGATTGAATTCAAACCAAATTTGAATTTGAATTCCAAATTCAAACATCAAATTGATATTCCATGATTCAAACTTAAAATAATTCAATACACAACTATAAGTAATCAAGAATATAAATAGTACAATACTTAAATAAAGCTCATTAAGGAAAACTTGAGCTTTATTGATAATCACACATAATACAATGTCATTTACAACATCCAGAATAGAAATATGATTTATTACAACACATTACACAAATTGGAAGAAAATAGAAAAGGAAAATAAAAGAAAGGTACAAGTAATGATTCTATCCTAAATACAACAAGGTAATTATCATCTGATCTTGGTCTTGATGATCTTCATGTTCATCCTGATCAACTTCTTGATCCCTGCACTCAAGCAAAACAAGAAAAGCATTATGCCAAGTGGCAATGCCACTTGGCAGGTTAGCAAAGAAATGGAATAGAGAGGATATGAACAAAGATCAGCCGAGCTGATCCTCTCCAAGTCCAAGTGCACAGCATCAGGCTACACACACACACAGCCTGCTCACAAGGCTGTGTGCATGCAGCACACACACAGTGAGTCACCAAGATGAGATGGTGGAGCTGTCGACCAGAGAAGCAAGGGCCAGGCATATAAAACCTTTTCACAGTAACCCTAGCTCATTCATCGACAGGATTGCACTGGGTAAGTTCATCAGAAAACCAAGAACAGCAAGAACAGGAAGAACAGCCAGAGCTGTTCAACCTGTCCAAAATCACCACAGAACCAAATCAAGCTTCACAAGCTCACAAGGAGGAGCAGGACAAGCACAAGATCATCACTGAAGCAAACCAACCAATCAGAAGCCATCCTCTACACCAACACCCAATTTCTAGGAGCTGGAGAGAGGTATACCACAAATCATGAGCAAGCAGGGTTTTGCTCATACAATCCATCATTTGCACAAGTCACAGAAAGCAAAGTGGGTAGATACCCTATATGTGAGTCATCATCTGGCTACTAGCCAAATTGGTGCAAGAAAACAAGAGGAAAACCAATAGGAAGGCATCCTGGGAACATTGGCTATGCCAAACCAGTGACATAATCAAAGAAATCCAACATGGGATGATCCTATCTAGCTAGCCAGATTTACTTAGCACCTATGGCCACTACACCATCAGACATGATAGACTATCATGTGTCTATCCAGGTTTGTCAACATCAAAAGCATCTGGCAACCAAATATGGTCATGCCAGTGAGCAACAATTCACTACATCAAGCCAACATGGGTGGGAGCCACCCTAACAGCAAAGAATTGCTGTCAGGGCCACCTCAACCACTTCACCAAATCCCACAGAGAAACCAGCACATATATCATTACCCAGAAGGGTTCAAATGGAGCTAGGGTCCCCAATAAATGATTGGCATCCCTCTAGCTCTACTAAATCCACTCATATGATCATCACTGCAAAGCAGTTCACATCATTTATCTATATAATGAATCAGAACTACACAGATAAATGAAACAGAGAAGTAAACTATGCACCAGGCCTTGCAGATGATCCAATGGATCATTACAGACAGTAGCAGAGGCTTGAGCAAACACAAATGTATACCAGCACAAGCCAGTGTGTCACACAGACACCAGGATGAGCACCAGATAAGCACAGGCAATGAGCAAGCATGCAAGCAACAAGAAATTGGTGATCAATTGATCACCAGAGCCTGCTAGAGCATGCCAAAACATGCTAGAATCAATCACTGGCAGCACACTGGAATTATATGAATACAAAGTCACAGATAATCAATAGATGCTTCACAGATAATTAAATAATAATCCATGATTGCATCCAGAGCACATCAAAGGCATGATGAGCCACTGGATCAAGATGCACAAGCAAGGCACATATCTAATCCTTATTTAATCACACTGTTAAGCCACAGTAATGCTCAATTGAGCACAATCATACATCTGAGCACCAGAGTAAGCCAAAATGGCTCTGGCACTTGCAAATTTGCAAGAAATTGCACACTGTAATCAAGCTAGGATATCACACATGAATACACTTGAATTCTGGCAAGTGTAGCAATTAGAATAGAGGCACAGAATAGGAATTCAGAAAGAATAGCAAGTACAAGCAGGGCAGTAGCAGCACAGCCAGCAAGCATGGCAGTAGCAGCACAGCAAGCAAGCATGGCAGTAGCAGCACAGCAAGCAGCATACGCATGGCAGCAGAGTTCGGCACAGCTTAGGCACAAGGAACAGCAGGCGGTGGCCAGAGATAGCTTAGAAGGAAAGGAGAAGAGGAAGAACAAGCAGTAGAGCAGTAGGGAGGCGGCGAGAGCTTACCAATTAGACGGAGAAGGACACGGCCATGGCGGCATGGCGGCACACGCCGGGCGAACGGCGGCGCCAGGCCATGGCCAAGCCAAGTCAGTTCGTCGCCAGGCGCAGGAGCCCAGCATCACCACAGTGTGGCACACGGCCACGCCACGCCACCAGGAACAACGGCGGCGACGAGGTCGCCGTGGATCACCCGACCAGGCCGCAGAGACGTTGGGGCAGAACGGTAGCGGCGAGGAAAATCGGATCGACGCGGATCAATCGGAGCGCCATCGAACGGCGGTTCGATTGATACCAACCTCGCCGGCGGGGATGGCCGGTGGCGGCCGGAGTAATTCGGCGAAGGGGGGCGGCGACGCGAGGATCGCCAGGGCCCGAAGGGGTTAGGGTTCGCGAGCGCGTGGGGAAGAAGGGGCGAGTGGGCCGACTGAGCCCAAGTGTGGCTCGGGTTAGGGTTAACCCACTGGGCCACCCCGACAGGTGGGCCCAGGGGTAAATATGTCATTTCACATTTTCAAATAAATCAGAAACTTTGAAAATTAATAGAAAATGATTCAAGGCTCTAAAAAAATAAATAAAAATATGAAAACAACTCAGCATAAAATCCTCTCTCATAATAAAATACAAAAGGGAACTAAGAATAAGTCTTAATTTGGTGATTTAAATAATCATTTAAATCACACATATTATTTTCAATAATGAAAATAAGTCCATTAATGTATTTGGACTTTAAAAACACCTTGACAACATTTCAAGGTTGTATTTACCCTAAATAGAGTATCTCCAAATCAATCTTAGTATTAACCTCTTACATAAAATAATAATGTCATCGGAAGGGGGAACAAACCCTAAAACTGGAATCATGCATAATTGCCTCTTTAACCATTGCCCTTATCGGACAATGATGCTATTTTTCAGAGACAGAGGACAAGGGTCAGTCCACACCATCCAACTGCAAAACTTTGCAGTGTTCAGGCAAGTTCATCACTTGCTCATGTCATTTGAGTATTTCTATCAAATTACTTACAAAGTACTATGGTTATCACTATCGCATAAAAACCAAAACCACTATTTTCATAACTATGAATATGACTATGTGGTTGGTGATATGTCCAATTTGCATCACTATTTTATATCATAATTTGTTGTTATTCATTGATATATTTCATATTTGGACATAATACTTATGTTATTTCATCTATTTTGCATGTTTCATGATTATTGGAGGATCGAGCACCGGAGCCAGGATTCTGCTGGAAAAAGCACCGTCAGAATGCAATATTTTGGAAGATCAACAGTTGACGGAAATTATACCAAAAATCCTATTTTTCCAGATGACGAAGTGAACCAGAAGGGGGAGCCGAGGGGACCCGAGGTGGGCCCACCCCATAGGCCGGCGCGGCCCAAGGCCTGGCCGCGCCGCCCTGTGAGGAGGGGGCCCACAGCCCCCTCTCGCCTCCTTTTCTTCGCGTATGCCTTCGTCCCGAAAACCTAAGCTCCAGAGGGTACCTCGCGAAGAGTTACAGCCGCCTCTGCGGGGTGGAGAACACCAGAGAGAAAAGAGCTCTCCGGCAGGCTGAGATCCGCCGGGGAAATTCCCTCCCGGAGGGGGAAATCGATGCCATCGTCACCGCCATCAAGTTGGACATCATCTCCATCACCATCATCATCATCTTCACCATCATCACCGCCGTCTCCACCGCTGGACATCGTCACCGCCGTAGCAATTTGGGTTTGATCTTGATTGTTTGATAGGGGAAACTCTCCCGGTATTGATTTCTACTTGTTATTGATGCTATTGAGTGAAACCGTTGAACCAAGGTTTATGTTCAGATTGTTATTCATCGTCATATCACCTCTGATCATGTTCCATATGATGTCTCGTGAGTAGTTCGTTTAGTTCTTGAGGACATTGGTGAAGTCTAAATGTTAGTAGTGAAGTATGGTTGAGTAATATTCAATGTTATGATATTTAAGTTGTGGTGTTATTCTTCTAGTGGTGTCGTGTGAACGTCGACTACACGACACTTCACCTTTATGGGCCTAGGGGAATGCATCTTGTACTCGTTTGCCAATTGCGGGGTTGCCGGAGTGACAGAAACCTAAGCCCCCGTTGGTATATCGATGCAGGAGGGATAGCAGGATCTCAGAGTTTAAGGCTGTGGTTAGATTTATCTTAATTACTTTCTTGTAGTTGCGGATGCTTGCAAGGGGTATAATCACAAGTATGTATTAGTCCTAGGAGGGGCGGTACATTAGCACAGGTTCACCCACACAACACTTATCAAAACAATGAAGATTAATTAGCCGTATGTCGCGAAAGCACTAGACTAAAATCCCGTGTGTCCTCGAGAACGTTTGGTCATTATAAGTAAACAAACCGGCTTGTCCTTTGTGCTAAAAATGATTGGGCCACTCGCTGCAATTGTTACTCTCGCACTTTACTTACTCGTACTTTATTCATCTGTTACATCAAAACCCCCTGAATACTTGTCTGTGAGCATTTACAGTGAATCCTTCATCGAAACTGCTTGTCAACACCTTCTGCTCCTCGTTGGGATCGACATTCTTACTTATCGAAGATACTACGATACACCCCCTATACTTGTGGGTCATCAAGACTATTTTCTGGCGCCGTTGCCGGGGAGTGAAGCGCTATTGGTAAGTGGAATTGGTAAGGGAAACTTCTACTGTTTGTGCTGATTTTATTTCTGCCTGCTGCCATAATTCATTATGGAGAGATCATCTCTTGAGTTTTTATTTGGAAAATCTGCTACTACTGCAAAGGTAGTGGATGAGGCGCCAGGTGAGGAAGAGATACCATACAAAATACCTATGAAAATTATTGAACGTGTAGTGGATAACCGTTATACAGGGGATGGAACTGTCCACCCTGGAGATCATTTACTGTTCTTACATGAATTATGCGGTTTATTCAAGTGTGCAGGTATTGCTATGGATGAAGTGAGGAAGAAATTATTCTCTATATCGCTGTCTGGTAAAGCGGCGCATTGGTATAAATTACTGGATAATGGGGATTCTCTTGAATGGAATGATATTGTGCCCCGATTTTATTCTAAGTTCTATCCTCCAAGTGAAATTCATAAGGATCGGAACCGCATATATAATTTTTGGCCTCATGATGGAGAGAGTATTGCCCAAGCGTGGGGGAGATTGAAGTCTTTAATGCTCAAATGCCCCATTCATGAGCTTCCTGGTAATGTTATTATTGATAATTTCTATGCAAGACTTTCTTTTGAAGACAAGACCTTGTTGGATACTTCTTGTTTTGGATCATTCACACACAACAAGGAAGAGTTTAAAAGGGACCTTCTTAATCGGATCCACGAAAATACTGAAGGATGGGAGATCGACAAAGATAGAGAATCAGGTATAAATTATGATTACAAATGCATTGAAGCTTTTATGGATACTGATAAATTTCGTAATATGAGTGCTACTTATGGTCTTGATTCTCAAGTTGCTGCAAACCTTTATAAAGCTTTTGCCTCTCATTATGAATTGCCTAAGAAGAATTTTGATAAGTATCATGAACCGTATAAAGATAAAATTGATTCATCTATTAATAAATGTGTTGTAGTTGAAACTGTTGATCATGTTATTCCTGAAGCTTATATTGAAAAAACTCCTTTCCCTGCTGAAATGAAGGAGTACTCTGTTATAAATAGTGCGGTTCATAAAAGTGAAAAGAAACCTATAGAACCTGAAGAACAAATAAAAGTTGAACCTGCTGTTGCAATAGTTAAAGATCTTGTGACTGAAAATGTGGAGGATGGTCATATTATTTTCTGTGAAGATGCTTCTAATATTGTGTCACATCCTAATAAGTCCAAGCAAACTAGTGTTCCTATGCTATCTGTTAGAATTGGTGATCATTGTTATTATGGTTTATGCGATATTGGTGCAAGTATTAGTGCTATTCCTTATGAGATTTACACGGAGATTATGCACGAAATTGGTTCTTGTGAACTTGAAGATATTGATGTGGTTATTCGGCTGGCTAATAGATCAACTATTTCTCCAATTGGTATTGTTCGAGATGTGGAAGTTCTATGCGGTAAGATTAAATATCCTGCTGACTTTTTGGTACTTGGTTCTGCTGCAAGTAAATATTGTCCTATCATTTTTGGTAGACCTTTTCTAAATACTTGTGGAGCTATTATAGATTGCAAGAAACAGAAAATTTTGACTAAATTTGCTGGTGAATCTTATGAGTTTAACTTCTCTAAATTTACCAAAACTCCTTATAAAGCTGATTTGCCTAATAATGATTTTAAAGTTGAACAGTGCGCATCTATTGTTCTTGCTCCTAATAATCCTTTGCAGCAACATTTGGAGAATAGTGAGAGTGAAGTTTTTAGGGAAGAAAGAGATGAGCTTGATGAAATTTTTCTTCGCCAACCTATTCTTAAGCATGATTTACCGGTGGAAGATCTGGGTACAACACCACCACCAAAGGAAGATCCTGTCTTTGATTTAAAACCATTGCCTGATAATCTTAAATATGCTCATATTGATGATAAGAAAATATATCCTGTTATTATTAGTTCTAAGCTTTCAGAGTTTGAAGAAGAAAGGCTATTGGAAATACTGAAGAAGCACCGAGGAGCTATTGGCTACACTCTTGATGACTTGAAGGGGATTTCTCCCTCTATTTGCCAACACGCCATTAATATGGAAGATGATGCGAAGCCTGTTGTTGAACCTCAGTGTCGTCTAATTCCTAAGATGAAGGATGTGGTAAGAAATGAGGTATTAAGACTTCTTGAAGCTGGTATTATATATCCTATTGCTGACAGTAGATGGGTTAGTCCTGTGCATTGTGTTCCTAAGAAAGGAGGAATGACTGTTGTGCCTAATGATAATGATGAGCTCATACCTCAAAGAGTAGTTGTAGGGTATAGAATGTGCATTGATTATCGAAAAGTTAATAAGGTTACTAAAAAAGATCATTACCCTTTGCCTTTTATTGATCAAATGTTAGAAAGGTTATCTAAGAATACTCATACCTTTCTTGATGGTTATTCTGGGTTTTCACAAATTGCTGTTAAAACTAAGGATCAAGAGAAAACCACTTTCACTTGTCCCTATGGAACTTATGCTTATAGACGTATGCCTTTTGGTTTATGTAATGCTCCTGCTACTTTTCGAAGATGCATGTCTGCTATTTTTCATGGCTTCTGCGAGAGTATTGTAGAGGTATTCATGGATGATTTTTCTGTCGATGGGAATTCTTTTGATAATTGCTTGCGGAACCTTGATAAAGTTTTGCAGAGATGTGAAGAAACTAACCTTGTTCTTAATTGGGAGAAATGCCACTTTATGGTTAATGAAGGAATTGTATTGGGACATAAAATTTCCGAGAGAGGTATTGAAGTTGATAGAGCTAAAGTTGAAGCAATTGAGAAGATGCCCTACCCTAGGGATGTTAAAGATATTCGTAGTGTTCTTTGTCATGCTGGGTTTTATAGGAGGTTTATTAAAGATTTCTCCAAGATTTCAAAGCCTCTTACTAATCTTCTTCAAAAAGATGTACCTTTTGTTTTTGATGATGATTGTAAGGAAGCTTTTGAAACTCTAAAGAAAGCCTTAACAACTGCTCCTATAGTTGAACCTCCTGATTGGAACTTACCATTTGAAATAATGTGTGATGCTAGTGATTTTGCTGTAGGCGCTGTTCTTGGACAGCGAGTAAACAAAAAATTGAATGTTATTCATTATGCTAGTAAAACTCTTGATGCTGCTCAAAGAAATTATGCTACTACTGAAAAGGAATTGTTAGCTGTAGTCTTTGCTTGTGATAAGTTTAGATCTTATATTGTTGATTCAAAAGTTACTATACATACTGGTCATGCTGCAATCAGATACCTTATGCAAAAGAAAGATGCTAAGCCAAGGCTTATTAGATGGGTACTCCTGTTGCAAGAATTTGATTTACATATTGTAGATAGGAAAGGTGCTGATAATCCTATTGCTGATAATTTGTCTAGATTGGAAAATATTGCTTATGATCCTGTTCCTGTTAATGATAGTTTTCCAAATGAACAATTGGCTGTAATAAAGGTGAGCTCGCGAGACAGTCCTTGGTATGCTGATTATGCTAACTTTATTGTTTCCAAGTACTTGACTCCAACCTTTTCAGCTCAGCAAAGGAGGAAATTCTTTTATGACTTGAGGCATTATTTTTGGGATGACCCACACTTATATAAAGAAGGAGTGGATGGTATTCTATGAAGATGTGTTCCCGAATATGAACAACAAGAGATATTGAGTAAATGTCATGGTAGTGCTTATGGAGGACATCACGCCGGAGATAGAACCGCGCAAAAGGTTCTACAATCAGGTTTTTATTGGCCGACTCTCTTCAAAGATGCAAGGAAGTTTATCTTATCTTGTGATGAATGTCAAAGGGTTGGTAATATCTCCAGACGCAATGAAATGCCTATGAATTATACTCTTGTTATTGAACCGTTCGATTGTTGGGGATTTGACTTCATGGGACCTTTTCCCTCTTCAGAAGGTAACACTCATATACTTGTTGCTGTTGATTATGTTACTAAATGGATGGAAGCCATACCTACAAAAAGTGCCGATGGTGAGACCTCTTTAAGAATGCTTTTAGATATTATTTTTCCTAGATTTGGAGTTCCTAGATATATTATGATTGATGGAGGTTCTCATTTTATTCATGGTGGTTTTAGAAAAACTCTTGCTAAATATGGTATTAATCATAGAATTACTTCCGCTTATCATCCTCAAACTAGTGGGCAAGTAGAACTATCAAATAGAGAAATTAAATCTATCTTGCAAAAGACTGTTAATAAAACTAGAAAGAATTGGGCTAGTAAATTGAAGGATGCACTATGGGCTTATAGAACTGCTTATAAAAATCCCATGGGAATGTCACCTTATAAAATGGTCTATGGGAAAGCTTGTCATTTACCTTTAGAACTAGAGCACAAAGCTTATTGGGCAGTTAGAGAATTAAATAAAGATCCTAAACTTGCCGGTAATAAGAGGTTGTTGCAATTGAGTTCTCTAGATGAATGGAGAAGTGAAGCTTATGAAAATGCTAAACTCTTTAAAGAGAAAGTTAAAAAATGGCATGATAGAAGGATTATCAAAAGAGAATTTAATATTGGGGATAAAGTCCTATTGTATCGGTCTCGTCTCAGATTCTTTGCAGGGAAATTACTCTCGAAATGGGAAGGACCATATGTTGTTGAGGAGGTGTATCGTTCAGGAGCAATTAAAATTAGCTCTCTCCAAGGCAATGCCACGCAAGTGGTGAATGGACAAAGACACAAGCATTATATCTCGGGTGATTCTTATAATGTAGATGTTGATATTATTCGAGTGGAAACACCGGAGGCTTTCATTAAAGGACAAATTGACAGTCCGGCAGAACTCGACTTTGAATAGGTAACAGTACTGGTAATGAAAAGTTCGCAATCTACTTTCCGAACAATGTTTTTGTTGTTTTTGGAATATATGAAAAAATACGAGATCGAAACGGAGTGGAGGAGACGCACGAGGGCGTGCCCCCATTGGCCGGCGCGGCCTGGCCTTGGCCCGCACCGCCCTATGAGCTGGCCGCCTCGTCGCCCCTTTCCGACTCTGGTTCGACCTGGTACTTTCCTTTTGTCGTGAAAATTTTTGCTATATAATCCCCCGGACCCCTGGAGGTCCGTATATCGTTTTCTCGACGTGTTTTGTTTCGAGCTGTTTCTGCCAGGATTTGCTTCGGATCTAGAGCCATCATGTCTTCGTCGGAAACCCCGAAGGAGAGCTACTGCAAGGACGTCGACAACTTGTACATGGAGGAGCTGAGGATGCACCCCAAGGAGTTGCTACTCGTGGAGGGAGAACTGCAGATCAAGGATGTCCAGGGTCCTAAAGGGGAAGGAAGCTTGGAAGATAGGATGGAGAACCTAGAACAAGAGGTCTTCAAATACAAGAAGATGGCTGAGCGTGAGGTGGATATCTTCCACAAGATTGTGTCTGAACTCATTGCTGAACACGAGAAGGAAACTGCAAAGCTATGGGGCGACATCCTCTCACTTCACGACACCACCAACAAACTCCAAGCTCAACTCTATGACGTTCAGAATCAGAACTGTGAGTATGAAAACAGGTTTAAACACATAAGCCATGCTGCTAGTTTCAGGATTCCCGAGACCAAGATGTCGTTTGTTGATGGAGAGCCTCTTCCTTGGAAGTCTGATGACGGGAATTCATCACCGCCATCGCCGAAGGAGTAATTCATCATCGGTATTGGCATCCCCTTGGTTTGTTCCAAGCTTGGGGGAGTGCCGCGGTATCACATCATCACTACCTTTTACTTTTTATTGTCAAGTAGTGTCATGTCATGAGTAGGGAAGTTATCATATAAGATGGGTTGCAGTTTGGAAGTATCTCTCCTTTAGTTGGTTGTCTATGTATCCCTTGGTGTGAGTTATCGTTATGGAATATTAATGAGAAGTCTTATCATTTACATATTGCACATCTTATTTTAGTTTGCAATCTCTATTATATGATTTATCTTGTTGTTAGTATTGGTATCACTTTGGGAGCATTGAATAAATCTATTTGGTTTTGGCAAACTTAGCATTGGTCAATAGCAACAGCACTTTGAGGTTTAATTAGAAAAGAGAAATACATGTAGTTGTTTCATTGTCTTTCTTTCTTGTTAGCTCATAGCTTATTATTCTGAAGTTAAAACTGTTTGTGCTTACAAGGAAGATGCATGATTGTTTCTATCACATGTATATTTGTTTGTTTCCCTCGACTCTTATGCTTGTTAATTAACCTTGCTAGCCAAAGACCTGTACTGAGAGGGAATACTTCTCGTGCATCCAAACCTTAACCCAAACCTATGTCATTTGTGTCCACCATATCTACCTACTACATGGTATTTCCTGCCATTCCAAGTAAATACTTCGTGTGCTACCTTTAAACAATTCAAAATTTACTATCTCTTATTTGTGTCAATGTTTTATAGCTCATGAGGAAGTATGTGGTGTTTTATCTTTCAATCTTGTTGGGCAACTTTCACCAATGGACTAGTGGCTTCATCCGCTTATCGAATAATTTTGCAAAAAGAGCTGGCAATGGGATTCCCAGTCCCAAATTAATTTATCTAAATAGACACTCCTCCATGGTATGTGATTGATGGACGGCACCCGAAGGATTCGGTTAGCCATGGCTTGAGAAAGCAAAGGTGGGGAGGAGTGTCACACAAAATAAAACTAAAATAAAAGGCACTCCTTCATGGTATGAGATTGTTGGCAGGCACCTGAGGATTCGGTTAGCCATGGTTTGTGAAAGAAAGGTTGGAAGGAGTGCCACACAAAATAAAAATAAAATGGGAGCCGCTCTTTGAAGGTTTGTCTGGCAAGGGGGTTAGAGTACCCGCTACCAGTCGTTGACAACAACAAACACCTCTCAAAATGTTACTTTTATTCTCTTTATATGATTTCAAAACTGAAAAAGCTCTAGCACATGATTTAATCCCTGCTTCCCTCTGCGAAGGGCCTGTCTTTTACTTTATGTTGAGTCAGTAAACCTATTTCCCTCCATCTTAAGCAAGCATTTGAGTTGTTGTGATCAAACCATTATATTGTGATTTGTTTCATCATGTCTTTTACTCTTCCTTGTTTAGTACAAGTTTTATCTAAATGAATATAGCTTTGCAAGTTATCAATGATCATGAGGAGACTATTATGATTGAGTATGCAAGTTGTGCCATATAAACTTTAACATGAGAGCGCTGCTCAATAAGATAAGTATAATCTGTTAATTGTTCTCTGACCAAGAACGAAGTTTGCCATCACCAACTATGATTTCTTATGCACCTTTATTTGTGATTACCTTATACTTGTTTCAAGTTGAATTATATGAGAAAGTTGTTTACTAGAATATCTTGTGTGAATGAATATGATGCTTCTTGTCCGTATTTTATTTATCGACTCTTCACTCCATAAACATGTGGTCCTGTTTACCGAGTTCAGTTTCGCTTGGGGACAAGCGAAGTCTAAGCTTGGGGGGAGTTGATACGTCCAATTTGCATCACTATTTTATATCATAATTTGCTGTTATTCATTGATATATTTCATATTTGGACATAATACTTATGTTATTTCATCTATTTTGCATGTTTCATGATTATTGGAGGATCGAGCACGGAGCCGGGATTACTGTTTGGAAAAAGCACCGTCAGAATGCAATATTTCGAAAGATCAACAGTTGACAGAAATTATACCAAAAATCCTATTTTTCCAGATGACGAAGTGAACCAGAAGGGGGAGCCGAGGGGACCCGAGGTGGGCCCACCCCATAGGCCGGCGCGGCCCAAGGCCTGGCCGCGCCGCCCTGTGAGGAGGGGGCCCACAGCCCCCTCTCACCTCCTTTTCTTCGCGTATGCCTTCGTCCCGAAAACCTAAGCTCCAGAGGGTACCTCGCGAAGAGTTACAGCCGCCTCTGCGGGGCGGAGAACACCAGAGAGAAAAGAGCTCTCCGGCAGGCTGAGATCCGCCGGGGAAATTCCCTCCCGGAGGGGGAAATCGACGCCATCGTCACCGCTATCAAGTTGGACATCATCTCCATCACCATCATCATCATCTTCACCATCATCACCGCCGTCTCCACCGCTGGACATCGTCACCGCCGTAGCAATTTGGGTTTGATCTTGATTGTTTGATAGGGGAAACTCTCCCGGTATTGATTTCTACTTGTTATTGATGCTATTGAGTGAAACCGTTGAACCAAGGTTTATGCTCAGATTGTTATTCATCATCATATCACCTCTGATCATGTTCCATATGATGTCTCGTGAGTAGTTCGTTTAGTTCTTGAGGACATGGGTGAAGTCTAAATGTTAGTAGTGAAGTATGGTTGAGTAATATTCAATGTTATGATATTTAAGTTGTGGTGTTATTCTTCTAGTGGTGTCATGTGAACGTCGACACTTCACCTTTATGGGCCTAGGGGAATGCATCTTGTACTCGTTTGCCAATTGCGGGGTTGCCGGAGTGACAGAAACCTAAGCCCCCGTTGGTATATCGATCCAGGAGGGATAGCAGGATCTCAGAGTTTAAGGCTGTGGTTAGATTTATCTTAATTACTTTCTTGTAGTTGCGGATGCTTGCAAGGGGTATAATCACAAGTATGTATTAGTCCTAGGAGGGGCGGTACATTAGCACAGGTTCACCCACACAACACTTATCAAAACAATGAAGATTAATTAGCCGTATGTAGCGAAAGCACTAGACTAAAATCCCGTGTGTCCTCGAGAACGTTTGGTCATTATAAGTAAACAAACCGGCTTGTCCTTTGTGCTAAAAAGGATTGGGCCACTCGCTGCAATTGTTACTCTCGCACTTTACTTACTCGTACTTTATTCATCTGTTACATCAAAACCCCCTGAATACTTGTCTGTGAGCATTTACAGTGAATCCTTCATCGAAACTGCTTGTCAACACCTTCTGCTCCTCGTTGGGATCGACATTCTTACTTATCGAAGATACTACGATACACCCCCTATACTTGTGGGTCATCAGTTGGCAATGGAACCATGGAATGTGTTGATATGGTGGAGGTTCCATTGCAAGGGTTTATATCCATCTAGGATTAAACAACAAATGTCGCCAGTGATTCTTGTGTCGTAATAACCGTGTTAACCATAAGATCTGAAATGGGACGGACTAGTCAATCGTATTTCCACCTCTTGTACATCAACGGATGCGCTTACCGTAGCAGTTGTATCTTGCGGAGCAACTTGTGGGTGGGGATCCCACTCTAAGTACCCACGGTTATGCTGTGCATACCGTAGCGGTTGCGGCTTGCAGAACAACTTGAGGGTGGGGATCCCACTCTAATTCCCCACGGTAATGTGGTCTATGATGGGTTGCAGCTACCGGCGAAGGAGTTTGGTTCGATCCCAGACTGTTGTCGTGGTCGGGGTCCGTCCTTAAGTGGTGTAAGTGGACCGACGAGGACCCAGGGTCGGGGTTTGCAACAAAGGGTGGGTGTGCGAGGTAGCGGAGGAATATGATTGGCTATGACCTTATACCGGGCCTCACACCATAGGAAGTGTGGACGAGAAAGCTGCCCGGTTGGCACCAAGGATAAGATCTCTTATGGGTAAAGCAACACACCTCTGCAGAGTGTAAATAACCGTGACCTGTCACTCCCTGTTCCGGGATATGGAACTGCGAACGCGGCCGGAAAGGAGCTCCATGAAGTTCTAGTAAACCGGTGAAGGCTGACGGACATAGCTCTTTGAAATAAAAGCAATCTCTTGAAGAAATGTTTATCAAAACCTGCATTGGTATTAGACTTTCTGGTCTAATATCGTAGCTAGTGCATTAAACACCTCTTATCTATAATGAACTTGTTGAGTACGCTCGTACTCATCCCACTCTTAAATCCCTTGCTTAGATTGTCTGAGATAAATGCGGAGGAGGACTACGACAGCCCTGAAGGAGCCGAGATCATCGGCTATGAAGAACCAGACCTCTCTGGAGGTATTTAAGGCGTAGACTACCTTATAGTCTACGGAATCGGGGAGGCTTCCGGAGGAGATCAAGCCTAGAAGCATCGAGTAGTAGTAGTAGCCGAGCAGCGCGAACTCTTAATACTTAGCTGCTCGAGAGAATAAATGTATAACTTAGTGAAACTTCTATATTGTAAGCTAAGTTGGGTTCGCCTCGAACCCAAGAGTATCCCTCTTAGGACCCAAGAGGAGCTCCGAGACGATATGTGTATTATGCTTGTAATAATAAATGAATGAGTTATGGACCTGCTATGTTCTGTTGTACTACTCTGAGGGATGTAATATTTGCGGAATGGTACTTCGTGAATGTTATATCAACGACTGGCATACTACAACATGCAGTGGTATGCAGGGTCACCACAGTTGGTATCAGAGCAAAAGCTTTGACCTTAGGTTGGAACCTAGTAAATGGGACTGAACGTTTGGAGTCAAATAGGACTAGTAAAGAATTCTCTAAAAATATGATGTATATTCAATTGAGAATACAACAATCATATCTTTTAGTGCGATAATTCTTTATTATCTCTATTATGATGCATTATTACTAATCTTATATTCTTTCTATTTCTACAGCCAACAATGGCAAGTTCACGTCCGGGACGAAACGTGAAAGTGATGGATTCCACACTGAGTGAATATGAAGGAGGACTTGCAGATATTCTACGTGCCATGTTACTTGAATTTGGGTGTGATCCCCAGATCCAAGTAAAGAAATACATGTACTACGATGGTACTGTATTGGCAAAGTGTAGGGTAGGACTACGACTTCCCGAATCTTTAGGAATGAGCGTAGTAATGCCAGCAGGTGAGGCTAGGACTATCAACACAGCCTACCACATAGCCGTTATGAGAGCCATAACCGATATTCGGGAACATAAGACGAAAGAGCTTATGGGTTCCGAATTCACACACATTCCTCATATGGAAGAGGAAGATGATCCTATGCTTAACCACTTCAAATATGCAAAACGCAAACCAGCAGAAGCCGCAAAGTACATGGACAATAGCCGCAACTTACTATCATTGTTCTTTCAGTTGAACCGTCATTTGACGGGAGCAATTGATACAATGCTAGAGGAGTTTACTGAACCCAAGGAGGAGACTAAGGGAAAGGAACCTATGGAGAATGAGGTGCACACACCAGTTTACTCAGCTGGTGACTACATTAGTATTGACCACCCTGAACGAGAAACTACACCCGTTACACCTGGGAACTATCTTAGTAGTTCCTATAGAGTATATGAGGGTGGAGAGGAATCCGGAAACAATCAGCGTTCCGTGACTCCTATAGAGAACTCCACGGGTTGGCGTTGGGGGTCTGATACTGGAACCCATAGTACTTCAGTATATTATGACGGGGAGATGAATGAGGACGCCACGACCCAGCACCAAAGTTATCCGTGGAATGGGGAAGAAGATGGAGGGTATCCGACACAGGTTGAGTCGGATACGAATGTAGGAAATACCTATGGTGGAGGCACAGGGGAGTACACCCGATGGGTGGACTATGATGCACTGAATGACCAGTTCGTGAACACTGATTTCTCCCTGGGATCATCATCTGATTCCGACTACCAGCCGACAGGGAGACCTTATGTTCTAGGTTTTGTCAGGAGGATGACACGTTCGACCGGATGGAAGCCTGGGATGTACCGGGAGTGAAGATCGAATAGAGACCACCAAGGGAGGCGAGACTATAATACACAAGTACCACGTGTATTATAGTATGTAACATTTGTAGAAATTTGTACATATACTTTAATAAGTGAGTTTGCATACTCACAACGTCACTGAGTATTGTAATAAGACCACTTAAGTATGTATATACATGGTATATGTTTTGTATGATTTGGGTTTGCTTCTTGATTTCCATTGCGTGACTAGTTCTGTGCACAAAGTTGAGCTCAGAAAACTTGCGCATGGAGTAATTATGAGTATCATCTTGTGTTGCATAACTAGGGGGTTATGTCGGGACCGGTAGGTGAGGAGACAGAAGCGCAGCGCATGGAGCGCGAGGCGAAACAGAAGGAAGAGGCTGACGAAGCAGCCAGAAATCAGTTTCCACCACCACCACCACCCATGACGCAACAGAATTTCGTCCAGTACATGCAGATGATGGAAGAGAGGCAACGGATAACGTTGGAGCAGCAGAACAAATTCTTCCAGGAGCTGCTGCAACAAAACAGGGTAGAGAGACCCGAGAATCAGGGAGTCACTTTGTCAGACTTCCAGAACACCAAACCTATATCCTTCGCATACGCACCCGAGCCAATGGACGCGGAAGACTGGCTTATGGACACTGAGCGAAAGCTCAATACTGTTGGTTGCAACGACCTGGAGAAGGTCCGTTATGCTACACACTTGTTGTGTGGACCTGCCGCATCATGGTGGGACAACATCGTAGCCGTTTACCCGGCTGGAAAAGTATTCACCTGGGAGGAGTTTGCGAGGAAGTTCAGGGAATCCAATGTCCCTGAAAGCATTGTGGAACTGAAGCGACGAGAATTTGAAAGTCTCGAGCAGAAGGATAAAGCTATCCTGACTTATGTCAGGGAGTTTTCAAAGTTGTCCCGGTACGCTGTTGAAGAAGTCAACACCGAGGACAAGAAAAAGAAGAGGTTCTTGCGGGGGTTAAGTCCCCAGTTCAAGGTACAGCTCCGGATGATGAGAGCGACGGAGTTCCAAGAGTTGGTGGATGCAGCCATCACTCTTGAAGATGATTTCAAGCAGCTGCAGGAGGAGAAGAGGAAAAAGGCCAAATTTGAGCCTAAGAGGTTTTCCAGTAACAAGCCCAATTCTAGCTTGAATTTCAAGCCAAGGTACAACAATAACAACAACAACAACAACAGCAACTACTACAGTAGCAGGAGGAACCAAGCATTTCAAACTGCAAATCAAATAGTTTGCCGCATCTGCGGATTTAAAGGACATACCTCGAAGGATTGTCGTAAACCCAGAATCATTTGCTTCGGGTGTCGTCAGGAGGGGCACATGATGAAGGATTGCCCCAATAAGAAGAATGGAGGAGGCCAGTCTGGAGGAGGAGGAGGAAGCCGAGGAGGAAACAACGGAGGGAATTGGAAGAACAAGAAACCCTTCGGCAAATTGAACTGCACCAGCTTGGAGGAGGTGGTTAACTCCGATCAGGCAGTGATAGGTACGCTCCAGATACTCACTCATCCTGGCAAAGTACTTTTTGATACTGGTGCAACTACATCATTCATTTCTCAGCAATTCATCATCAAACATGGGATTAGTTGCACTAAGTTAGATACACCCATAACCATACTTTCTGCGGGGGGAACGATAGTAGTAACCCATACCAAACAAAAACAAGTCATCATGATCAATAAGTGCGCATTCGACGCAGACCTGTTCATTTTACCGATGAAGGACATTGATGTCATTCTTGGTATGAACTGGTTAGAAGCTAATGGAGCATTGATCGACTGTGTGAACAAGACTGTGTCTTTGAAAAGCCCCGATGGAAGTAGAATGATCTACCAAGGAGACAAGCATACACAGATTGAAGTTGAGCTACAGCTGAACAGCATGAAGGAGGTAAAGTTGGAAGATATACCTGTAGTAAATGAATTCCAGGATGTGTTTCCTAAGGAATTACCTGGAATGCCACCAGATAGGGAGATAGAATTCACTATCGACCTAATTCCAGGAACAGCTCCGATTGCTAAAGCACCATATAAGATGGGGCCTAAGGAGTTGAAAGAACTTAAGGAGCAATTGGATGACTTGGAACAGAAAGGATTCATACAAGAGAGTGTTTCACCATGGGGATCACCTGTGATCTTCGTGGATAAAAGAGATGGAGGTAGAAGGATGTGCGGAGACTACAGGAATTTAAACAATGTCACAATCAAGAATAAGTACCCACTTCCAAGAATACAAGATCTATTCGATCAAGTTAGAGGCGCGGGAGTCTTTTCCAAAATCGATCTAAGATCCGGTTATCACCAGATAAAGATCAAGAAGGAGGACGTTCCGAAAACAGCCTTTGTCTCAAGGTATGGACATCATGAATACCTTGTAGTGCCTTTTGGATTAACCAATGCCCCAGCAATTTTCATGAATCTCATGAATAAGATTTTCATGCCATATCTAGACAAGTTTGTCATCGTATTCATTGATGATATCTTGATCTATTCTAAAGACAAAGCAGAACATGCTGAACATCTGAGGTTAGTGTTGCAAACACTAAGAGAACATCAACTCTATGCCAAATTCAGCAAGTGTGAATTTTGGCTAGATCAAGTGGAATTTCTTGGTCATGTCATTAGCAAAGATGGAATAGCTGTTAACCCGAGCAAGGTAGCAGCAGTTCTAGAATGGGAAGCACCCAAGACTGTCAAGGAAATCCGAGGATTCCTAGGAATGGCAGGATATTATCGGAGATTCATTGAAGGATTCTCCAAGATAGCAGGACCAATGACGAAGCTGTTAAGAAAGAACACACCATTCATGTGGTCAGAGGAGTGTGAGAAGAGTTTTCAAACTCTGAAGGAGAAACTCACCACAGCACCGGTGTTAGCAGTTCCTGAAGTTGGCAAGGATTACACCGTGTACTGTGACGCATCCAAGCATGGATTGGGTTGCGTACTCATGCAGGATCGGAAGGTAATATCTTATGGATCGAGGCAACTCAGACCTCATGAAGTGAATTATCCAACACATGACTTAGAATTAGCAGCAGTTGTATTTGCACTTAAAACAAGGAGACATTTTCTCTATGGAGCCAAGTGTGAGCTCTATACGGATCACAAGAGCCTCAAATACTTCTTCACTCAGAAGGAACTCAATATGAGGCAGAAAAGATGACTTGAACTGATCAAGGATTATGATTTGACCATCAATTATACTCCAGGAAAGGCTAATGTTGTAGCAGATGCCTTGAGTAGGAAGAGCACTGGAGGAGTGGAACAAGAGTTATCACCGGAGTTGAGGAAGGAAATAAGCCAAGCCCAGATACAACTTTGGGAGAAAGAAGCTCATGAAGGACTATCGGCTTTACAAGTAGCCGATGAGCTAAATGTTAACCTGAAGAATGAGATAATGATGGGTCAGTTGGACGATCCATTCATCGTGGAGGAGATGAGAAGGATAGATGAAGGAAGACCATCAGAATTTCATCGAGGAGAATCGGGATCATTATGGTTCCAAATGAGGATTTGTGTTCCGGATATTGCTGAAGTCAAGGAAGTGATACTCCGGGAAGCCCATCAAACACCATATTCCATTCATCCGGGAAGTACAAAGATGTACATGGATCTAAAGGAGCTATTCTGGTGGAACAACATGAAGAGAGAGATAGCACAATACGTGGCGGAATGCCATACCTGCCAAAGAGTGAAGACTGAACATCAGAGTCCGGCAGGGAAGTTACAACCTTTACCCATTCTAGAATGGAAATGGGAGGAGATAGGAATGGATTTCATCACCGGACTACCCATGACCAATAAAAAGAAGGACATGATATGGGTAATCGTGGACCGGTTGACGAAAAGTGCACACTTCTTAGCGGTAAATCAGCAGGATAAATGAGAGAAACTCATCGATCTTTACATCAAAGAGATCGTGAGTAAACATGGAGTGCCCAAGAAGATCGTGTCAGATCGAGGATCCGTGTTCACGTCAGCATTTTGGAAGCAACTACACGAAGCCTTAGGATCCAAGTTGGACTATAGTACCGCCTATCATCCTCAGACAGGTGGACAAACGGAGAGAACTAATCAGATCCTAGAGGATATGCTTAGGGCTTGTGCCCTAGACTTCAGAGGATCATGGGAGGAACACTTGCCACTAGCAGAGTTTTCATACAATAATAGCTATCAAAGCAGCATCAAGATGGCACCGTTCGAAGCTTTGTATGGAAGGAAGTGTAGATCACCCATATGCTGGTATGAAGCTGGAGCAAGCAAGGAGTTTAATCCTGATTATGTCAAGGAAAAGCAACAAATTATTGACATCATAAGAGATAGGTTGAAGATAGCCCAAAGTCGGCAAAAGAGTTATGCCGATCAGAAGAGAAGAACATGGGAGCCACAAGTTGGAGATATGGTATATCTCAAGGTGAGCCCGATGAAAGGACTTCAGAGATTTGGAGTAAAGGGAAAGTTAAGCCCTAGGTACATCGGACCTTTCAAGATTCTGAGTCAAAACCGAGGGTTAGCCTTTGAATTGGAACTACCAGGAAGGTTATCTCAAGTTCACAACGTATTCCATGTGTCGCAACTCAGAAAGTGTTTGAAGACCCCAGATGAGCCAGTATCACATGAAGAGCTCGAGTTACAACCAGATTTAACATACATCGAGAAGCCAGCGAAGATTCTCGAGGAGAACTGGAAACAACTCAGGAATCGAGCCATAAAATACTGCAAGATACAGTGGAAGCATCATCCCGAGAGGGAAGCCACCTGGGAAAAGGAGGAAGACCTGAGGAAAACATACCCCGAACTCTTCAGGTATTACAACCACAACTTCGGGACGAAGTTTTCTTTAAGGGGAAAAGGCTGTAATGTCCCAGGTTTAGAGACGATCGAGGGGTAGATTTTTAGAAAGGGATGTGCATTGCATTGTAAATTACGGGGAAATTTCGCGCTTTTAAAACAAAACTGCATCGAAGGGGGATAGGTTCCTCTCTCGACATCCTACAGGGTTAGGGTTTCGAGAGTGCGACAAACTTGTTCCTACTTAACTAGATTAGGGTTTTGAGAAGAGAGAAGAGATATTGCATTGCAATCTTAAGTTGCATGATTGAATTCAAAGTTAAGTTGTATGATTGAATTCAAACCAAATTTGATATTGAATTCCAAATTCAAACATCAAATTGATATTCCATGATTCAAACTTAAAATAATTCAATACACAACTATAAGTAATCAAGAATATAAATAGTACAATACTTAAATAAAGCTCATTAAGGAAAACTTGAGCTTTATTGATAATCACACATAATACAATATCATTTACAACATCCAGAATAGAAATATGATTTATTACAACACATTACACAAATTGGAAGAAAATAGAAAAGGAAAATAAAAGAAAGGTACAAGTAATGATTCTATCCTAAATACAACAAGGTAATTATCATCTGATCTTGGTCTTGATGATCTTCATGTTCATCCTGATCAACTTCTTGATCCCTGCACTCAAGCAAAACAAGAAAAGCATTATGCCAAGTGGCAATGCCACTTGGCAGGTTAGCAAAGAAATGGAATAGAGAGGATATGAACAAAGATCAGCCGAGCTGATCCTCTCCAAGTCCAAGTGCACAGCATCAGGCTACACACACACACAGCCTGCTCACAAGGCTGTGTGCATGCAGCACACACACAGTGAGTCACCAAGATGAGATGGTGGAGCTGTCGACCAGAGAAGCAAGGGCCGGGCATATAAAACCTTTTCACAGTAACCCTAGCTCATTCATCGACAGGATTGCACTGGGTAAGTTCATCAGAAAACCAAGAACAGCAAGAACAGGAAGAACAGCCAGAGCTGTTCAACCTGTCCAAAATCACCATAGAACCAAATCAAGCTTCACAAGCTCACAAGGAGGAGCAGGACAAGCACCAGATCATCACTGAAGCAAACCAACCAATCAGAAGCCATCCTCTACACCAACACCCAATTTCTAGGAGCTGGAGAGAGGTATACCACAAATCATGAGCAAGCAGGGTTTTGCTCATACAATCCATCATTTGCACAAGTCACAGAAAGCAAAGTGGGTAGATACCCTATATGTGAGTCATCATCTGGCTACTAGCCAAATTGGTGCAAGAAAACAAGAGGAAAACCAATAGGAAGGCATCCTGGGAACATTGGCTATGCCAAACCAGTGACATAATCAAAGAAATCCAACATGGGATGATCCTATCTAGCTAGCCAGATTTACTTAGCACCTATGGCCACTACACCATCAGACATGATAGACTATCATGTGTCTATCCAGGTTTGTCAACATCAAAAGCATCTGGCAACCAAATATGGTCATGCCAGTGAGCAACAATTCACTACATCAAGCCAACATGGGTGGGAGCCACCCTAACAAAAAGAATTGCTGTCGGGGCCACCTCAACCATTTCACCAAATCCCACAGAGAAACCAAGACATATATCATTACCCGAGAAGGGTTCAAATGGAGCTAGGGTCCCCAATAAATGATTGGCATCCCTCTAGCTCTACTAAATCCACTCATATGATCATCATCGCAAAGCGATTCACATCATTTATCTATATAATGAATCGTAACTACACAGATAAATGAAACAGAGAAGTAAACTATGCACCAGGCCTTGCAGATGATCCAATGGATCATTACAGACAGTAGCAGAGGCTTGAGCAAACACAAATGTATACCAGCACAAGCCAGTGTGTCACACAGACACCAGGATGAGCACCAGATAAGCACAGGCAATGAGCAAGCATGCAAGCAACAAGAAATTGGTGATCAATTGATCACCAGAGCCTGCTAGAGCATGCCAAAACATGCTAGAATCAATCACTGGCAGCACACTGGAATTATATGAATACAAAGTCACAGATAATCAATAGATGCTTCACAGATAATTAAATAATAATCCATGATTGCATCCAGAGCACATCAAAGGCATGATGAGCCACTGGATCAAGATGCACAAGCAAGGCACATATCTAATCCTTATTTAATCACACTGTTAAGCCACAGTAATGCTCAATTGAGCACAATCATACATCTGAGCACCAGAGTAAGCCAAAATGGCTCTAGCACTTGCAAATTTGCAAGAAATTGCACACTGTAATCAAGCTAGGATATCACACATGAATACACTTGAATTCTGGCAAGTGTAGCAATTAGAATAGAGGCATAGAATAGGAATTCAGAAAGAATAGCAAGTACAAGCAGGGCAGTAGCAGCACAGCCAGCAAGCATGGCAGTAGCAGCACAGCAAGCAAGCATGGCGATAGCAAAGACAAGAAGCAAAGATACGCATGGCAGCAGAGTTCGGCACAGCTTAGGCACAAGGAACAGCAGGCGGTGGCCAGAGATAGCTTAGAAGGAAAGGAGAAGAGGAAGAACAAGCAGTAGAGCAGTAGGGAGGCGGCGAGAGCTTACCAATTAGACGGAGAAGGACACGGCCATGGCGGCATGGCGGCACACGCCGGGCGAACGGCGGCGCCAGGCCATGGCCAAGCCAAGTCAGTTCGTCACCAGGCGCAGGAGCCCAACATCACCAAAGCGTGGCACACGGCCACGCCACGCCACCAGGAACAACGGCGGCGACGAGGTCGCCGTGGATCACCCGACCAGGCCGCAGAGACGTTGGGGAAGAACGGTAGTGGCGAGGAAAATCGGATCGACGCGGATCAATCGGAGCGCCATCGAACGGCGGTTCGATTGATACCAACCTCGCCGGCGGGGATGGCCGGTGGCGGCCGGAGTAATTCGGTGAAGGGGGCGGCGACGCGAGGATCGCCAGGGCCCGAAGGGGTTAGGGTTCGCGAGCGTGTGGGGAAGAAGGGGCGAGTGGGCCGACCGAGCCCAAGTGTGGCTCGGGTTAGGGTTAACCCACTGGGCCACCCCGACAGGTGGGCCCAGGGGTAAATATGTCATTTCACATTTTCAAATAAATCAGAAACTTTGAAAATTAATAGAAAATGATTCAAGGCTCTAAAAAAAATATGAAAACAACTCAGCATAAAATCCTCTCTCATAATAAAATACAAAAGGGAATTTTTGAAGACAACTAAGAATAAGTCTTAATTTGATGATTTAAATAATCATTTAAATCACACATATTATTTTCAATAATGAAAATAAGTCCATTAATGTATTTGGACTTTAAAAACACCTTGCCAACATTTCAAGGTTGTATTTACCCTAAATAGAGTAGCTCCAAATCAATCTTAGTATTAACCTCTTACATAAAATAATAATGTCATCGGAAGGGGGGAAAAAACCCTAAAACTGGAATCATGCATAATTGCCTCTTTAACCATTGCCCTTATCGGACAATGATGCTATTTTTCAGAGACAGAGGACAAGGGTCAGTCCACACCATCCAACTGCAAAACTTTGCAGTGTTCAGGCAAGTTCATCACTTGCTCATGTCATTTGAGTATTTCTATCAAATTACTTACAAAGTACTATGGTTATCACTATTGCATAAAAACCAAAACCACTATTTTCATAACTATGAATATGACTATGTGGTTGGCAATGGAACCATGGAATGTGTTGATATGGTGGAGGTTCCATTGCAAGGGTTTATATCCATCTAGGATTAAACAACAAATGTCGCCAGTGATTCTTGTGCCGTAATAACCGTGTTAACCATAAGATCTGAAATGGGACGGACTAGTCAATCGTATTTCCACCTCTTGTACATCAACGGATGCGCTTACCGTAGCAGTTGTATCTTGCGGATCAACTTGTGGGTGGGGATCCCACTCTAAGTCCCCACGGTTATGCTATGCATACCGTAGCGGTTGCGGCTTGCGGAACAACTTGAGGGTGGGGATCCCACTCTAATTCCCCACGGTAATGTGGTCTATGATGGGTTGCAGCTACCGGCGAAGGAGTTTGGTTCGATCCTAGACTGTTGTCGTGGTCGGGGTCCGTCCTTAAGTGGTGTAAGTGGACCGACGAGGACCCAAGGTCGGGGTTTGCAACAAAGGGTGGGTGTGCGAGGTAGCGGAGGAATATGATTGGCTATGACCTTATACCGGGCCTCACACCATAGGAAGTGTGGACGGGAAAGCTGCCCGGTTGGCACCAAGGATAAGATCTCTTATGGGTAAATCAACACACCTCTGCAGATTGTAAAGAACCGTGACCTGTCACTCCCTGTTCCGGGATATGGAACTACGAACGCGGCCGGAAAGGAGCTCCATGAAGTTCTAGTAAACCGGTGAAGGCTGACGGACATAGCTCTTTGAAATAAAAGCAATCTCTTGAAAAAATGTTTATCAAAACCTGCATTGGTATTAGACTTCCTAGTCTAATATCGTAGCTAGTGCATTAAACACCTCTTATCTATAATGAACTTGTTGAGTACGCTCGTACTCATCCCACTCTTAAATCCCTTGCTTAGATTGTCTGAATCGTCTGGAGGAGGACTACGACAGCCCTGAAGGAGCCGAGATCATCGGCTATGAAGAACCAGACCTCTCTAGAGGTATTGAAGGCGTAGACTACCTTATAGTCTACGGAACCGGGGAGGCTTCCGGAGGAGATCAAGCCTAGAAGCATCGAGTAGTAGTAGTAGCCGAGCAGCGCGAACTCTTAATACTTAGCTGCTCTAGAGAATAAATGTATAACTTAGTGAAACTTCTATATTGTAAGTTAAGTTGGGTTCGCCTCGAACCCAGGAGTATCCCTCTTAGGACCCAAGAGGAGCTCCGAGACGATATGTGTATTATGCTTGTAATAATAAATGAATGAGTTATGGACCTGCTATGTTCTGTTGTACTACTCTGAGGGATGTAATATTTGCGGAATGGTACTTCGTGAATGTTATATCAACGACTGGCATACTACAACATGCAGTGGTATGCAGGGTCACCACAGAGTCCCACCCGATCCAACAATCTTCGGGCATGAATCGCCCAGTGAAGTTCGCCGGTGGAGCCTTCCGGAACCCAACACTCCAGCCAGGTCATAGGGACAGTCATCCGGCAGATCATCATCTTGGCGTGGTTTGAAAGCTGAGGACCGCCACCTTTATTCAATCGGAGCTAGTAGCCTCCACGCCACCCGCTAGCACCCTATTGGATTTGCCGCTAAAAACCTCACTGGCCAGGCCAGTCGAGAAAGAAGACGGTAGAACAGGGCAATCTTCCGCGAGATTCGACTGAACCGCGTAGCGAAGAGGAACCCCCGCCGTCGGTCAACCAGTCAATGCATCATCATGAAAGACCTCCTCTACCACCCGTGTTCCACATGTGCCGCCCCATGTATGGCCCGCCTGACCACTGGAGCTCACCCGCCCTCACCCCCTCCCCATATTTGACAAGTTGGACATGGGCAGCACCACTGACGAAGATTGTGGAAAGTAGATCAAGGGGTGGCTCGCTAGAGTGGGGAGGGCCTCCGGAGTCATCACGTGTGAGGCGAAGATGCATGGTTTTCCAAATGGAAATAAAAACCCTGAACTAACTAATGCTACTACTTCTTCTTATTCTTCCATTTTCGTTTCCATTGCTTTGTTTGCCAGCAAATATATTGAAAAACCGAAAGTACAGATGAGAGCCCTAGAGGGCACCACCTTGACTTTGAACCCGGACTGCATCTCCTGGAGCCTAGAACCTTAGGGCATGTTCTCGGTGAGATCCTTGTATCGCAAACTCTGCCATGGCACTGAGATGAAGCATTACATCGAACCGTGGAAGATTTCGATCCCACTTAAAGTTCGGGTGTTCCTGTGACAGCTTATTCGTAAAAGACTACCCGCTAATGGCAACATTCACCATTGGCATGGTCCCTCCACTAGACGATACGCGTTGTGTGATGATTACGAGGATATTGATCGTGTGTTCTCCATTCACCCCTTTCCAGGTTTCTTTTGAACGCAGTTAGGGAACTATTGGGTTGCTTCTAGTACCCCGCATGTTTTGTAGATATCTCTAGAATCCTCCACGTATGCGTAGGTCAGACCAAGTGCGTGTTCTGGATTTTTTGCACTGCTTTATGCTTGACCCTTTGGAATATTCAAATTGAAGGGATTTTTCCTTCCCAACCCGCTGATGCAGTATATAAAATATCAATGTACTTGCAGGTGTGGATATTAGTAGCTAAGAGACCAATGGCTAAGAGACAGAATCGGGAGATGGTGGAGCTGACGATCTGCGGGATTCGAGTGCTTCACACCACTGTTCGAGATGCTCCGCCTTAGGAATTCTCTTGTATCTTACACAGTTTCGGTTTCTCCCTGTAGGGTGCCTTGCGTTGGGCCGCAAACTAGATGTTCGTACTATGTTCTTTCATATTCTTGTATCCGGGTTTTGGATCTTTCTTTAGCTTATGTTGTAAGATTGTGGTTTGTATGTGGACTCTGTTCGTTGGGCTTCATTAACTTAAACCCCGGTTCTTCTCGAGCCTCCTGTCTAAAAAAGACAAGCGAATGTCATCATCCACACACATGAGATTTTGTATGTGCTCAGATTCTCGCTCATAGTAATTTTGTTACACGAAAATTGAACTTCCCTCGTGGATTCACTTTGTTGTAGCACCATCTAGCTAGCTTTACATACTATTGAGAACTAACTTGTGTGATCAGGGGGGAACCCAGTGGATCCTCCTTGGTTGATGCCCGATCTTTCACAGTGAGAACCTGGGGTAGAGAATCCTCCCAACAACGCGATGAACGCAGCCTGGAGAAGAGGGAACGAATCCAGCAAGCAACAGATCGATGAACGATACGCCTCAAACCAAGAGCTAGACAATCCTTGATGAACACAAGAACCTTCGCAGCGGATATAATAGATAACGGCAGCGCCGTACCCCCGGAGGGATGATACACGTGATCACACGCAATAGGGAAACCCTAATCTTTTAGACTAAACTTGTTCTGTCCTAAACCCTAGCCGTGCCATCTCCTTATATGAGAGGGAGAGCACCCCCTTATTAGGCCTAACCTAGTTCGACTTGGACAGGCCCAAGTCAAACAGACTCTATTAAAACCCTAGATGGCCCACAGCATGACCTGGCTACATTATTATCTCCTAGTAACAAGATTATAATAAACTACTGGTACAGCCTTAGACCCAAAAATCATATAAATGGTTGTCCTAAAGTACCAGGCCCAGATATCCATATCATTGTGGCACTCCCAACTCACCAGAGTTCAAATCTCAGGTTTAACATTTTGGTATCTTATAAAGGAGAAATATTTTTCAGTTAGACGTGACATTCCTGTCGACAGCAAGGCGTCTGTAGTGACTTCGTCAATCTCAAAACCCGTTGGGTCATCAGTTCTTGGACTCATTTTTCGAAAGTGCTCATATGCATAAGGGGTGTATATTCATAGGGGTGAATTATGTACGTATGTGTGAGCATCTATGTTTGTACTGTGTTTCGCCAAAAAAACATTACCGATGAGATTAAAATAATATTTCCTTTATCTTTTTTTTAATTAAGAACACAAGATAAAGAGCAGCAAGCCGCCTCATTAAAAACCTTCCAGCCCCCTTCGGTACCCTGGTAAGGAAAAGAGTGCGTAAGAAACTTGCTGCCATGAGAGTTTACATAGTGTTCCTTAATCTATTCCAGGCTTTCTTTGTAAGTTGGGAACTGTTAAATAATAAATTTTAAAATATTTTTTCTTTCACTGAAAAAGCATATCCATACGAGTCATGACAACTTAGGTAAATCTTTCGGATCATAGAGAACGTGTTTCTCCTTCCTTCCGTTTAGAAATGAGAAGTCGGAACTAGGGATGGCACCCGCAGGGTATGGGTACGCGTAGAGCCATCCCATACCCGTACCCATTGCGTTAAATCTTACCCGTCACCCGTACCTATACCCATCAATGGGTACAAGTTTTTTCCATACCCGTCACCCGACAGGGTAAATGGGTACCCGCGGGTAAAAAATTCTAATGCTTACAACACATCAAATTGATCAAAAAATATGATAGAATGTGAACACCTATCCTAAATAGGGGTCTAATCCTCACTAACCTACTAGAGAATGTGAGACCGGAAAACGTGAGGTTCAGCCTAGCAACGTGAAGGCGGGATTATGGGAAATTAAGTAGTTTACAATATCACAATGACCCACTAGTTAAGTTTAGATGGGTAAATGGGTATGTGGGTATGGGTTCTACCATCCCATACCCGTACCCGCTCTATCCGATGGGTATGGTATTTTTTCATTTACAAACCCATGGGTAATATTTTATCCCATACCCGTACTCTTATTGGGTTTTTACCCAACGGGTACGCGGGTCATGGGTACCCATTTCCATTCCTAGTCGGAACATCAGCACAGAAAGGCGTACGAGTTTCAGATTACTCCCCCCGTTCGTTTACAGGGCCTATGTGTATCCCAAAATCATCAATTTGACTAATATACTATAAGATTTACACTATAAAAAGTATATCATTAAAAAATACAACATCTAAATTTTCTAATGATATATATTTTATACTATATATCTTGTGTTATGTTAGTTAAATTGATGACCTAGGGATACGCATAGGAACTGTAAACCCATAATTCCCAAAAGAGAAATCGTAAATCAAATTAATCTCATGTACTCCTAGGTTTTGTAAAACAAATTGCATATCAGAATTTCATCGGTTTTGTAAAGCTACTGGTTCAGCTCCTCGGGGACCTTTGGTTCGGAGCCTTCAGTTCCTTCTTGCACCTTGTGCTGTTGCTGCTCGCTTTCGGCTGCGGCCTCGCGCGCCTTCCGCGACCGCAACAGCATGGCGAGCGTGGCCGGCGTCGCGTACGGCAGCGTTGCAGCGACCTGCTGCGACACCTGGTTTGTCCCTGCCATCGACGTCGTCACACGTCCAGAGTCGAATCCAATCACCGAAGGCAGCTGCAGCTGCGATGAACTGCCCCGCTGCTGCATATGCGCGCTCATGCCGGCGAGCATGTACGCTCGACCCGAGCGCGCGTAGCTCTGCCGGCTCGACACGCGCCTGCGCATGTCCCGCAGCTCCATCTCCAGCGCGGCAATCATAGCGTCGCCGCCTCGTGCTGCATCCGACAGCGCTACCGCTCGCCGGCGGTTCTCGAGTATCTCCACCGCCTCCTGGTGCGCGCCTCGCTCTGCTGCCGCCCTCGCCGCCGCAATGTCATCGGTGGCCTCGACCCGGACGTGTTCCCGATCCACCTCCACCGACCGTGCCACGTCTGCCGCGTGCTCTGGTCTCGCCACCACCGTGTCCTCGGCCGTCACGTTGATGTCCCCGCCGGCGGCCGCATCTCGGTAGGCGCAGGTAACTTTGAGAAGAGTTGTGGCATCACCGTCCGTTTCTTCAGCTCTCGGTATGACCAAGAACAGCAAGAAACGCCTCTCCTCGTCGGCGTAAAGTTCGCCCGCTACAATCGAGGCAGCGCGGCCATCCTCGTCGACGCGGCTCTCGTAAAGCCCGGACTTAACCGAACAGACCCGAACGCCGGGATGCACGCACGCGACCTCGACGCGGGCCTCCTGAACCACGACTGACAGAAGCCCGCCGACGCACTGCGCGAACCGGAAAGACAATTCTGACGGAGCCGGTAACTACCGGACCAAAATCAACCATAGAATATATCGTGATTCGTGCAACCTGCTCTACCCCAGGATCGGTATTCCTTCAGTAAATGGTGTATCTTCACTTACTGCTATTCTGTGGACCCTACCCACGTCGTTGTGTCGGCAAACTCAACGGATGCTTTTCATGCACTCTCTCTTCGGTTATTACTCCACCACAGCTAGCTAGTCCCAGGTCTGAGTGAAATCCATCCCAGTGTTTTCATATACTAATTAGAAATCATGTTTTGTATAATTTTTAAGAAAATTTGTAGATGTTCAGCTCTTTTTTTCACAAATATTCTAGTTTTTTTTATTTCTTCACACGGATATGATTCACACATATTCCAGTTTCCTTTTCAAAATAGTTTCAGTATGCTTAAAATTTGGAGCGCGGCGGGTGCTACACACTTGGGTTCTATCATGCCGCGAGAGTGATCTTTTGTTTTCCGAGTTTGTACTCGGCTTGTAACAAACCATAACTCTTTCTTATTCAATGAATGGGGCAAAGCTTTTGCCCCCTTTCTTTCAAAAAAAAAAGTATGCTTAAAATAGCTCCAAATTTTTGCGAGCAACTCAAATCAAACTATCATTATATTTTTCTCAGTATGGGTTCAGTAATGTCTTGATATCAAATTAGTTTCAATTCATTTCTAAAAATAGAATCAAATGGTTTCCAATTTTTGTGAGCTAATTAGAATAAAATTAAGAAGATATTTTCCAACTATGGTTTCGTTAACTTTTTCTTATCAAAGATTTATGATATATATTTCATACAATACCAAAAATTGGGTCATACCAATTATGAACCAATTACAGCAAACAAGAGATTGATAGGGGTCGGTCAGCATCATCATCCTCGATTCCTTACAATCACCGGCAAACTCGAAATTACATTCGCAACACATAGTTCTTCCAATATAGTCGCAGCAACGCGAATCAAAGGGGATCCCCCGCGAATCGAAAGGTTGTTCATAGGAAGAATAGAAGGTTAGTTGCTAGGATCGAATCTTACCTTTGCCACAGCGATTCAAAGGGAAGGGACTCCACCTTGATTCGACGCCGCCGCCAGGAGGAAGGGAGAGTCGCACTGCGGTGAAGACGATTCAGATCCGATTCTGTGTCGACACCCCTGAGATCTATGAAGACAAGAACAGCTCCGCCGTGACTCCATTACCACGGTCTGTGCCCACTTAAATCGTACGGTATGTTTCTGTATCCGACCAGGGGAAAGGTATCTTCCAGACAATACGACATAACAAATGCGGAATTGGGGAAAGCTGTCCGCATCTCAACGAAAGAACGAACGGTCGATTGGACACAGGTAGTTACCGGTTCCGTTAGAAAATCCGCTGACAGGAAAGTGAATTCTAACGGAACCGGTAGTTACCGGAGTCTCACCCACCAATCAACTACCGCCACATCATCTAGTATCACATGGGTATTTTTCCTGAAATCCTTGTATCTTGATTTACTGCATGTCTGTGGAGCCCACCAACGTGGATGTGTCTGCATTATTACCCATATGTGCTTTCCATACTCTCTCTCTTTAATTATTGATCTCCGCCTCCACCACAACATTTGAGGGTGAAATATATTTTAACTATTTTCAATACAAATTTGAAGTTATGCTTTGTAAATTTTAAAACAACTTTATAGAAGCTCCCTATAAGATTTACACATATTCCAGTTATATTTCTTTATTTCCAGAACAGTGTAAGTTTGTTTCAGAAAAAAATCAAAATATCTTCAAAATTTGTGAGCTACTCAAATCAGATTCTGTAACATCTTGGAATCAAAGAAATTTTACATATATTACTCACATTTATATAATTTTTTTCATACCTAGTACAATCCAACTAGGTTTCGGACATCAACTATTTTGATTATGGATAGCATTATGATATGAACAAATTATGGTATATAATATTAAAATGTGAGACTTTTTTTAATATCAAGTTGGTACAAACTACATATGCCACATTTACCATGTTTCAAATATTGTATCAGTTTCAAAATAAATGACAAAATCTTCCTACGAAATATCATGTCACAATTTCCTATTTTCGTAAGTTCATAGAAGTTCCATATATTATTACCATATACTCCAATCATCTTACATTGTTTTCATAAAAGTTTTAGGTCATGATAATTTTTAAGAAAATATGCTCCTTTTTTCGCACATATTCCTGTTTTATTTCTTTTTCACACAAATATGATTCACATATATTATAGTTCACTACTAGAAAACATGCTATCAGTGGCGCACCACTTTTTGTCATCAGTGGCGCACTAGTGGTGCGCCACTACTATCACGCCACTGCTAACAGTTAGTAGTGGCGCACCACTCATGCGCCATTGCTAACTCAAGTAACAGTGGCGCACTATCTAGTGCGCCACTACTAACTTATAGGTGCGCCACCCTTGACACATCCTTATATTAGGTGCGCCACTGCTAAGTCTGGGGTGGAGCTGAATCATAAAATAAATATAGCAATGGCGCATGGTTGTTGTGGTGCGCCACTAGTATTTTCATAGTAGTGGAGCACCTGTTTTTGGTGCGCCACTGCTATATAGCAGTGGAGCACCACTAGAGGGGTGCGCCACTACTAGTGATCTTACGACACCATTTGAGAAATCCTTTACTATCCATATATGTCATTAATAACAAAATACAATTAAAATATTTCTATTTTTGAGCTAATTCCATAAAATGAACAAGAGATGTTTCAAGTATGGTTTCACTAACATTTTGGTATAGAAGAGATATGACATATTGCATATAAGGGTTATACATGATTTTCCAAGCTTTCCATTAAAAAATTATTTACGATTCACATGTGTTTCAATTATTTTGCTTTGTTTTCAGAATTTTTTCAGTACATTTATAAAAACAATTTTTTATATATCTTTGAGCTAATTCCATAAAAGGAACAGAGATGTTTCAAGTATGGGTTCAATAACATTTTGGTATAAAAGGGATCTGACATTTCATACAAGGGTCGTACCAAACAAGCAAATTATGTTCCACGGAACATTTTTTTAGTTGCAGATACCAAACAGGAGCCAGGATTATATCAACAAAGTATAGCATACGCCATTGATATTTGATACATTTGTTTACAATATAATATCAACAAAAGCACCGTTCATATGGACAAACCACCACCAGAATATTCTTCAAATCTGGATTTTTTTGATGGATTTTAACAAGAATTTCTCAATCTGGGCCATTATAAAAAAAAGTAGGAGAAAAATTAAACTAGAGAGAATTGGATGATTTAGAAATCACACGGGATAGACGACTGACTTTCAGATCGGACAAGAAATAGCAAACACCTATATCAATCTTCAGATCTGCATCCTCATCAAATTGAGAGAAAACAATTCCTACATCAGAAGCGAATCCCAAACCTAGCCCGCACATGAACAAGGTGGCGGCGGCCGCCTCGGCTCGTCTTCCTCCGGCGGCTCTCGACGAGGAGGCCGAGGCGCTGCGCTGCAGGTCCAAACTCGTGAGCGATCCCTTGCTCATGCACGGCGCGGCCGTCCTGGCCGTAGCCCAGGGTGAGCACTCGAATCTGACACAAATATGATTCACCACATATTTCAGTTATATTTCTTTTTACAATATAGTTTTGGTTTGTGTCAGATTCTTCATAAAATATGTTCAAAATTTTGTAAGCAACTCAAATCTACCTGCAATGGTTATAATTTGGTCGAAGTATGGGTTCAATATCCAGTAATATCTTGGTACCAAAGAAATATGGCAAATATCACAGATGACAATATTATATCATGGATTAACCTCGACCAAAATAATTTCTCAATCCGGGAATTTTTTCTGTTGGATTTTGATAAGGATTTCTGAATCAAGGCATTACAAAAAAAATCAGAAAGAAATATAACTGAAAATTTGACACCATATTGGAGAGTAAAATTCAGATTGAACCACCAAAAATAGGCAAAATCAAAATCACTATCCAGTTATACATCCCCATCAGACGATTGAAACAAAATAGTCACCAGATCGAGAAACGAATCCGAAACCTATTCTGCACCTGAGCATGGTGGCGGCCGCTGCTTCGTCGTCCTCCGGTGGCTCTCGTCTAGAAGGTCATCTGCAAATTGTAAAGAATGTATTGATGGGCAGTACATCTGTTTCCGCTAACAATTTTTTTTCAGCGAGGTCCTTCAAGTGATTTTGGTCAAATGACTGCAACCTATATCTTCACAAGTAGATTGAGAAACTGATAATGTTCACCTCATTGCTCTTGATTTTGACACCTAGTGATTACCTGGCCCACACCCTTAACTTATACTTGCATTCTATTTCCTCTCTTTGTCTGAACTAATGCACTCAACAGATATATGTCAGTCAGGTACTCCAAGTGATTATGTAATACCCCCCCCCCCCCCCTAGATTCTTTGCTAGTAGATTGAATAAGAGAATGGTCCCTGTTACTTTGCAGTTTTATTTTCATTTTGATGCAATGTACTTGTATATATCCTGATCCATGCACTATCTCGCACATAAATAGTTATTTGACATCAAAAGTAAGGAGGGAATATTCACATCCGGCCTCTTTCCCACATAAATAGTTATTTGATCTTTTCCCACATAAATAGCAGGCTTCAAAATGTACAAACAACTTTACCTGGAAGTAGCATACGGAAGAGAAGATGCCAACAGTATATCATCACTTGTCTAGCGTACTAATCCTGCCATCAATATTTCATAACCTGCTGATCCACACCAGAAATTCAGTGCACTGTTCTATTAGGAGCAGATCAACTGAATGTGTATATCAAAGAAATCAGAAACAGACTACTACAGGATGTGGGATGAAAGATTGCTACCGGATAAGACAAAACAATTGAATCTACTGCAAGGAAATCAAACAACAAAATAAAGGGAAATCTACAACAGTATTGTAGTAGGCTAGTAGCAGAAATTGGATACGATGTACCAAGAAAAATAAAATTGGAGGTGATGCAGTGACTTCTTGTAATATGAGTGGCCAGAAACTCCCCTAAATCTGAGGAGACAGAGCTCCTCCAAACACACATCCGGCAACCACACACAAAGATACAACAGCCATGAGCTGGGGGACGTCCACGGGGAAGTTGTGCAGAAGGAGACCCGAATCAGGAGCGCCATGGTGACCTGGGAGTCCAGGATTAGGTGTAGTTCGACGGGAAATCTAACCGGGGAGCCGTGCAATCGATGCATAAGGGTAGCCGAAGCCACGCCGGCGTTCCAATCAGCGGCTAGGGCTGGAGCGTAACGCAGCGGCGACGAAGGGGAATCAGCGGAGGAGACCAAAGTCAACACACGCCGGTGAGTAGCTGCGCTAGGAGGTGGTGCTCTTGTACGGCACCACCGTTCTGGCCGACAAAGTCTGTATGGAGGACGCCGTCCCTGATCGCCACCTCGTCGAAGCCTCGCCAACTGCCTCGCCGCGCCGCCTCGCCGCTGCTTATTTAGTGGATCTCGATCCAGTACAGGAGATAAATCATGGGAGAGAGAGCAAGCCGGAGAAGAAGCAGCTCTAAGGGCCACCAGTAGATACGTATTGTATCAGTAGCGCAGCTTGTGTCAGGGCAATACTCAATAAAAAATCAGTATACCGCTTCGGCCAGCACGCATCGCAACCAACCAACGCACGGGCAGATGGACGGAAAGACAATTCTGACGGAGCCGGTAACTACCGGACCAAAATCAACCATAGAATATATCGTGATTCGTGCAACCTGCTCTACCCCAGGATCGGTATTCCTTCAGTAAATGGTGTATCTTCACTTACTGCTATTCTGTGGACCCTACCCACGTCGTTGTGTCGGCAAACTCAACGGATGCTTTTCATGCACTCTCTCTTCGGTTATTACTCCACCACAGCTAGCTAGTCCCAGGTCTGAGTGAAATCCATCCCAGTGTTTTCATATACTAATTAGAAATCATGTTTTGTATAATTTTTAAGAAAATTTGTAGATGTTCAGCTCTTTTTTTCACAAATATTCTAGTTTTTTTTATTTCTTCACACGGATATGATTCACACATATTCCAGTTTCCTTTTCAAAATAGTTTCAGTATGCTTAAAATTTGGAGCGCGGCGGGTGCTACACACTTGGGTTCTATCATGCCGCGAGAGTGATCTTTTGTTTTCCGAGTTTGTACTCGGCTTGTAACAAACCATAACTCTTTCTTATTCAATGAATGGGGCAAAGCTTTTGCCCCCTTTCTTTCAAAAAAAAAAGTATGCTTAAAATAGCTCCAAATTTTTGCGAGCAACTCAAATCAAACTATCATTATATTTTTCTCAGTATGGGTTCAGTAATGTCTTGATATCAAATTAGTTTCAATTCATTTCTAAAAATAGAATCAAATGGTTTCCAATTTTTGTGAGCTAATTAGAATAAAATTAAGAAGATATTTTCCAACTATGGTTTCGTTAACTTTTTCTTATCAAAGATTTATGATATATATTTCATACAATACCAAAAATTGGGTCATACCAATTATGAACCAATTACAGCAAACAAGAGATTGATAGGGGTCGGTCAGCATCATCATCCTCGATTCCTTACAATCACCGGCAAACTCGAAATTACATTCGCAACACATAGTTCTTCCAATATAGTCGCAGCAACGCGAATCAAAGGGGATCCCCCGCGAATCGAAAGGTTGTTCATAGGAAGAATAGAAGGTTAGTTGCTAGGATCGAATCTTACCTTTGCCACAGCGATTCAAAGGGAAGGGACTCCACCTTGATTCGACGCCGCCGCCAGGAGGAAGGGAGAGTCGCACTGCGGTGAAGACGATTCAGATCCGATTCTGTGTCGACACCCCTGAGATCTATGAAGACAAGAACAGCTCCGCCGTGACTCCATTACCACGGTCTGTGCCCACTTAAATCGTACGGTATGTTTCTGTATCCGACCAGGGGAAAGGTATCTTCCAGACAATACGACATAACAAATGCGGAATTGGGGAAAGCTGTCCGCATCTCAACGAAAGAACGAACGGTCGATTGGACACAGGTAGTTACCGGTTCCGTTAGAAAATCCGCTGACAGGAAAGTGAATTCTAACGGAACCGGTAGTTACCGGAGTCTCACCCACCAATCAACTACCGCCACATCATCTAGTATCACATGGGTATTTTTCCTGAAATCCTTGTATCTTGATTTACTGCATGTCTGTGGAGCCCACCAACGTGGATGTGTCTGCATTATTACCCATATGTGCTTTCCATACTCTCTCTCTTTAATTATTGATCTCCGCCTCCACCACAACATTTGAGGGTGAAATATATTTTAACTATTTTCAATACAAATTTGAAGTTATGCTTTGTAAATTTTAAAACAACTTTATAGAAGCTCCCTATAAGATTTACACATATTCCAGTTATATTTCTTTATTTCCAGAACAGTGTAAGTTTGTTTCAGAAAAAAATCAAAATATCTTCAAAATTTGTGAGCTACTCAAATCAGATTCTGTAACATCTTGGAATCAAAGAAATTTTACATATATTACTCACATTTATATAATTTTTTTCATACCTAGTACAATCCAACTAGGTTTCGGACATCAACTATTTTGATTATGGATAGCATTATGATATGAACAAATTATGGTATATAATATTAAAATGTGAGACTTTTTTTAATATCAAGTTGGTACAAACTACATATGCCACATTTACCATGTTTCAAATATTGTATCAGTTTTAAAATAAATGACAAAATCTTCCTACGAAATATCATGTCACAATTTCCTATTTTCGTAAGTTCATAGAAGTTCCATATATTATTACCATATACTCCAATCATCTTACATTGTTTTCATAAAAGTTTTAGGTCATGATAATTTTTAAGAAAATATGCTCCTTTTTTCGCACATATTCCTGTTTTATTTCTTTTTCACACAAATATGATTCACATATATTATAGTTCACTACTAGAAAACATGCTATCAGTGGCGCACCACTTTTTGTCATCGATGGCGCACTAGTGGTGCGCCACTACTATCACGCCATCGCTAACAAGTTAGTAGTGGCGCACCACTCATGCGCCATTGCTAACTCAAGTAACGATGGCGCACTATCTAGTGCGCCACTACTAACTTATAGGTGCGCCACCCTTGACACATCCTTATATTAGGTGCGCCACTGCTAAGTCTGGGGTGGAGCTGAATCATAAAATAAATATAGCAATGGCGCATGGTTGTTGTGGTGCGCCACTAGTATTTTCATAGTAGTGGAGCACCTGTTTTTGGTGCGCCACTGCTATATAGCAGTGGAGCACCACTAGAGGGGTGCGCCACTACTAGTGATCTTACGACACCATTTGAGAAATCCTTTACTATCCATATATGTCATTAATAACAAAATACAATTAAAATATTTCTATTTTTGAGCTAATTCCATAAAATGAACAAGAGATGTTTCAAGTATGGTTTCACTAACATTTTGGTATAGAAGAGATATGACATATTGCATATAAGGGTTATACATGATTTTCCAAGCTTTCCATTAAAAAATTATTTACGATTCACATGTGTTTCAATTATTTTGCTTTGTTTTCAGAATTTTTTCAGTACATTTATAAAAACAATTTTTTATATATCTTTGAGCTAATTCCATAAAAGGAACAGAGATGTTTCAAGTATGGGTTCAATAACATTTTGGTATAAAAGGGATCTGACATTTCATACAAGGGTCGTACCAAACAAGCAAATTATGTTCCACGGAACATTTTTTTAGTTGCGTATACCAAACAGGAGCCAGGATTATATCAACAAAGTATAGCATACGCCATTGATATTTGATACATTTGTTTACAATATAATATCAACAAAAGCACCGTTCATATGGACAAACCACCACCAGAATATTCTTCAAATCTGGATTTTTTTGATGGATTTTAACAAGAATTTCTCAATCTGGGCCATTATAAAAAAAAGTAGGAGAAAAATTAAACTAGAGAGAATTGGATGATTTAGAAATCACACGGGATAGACGACTGACTTTCAGATCGGACAAGAAATAGCAAACACCTATATCAATCTTCAGATCTGCATCCTCATCAAATTGAGAGAAAACAATTCCTACATCAGGGAAGCGAATCCCAAACCTAGCCCGCACATGAACAAGGTGGCGGCGGCCGCCTCGGCTCGTCTTCCTCCGGCGGCTCTCGACGAGGAGGCCGAGGCGCTGCGCTGCAGGTCCAAACTCGTGAGCGATCCCTTGCTCATGCACGGCGCGGCCGTCCTGGCCGTAGCCCAGGGTGAGCACTCGAATCTGACACAAATATGATTCACCACATATTTCAGTTATATTTCTTTTTACAATATAGTTTTGGTTTGTGTCAGATTCTTCATAAAATATGTTCAAAATTTTGTAAGCAACTCAAATCTACCTGCAATGGTTATAATTTGGTCGAAGTATGGGTTCAATATCCAGTAATATCTTGGTACCAAAGAAATATGGCAAATATCACAGATGACAATATTATATCATGGATTAACCTCGACCAAAATAATTTCTCAATCCGGGAATTTTTTCTGTTGGATTTTGATAAGGATTTCTGAATCAAGGCATTACAAAAAAAATCAGAAAGAAATATAACTGAAAATTTGACACCATATTGGAGAGTAAAATTCAGATTGAACCACCAAAAATAGGCAAAATCAAAATCACTATCCAGTTATACATCCCCATCGTACGATTGAAACAAAATAGTCACCAGATCGAGAAACGAATCCGAAACCTATTCTGCACCTGAGCATGGTGGCGGCCGCTGCTTCGTCGTCCTCCGGTGGCTCTCGTCTAGAAGGTCATCTGCAAATTGTAAAGAATGTATTGATGGGCAGTACATCTGTTTCCGCTAACAATTTTTTTTTCAGCGAGGTCCTTCAAGTGATTTTGGTCAAATGACTGCAACCTATATCTTCACAAGTAGATTGAGAAACTGATAATGTTCACCTCATTGCTCTTGATTTTGACACCTAGTGATTACCTGGCCCACACCCTTAACTTATACTTGCATTCTATTTCCTCTCTTTGTCTGAACTAATGCACTCAACAGATATATGTCAGTCAGGTACTCCAAGTGATTATGTAATACCCCCCCCCCCCCCTAGATTCTTTGCTAGTAGATTGAATAAGAGAATGGTCCCTGTTACTTTGCAGTTTTATTTTCATTTTGATGCAATGTACTTGTATATATCCTGATCCATGCACTATCTCGCACATAAATAGTTATTTGACATCAAAAGTAAGGAGGGAATATTCACATCCGGCCTCTTTCCCACATAAATAGTTATTTGATCTTTTCCCACATAAATAGCAGGCTTCAAAATGTACAAACAACTTTACCTGGAAGTAGCATACGGAAGAGAAGATGCCAACAGTATATCATCACTTGTCTAGCGTACTAATCCTGCCATCAATATTTCATAACCTGCTGATCCACACCAGAAATTCAGTGCACTGTTCTATTAGGAGCAGATCAACTGAATGTGTATATCAAAGAAATCAGAAACAGACTACTACAGGATGTGGGATGAAAGATTGCTACCGGATAAGACAAAACAATTGAATCTACTGCAAGGAAATCAAACAACAAAATAAAGGGAAATCTACAACAGTATTGTAGTAGGCTAGTAGCAGAAATTGGATACGATGTACCAAGAAAAATAAAATTGGAGGTGATGCAGTGACTTCTTGTAATATGAGTGGCCAGAAACTCCCCTAAATCTGAGGAGACAGAGCTCCTCCAAACACACATCCGGCAACCACACACAAAGATACAACAGCCATGAGCTGGGGGACGTCCACGGGGAAGTTGTGCAGAAGGAGACCCGAATCAGGAGCGCCATGGTGACCTGGGAGTCCAGGATTAGGTGTAGTTCGACGGGAAATCTAACCGGGGAGCCGTGCAATCGATGCATAAGGGTAGCCGAAGCCACGCCGGCGTTCCAATCAGCGGCTAGGGCTGGAGCGTAACGCAGCGGCGACGAAGGGGAATCAGCGGAGGAGACCAAAGTCAACACACGCCGGTGAGTAGCTGCGCTAGGAGGTGGTGCTCTTGTACGGCACCACCGTTCTGGCCGACAAAGTCTGTATGGAGGACGCCGTCCCTGATCGCCACCTCGTCGAAGCCTCGCCAACTGCCTCGCCGCGCCGCCTCGCCGCTGCTTATTTAGTGGATCTCGATCCAGTACAGGAGATAAATCATGGGAGAGAGAGCAAGCCGGAGAAGAAGCAGCTCTAAGGGCCACCAGTAGATACGTATTGTATCAGTAGCGCAGCTTGTGTCAGGGCAATACTCAATAAAAAATCAGTATACCGCTTCGGCCAGCACGCATCGCAACCAACCAACGCACGGGCAGATGGACACCGGTAGTTACCGGATCCGTTAGAAAAACCGCACTCCTGCGCGAACGCGTCCTGGATCACCGCCTCGTTCTCGATAAACGAGAACGTGCCGCCCGACGCCTCGGCGACGACGTGCATCGCGGCGGTGTCGTGGTCGCTGCCGAAACCGAACGTGTGGATGGGCGCAGTGCGATCACCGGCAGCGCTGTCCGTGCGCGCAAAGTATGGCGGGATGAGCGCTGCGTAGTTGGGCGGTCCCCGGCCGAACGCCTGCCTCATCGGGGTGAAGTTGTCCTGACCATCGGAGAGGAGCACGACGCTGGAGACGCCGCCGTTCCTGTACCGGCGCTCGTCGAGCACCTTGGCGGCCGTGCGGAGCCCCTCGGCGATGTTGGTGCCGGGGCGTGCCGTGAGGGACTCCACGGCGCGCGCACAGAGCGCCTTCCCGGCGTCCGACATGCGCGCGAGCCTGGTCACGCGGCGTGCCCTGGAGGAGAAGGACACGATGCAGAGGCGGTCGTCGGGGCCGAGGATGTCGATGACGAACCGCATCGCCTGCTTCAGCAGCGCCAGCTTCCTCCCGTGCATGCTGCTGCTGACGTCCAGCACAGTCACGAGGTCGAGCGGCGCGCGTGGCGCCGGAGCGTCGCCTGCCGCGTCAGTGCCGGGAGCCTTGAGGTGCACGAGCACGGCGAAGTTGTCGCGAGCCGAGTCTCTGGCGACGGCCGGGTAGTCGGTGTGCGTCTTGACAACCACTGCCCCGTTGTATGATGTTCCTGATGGCCGCCGGTCATCAGCCGAGGCCCCAGCGGCCAGCCCCACCTGCTCGTCGTCGTCGAAGATGACCGGATCTGCTGGCTGGATGGGTAGTCGCCGATGCTGCTGCGGCGGCTGCACGACATCCACGGGTGGCATTGGGTCCGCCGGTCGCACGAATGGCAGCTCGCGCCAGTGCGCGTTGCAGAGCGGGCAGAGCTGCTGTCCGTGCGCGACGCTGGCGGAGATGCAGTGGAAGTGAAACGTGTGGGAGCACTCGGCCGTGAAGATGGCCTGCCCCCCGCCGGCGCCGATGCCGCCGAGGCAGATAGCGCAAGGATTCATCTGGGCAGAAAGCAAATCTGGCTCAGAAAACAGGGGGCAACTGTACGAGGATCAATCCATGTCGAATGAGCACACTGTGTGCAGACACAAATTTGACAAAAGAAGTGCGAAATTAGACGGAGGATTCAGTCACCTGGTCAAGGCCCTCCATCCCTGACTGGAAGCTACCAAGCCAATTAACAAAATGAAAACCTGTGACAAAACCTAAGCCGGATGCTTCATCTGAAAGGGAAGAACAACACAGATGGATATATTATTATATTGTAAGTAATGGTCGCCACGAAAGCTGACCCCGACAGCTCGAATCAAGTGCTGCTTAAACAATATTAACTGAATTTCGTGGAACCGTAGTCTGGCTTCTTTCATTTCTCCGTTGCATTTTCTTCCTCGGATTAAGTCATTTTTCGGCCAACGCGTACACCGACACTTGTCATGGGCTCTCCGTCCCAACGGAAGGCAATTGACTTCGTTCAGGAATGGAGAACGGCGGGGATGGACGATCAAGGAAATCATTTTTGTCCACGTGACTTGACTTTGAATGACTTGTCAGGTAGCTAACAATAGTTCCAAAAAAAAAAACAGAAGATTATTGAGCAGAGATGATGAAATATGAACCTGGTTCAATTTACAGAGAACAATCCAACGTGTTCCCATACTTGGAATTGTAATTAGCAGAGGAATATGTGTCTCAATAGAGCATGTGTAACATGTGTGGTCGAAGGACTTACTCATTGTGGGAGTAACATAAAATGTAACATCACATATGACGTTTTAGTAACATGACATGACAATAAATCTATACCTATACCTAATAATAAAGGGAGAAGCGTTTCCGTGGTTTGGTCCGTATGTTTCAGTCGTCCGCCTGTTGTTTCATCCGTCGCTGTTACATCGTGTGTTGTTTCTTTTCCTCTAAACTCTTTGATTCTATCGTGCACGGTTTGGAAACCGATGGTCTTTCCATCGTGTACTGTCAGGAAACCGGCAGGTGCAGGCCCGTAGAAGCCTACCTCTGCTTCTCCTAACCCTTCCTTTTCTTCCTGGACCTATAAAAAACGCCTTGCAGGGGACGCCGGACGCAGGACACCCAGCCACGATTCACAGAGCTTGCCTCAGTCATCAGATTCGTTTGGGGCTCGGCGGGTCGCCCCCGTGTATATTGGTGAGGAACTCAGGCGGCTATTGCGAGAGTAAAGGAGATATATTGCCACTCAATCAATCCGGCAAGAAACGTGACGCTATGATGCAAGAGATATTGACTACAAATCAATCACTCCGGCGACTAACGATAAGCGTGATGGCGGCGTACCATCCTACCAGTACGTGCGGTCTTCTTTGATTGGCTAGAGGCTGGAGACGAGAGGGTGGCGCGTGCACGGTGTGGTCTGCCGCTTGTGCGTGCCATGCGCTGCAGACGCGTTGTGGTCGATGGCGCAGTGCAGCTCCGGAAGTACTGATGCCCTCACCTCTTTTTGGTAATTATTCTGAAACGCGCAGGAATCTGAGTCTGATTGAATTTTCATCTCGCCGTCGCTTTGGATCATGTGATGTTCGTGGTGCGGCGCGACAGCTTCATCTCCTCCGGCGGGGACGTGCGGGACTGAGGGTCATGTGTTGCTCGTGGCCACGTGGGTCGCTTCTATTCTCCAGCGTGGACGTGATGAACAACAGGTTGTGGACGATGGCACAGTGGTTGGTTGTGGACATGCCCAGGTCGAAGATATAGGAGGTCGTCGCATCGTTTGCTCACTTAGCATGCGCCCCCGAACTCGAAGATAGGCCCCGCGTTCTCGCATGCTTCGGTAGCCGCAACGTCCCCGCAATCTTGGAGTCGTTATGGGGGCACGCCGGCTCGCCATGTATACCATGGAGGCATGGAGGACCTCTCCAATCGGTCGTCGGTGAGCTTGATGGTTCTTCCAATGCTATGCCTTTCTTCAACAGCGAGGACAGTGAGGAGGTGGTGGTGTTCCTTGAGGCATTCGAACAGGTGAGCACCGTGAGGACCGTCGGCCTATATACGCGTTGCTTTCGATCGTTTTTGTTTCTTGGAGAAACACACATCGATCCTTCATGATCATTCTGAGACCGTGAGAATTAGAACCATCTGCTGGGTGAACTCCATGGCATGCATCTATTGTTTCGTCTTTTTTCTGTGAACAAGATGTGAGCATACATCGGATTATATACATGCATGTATGGATGTTAAAAACTTTTCTCCACCAATTAGTCTGGGTACAATTTTTTGTGTGTTGCAAATCATGAATATAGATTTCTTTGAAAACAACTAGAATTTTAGGTCTAAAACAACTCACGATTTATCGTTATCATTGTCGGATCAAGTTTTTTATTGTTGAAATTGCATGGGGAAGAAAATTTCCTTTATACTTCAAAATCTTTGATCCATGTGCTTTCTTTTTCATCATTAAGAAATATACTATTTTAATATTTGTGTTGTATCGAGCTTGTATTTCACTTTGCGTTTGAGAAAGAGAGATGCTCTGTAGTTACAGAAATCATAATATATCCGGTATAAAGAGTTAGTTTTACAAGAATATTGAACTTTATATTTGAAACACACCTCACAATGTATCACTATCATAGTTGGATCGATTTTTTCTTCCTAAAAACTTGCTTGATATGTCTTGAGATTCTTCTCTCCCGTTGCAACGCACGGGCACTTCTGCTAGTACATAAATAAAAAGATTGAGGTGATAACTAGTTATACCACCATAACATTTGATTTGTCCATGAGACATATAACTTTCATAATATTTGCATCAATTACATATATTTTGATATTTATTTCCGTGTCGTGTAGGTTTTCTTAGCTATTACTCATGATAAAAAAAAATGTAAATTCTGAAATTGCTGATCGGCTATAGTAGGAACTGTCCGCCATCATCACGCTACGTCTGTGCCATTCCAATATTGGACGAGGCCATCAGTATCATCCGACACCCTTGCCTCTTCTTCCTCCTCCCTGCAGAGAGAGCGCTTACCTTCACGCCGCTCCAATCCCCTATCTTGCCGCCCGGGGCGGAGCTTTGTACACGGGGGGGGGGGGGGGCCCCCGCCCCCACCCCCCCCCCCCCAACTTTTTGAGAATTACTGCCCAAGCCATGACCCCGGAGGTAATTCGACAAATTCTGAACTCCAGTGACTTCAAGGAGATGCTGCAGACAGTTCTCGAGGATCATCACAAGGAGCTGGTGCCAGAAATCTCTGCCCAACTCGCTGAAGTTGTAAAGGTGATGAAGACCTACCCAACACAGGTGAGCAACATGACGGTGAGCAAAACACTGAGATGATGGATATTTAGAATGCGGGGGCATTTACCCTTAAACTTGTTTTCTTTTCAGGCTGCTGAGGGTTGTTCCAACACCCTGAAGACGGAATAGGATCTGAAATCGAGCCTGGAGATGTGCACAAGAAGAAAACCTTCTAAGGAGTGTCCACAAGATTACCTTTTGGATCCCTCTTTGCGGCTAGCCAGACGGTGATCAGATCGACAAACAAAAGGACAGAGTCGGCACCCTCCTCTCCTCTCCTCTCCTCGACGAGTAAAGAGTCAAAGTCTAAGTCGTCACACACGACGCACGCGTATGACACACCCCTCCTCATATTTATAGACAGGGATGGTAGGGCAAACTTGAGTTTTTGGGTTAAACTTGGCGCCAGATTTTCGTTTTGGTCTGGTTGCCACTACTTTTTTTTCCTTTTCTAAGGGGGTATGAGTTCTGAGACATGGAGGAAGAGATGATTGGAAAGGAGGGACGGCCAAGATGGAGGATGCCACGGATTGCTGACATGGCTGGTGAAACAAAGTCACGGCCCCTAAAAGGAGGCATGATTATTGATTGATCGATTGCTCCGCTGCATGCGTCAAATGGGTCTCTCTACTAAATGCTTCCACTAATCTGGTTGTTTCCCTTCCTATTAATACTACCTAGCTAGCTGCATCCGGGATTCAATCGATCCATATTTCTATGGACCGAGATCAGACGTCAACCATCGTGTGAGAATTTTTTTTGCTTCAAGGGTGAACTGAACTTTGGCAACAGCATTAAAAAAAATAAGGAGGGATCATAGACTTTCCTTTCCACCGTAATAACAAATAATCTGTTTCCTACATTTACGTGATCAATTAATATCCTTTCCTTCCAAGATGTACTATACAAATATTATACAATTATTATATATGCGGTATGGAATCCTATATGCTTTGTTTATATATGATGAGTATACATATCTTCCTTCTCAACTGCATGTGATTTTCATTCTAAATGAGATAAAACTTAATTTCCGATAGACAGCTTCAATCAAAGTATATTTGTTTCCGATAATAACCTCAATTTCACGGTGAATTGAACTTGGCAACAACTTCAATCAAAGTACTCCAATAAACTAGAGGGAATGCTTGGTTTTAACTTTTAACCATCAGTATGGAATACGATTGTGCCCCGCTGGCAACGCGCTACATGCCAAAAAAATAAGATGGGTCATAGACTTTCCTTTCCACCTCAATAACAAATAATTTGTTTCCTAAACTTAGGTGATTAATATATTTTCCTTCCAAGATGCAATAAACAAGCAATATGCAGTTATGACTAGAATATGTACGGAATCCAATATGCTTCCATTGTATCTGATGTGTATACATATATTCCTACTCAACTGCATGTGCTCTTCATAAAAAATGAGATAAAACTTAGTTTCCAATAAGATATATATGTACACAGGTTGATCTTAACTTCTTGTCATGTGTTGTTAAAAACAAGACATGAAACAGAACAAGAAAAGCAACAAGATCGAATTATAGCCAGCTTCACTCACTTCACCAAACATATATAGTGTACTAGAGACCAAGGCAGATACATCTTCTCGGAATTTACTGCTGCTAGGTTATTTTTTGATAGCACTACAACAATATGTATATGTTCTGCCCTAGTACACCTTCCAAGATTGAATTTCATCTTCTTCCCTTTCAATCCGTGGGCACATGTTAGAATGATTTTTCCTAAATAACGCTAGTAAATCAGAGCATCCAACTCTGCCAAGGTATAAATTGTAGGATATAAATTCGGCCAGTGAATCACTCGTGATTGTTTCAGCATTTTTACGAGCATCTTTTTTTCATATAGACTTGAGCAACACTTCACAGGGATGTTTTCTTTATGAAAGAAAAAACAAATTCATATACGAGCTCAACTGATAGCAAGATGGGTATGAATGAGATTGGGGATTGAGCACGCAAGATCCTGTGGGGTATTGGTATATACAAGCCTATCTAACTAGTGATTTGCAGGTCCTAATACACCAACAGCGTGACTTGAAGCAAAAGCAGATAGATTAGCCTGCTGAGTTGCTTGCTACTAGTAGATCGGTCATGGTAACTTAACTCCTTTCCTCAAGCATTGTAAGATCTATATCGGCTGCTCCTACAAAATGGAGTCTACCCATCAGATTACTTCAACTTGAATATGAGCAACTCCAAGACAGTTTGTCCCCAGCTACATCCAATACTTTTTTGGGGGAGCTACATCCAATACTTTGCAAATACTCCGTATTAAGCAAGACAAACTCCAATTTCTTAAGCGAAGATTCGTCAATCCTCACAACATACACTTTGCAACAACAAACTATACAAGAAGTAAAAGAGACCCTCCACCCAAGCCAAAGATTTCAAACGCCATTTGCCTTTTTTTTTGGACTCGTTTAGTTCACAACATAACATTAACTCTGCCCAAAAATTAAACCTGGTCGATGGCTCAGGAATCCCCATGAAAATATTGTAGGCCATCACACAGGTTGCCGCGAGAGAAACTCAATACAATCGCAAAGATGAACAATCATTAAAATGCACTAAAGCTGCTACAACGCTTATTATATATACCGTGTGGTATGCATCAACAAACATCTTTTTTAAAGCTTGTCCAGTTACTATTACTTCTGCAATGCATTTCTTGTCAAGGGGAAGTGGGCACTACTTGAAATTGCTTAGCCCACACCAAGCTTCATAGCAGCCAGCACAGATTATCGCAATCAACAAAGGTGCATAGTAGATTGAGCTGCAAGTGAAATAACACAAGGGGATGTTAATACGAGATGTACTAATAAATTTATGTAGGACAAACTTGGAGACTCAAAACAAATATGACACACTCATGAACAATCCCTTGCTTCTGTCCACCACTAACAGCCTAAAATTCTACTGCAAGTGTTTCAAAATATAAGACGTTTTGGTAACCTACAATAATATCTTATATTTTGGAGCGGACGGAGTAGCATAGTAGTACGATTTAAAATTTGAAACCGCTAAGCTAGTAGCCTGGAGCAACGAAAAATGACACGAGGGAGTTTTAAAACACAGATGCATTCTTCTGGCAAATCAAATAATGGTATAAAATACAAAGATGGCTATAAACAAACAAATAATTTGCTACCTACATATATTTCACTTGCTTCTGATATCGTGACCACTGACCACCACTAATAGCCTAAAATTCTTCTACCTATGTTTCAAAATATAAGATGTTTTGGTAGCCTGCCATAAAATCTTATATTTCTGGAACGTAGGTAGTAGCATAGTTGTAGGATTTAACGTAGAACTAATAAAATGAAAAGTTGTACAAGAAAGACAAAACAGAAACCGATAAGATAAAATGTATTATAGGAGTACAACTGATATTTTAATCTATTGTTATTATGGTATTTTATAGGTATCAATGAGATAACTGTCAAAATCCTTTATAATCACTGAATGATTCACCGACACAATATTTTTCAAGTACCTAAATGAACTCACCAAGCATTCAATTGTTCGAAGTGCAAGCATGATCCCACCAGCAAATTTATACCTAAAACTAGATTGAAGATTGAATCTGCATGCAAATGCGGTACAATAGAAATGGTAGCGGCAGCTTCAACACGTTCAGGTATCTTTGCCAAATCTTCAAAGAAACTAGCTTTACCATAAGCAAGGAGTCAAGTATGCAACTCTACAACAATGGTAGCGACGCTTTAACACGTTCAGATATCTTTCGTGCTTTACGGACAGTTGTACTTGTGGTTGAAGTGCTCTATACATACCCAAGAACCAGTCCAGCTTATGAAACATAGTACTGATAACATAGTTTGCAGAAGGCAATTTAGCACAATAAAATAAGCTACCAATTGCAGGTCCACCTCCACCCATCAACAAAAGAGAAGCGGACGGGGCGGGAGAATGTACTCACCAGTGCACATCAGCATGGGGGTCAACTAGCAGCAGCAGTCGGGATCTTTCTCGCGGTGGCAGCGACGGCGCATCTGGAGGAACAACACCAGCATCTTATCCTTCATACAAGGAAAATACATCAATTAGCAGCCAGGCACGGAACGATCCCAGGGGCACACCATTGACCTGCAAAACACACAAACATATGAGATTCAGGGGTTTAGAGTTGGTTCACATGGAAAAAATGTTGCTTTTCTGCTCATGCAAGAATGTTGGTTCACACACATAGTTCATGCAAGAATTTTGGTTCAAGGAGAGAAGCTATGGTGTCCTGATGGTGAACATGGTAATATGGGCAGAAAAGTGTGTGAACATTTGTTCTCTATGTCACAATAGCATGGAGTGAGCTAAGAAATAGACACTGTCACTGTTGTAGTTCCACGACAATCACTGCCAACAAAATATGGTTCTACTTTTTCAGTGGCCAATTAAATTAAAGACAACCATAATCTTTCAAATATAAGAGAGAGACATTTTGTACAACTTAACAGTCTACCCGCTCAAATAATAGATGGCTAAATGCTTGTCAAAAGAAATATCATGTAATACCAGACCTAGGCACTCTAACTAAAAGAAAGGGTCCACTCGAGTAAGAATGAAAATTCCAATCACGGATTAAAATTTGAAACCGCTAAGCTACCAGCTTGCGGCAACGTGAAAATGACACGAGTGAATGTTAGATAATACGAAAGGTTTAGAACTAGTAAATTTAGGAAGGAAAACTCAGAGGCTCAAAACAAACACACTCATGCATTTTACTGCAAATCAAATAACAGTATAAAATACAAAGATGACTATGGTATAAAATACAAAGATGACTATGCTACCTACATATATTTCACTTGCTTCTGATGCCGTGCCCACCACTAACAGCCTAAAAATCTTTAACATGTTCAGGTATGGTAGTGACTATTTAACATGTTCAGGTATCTTTACCAGGTCTTCAGAGAAACTAGATGTACCATAAACAAGGAGGCAAGTATGCAACTAATAAAATGAATTAAAATCATTTCACGCTCTATGAACAGCTGTCCTTGTGGTTGAAGTGTTTGATACATGCCAAAGAACCATATTCAGGTTTCAAATATGAAACATAATACCGGTCACATATTTTGTAGAAGGCAATTTAGCACAGCAAAAGAGAAACGTACAGGGCCAGGAGAATGTACTCACCGGCATACAGCAGCGTGTGGAGTAACCTAGCAGCAGTATGTCGTCATCTTTCTTGCGGTGGCAGCGACTACGCATCTGGAGGAACAACATCAGCACCGCGTCCTTGGAATACAAGGAAAATACACCAATTAGCAGCCAGGCACGGAACGATTCCAGGGCGCATCATTGACCTGCAAAACACACAAAAAGATGAGATTCAGAGGTTAAAAGTTGGTTCACATAAAAAATGTTGCATTTCTGCTCATGCAAAAATGTTGGTTTCCAGACAGAGTTCATGCAAGAATGTTGGTTCCCAGACAGAGTTCATGCAAGAATGTTGGTTCCCAGACAGAGTTCATGCAAGAATGTTGGTTCAGGGAGAAAGGCTATGGTGGCCTGATGGTGAACATGGTAATATGAGCAGAAAAAGCATGTGAACATTTGTTCTATGTATGTCACAATAGTATGGAGTGACCTAACAAATGGACATTGTCACTGTTGTATTTCTAGGCCAGACAATTACTGCCATCAAAATATGGTTATGCTTTTTCAGTGGCCAATCAAATTAAAGACAACTGTAATCTTTCAAATATAAGAGAGACATTCATACAACTTAACAGTCTGCCCGCTCAAATAATAGATGGCTACATTCTGGTCGAAAGAAAGATCATGCCATAGCCGACTTAGCCATTCTAACTAAAATAGAGGGTCCACTCTAGTAAGAATGAAAATATGAAACAAGTAGGCTAAAATTTGAAACCACTAAGCTAGTAGCCTGGAGCAACGTAATATGACAGAGAGGGAATGTTATATATTACGAGAGGTTTAGAACTAGCAAATTTATGTAGGAAAACTCAGAGGCTCAAAACAAATATAACACACATATGCATTCTACTGGCAAATCAAATAATAGTATAAAATACAAAGATGGCTATAAACAAACATATAATTTGCTACATATAGACATTTCACTTGCTTCTGAAATCGTGACCACCACTAACAGCCTAAAATTCTTTTACCTATGTTTCAAAATATAAGATGTTTTGGTAGCCTGCCATAACATCTTATAATTTGGAAACGGAGGCAATAGAATAGTTGTAGGATTTAACGGTATAACTAATAATACTTGCTCTCATCAAAACTGGCTACCTACAACCATATTGTATTACATACATACACATGAACCTCTGGGCGAGTAGTGCTCTTCTTTTCCACAGGGTTCACTGCCAAATCTACCAAAATGAAACTATAACATAACCATCTCAGATTTAAACTTAAATACCAATTGTAGTTGGTGAGATAAAAATATAAAGCATCTATCTGCATGAAGTCCATCAAAATGCCTCAAAATTCGTTGGTTCTTAGAAAATCATTTGTGTCCAGTAGCCTGCGAGGAGAGGCTTGGGAGTCCACCAAATGGTAGTTTTGCTTTGCAAAATTAGTCTCTACCTCGGCGCCCTATTGTCCAGATACAGATACATCGTAATTAACATTGCTTTACGATATCCAGATGAACTCATGAGACAAAATTCGCTTTGTTCACTTAATTAGCATGTGAAAGTAGAACCATGTCGCGTAGATACCAACCATAACCAAAGTTCTAAACCTACCTCACTGGAAAACTGTAGTTCTGCAGTATCGCGTAATATTAACATGTACTCCACCTAACTACAAAAATAAACACTCAGAATAGTCTACCAGAGTGCTCAAAACCATTAATATTGATAACTCAAAATTACCTTTGATCAAGACTTTAGTGTCATCGCCTCTAGTATTCCAGCGGAGGTACCTAAATTGCGCGTATACGAGGAAAGCACGAAGTGGATACTTGGGTAGGCCACCAGATTGGTTTGGAGGTCATTGACATCAACACTCGGAACACCAACAAGCCCCAGAGGAGAAGCCAATGATGATATGACCTACACATTAGTTTTAACCTAGTTAATGAGAGTGAAAGAAAATATTACACAATACTACAGCATTCCCCATACATAAAACATGCACTAGAAAGAAATAGGCTTATACCTGAGACATAAGCATGTTCAGGTTGGTGTAGGTTGGGCGCTCAATATCAAGGGACTAGAGGCAGATGGCATAGATAGCCTCGTTGTTAAGAACAACCACATAAATGTGTTCAATGAGAGAGTGAGGACACACAAGTGAACTCAAGCTTGTAATTTATTCCACAGTCAACAAAGAGCTGCTCAAGGAGAAGAGAACCAAGGCCATAGCAAGTTCCACCTCCAACAGCGTTGAAGACAAGGAAGCCCTGGAGACCAATAGTGTAGTTTTCTGCAAGGTTCATGAAGTAGTCAAGGAAAAAATCAACAATCTCTTTGGCCAACTGTGATAATGGAGGCAATTGTTAGACAAATTATCAGCAACATAACAATTACTGTCATCATTGCACACAAGACACATCACCTAATGTAGCTGGAAAGAAATGCACCATGACATATCACAAAACATACATTGAATATCCAAGCATAAGCTACACCTACATTAACAAGGAGGGTGTAAAATACCATGTCATTCCAAAAACATAGCAAAATAAGGTGTCAAATTGACAAATAACCTGACATATATACTATCTACTAAGGTAAGTATGTAAAAGCCAAATACTAGTAAGGGTAGTATTGCTAGATAAAGCAATGATTATTAGACACGGACAAGTGTTATCTTGATGCCTTGACAGAAAACAACTTAAATTTGGAGAGCCACGGGAACTTCTTTAAATATAAGAAAGCACTCTTAAGCCTATACCAAGGAAAATAAGAAAGCACTCCATAAATTTGCCCCGTACTCCTAAATAAACCACCACGACTAAAAAGGAAGACTAGTAACAACTAGACAATGCATCTGATGGAAATCTAAGCAAAAACAGAAGCTAAAACTGAGTTAAGCTAGATATATAGGAGGTTAACAATGATTTTTTTGATAAATACATAATACTTGTTATCAATGAATTGCAATAACCAGTCTATATAACACATGATATTAACAAGCAAGTAAAAGTTGATTTTCCACCCTACCTGTATATTTGATGTAGACACATGTATATTGGCACATATATAGACTAAATAAACAAGTCAAATCAAGACACGTCAACACTACAAAAACACAAAATGCACAAACAAAACCTGGGGCATTCAAAGCCAAATTTATAATATGCATCTAATTAGTTCACACTACCAAATACATCACCGTTATGGGGCTCACCATAACCAAGGGACAACTTCATAAGTTGTGTCAGTACTATTGCACTTGGTAACATAGCTTAACACAAATAAATCAGGGGGGACTCTACTGCATATGATGGTATAGAGCTTAATATACAAAGAGAAAAGGAAGATTTGATGGTGGGAATCAACCTTGCCGGCCATCAGTGAGCTTCACATGGACATCCATGTAGACAAACTTGGCCATGTCAAGTGCAGTATCCCTGCGCCCCAGCTGAACAAAAAAAAAAAAGAACAACAACAACACAAGCTTGCATCAATCAGACACATCACACAAATGAATCAGCCAAACATCCCAGGAAAAGCCAGGCTTACCATCTCAATCCCGGCAACTCAACCAAATCCTTCATCTACCAGATCTCGTATCAAAAATGTGATTCCAGGGAAAATCCTGACTGGTTATTGCAATTCATTGTTAACATCAGGTGTTATACGCCGTCTCTCAAAAATGATATAGTCAGAATCAAACTTAAGAAGTTAGCAAGCATAGAACATAAAAGGCACAGAATAAAGAATAAGAGTGCACAAAAGAGTTACATCATGGAATGGAATCACTAGTAATGACACATGCCAATCATATTCTCTGCAAATTTTAAGATTGTTCGCAGAAAAGTTTAAACACCTTCACATTACAGAAAATGACATGAAGTCGGTTGAAAGAAAAATTAAGATCACTCTCTTTATCTCATTCAAAGATGGATCAGAGAAACAAAAGCTGCATTTTTGCTCATGCAAGATTGTTTGTTCACAGGTAGAGTTCATGCAAGAATGCTGGTTTACAGATAGGGGCTCCGGTGGCTGATGGTGAACATGGTAATATGACCAAAAAAGTCTGAACATTTTTTATCCAACGACACAATAGCGTCATCACTTTTCTTTTTAAACATCAGACAATCATTGTAATTACAATATTTAATGTTCTACTTCTGAGCGGCAAATCTAATTAAAGACAAATGTAATCTTTTTTTCGAGGAAACGCAAAGGAATCTTTCTCTTTCATTTCGTTGAAGAGGTAGGGTTTGCTACATGTCTATTAGGTTGTTGGCAAATCATCTCTCGGGTTATCTTCAGACAGTAAGAGGTAGACATTGTACAACTTAATAGCCTACCCACTCAAATAATAGATAGCTACATGCTTGTAAAAAGAAGATCATGCCATACCAGACCTAGGCATTCTAACTAAAAATAAGGGCCCACTCTAGTAACAAATTAAAATTCGAAACATGGAGGTTAAAATTTCAAAAAAAAGCTAAGCTAGCAGCCTAGTGTAACGTGAAATGACTTGAGGGATTGTTAGATATTACGAAAGGTTTAGAACTAGGAAATTTATGTACAAAAACTCAAAGGTTCAAAACAAAATATAACACACTCATTCATTCTATTACGGAAAAGCTTCCACTTCATCAAGATTCTAGAATAATCTTTCAGAGCATATACAAGCTAAAGCTGCTGCATGGAGCTAGTTTTACCTCAAAGATGGTGAGTTCGGACCTACAGGCTAACACCCAGCACCATGCAACAATAGTACCATGTCATGCTTCAGCTGGAGCTTGGTGTATTCGTGAACTTGGTTATAACAGTGTGTTTTTGGCGTCTTATGTCCGCAAAAGCAGAATTAGATTCCTTCTATTGAAGTTGCAAAAAACCATTCCCTCTTTTTATTTGCAATTTGAGGTAAAGTGCTTCTTGATGCAAGACTGGAGAATCATACTACCAATAAAAGAAGGGCACAACCAATATATTTTCATAGGTAAATACAATCCAATTTACTATGTTGACAACATCTGCTCCCAAGTTAGTTGCTCAATTAGTAATAAAATATAGCAGGTTAATACTCTATTTTGAATCTTGACAAATATCTGAATGTGTAATAAGGAACATGAACCATAGTGTGCCCATTAACAATTCAAAGATTGGTCTGTAATACTTGATTTATTATACACACAATTTGACATGGCTAGGTAGCAATCCTTGAAAGAATGCACCAACAAATATTCAGTCAAATAATTATTTATTATGTTTAAATAAATGGTTCCCATGAGTGAGTTAGTGGCACAACATAATTCGAACTCCGCAAATCACTCTTAAACCTATAGGCCTATACAGGAAAAAAAAAACTGAAGCAGCTACTGAACAAAAAGGCAGCTAACAACCTAATTCCAGAACAACATTAGGAAAGTAGGAACCATGGTGAACAATAGATAGGTTTCACCTTAACTGAGACCCGATTAATAGGTTGTTCCTGAACACCTGATCATTAAAATAGCTCAAAATGGTATATCCCTGTCGTAAGCTTATGAATTGGAACCAATTATGCATTCAACAATTGATCATTGGATATGTGACATGCTAAAAAATTCTCAAACACACCCCAAAATATGTTACGGAGTACATGTATTATAAGAAATTGAAAACGATACAAAGTACAATCAGCACAGCGGAAACAACTAAAACTAAAGCCAATTCTAACAAAAGTTAGAAGAAAACTAGTAGATGGACTAGGAAAGCAAAGAAAAGCAAGAAGCAAAAACAACAACGAGGCTTGCCCGTATTAGTACTTTTCATGCCTATATAATGCTTTAGCAATTCCAATGTTGCCAGCAATTCGCTACATGATACAAAACCACTAAATACTAGTATATTTACTTTGAGAGGATTTACATCATGCATGTATACTAGGAACGAGCTGAAATCATGACTTGATAACCTCTTCTACTGCTAGCATACACGTACCTCTGCAGAATTTCTAACACCTCTAGCTAGAAAACTAAAACGTCTCAATGACACATAGAAGCATTGCCAGACAATACAACATACACTGCCAATACACACGATCAAGAAGAAGAAGAATTTCAGAATTCAAGATGAGTAATTCAATGCACAATTCCATTTTTTATGTCTACATAAGACCATCAAGATGTCAACAATTTTGACAGCAAGTTCGTTAGAAGTATCGGAATCACCTGCAAGGGTGCGACATTCATCAGGTTCACACACTAAGCCCTCTTCCAATTTGGTGAGGCGCCTTCCTCTGAGACACTCCACCGTCCACTCCAATGGCTGCCCAAGATAGAATGCAAGAGAATCAATAAAAAAATGTCAGGTTTAAAAATTTCTAGTGCTTTTCATAGACAGTTCAGAGTTCGGTCTACTAAATAATATAGCTGAAAACATTTTTTCTAACCCAACAGACAATGCCGCAATACATAGATACAGACCAAGCACATCTGGACCAACAACAAACATAATTTCAGTCTAACCATTTATTAGGAAAAACTATCATTACAAGAGCATACCCCAAATAAGGAGAACAATGTTTCATGATTTATAGCAGAATTAACTAGCTAGTATGTCTTCAAGAGTTTCAGGTAGTATTTGCTCATTTGGATATTAGAATTGCTGCATGCATCAGTACGCAGAATGACTATAATTGTAATTCTGCTCACAAGAAACAAAACAAAATAAATAATGATCTGGGTGTACAGCTACATGTAAAGATGACATACTTTGTTCTTTCTTTCTCAAAATCGTTCTCTTCCTGCTAAATTACTTAACTAAAGGATTATATATCTTTACTTGGCTTGACTGCCTACATGACACAAGGAAAAAACTACAACTAGAAAAATCGAATCTAAGACCATATTCACCTCACAAATGCACCATTAAATTCCTACATTCCTACACAAAACAATGATTGAGGTATACAAACAACAGACTGAAAATGAGATGTGCCTTTGGTGACACATGAATTTCAGAGAACTCCCTGTGACAGCATGAATGGAACAGAGAGTTGCTTGCTTGATTTGCAGTTTCAATTGGTAGAAGAAATATTCATACCACCTCCCTAGATACAGGTGACTGAATCAGGAGAACAAATAGGATTTGGAAGAAATTAGAAGGCTCCTATTTGTTTGGACTTTAGGTAAAAAAATCTGATTCCGTTAGCTGCTTGCTTATTTCCTCAAATATAACACCTCGTACGTCTGGTAAAAAGCAAGTTATGGACATGTTTTTGCTCCTGAGCTACTAGAGAAATGTCCATAATTGTACAACGTAGCCTAGCACTTGGTCAGTCAGCATATTTGTGGAAACTAGTAGTAGTACTACATAACTAAATGGAGATTACATATATGCGTCAGTTTGGCTGACACCACAACACAGCTTCTTTCCTCTCTCGATTAGCACACAAATCACATCCAGTTCCATTGACACAGCAAAGCAAAGCAGAGCCAGAATTGGTCTCACCTGCAAACAGACGATGGCCTCACATGGCGGGCAGCACATGGCGGGGAGTCGCGCCGGCAATGCCGACGGACAAGCCTTCTGTCCCGTCCTTAGAGGAGATGCGTGGAGGACGGTGGCATGAGCATCCCTCCATGGCTCACGGCGCCGCCGTCCCGCCCTGATGGCCGGCGTGCAGCGCCTCCCAAGTGCATCGGCAACGCGTGCGATGCGGTCTGGCGAGCTCGACGGAGCGCCGCGCCCGAACCAACCGATGCATGCGCGCACCGGTGAGAAAGCCAACTGCACCGCCACAGGTTCATGGCTGAAGGAGCTAGGCCTGGAGCCACATCTCAGGGGTCCGGCGGCGCCAACAAGAGGAGATACATCGCTGGTAGGGTTCGACGGGGAGCATCAGATCAACGGTTCCGCGGCATGGCATCGATGGAGGGCGACACATGAATTTCAGGCATCTCCCGGTGACTGCATACAAATTGTGGAACAGACCAACATCAGTAAGTTATTTGCCTGATTTTGATTTCCGATTTGGTACAAGAAATCCTCAAATCACCTTCCTATATACAAGTGATAGAATCAAGAGTACAGATTAGAAGGCTCCTATATATTTGTTTGGACACTTTCGGTACTAAAAGCTGATTCAGTCAGCTGTTGGCTGATGTACTCAATTATTACGCCTCATCCGTCTGGTAAGAAGCAAAGTTATGGACATGTTTTTGCTCCTGGATTATTGGAAAAATGTTTGATGATTGTATATTGTAGCCTACTACTTAAGAGATTTTAGTGTTGATCAATCAGCAATTTTGTGGAGGCTAGTACTAGTAGATAACCTAAAGGAGAAGACACCACAATACTAGCTTCTTTCCTCTCTGGATTAGGACACAGAGCACCTCCACTTGCATCGACACAGTAAGGAAAAGCAGAGCGGGGCGAGAAGTGTTCTCACCTGCGGACAAACGGTGGCTTCACATGGCCGGCCACGGGGAAGCCGCGCGCGCAGCAGTCCTTGCAGAGCGGGGAGCTGCGTCGGTGATGCCGACGGACGAGATCCCGTCCCCTCCTCAGAGGAGACGCGTGGAGGACGTCGGCATGAGCGGCCGTCCATGGCTCGCGTCGCCGCCGTCCCGTCCAGGTGGCCGGCGTGCAGCGCCCTCCCAACTGCATCGGCCACGAGCGCGACGCGGTCTGGCGAGCTCGACGGAGCGCGGCGCTCGAACCAACCGCGCACCGGCGAGAAAGGCAACCGCGCCGCCACGGTTTCTTCGCTGAAGGAGCTGGGCCTGGAGTCGCGTTGCATGGGTCTGGCGGCACCAACAAGACGGGGTACATCGCTGCTAGGGTTCGACGGGGAGCATCAGATCGATGGTTCCGCGGCATGGAATCGGTGGAGGACGAGGATGTGGTGCCGGGGCGGTGCTGAGCAACGCGAGGAGTCGCCGGAGCTGGCCGGGATCTGTCCGTCGTGGCGGAGGCGGCGGCAGAGGAGATCGGGAGAGGTGTGCGTGATGGGAGGAGAAAATGGCGTGAGGCGTTGAGTGTTTTCTTTCTTTCTTTGAACTGCTTGTGGAAATCTGCGGTAGGAGACATGGTGGAAGAACGTTTAATTTGTTTCCTAAATATCTGGAACCTACATATTTTTGTGATTACTTACTTTCCTAGTACAAAGTAGGCAGTTGATTCCTCGATTGCTTTTTCCCACAATTGATTGAGCAGAAAAACAATCTTCCGTGCAAATCATCTTACTAATTATAGACACGGTTTAAATTCTATTGATGCCTTACCAAATTTTCAATAGAATTGCGCTTTTCCTTATTAACTATCACACTTGATTGGGTAGAAAAACAAACTACCGAGTAAATCATCTTGATTTTAGGCACGATTTAAATTCTACTGATGCCTCACCATATTTTCTATAGGAATAATTAATTTTTTTTCTTGGTCTACGGGATTTGCCTCTCGACCTTCCAAATCTGAATATACTGGTCAACAAGCTCCAACAATCAGATTTTCATCTGCAGATACTCCCTCCATACACAAATGAGCGAATGTCTATGTTTCCCAAGACCAATTAAGCATTTTTTTACTCACTCCATACCGATTAATTTGTTCAATAAAATAATAAGACATATACCACATATTATCTTTGTTGAACAAGGCTGTAAAATATGGGGACACATAAAATCACGCAAAATAGAGTGTCGGTAATTCGTATAACTCATATACCACTTTTCAAATGGCACGTCCTTCACAAGTTGGACTACCCTCCATAAACTTTATATGCTTAGAGTGGAAAGCTCCCACTTTGAATCAGCTGAACAAATTTTTATAACTTGGCTAGTTGTAAGTCAATATTGTTTATGTGCCCTATTATGTCACTAATCAAGAGAAAATACACATAAATCACCACTTCTTTTTTATCAAAGTATTGCCTTTATAGGAGCCACAATCATAGGAACACATGAAAGCATGCCAAAACCATCACAAACCCTAACCTATTGCATGTGGTCGTAACTAGGAACATTCAATACACAAGTTTTAAGCGGCACCTCCTTAACAAATTGGACCGCCTAGCAAAAAAAGTATGTACTTAGCGCGGGAAACTTCCACTTGAGAGCAAGTTAACTAGTTTTGTAACAAGTTAGTATATTTTTTAGATGGTATTGTTATTATCCCTTACTAAACCATAAAGAAATAGGAAAATCACATATATCACCAATTTGTATAAAAAAAATTGGTGTATTTTCGTCTCTGGGGCCACATTCAGTCAAGCAAAAACAGTCATAAAACCATATCTTTGACATGAATTGGTAACATGTATATATATAAGGTTGGTGGGAAAGTAGACAATCCAATACACAACTTACTAATAGGAAGTTTCTAGACATGGAGCTCAAAACTCGTACCTCGAAGCAAATGAACATTTTTATAATAAATTGGGTCTTTTGAGTTGGTTTTGCTACTATGCCCTATTATATCACTAATAAGGAGGAATTCACATACAATCACCGCTTCCTAAATAAGTTAGGTGTATTTTCATTCTTGTGTTGCTAAACATGTGAACACATTAAATCACACAAAAAAAACCTAGCTCTTTGGCATGGTGTCCATAATAATGCCATTGGTACAAATACTATGGTTTTACTCAACACCACATAAACTTGTGAGCTAAGCAAGGCATGTCACCATTGTGTGGGCCCTACATCTGTAGGATAACGTTGCATAGAAAACAAAAATTTTCCTACCGCGAACACGCAATCCAAGCCAAGATGCAATCTAGAAGACGGTAGCAACGAGGGGGTATCGAGTCTCACCCTTGAAGAGATTCCAAAGCCTACAAGATGAGGCTCTTGTTGCTGCGGTAGACGATCACTTGCCGCTTGCAAAAGCGCGTAGAAGATCTTGATCACGATCGGTTCCGGCGCCACGAACGGGCAGCACCTCCGTACTCGGTCACACGTTCGGTTGTTGATGAAGACGACGTCCACCTCCCCGTTCCAGCGGGCAGCGGAAGTAGTAGCTCCTCTTGAATCCGACAGCACGACGGCGTGGTGTCGGTGGCGGTGTAGAAGTCCGGCGGAGCTTCGCTAAGCAAACCGGACAATATGAAGTGGAGGAGCAAAGCTAGGGTTTGGGAGGGGGTGGCCGGCCACTCAAGGGGGGCGGCCAAGCTATGGTCTTGGGGTTGGCCGGCCCCCTCCCTTGGCCCCTCATTATATAGGTGGATCCCAAGTGTTGGTGTCCAAGTCTTCGAATAAGACCCGAAACCAAAACCTTCCATAGGAGGGGGCAAACCTAGCCCAACTAGGACTCCCACCCAAAGGTGGGATTCCCACCTCCCATGTGGGGGGGTGGCCGGCCCCCTATGGTGGAGTCCACTTGGGACTCCACCCCCACTAGGGCTGGCCGGCCATGGAGGTGGAGTCCCTTGTGGACTCCACCTTCCTTGGTGGTTTCTTCCGGACTTTTCTAGAACCTTCTAGAACCTTCCATAGAACCTTCCGCGACATTTTATTTCACATAAAATGACATCCTATATATGAATCTTATTATCAGGACCATTCGGAACTCCTCGTGATGTCCGGGATCTCATCCGGGACTCCGAACAAATATTCGAACTTCATTCCATAATTCAAGAACTACCATTTCAACATCCAACTTTAAGTGTGTCACCCTACGGTTCGAGAACTATGCGGACATGGTTGAGTACTCACTCCGACCAATAACCAATAGCGGGATCTGGAGATCCATAATGGCTCCCACATATTCAACGATGACTTTAGTGATCGAATGAACCATACACATATATTACCAATTCCCTTTGTCTCGCGATATTTTACTTGTCCGAGGTTTGATCTTCGGTATCACTCTATACCTTGTTCAACCTCGTCTCCTGACAAGTACTCTTTACTCGTACCGTGGTATGTGGTCTCTTATGAACTCATTCATATGCTTGCAAGACATTAGACGACATTCCACCGAGAGGGCCCAGAGTATATCTATCCGTCATCGGGATGGACAAATCCCATCGTTGATCCATATGCCTCAACTCATACTTTCCGGATACTTAATCCCACCTTTATAGCCACCCATTTACGCGGTGGTGTTTGGTGTAATCAAAGTACCTTTCCGGTATAAGTGATTTACATGATCTCATGGTCATAAGGACTAGGTAACTATGTATCGAAAGCTTATAGCAAATAACTTAATGACGAGATCTTATGCTACGCTTAATTGGGTGTGTCCATTACATCATTCACACAATGACATAACCTTGTTATTAATAACATCCAATGTTCATGATTATGAAACTAATCATCCATTAATCAACAAGCTAGTTTAAGAGGCATACTAGGGACTTCTTGTTTGTCTACATATCACACATGTACTAATGTTTCGGTTAATACAATTCTAGCATGATATATAAACATTTATCATAAACATAAAGATATAAATAATAACCACTTTATTATTGCCTCTAGGGCATATCTCCTTCGAGTCTCCCACTTGCACTAGAGTCAATAATCTAGATTACATTGTAATATACCTAACACCCATGGCATTCGGTGTTGGTCATGCTTTGCCCTAGGGAGAGCTTTAGTCAACGGATCTGCTACATTCGGATCGGTGTGTACTTTGCAAATCTTTACTTCTCCATCTTCGATGTACTCGCGAATCGAGTGGTAACGCAGCTTGATATGCTTCAGCCTCTTGTGTGACCTTGGCTCTTGTGCATTGGCGATGGCACCCATGTTATCACATTAAATGATTAATGGGTCCAATGCACTCGGAACCACACCGAGCTCTACAATGAACCTCTTCATCCATACCGCTTCGATGAAGCCTGAAGCCGCTATGTACTACGATTCTGTTGAAGACTTCGCCACCGTGCACCGCTTCGAGCTTGCCCGACTATCGCAGCACCATTCAATATAAACACGTACCCGCATTGTGACTTAGAGTCATCGGGATCAGTGTTCCAACTTGCATCGGTGTAACCGTTTACAACGAGCTCTTGGTCACCTCCATAACAAAGAAACATATCCTTAGTTCTTTTCAAGTATTTCAGGATATTCTTGACCGCTGTCCGTGTTCCATTCCTGGATCACTTTGAGATCTGCTAGTCAAACTAACCGCATGTGCTATATCCGGTCTAGTACATAGCATGGCATACATGATAGATCCTACTGCCGAGGCATAGGGGATGTTACACATCCTTTCTCTTTCTTCTGCGTAGCCGGTCCTTGAGTTTTACACAATACCGTGCCTGGTAACATATGTAAGAACCCTTTCTTACTTTCGTCCATTCTAAACTTCTTTAGAATCTTGTCCAGATATGTACTCTGTGATAGCCCTATTAGACGTCTTGATCTATCTCTATAAATCTTGATGCCTAATATATACGATGCTTCACCAAGGTCTTTCATTGAAAAACTATTATTCAAATAACCCTTAACATCACTTAATAGTTCTATATCATTCCCGATCAATAATATGTCATCTACATATAATATCGGGAATGCTACAGAGCTCCCACTCACTTTCTTGTAAATACGAGCCTCTCCATGACCTTTGTATAAACCCGAAGTCTTTGATCACCTTATCAAAGCGTCGGTTCCAACTTCTCGATGCTTGCTTCGGTCCATAGATTGAACGCTGAAGTTTGCATACTTTGTCAGCATTTTTAGGATCGACAAAACCTTTGGGTTGTACCATATACAACTCTTCCTCAATGTCTCCATTAAGGAACGCCGTTTTGACATCCATCCGCCAAATCTCATAATCGAAAAATGCAGCTATTGCTAACAAAATCCTCACAGATTTCAGCTTCGCTACGGTGAGAAAGTCTCATCGTAGTCAACTCCTTGAATTTGTCGGAAACCCTTTGCGACAAGTCGAGCTTTATAGACAGTAATATTACCATCGACATCTGTTTTTCTCTTGAAGATCCATTTATTTTCGACAGCCTTTCGGCTATCGTGTAAGTCTACCAAAGTCCATACTTTGTTATCATACATGGATCCCATTTCGGATTTCATGGCTTCTTGCCATTTGTTGGAATCTGGGCTCATCATCGCTTCTTCATACGTCGCAGGTCCTCATCATTGTTATCCACAATCATGACATTTAGACAAGGATCATACCAATCAGAGTGGCACGTTCCCTTGTCGATCTGCGAGGTTCGATAGTTTCCTCGTTCGAAGTTTCATGATCATTATCATTAGCTTCCTCTTGTTGCCGGTGTAGGCGATGCAGGTACAACTTCCGTCTTCGCGCTACTCGATCAACGAGTATAGATTCATCAATCTCATCGAGTTCTACTTTTCTTCCAAATCACTTCTTTAGTGAGAAATTCTTTCTCAAGAAAGGTTCCGTTCTTAGCAACAAAGATTTTGCCTTCGGATCTGTGATAGAAAGTGTATCCTATAGTTTCCTTAGGATAACCTATGAAGACGCATTTCTCCGCTTTGGGTTCTAGCTTGTCCGGTTGTAACTTCTTTACATAGGCTTCGCAACCCCAAACTTTCAGGAACGATGACTTAGGTTTCTTATTAAACCATAATTCATACGGTGTCGTTTCTACGGATTTTGATGGTGCTCTATTTAAAGTGAATGCGGCTGTCTCTAATGCATAACTCCAAAATGATAACGGCAAATCAGTAAGAGACATCATACTACGAACCATATCTAAGAGAGTTCGATTACGACGTTCGGACACACCGTTTCGTTGAGGTGTTCCCGGCGGTGTCAATTGTGAAAGTATTCCGCATTTCTTTAAATGCATGCCAAACTCATAACTCAGATATTCACCTCCACGATCAGATCGTAGAAATTTGATCTTCTTGTTACGTTGATTTTCTACTTCACTTTGAAATTCCTTAAACTTCTCGAAAGTTTCGGATTTATGTTTCATGAAATAGATATACCCATATCTACTCGGATCATCTGTGAAGGTTAGAACATAACGATAACCACCGCGCGATGCTACGCTCATTGGTCCACATACATCGGTATGTATGATTTCCAATAAGTCGTAGCTCGCTCCATCATACCAGAGAATGGAGTCTTTGTCATTTTTCCCATTAGACATGCTTCGCATCTATCAAGTGACTCAAAGTCAAGTGATTCAAGTAATCCATCGGTATGGAGTTTCTTCATGCGTTTCACTCCAATATGACCAAGACGACAAAGTGCCACATATAAGTAGAATTATCATTTAGTTTAATTCGCTTAGCATCAATGTTATGTATATGTGTATCACTACTATCGAGATCTAACGAGAAATAAGCCATTCTTTTGTGGTGCTCGACCATAAAAGATATTATTCATAAAAATAGAACAACCATTATTCTCAGACTTGAATGAATAACCGTCTTGCATTAAACAAGATCCAGATATAATGTTCATGCTCAACGCAGTACATAATAACAATTATTTAGGCTTAAAACTAATCCCGAAGGTAGATGTAGAGGAAGTGTCCCGATTGCGATCACATTGACCTTGGATCCGTTTCCAACGCGCATCGTCACTTCATCTTTCAGCGGTTGTCGTTTATTCTTTAGTTCCTGTTTCAGTTACAAATATGAGCAACCGAACCAGTATCAAATACCAGGTACTAGAACGAGAACTAGTGAGATAAACATCTATAACATGTATATCAGATATACCTTCTTTCTTCTTCTTGACAAGGCCGCTCTTTAGATCAGCCAGATACTTGGAGCAATTACGCTTCCAAAGTGTCCCTTCTCCTTGCGATAATAGCACTCAGCATCGGGCTTAGGGCCGTTCTTAGGTTTCATAGGAGGCATGGCAGCTTTCTTGCCACCCTTCTTGAATTTTCCCTTAGACTTGCCTGTTTCTTGAAACCGGTGGTCTTGTTGACCATCAACACTTGGTGCTCTTTCTTGATCTCAATCTCAGCATTTTTAGCATGCCAAAGAGTTCGGGTAACTCCTTGTTCATGTTCTGCATATTGTAGTTCATCACAAAGTTCTTGTAACTTGGTGGCGATGATTGAAGGACACGATTAATCCCCGATCTGTTAGGAATCACTATTCCCAAGTCACCGAGTTTCTTCGCATGCCCGGTCATGGCGAGCATGTGCTCACTAACGGAGCTGCCTTCTTCCATCATACAGTGAAGAAATGTTTCGATGCTTCATAGCATTCCACTGCCGCATGAGTCTCGAATATAGCTTTCAGCTCATTCATCAACTCATGAGGATCATGGTGCTCAAAACGTTTTTGAAGATCGGATTCCAGATCGCACAGATGGCACACTGAACTTGAGAGTACCGAGTTTTCCGAGTTGCGTAAACAGCTTTTACTTTATCGGATTCATCTTCTGCGGGAGGGTCACCTAGCGGTGCATCAAGCACAAATTGCAGATTTCCGCCGAGAGGAAGATCCTCACATGACGGAACCGATCGGTGAAGTTGCTACCGTTGCTCTTAAGTTTCTCTTTCTCTAGGAACCGATTAAAATTGATTGAGGACGCCATCTCTACAACATATATTTGCAATAGTTTAGACTAAGTTTATGACAAATTGAGTTCAAATTTTAATTCAACATAATTAAAACCCTAGGTGAACTCCCACTCAAAACAATATCCCTCGCATTGTCTTAGTGATCACACGAACCAAATCCACCGCACCTAAACCCGATCATCACGAGAAAAGGTGTGATTTCAATGGCGAACACTCATAGTGTTCATCATATCAACCATATGATTCATGCTCTACCTTTCGGTATCACGTGTTCCGAGACCATGTCTATACATGCTAGGCTCGTCAAGGCCACCTTAGTATCCGCATGTGCAAAACTGTCTTGCACCCGTTGTATGTACTTATCGAATCTATCACACCCGATCATCACGAGATGCTTCGAAACGATAAGACTTAATAACGGTGCTACTAAGGATGAACACTTTATTATCTTGAGATTTTAGTGAGGGATCATCTTATAATGCTACCGTCGCGATCTAAGCAAAATAAGATGCATAAAAAGGATTAACATCACATGCAGTTCATATGTGATATGATATGGCCCTTTTGTTCTTGTGCCTTTGATCTTCATCTCCAAAGCACGGATATGATCTCCATCATCTTCGGGCATGATCTCCATCATCGTCGCGTAGCACCAAGGTCAATGGCACCGTCTTCATGTTTGTCCTCCATGTAGCAACTATTACAACTACTTTGAAATACTACTCAACATGAAATTTAAAGACAACCATAAGGCTCCTGCCGGTTGCCACAATACAATAATGATCATCTCATACATATTCATCATCATATCATGGCCATATCACATCACCAAACCCTGCAAAAACAAGTTAGACGTCTCTAATTTGGTTTGCATATTTTACGTGGTTTAGGGTTTTCGAGAGAGATCTAATCTACCTACGAACATGAACCACAACGTTGATACTAATGTTTTCAATAGAAGAGTAAATTGAATCTTTACTATAGTAGGAGAGACAGACACCCGCAAAGCCTCTTATGCAATACAAGTTGCATGTCGAACGAGGAACAAGTCTCATGAACGCGGTCATGTAAAGTTAGTCCGAGCCGCTTCATCCCACTATGCCATAAAGATGCAAAGTACTCAAACTAAAGATAACAAGAGCATCAACGCCCACAAACCATTGTGTTCTACTCGTGCAACCATCTATGCATAGACACGGCTCTGATACCACTGTAGGATAACGTTGCATAGAAAACAAAAATTTTCCTACCGCGAACACGCAATCCAAGCCAAGATGCAATCTAGAAGACGGTAGCAACGAGGGGGTATCGAGTCTCACCCTTGAAGAGATTCCAAAGCCTACAAGATGAGGCTCTTGTTGCTGCGGTAGACGATCACTTGCCGCTTGCAAAAGCGCGTAGAAGATCTTGATCACGATCGGTTCCGCGCCACGAACGGGCGGCACCTCCGTGCTCGGTCACACGTTCGGTTGTTGATGAAGACGACGTCCACCTCCCCGTTCCAGCGGGCAGCGGAAGTAGTAGCTCCTCTTGAATCCGACAGCACGACGGCGTGGTGTCGGTGGCGGTGTAGAAGTCCGGCGGAGCTTCGCTAAGCAAACCGGACAATATGAAGTGGAGGAGCAAAGCTAGGGTTTGGGAGGGGTGGCCGGCCACTCAAGGGGGGCGGCCAAGCTATGGTCTTGGGGTTGGCCGGCCCCCTCCCTTGGCCCCTCATTATATAGGTGGATCCCAAGTGTTGGTGTCCAAGTCTTCGAATAAGACCCGAAACCAAAACCTTCCATAGGAGGGGCAAACCTAGCCCAACTAGGACTCCCACCCAAAGGTGGGATTCCCACCTCCCATGTGGGGGGGTGGCCGGCCCCCTATGGTGGAGTCCACTTGGGACTCCACCCCCACTAGGGCTGGTCGGCCATGGAGGTGGAGTCCCTTGTGGACTCCACCTTCCTTGGTGGTTTCTTCCGGACTTTTCTAGAACCTTCTAGAACCTTCCATAGAACCTTCCGCGACATTTTATTTCACATAAAATGACATCCTATATATGAATCTTATTCTCCCACCATTCCTAACTCCTCGTGATGTCCGGGATCTCATCCGGGACTCCGAACAAATATTCGAACTTCATTCCATAATTCAAGAACTACCATTTCAACATCCAACTTTAAGTGTGTCACCCTACGGTTCGAGAACTATGCGGACATGGTTGAGTACTCACTCCGACCAATAACCAATAGCGGGATCTGGAGATCCATAATGGCTCCCACATATTCAACGATGACTTTAGTGATCGAATGAACCATACACATATATTACCAATTCCCTTTGTCTCGCGATATTTTACTTGTCCGAGGTTTGATCTTCGGTATCACTCTATACCTTGTTCAACCTCGTCTCCTGACAAGTACTCTTTACTCGTACCGTGGTATGTGGTCTCTTATGAACTCATTCATATGCTTGCAAGACATTAGACGACATTCCACCGAGAGGGCCCAGAGTATATCTATCCGTCATCGGGATGGACAAATCCCACTGTTGATCCATATGCCTCAACTCATACTTTCCGGATACTTAATCCCACCTTTATAGCCACCCATTTACGCAGTGGTGTTTGGTGTAATCAAAGTACCTTTCCGGTATAAGTGATTTACATGATCTCATGGTCATAAGGACTAGGTAACTATGTATCGAAAGCTTATAGCAAATAACTTAATGACGAGATCTTATGCTACGCTTAATTGGGTGTGTCCATTACATCATTCACACAATGACATAACCTTGTTATTAATAACATCCAATGTTCATGATTATGAAACTAATCATCCATTAATCAACAAGCTAGTTTAAGAGGCATACTAGGGACTTCTTGTTTGTCTACATATCACACATGTACTAATGTTTCGGTTAATACAATTCTAGCATGATATATAAACATTTATCATAAACATAAAGATATAAATAATAACCACTTTATTATTGCCTCTAGGGCATATCTCCTTCAACATCATCTCTTAGCTAGTTAGTTATTCTCCAACCCTATAGGGCATGTATGTCTCGTTACTGAGATATGTCGTCGGAAACTACATCCACCCGTCCGCTACTTCGTGTGTTCCCCCGCTTGCCACTTGTGCAACCCTATAATTAACTCGTTGTGATTCTTCTAGTCCTTAGAACTCTCGAAGTCACACAAAGTCAAGTATCTAAATACCTATTTTCCATGAAAAGTATTTAAATACCATCTTCTCCCATTTGGCAGAAGCCTCTCGATTCCATAGTTCTTGTGTGAGCCGCTCACATTCACATCTAAAACTATTTGTTAACACAAGAAGGGACTTGAAGGACCCCGAACACACTATATACTACCATAAGCTCAACACATCTTACAGAAAGACCCTAATGAAATAGGGAACTACAAATTGGTTCTTGTCTTTTGCAAAGAGCCATTGGACCAAAAGAACCAACAATAGCTGGATGACCGCCTAGTGGCTCGAGCACATGGCGGTGTAGCCTCTAGAGAAGGTTGTCCTTTGACCACCGCCATGCTTTTGATGAACCATTGTTGCTGATGTGCTCTCCCGATAGAAATCTCCAAAACACCGGGCCAAATTCCTGCTTGAGCATGGATGTTGTCAACGTGATCAATGGACTATGTTTTGTGTACTCATGATTCAACATGCATGGTAAACAGGAAAAACAAAAGGCGTGAGATGTTTTGGAGCTCAGGCTACATGTCACTAACCAAGAGGAAATACACATAAATCACTACTTTTTCATCAAAGTATATTGGAACACATGAAATCATGCCAGAACCATCAGAAAACTTAACCTATTGCACGTGGTCCAGATATGGGTATACAACCTTGTTTGTAACTAGGAAAATTAAAGAAACAAGTTTGAAGTGGCACCTCATTAACAAATTGGACCGCCTAGCAAAACAAGTATGTACTTGGAGCAGGAAACTCCCACTTTAGAGCAAGTTAACTAGTTTCTATAACGACTAGGTATCCTTTTGAGATGGTCATGTTATTATGCATTATTAAACCACTAAGAAATAGAAAAATAACATAAATCACCAATTTTTATAAAAAGTTGGGGCATTTTCATCCTAGGGGCCACATTAGATCAAGCAAAAATGGTCGTAAAACCATATCTTTGGCATGAATTACTAACATGGGCATATAAGGTGGAAAAGCAGACAAACCAATACACAACTTACTAACATGAAGTTTCTAGACATGGGGCTCAAAACTCACACTTCGAAGCAATGAACATTTTTATAATAATTGGGGTCTTTTTTTAGTTGGTTTTGGTATTATGTAGTATTATATCACTAATAAGGAGGAGTTTCACATACAATCACCACTTCTAAATAAGGTAGGAATATTTTCATTCTGGTCTGAACACGTGAACACATAAAATCATGCACAAAACCCTAGTTCTTGGGCATGGTGTCCATAATAATGCCATTGTTACAAATACTATGGTTGTACTCAAAACCACATAAACTTGTGAGCTAAGTGAGGCATGACGCCGCTAGCTAGGGGGAACAAAGTCACTTGGGATGACAGAGCTTTGATGGACATCCATGGACGCCACGATGAAGTGCCCATGCCGCCCCTTCAGGCTCACTGCCCGAGAGGAAATAGAAAGGTTGACATTCGACCAGAAGAATCAACAATGACTGGAAGATCGGTAAATGACCAGAGTAGAGGGCGGCGTAGCCTCTAGAGAAGGTCGTCCTTCGAGCGGTAAATGAAACATTGTTGTTCATACGCTCTCCTAGGAGCAATCTCAAAAATACCAATCCAAAATCATCCTTGAGCGTAGATGTTGCTGACCAAGAACATGAAGCCTCGCCTAATCTCCTTCAACTTTCCCAAGAAACTGCTCACCTTGCCTTAAGGTGGCAGTTTTCCCCATGGGGACTGGGTATCTCACCCATTAGTGGCGGGGATGGGGGCCATTTTCTCCCCACGGGTATGGTAGGGCGGGTATCCGTTAGCTAGCGGGTACATGTACGAGGGACGACTTGGAAACAAGGAGTCCCTGCGGATACCCGATAAGCAACCCTAAAACTAACTGATCCATTCATTTCCCCCACCCCCAGCCGCCACTCTCCCCATCTCTCTGGTCTGTCCCGATTCCCATGTCCCCATTCCCCTCGCCTCTGGTCCCTATTTCCATCTACCCTAGACCACGGCTACTAAACTGGCGGTGAGCAGCTCTGTCCATCCATGAGGTCCATCGCTTCCCGTCTACTACCTCTGGTCCCTTCTCCCGTGGCCCTCACCCGCTCCTCGTCCTGACGTCCTCCTTATCAAGATCGCAAGGCGATCAATGGCCGAGAAAGAAGATGGTTGCGACGGTGACGGACGACTCAGCAATGACGGTGCCCAGCGACTCTGCGAGTACGATGATGATTGCGAGTGGGAGTAGGTGCAGGCGAGGCTGGTGACACACTGATGCGGCCATCTGCATCTACTAAGCGATTTGCGAGTTGAAGCAGTTGACCAACGAGTACGAGCAGTTGCCAGCTAGTATCCGTGGGGATTGGGTACCCGATTATTTCGGGGATGGGGACGATATTCCCCTCGCGAAGCTTGGTAGGGATGACATGGATGTGGATTAGCGGGGATAGGGCGGGGATGGTGGAGAGCCCCCCGGAGACCCCCGTCCCCATCTCCACCTTAAACCCCGCCTCACCTCCACCACCCTGACGATGACAATAAGAATGGATTAGCAGCCGATACCCCTCCAACACCACTCAATATCGGGCACACCCGACCCTTACTGTAGACATATCGAACGGTAACGCCACGATTTTGTCCATCCCCAACTCTGGCTTTGACCTTGAAAGCACCATGGCAGACCTCTGCTAGACTTAACCTGTGTGCTCTAACGATTGATCCCATACCGGCATGCCGCCAAACTCCACTAGCGAAAACCTACACGTAGAGCTACTTCTAAACCTAGTATACAAGGAGGGAATGTGGCTACCTCGCACACACTCGCTCACGACGGACGCACCTCTAGAGGAAGGAGGCAGAGGCGGCACCGAGGGTGGACTCTCAAGAGCTCTTTGGAAGGAACGGGAAAAGTCTAGATTCACATCTAAGACGACACATACTCATTTAGCTTTATTTAGGTTCTAAGTAGCAAGATTTTTGTTCTCAGACTTGAGTTTTGATATCTTTTGTTATGATTTGATGCACAAAGGGTATATATATAGAAGCTTTCTAGGGCGTTCCTAGGGTTTTGGTGCAGTTTGGGCGGGAAAGTTTGACTAAATTGTTGAAATAAATTTAAAAGTGGCCGCTAAGTAAACCGCCAAAACACTCCAATACGCCACCCACCCGTTTAGGGTTAGTCCAACCGCAAAGACTCCTCTAACCAACCAGGTCACGCCATTTCTCCTCTAACCACCAGCGCGAAAGAAGTCCAAATAACCCCCCTATCTATTGCATTTGGGGCGCTAACCCCCCTTATGTTTCAACTGGGTTATTTAACCCCCACAAGTATCCAAACCCAGGCAAATTACCCCCCTAAGACTATATGGGCTGTTTTGGTAGCGGTTTTGGCCACGGTGGTTAGTGGTTTCGGCCACATAGGCCACGCCTCAGTCCTCATCCTGAAACGCCTCTTGCGTGCAGACAAAGGACCCGCCCGCCGCCGCCGAGCAACACCATGGGCTCCTTCCTCCCCATCCTCGTGCTCGCCGTCGCGGCCAATGGCCTGCTGGTGATGCGGTTGCATGGCCTGAACCAGGGACAACATCTACCTGCTCACCCTGCCGACGGCGCGCTCGCGGATTGAACCCAGTGACGCCACGCCCTGCCGCTGGATGGGCATCTCGCTCGTGAACAAACTGGTCAGCAGCGAGGTCCCGGCCTTCTCGGCCTTCCTCGCCGGCGTCGCCATGCTCCAAGAGCTCATCTCCCCTAGAACCTGTTCACGCCGGGCCCGTGCCGACCGAGCTCTGCCGTCTCGCGATTGTAGGGTTTCTCGTCGGCGGCGGACAAAGCGTCGCCGCTGTAGCCTAAAGAGAATGCTGTCTTCTCTCTAAGCCACACCTCGCTCAGCTCGCTGCAAGTCTCGAGCCTCGATCGAACACTGATGCAGCTTCTCTGAGCGGTCGCTTCTCGTGGCGCTGTTCAGCGGGCTGAAGCACGTAGAACCTGCTGCCGTCGCTTGATACGTCTCCGACGTATCGATAATTTCTTATGTTCCATGCCACATTATTGATGTTATCTACATGTTTTATGCACACTTTATGTCATATTCGTGCATTTTCTGGAACTAACCTATTAACAAGATGCCGAAGTGCCGATTCTTGTCTTTTTCTGTTTTTGGTTTCAGAAATCCTAGTAAGGAAATATTCTCGGAATTGGACGAAATCAACGCCCAGGGGCCTATTTTGCCACGAAGCTTCCAGAAGTCCGAAGACGAAACGAAGTGGGGCCACAGGGTGCCCAAACCCTAGGGCGGCGCGCCCCCCCCCCCTTGGCCGCGCCGGCCTATGGTGTGGGGCCCCTGTGCCCCCTCCTGACTTGCCCTTCCGCCTACTTAAAGCCTCCGTGACGAAACCCCCGCACTGAGAGCCACGATACGGAAAACCTTCCGTAGACACCTCTAGTGAACTGTGGACCCCGGTCCAATTCTCTTTACCGAAATTCAATCTCTTGCAATCTTGTTTCTTGTTTTTCTGCAAACAATCATCTTCCACACAATACGGTTAATCCTTTGTTACAGCAAGCCGGTGAGATTGACAACCTCACTGTTTCGTTGGGACAAAGTACTTTGGTTGTGTTGTGCAGGTTCCACGTTGGCGCCGGAATCCCTGGTGTTGCGCCGCACTACATCCCGCCGCCATCAACCTTCAACGTGCTTCTTGGCTCCTCCTGGTTCGATAAACCTTGGTTTCTTTCTGAGGGAAAACTTGCTGCTGTACGCATCATACCTTCCTCTTGGGGTTCCCAACGAACGTGTGAGTTACACGCCATCAAGCTCTTTTTCTGGTGCCGTTGCCGGGGAGATCAAGACACGCTGCAAGGGGAGTCTCCACTTCTCAATCTCTTTACTTTGTTTTTTGTCTTGCTTAGTTTTATTTACTACTTTGTTTGCTGCACTAAATTAAAATACAAAAAAATTAGTTGCTAGTTTTACTTTATTTGCTATCTTGTTTGCTATATCAAAAACACAAAAAAATTAGTTACTTGCATTTACTTTATCTAGTTTGCTTTATTTACTGTCTTGCACTCTATATTAAAAATACAAAAAAAAAATTAGTTATTTTTGTTACCATGTCTAGCTCTGAACCTGTTACTTCTTCGCCTGAAGAATTAGTCTTCACTTTTAAACAAGGGGATGAGGAGAGTTTTAAGGATGCTTGGTCTAGAATTTTTACTTCTTATCGTAAAACTGAACCTCAAATGACTCTAAGTTTGCTCCTTAGTAATTTTTATTTTGGTCTTATGGTTCGCTATAGATATGCTTTGGATACTTTAGTGGGAGGAGATTTCCTTCATTGCAATGGGGATCAAGCTTTTAATGCCATAAAGAAGTTGGTTGCATCACATGATTCAGCTAATAACTTTGATTCAGCCCTCATTAGCATATATAGTAGATTAAACAATCTCGAGATAAGTACATCTCGCTTGGATGATAACTATTGCCACGTTCGTAATCGTCTTGAACAAGTTTTAGTGAACTCTAAACTTTCATTGTGGGATCCTACTGTTAAAATTGTTATCGGTGATCGAACTCTTCATGCCTACTGTGATATTATGTATGAATTTTGCCTTATGCCTGAAAGCATTTATAAATCTTTGAAACTTTGGGGAGTCGATGAAGGAGGAGAAGAAATAACTCTCATTGATAACTCTATTATAATTCCTAAGGGAATAGCCGCAGGTGTGCATACAACCATTCTTGGAAGAACAATATCCATTGATTATCTTGTTGTTGAAACAGGAAAACTCATACTCGGAAGATCCCTGCTGAAACTATTGGGAGCAGTCATTGATGTTGGAGAAGGCACTCTGAAATTCACCTCTATACCGGGGGGAAATCATATATTTCCTAAACCAAAGGGAAAGAAAAACAATAAGAAAGGTAAGGGTAAAGCCCAAGGTAAGGTTGACACACCGTCTCTTGATAATACTTGATACACACTTTCTGCGCCTAGCTGAAAGGCGTTAAAGAAAAGCGCTTATGGGAGACAACCCATGTTTTTACCTACAGTACTTTGTTTTTATTTTGTGTCTTGGAAGTTGTTTACTACTGTAGCAACCTCTCCTTATCTTAGTTTTGTGTTTTGTTGTGCCAAGTTAAGCCGTTGATAGAAAAGTAAGTACTAGATTTGGATTACTGCGCAGTTCCAGATTTCTTTGCTGTCACGAATCTGGGTCTACCTCCCTGTAGGTAGCTCAGAAAATTAAGCCAATTTATGTGCATGATCCTCAGATATGTACTCAGCTTTCATTCAATTTGAGCATTTTCATTTGAGCAAGTCTGGTGCCATTTTAAAATTCGTCAATACGAACTGTTCTGTTTTGACAGATTCTGCCTTTTATTTCGCATTGCCTCTTTTGCTATGATGGATGAATTTCTTTGATCCACTAATGTCCAGTAGCATTATGCAATGTCCAGAAGTGTTAAGAATGATTGTGTCACCTCTGAATATGTTAATTTTTATTGTGCACTAACCCTCTAATAAGTTGTTTCGAGTTTGGTGTGGAGGAAGTTTTCAAGGATCAAGAGAGGAGTATGATGCAACATGATCAAGGAGAGTGAAAGCTCTAAGCTTGGGGATGCCCCGGTGGTTCACCCCTGCATATTCTAAGAAGACTCAAGCGTCTAAGCTTGGGGATGCCCAAGGCATCCCCTTCTTCATCGACAACATTATCAGGTTCCTCCCCTGAAACTATATTTTTATTCCATCACATCTTATGTGCTTTTCTTGGAGCGTTGGTTTGTTTTTGTTTTTTGTTTTGTTTGAATAAAATGGATCCTAGCATTCACTTTATGGGAGAGAGACACGCTCCGCTGTAGCATATGGACAAGTATGTCCTTAGTTTCTACTCATAGTATTCATGGCGAAGTTTCTCCTTCGTTAAATTGTTATATGGTTGGAATTGGAAAATGATACATGTAGTAATTGCTATTAATGTCTTGGGTAATGTGATACTTGGCAATTGTTGTGCTCATGATTAAGCTCTTGCATCATATGCTTTGCACCCATTAATGAAGAAATACATAGAGCATGCTAAAATTTGGTTTGCATATTTAGTTTCTCTAAGGTCTAGATAATTTCTAGTATTGAGTTTGAACAACAAGAAAGACGGTGTAGAGTCTTATAATGTTTTCAATATGTCTTTTATGTGAGTTTTGCTGCACCGGTTCATCCTTGTGTTTGTTTCAAATAAGCCTTGCTAGCCTAAACCTTGTATCGAGAGGGAATACTTCTCATGCATCCAAAATACTTGAGCCAACCACTATGCCATTTGTGTCCACTATACCTACCTACTACATGGTATTTTCCGCCATTCCAAAGTAAATTGCTTGAGTGCTACCTTTAAAATTCCATCATTCACCTTTGCAATATATAGCTCATGGGACAAATAGCTTAAAAACTATTGTGGTATTGAATATGTAATTATGCACTTTATCTCTTATTAAGTTGCTTGTTGTGCGATAACCATGTTCACTGGGGACGCCATCAACTATTCATTGTTGAATTTCATGTGAGTTGCTATGCATGTCCGTCTTGTCTGAAGTAAGAGAGATCTACCACCTTATGGTTAAGCATGCATATTGTTAGAGAAGAACATTGGGCCGCTAACTAAAGCCATGATCCATGGTGGAAGTTTCAGTCTTGGACATATATCCTCAATCTCAAATGAGAAAATTATTAATTGTTGTTACATGCTTATGCATAAAAAAGGAGTCCATTATCTCATTGTCTATGTTGTCCGGTATGGATGTCTAAGTTGAGAATAATCAATAGCGAGAAATCCAAATGCGAGCTTTCTCCTTAGACCTTTGTACAAAGCGGCATAGAGGTACCCCTTTGTGACACTTGGTCAAAACATGTGCATTGTGATGATCCGGTAGTCCAAGCTAATTAGGACAAGGTGCGGGCACTATTAGTACACTATGCATGAGGCTTGCAACTTGTAAGATATAATTTACATGATACATATGCTTTATTACTACCGTTGACAAAATTGTTTCATGTTTTCAAAATCAAAGCTCTAGCACAAATATAGCAATCGATGCTTTTCCTCTATGGAGGACCATTCTTTTACTTTCAATGTTGAGTCAGTTCACCTATTTCTCTCCACCTCAAGAAGCAAACACTTGTGTGAACTGTGCATTGATTCCTACATACTTGCTTATTGCACTTGTTATACTACTCTATGTTGACAATATCCATGAGATATACATGTTACAAGTTGAAAGCAACCGCTGAAACTTAATCTTCTTTTGTGTTGCTTCAATGCTTTTACTTTGAATTATTGCTTTATGAGTTAACTCTTATGCAAGACTTAATTGATGCTTGTCTTGAAGTGCTATTCATGAAAAGTCTTTGCTATATGATTCACTTGTTTACTCATGTCATATACATTGTTTTGATCGCTGCATTCACTACATATGCTTTACAAATAGTATGATCAAGATTATGATGGCATGTCACTCCAGAAATTATCTGTGTTATCGTTTTACCTGCTCGGGACGAGCAGAACTAAGCTTGGGGATGCTGATACGTCTCCGACGTATCGATAATTTCTTATGTTCCATGCCACATTATTGATGTTATCTACATGTTTTATGCACACTTTATGTCATATTCGTGCATTTTCTGGAACTAACCTATTGACAAGATGCCGAAGTGCGATTCTTTTTCAAGTCATTGTTTTTGGTTTCAGAAATCCTAGTAAGGAAATATTCTCGGAATTGGATGAAATCAACGCCCAGGGGCCTATTTTGCCACGAAGCTTCCAGAAGTCCGAAGACGAAACGAAGTGGGGCCACAGGGTGCCCAAACCCTAGGGCGGCGCGGCCCCCCCCCTTGGCCGCGCCGGCCTATGGTGTGGGGCCCCTGTGCCCCCTCCTGACTTGCCCTTCCGCCTACTTAAAGCCTCCGTGACGAAACCCCCGCATCGAGAGCCACGATACGGAAAACCTTCCGAGAGACACCTCTAGTGAACCTGTGGACCCCGGTCCAATTCTCTTTATCAAATTCAATCTCTTGCAATCTTGTTTCATCGTTGTCTGCAAACAATCATCTTCCACACAATACGGTTAATCCTTTGTTACAGCAAGCCGGTGAGATTGACAACCTCACTGTTTCGTTGGGACAAAGTACTTTGGTTGTGTTATGCAGGTTCCACGTTGGCGCCGGAATCCCTGGTGTTGCGCCGCACTACATCCCGCCGCCATCAACCTTCAACGTGCTTCTTGGCTCCTCCTGGTTCGATAAACCTTGGTTTCTTTCTGAGGGAAAACTTGCTGCTGTGCGCATCATACCTTCCTCTTGGGGTTCCCAACGAACGTGTGAGTTACACGACATCATCGCTCTGAGCCTCGATTGAGCATCGTCGCAGCTGATCTGAGCAGTCGCTGCTCGAAGGAGATCTCCAGCAGCAGCACATCGACGGCAAGGTAAGGCTGCATCGGGGATCTTCCTCCCTCTTTGTAAGGGAGTTTTTGCCTACTCTATGTAGCGTGTAGTGCAGATTGCAGAAGAATGGCATGTCCTGCAATCGTATGACGTGGTAGCATAAGCATATTGATTACTGATATTAATTAGTGATGCCTGCAGATGCAAAAACAATCGGCAGGCTCTGTATACAGACCAGTCCGTGATTCGAGGGAAAGGTGTAGCTTCTTTGGGGGAAATCGAACGAACCTGCGCTCATTCAAGAACCACCAACCACCTTTGAATCTTCAATTAGATAGGCCGATCATAGGATTGGACCTCGTCGTCCTTGACAGGAGAGAGGAGCAGAGCGGGATGAGCGGTGCGGGGGGGGGGGGGGGGAGCGGACCGGAAGTAGACTGGACCGCCCTCGAATATTCAATTTATGCCGCCGCTCATCGGATTTGATATCGACCTGAGAAAGAGCGGCGGTCGGCGGAGAGATGAGCGAGGAACGGAATTGTGTTGTTCGGCAAGAGAGAGAAGGAGATGGACGACCAGATGCGGTGCGGTGGAAGATGGTTTGACCGGACCAGGTGTTAGTTGGACTAACATCACTATCCACGTGGACAGAAACCACTATCAAAACAGCCATTACCGGTAATTTGCATGGTATTCCATACTCAGGGGGTAATTTGCATGGTATTCCATACTTAGGGGGGGTCATATGTACCAGTTAATAGTTAGGGGAGTTCTTTGTGCCAAACCCAATACATAGGGAGTTATATGGACTTCTTTCCCACCAGCGCCGCCGTCCCGGAGCCAGACCATCACGCCGTCCTGCGGACCGGGTGGAGAGGCCACGAGAGCATCCGCCCCGGCCGGCGGCCGTGCTCGTGCCTTTTGAAAGGCCGAGCCACGGCGTGCGGGCCAAAAGCAGGGGAGGCAGAGGAGCTCCACGCGCGGTCCTGGTCGCCGGCGTGGACGACCAAGGCGGGGCGACGGCGAAGCTCAGCGACCGCCGCGGACTGCGGTGGCGGCGCCGGCGGGGAAGCTCGCCCAGGTGCAGAATGGCGGCGGGGAGGCGCGGAGGACGAGCTGCTGGTCGATCCCCTCCCCGAGGTGCTGCCTCCGGCGTCGTCTTCACCGCCCACGATCCCGAGCTGCTGCCAACGACCATAAATACGAGCAGCTGCTGCTGCCGGCCGTCGAGGATGTGAGCACCACATCTCCCTCTCTGTTTTACATCTAGACTGCAAGATCGGGGCAGCAATTTCATGTCTTTCTTCCTGGAAAATGACAGCTTGATTTCCATCTGTATCTTCTTGGCGTGTCAATTCTGTTGTACTGTTAGAAGATAGCTGCTTACAGGTAGATATGGCAGGAAATGCACATTGGCAAGGTGAAAAGTTCCTGCCGTTTTCTCTGAATGTAGCAGTTCGAACTCAGTTTCTAATCTGGTGGATATGCTAGTTTAGCACATGTTGCATGCACACAGCGGTTAGGAGATAAAGTTGCCTCGCATTTACTGTAAAACTAAATTATAATTGTTCGGCTGCTTGTGTTCCTACTGAATTGGCACCTTGTAGGTTCTTACCTGATGGTGTCTCAAAGCTAAATTTGTAGCAATTAGGATTCAGTTTTCAATCTCATGGGTGCTAGTCAAATGCTAGTTTATCTGTTGTCTTACTATGTAGAATCTTATATGTCGGCACCTCCAAACTGAATATAATTTAGATGTTTTCTCTGAGTGTTTTGGTGATAAAAACAAGAACCTTTTCTCCCTGGTAGTATCTGCAAGTACATACGGGAGTATTAAAATGCATGTCTCCATGGATTAACACTGGCAGCCTAATTGCAGATGTTCCATTTTTTCTTATGAAGAAAAAGGTTGTTCGATTTATTTATTTGGCTGCAGCTATTCTTGTTAGGTTGGCCTAATGGCCGGCCTCTATTGTTGGTGTAGGAGAACTGAATGGCGGCGGGGAGGCGCGGAGGACGAGCTGGTACGTGGTCGCCTGCCCGAGTTGCTGCCTCCGGCTCCGTCTTCTGCGCCCACGCCCCGAGCTGCTGCCAACGGCCATAAATACGATTAGCTGCTGCTGATTCCGGCCGTCGACGATGTGAGTACCACCTGTCCCTCTGGTTTACATCTAGACTGCAAGATCGGAGCAGCTATTTCATGTCTTCCCCCCTGGAAAATGACAGCTTGATTTCCGTCTGTATCTTCATGGCGTGTCAATTCTGTTGTTCTGTTAGAAGATAGCTGCTTACATGTAGATGACAGTAAATGCAGAACATAATGCACATTGGCAAGGTGAAAAGTTCCTGCCGTTTTCTCTGAATGTAGCAGTTAGAACCCAGTTTCCAATCTGGTGGGTATGCTAGTTTAGCACATGTTGCATGTAGACAGCAGTTAGGAGGTAACGTTGCCTCTAAAATTAAATTATACTTGTTAGGCTGCTTGTGTTCTTACTGAATTGGCACCTTGTAGGTTCTTACCTCTGATGGTGTCTCAAAGCTGAATGTGTAGCAATTAGGATTCAGTTTTCAGTCTAGTGGCTCGTAGTCAAATGCTAGTTTATCTGCTGTCCTACTACATGTAGAATCTTATATGTCGGCGCCTCCAAACTGAATATAATTTAGATGTTTTTTTTTCTGACTATTTTGGTGATAAAAACAAGAAACTTTTCTCCCTGGTAGTATCTGCAAGTATATACTGGAGTTTTAAAATGCACATGTCCATGGATTAACACTTTGGCAGCCTAATTGCAGATGTTGCGTTTTTTGCTTATAAAGAAAAAAGGTTGTTCGATTTATATGTTTGGCTGCAACTATTCTTGTTAGGATGGCCTAATGGTCGACCTCTATTGTTTGTGTAGGAGAACGGAATGTAGCAGTTAGGACATGATTTCCAATCTAGTGGGTAGCATTGAAATTCTTGTTTAGCTGGCCTTTTAATATGCAGGGTCTTAACTGTTAGTGTATCTAAACTGAATATAGCAGCCTGTTTGGGTTCAGTGAAATCCTACAATGAAGTAGATGATTGATATCCTCCTGTTTCTTTCTTTTTGCAGTGCACTTTGTTAGTGTTTGTTATGAAAAGGCTGGGGAGAGGCATTGCACACTATTGCGTTTGTCCAAACTCTTTTGTTTGCCGCTGAATGCTATGCTAATTCTCTTGTATTTTCTTCTGTGCGTTTTGTATTTCAGGCACAAAAGATCAAGGCTAAGAATCAGCTAGATTCTTACTTTCTGTAGCCCGCCTAGTCTGCTGGAGGGGGAGGATGACACGGCCTGGCCTCTCCTCGCCTCCGGCCGTTCCGGCTCCAGCGGTGCTGCAGCTGCTGTGGGGTGGCTCCGGCTTTTCTTGTAAAGTTCAGCAGGTAAGTAAGTAGGTTTTTAAGTATCTCTTGTTTTTCTTGAGGCTCCTGTATGTAAAGTCATTGATGTCAGTTAATGTAGTAGATGGAAGGTATTTGTGGCGACAACATGCTGTCTTTGGTAGTCTGTATTTCGTTCGGTCGCCCGGAAATTAAGCGTGTTACCTATTTTGATTAACCTGTGTTGTTACTTTACTAGCTAGTGCGTCTGTTCGCCTTTTATTTTTTTTATTAAGACGAGAGGGAAGGAGGCTGCACAGTGCTGGATATTCGAATCAGCTTAATCTTTTTGTTGCGCAATACATATATGTTTATCATCCAAACCTCCAGTTTTTCGTTTACATCATTTTCCAAGCAGCATCATGGTCGTTGCGTGTGTATTCAAGTGAGTTTTATTTAAGTTGGAGGTTTCATTTCCTCATAGGAATTGTTGCTTGGATTTGGTAATAGCACTGACACGTGCTGTTGTAACCGTCTTGTGTTGTCTAGGACATGTCGATCTCTCTTTTGGTTCAAGTAGTTTATACATATTGGAATGCAAGTTTTGGTTCAAGTATTTTTGCTTGCTGGATCATGGGTACACAAGAATGAAGAATACAAGTGTTTTTATTTGGCTGCAGCCATTCTTGTTAGGATGGCCTAATGGTCAACCTCTATTTTCGGTGTAGGAGAACTGAGTGTAGCAGTTAGGGCATCTCCAACCGGGCGACCCATCCCGCGCCCGCGCGTCCGGATGGGTCGAAACGGACAAAAACCCGGCCCAACGCGGGGACGCACCGCAAAAGCGGACGGCCGCGGCGTCCGGAACGACGCAAACCCGGCCCAAATCTGGGCTAGGTTTGCGTGGCCGCGGATGGCACGCGCCGTCCGCTCGCGTCCGCGCGCTGGTCGCCTCGTCCCTTGGGCCCACCCGTCGGTGACCAGGGAGTCTATTAAATGGGGACTGGAGGGGATCTGGCCCTCCACTCCAATCCCCACTCCACTCCCCGAGCAAAACCGCCGCCATGGCCCCGGGCGACGGTTCGCTCCCGGAGCCAATGACGACGAGGCCGCCAGCCGATCGGCGTCGGCCGCCGGCGCTGCGGGCCGGAGGGAACCGCGGCGGCCTCCACATCGGAGAGGCCGCCCGCGGCGGTGCGGCATTGCCGCAACCGCCGCCTCTCCTCATCGAGCCCAAGCCGGAGTCCTCGGAGGAGGACCCGGACCTCCGCGCCGCCCTGATCATCTCGGCGGCGGAGGAGGAGGCGAAATGGCCGCAACTCCATGCGGCCATTCGCACCTCCGAAATGGAGGAGGCGGCGCGGCGGGAGGTGGAGGACGCGGAGGGCTGGGAGCTCTACGCCCAGGCCCTCCAGGCGCGACGGGAGGAGGAGGAGGAGGCGGCGCGGCGGGAGGAGGCCAGGCGCCGCGCCGACGAGCAGCAGCGCGCCGCCAGAGGACGGGTGCCGCCGGCCCCGGAGGAGGCGGCGCCGGAGGCCCGGCGCCGCCGCCGCGGAGAGGCAGCGGCGCCTCCGGGCGGCGCGGGTGGCTCCGGACCCCCACTCGCCGTGGGAGGAGGCCACCGTGGTCTCCCTGGCCGGAGTCCCCGCGCGGTCGAGCCACAACGGTGCCTCGCCGCCGGGGTCGTCGCCGACGACGCCCACAGGGCTAGGCGGCGCACCGGCGGCCACCGCGCCGCCGACCAAACCCTAGAGGGTTTTTTATTTTCTGTTTAAATTTTAGTTTAAATTTAAAAGCCCATATAGGGGCTTCTTTTTGTTAGTTTTATTTGCCCAAAATAGGGCTATGTACTAAATTTGCCCAAAATAGGGCATATGTTCAATGAAATTTCGTTTAAATTTGCCTCTTTTTTGTTTTCGTTTTTCTCCGGTTTATGCGATGCGTCCGCGCGTTGGGCGCAGCGCGCGACCCAAACGGACACGCGGACGCGGGGCGCTGTCCGCGTGTCCGGGCGGCGACCCAAACGGCCCAAAACGGACGGCCCAGCGCGTCCGTTTGAGTCGCGCGGTTGGAGATGCCCTTAGGACACAATTTCCAATCTAGTGGGTATCATTGAAATTTTAGTTTAGCTGGCCTTTTACTACGCAGGGTCTTAACTGTTTGTGTATGTAAACTGAATATAGCAGCTTGTTTGGGTTTAGTGAAATTCTACAATGAAGTAGATGATTGATATCCTCCTGTTTCTTTCTTCTTGCATTGCACTCTGTTAGTGTTGTTATTAGGACTGGAGAGGCGCATTGCACACTATTGCTATTTGTCCAAACTCTTTTTGTTTCTGCATTCCTTGCTGCTGCTGAATGCTATGTTAATTCTCTTGTATTTTATTTTTGTGTTTTGTATTTCGAGCACAAAAGATCAAGACTAAGAATTAGCAAGATTCTTACTTTTTGTAGCTGCCTGGTCTGCTGCAGGGGAGGATACACGGCCTGGCCTCTCCTCGCCTCCGGCCGTTCCGGTTCCAGCGGTGCTGCAACTGCTGTGGGGCGGGTCCAGCAATTCTTTTAATGATCATATGGGTTGACGGCAGGTAAGTAAGTAGTTAAGAAAATATCCCTGGTGTTTCTTGAGGCTCGTGTACGTCGAGTCATTGATGGCAGGTAATGTAGTAGGTGTAAGGTATTTCTGGTGACAACATGCTGTCTTTTGTAGTCGGTGTTTCGTACGGTTGGCCGGAATTAAGTGTGTTCACTGTTTTGATTATTCTGCAGTGTTACTTTACTAGCTAATTCATCCGTTCGCCTTGTTATTTTGTATTAAGGCGAAAGGGAGGGGGGCCTGCTTCTTCATGTGATATACGAGCGTCGAATGAGTTTTATCCAAGTTGTGGGTTTCATTTCCTCACTACTGGGCAGTATCATGGTTGTTATTTGTCAGTGTTATGCGTTTTGCAAGTGGGCAGACTTGGTTCAGTGCCATTTGCTGCAAATGGGGCTGATCGCTGTTTGTTCTATCTGCTCTGCGCCATTTTCAAAAGATACCGTCTTATTGTATTTATAGGACTAACTCCGTCCCAAAATAAGTGATTCGATTATGTCTAGATACGAATGCATCTAGACACATTTTAGTTGTAGATAAATCCTCATTTGCTATCAATCTGATAAAAATAGGTGTTGTTTGGATTGGGTAATGACACTGACAGGAGATGTTGTAACCATCTTGTGCTGTGTAGGACTTGTCGATCTCTGTTTTGGTTCAAGTAGTACATACATATTGGAATGCAAGTTTTTGATCAAGTATTTTTTGCTTGCTGGATCATAAGTAAAGAATGAAGAATACATGTGTGTTTATTATCCAATGAACACACTTGCACTCTTTCCCAGCCAGCTTAGAAGAGCAATATATGCTCCTGTTGGGTATTTAAAGAACACTGCTGTTTGGTTTGGTTAAAATGGCTTTGATTCAAGTTACACAAGTCATTTTCTCACTTTGCTTCTATCAATCTGATAACAATCGTTGTTGATAGTTTGAGTTATTTGTAAATGTCAGTGTTTGCTTTGGTGACCTGACCATGATTTGCTCTTGTTTGAGAATAACGGGGAGGACTAAACAACAACAGCGGTGGCATTCGTCTTCGACTCAATGTGTGTTTAGGGAAGTTTCTGGTTCCTCCCTGTGATTTCTTTGTGTAGTTGATCATGTAGTATCTCTACATGGTAATTGCTGGCCTGGAGTTCTCCAAACAGTATCATGGTTGTTATTGGTGTATCCAAGTTGTAGATTTTTCCTCACTTTGCTATTGGTCAGTATCATGGTTGTTATTTGTCAGTGTTATCCGTGTTGCAAGTGGGCAGACTTGGTTCACTGCCATTTGTTGCAAATGGGGCTGATCGTTGTTTGTTCTATCTGCTCTGCGCCAGTTTCAAAATATGTCGTGCTATTGAATTTCTAGTACTCCCCTCATGCCATAATAAGTGACTCGGTTTTGCCTATATACGAATGCATCTAGACGCAATTTAGTTGTAGATACATCCGTAACTAGAAAAGCTGAGGCACTTATTTTGGGATGGTGGGAGTATGATGCTTAGGACTGGCTGGTCTGTGTTTTGGTTCTAGCATTTACATGCATATATATATTGTTTCCTCTCTGATCGTCTAGTGGTATCTGTACAGCCCGTTGCTGGCCTGAAGTTCTCCATTGTTGTGTCCACATCATTTCTTCCGTCTAGTATATCAAGGCCGTTACGGTGCATTCATGTTAGGAGTTTTATCCAAGTTGGGAGGTTTGATCTCCGTGTTGCTGTTTAAAAGAAATGGCCAGCCTGTAGGAGAAGAACGTACTGCTGCCAATTTGTTTGTTTCACCGTATAAATACTTTTTCAGTAGTACTGGCTTTGCTGCAGATGGACGGACAGACATGGTTGATTCGTTGCCGTTTGTGATGTGCAGGTTGTTCTACCTGGAGGAGTTGTGTTGTGTCCGCAGCTGGGGAAGGGAGGGTTCTGTCCCGAGGAGGAGGAGGTCACTGGCCGGCTGCTTTCTTTGGTATGTCCGTGGCGACCTTTGCATGGCCCAGCGGTGCTGCTACGGTGGTGGTGGCGGCTGCCTGTGTGTTATACATACTGTTTGGGATGTACGGATTGTTGTAGTGTTTGAGTGGTCCTAAGATTGGAACGGCCACATCTTGTTGTAATTATAACTGCACGTTGTGCGTTTTTTTGTTGATATGGCTTGTATCGGTCAGTAGTGCTGAGCAAGACATGTGATTTATCAGTTATTTTGTTGTTTGACCTGAAATGTATGTTAGAAATTAGTGCGGGTCATGACAAGTTTTTTCTTGAACTTGCTGATCAATGTAAGATTGGAACTTGCTGATCAAGATGGTAGGTTGGCGAGAGAAAAAGAAGGTTCAATCGATACATGCATATTATGTATTTTGAGTCGGTTTTATCTCGATACGAGAGCCATTATAGTTGTAGATACATCTATATTATGTACTACTCTGTTCATATAATGATGTAATTTTTTAAAACTAAATTTGGATGTATCTAGTTGCTATTTAGTGTATAGATACATTTGAATTTTGACAAATCTTCAACATCTTTTTTTAAACGGAAGGAGCATAAAAAGTTGAGTCGGAGAACGGAGGGAGTATGATTCGTCTGTGTTTGGTTCAAGCATTTAGCGTACTCCATATATTGGTTCCTCTCTGGATTGATTTCCACGGTGTAGGTTGAGGTTGAGGCATTCCAAACCGACCGATCGAAGTCGCTGGAGCCAGGCTGGCAGCAGGCGCTTGATTTTCGGTGCTGATCCGAACCAAGACGATGCGAGTTGTGGATTTTCGGCGAGAAATACCTTTTTTACGGGAGCATTTACGATCCGAAATTGTATATTGAACCTCCTCTTGATGGTGGAGATAAATTGTATACGGCGATGACTAGACAATACACTCTGAGACGCGATTCATTTAGTTAATTCGGGATTCCATGTTCCGAGAGCATTTCTGAGGTTATTTTTGGTTTACAAGGTAGAGACTTTTTAATTTATAAATATCTAAACACTAATTAATTTTCATGATTATTTTCCTACCAACTTGGCTGTTGAATGCGGAAGGAGAACAACGGCCCACATGTACTCCTATAATCCTGTCCAATTTGTTTTTTTTTTGAATACCCAGATTTTCCCCTATCAACTGGCAGGTGATTGGGCACGAAAACGAACTTCCGGGGAAATTAATGAACCTACAAATATCGGGTATATTGTTAATGCCTAAATGCATATGTTTGTAAAAATACAAGCTTGCTACTACTCCATGCTTAAAGATTTGTTTCCTTCCCATTGTGTGAACTGCTGCAAGCGTGATCGGCGGACTATGCTTTGTGTAAGTATGGTTCAACATGCACATGAGATAGCTAAACAAAAAATAAATAAATAAAAACAAAATACAAATGAACAAACTTGCTTAAAACGGAGTATCTAGTCACACGACCATGACTCTTCACGCCCCCGCCCTTGCAACCCGTTGGCGCGTTCAGCTGCTCAAGGGCATCAGTTTTGTTGCTCGTTGCCTCGTCGCCGAAGTCCACCTCGTCACACCGACACATTGTCTGCTTATATGGTGGGCCCACATATCAATGTGTGATTGATCCACTTTACTTGTGACTTGTCCCACACGATCGATTCTAAGAGCATCTCCAGCCGCGACCCCCAAAGCGTCCCCAAACGGCGCCGGATCGAGCGTTTGGGGGACGTATTTTGTTCGTGTCGCGTTTGGGGGACGTCGCTCCCCAGCTGCGTCCCCCAAACGGCGCCGGATCGAGCGTTTGGGGGGCGTCGCTCCCCAGTCGTGTCCCCCAAACGCCGCCCCAATGGCCTTTTTTTTTTAAAGGTTTGCGGTTAGAAGTTGGACGCATGATATTGGTTCTTGGTGATATAAGTATGTGTTGAAAAGTCTCAAGTACCAAGTTGTACCGGCTAGGTAGCTTGTGGGAATCTAAAGTACACTACTTTGTCCGATTAATATTACTTGTCGCTAATATGGATGTATCTCGTTAGAACCAAAATCTGTTTAGATATATCATCTATATTAGAGTTTGTTAATATAGATCGGAGAGAGCAGTATTAATTTACAACAAGCAAATTAAGCAAGAAACACCGTGTGAAATTTTGTAGTCTAGAAGAGAGCTTTCCGTAATCCCCTTTCAAATTGTATTTCTAGCTGGGAGTAGCGTTGCTTGCCTCGGTCAAGTTGTTTGTGCTACTAGAACAGTGGTCATAACAACAACTCTAGCCATTGAGTTGGCACAATGTTTTTTTTGTTTTGTTTTTGTTCCTGATAATAATAAAAAAATCTGTGGAGGCGAAACTTGTTGGATACCACGCAACAACTAACTGTATCGATCCATGGAGCTTTGTGCGAATCAGGCTGAGCATTGAAAGGAAATCCATCCATCCATGGCGCGCGCGCGAATTAGCAGCACGTACGCGAGACAGGCTGGCAGTGGGACCCGGGAAAATGGGAGAGAAAAAGGGCGTCGTCAGGTGAGAAAGGGCGTCGGCCGGCGTCGCGTACGGCAGCGTTGCAGCGACCTGCTGCGACACCTGGTTTGTCCCTGCCATCGACGTCGTCACACCTCCAGAGTCGAATCCAATCACCGAAGGCAGCTGCAGCTGCGATGAACTGCCCCGCTGCTGCATGTGCGCGCTCATGCCGGCGAGCATGTACGCTCGACCCGAGCGCGCGTAGCTCTGCCGGCTCGACACGCGCCTGCGCATGTCCCGCAGCTCCATCTCCAGCGCGGCAATCATAGCGTCGCCGCCTCGTGCCGTATCCGACTGCGCTACCGCTCGCCGGCGGTTCTCGAGTATCTCCACCGCCTCCTGGTGCGCGCCCCGCTCTGCTGCCGCCCTCGCCGCCGCTATGTCATCGGTGGCCTCGACCCGGACGTGCTCCCGATCCACCTCCATCGACCGTGCCACGTCTGCCGCGTGCTCCGGCCTCGCCACCACCGTGTCCTCGGCCGTCACGTTGATGTCCCCGCCGGCGGCCGCGTCTCGGTAGGCGCAGGTAACTTTGAGAAGAGTTGTGGCATCACCGTCCGTTTCTTCAGCTCTCGGTATGACCAAGAACAGCAAGAAACGCCTCTCCTCGTCGGCGTAAAGTTCGCCCGCTACAATCGAGGCAGCGCGGCCATCCTCGTCGACGCGGCTCTCGTAAAGCCCGGACTTAACTGAACAGACCCGAACGCCGGGATGCACGCACGCGACCTCGAGTCGGGCCTCCTGAACCACGACTGACAGAAGCCCGCCGACGCACTGCGCGAACGCGTCCTGGATCACCGCCTCGTTCTCGATAAACGAGAACGTGCCGCCCGACGCCTCGGCGACGACGTGCATCGCGGCGGCGTCGTGGTCGCTGCCGAAACCGAACGTGTGGATGGGCGCAGTGCGATCACCGGCAGCGGTGTCCGTGCGCGCAAAGTATGGCGGGATGAGCGCTGCGTACTTGGGCGGTCCCCTGCCGAACGCCTGCCTCATCGGGGTGTAGTTGTCCTGACCATCGGAGAGGAGCACGACGCTGGAGACGCCGTCGTTCCTGTACCGGCGCTCGTCGAGCACCCTGGCGGCCGTGCGGAGCCCCTCGGCGATGTTGGTGCCGGGGCGCGCCGTGAGGGACTCCACGGCGCGCGCACAGAGCGCCTTCCCGGCGTCCGACATGCGCGCGAGCCTGGTCACGCGGCGTGCCCTGGAGGAGAAGGACACGATGCAGAGGCGGTCGTCGGGGCCGAGGATGTCGATGACGAACAGCATCGCCTGCTTCAGCAGCGCCAGCTTCCTCCCGTGCATGCTGCTGCTGACGTCCAGCACAGTCACGAGGTCGAGCGGCGCGCGTGGCGCCGAAGCGTCGCCTGCCGCGTCGGCGCCGGGAGCCTTGAGGTGCACGAGCACGGCGAAGTTGTGGCGAGACGAGTCTCTGGCGACGGCCGGGTAGTCGGTGTGCGTCTTGACAACCACTGCCCCGTTGTGCGACGTGCCTGATGGCCGCCGGTCATCAGCCGACGCCGCAGCGGCCGGCCCCACCTGCTCGTCGTCGTCGAAGACGACCGGATCTGCTGGCTGGATGGGTAGTCGCCGATGCTGCTGCAGCGGCTGCACGACATCCACGGGTGGCATTGGGTCCGCCGGTCGCACGAATGGCAGCTCGCGCCAGTGCGCGTTGCAGAGCGGGCAGAGCTGGTGGCCGTGCGCGACGCTGGCGGAGATGCAGTGGAAGTGGAACGTGTGGGAGCACTCGGCCGTGAAGATGGCCTGCCCCCCGCCGGCGCCGATGCCGCCGAGGCAGATAGCGCAAGGATTCTTCTGGGCAGAAAGCAAATCTGGCTGAGAAAACAGTGGGCAACCGTACCAGGATCAATCCATGTCGAATGAGCACACTGTGTGCAGACACAAATTTGACAAAAGAAGTGCGAAATTAGACGGAGGATTCAGTCACCTGGTCAAGGCCCTCCATCCCTGACTGGAAGCTACCAAGCCAATTAACAAAATGAAAACCTGTGACAAAACCTAAGCCGGATGCTTCATCTGAAAGGGAAGAACAACACAGATGGATATATTATTATATTGTAAGTAATGGTCGCCACGAAAGCTGACCCCGACAGCTCGAATCAAGTGCTGCTTAAACAATATTAACTGAATTTCGTGGAACCGTAGTCTGGCTTCTTTCATTTCTCCGTTGCATTTTCTTCCTCGGATTAAGTCATTTTTCGGCCAACGCGTACACCGACACTTGTCATGGGCTCTCCGTCCCAACGGAAGGCAATTGACTTCGTTCAGGAATGGAGAACGGCGGGGATGGACGATCAAGGAAATCATTTTTGTCCACGTGACTTGACTTTGAATGACTTGTCAGGTAGCTAACAATAGTTCCAAAAAAAAAAACAGAAGATTATTGAGCAGAGATGATGAAATATGAACCTGGTTCAATTTACAGAGAACAATCCAACGTGTTCCCATACTTGGAATTGTAATTAGCAGAGGAATATGTGTCTCAATAGAGCATGTGTAACATGTGTGGTCGAAGGACTTACTCATTGTGGGAGTAACATAAAATGTAACATCACATATGACGTTTTAGTAACATGACATGACAATAAATCTATACCTATACCTAATAATAAAGGGAGAAGCGTTTCCGTGGTTTGGTCCGTATGTTTCAGTCGTCCGCCTGTTGTTTCATCCGTCGCTGTTACATCGTGTGTTGTTTCTTTTCCTCTAAACTCTTTGATTCTATCGTGCACGGTTTGGAAACCGATGGTCTTTCCATCGTGTACTGTCAGGAAACCGGCAGGTGCAGGCCCGTAGAAGCCTACCTCTGCTTCTCCTAACCCTTCCTTTTCTTCCTGGACCTATAAAAAACGCCTTGCAGGGGACGCCGGACGCAGGACACCCAGCCACGATTCACAGAGCTTGCCTCAGTCATCAGATTCGTTTGGGGCTCGGCGGGTCGCCCCCGTGTATATTGGTGAGGAACTCAGGCGGCTATTGCGAGAGTAAAGGAGATATATTGCCACTCAATCAATCCGGCAAGAAACGTGACGCTATGATGCAAGAGATATTGACTACAAATCAATCACTCCGGCGACTAACGATAAGCGTGATGGCGGCGTACCATCCTACCGATGCGTGCGGTCTTCTTTGATTGGCTAGAGGCTGGAGACGAGAGGGTGGCGCGTGCACGGTGTGGTCTGCCGCTTGTGCGTGCCATGCGGCTGCAGACGCGTTGTGGTCGATGGCGCGGTGCAGCTCCGGAAGTACCGATGCCCTCACCTCTTTTTGGTAATTATTCTGAAACGCGCAGGAATCTGAGTCTGATTGAATTTTCATCTCGCCGTCGCTTTGGATCATGTGATGTTCGTGGTGCGGCGCGACAGCTTCATCTCCTCCGGCGGGGACGTGCGGGACTGAGGGTCATGTGTTGCTCGTGGCCACGTGGGTCGCTTCTATTCTCCAGCGTGGACGTGATGAACAACAGGTTGTGGACGATGGCACAGTGGTTGGTTGTGGACATGCCCAGGTCGAAGATATAGGAGGTCGTCGCATCGTTTGCTCACTTAGCATGCGCCCCCGAACTCGAAGATAGGCCCCGCGTTCTCGCATGCTTCGGTAGCCGCAACGTCCCCGCAATCTTGGAGTCGTTATGGGGGCACGCCGGCTCGCCATGTATACCATGGAGGCATGGAGGACCTCTCCAATCGGTCGTCGGTGAGCTTGATGGTTCTTCCAATGCTATGCCTTTCTTCAACAGCGAGGACAGTGAGGAGGTGGTGGTGTTCCTTGAGGCATTCGAACAGGTGAGCACCGTGAGGACCGTCGGCCTATATACGCGTTGCTTTCGATCGTTTTTGTTTCTTGGAGAAACACACATCGATCCTTCATGATCATTCTGAGACCGTGAGAATTAGAACCATCTGCTGGGTGAACTCCATGGCATGCATCTATTGTTTCGTCTTTTTTCTGTGAACAAGATGTGAGCATACATCGGATTATATACATGCATGTATGGATGTTAAAAACTTTTCTCCACCAATTAGTCTGGGTGCAATTTTTTGTGTGTTGCAAATCATGAATATAGATTTCTTTGAAAACAACTAGAATTTTAGGTCTAAAACAACTCACGATTTATCGTTATCATTGTCGGATCAAGTTTTTTATTGTTGAAATTGCATGGGGAAGAAAATTTCCTTTATACTTCAAAATCTTTGATCCATGTGCTTTCTTTTTCATCATTAAGAAATATACTATTTTAATATTTGTGTTGTATTGAGCTTGTATTTCACTTTGCGTTTGAGAAAGAGAGATGCTCTGTAGTTACAGAAATCATAATATATCCGGTATAAAGAGTTAGTTTTACAAGAATATTGAACTTTATATTTGAAACACACCTCACAATGTATCACTATCATAGTTGGATCGATTTTTTCTTCCTAAAAACTTGCTTGATATGTCTTGAGATTCTTCTCTCCCGTTGCAACGCACGGGCACTTCTGCTAGTACATAAATAAAAAGATTGAGGTGATAACTAGTTATACCACCATAACATTTGATTTGTCCATGAGACATATAACTTTCATAATATTTGCATCAATTACATATATTTTGATATTTATTTCCGTGTCGTGTAGGTTTTCTTAGCTATTACTCATGATAAAAAAAAATGTAAATTCTGAAATTGCTGATCGGCTATAGTAGGAACTGTCCGCCATCATCACGCTACGTCTGTGCCATTCCAATATTGGACGAGGCCATCAGTATCATCCGACACCCTTGCCTCTTCTTCCTCCTCCCTGCAGAGAGAGAGCGCTTACCTTCACGCCGCTCCAATCCCCTATCTTGCAGCCAGAGGCGGAGCTATGTACAAGTCAGGGGGGGGGGCCACCGCCCCCCCCCCCCCAACTTTTTGAGAATTACTGCCCAAGCCATGACCCCGGAGGTAATTCGACAAATTCTGAACTCCAGTGACTTCAAGGAGATGCTGCAGACAGTTCTCGAGGATCATCACAAGGAGCTGGTGCCAGAAATCTCTGCCCAACTCGCTGAAGTTGTAAAGGTGATGAAGACCTACCCAACACAGGTGAGCAACATGACGGTGAGCAAAACACTGAGATGATGGATATTTAGAATGCGGGGGCATTTACCCTTAAACTTGTTTTCTTTTCAGGCTGCTGAGGGTTGTTCCAACACCCTGAAGACGGAATAGGATCTGAAATCGAGCCTGGAGATGTGCACAAGAAGAAAACCTTCTAAGGAGTGTCCACAAGATTACCTTTTGGATCCCTCTTTGCGGCTAGCCAGACGGTGATCAGATCGACAAACAAAAGGACAGAGTCGGCACCCTCCTCTCCTCTCCTCTCCTCGACGAGTAAAGAGTCAAAGTCTAAGTCGTCACACACGACGCACGCACGCGTATGACACACCCCTCCTCATATTTATAGACAGGGATGGTAGGGCAAACTTGAGTTTTTGGGTTAAACTTGGCGCCAGATTTTCGTTTTGGTGCAGTTGCCACTACTTTTTTCCTTTTCTAAGGGGGTATGAGTTCTGAGACATGGAGGAAGAGATGATTGGAAAGGAGGGACGGCCAAGATGGAGGATGCCACGGATTGCTGACATGGCTGGTGAAACAAAGTCACGGCCCCTAAAAGGAGGCATGATTATTGATTGATCGATTGCTCCGCTGCATGCGTCAAATGGGTCTCTCTACTAAATGCTTCCACTAATCTGGTTGTTTCCCTTCCTATTAATACTACCTAGCTAGCTGCATCCGGGATTCAATCGATCCATATTTCTATGGACCGAGATCAGACGTCAACCATCGTGTGAGAATTTTTTTTGCTTCAAGGGTGAACTGAACTTTGGCAACAGCATTAAAAAAAATAAGGAGGGATCATAGACTTTCCTTTCCACCGTAATAACAAATAATCTGTTTCCTACATTTACGTGATCAATTAATATCATTTCCTTCCAAGATGTACTATACAAATATTATACAATTATTATATATGCGGTATGGAATCCTATATGCTTTGTTTATATATGATGAGTATACATATCTTCCTTCTCAACTGCATGTGATTTTCATTCTAAATGAGATAAAACTTAATTTCCGATAGACAGCTTCAATCAAAGTATATTTGTTTCCGATAGTAACCTCAATTTCACGGTGAATTGAACTTGGCAACAACTTCAATCAAAGTACTCCAATAAACTAGAGGGAATGCTTGGTTTTAACTTTTAACCATCAGTATGGAATACGATTGTGCCCCGCTGGCAACGCGCTACATGCCAAAAAAATAAGATGGGTCATAGACTTTCCTTTCCACCTCAATAACAAATAATTTGTTTCCTAAACTTAGGTGATTAATATATTTTCCTTCCAAGATGCAATAAACAAGCAATATGCAGTTATGACTAGAATATGTACGGAATCCAATATGCTTCCATTGTATCTGATGTGTATACATATATTCCTACTCAACTGCATGTGCTCTTCATAAAAAATGAGATAAAACTTAGTTTCCAATAAGATATATATGTACACAGGTTGATCTTAACTTCTTGTCATGTGTTGTTAAAAACAAGACATGAAACAGAACAAGAAAAGCAACAAGATCGAATTATAGCCAGCTTCACTCACTTCACCAAACATATATAGTGTACTAGAGACCAAGGCAGATACATCTTCTCGGAATTTACTGCTGCCAGGTTATTTTTTGATAGCACTACAACAATATGTATATGTTCTGCCCTAGCACACCTTCCAAGATTGAATTTCATCTTCTTCCCTTTCAATCCGTGGGCACATGTTAGAATGATTTTTCCTAAATAACGCTAGTAAATCAGAGCATCCAACTCTGCCAAGGTATAAATTGTAGGATATAAATTCGGCCAGTGAATCACTCGTGATTGTTTCAGCATTTTTACGAGCATCTTTTTTTCATATAGACTTGAGCAACACTTCACAGGGATGTTTTCTTTATGAAAGAAAAAACAAATTCATATACGAGCTCAACTGATAGCAAGATGGGTATGAATGAGATTGGGGATTGAGCACGCAAGATCCTGTGGGGTATTGGTATATACAAGCCTATCTAACTAGTGATTTGCAGGTCCTAATACACCAACAGCGTGACTTGAAGCAAAAGCAGATAGATTAGCCTGCTGAGTTGCTTGCTACTAGTAGATCGGTCATGGTAACTTAACTCCTTTCCTCAAGCATTGTAAGATCTATATCGGCTGCTCCTACAAAATGGAGTCTACCCATCAGATTACTTCAACTTGAATATGAGCAACTCCAAGACAGTTTGTCCCCAGCTACATCCAATACTTTTTTGGGGGAGCTACATCCAATACTTTGCAAATACTCCGTATTAAGCAAGACAAACTCCAATTTCTTAAGCGAAGATTCGTCAATCCTCACAACATACACTTTGCAACAACAAACTATACAAGAAGTAAAAGAGACCCTCCACCCAAGCCAAAGATTTCAAACGCCATTTGCCTTTTTTTTTGGACTCGTTTAGTTCACAACATAACATTAACTCTGCCCAAAAATTAAACCTGGTCGATGGCTCAGGAATCCCCATGAAAATATTGTAGGCCATCACACAGGTTGCCGCGAGAGAAACTCAATACAATCGCAAAGATGAACAATCATTAAAATGCACTAAAGCTGCTACAACGCTTATTATATATACCGTGTGGTATGCATCAACAAACATCTTTTTTAAAGCTTGTCCAGTTACTATTACTTCTGCAATGCATTTCTTGTCAAGGGGAAGTGGGCACTACTTGAAATTGCTTAGCCCACACCAAGCTTCATAGCAGCCAGCACAGATTATCGCAATCAACAAAGGTGCATAGTAGATTGAGCTGCAAGTGAAATAACACAAGGGGATGTTAATACGAGATGTACTAATAAATTTATGTAGGACAAACTTGGAGACTCAAAACAAATATGACACACTCATGAACAATCCCTTGCTTCTGTCCACCACTAACAGCCTAAAATTCTACTGCAAGTGTTTCAAAATATAAGACGTTTTGGTAACCTACAATAATATCTTATATTTTGGAGCGGACGGAGTAGCATAGTAGTACGATTTAAAATTTGAAACCGCTAAGCTAGTAGCCTGGAGCAACGAAAAATGACACGAGGGAGTTTTAAAACACAGATGCATTCTTCTGGCAAATCAAATAATGGTATAAAATACAAAGATGGCTATAAACAAACAAATAATTTGCTACCTACATATATTTCACTTGCTTCTGATATCGTGACCACTGACCACCACTAATAGCCTAAAATTCTTCTACCTATGTTTCAAAATATAAGATGTTTTGGTAGCCTGCCATAAAATCTTATATTTCTGGAACGTAGGTAGTAGCATAGTTGTAGGATTTAACGTAGAACTAATAAAATGAAAAGTTGTACAAGAAAGACAAAACAGAAACCGATAAGATAAAATGTATTATAGGAGTACAACTGATATTTTAATCTATTGTTATTATGGTATTTTATAGGTATCAATGAGATAACTGTCAAAATCCTTTATAATCACTGAATGATTCACCGACACAATATTTTTCAAGTACCTAAATGAACTCACCAAGCATTCAATTGTTCGAAGTGCAAGCATGATCCCACCAGCAAATTTATACCTAAAACTAGATTGAAGATTGAATCTGCATGCAAATGCGGTACAATAGAAATGGTAGCGACGCTTCAACACGTTCAGGTATCTTTGCCAAATCTTCAAAGAAACTAGCTTTACCATAAGCAAGGAGTCAAGTATGCAACTCTACAACAATGGTAGCGACGCTTTAACACGTTCAGATATCTTTCGTGCTTTACGGACAGTTGTACTTGTGGTTGAAGTGCTCTATACATACCCAAGAACCAGTCCAGCTTATGAAACATAGTACTGATAACATAGTTTGCAGAAGGCAATTTAGCACAATAAAATAAGCTACCAATTGCAGGTCCACCTCCACCCATCAACAAAAGAGAAGCGGACGGGGCGGGAGAATGTACTCACCAGTGCACATCAGCATGGGGGGTCAACTAGCAGCAGCAGTCGGGATCTTTCTCGCGGTGGCAGCGACGGCGCATCTGGAGGAACAACACCAGCATCTTATCCTTCATACAAGGAAAATACATCAATTAGCAGCCAGGCACGGAACGATCCCAGGGGCACACCATTGACCTGCAAAACACACAAACATATGAGATTCAGGGGTTTAGAGTTGGTTCACATGGAAAAAATGTTGCTTTTCTGCTCATGCAAGAATTTTGGTTCAAGGAGAGAAGCTATGGTGTCCTGATGGTGAACATGGTAATATGGGCAGAAAAGTGTGTGAACATTTGTTCTCTATGTCACAATAGCATGGAGTGAGCTAAGAAATAGACACTGTCACTGTTGTAGTTCCACGACAATCACTGCCAACAAAATATGGTTCTACTTTTTCAGTGGCCAATTAAATTAAAGACAACCATAATCTTTCAAATATAAGAGAGAGACATTTTGTACAACTTAACAGTCTACCCGCTCAAATAATAGATGGCTAAATGCTTGTCAAAAGAAATATCATGTAATACCAGACCTAGGCACTCTAACTAAAAGAAAGGGTCCACTCGAGTAAGAATGAAAATTCCAATCACGGATTAAAATTTGAAACCGCTAAGCTACCAGCTTGCGGCAACGTGAAATGACACGAGTGAATGTTAGATAATACGAAAGGTTTAGAACTAGTAAATTTAGGAAGGAAAACTCAGAGGCTCAAAACAAACACACTCATGCATTTTACTGCAAATCAAATAACAGTATAAAATACAAAGATGACTATGGTATAAAATACAAAGATGACTATGCTACCTACATATATTTCACTTGCTTCTGATGCCGTGCCCACCACTAACAGCCTAAAAATCTTTAACATGTTCAGGTATGGTAGTGACTATTTAACATGTTCAGGTATCTTTACCAGGTCTTCAGAGAAACTAGATGTACCATAAACAAGGAGGCAAGTATGCAACTAATAAAATGAATTAAAATCATTTCACGCTCTATGAACAGCTGTCCTTGTGGTTGAAGTGTTTGATACATGCCAAAGAACCATATTCAGGTTTCAAATATGAAACATAATACCGGTCACATATTTTGTAGAAGGCAATTTAGCACAGCAAAAGAGAAACGTACAGGGCCAGGAGAATGTACTCACCGGCATACAGCAGCGTGTGGAGTAACCTAGCAGCAGTATGTCGTCATCTTTCTTGCGGTGGCAGCGACTACGCATCTGGAGGAACAACATCAGCACCGCGTCCTTGGAATACAAGGAAAATACACCAATTAGCAGCCAGGCACGGAACGATTCCAGGGGCGCATCATTGACCTGCAAAACACACAAAAAGATGAGATTCAGAGGTTAAAAGTTGGTTCACATAAAAAATGTTGCATTTCTGCTCATGCAAAAATGTTGGTTTCCAGACAGAGTTCATGCAAGAATGTTGGTTCCCAGACAGAGTTCATGCAAGAATGTTGGTTCCCAGACAGAGTTCATGCAAGAATGTTGGTTCAGGGAGAAAGGCTATGGTGGCCTGATGGTGAACATGGTAATATGAGCAGAAAAAGCATGTGAACATTTGTTCTATGTATGTCACAATAGTATGGAGTGACCTAACAAATGGACATTGTCACTGTTGTATTTCTAGGCCAGACAATTACTGCCATCAAAATATGGTTCTGCTTTTTCAGTGGCCAATCAAATTAAAGACAACTGTAATCTTTCAAATATAAGAGAGACATTCATACAACTTAACAGTCTGCCCGCTCAAATAATAGATGGCTACATTCTGGTCGAAAGAAAGATCATGCCATAGCCGACTTAGCCATTCTAACTAAAATAGAGGGTCCACTCTAGTAAGAATGAAAATATGAAACAAGTAGGCTAAAATTTGAAACCACTAAGCTAGTAGCCTGGAGCAACGTAATATGACAGAGAGGGAATGTTATATATTACGAGAGGTTTAGAACTAGCAAATTTATGTAGGAAAACTCAGAGGCTCAAAACAAATATAACACACATATGCATTCTACTGGCAAATCAAATAATAGTATAAAATACAAAGATGGCTATAAACAAACATATAATTTGCTACATATAGACATTTCACTTGCTTCTGAAATCGTGACCACCACTAACAGCCTAAAATTCTTTTACCTATGTTTCAAAATATAAGATGTTTTGGTAGCCTGCCATAACATCTTATAATTTGGAACGGAGGCAGTAGAATAGTTGTAGGATTTAACGGTATAACTAATAATACTTGCTCTCATCAAAACTGGCTACCTACAACCATATTGTATTACATACATACACATGAACCTCTGGGCGAGTAGTGCTCTTCTTTTCCACAGGGTTCACTGCCAAATCTACCAAAATGAAACTATAACATAACCATCTCAGATTTAAACTTAAATACCAATTGTAGTTGGTGAGATAAAAATATAAAGCATCTATCTGCATGAAGTCCATCAAAATGCCTCAAAATTCGTTGGTTCTTAGAAAATCATTTGTGTCCAGTAGCCTGCGAGGAGAGGCTTGGGAGTCCACCAAATGGTAGTTTTGCTTTGCAAAATTAGTCTCTACCTCGGCGCCCTATTGTCCAGATACAGATACATCGTAATTAACATTGCTTTACGATATCCAGATGAACTCATGAGACAAAATTCGCTTTGTTCACTTAATTAGCATGTGAAAGTAGAACCATGTCGCGTAGATACCAACCATAACCAAAGTTCTAAACCTACCTCACTGGAAAACTGTAGTTCTGCAGTATCGCGTAATATTAACATGTACTCCACCTAACTACAAAAATAAACACTCAGAATAGTCTACCAGAGTGCTCAAAACCATTAATATTGATAACTCAAAATTACCTTTGATCAAGACTTTAGTGTCATCGCCTCTAGTATTCCAGCGGAGGTACCTAAATTGCGCGTATACGAGGAAAGCACGAAGTGGATACTTGGGTAGGCCACCAGATTGGTTTGGAGGTCATTGACATCAACACTGAACACCAACAAGCCCCAGAGGAGAAGCCAATGATGATATGACCTACACATTAGTTTTAACCTAGTTAATGAGAGTGAAAGAAAATATTACACAATACTACAGCATTCCCCATACATAAAACATGCACTAGAAAGAAATAGGCTTATACCTGAGACATAAGCATGTTCAGGTTGGTGTAGGTTGGGCGCTCAATATCAAGGGACTAGAGGCAGATGGCATAGATAGCCTCGTTGTTAAGAACAACCACATAAATGTGTTCAATGAGAGAGTGAGGACACACAAGTGAACTCAAGCTTGTAATTTATTCCACAGTCAACAAAGAGCTGCTCAAGGAGAAGAGAACCAAGGCCATAGCAAGTTCCACCTCCAACAGCGTTGAAGACAAGGAAGCCCTGGAGACCAATAGTGTAGTTTTCTGCAAGGTTCATGAAGTAGTCAAGGAAAAAATCAACAATCTCTTTGGCCAACTGTGATAATGGAGGCAATTGTTAGACAAATTATCAGCAACATAACAATTACTGTCATCATTGCACACAAGACACATCACCTAATGTAGCTGGAAAGAAATGCACCATGACATATCACAAAACATACATTGAATATCCAAGCATAAGCTACACCTACATTAACAAGGAGGGTGTAAAATACCATGTCATTCCAAAAACATAGCAAAATAAGGTGTCAAATTGACAAATAACCTGACATATATACTATCTACTAAGGTAAGTATGTAAAAGCCAAATACTAGTAAGGGTAGTATTGCTAGATAAAGCAATGATTATTAGACACGGACAAGTGTTATCTTGATGCCTTGACAGAAAACAACTTAAATTTGGAGAGCCACGGGAACTTCTTTAAATATAAGAAAGCACTCTTAAGCCTATACCAAGGAAAATAAGAAAGCACTCCATAAATTTGCCCCGTACTCCTAAATAAACCACCACGACTAAAAAGGAAGACTAGTAACAACTAGACAATGCATCTGATGGAAATCTAAGCAAAAACAGAAGCTAAAACTGAGTTAAGCTAGATATATAGGAGGTTAACAATGATTTTTTTGATAAATACATAATACTTGTTATCAATGAATTGCAATAACCAGTCTATATAACACATGATATTAACAAGCAAGTAAAAGTTGATTTTCCACCCTACCTGTATATTTGATGTAGACACATGTATATTGGCACATATATAGACTAAATAAACAAGTCAAATCAAGACACGTCAACACTACAAAAACACAAAATGCACAAACAAAACCTGGGGCATTCAAAGCCAAATTTATAATATGCATCTAATTAGTTCACACTACCAAATACATCACCGTTATGGGGCTCACCATAACCAAGGGACAACTTCATAAGTTGTGTCAGTACTATTGCACTTGGTAACATAGCTTAACACAAATAAATCAGGGGGGACTCTACTGCATATGATGGTATAGAGCTTAATATACAAAGAGAAAAGGAAGATTTGATGGTGGGAATCAACCTTGCCGGCCATCAGTGAGCTTCACATGGACATCCATGTAGACAAACTTGGCCATGTCAAGTGCAGTATCCCTGCGCCCCAGCTGAACAAAAAAAAAAGAACAACAACAACACAAGCTTGCATCAATCAGACACATCACACAAATGAATCAGCCAAACATCCCAGGAAAAGCCAGGCTTACCATCTCAATCCCGGCAACTCAACCAAATCCTTCATCTACCAGATCTCGTATCAAAAATGTGATTCCAGGGAAAATCCTGACTGGTTATTGCAATTCATTGTTAACATCAGGTGTTATACGCCGTCTCTCAAAAATGATATAGTCAGAATCAAACTTAAGAAGTTAGCAAGCATAGAACATAAAAGGCACAGAATAAAGAATAAGAGTGCACAAAAGAGTTACATCATGGAATGGAATCACTAGTAATGACACATGCCAATCATATTCTCTGCAAATTTTAAGATTGTTCGCAGAAAAGTTTAAACACCTTCACATTACAGAAAATGACATGAAGTCGGTTGAAAGAAAAATTAAGATCACTCTCTTTATCTCATTCAAAGATGGATCAGAGAAACAAAAGCTGCATTTTTGCTCATGCAAGATTGTTTGTTCACAGGTAGAGTTCATGCAAGAATGCTGGTTTACAGATAGGGGCTCCGGTGGCTGATGGTGAACATGGTAATATGACCAAAAAAGTCTGAACATTTTTTATCCAACGACACAATAGCGTCATCACTTTTCTTTTTAAACATCAGACAATCATTGTAATTACAATATTTAATGTTCTACTTCTGAGCGGCAAATCTAATTAAAGACAAATGTAATCTTTTTTTCGAGGAAACGCAAAGGAATCTTTCTCTTTCATTTCGTTGAAGAGGTAGGGTTTGCTACATGTCTATTAGGTTGTTGGCAAATCATCTCTCGGGTTATCTTCAGACAGTAAGAGGTAGACATTGTACAACTTAATAGCCTACCCACTCAAATAATAGATAGCTACATGCTTGTAAAAAGAAGATCATGCCATACCAGACCTAGGCATTCTAACTAAAAATAAGGGCCCACTCTAGTAACAAATTAAAATTCAAACATGGAGGTTAAAATTTCAAAAAAAAGCTAAGCTAGCAGCCTAGTGTAACGTGAAATGACTTGAGGGATTGTTAGATATTACGAAAGGTTTAGAACTAGGAAATTTATGTACAAAAACTCAAAGGTTCAAAACAAAATATAACACACTCATTCATTCTATTACGGAAAAGCTTCCACTTCATCAAGATTCTAGAATAATCTTTCAGAGCATATACAAGCTAAAGCTGCTGCATGGAGCTAGTTTTACCTCAAAGATGGTGAGTTCGGACCTACAGGCTAACACCCAGCACCATGCAACAATAGTACCATGTCATGCTTCAGCTGGAGCTTGGTGTATTCGTGAACTTGGTTATAACAGTGTGTTTTTGGCGTCTTATGTCCGCAAAAGCAGAATTAGATTCCTTCTATTGAAGTTGCAAAAAACCATTCCCTCTTTTTATTTGCAATTTGAGGTAAAGTGCTTCTTGATGCAAGACTGGAGAATCATACTACCAATAAAAGAAGGGCACAACCAATATATTTTCATAGGTAAATACAATCCAATTTACTATGTTGACAACATCTGCTCCCAAGTTAGTTGCTCAATTAGTAATAAAATATAGCAGGTTAATACTCTATTTTGAATCTTGACAAATATCTGAATGTGTAATAAGGAACATGAACCATAGTGTGCCCATTAACAATTCAAAGATTGGTCTGTAATACTTGATTTATTATACACACAATTTGACATGGCTAGGTAGCAATCCTTGAAAGAATGCACCAACAAATATTCAGTCAAATAATTATTTATTATGTTTAAATAAATGGTTCCCATGAGTGAGTTAGTGGCACAACATAATTCGAACTCCGCAAATCACTCTTAAACCTATAGGCCTATACAGGAAAAAAACTGAAGCAGCTACTGAACAAAAAGGCAGCTAACAACCTAATTCCAGAACAACATTAGGAAAGTAGGAACCATGGTGAACAATAGATAGGTTTCACCTTAACTGAGACCCGATTAATAGGTTGTTCCTGAACACCTGATCATTAAAATAGCTCAAAATGGTATATCCCTGTCGTAAGCTTATGAATTGGAACCAATTATGCATTCAACAATTGATCATTGGATATGTGACATGCTAAAAAATTCTCAAACACACCCCAAAATATGTTACGGAGTACATGTATTATAAGAAATTGAAAACGATACAAAGTACAATCAGCACAGCGGAAACAACTAAAACTAAAGCCAATTCTAACAAAAGTTAGAAGAAAACTAGTAGATGGACTAGGAAAGCAAAGAAAAGCAAGAAGCAAAAACAACAACGAGGCTTGCCCGTATTAGTACTTTTCATGCCTATATAATGCTTTAGCAATTCCAATGTTGCCAGCAATTAGCTACATGATACAAAACCACTAAATACTAGTATATTTACTTTGAGAGGATTTACATCATGCATGTATACTAGGAACGAGCTGAAATCATGACTTGATAACCTCTTCTACTGCTAGCATACACGTACCTCTGCAGAATTTCTAACACCTCTAGCTAGAAAACTAAAACGTCTCAATGACACATAGAAGCATTGCCAGACAATACAACATACACTGCCAATACACACGATCAAGAAGAAGAAGAATTTCAGAATTCAAGATGAGTAATTCAATGCACAATTCCATTTTTTATGTCTACATAAGACCATCAAGATGTCAACAATTTTGACAGCAAGTTCGTTAGAAGTATCGGAATCACCTGCAAGGGTGCGACATTCATCAGGTTCACACACTAAGCCCTCTTCCAATTTGGTGAGGCGCCTTCCTCTGAGACACTCCACCGTCCACTCCAATGGCTGCCCAAGATAGAATGCAAGAGAATCAATAAAAAAATGTCAGGTTTAAAAATTTCTAGTGCTTTTCATAGACAGTTCAGAGTTCGGTCTACTAAATAATATAGCTGAAAACATTTTTTCTAACCCAACAGACAATGCCGCAATACATAGATACAGACCAAGCACATCTGGACCAACAACAAACATAATTTCAGTCTAACCATTTATTAGGAAAAACTATCATTACAAGAGCATACCCCAAATAAGGAGAACAATGTTTCATGATTTATAGCAGAATTAACTAGCTAGTATGTCTTCAAGAGTTTCAGGTAGTATTTGCTCATTTGGATATTAGAATTGCTGCATGCATCAGTACGCAGAATGACTATAATTGTAATTCTGCTCACAAGAAACAAAACAAAATAAATAATGATCTGGGTGTACAGCTACATGTAAAGATGACATACTTTGTTCTTTCTTTCTCAAAATCGTTCTCTTCCTGCTAAATTACTTAACTAAAGGATTATATATCTTTACTTGGCTTGACTGCCTACATGACACAAGGAAAAAACTACAACTAGAAAAATCGAATCTAAGACCATATTCACCTCACAAATGCACCATTAAATTCCTACATTCCTACACAAAACAATGATTGAGGTATACAAACAACAGACTGAAAATGAGATGTGCCTTTGGTGACACATGAATTTCAGAGAACTCCCTGTGACAGCATGAATGGAACAGAGAGTTGCTTGCTTGATTTGCAGTTTCAATTGGTAGAAGAAATATTCATACCACCTCCCTAGATACAGGTGACTGAATCAGGAGAACAAATAGGATTTGGAAGAAATTAGAAGGCTCCTATTTGTTTGGACTTTAGGTAAAAAATCTGATTCCGTTAGCTGCTTGCTTATTTCCTCAAATATAACACCTCGTACGTCTGGTAAAAAGCAAGTTATGGACATGTTTTTGCTCCTGAGCTACTAGAGAAATGTCCATAATTGTACAACGTAGCCTAGCACTTGGTCAGTCAGCATATTTGTGGAAACTAGTAGTAGTACTACATAACTAAATGGAGATTACATATATGCGTCAGTTTGGCTGACACCACAACACAGCTTCTTTCCTCTCTCGATTAGCACACAAATCACATCCAGTTCCATTGACACAGCAAAGCAAAGCAGAGCCAGAATTGGTCTCACCTGCAAACAGACGATGGCCTCACATGGCGGGCAGCACATGGCGGAGTCGCGCCGGCAATGCCGACGGACAAGCCTTCTGTCCCGTCCTTAGAGGAGATGCGTGGAGGACGGTGGCATGAGCATCCCTCCATGGCTCACGGCGCCGCCGTCCCGCCCTGATGGCCGGCGTGCAGCGCCCTCCCAAGTGCATCGGCAACGCGTGCGATGCGGTCTGGCGAGCTCGACGGAGCGCCGCGCCCGAACCAACCGATGCATGCGCGCACCGGTGAGAAAGCCAACTGCACCGCCACAGGTTCATGGCTGAAGGAGCTAGGCCTGGAGCCACATCTCAGGGGTCCGGCGGCGCCAACAAGAGGAGATACATCGCTGGTAGGGTTCGACGGGGAGCATCAGATCAACGGTTCCGCGGCATGGCATCGATGGAGGGCGACACATGAATTTCAGGCATCTCCCGGTGACTGCATACAAATTGTGGAACAGACCAACATCAGTAAGTTATTTGCCTGATTTTGATTTCCGATTTGGTACAAGAAATCCTCAAATCACCTTCCTATATACAAGTGATAGAATCAAGAGTACAGATTAGAAGGCTCCTATATATTTGTTTGGACACTTTCGGTACTAAAAGCTGATTCAGTCAGCTGTTGGCTGATGTACTCAATTATTACGCCTCATCCGTCTGGTAAGAAGCAAAGTTATGGACATGTTTTTGCTCCTGGATTATTGGAAAAATGTTTGATGATTGTATATTGTAGCCTACTACTTAAGAGATTTTAGTGTTGATCAATCAGCAATTTTGTGGAGGCTAGTACTAGTAGATAACCTAAAGGAGAAGACACCACAATACTAGCTTCTTTCCTCTCTGGATTAGGACACAGAGCACCTCCACTTGCATCGACACAGTAAGGAAAAGCAGAGCGGGGCGAGAAGTGTTCTCACCTGCGGACAAACGGTGGCTTCACATGGCCGGCCACGGGGAAGCCGCGCGCGCAGCAGTCCTTGCAGAGCGGGGAGCTGCGTCGGTGATGCCGACGGACGAGATCCCGTCCCCTCCTCAGAGGAGACGCGTGGAGGACGTCGGCATGAGCGGCCGTCCATGGCTCGCGTCGCCGCCGTCCCGTCCAGGTGGCCGGCGTGCAGCGCCCTCCCAACTGCATCGGCCACGAGCGCGACGCGGTCTGGCGAGCTCGACGGAGCGCGGCGCTCGAACCAACCGCGCACCGGCGAGAAAGGCAACCGCGCCGCCACGGTTTCTTCGCTGAAGGAGCTGGGCCTGGAGTCGCGTTGCATGGGTCTGGCGGCACCAACAAGACGGGGTACATCGCTGCTAGGGTTCGACGGGGAGCATCAGATCGATGGTTCCGCGGCATGGAATCGGTGGAGGACGAGGATGTGGTGCCGGGGCGGTGCTGAGCAACGCGAGGAGTCGCCGGAGCTGGCCGGGATCTGTCCGTCGTGGCGGAGGCGGCGGCAGAGGAGATCGGGAGAGGTGTGCGTGATGGGAGGAGAAAATGGCGTGAGGCGTTGAGTGTTTTCTTTCTTTCTTTGAACTGCTTGTGGAAATCTGCGGTAGGAGACATGGTGGAAGAACGTTTAATTTGTTTCCTAAATATATGGAACCTACATATTTCTGTGATTACTTACTTTCCTAGTACAAAGTAGGCAGTTGATTCCTCGATTGCTTTTTCCCACAATTGATTGAGCAGAAAAACAATCTTCCGTGCAAATCATCTTACTAATTATAGACACGGTTTAAATTCTATTGATGCCTTACCAAATTTTCAATAGAATTGCGCTTTTCCTTATTAACTATCACACTTGATTGGGTAGAAAAACAAACTACCGAGTAAATCATCTTGATTTTAGGCACGATTTAAATTCTACTGATGCCTCACCATATTTTCTATAGGAATAATTAATTTTTTTTCTTGGTCTACGGGATTTGCCTCTCGACCTTCCAAATCTGAATATACTGGTCAACAAGCTCCAACAATCAGATTTTCATCTGCAGATACTCCCTCCATACACAAATGAGCGAATGTCTATGTTTCCCAAGACCAATTAAGCATTTTTTTACTCACTCCATACCGATTAATTTGTTCAATAAAATAATAAGACATATACCACATATTATACTGTTGAACAAGGCTGTAAAATATGGGGACACATAAAATCACGCAAAATAGAGTGTCGGTAATTCGTATAACTCATATACCACTTTTCAAATGGCACGTCCTTCACAAGTTGGACTACCCTCCATAAACTTTATATGCTTAGAGTGGAAAGCTCCCACTTTGAATCAGCTGAACAAATTTTTATAACTTGGCTAGTTGTAAGTCAATATTGTTTATGTGCCCTATTATGTCACTAATCAAGAGAAAATACACATAAATCACCACTTCTTTTTTATCAAAGTATTGCCTTTATAGGAGCCACAATCATAGGAACACATGAAAGCATGCCAAAACCATCACAAACCCTAACCTATTGCATGTGGTCGTAACTAGGAACATTCAATACACAAGTTTTAAGCGGCACCTCCTTAACAAATTGGACCGCCTAGCAAAAAAAGTATGTACTTAGCGCGGGAAACTTCCACTTGAGAGCAAGTTAACTAGTTTTGTAACAAGTTAGTATATTTTTTAGATGGTATTGTTATTATCCCTTACTAAACCATAAAGAAATAGGAAAATCACATATATCACCAATTTGTATAAAAAAAATTGGTGTATTTTCGTCTCTGGGGCCACATTCAGTCAAGCAAAAACAGTCATAAAACCATATCTTTGACATGAATTGGTAACATGTATATATATAAGGTTGGTGGGAAAGTAGACAATCCAATACACAACTTACTAATAGGAAGTTTCTAGACATGGAGCTCAAAACTCGTACCTCGAAGCAAATGAACATTTTTATAATAAATTGGGTCTTTTGAGTTGGTTTTGCTACTATGCCCTATTATATCACTAATAAGGAGGAATTCACATACAATCACCGCTTCCTAAATAAGTTAGGTGTATTTTCATTCTTGTGTTGCTAAACATGTGAACACATTAAATCACACAAAAAAAACCTAGCTCTTTGGCATGGTGTCCATAATAATGCCATTGGTACAAATACTATGGTTTTACTCAACACCACATAAACTTGTGAGCTAAGCAAGGCATGTCACCATTGTGTGGGCCCTACATCATCTCTTAGCTAGTTAGTTATTCTCCAACCCTATAGGGCATGTATGTCTCGTTACTGAGATATGTCGTCGGAAACTACATCCACCCGTCCGCTACTTCGTGTGTTCCCCCGCTTGCCACTTGTGCAACCCTATAATTAACTCGTTGTGATTCTTCTAGTCCTTAGAACTCTCGAAGTCACACAAAGTCAAGTATCTAAATACCTATTTTCCATGAAAAGTATTTAAATACCATCTTCTCCCATTTGCGTAAGCCTCTCGATTCCATAGTTCTTGTGTGAGCCGCTCACATTCACATCTAAAACTATTTGTTAACACAAGAAGGGACTTGAAGGACCCCGAACACACTATATACTACCATAAGCTCAACACATCTTACAGAAAGACCCTAATGAAATAGGGAACTACAAATTGGTTCTTGTCTTTTGCAAAGAGCCATTGGACCAAAAGAACCAACAATAGCTGGATGACCGCCTAGTGGCTCGAGCACATGGCGGTGTAGCCTCTAGAGAAGGTTGTCCTTTGACCACCGCCATGCTTTTGATGAACCATTGTTGCTGATGTGCTCTCCCGATAGAAATCTCCAAAACACCGGGCCAAATTCCTGCTTGAGCATGGATGTTGTCAACGTGATCAATGGACTATGTTTTGTGTACTCATGATTCAACATGCATGGTAAACAGGAAAAACAAAAGGCGTGAGATGTTTTGGAGCTCAGGCTACATGTCACTAACCAAGAGGAAATACACATAAATCACTACTTTTTCATCAAAGTATATTGGAACACATGAAATCATGCCAGAACCATCAGAAAACTTAACCTATTGCACGTGGTCCAGATATGGGTATACAACCTTGTTTGTAACTAGGAAAATTAAAGAAACAAGTTTGAAGTGGCACCTCATTAACAAATTGGACCGCCTAGCAAAACAAGTATGTACTTGGAGCAGGAAACTCCCACTTTAGAGCAAGTTAACTAGTTTCTATAACGACTAGGTATCCTTTTGAGATGGTCATGTTATTATGCATTATTAAACCACTAAGAAATAGAAAAATAACATAAATCACCAATTTTTATAAAAAGTTGGGGCATTTTCATCCTAGGGGCCACATTAGATCAAGCAAAAATGGTCGTAAAACCATATCTTTGGCATGAATTACTAACATGGGCATATAAGGTGGAAAAGCAGACAAACCAATACACAACTTACTAACATGAAGTTTCTAGACATGGGGCTCAAAACTCACACTTCGAAGCAATGAACATTTTTATAATAATTGGGGTCTTTTTTTAGTTGGTTTTGGTACTATGTAGTATTATATCACTAATAAGGAGGAGTTTCACATACAATCACCACTTCTAAATAAGGTAGGAATATTTTCATTCTGGTCTGAACACGTGAACACATAAAATCATGCACAAAACCCTAGTTCTTGGGCATGGTGTCCATAATAATGCCATTGTTACAAATACTATGGTTGTACTCAAAACCACATAAACTTGTGAGCTAAGTGAGGCATGACGCCGCTAGCTAGGGGGAACAAAGTCACTTGGGATGACAGAGCTTTGATGGACATCCATGGACGCCACGATGAAGTGCCCATGCCGCCCCTTCAGGCTCACTGCCCGAGAGGAAATAGAAAGGTTGACATTCGACCAGAAGAATCAACAATGACTGGAAGATCGGTAAATGACCAGAGTAGAGGGCGGCGTAGCCTCTAGAGAAGGTCGTCCTTCGAGCGGTAAATGAAACATTGTTGTTCATACGCTCTCCTAGGAGCAATCTCAAAAATACCAATCCAAAATCATCCTTGAGCGTAGATGTTGCTGACCAAGAACATGAAGCCTCGCCTAATCTCCTTCAACTTTCCCAAGAAACTGCTCACCTTGCCTTAAGGTGGCAGTTTTCCCCATGGGGACTGGGTATCTCACCCATTAGTGGCGGGGATGGGGGCCATTTTCTCCCCACGGGTATGGTAGGGCGGGTATCCGTTAGCTAGCGGGTACATGTACGAGGGACGACTTGGAAACAAGGAGTCCCTGCGGATACCCGATAAGCAACCCTAAAACTAACTGATCCATTCATTTCCCCCACCCCCAGCCGCCACTCTCCCCATCTCTCTGGTCTGTCCCGATTCCCATGTCCCCATTCCCCTCGCCTCTGGTCCCTATTTCCATCTACCCTAGACCACGGCTACTAAACTGGCGGTGAGCAGCTACCGTCCATCCATGAGGTCCATCGCTTCCCGTCTACTACCTCTGGTCCCTTCTCCCGTGGCCCTCACCCGCTCCTCGTCCTGACGTCCTCCTTATCAAGATCGCAAGGCGATCAATGGCCGAGAAAGAAGATGGTTGCGACGGTGACGGACGACTCAGCAATGACGGTGCCCAGCGACTCTGCGAGTACGATGATGATTGCGAGTGGGAGTAGGTGCAGGCGAGGCTGGTGACACACTGATGCGGCCATCTGCATCTACTAAGCGATTTGCGAGTTGAAGCAGTTGACCAACGAGTACGAGCAGTTGCCAGCTAGTATCCGTGGGGATTGGGTACCCGATTATTTCGGGGATGGGGACGATATTCCCCTCGCGAAGCTTGGTAGGGATGACATGGATGTGGATTAGCGGGGATAGGGCGGGGATGGTGGAGAGCCCCCCGGAGACCCCCGTCCCCATCTCCACCTTAAACCCCGCCTCACCTCCACCACCCTGACGATGACAATAAGAATGGATTAGCAGCCGATACCCCTCCAACACCACTCAATATCGGGCACACCCGACCCTCATCAGACATATCGAACGGTAACGCCACGATTTTGTCCATCCCCAACTCCGGCTTTGACCTTGAAAGCACCATGGCAGACCTCTGCTAGACTTAACCTGTGTGCTCTAACGATTGATCCCATACCGGCATGCCGCCAAACTCCACTAGCGAAAACCTACACGTAGAGCTACTTCTAAACCTAGTATACAAGGAGGGAATGTGGCTACCTCGCACACACTCGCTCACGACGGACGCACCTCTAGAGGAAGGAGGCAGAGGCGGCACCGAGGGTGGACTCTCAAGAGCTCTTTGGAAGGAACGGGAAAAGTCTAGATTCACATCTAAGACGACACATACTCATTTAGCTTTATTTAGGTTCTAAGTAGCAAGATTTTTGTTCTCAGACTTGAGTTTTGATATCTTTTGTTATGATTTGATGCACAAAGGGTATATATATAGAAGCTTTCTAGGGCGTTCCTAGGGTTTTGGTGCAGTTTGGGCGGGAAAGTTTGACTAAATTGTTGAAATAAATTTAAAAGTGGCCGCTAAGTAAACTGGGCCAAAACACTCCAATACGCCAGCCCACCCGTTTAGGGTTAGTCCAACCGCAGCACTCCTCTAACCAACCAGGTCACGCCATTTCTCCTCTAACCACCAAATACGAAAAGAAGTCCAAATAACCCCTATCTATTGCATTTGGGGCGCTAACCCCCCTTATGTTTCAACTGGGTTATTTAACCCCCACAAGTATCCAAACCCAGGCAAATTACCCCCCTAAGACTATATGGGCTGTTTTGGTAGCGGTTTTGGCCACGGTGGTTAGTGGTTTCGGCCACATAGGCCACGCCTCAGTCCTCATCCTGAAACGCCTCTTGCGTGCAGACAAAGGACCCGCCCGCCGCCGCCGAGCAACACCATGGGCTCCTTCCTCCCCATCCTCGTGCTCGCCGTCGCGGCCAATGGCCTGCTGGTGATGCGGTTGCATGGCCTGAACCAGGGACAACATCTACCTGCTCACCCTGCCGACGGCGCGCTCGCGGATTGAACCCAGTGACGCCACGCCCTGCCGCTGGATGGGCATCTCGCTCGTGAACAAACTGGTCAGCAGCGAGGTCCCGGCCTTCTCGGCCTTCCTCGCCGGCGTCGCCATGCTCCAAGAGCTCATCTCCCCTAGAACCTGTTCACGCCGGGCCCGTGCCGACCGAGCTCTGCCGTCTCGCGATTGTAGGGTTTCTCGTCGGCGGCGGACAGGCGCGTCGCCGCTGTAGCCTAAAGAGAATGCTGTCTTCTCTCTAAGCCACACCTCGCTCAGCTCGCTGCAAGTCTCGAGCCTCGATCGAACACAGATGCAGCTTCCGAGCGGTCGCTTCTCGTGGCGCTGTTCAGCGGGCTGAAGCACGTAGAACCTGCTGCCGTCGCTTGATACGTCTCCGACGTATCGATAATTTCTTATGTTCCATGCCACATTATTGATGTTATCTACATGTTTTATGCACACTTTATGTCATATTCGTGCATTTTCTGGAACTAACCTATTAACAAGATGCCGAAGTGCCGATTCTTTGTTTTACGCTGTTTTTGGTTTTTAAATCCTAGTAAGGAAATATTCTCGGAATTGGACGAAATCAACGCCCAGGGGCCTATTTTGCCACGAAGCTTCCAGAAGTCCGAAGACGAAACGAAGTGGGGCCACAGGGTGCCCAAACCCTAGGGCGGCGCGGCCCCCCCCCTTGGCCGCGCCGGCCTATGGTGTGGGGCCCCTGTGCCCCCTCCTGACTTGCCCTTCCGCCTACTTAAAGCCTCCGTGACGAAACCCCCAGTACCGAGAGCCACGATACGGAAAACCTTCCAGAGACACCTCTAGTGAACTGTGGACCCCGGTCCAATTCTCTTCTTGAAATTCAATCTCTTGCAATCTTGTTTCTTGTTTTCGCAAACAATCATCTTCCACACAATACGGTTAATCCTTTGTTACAGCAAGCCGGTGAGATTGACAACCTCACTGCTTTCGTTGGGACAAAGTACTTTGGTTGTGTTGTGCAGGTTCCACGTTGGCGCCGGAATCCCTGGTGTTGCGCCGCACTACATCCCGCCGCCATCAACCTTCAACGTGCTTCTTGGCTCCTCCTGGTTCGATAAACCTTGGTTTCTTTCTGAGGGAAAACTTGCTGCTGTACGCATCATACCTTCCTCTTGGGGTTCCCAACGAACGTGTGAGTTACACGCCATCAAGCTCTTTTTCTGGTGCCGTTGCCGGGGAGATCAAGACACGCTGCAAGGGGAGTCTCCACTTCTCAATCTCTTTACTTTGTTTTTTGTCTTGCTTAGTTTTATTTACTACTTTGTTTGCTGCACTAAATTAAAATACAAAAAAATTAGTTGCTAGTTTTACTTTATTTGCTATCTTGTTTGCTATATCAAAAACACAAAAAAATTAGTTACTTGCATTTACTTTATCTAGTTTGCTTTATTTACTGTCTTGCACTCTATATTAAAAATACAAAAAAAAAATTAGTTATTTTTGTTACCATGTCTAGCTACGAACCTGTTACTTCTTCACTGAAGAATTAGTCTTCACTTTTAAACAAGGGGATGAGGAGAGTTTTAAGGATGCTTGGTCTAGAATTTTTACTTCTTATCGTAAAACTGAACCTCAAATGACTCTAAGTTTGCTCCTTAGTAATTTTTATTTTGGTCTTATGGTTCGCTATAGATATGCTTTGGATACTTTAGTGGGAGGAGATTCCCTTCATTGCAATGGGGATCAAGCTTTTAATGCCATAAAGAAGTTGGTTGCATCACATGATTCAGCTAATAACTTTGATTCAGCCCTCATTAGCATATATAGTAGATTAAACAATCTCGAGATAAGTACATCTCGCTTGGATGATAACTATTGCCACGTTCGTAATCGTCTTGAACAAGTTTTAGTGAACTCTAAACTTTCATTGTGGGATCCTACTGTTAAAATTGTTATCGGTGATCGAACTCTTCATGCCTACTGTGATATTATGTATGAATTTTGCCTTATGCCTGAAAGCATTTATAAATCTTTGAAACTTTGGGGAGTCGATGAAGGAGGAGAAGAAATAACTCTCATTGATAACTCTATTATAATTCCTAAGGGAATAGCCGCAGGTGTGCATACAACCATTCTTGGAAGAACAATATCCATTGATTATCTTGTTGTTGAAACAGGAAAACTCATACTCGGAAGATCCCTGCTGAAACTATTGGGAGCAGTCATTGATGTTGGAGAAGGCACTCTGAAATTCACCTCTATACCGGGGGGAAATCATATATTTCCTAAACCAAAGGGAAAGAAAAACAATAAGAAAGGTAAGGGTAAAGCCCAAGGTAAGGTTGACACACCGTCTCTTGATAATACTTGATACACACTTTCTGCGCCTAGCTGAAAGGCGTTAAAGAAAAGCGCTTATGGGAGACAACCCATGTTTTTACCTACAGTACTTTGTTTTTATTTTGTGTCTTGGAAGTTGTTTACTACTGTAGCAACCTCTCCTTATCTTAGTTTTGTGTTTTGTTGTGCCAAGTTAAGCCGTTGATAGAAAAGTAAGTACTAGATTTGGATTACTGCGCAGTTCCAGATTTCTTTGCTGTCACGAATCTGGGTCTACCTCCCTGTAGGTAGCTCAGAAAATTAAGCCAATTTACGTGCATGATCCTCAGATATGTACTCAGCTTTCATTCAATTTGAGCATTTTCATTTGAGCAAGTCTGGTGCCATTTTAAAATTCGTCAATACGAACTGTTCTGTTTTGACAGATTCTGCCTTTTATTTCGCATTGCCTCTTTTGCTATGATGGATGAATTTCTTTGATCCACTAATGTCCAGTAGCATTATGCAATGTCCAGAAGTGTTAAGAATGATTGTGTCACCTCTGAATATGTTAATTTTTATTGTGCACTAACCCTCTAATAAGTTGTTTCGAGTTTGGTGTGGAGGAAGTTTTCAAGGATCAAGAGAGGAGTATGATGCAACATGATCAAGGAGAGTGAAAGCTCTAAGCTTGGGGATGCCCCGGTGGTTCACCCCTGCATATTCTAAGAAGACTCAAGCGTCTAAGCTTGGGGATGCCCAAGGCATCCCCTTCTTCATCGACAACATTATCAGGTTCCTCCCCTGAAACTATATTTTTATTCCATCACATCTTATGTGCTTTTCTTGGAGCGTTGGTTTGTTTTTTTTTTTTGTTTTGTTTGAATAAAATGGATCCTAGCATTCACTTTATGGGAGAGAGACACGCTCCGCTGTAGCATATGGACAAGTATGTCCTTAGTTTCTACTCATAGTATTCATGGCGAAGTTTCTCCTTCGTTAAATTGTTATATGGTTGGAATTGGAAAATGATACATGTAGTAATTGCTATTAATGTCTTGGGTAATGTGATACTTGGCAATTGTTGTGCTCATGATTAAGCTCTTGCATCATATGCTTTGCACCCATTAATGAAGAAATACATAGAGCATGCTAAAATTTGGTTTGCATATTTAGTTTCTCTAAGGTCTAGATAATTTCTAGTATTGAGTTTGAACAACAAGGAAGACGGTGTAGAGTCTTATAATGTTTTCAATATGTCTTTTATGTGAGTTTTGCTGCACCGGTTCATCCTTGTGTTTGTTTCAAATAAGCCTTGCTAGCCTAAACCTTGTATCGAGAGGGAATACTTCTCATGCATCCAAAATACTTGAGCCAACCACTATGCCATTTGTGTCCACTATACCTACCTACTACATGGTATTTTCCGCCATTCCAAAGTAAATTGCTTGAGTGCTACCTTTAAAATTCCATCATTCACCTTTGCAATATATAGCTCATGGGACAAATAGCTTAAAAACTATTGTGGTATTGAATATGTAATTATGCACTTTATCTCTTATTAAGTTGCTTGTTGTGCGATAACCATGTTCACCTGGGACGCCATCAACTATTCATTGTTGAATTTCATGTGAGTTGCTATGCATGTCCGTCTTGTCAAGTAAGAGAGATCTACCACCTTATGGTTAAGCATGCATATTGTTAGAGAAGAACATTGGGCCGCTAACTAAAGCCATGATCCATGGTGGAAGTTTCAGTCTTGGACATATATCCTCAATCTCAAATGAGAAAATTATTAATTGTTGTTACATGCTTATGCATAAAAAAGGAGTCCATTATCTGTTGTCTATGTTGTCCCGGTATGGATGTCTAAGTTGAGAATAATCAATAGCGAGAAATCCAAATGCGAGCTTTCTCCTTAGACCTTTGTACAAAGTGGCATAGAGGTACCCCTTTGTGACACTTGGTCAAAACATGTGCATTGTGATGATCCGGTAGTCCAAGCTAATTAGGACAAGGTGCGGGCACTATTAGTACACTATGCATGAGGCTTGCAACTTGTAAGATATAATTTACATGATACATATGCTTTATTACTACCGTTGACAAAATTGTTTCATGTTTTCAAAATCAAAGCTCTAGCACAAATATAGCAATCGATGCTTTTCCTCTATGGAGGACCATTCTTTTACTTTCAATGTTGAGTCAGTTCACCTATTTCTCTCCACCTCAAGAAGCAAACACTTGTGTGAACTGTGCATTGATTCCTACATACTTGCTTATTGCACTTGTTATACTACTCTATGTTGACAATATCCATGAGATATACATGTTACAAGTTGAAAGCAACCGCTGAAACTTAATCTTCTTTTGTGTTGCTTCAATGCTTTTACTTTGAATTATTGCTTTATGAGTTAACTCTTATGCAAGACTTAATTGATGCTTGTCTTGAAGTGCTATTCATGAAAAGTCTTTGCTATATGATTCACTTGTTTACTCATGTCATATACATTGTTTTGATCGCTGCATTCACTACATATGCTTTACAAATAGTATGATCAAGATTATGATGGCATGTCACTCCAGAAATTATCTGTGTTATCGTTTTACCTGCTCGGGACGAGCAGAACTAAGCTTGGGGATGCTGATACGTCTCCGACGTATCGATAATTTCTTATGTTCCATGCCACATTATTGATGTTATCTACATGTTTTATGCACACTTTATGTCATATTCGTGCATTTTCTGGAACTAACCTATTAACAAGATGCCGAAGTGCCGATTCTTTGTTTTTCTCGTTTTTGGTTTCGTAAATCCTAGTAAGGAAATATTCTCGGAATTGGATGAAATCAACGCCCAGGGCCTATTTTGCCACGAAGCTTCCGTAAGTCCGAAGACGAACGAAGTGGGGCCACAGGTGCCCAAACCCTAGGGCGGCGCGGCCCCCCTTGGCCGCGCCGGCCTATGGTGTGGGGCCCCTGTGCCCCCTCTGACTTGCCCTTCCGCCTACTTAAAGCCTCCGTGACGAAACCCCCGATCGAGAGCCACGATACGGAAAACCTTCCGTAGACACCTCTAGTGAACTGTGGACCCCGGTCCAATTCTCTTTCTTGAAATTCAATCTCTTGCACATCTTGTTTTACTGTTTTCTGCAAACAATCATCTTCCACACAATACGGTTAATCCTTTGTTACAGCAATCCGGTGAGATTGACAACCTCACTGTTTCGTTGGGACAAAGTACTTTGGTTGTGTTATGCAGGTTCCACGTTGGCGCCGGAATCCCTGGTGTTGCGCCGCACTACATCCCGCCGCCATCAACCTTCAACGTGCTTCTTGGCTCCTCCTGGTTCGATAAACCTTGGTTTCTTTCTGAGGGAAAACTTGCTGCTGTGCGCATCATACCTTCCTCTTGGGGTTCCCAACGAACGTGTGAGTTACACGACATCATCGCTCTGAGCCTCGATTGAGCATCGTCGCAGCTGATCTGAGCAGTCGCTGCTCGAAGGAGATCTCCAGCAGCAGCACATCGACGGCAAGGTAAGGCTGCATCGGGGATCTTCCTCCCTCTTTGTAAGGGAGTTTTTGCCTACTCTATGTAGCGTGTAGTGCAGATTGCAGAAGAATGGCATGTCCTGCAATCGTATGACGTTTTAGTAACATGACATGACAATAAATCTATACCTATACCTAATAATAAAGGGAGAAGCGTTTCCGTGGTTTGGTCCGTATGTTTCAGTCGTCCGCCTGTTGTTTCATCCGTCGCTGTTACATCGTGTGTTGTTTCTTTTCCTCTAAACTCTTTGATTCTATCGTGCACGGTTTGGAAACCGATGGTCTTTCCATCGTGTACTGTCAGGAAACCGGCAGGTGCAGGCCCGTAGAAGCCTACCTCTGCTTCTCCTAACCCTTCCTTTTCTTCCTGGACCTATAAAAAACGCCTTGCAGGGGACGCCGGACGCAGGACACCCAGCCACGATTCACAGAGCTTGCCTCAGTCATCAGATTCGTTTGGGGCTCGGCGGGTCGCCCCCGTGTATATTGGTGAGGAACTCAGGCGGCTATTGCGAGAGTAAAGGAGATATATTGCCACTCAATCAATCCGGCAAGAAACGTGACGCTATGATGCAAGAGATATTGACTACAAATCAATCACTCCGGCGACTAACGATAAGCGTGATGGCGGCGTACCATCCTACCAGTACGTGCGGTCTTCTTTGATTGGCTAGAGGCTGGAGACGAGAGGGTGGCGCGTGCACGGTGTGGTCTGCCGCTTGTGCGTGCCATGCGCTGCAGACGCGTTGTGGTCGATGGCGCAGTGCAGCTCCGGAAGTACTGATGCCCTCACCTCTTTTTGGTAATTATTCTGAAACGCGCAGGAATCTGAGTCTGATTGAATTTTCATCTCGCCGTCGCTTTGGATCATGTGATGTTCGTGGTGCGGCGCGACGCCTTCATCTCCTCCGGCGGGGACGTGCGGGATCGAGGGTCATGTGTTGCTCGTGGCCACGTGGGTCGCTTCTATTCTCCAACGTGGACGTGATGAACAACAAAGTTGTGGACGATGGCACGGTGGTTGGTTGTGGACATGCCCAGGTCGAAGATATAGGAGGTCGTCGCATCGTTTGCTCACTTAGCATGCGCCCGAACTCGAAGATAGGCCCCGCGTTCTCGCATGCTTCGGTAGCCGCAACGTCCCCGCAATCTTGGAGTCGTTATGGGGGCACGCCGGCTCGCCATGTATACCATGGAGGCATGGAGGACCTCTCCAATCGGTCGTCGGTGAGCTTGATGGTTCTTCCAATGCTATGCCTTTCTTCAACAGCGAGGACAAGGAGGAGGTGGTGGTGTTCCTTGAGGCATTCGAACAGGTGAGCACCGTGAGGACCGTCGGCCTATATACGCGTTGCTTTCGATCGTTTTTGTTTCTTGGAGAAACACACATCGATCCTTCATGATCATTCTCGAGACCGTGAGAATTAGAACCATCTCTGGGTGAACTCCATGGCATGCATCTATTGTTTCGTCTTTTTCTCGTGAACAAGATGTGAGCATACATCGGATTATATACATGCATGTATGGATGTTAAAAACTTTTCTCCACCAATTAGTCTGGGTACAATTTTTTGTGTGTTGCAAATCATGAATATAGATTTCTTTGAAAACAACTAGAATTTTAGGTCTAAAACAACTCACGATTTATCGTTATCATTGTCGGATCAAGTTTTTTATTGTTGAAATTGCATGGGGAAGAAAATTTCCTTTATACTTCAAAATCTTTGATCCATGTGCTTTCTTTTTCATCATTAAGAAATATACTATTTTAATATTTGTGTTGTATCGAGCTTGTATTTCACTTTGCGTTTGAGAAAGAGAGATGCTCTGTAGTTACAGAAATCATAATATATCCGGTATAAAGAGTTAGTTTTACAAGAATATTGAACTTTATATTTGAAACACACCTCACAATGTATCACTATCATAGTTGGATCGATTTTTCTTCCTAAAAACTTGCTTGATATGTCTTGAGATTCTTCTCTCCCGTTGCAACGCACGGGCACTTCGCTAGTACATAAATAAAAAGATTGAGGTGATAACTAGTTATACCACCATAACATTTGATTTGTCCATGAGACATATAACTTTCATAATATTTGCATCAATTACATATATTTTGATATTTATTTCCGTGTCGTGTAGGTTTTCTTAGCTATTACTCATGATAAAAAAAAATGTAAATTCTGAAATTGCTGATCGGCTATAGTAGGAACTGTCCGCCATCATCACGCTACGTCTGTGCCATTCCAATATTGGACGAGGCCATCAGTATCATCCGACACCCTTGCCTCTTCTTCCTCCTCCCTGCAGAGAGAGAGCGCTTACCTTCACGCCGCTCCAATCCCCTATCTTGCAGCCAGAGGCAGAGCTATGTACAAGTCAGGGGGGGGGGCCACCGCCCCCCCCCCCCAACTTTTTGAGAATTACTGCCCAAGCCATGACCCCGGAGGTAATTCGACAAATTCTGAACTCCAGTGACTTCAAGGAGATGCTGCAGACAGTTCTCGAGGATCATCACAAGGAGCTGGTGCCAGAAATCTCTGCCCAACTCGCTGAAGTTGTAAAGGTGATGAAGACCTACCCAACACAGGTGAGCAACATGACGGTGAGCAAAACACTGAGATGATGGATATTTAGAATGCGGGGGCATTTACCCTTAAACTTGTTTTCTTTTCAGGCTGCTGAGGGTTGTTCCAACACCCTGAAGACGGAATAGGATCTGAAATCGAGCCTGGAGATGTGCACAAGAAGAAAACCTTCTAAGGAGTGTCCACAAGATTACCTTTTGGATCCCTCTTTGCGGCTAGCCAGACGGTGATCAGATCGACAAACAAAAGGACAGAGTCGGCACCCTCCTCTCCTCTCCTCTCCTCGACGAGTAAAGAGTCAAAGTCTAAGTCGTCACACACGACGCACGCGTATGACACACCCCTCCTCATATTTATAGACAGGGATGGTAGGGCAAACTTGAGTTTTTGGGTTAAACTTGGCGCCAGATTTTCGTTTTGGTCTGGTTGCCACTACTTTTTTTTCCTTTTCTAAGGGGGTATGAGTTCTGAGACATGGAGGAAGAGATGATTGGAAAGGAGGGACGGCCAAGATGGAGGATGCCACGGATTGCTGACATGGCTGGTGAAACAAAGTCACGGCCCCTAAAAGGAGGCATGATTATTGATTGATCGATTGCTCCGCTGCATGCGTCAAATGGGTCTCTCTACTAAATGCTTCCACTAATCTGGTTGTTTCCCTTCCTATTAATACTACCTAGCTAGCTGCATCCGGGATTCAATCGATCCATATTTCTATGGACCGAGATCAGACGTCAACCATCGTGTGAGAATTTTTTTTGCTTCAAGGGTGAACTGAACTTTGGCAACAGCATTAAAAAAAATAAGGAGGGATCATAGACTTTCCTTTCCACCGTAATAACAAATAATCTGTTTCCTACATTTACGTGATCAATTAATATCATTTCCTTCCAAGATGTACTATACAAATATTATACAATTATTATATATGCGGTATGGAATCCTATATGCTTTGTTTATATATGATGAGTATACATATCTTCCTTCTCAACTGCATGTGATTTTCATTCTAAATGAGATAAAACTTAATTTCCGATAGACAGCTTCAATCAAAGTATATTTGTTTCTGATAATAACCTCAATTTCACGGTGAATTGAACTTGGCAACAACTTCAATCAAAGTACTCCAATAAACTAGAGGGAATGCTTGGTTTTAACTTTTAACCATCAGTATGGAATACGATTGTGCCCCGCTGGCAACGCGCTACATGCCAAAAAAATAAGATGGGTCATAGACTTTCCTTTCCACCTCAATAACAAATAATTTGTTTCCTAAACTTAGGTGATTAATATATTTTCCTTCCAAGATGCAATAAACAAGCAATATGCAGTTATGACTAGAATATGTACGGAATCCAATATGCTTCCATTGTATCTGATGTGTATACATATATTCCTACTCAACTGCATGTGCTCTTCATAAAAAATGAGATAAAACTTAGTTTCCAATAAGATATATATGTACACAGGTTGATCTTAACTTCTTGTCATGTGTTGTTAAAAACAAGACATGAAACAGAACAAGAAAAGCAACAAGATCGAATTATAGCCAGCTTCACTCACTTCACCAAACATATATAGTGTACTAGAGACCAAGGCAGATACATCTTCTCGGAATTTACTGCTGCCAGGTTATTTTTTGATAGCACTACAACAATATGTATATGTTCTGCCCTAGTACACCTTCCAAGATTGAATTTCATCTTCTTCCCTTTCAATCCGTGGGCACATGTTAGAATGATTTTTCCTAAATAACGCTAGTAAATCAGAGCATCCAACTCTGCCAAGGTATAAATTGTAGGATATAAATTCGGCCAGTGAATCACTCGTGATTGTTTCAGCATTTTTACGAGCATCTTTTTTCATATAGACTTGAGCAACACTTCACAGGGATGTTTTCTTTATGAAAGAAAAAACAAATTCATATACGAGCTCAACTGATAGCAAGATGGGTATGAATGAGATTGGGGATTGAGCACGCAAGATCCTGTGGGGTATTGGTATATACAAGCCTATCTAACTAGTGATTTGCAGGTCCTAATACACCAACAGCGTGACTTGAAGCAAAAGCAGATAGATTAGCCTGCTGAGTTGCTTGCTACTAGTAGATCGGTCATGGTAACTTAACTCCTTTCCTCAAGCATTGTAAGATCTATATCGGCTGCTCCTACAAAATGGAGTCTACCCATCAGATTACTTCAACTTGAATATGAGCAACTCCAAGACAGTTTGTCCCCAGCTACATCCAATACTTTTTTGGGGGAGCTACATCCAATACTTTGCAAATACTCCGTATTAAGCAAGACAAACTCCAATTTCTTAAGCGAAGATTCGTCAATCCTCACAACATACACTTTGCAACAACAAACTATACAAGAAGTAAAAGAGACCCTCCACCCAAGCCAAAGATTTCAAACGCCATTTGCCTTTTTTTTTGGACTCGTTTAGTTCACAACATAACATTAACTCTGCCCAAAAATTAAACCTGGTCGATGGCTCAGGAATCCCCATGAAAATATTGTAGGCCATCACACAGGTTGCCGCGAGAGAAACTCAATACAATCGCAAAGATGAACAATCATTAAAATGCACTAAAGCTGCTACAACGCTTATTATATATACCGTGTGGTATGCATCAACAAACATCTTTTTTAAAGCTTGTCCAGTTACTATTACTTCTGCAATGCATTTCTTGTCAAGGGGAAGTGGGCACTACTTGAAATTGCTTAGCCCACACCAAGCTTCATAGCAGCCAGCACAGATTATCGCAATCAACAAAGGTGCATAGTAGATTGAGCTGCAAGTGAAATAACACAAGGGGATGTTAATACGAGATGTACTAATAAATTTATGTAGGACAAACTTGGAGACTCAAAACAAATATGACACACTCATGAACAATCCCTTGCTTCTGTCCACCACTAACAGCCTAAAATTCTACTGCAAGTGTTTCAAAATATAAGACGTTTTGGTAACCTACAATAATATCTTATATTTTGGAGCGGACGGAGTAGCATAGTAGTACGATTTAAAATTTGAAACCGCTAAGCTAGTAGCCTGGAGCAACGAAAAATGACACGAGGGAGTTTTAAAACACAGATGCATTCTTCTGGCAAATCAAATAATGGTATAAAATACAAAGATGGCTATAAACAAACAAATAATTTGCTACCTACATATATTTCACTTGCTTCTGATATCGTGACCACTGACCACCACTAATAGCCTAAAATTCTTCTACCTATGTTTCAAAATATAAGATGTTTTGGTAGCCTGCCATAAAATCTTATATTTCTGGAACGTAGGTAGTAGCATAGTTGTAGGATTTAACGTAGAACTAATAAAATGAAAAGTTGTACAAGAAAGACAAAACAGAAACCGATAAGATAAAATGTATTATAGGAGTACAACTGATATTTTAATCTATTGTTATTATGGTATTTTATAGGTATCAATGAGATAACTGTCAAAATCCTTTATAATCACTGAATGATTCACCGACACAATATTTTTCAAGTACCTAAATGAACTCACCAAGCATTCAATTGTTCGAAGTGCAAGCATGATCCCACCAGCAAATTTATACCTAAAACTAGATTGAAGATTGAATCTGCATGCAAATGCGGTACAATAGAAATGGTAGCGACGCTTCAACACGTTCAGGTATCTTTGCCAAATCTTCAAAGAAACTAGCTTTACCATAAGCAAGGAGTCAAGTATGCAACTCTACAACAATGGTAGCGACGCTTTAACACGTTCAGATATCTTTCGTGCTTTACGGACAGTTGTACTTGTGGTTGAAGTGCTCTATACATACCCAAGAACCAGTCCAGCTTATGAAACATAGTACTGATAACATAGTTTGCAGAAGGCAATTTAGCACAATAAAATAAGCTACCAATTGCAGGTCCACCTCCACCCATCAACAAAAGAGAAGCGGACGGGGCGGGAGAATGTACTCACCAGTGCACATCAGCATGGGGGGTCAACTAGCAGCAGCAGTCGGGATCTTTCTCGCGGTGGCAGCGACGGCGCATCTGGAGGAACAACACCAGCATCTTATCCTTCATACAAGGAAAATACATCAATTAGCAGCCAGGCACGGAACGATCCCAGGGGCACACCATTGACCTGCAAAACACACAAACATATGAGATTCAGGGGTTTAGAGTTGGTTCACATGGAAAAAATGTTGCTTTTCTGCTCATGCAAGAATGTTGGTTCACACACATAGTTCATGCAAGAATTTTGGTTCAAGGAGAGAAGCTATGGTGTCCTGATGGTGAACATGGTAATATGGGCAGAAAAGTGTGTGAACATTTGTTCTCTATGTCACAATAGCATGGAGTGAGCTAAGAAATAGACACTGTCACTGTTGTAGTTCCACGACAATCACTGCCAACAAAATATGGTTCTACTTTTTCAGTGGCCAATTAAATTAAAGACAACCATAATCTTTCAAATATAAGAGAGAGACATTTTGTACAACTTAACAGTCTACCCGCTCAAATAATAGATGGCTAAATGCTTGTCAAAAGAAATATCATGTAATACCAGACCTAGGCACTCTAACTAAAAGAAAGGGTCCACTCGAGTAAGAATGAAAATTCCAATCACGGATTAAAATTTGAAACCGCTAAGCTACCAGCTTGCGGCAACGTGAAATGACACGAGTGAATGTTAGATAATACGAAAGGTTTAGAACTAGTAAATTTAGGAAGGAAAACTCAGAGGCTCAAAACAAACACACTCATGCATTTTACTGCAAATCAAATAACAGTATAAAATACAAAGATGACTATGGTATAAAATACAAAGATGACTATGCTACCTACATATATTTCACTTGCTTCTGATGCCGTGCCCACCACTAACAGCCTAAAAATCTTTAACATGTTCAGGTATGGTAGTGACTATTTAACATGTTCAGGTATCTTTACCAGGTCTTCAGAGAAACTAGATGTACCATAAACAAGGAGGCAAGTATGCAACTAATAAAATGAATTAAAATCATTTCACGCTCTATGAACAGCTGTCCTTGTGGTTGAAGTGTTTGATACATGCCAAAGAACCATATTCAGGTTTCAAATATGAAACATAATACCGGTCACATATTTTGTAGAAGGCAATTTAGCACAGCAAAAGAGAAACGTACAGGGCCAGGAGAATGTACTCACCGGCATACAGCAGCGTGTGGAGTAACCTAGCAGCAGTATGTCGTCATCTTTCTTGCGGTGGCAGCGACTACGCATCTGGAGGAACAACATCAGCACCGCGTCCTTGGAATACAAGGAAAATACACCAATTAGCAGCCAGGCACGGAACGATTCCAGGGCGCATCATTGACCTGCAAAACACACAAAAAGATGAGATTCAGAGGTTAAAAGTTGGTTCACATAAAAAATGTTGCATTTCTGCTCATGCAAAAATGTTGGTTTCCAGACAGAGTTCATGCAAGAATGTTGGTTCCCAGACAGAGTTCATGCAAGAATGTTGGTTCCCAGACAGAGTTCATGCAAGAATGTTGGTTCAGGGAGAAAGGCTATGGTGGCCTGATGGTGAACATGGTAATATGAGCAGAAAAAGCATGTGAACATTTGTTCTATGTATGTCACAATAGTATGGAGTGACCTAACAAATGGACATTGTCACTGTTGTATTTCTAGGCCAGACAATTACTGCCATCAAAATATGGTTCTGCTTTTTCAGTGGCCAATCAAATTAAAGACAACTGTAATCTTTCAAATATAAGAGAGACATTCATACAACTTAACAGTCTGCCCGCTCAAATAATAGATGGCTACATTCTGGTCGAAAGAAAGATCATGCCATAGCCGACTTAGCCATTCTAACTAAAATAGAGGGTCCACTCTAGTAAGAATGAAAATATGAAACAAGTAGGCTAAAATTTGAAACCACTAAGCTAGTAGCCTGGAGCAACGTAATATGACAGAGAGGGAATGTTATATATTACGAGAGGTTTAGAACTAGCAAATTTATGTAGGAAAACTCAGAGGCTCAAAACAAATATAACACACATATGCATTCTACTGGCAAATCAAATAATAGTATAAAATACAAAGATGGCTATAAACAAACATATAATTTGCTACATATAGACATTTCACTTGCTTCTGAAATCGTGACCACCACTAACAGCCTAAAATTCTTTTACCTATGTTTCAAAATATAAGATGTTTTGGTAGCCTGCCATAACATCTTATAATTTGGAACGGAGGCAGTAGAATAGTTGTAGGATTTAACGGTATAACTAATAATACTTGCTCTCATCAAAACTGGCTACCTACAACCATATTGTATTACATACATACACATGAACCTCTGGGCGAGTAGTGCTCTTCTTTTCCACAGGGTTCACTGCCAAATCTACCAAAATGAAACTATAACATAACCATCTCAGATTTAAACTTAAATACCAATTGTAGTTGGTGAGATAAAAATATAAAGCATCTATCTGCATGAAGTCCATCAAAATGCCTCAAAATTCGTTGGTTCTTAGAAAATCATTTGTGTCCAGTAGCCTGCGAGGAGAGGCTTGGGAGTCCACCAAATGGTAGTTTTGCTTTGCAAAATTAGTCTCTACCTCGGCGCCCTATTGTCCAGATACAGATACATCGTAATTAACATTGCTTTACGATATCCAGATGAACTCATGAGACAAAATTCGCTTTGTTCACTTAATTAGCATGTGAAAGTAGAACCATGTCGCGTAGATACCAACCATAACCAAAGTTCTAAACCTACCTCACTGGAAAACTGTAGTTCTGCAGTATCGCGTAATATTAACATGTACTCCACCTAACTACAAAAATAAACACTCAGAATAGTCTACCAGAGTGCTCAAAACCATTAATATTGATAACTCAAAATTACCTTTGATCAAGACTTTAGTGTCATCGCCTCTAGTATTCCAGCGGAGGTACCTAAATTGCGCGTATACGAGGAAAGCACGAAGTGGATACTTGGGTAGGCCACCAGATTGGTTTGGAGGTCATTGACATCAACACTCGGAACACCAACAAGCCCCAGAGGAGAAGCCAATGATGATATGACCTACACATTAGTTTTAACCTAGTTAATGAGAGTGAAAGAAAATATTACACAATACTACAGCATTCCCCATACATAAAACATGCACTAGAAAGAAATAGGCTTATACCTGAGACATAAGCATGTTCAGGTTGGTGTAGGTTGGGCGCTCAATATCAAGGGACTAGAGGCAGATGGCATAGATAGCCTCGTTGTTAAGAACAACCACATAAATGTGTTCAATGAGAGAGTGAGGACACACAAGTGAACTCAAGCTTGTAATTTATTCCACAGTCAACAAAGAGCTGCTCAAGGAGAAGAGAACCAAGGCCATAGCAAGTTCCACCTCCAACAGCGTTGAAGACAAGGAAGCCCTGGAGACCAATAGTGTAGTTTTCTGCAAGGTTCATGAAGTAGTCAAGGAAAAAATCAACAATCTCTTTGGCCAACTGTGATAATGGAGGCAATTGTTAGACAAATTATCAGCAACATAACAATTACTGTCATCATTGCACACAAGACACATCACCTAATGTAGCTGGAAAGAAATGCACCATGACATATCACAAAACATACATTGAATATCCAAGCATAAGCTACACCTACATTAACAAGGAGGGTGTAAAATACCATGTCATTCCAAAAACATAGCAAAATAAGGTGTCAAATTGACAAATAACCTGACATATATACTATCTACTAAGGTAAGTATGTAAAAGCCAAATACTAGTAAGGGTAGTATTGCTAGATAAAGCAATGATTATTAGACACGGACAAGTGTTATCTTGATGCCTTGACAGAAAACAACTTAAATTTGGAGAGCCACGGGAACTTCTTTAAATATAAGAAAGCACTCTTAAGCCTATACCAAGGAAAATAAGAAAGCACTCCATAAATTTGCCCCGTACTCCTAAATAAACCACCACGACTAAAAAGGAAGACTAGTAACAACTAGACAATGCATCTGATGGAAATCTAAGCAAAAACAGAAGCTAAAACTGAGTTAAGCTAGATATATAGGAGGTTAACAATGATTTTTTTGATAAATACATAATACTTGTTATCAATGAATTGCAATAACCAGTCTATATAACACATGATATTAACAAGCAAGTAAAAGTTGATTTTCCACCCTACCTGTATATTTGATGTAGACACATGTATATTGGCACATATATAGACTAAATAAACAAGTCAAATCAAGACACGTCAACACTACAAAAACACAAAATGCACAAACAAAACCAGGGGCATTCAAAGCCAAATTTATAATATGCATCTAATTAGTTCACACTACCAAATACATCACCGTTATGGGGCTCACCATAACCAAGGGACAACTTCATAAGTTGTGTCAGTACTATTGCACTTGGTAACATAGCTTAACACAAATAAATCAGGGGGGACTCTACTGCATATGATGGTATAGAGCTTAATATACAAAGAGAAAAGGAAGATTTGATGGTGGGAATCAACCTTGCCGGCCATCAGTGAGCTTCACATGGACATCCATGTAGACAAACTTGGCCATGTCAAGTGCAGTATCCCTGCGCCCCAGCTGAACAAAAAAAAAAGAACAACAACAACACAAGCTTGCATCAATCAGACACATCACACAAATGAATCAGCCAAACATCCCAGGAAAAGCCAGGCTTACCATCTCAATCCCGGCAACTCAACCAAATCCTTCATCTACCAGATCTCGTATCAAAAATGTGATTCCAGGGAAAATCCTGACTGGTTATTGCAATTCATTGTTAACATCAGGTGTTATACGCCGTCTCTCAAAAATGATATAGTCAGAATCAAACTTAAGAAGTTAGCAAGCATAGAACATAAAAGGCACAGAATGAAGAATAAGAGTGCACAAAAGAGTTACATCATGGAATGGAATCACTAGTAATGACACATGCCAATCATATTCTCTGCAAATTTTAAGATTGTTCGCAGAAAAGTTTAAACACCTTCACATTACAGAAAATGACATGAAGTCGGTTGAAAGAAAAATTAAGATCACTCTCTTTATCTCATTCAAAGATGGATCAGAGAAACAAAAGCTGCATTTTTGCTCATGCAAGATTGTTTGTTCACAGGTAGAGTTCATGCAAGAATGCTGGTTTACAGATAGGGGCTCCGGTGGCTGATGGTGAACATGGTAATATGACCAAAAAAGTCTGAACATTTTTTATCCAACGACACAATAGCGTCATCACTTTTCTTTTTAAACATCAGACAATCATTGTAATTACAATATTTAATGTTCTACTTCTGAGCGGCAAATCTAATTAAAGACAAATGTAATCTTTTTTTCGAGGAAACGCAAAGGAATCTTTCTCTTTCATTTCGTTGAAGAGGTAGGGTTTGCTACATGTCTATTAGGTTGTTGGCAAATCATCTCTCGGGTTATCTTCAGACAGTAAGAGGTAGACATTGTACAACTTAATAGCCTACCCACTCAAATAATAGATAGCTACATGCTTGTAAAAAGAAGATCATGCCATACCAGACCTAGGCATTCTAACTAAAAATAAGGGCCCACTCTAGTAACAAATTAAAATTCGAAACATGGAGGTTAAAATTTCAAAAAAAAGCTAAGCTAGCAGCCTAGTGTAACGTGAAATGACTTGAGGGATTGTTAGATATTACGAAAGGTTTAGAACTAGGAAATTTATGTACAAAAACTCAAAGGTTCAAAACAAAATATAACACACTCATTCATTCTATTACGGAAAAGCTTCCACTTCATCAAGATTCTAGAATAATCTTTCAGAGCATATACAAGCTAAAGCTGCTGCATGGAGCTAGTTTTACCTCAAAGATGGTGAGTTCGGACCTACAGGCTAACACCCAGCACCATGCAACAATAGTACCATGTCATGCTTCAGCTGGAGCTTGGTGTATTCGTGAACTTGGTTATAACAGTGTGTTTTTGGCGTCTTATGTCCGCAAAAGCAGAATTAGATTCCTTCTATTGAAGTTGCAAAAAACCATTCCCTCTTTTTATTTGCAATTTGAGGTAAAGTGCTTCTTGATGCAAGACTGGAGAATCATACTACCAATAAAAGAAGGGCACAACCAATATATTTTCATAGGTAAATACAATCCAATTTACTATGTTGACAACATCTGCTCCCAAGTTAGTTGCTCAATTAGTAATAAAATATAGCAGGTTAATACTCTATTTTGAATCTTGACAAATATCTGAATGTGTAATAAGGAACATGAACCATAGTGTGCCCATTAACAATTCAAAGATTGGTCTGTAATACTTGATTTATTATACACACAATTTGACATGGCTAGGTAGCAATCCTTGAAAGAATGCACCAACAAATATTCAGTCAAATAATTATTTATTATGTTTAAATAAATGGTTCCCATGAGTGAGTTAGTGGCACAACATAATTCGAACTCCGCAAATCACTCTTAAACCTATAGGCCTATACAGGAAAAAAAAAACTGAAGCAGCTACTGAACAAAAAGGCAGCTAACAACCTAATTCCAGAACAACATTAGGAAAGTAGGAACCATGGTGAACAATAGATAGGTTTCACCTTAACTGAGACCCGATTAATAGGTTGTTCCTGAACACCTGATCATTAAAATAGCTCAAAATGGTATATCCCTGTCGTAAGCTTATGAATTGGAACCAATTATGCATTCAACAATTGATCATTGGATATGTGACATGCTAAAAATTCTCAAACACACCCCAAAATATGTTACGGAGTACATGTATTATAAGAAATTGAAAACGATACAAAGTACAATCAGCACAGCGGAAACAACTAAAACTAAAGCCAATTCTAACAAAAGTTAGAAGAAAACTAGTAGATGGACTAGGAAAGCAAAGAAAAGCAAGAAGCAAAAACAACAACGAGGCTTGCCCGTATTAGTACTTTTCATGCCTATATAATGCTTTAGCAATTCCAATGTTGCCAGCAATTCGCTACATGATACAAAACCACTAAATACTAGTATATTTACTTTGAGAGGATTTACATCATGCATGTATACTAGGAACGAGCTGAAATCATGACTTGATAACCTCTTCTACTGCTAGCATACACGTACCTCTGCAGAATTTCTAACACCTCTAGCTAGAAAACTAAAACGTCTCAATGACACATAGAAGCATTGCCAGACAATACAACATACACTGCCAATACACACGATCAAGAAGAAGAAGAATTTCAGAATTCAAGATGAGTAATTCAATGCACAATTCCATTTTTTATGTCTACATAAGACCATCAAGATGTCAACAATTTTGACAGCAAGTTCGTTAGAAGTATCGGAATCACCTGCAAGGGTGCGACATTCATCAGGTTCACACACTAAGCCCTCTTCCAATTTGGTGAGGCGCCTTCCTCTGAGACACTCCACCGTCCACTCCAATGGCTGCCCAAGATAGAATGCAAGAGAATCAATAAAAAAATGTCAGGTTTAAAAATTTCTAGTGCTTTTCATAGACAGTTCAGAGTTCGGTCTACTAAATAATATAGCTGAAAACATTTTTTCTAACCCAACAGACAATGCCGCAATACATAGATACAGACCAAGCACATCTGGACCAACAACAAACATAATTTCAGTCTAACCATTTATTAGGAAAAACTATCATTACAAGAGCATACCCCAAATAAGGAGAACAATGTTTCATGATTTATAGCAGAATTAACTAGCTAGTATGTCTTCAAGAGTTTCAGGTAGTATTTGCTCATTTGGATATTAGAATTGCTGCATGCATCAGTACGCAGAATGACTATAATTGTAATTCTGCTCACAAGAAACAAAACAAAATAAATAATGATCTGGGTGTACAGCTACATGTAAAGATGACATACTTTGTTCTTTCTTTCTCAAAATCGTTCTCTTCCTGCTAAATTACTTAACTAAAGGATTATATATCTTTACTTGGCTTGACTGCCTACATGACACAAGGAAAAAACTACAACTAGAAAAATCGAATCTAAGACCATATTCACCTCACAAATGCACCATTAAATTCCTACATTCCTACACAAAACAATGATTGAGGTATACAAACAACAGACTGAAAATGAGATGTGCCTTTGGTGACACATGAATTTCAGAGAACTCCCTGTGACAGCATGAATGGAACAGAGAGTTGCTTGCTTGATTTGCAGTTTCAATTGGTAGAAGAAATATTCATACCACCTCCCTAGATACAGGTGACTGAATCAGGAGAACAAATAGGATTTGGAAGAAATTAGAAGGCTCCTATTTGTTTGGACTTTAGGTAAAAAAATCTGATTCCGTTAGCTGCTTGCTTATTTCCTCAAATATAACACCTCGTACGTCTGGTAAAAAGCAAGTTATGGACATGTTTTTGCTCCTGAGCTACTAGAGAAATGTCCATAATTGTACAACGTAGCCTAGCACTTGGTCAGTCAGCATATTTGTGGAAACTAGTAGTAGTACTACATAACTAAATGGAGATTACATATATGCGTCAGTTTGGCTGACACCACAACACAGCTTCTTTCCTCTCTCGATTAGCACACAAATCACATCCAGTTCCATTGACACAGCAAAGCAAAGCAGAGCCAGAATTGGTCTCACCTGCAAACAGACGATGGCCTCACATGGCGGGCAGCACATGGCGGGGAGTCGCGCCGGCAATGCCGACGGACAAGCCTTCTGTCCCGTCCTTAGAGGAGATGCGTGGAGGACGGTGGCATGAGCATCCCTCCATGGCTCACGGCGCCGCCGTCCCGCCCTGATGGCCGGCGTGCAGCGCCCTCCCAAGTGCATCGGCAACGCGTGCGATGCGGTCTGGCGAGCTCGACGGAGCGCCGCGCCCGAACCAACCGATGCATGCGCGCACCGGTGAGAAAGCCAACTGCACCGCCACAGGTTCATGGCTGAAGGAGCTAGGCCTGGAGCCACATCTCAGGGGTCCGGCGGCGCCAACAAGAGGAGATACATCGCTGGTAGGGTTCGACGGGGAGCATCAGATCAACGGTTCCGCGGCATGGCATCGATGGAGGGCGACACATGAATTTCAGGCATCTCCCGGTGACTGCATACAAATTGTGGAACAGACCAACATCAGTAAGTTATTTGCCTGATTTTGATTTCCGATTTGGTACAAGAAATCCTCAAATCACCTTCCTATATACAAGTGATAGAATCAAGAGTACAGATTAGAAGGCTCCTATATATTTGTTTGGACACTTTCGGTACTAAAAGCTGATTCAGTCAGCTGTTGGCTGATGTACTCAATTATTACGCCTCATCCGTCTGGTAAGAAGCAAAGTTATGGACATGTTTTTGCTCCTGGATTATTGGAAAAATGTTTGATGATTGTATATTGTAGCCTACTACTTAAGAGATTTTAGTGTTGATCAATCAGCAATTTTGTGGAGGCTAGTACTAGTAGATAACCTAAAGGAGAAGACACCACAATACTAGCTTCTTTCCTCTCTGGATTAGGACACAGAGCACCTCCACTTGCATCGACACAGTAAGGAAAAGCAGAGCGGGGCGAGAAGTGTTCTCACCTGCGGACAAACGGTGGCTTCACATGGCCGGCCACGGGGAAGCCGCGCGCGCAGCAGTCCTTGCAGAGCGGGGAGCTGCGTCGGTGATGCCGACGGACGAGATCCCGTCCCCTCCTCAGAGGAGACGCGTGGAGGACGTCGGCATGAGCGGCCGTCCATGGCTCGCGTCGCCGCCGTCCCGTCCAGGTGGCCGGCGTGCAGCGCCCTCCCAACTGCATCGGCCACGAGCGCGACGCGGTCTGGCGAGCTCGACGGAGCGCGGCGCTCGAACCAACCGCGCACCGGCGAGAAAGGCAACCGCGCCGCCACGGTTTCTTCGCTGAAGGAGCTGGGCCTGGAGTCGCGTTGCATGGGTCTGGCGGCACCAACAAGACGGGGTACATCGCTGCTAGGGTTCGACGGGGAGCATCAGATCGATGGTTCCGCGGCATGGAATCGGTGGAGGACGAGGATGTGGTGCCGGGGCGGTGCTGAGCAACGCGAGGAGTCGCCGGAGCTGGCCGGGATCTGTCCGTCGTGGCGGAGGCGGCGGCAGAGGAGATCGGGAGAGGTGTGCGTGATGGGAGGAGAAAATGGCGTGAGGCGTTGAGTGTTTTCTTTCTTTCTTTGAACTGCTTGTGGAAATCTGCGGTAGGAGACATGGTGGAAGAACGTTTAATTTGTTTCCTAAATATCTGGAACCTACATATTTCTGTGATTACTTACTTTCCTAGTACAAAGTAGGCAGTTGATTCCTCGATTGCTTTTTCCCACAATTGATTGAGCAGAAAAACAATCTTCCGTGCAAATCATCTTACTAATTATAGACACGGTTTAAATTCTATTGATGCCTTACCAAATTTTCAATAGAATTGCGCTTTTCCTTATTAACTATCACACTTGATTGGGTAGAAAAACAAACTACCGAGTAAATCATCTTGATTTTAGGCACGATTTAAATTCTACTGATGCCTCACCATATTTTCTATAGGAATAATTAATTTTTTTTCTTGGTCTACGGGATTTGCCTCTCGACCTTCCAAATCTGAATATACTGGTCAACAAGCTCCAACAATCAGATTTTCATCTGCAGATACTCCCTCCATACACAAATGAGCGAATGTCTATGTTTCCCAAGACCAATTAAGCATTTTTTTACTCACTCCATACCGATTAATTTGTTCAATAAAATAATAAGACATATACCACATATTATACTGTTGAACAAGGCTGTAAAATATGGGGACACATAAAATCACGCAAAATAGAGTGTCGGTAATTCGTATAACTCATATACCACTTTTCAAATGGCACGTCCTTCACAAGTTGGACTACCCTCCATAAACTTTATATGCTTAGAGTGGAAAGCTCCCACTTTGAATCAGCTGAACAAATTTTTATAACTTGGCTAGTTGTAAGTCAATATTGTTTATGTGCCCTATTATGTCACTAATCAAGAGAAAATACACATAAATCACCACTTCTTTTTTATCAAAGTATTGCCTTTATAGGAGCCACAATCATAGGAACACATGAAAGCATGCCAAAACCATCACAAACCCTAACCTATTGCATGTGGTCGTAACTAGGAACATTCAATACACAAGTTTTAAGCGGCACCTCCTTAACAAATTGGACCGCCTAGCAAAAAAAGTATGTACTTAGCGCGGGAAACTTCCACTTGAGAGCAAGTTAACTAGTTTTGTAACAAGTTAGTATATTTTTTAGATGGTATTGTTATTATCCCTTACTAAACCATAAAGAAATAGGAAAATCACATATATCACCAATTTGTATAAAAAAAATTGGTGTATTTTCGTCTCTGGGGCCACATTCAGTCAAGCAAAAACAGTCATAAAACCATATCTTTGACATGAATTGGTAACATGTATATATATAAGGTTGGTGGGAAAGTAGACAATCCAATACACAACTTACTAATAGGAAGTTTCTAGACATGGAGCTCAAAACTCGTACCTCGAAGCAAATGAACATTTTTATAATAAATTGGGTCTTTTGAGTTGGTTTTGCTACTATGCCCTATTATATCACTAATAAGGAGGAATTCACATACAATCACCGCTTCCTAAATAAGTTAGGTGTATTTTCATTCTTGTGTTGCTAAACATGTGAACACATTAAATCACACAAAAAAAACCTAGCTCTTTGGCATGGTGTCCATAATAATGCCATTGGTACAAATACTATGGTTTTACTCAACACCACATAAACTTGTGAGCTAAGCAAGGCATGTCACCATTGTGTGGGCCCTACATCATCTCTTAGCTAGTTAGTTATTCTCCAACCCTATAGGGCATGTATGTCTCGTTACTGAGATATGTCGTCGGAAACTACATCCACCCGTCCGCTACTTCGTGTGTTCCCCCGCTTGCCACTTGTGCAACCCTATAATTAACTCGTTGTGATTCTTCTAGTCCTTAGAACTCTCGAAGTCACACAAAGTCAAGTATCTAAATACCTATTTTCCATGAAAAGTATTTAAATACCATCTTCTCCCATTTGGCAGAAGCCTCTCGATTCCATAGTTCTTGTGTGAGCCGCTCACATTCACATCTAAAACTATTTGTTAACACAAGAAGGGACTTGAAGGACCCCGAACACACTATATACTACCATAAGCTCAACACATCTTACAGAAAGACCCTAATGAAATAGGGAACTACAAATTGGTTCTTGTCTTTTGCAAAGAGCCATTGGACCAAAAGAACCAACAATAGCTGGATGACCGCCTAGTGGCTCGAGCACATGGCGGTGTAGCCTCTAGAGAAGGTTGTCCTTTGACCACCGCCATGCTTTTGATGAACCATTGTTGCTGATGTGCTCTCCCGATAGAAATCTCCAAAACACCGGGCCAAATTCCTGCTTGAGCATGGATGTTGTCAACGTGATCAATGGACTATGTTTTGTGTACTCATGATTCAACATGCATGGTAAACAGGAAAAACAAAAGGCGTGAGATGTTTTGGAGCTCAGGCTACATGTCACTAACCAAGAGGAAATACACATAAATCACTACTTTTTCATCAAAGTATATTGGAACACATGAAATCATGCCAGAACCATCAGAAAACTTAACCTATTGCACGTGGTCCAGATATGGGTATACAACCTTGTTTGTAACTAGGAAAATTAAAGAAACAAGTTTGAAGTGGCACCTCATTAACAAATTGGACCGCCTAGCAAAACAAGTATGTACTTGGAGCAGGAAACTCCCACTTTAGAGCAAGTTAACTAGTTTCTATAACGACTAGGTATCCTTTTGAGATGGTCATGTTATTATGCATTATTAAACCACTAAGAAATAGAAAAATAACATAAATCACCAATTTTTATAAAAAGTTGGGGCATTTTCATCCTAGGGGCCACATTAGATCAAGCAAAAATGGTCGTAAAACCATATCTTTGGCATGAATTACTAACATGGGCATATAAGGTGGAAAAGCAGACAAACCAATACACAACTTACTAACATGAAGTTTCTAGACATGGGGCTCAAAACTCACACTTCGAAGCAATGAACATTTTTATAATAATTGGGGTCTTTTTTTAGTTGGTTTTGGTACTATGTAGTATTATATCACTAATAAGGAGGAGTTTCACATACAATCACCACTTCTAAATAAGGTAGGAATATTTTCATTCTGGTCTGAACACGTGAACACATAAAATCATGCACAAAACCCTAGTTCTTGGGCATGGTGTCCATAATAATGCCATTGTTACAAATACTATGGTTGTACTCAAAACCACATAAACTTGTGAGCTAAGTGAGGCATGACGCCGCTAGCTAGGGGGAACAAAGTCACTTGGGATGACAGAGCTTTGATGGACATCCATGGACGCCACGATGAAGTGCCCATGCCGCCCCTTCAGGCTCACTGCCCGAGAGGAAATAGAAAGGTTGACATTCGACCAGAAGAATCAACAATGACTGGAAGATCGGTAAATGACCAGAGTAGAGGGCGGCGTAGCCTCTAGAGAAGGTCGTCCTTCGAGCGGTAAATGAAACATTGTTGTTCATACGCTCTCCTAGGAGCAATCTCAAAAATACCAATCCAAAATCATCCTTGAGCGTAGATGTTGCTGACCAAGAACATGAAGCCTCGCCTAATCTCCTTCAACTTTCCCAAGAAACTGCTCACCTTGCCTTAAGGTGGCAGTTTTCCCATGGGGACTGGGTATCTCACCCATTAGTGGCGGGGATGGGGGCCATTTTCTCCCCACGGGTATGGTAGGGCGGGTATCCGTTAGCTAGCGGGTACATGTACGAGGGACGACTTGGAAACAAGGAGTCCCTGCGGATACCCGATAAGCAACCCTAAAACTAACTGATCCATTCATTTCCCCCACCCCCAGCCGCCACTCTCCCCATCTCTCTGGTCTGTCCCGATTCCCATGTCCCCATTCCCCTCGCCTCTGGTCCCTATTTCCATCTACCCTAGACCACGACTACTAAACTGGCGGTGAGCAGCTCTGTCCATCCATGAGGTCCATCGCTTCCCGTCTACTACCTCTGGTCCCTTCTCCCGTGGCCCTCACCCGCTCCTCGTCCTGACGTCCTCCTTATCAAGATCGCAAGGCGATCAATGGCCGAGAAAGAAGATGGTTGCGACGGTGACGGACGACTCAGCAATGACGGTGCCCAGCGACTCTGCGAGTACGATGATGATTGCGAGTGGGAGTAGGTGCAGGCGAGGCTGGTGACACACTGATGCGGCCATCTGCATCTACTAAGCGATTTGCGAGTTGAAGCAGTTGACCAACGAGTACGAGCAGTTGCCAGCTAGTATCCGTGGGGATTGGGTACCCGATTATTTCGGGGATGGGGACGATATTCCCCTCGCGAAGCTTGGTAGGGATGACATGGATGTGGATTAGCGGGGATAGGGCGGGGATGGTGGAGAGCCCCCCGGAGACCCCCGTCCCCATCTCCACCTTAAACCCCGCCTCACCTCCACCACCCTGACGATGACAATAAGAATGGATTAGCAGCCGATACCCCTCCAACACCACTCAATATCGGGCACACCCGACCCTTACTGTAGACATATCGAACGGTAACGCCACGATTTTGTCCATCCCCAACTCCGGCTTTGACCTTGAAAGCACCATGGCAGACCTCTGCTAGACTTAACCTGTGTGCTCTAACGATTGATCCCATACCGGCATGCCGCCAAACTCCACTAGCGAAAACCTACACGTAGAGCTACTTCTAAACCTAGTATACAAGGAGGGAATGTGGCTACCTCGCACACACTCGCTCACGACGGACGCACCTCTAGAGGAAGGAGGCAGAGGCGGCACCGAGGGTGGACTCTCAAGAGCTCTTTGGAAGGAACGGGAAAAGTCTAGATTCACATCTAAGACGACACATACTCATTTAGCTTTATTTAGGTTCTAAGTAGCAAGATTTTTGTTCTCAGACTTGAGTTTTGATATCTTTTGTTATGATTTGATGCACAAAGGGTATATATATAGAAGCTTTCTAGGGCGTTCCTAGGGTTTTGGTGCAGTTTGGGCGGGAAAGTTTGACTAAATTGTTGAAATAAATTTAAAAGTGGCCGCTAAGTAAACTGGGCCAAAACACTCCAATACGCCAGCCCACCCGTTTAGGGTTAGTCCAACCGCAGCACTCCTCTAACCAACCAGGTCACGCCATTTCTCCTCTAACCACCAGCGCGAAAGAAGTCCAAATAACCCCCCTATCTATTGCATTTGGGGCGCTAACCCCCCTTATGTTTCAACTGGGTTATTTAACCCCCACAAGTATCCAAAACCAGGCAAATTACCCCCCTAAGACTATATGGGCTGTTTTGGTAGCGGTTTTGGCCACGGTGGTTAGTGGTTTCGGCCACATAGGCCACCCCTCAGTCCTCATCCTGAAACGCCTCTTGCGTGCAGACAAAGGACCCGCCCGCCGCCGCCGAGCAACACCATGGGCTCCTTCCTCCCCATCCTCGTGCTCGCCGTCGCGGCCAATGGCCTGCTGGTGATGCGGTTGCATGGCCTGAACCAGGGACAACATCTACCTGCTCACCCTGCCGACGGCGCGCTCGCGGATTGAACCCAGTGACGCCACGCCCTGCCGCTGGATGGGCATCTCGCTCGTGAACAAACTGGTCAGCAGCGAGGTCCCGGCCTTCTCGGCCTTCCTCGCCGGCGTCGCCATGCTCCAAGAGCTCATCTCCCCTAGAACCTGTTCACGCCGGGCCCGTGCCGACCGAGCTCTGCCGTCTCGCGATTGTAGGGTTTCTCGTCGGCGGCGGACAGGCGCGTCGCCGCTGTAGCCTAAAGAGAATGCTGTCTTCTCTCTAAGCCACACCTCGCTCAGCTCGCTGCAAGTCTCGAGCCTCGATCGAACACTGATGCAGCTTCTCTGAGCGGTCGCTTCTCGTGGCGCTGTTCAGCGGGCTGAAGCACGTAGAACCTGCTGCCGTCGCTTGATACGTCTCCGACGTATCGATAATTTCTTATGTTCCATGCCACATTATTGATGTTATCTACATGTTTTATGCACACTTTATGTCATATTCGTGCATTTTCTGGAACTAACCTATTAACAAGATGCCGAAGTGCCGATTCTTTGTTCTGCTGTTTTTGGTTTCGTAAATCCTAGTAAGGAAATATTCTCGGAATTGGACGAAATCAACGCCCAGGGCCTATTTTGCCACGAAGCTTCCGGAAGTCCGAAGACGAAAGCGAAGTGGGGCCACAGGGTGCCCAAACCCTAGGGCGGCGCGCCCCCCCTTGGCCGCGCCGGCCTATGGTGTGGGGCCCCTGTGCCCCTCCCGACTTGCCCTTCCGCCTACTTAAAGCCTCCGTGACGAAACCCCCGCAAGAGAGCCACGATACGGAAAACCTTCCAGAGACACCTCTAGTGAACCGTGGACCCGGTCCAATTCTCTTTACCGAAATTCAATCTACTGCACATCGTTTTACCGTTTTCGCAAACAATCATCTTCCACACAATACGGTTAATCCTTTGTTACAGCAAGCCGGTGAGATTGACAACCTCACCTGTTTCGTTGGGACAAAGTACTTTGGTTGTGTTGTGCAGGTTCCACGTTGGCGCCGAATCCACGGTGTTGCGCCGCACTACATCCCGCCGCCATCAACCTTCAACGTGCTTCTTGGCTCCTCCTGGTTCGATAAACCTTGGTTTCTTTCAGAGGGAAAACTTGCTGCTGTACGCATCATACCTTCCTCTTGGGGTTCCCAACGAACGTGTGAGTTACACGCCATCAAGCTCTTTGTCTGGTGCCGTTGCCGGGGAGATCCAGACACGCTGCCAGGGGAGTCTCCACTTCTCAATCTCTTTACTTTGTTTTTTGTCTTGCTTAGTTTTATTTACTACTTTGTTTGCTGCACTAAATTAAAATACAAAAAAATTAGTTGCTAGTTTTACTTTATTTGCTATCTTGTTTGCTATATCAAAAACACAAAAAAATTAGTTACTTGCATTTACTTTATCTAGTTTGCTTTATTTACGGTCTTGCACTCTATATTAAAAATACAAAAAAAAAATTAGTTATTTTTGTTACCATGTCTAGCTCTGAACCTGTTACTTCTTCGCTCAAGAATTAGTCTTCACTTTTAAACAAGGGGATGAGGAGAGTTTTAAGGATGCTTGGTCTAGAATTTTTACTTCTTATCGTAAAACCGAACCTCAAATGACTCTAAGTTTGCTCCTTAGTAATTTTTATTTTGGTCTTATGGTTCGCTATAGATATGCTTTGGATACTTTAGTGGGAGGAGATTTCCTTCATTGCAATGGGGATCAAGCTTTTAATGCCATAAAGAAGTTGGTTGCATCACATGATTCAGCTAATAACTTTGATTCAGCCCTCATTAGCATATATAGTAGATTAAACAATCTCGAGATAAGTACATCTCGCTTGGATGATAACTATTGCCACGTTCGTAATCGTCTTGAACAAGTTTTAGTGAACTCTAAACTTTCATTGTGGGATCCTACTGTTAAAATTGTTATCGGTGATCGAACTCTTCATGCCTACTGTGATATTATGTATGAATTTTGCCTTATGCCTGAAAGCATTTATAAATCTTTGAAACTTTGGGGAGTCGATGAAGGAGGAGAAGAAATAACTCTCATTGATAACTCTATTATAATTCCTAAGGGAATAGCCGCAGGTGTGCATACAACCATTCTTGGAAGAACAATATCCATTGATTATCTTGTTGTTGAAACATGAAAACTCATACTCGGAAGATCCCTGCTGAAACTATTGGGAGCAGTCATTGATGTTGGAGAAGGCACTCTGAAATTCACCTCTATACCGGGGGGAAATCATATATTTCCTAAACCAAAGGGAAAGAAAAACAATAAGAAAGGTAAGGGTAAAGCCCAAGGTAAGGTTGACACACCGTCTCTTGATAATACTTGATACACACTTTCTGCGCCTAGCTGAAAGGCGTTAAAGAAAAGCGCTTATGGGAGACAACCCATGTTTTTACCTACAGTACTTTGTTTTTATTTTGTGTCTTGGAAGTTGTTTACTACTGTAGCAACCTCTCCTTATCTTAGTTTTGTGTTTTGTTGTGCCAAGTTAAGCCGTTGATAGAAAAGTAAGTACTAGATTTGGATTATCAGCAGTTCCAGATTTCTTTGCTGTCACGAATCTGGGTCTACCTCCCTGTAGGTAGCTCAGAAAATTAAGCCAATTTACGTGCATGATCCTCAGATATGTACTCAGCTTTCATTCAATTTGAGCATTTTCATTTGAGCAAGTCTGGTGCCATTTTAAAATTCGTCAATACGAACTGTTCTGTTTTGACAGATTCTGCCTTTTATTTCGCATTGCCTCTTTTGCTATGATGGATGAATTTCTTTGATCCACTAATGTCCAGTAGCATTATGCAATGTCCAGAAGTGTTAAGAATGATTGTGTCACCTCTGAATATGTTAATTTTTATTGTGCACTAACCCTCTAATAAGTTGTTTCGAGTTTGGTGTGGAGGAAGTTTTCAAGGATCAAGAGAGGAGTATGATGCAACATGATCAAGGAGAGTGAAAGCTCTAAGCTTGGGGATGCCCCGGTGGTTCACCCCTGCATATTCTAAGAAGACTCAAGCGTCTAAGCTTGGGGATGCCCAAGGCATCCCCTTCTTCATCGACAACATTATCAGGTTCCTCCCCTGAAACTATATTTTTATTCCATCACATCTTATGTGCTTTTCTTGGAGCGTTGGTTTGTTTTTGTTTTTTGTTTTGTTTGAATAAAATGGATCCTAGCATTCACTTTATGGGAGAGAGACACGCTCCGCTGTAGCATATGGACAAGTATGTCCTTAGTTTCTACTCATAGTATTCATGGCGAAGTTTCTCCTTCGTTAAATTGTTATATGGTTGGAATTGGAAAATGATACATGTAGTAATTGCTATTAATGTCTTGGGTAATGTGATACTTGGCAATTGTTGTGCTCATGATTAAGCTCTTGCATCATATGCTTTGCACCCATTAATGAAGAAATACATAGAGCATGCTAAAATTTGGTTTGCATATTTAGTTTCTCTAAGGTCTAGATAATTTCTAGTATTGAGTTTGAACAACAAGGAAGACGGTGTAGAGTCTTATAATGTTTTCAATATGTCTTTTATGTGAGTTTTGCTGCACCGGTTCATCCTTGTGTTTGTTTCAAATAAGCCTTGCTAGCCTAAACCTTGTATCGAGAGGGAATACTTCTCATGCATCCAAAATACTTGAGCCAACCACTATGCCATTTGTGTCCACTATACCTACCTACTACATGGTATTTTCCGCCATTCCAAAGTAAATTGCTTGAGTGCTACCTTTAAAATTCCATCATTCACCTTTGCAATATATAGCTCATGGGACAAATAGCTTAAAAACTATTGTGGTATTGAATATGTAATTATGCACTTTATCTCTTATTAAGTTGCTTGTTGTGCGATAACCATGTTCACTGGGGACGCCATCAACTATTCATTGTTGAATTTCATGTGAGTTGCTATGCATGTCCGTCTTGTCTGAAGTAAGAGAGATCTACCACCTTATGGTTAAGCATGCATATTGTTAGAGAAGAACATTGGGCCGCTAACTAAAGCCATGATCCATGGTGGAAGTTTCAGTCTTGGACATATATCCTCAATCTCAAATGAGAAAATTATTAATTGTTGTTACATGCTTATGCATAAAAAAGGAGTCCATTATCTGTTGTCTATGTTGTCCCGGTATGGATGTCTAAGTTGAGAATAATCAATAGCGAGAAATCCAAATGCGAGCTTTCTCCTTAGACCTTTGTACAGGCGGCATAGAGGTACCCCTTTGTGACACTTGGTCAAAACATGTGCATTGTGATGATCCGTAGTCCAAGCTAATTAGGACAAGGTGCGGGCACTATTAGTACACTATGCATGAGGCTTGCAACTTGTAAGATATAATTTACATGATACATATGCTTTATTACTACCGTTGACAAAATTGTTTCATGTTTTCAAAATCAAAGCTCTAGCACAAATATAGCAATCGATGCTTTTCCTCTATGGAGGACCATTCTTTTACTTTCAATGTTGAGTCAGTTCACCTATTTCTCTCCACCTCAAGAAGCAAACACTTGTGTGAACTGTGCATTGATTCCTACATACTTGCTTATTGCACTTGTTATACTACTCTATGTTGACAATATCCATGAGATATACATGTTACAAGTTGAAAGCAACCGCTGAAACTTAATCTTCTTTTGTGTTGCTTCAATGCTTTTACTTTGAATTATTGCTTTATGAGTTAACTCTTATGCAAGACTTAATTGATGCTTGTCTTGAAGTGCTATTCATGAAAAGTCTTTGCTATATGATTCACTTGTTTACTCATGTCATATACATTGTTTTGATCGCTGCATTCACTACATATGCTTTACAAATAGTATGATCAAGATTATGATGGCATGTCACTCCGAGAAATTATCTCGTGTTATCGTTTTACTCGCTCGGACGAGCAGAACTAAGCTTGGGGATGCTGATACGTCTCCGACGTATCGATAATTTCTTATGTTCCATGCCACATTATTGATGTTATCTACATGTTTTATGCACACTTTATGTCATATTCGTGCATTTTCCTGAACTAACCTATTAACAAGATGCCGAAGTGCCGATTGCTTTTCTCATTGCTTTTGGTTTCGTAAATCCTAGTAAGGAAATATTCTCGGAATTGGATGAAATCAACGCCCAGGGCCTATTTTGCCACGAAGCTTCCGTAAGTCCGAAGACGAACGAAGTGGGGCCACAGTGGTGCCCAAACCCTAGGGCGGCGCGGCCCCCTTGGCCGCGCCGGCCTATGGTGTGGGCCCCTGTGCCCCTCCCCGACTTGCCCTTCCGCCTACTTAAAGCCTCCGTGACGAAACCCCCGCATCGAGAGCCACGATACGGAAAACCTTCCAGAGACACCTCTAGCGAACAGGGGACCCCGGTCCAATTCTCTTTATCAAATTCAATCTACCGCAATACTGTTTTATCGTTTTCGCAAACAATCATCTTCCACACAATACGGTTAATCCTTTGTTACAAGAAGCCGGTGAGATTGACAACCTCACTGCTTCGTTGGGACAAAGTACTTTGGTTGTGTTATGCGGGTTCCACGTTGGCGCCGAATCCCGGTGTTGCGCCGCACTACATCCCGCCGCCATCAACCTTCAACGTGCTTCTTGGCTCCTCCTGGTTCGATAAACCTTGGTTTCTTTCTGAGGGAAAACTTGCTGCTGTGCGCATCATACCTTCCTCTTGGGGTTCCCAACGAACGTGTGAGTTACACGACATCATCGCTCTGAGCCTCGATTGAGCATCGTCGCACGATCCGAGCAATTGCTCGAAGGAGATCTCCAAAGCAGCAAAGACATCGACGGCAAGGTAAGGCTGCATCGGGGATCTTCCTCCCTCTTTGTAAGGGAGTTTTTGCCTACTCTATGTAGCGTGTAGTGCAGATTGCAGAAGAATGGCATGTCCTGCAATCGTATGACGTGGTAGCATAAGCATATTGATTACTGATATTAATTAGTGATGCCTGCAGATGCAAAAACAATCGGCAGGCTCTGTATACAGACCAGTCCGTGATTCGAGGGAAAGGTGTAGCTTCTTTGGGGGAAATCGAACGAACCTGCGCTCATTCAAGAACCACCAACCACCTTTGAATCTTCAATTAGATAGGCCGATCATAGGATTGGACCTCGTCGTCCTTGACAGGAGAGAGGAGCAGAGCGGGATGAGCGGTGCGGGGGGGGGGGGGGGGGAGCGGACCGGAAGTAGACTGGACCGCCCTCGAATCTTCAATTTATGCCGCCGCTCATCGGATTTGATATCGACCTGAGAAAGAGCGGCGGTCGGCGGAGAGATGAGCGAGGAACGGAATTGTGTTGTTCGGCAAGAGAGAGAAGGAGATGGACGACCAGATGCGGTGCGGTGGAAGATGGTTTGACCGGACCAGGTGTTAGTTGGACTAACATCACTATCCACGTGGACAGAAACCACTATCAAAACAGCCATTACCGGTAATTTGCATGGTATTCCATACTCAGGGGGTAATTTGCATGGTATTCCATACTTAGGGGGGGTCATATGTACCAGTTAATAGTTAGGGGAGAAAACAATCGGCAGGCTCTGTATACAGACCAGTCCGTGATTCGAGGGAAAGGTGTAGCTTCTTTGGGGGAAATCGAACGAACCTGCGCTCATTCAAGAACCACCAACCACCTTTGAATCTTCAATTAGATAGGCCGATCATAGGATTGGACCTCGTCGTCCTTGACAGGAGAGAGGAGCAGAGCGGGATGAGCGGTGTGGGTGGGGGAGCGGACCGGAAGTAGACTGGACCGCCCTCGAATCTTCAATTTATGCCGCCGCTCATCGGATTTGATATCGACCTGAGAAAGAGCGGCGGTCGGCGGAGAGATGAGCGAGGAACGGAATTGTGTTGTTCGGCAAGAGAGAGAAGGAGATGGACGACCAGATGCGGTGCGGTGGAAGATGGTTTGACCGGACCAGGTGTTAGTTGGACTAACATCACTATCCACGTGGACAGAAACCACTATCAAAACAGCCATTACCGGTAATTTGCATGGTATTCCATACTCAGGGGGTAATTTGCATGGTATTCCATACTTAGGGGGGGTCATATGTACCAGTTAATAGTTAGGGGAGTTCTTTGTCCCAAACCCAATACATAGGGAGTTATATGGACTTCTTTCCCACCAGCGCCGCCGTCCCGGAGCCAGACCATCACGCCGTCCTGCGGACCGGGTGGAGAGGCCACGAGAGCATCCGCCCCGGCCGGCGGCCGTGCTCGTGCCTTTTGAAAGGCCGAGCCACGGCGTGCGGGCCAAAAGCAGGGGAGGCAGAGGAGCTCCACGCGCGGTCCTGGTCGCCGGCGTGGACGACCAAGGCGGGGCGACGGCGAAGCTCAGCGACCGCCGCGGACTGCGGTGGCGGCGCCGGCGGGGAAGCTCGCCCAGGTGCAGAATGGCGGCGGGGAGGCGCGGAGGACGAGCTGCTGGTCGATCCCCTCCCCGAGGTGCTGCCTCCGGCGTCGTCTTCACCGCCCACGATCCCGAGCTGCTGCCAACGACCATAAATACGAGCAGCTGCTGCTGCCGGCCGTCGAGGATGTGAGCACCACATCTCCCTCTCTGTTTTACATCTAGACTGCAAGATCGGGGCAGCAATTTCATGTCTTTCTTCCTGGAAAATGACAGCTTGATTTCCATCTGTATCTTCTTGGCGTGTCAATTCTGTTGTACTGTTAGAAGATAGCTGCTTACAGGTAGATATGGCAGGAAATGCACATTGGCAAGGTGAAAAGTTCCTGCCGTTTTCTCTGAATGTAGCAGTTCGAACTCAGTTTCTAATCTGGTGGATATGCTAGTTTAGCACATGTTGCATGCACACAGCGGTTAGGAGATAAAGTTGCCTCGCATTTACTGTAAAACTAAATTATAATTGTTCGGCTGCTTGTGTTCCTACTGAATTGGCACCTTGTAGGTTCTTACCTGATGGTGTCTCAAAGCTAAATTTGTAGCAATTAGGATTCAGTTTTCAATCTCGTGGGTGCTAGTCAAATGCTAGTTTATCTGTTGTCTTACTATGTAGAATCTTATATGTCGGCACCTCCAAACTGAATATAATTTAGATGTTTTCTCTGAGTGTTTTGGTGATAAAAACAAGAACCTTTTCTCCCTGGTAGTATCTGCAAGTACATACGGGAGTATTAAAATGCATGTCTCCATGGATTAACACTGGCAGCCTAATTGCAGATGTTCCATTTTTTCTTATGAAGAAAAAGGTTGTTCGATTTATTTATTTGGCTGCAGCTATTCTTGTTAGGTTGGCCTAATGGCCGGCCTCTATTGTTGGTGTAGGAGAACTGAATGGCGGCGGGAGGCGCGGAGGACGAGCTGGTACGTGGTCGCCTGCCCGAGTTGCTGCCTCCGGCTCCGTCTTCTGCGCCCACGCCCCGAGCTGCTGCCAACGGCCATAAATACGATTAGCTGCTGCTGATTCCGGCCGTCGACGATGTGAGTACCACCTGTCCCTCTGGTTTACATCTAGACTGCAAGATCGGAGCAGCTATTTCATGTCTTCCCCCCTGGAAAATGGCAGCTTGATTTCCGTCTGTATCTTCATGGCGTGTCAATTCTGTTGTTCTGTTAGAAGATAGCTGCTTACATGTAGATGACAGTAAATGCAGAACATAATGCACATTGGCAAGGTGAAAAGTTCCTGCCGTTTTCTCTGAATGTAGCAGTTAGAACCCAGTTTCCAATCTGGTGGGTATGCTAGTTTAGCACATGTTGCATGTAGACAGCAGTTAGGAGGTAACGTTGCCTCTAAAATTAAATTATACTTGTTAGGCTGCTTGTGTTCTTACTGAATTGGCACCTTGTAGGTTCTTACCTCTGATGGTGTCTCAAAGCTGAATGTGTAGCAATTAGGATTCAGTTTTCAGTCTAGTGGCTCGTAGTCAAATGCTAGTTTATCTGCTGTCCTACTACATGTAGAATCTTATATGTCGGCGCCTCCAAACTGAATATAATTTAGATGTTTTTTTTCTGACTATTTTGGTGATAAAAACAAGAAACTTTTCTCCCTGGTAGTATCTGCAAGTATATACTGGAGTTTTAAAATGCACATGTCCATGGATTAACACTTTGGCAGCCTAATTGCAGATGTTGCGTTTTTTGCTTATAAAGAAAAAAGGTTGTTCGATTTATATGTTTGGCTGCAACTATTCTTGTTAGGATGGCCTAATGGTCGACCTCTATTGTTTGTGTAGGAGAACGGAATGTAGCAGTTAGGACATGATTTCCAATCTAGTGGGTAGCATTGAAATTCTTGTTTAGCTGGCCTTTTAATATGCAGGGTCTTAACTGTTAGTGTATCTAAACTGAATATAGCAGCCTGTTTGGGTTCAGTGAAATCCTACAATGAAGTAGATGATTGATATCCTCCTGTTTCTTTCTTTTTGCAGTGCACTTTGTTAGTGTTTGTTATGAAAAGGCTGGGGAGAGGCATTGCACACTATTGCGTTTGTCCAAACTCTTTTGTTTGCCGCTGAATGCTATGCTAATTCTCTTGTATTTTCTTCTGTGCGTTTTGTATTTCAGGCACAAAAGATCAAGGCTAAGAATCAGCTAGATTCTTACTTTCTGTAGCCCGCCTAGTCTGCTGGAGGGGGAGGATGACACGGCCTGGCCTCTCCTCGCCTCCGGCCGTTCCGGCTCCAGCGGTGCTGCAGCTGCTGTGGGGTGGCTCCGGCTTTTCTTGTAAAGTTCAGCAGGTAAGTAAGTAGGTTTTTAAGTATCTCTTGTTTTTCTTGAGGCTCCTGTATGTAAAGTCATTGATGTCAGTTAATGTAGTAGATGGAAGGTATTTGTGGCGACAACATGCTGTCTTTGGTAGTCTGTATTTCGTTCGGTCGCCCGGAAATTAAGCGTGTTACCTATTTTGATTAACCTGTGTTGTTACTTTACTAGCTAGTGCGTCTGTTCGCCTTTTATTTTTTTTATTAAGACGAGAGGGAAGGAGGCTGCACAGTGCTGGATATTCGAATCAGCTTAATCTTTTTGTTGCGCAATACATATATGTTTATCATCCAAACCTCCAGTTTTTCGTTTACATCATTTTCCAAGCAGCATCATGGTCGTTGCGTGTGTATTCAAGTGAGTTTTATTTAAGTTGGAGGTTTCATTTCCTCATAGGAATTGTTGCTTGGATTTGGTAATAGCACTGACACGTGCTGTTGTAACCGTCTTGTGTTGTCTAGGACATGTCGATCTCTCTTTTGGTTCAAGTAGTTTATACATATTGGAATGCAAGTTTTGGTTCAAGTATTTTTGCTTGCTGGATCATGGGTACACAAGAATGAAGAATACAAGTGTTTTTATTTGGCTGCAGCCATTCTTGTTAGGATGGCCTAATGGTCAACCTCTATTTTCGGTGTAGGAGAACTGAGTGTAGCAGTTAGGGCATCTCCAACCGGGCGACCCATCCCGCGCCCGCGCGTCCGGATGGGTCGAAACGGACAAAAACCCGGCCCAACGCGGGGACGCACCGCAAAAGCGGACGGCCGCGGCGTCCGGAACGACGCAAACCCGGCCCAAATCTGGGCTAGGTTTGCGTGGCCGCGGATGGCACGCGCCGTCCGCTCGCGTCCGCGCGCTGGTCGCCTCGTCTCCCTTGGGCCCACCCGTCGGTGACCAGGGAGTCTATTAAATGGGGACTGGAGGGGATCTGGCCCTCCACTCCAATCCCCACTCCACTCCCCGAGCAAAACCGCCGCCATGGCCCCGAAGCGACGGTTCGCTCCCGGAGCCAATGACGACGAGGCCAGCAGCAGCCGAAGGCCGGCCGCCGGCGCCGCGGGTCGGAGGGAACCGCGGCGGCCTCCACATCGGAGAGGCCGCCCGCGGCGGTGCGGCATTGCCGCAACCGCCGCCTCTCCTCATCGAGCCCAAGCCGGAGTCCTCGGAGGAGGACCCGGACCTCCGCGCCGCCCCGATCATCTCGGCGGTGAGGAGGAGGCGAAATGGCCGCAACTCCATGCGGCCATTCGCACCTCCGAAATGGAGGAGGCGGCGCGGCGGGAGGTGGAGGACGCGGAGGGCTGGGAGCTCTACGCCTGTGCCCTCCAGCGCGACGGGAGGAGGAGGAGGAGGCGGCGCGGCGGGAGGAGGCCGTGCGCCGCGCCGACGAGCAGCAGCGCCGCCAGAGGACAAAGTGCCGCCGCCGGAGGAGGCGGCGCCAGAGGCCGTGCGCCGCCGCCGGCAGAGAGGCGCAGCGCCTCCGGGCGGCGCGGGTGGCTCCGGACCCCCACTCGCCGTGGGAGGAGGCCCCGTGGTCTCCCTGGCCGGAGTCCCCGGCGCGGTCGAGCCACAACAAAGGCTCGCCGCCGGGGTCGTCGCCGACGACGCCCACAGGGGCTAGGCGGCGCACCGGCGGCCACCGCGCCGCCGACCAAACCCTAGAGGGTTTTTTATTTTCTGTTTAAATTTTAGTTTAAATTTAAAAGCCCATATAGGGGCTTCTTTTGTTAGTTTTATTTGCCCAAAATAGGGCTATGTACTAAATTTGCCCAAAATAGGGCATATGTTCAATGAAATTTCGTTTAAATTTGCCTCTTTTTTGTTTTCGTTTTTCTCCGGTTTATGCGATGCGTCCGCGCGTTGGGCGCAGCGCGCGACCCAAACGGACACGCGGACGCGGGGCGCTGTCCGCGTGTCCGGGCGGCGACCCAAACGGCCCAAAACGGACGGCCCAGCGCGTCCGTTTGGGTCGCGCGGTTGGAGATGCCCTTAGGACACAATTTCCAATCTAGTGGGTATCATTGAAATTTTAGTTTAGCTGGCCTTTTACTACGCAGGGTCTTAACTGTTTGTGTATGTAAACTGAATATAGCAGCTTGTTTGGGTTTAGTGAAATTCTACAATGAAGTAGATGATTGATATCCTCCTGTTTCTTTCTTCTTGCATTGCACTCTGTTAGTGTTGTTATTAGGACTGGAGAGGCGCATTGCACACTATTGCTATTTGTCCAAACTCTTTTTGTTTCTGCATTCCTTGCTGCTGCTGAATGCTATGTTAATTCTCTTGTATTTTATTTTTGTGTTTTGTATTTCGAGCACAAAAGATCAAGACTAAGAATTAGCAAGATTCTTACTTTTTGTAGCTGCCTGGTCTGCTGCAGGGGAGGATACACGGCCTGGCCTCTCCTCGCCTCCGGCCGTTCCGGTTCCAGCGGTGCTGCAACTGCTGTGGGGCGGGTCCAGCAATTCTTTTAATGATCATATGGGTTGACGGCAGGTAAGTAAGTAGTTAAGAAAATATCCCTGGTGTTTCTTGAGGCTCGTGTACGTCGAGTCATTGATGGCAGGTAATGTAGTAGGTGTAAGGTATTTCTGGTGACAACATGCTGTCTTTTGTAGTCGGTGTTTCGTACGGTTGGCCGGAATTAAGTGTGTTCACTGTTTTGATTATTCTGCAGTGTTACTTTACTAGCTAATTCATCCGTTCGCCTTGTTATTTTGTATTAAGGCGAAAGGGAGGGGGGCCTGCTTCTTCATGTGATATACGAGCGTCGAATGAGTTTTATCCAAGTTGTGGGTTTCATTTCCTCACTACTGGGCAGTATCATGGTTGTTATTTGTCAGTGTTATGCGTTTTGCAAGTGGGCAGACTTGGTTCAGTGCCATTTGCTGCAAATGGGGCTGATCGCTGTTTGTTCTATCTGCTCTGCGCCATTTTCAAAAGATACCGTCTTATTGTATTTATAGGACTAACTCCGTCCCAAAATAAGTGATTCGATTATGTCTAGATACGAATGCATCTAGACACATTTTAGTTGTAGATAAATCCTCATTTGCTATCAATCTGATAAAAATAGGTGTTGTTTGGATTGGGTAATGACACTGACAGGAGATGTTGTAACCATCTTGTGCTGTGTAGGACTTGTCGATCTCTGTTTTGGTTCAAGTAGTACATACATATTGGAATGCAAGTTTTTGATCAAGTATTTTTTGCTTGCTGGATCATAAGTAAAGAATGAAGAATACATGTGTGTTTATTATCCAATGAACACACTTGCACTCTTTCCCAGCCAGCTTAGAAGAGCAATATATGCTCCTGTTGGGTATTTAAAGAACACTGCTGTTTGGTTTGGTTAAAATGGCTTTGATTCAAGTTACACAAGTCATTTTCTCACTTTGCTTCTATCAATCTGATAACAATCGTTGTTGATAGTTTGAGTTATTTGTAAATGTCAGTGTTTGCTTTGGTGACCTGACCATGATTTGCTCTTGTTTGAGAATAACGGGAGGACTAAACAACAACAGCGGTGGCATTCGTCTTCGACTCAATGTGTGTTTAGGGAAGTTTCTGGTTCCTCCCTGTGATTTCTTTGTGTAGTTGATCATGTAGTATCTCTACATGGTAATTGCTGGCCTGGAGTTCTCCAAACAGTATCATGGTTGTTATTGGTGTATCCAAGTTGTAGATTTTTCCTCACTTTGCTATTGGTCAGTATCATGGTTGTTATTTGTCAGTGTTATCCGTGTTGCAAGTGGGCAGACTTGGTTCACTGCCATTTGTTGCAAATGGGGCTGATCGTTGTTTGTTCTATCTGCTCTGCGCCAGTTTCAAAATATGTCGTGCTATTGAATTTCTAGTACTCCTCATGCCATAATAAGTGACTCGGTTTTGCCTATATACGAATGCATCTAGACGCAATTTAGTTGTAGATACATCCGTAACTAGAAAAGCTGAGGCACTTATTTTGGGATGGTGGGAGTATGATGCTTAGGACTGGCTGGTCTGTGTTTTGGTTCTAGCATTTACATGCATATATATATTGTTTCCTCTCTGATCGTCTAGTGGTATCTGTACAGCCCGTTGCTGGCCTGAAGTTCTCCATTGTTGTGTCCACATCATTTCTTCCGTCTAGTATATCAAGGCCGTTACGGTGCATTCATGTTAGGAGTTTTATCCAAGTTGGGAGGTTTGATCTCCGTGTTGCTGTTTAAAAGAAATGGCCAGCCTGTAGGAGAAGAACGTACTGCTGCCAATTTGTTTGTTTCACCGTATAAATACTTTTTCAGTAGTACTGGCTTTGCTGCAGATGGACGGACAGACATGGTTGATTCGTTGCCGTTTGTGATGTGCAGGTTGTTCTACCTGGAGGAGTTGTGTTGTGTCCGCAGCTGGGGAAGGGAGGGTTCTGTCCCGAGGAGGAGGAGGTCACTGGCCGGCTGCTTTCTTTGGTATGTCCGTGGCGACCTTTGCATGGCCCAGCGGTGCTGCTACGGTGGTGGTGGCGGCTGCCTGTGTGTTATACATACTGTTTGGGATGTACGGATTGTTGTAGTGTTTGAGTGGTCCTAAGATTGGAACGGCCACATCTTGTTGTAATTATAACTGCACGTTGTGCGTTTTTTTGTTGATATGGCTTGTATCGGTCAGTAGTGCTGAGCAAGACATGTGATTTATCAGTTATTTTGTTGTTTGACCTGAAATGTATGTTAGAAATTAGTGCGGGTCATGACAAGTTTTTTCTTGAACTTGCTGATCAATGTAAGATTGGAACTTGCTGATCAAGATGGTAGGTTGGCGAGAGAAAAAGAAGGTTCAATCGATACATGCATATTATGTATTTTGAGTCGGTTTTATCTCGATACGAGAGCCATTATAGTTGTAGATACATCTATATTATGTACTACTCTGTTCATATAATGATGTAATTTTTTAAAACTAAATTTGGATGTATCTAGTTGCTATTTAGTGTATAGATACATTTGAATTTTGACAAATCTTCAACATCTTTTTAAACGGAAGGAGCATAAAAAGTTGAGTCGGAGAACGGAGGGAGTATGATTCGTCTGTGTTTGGTTCAAGCATTTAGCGTACTCCATATATTGGTTCCTCTCTGGATTGATTTCCACGGTGTAGGTTGAGGTTGAGGCATTCCAAACCGACCGATCGAAGTCGCTGGAGCCAGGCTGGCAGCAGGCGCTTGATTTTCGGTGCTGATCCGAACCAAGACGATGCGAGTTGTGGATTTTCGGCGAGAAATACCTTTTTTACGGGAGCATTTACGATCCGAAATTGTATATTGAACCTCCTCTTGATGGTGGAGATAAATTGTATACGGCGATGACTAGACAATACACTCTGAGACGCGATTCATTTAGTTAATTCGGGATTCCATGTTCCGAGAGCATTTCTGAGGTTATTTTTGGTTTACAAGGTAGAGACTTTTTAATTTATAAATATCTAAACACTAATTAATTTTCATGATTATTTTCCTACCAACTTGGCTGTTGAATGCGGAAGGAGAACAACGGCCCACATGTACTCCTATAATCCTGTCCAATTTGTTTTTTTTTTGAATACCCAGATTTTCCCCTATCAACTGGCAGGTGATTGGGCACGAAAACGAACTTCCGGGGAAATTAATGAACCTACAAATATCGGGTATATTGTTAATGCCTAAATGCATATGTTTGTAAAAATACAAGCTTGCTACTACTCCATGCTTAAAGATTTGTTTCCTTCCCATTGTGTGAACTGCTGCAAGCGTGATCGGCGGACTATGCTTTGTGTAAGTATGGTTCAACATGCACATGAGATAGCTAAACAAAAAATAAATAAATAAAAACAAAATACAAATGAACAAACTTGCTTAAAACGGAGTATCTAGTCACACGACCATGACTCTTCACGCCCCCGCCCTTGCAACCCGTTGGCGCGTTCAGCTGCTCAAGGGCATCAGTTTTGTTGCTCGTTGCCTCGTCGCCGAAGTCCACCTCGTCACACCGACACATTGTCTGCTTATATGGTGGGCCCACATATCAATGTGTGATTGATCCACTTTACTTGTGACTTGTCCCACACGATCGATTCTAAGAGCATCTCCAGCCGCGACCCCCAAAGCGTCCCCAAACGGCGCCGGATCGAGCGTTTGGGGGACGTATTTTGTTCGTGTCGCGTTTGGGGGACGTCGCTCCCAGCTGCGTCCCCCAAACGGCGCGGATCGGCGTTTGGGGGCGTCGCTCCCCAGTCGTGTCCCCCAAACGCCGCCCCAATGGCCTTTTTTTTTTAAAGGTTTGCGGTTAGAAGTTGGACGCATGATATTGGTTCTTGGTGATATAAGTATGTGTTGAAAAGTCTCAAGTACCAAGTTGTACCGGCTAGGTAGCTTGTGGGAATCTAAAGTACACTACTTTGTCCGATTAATATTACTTGTCGCTAATATGGATGTATCTCGTTAGAACCAAAATCTGTTTAGATATATCATCTATATTAGAGTTTGTTAATATAGATCGGAGAGAGCAGTATTAATTTACAACAAGCAAATTAAGCAAGAAACACCGTGTGAAATTTTGTAGTCTAGAAGAGAGCTTTCCGTAATCCCCTTTCAAATTGTATTTCTAGCTGGGAGTAGCGTTGCTTGCCTCGGTCAAGTTGTTTGTGCTACTAGAACAGTGGTCATAACAACAACTCTAGCCATTGAGTTGGCACAATGTTTTTTTTGTTTTGTTTTTGTTCCTGATAATAATAAAAAAATCTGTGGAGGCGAAACTTGTTGGATACCACGCAACAACTAACTGTATCGATCCATGGAGCTTTGTGCGAATCAGGCTGAGCATTGAAAGGAAATCCATCCATCCATGGCGCGCGCGCGAATTAGCAGCACGTACGCGAGACAGGCTGGCAGTGGGACCCGGGAAAATGGGAGAGAAAAAGGGCGTCGTCAGGTGAGAAAGGGCGTCGGCCGGCGTCGCGTACGGCAGCGTTGCAGCGACCTGCTGCGACACCTGGTTTGTCCCTGCCATCGACGTCGTCACACCTCCAGAGTCGAATCCAATCACCGAAGGCAGCTGCAGCTGCGATGAACTGCCCCGCTGCTGCATGTGCGCGCTCATGCCGGCGAGCATGTACGCTCGACCCGAGCGCGCGTAGCTCTGCCGGCTCGACACGCGCCTGCGCATGTCCCGCAGCTCCATCTCCAGCGCGGCAATCATAGCGTCGCCGCCTCGTGCCGTATCCGACTGCGCTACCGCTCGCCGGCGGTTCTCGAGTATCTCCACCGCCTCCTGGTGCGCGCCCCGCTCTGCTGCCGCCCTCGCCGCCGCTATGTCATCGGTGGCCTCGACCCGGACGTGCTCCCGATCCACCTCCATCGACCGTGCCACGTCGCCGCGTGCTCCGGCCTCGCCACCACCGTGTCCTCGGCCGTCACGTTGATGTCCCCGCCGGCGGCCGCGTCTCGGTAGGCGCAGTAACTTTGAGAAGAGTTGTGGCATCACCGTCCGTTTCTTCGGCTCTCGGTATGACCAAGAACAGCAAGAAACGCCTCTCCTCGTCGGCGTAAAGTTCGCCCGCTACAATCGAGGCGGCGCGGCCATCCTCGTCGACGCGGCTCTCGTAAAGCCCGGACTTAATCGAACAGACCCGAACGCCGGGATGCACGCACGCGACCTCGAGTCGGGCCTCCCGAACCACGATCGACGAAGCCCGCCGACGCACCGCGCGAACGCGTCTGGATCACCGCCTCGTTCTCGATAAACGAGAACGTGCCGCCCGACGCCTCGGCGACGACGTGCATCGCGGCGGCGTCGTGGTCGCTGCCGAAACCGAACGTGTGGATGGGCGCAGTGCGATCACCGGCAGCGGTGTCCGTGCGCGCAAAGTATGGCGGGATGAGCGCTGCGTACTTGGGCGGTCCCCTGCCGAACGCCTGCCTCATCGGGGTGTAGTTGTCCTGACCATCGGAGAGGAGCACGACGGCCGAGACGCCGTCGTTTCTGCATCGGCGCTCGTCGAGCACCCCGGCGGCCGTGCGGAGCCCTCGGCGATGTTGGTGCCGGGCGCGCCGTGAGGGACTCCACGGCGCGCGCACGAGCGCCTTCCCGGCGTCAGACATGCGCGCGAGCCTGGTCACGCGGCGTGCCCTGGAGGAGAAGGACACGATGCGCAGGCGGTCGTCGGGGCCGAGGATGTCGATGACGAACAGCATCGCCGCTTCAGCAGCGCCGGCTTCCTCCCGTGCATGCCGCCGCCGACGTCCGACACGCCACGAGGTCGAGCGGCGCGCGTGGCGCCGAGCGTCGCCGCCGCCGCGTCGGCGCCGGGAGCCTTGAGGTGCACGAGCACGGCGAAGTTGTGGCGAGACGAGTCTCTGGCGACGGCCGGGTAGTCGGTGTGCGTCTTGACAACCACTGCCCCGTTGTGCGACGTGCCTGATGGCCGCCGGTCATCGGCCCGACGCCGCAGCGGCCGGCCCCACCTGCTCGTCGTCGTCGAAGACGACCGGATCTGCTGGCTGGATGGGTAGTCGCCGATGCCGCTGCGGCCGTGCACGACATCCACGGGTGGCATTGGGTCCGCCGGTCGCACGAATGGCAGCTCGCGCCGGTGCGCGTTGCGAGCAGCGTAGCTGGTGGCCGTGCGCGACGCCGGCGGAGATGCGGTGGAAGTGGAACGTGTGGGAGCACTCGGCCGTGAAGATGGCCTGCCCCGCCGGCGCCCGATGCCGCCGAGGCGAGATAGCGCAAGGATTCTTCCGCGTAAAGCAAATCTGGCTGAGAAAACAGTGGGCAACCGTACCAGGATCAATCCATGTCGAATGAGCACACTGTGTGCAGACACAAATTTGACAAAAGAAGTGCGAAATTAGACGGAGGATTCAGTCACCTGGTCAAGGCCCTCCATCCCTGACTGGAAGCTACCAAGCCAATTAACAAAATGAAAACCCGACAAAACCTAAGCCGGATGCTTCATCCGAAAGGGAAGAACAACACGAGATGGATATATTATTATATTGTAAGTAATGGTCGCCACGAAAGCTGACCCCGACAGCTCGAATCAAGTGCTGCTTAAACAATATTAACTGAATTTCGTGGAACCGTAGTCTGGCTTCTTTCATTTCTCCGTTGCATTTTCTTCCTCGGATTAAGTCATTTTTCGGCCAACGCGTACACCGACACTTGTCATGGGCTCTCCGTCCCAACGGAAGGCAATTGACTTCGTTCAGGAATGGAGAACGGCGGGGATGGACGATCAAGGAAATCATTTTTGTCCACGTGACTTGACTTTGAATGACTTGTCAGGTAGCTAACAATAGTTCCAAAAAAAAAAACAGAAGATTATTGAGCAGAGATGATGAAATATGAACCTGGTTCAATTTACAGAGAACAATCCAACGTGTTCCCATACTTGGAATTGTAATTAGCGAGAGGAATATGTGTCTCAATAGAGCATGTGTAACATGTGTGGTCGAAGGACTTACTCATTGTGGGAGTAACATAAAATGTAACATCACATATGACGTTTTAGTAACATGACATGACAATAAATCTATACCTATACCTAATAATAAAGGGAGAAGCGTTTCCGTGGTTTGGTCCGTATGTTTCGATCGTCACTTTGTTGTTTCATCCGTCATTGTTACATCGTGTGTTGTTTCTTTTCCTCTAAACTCTTTGATTCTATCGTGCACGGTTTGGAAACCGATGGTCTTTCCATCGTGTACTGTCAGGAAACCGGCAGGTGCAGGCCCGTAGAAGCCTACCTCTGCTTCTCCTAACCCTTCCTTTTCTTCCTGGACCTATAAAAAACGCCTTGCAGGGGACGCCGGACGCAGGACACCCCGCCACGATTCACGTAGCTTGCCTCGATCATCGATTCGTTTGGGGCTCGGCGGGTCGCCCCGTGTATATTGGTGAGGAACTCAGGCGGCTATTGCGAGAGTAAAGGAGATATATTGCCACTCAATCAATCCGGCAAGAAACGTGACGCTATGATGCAAGAGATATTGACTACAAATCAATCACTCCGGCGACTAACGATAAGCGTGATGGCGGCGTACCATCCTACCAGTACGTGCGGTCTTCTTTGATTGGCTAGAGGCTGGAGACGAGAGGGTGGCGCGTGCACGGTGTGGTCTGCCGCTTGTGCGTGCCATGCGCTGCAGACGCGTTGTGGTCGATGGCGCAAAGGCAGCTCGAAGTACCGATGCCCTCACCTCTTTTGGTAATTATTCGAAACGCGCAGAATCTGAGTCCGATTGAATTTTCATCTCGCCGTCGCTTTGGATCATGTGGATGTTCGTGGTGCGGCGCGACAGCCTTCATCTCCTCCGCGGGGACGTGCGGGATCGAGGGTCATGTGTTGCTCGTGGCCACGTGGGTCGCTTCTATTCTCCGGGGCCGTGGACGTGATGAACAACAGGTTGTGGACGATGGCACAGTGGTTGGTTGTGGACATGCCCAGGTCGAAGATATAGGAGGTCGTCGCATCGTTTGCTCACTTAGCATGCGCCCCCGAACTCGAAGATAGGCCCCGCGTTCTCGCATGCTTCAGCAGCGCCAGCTTCCTCCCGTGCATGCTGCTGCTGACGTCCAGCACAGTCACGAGGTCGAGCGGCGCGCGTGGCGCCGAAGCGTCGCCTGCCGCGTCGGCGCCGGGAGCCTTGAGGTGCACGAGCACGGCGAAGTTGTGGCGAGACGAGTCTCTGGCGACGGCCGGGTAGTCGGTGTGCGTCTTGACAACCATCGCCGTTGTGCGACGTGCACGATGGCCGCGGTCATCGGCCCGACGCCGCGGCCGGCCCCTTTGCTCGTCGTCGTCGAAGACGACCGGATCTGCTGGCTGGATGGGTAGTCGCCGATGCCGCCGCAGCCGTCGCACGACATCCACGGGTGGCATTGGGTCCGCCGTCGCACGAATGGCGGCTCGCGCCACATGCGCGTTACGAAGCGAGCAGAGGTAGTGGCCGTGCGCGACGCCGGCGGAGATGCGATGGAAGTGGAACGTGTGGGAGCACTCGGCCGTGAAGATGGCCTGCCCCCGCCGGCGCCGATGCCGCCGAGGCAGATAGCGCAAGGATTCTTCTCGCGTAAAGCAAATCTGGCTGAGAAAACAGTGGGCAACCGTACCAGGATCAATCCATGTCGAATGAGCACACTGTGTGCAGACACAAATTTGACAAAAGAATTGCGAAATTAGACGGAGGATTCAGTCACCTGGTCAAGGCCCTCCATCCCTGACTGGAAGCTACCAAGCCAATTAACAAAATGAAAACCTGTGACAAAACCTAAGCCGGACGAAAACCTGTTTTTACACGCGCCGGTAGGTGCCGGCGTCTCGCCAACCGTCCGCATGCTTTTAGATTGGTGCTACCAATCCCGGGTCTGACTGCCATTCCCCGTCCTTCCCGTATTCCCCTCTGAACTGGTCGGTATTGTTATACCCAGTTGAGAAGGGTTGGCACTATGCTCGCTTCTCTCTCTTCTCTTAAAATCCCCACTGCCGCCGCTCTCTCTCTTCCAGCTCCGAGAGGCCGGCTGTACCACCGCCGGCGCGATACTCTGACGCTGCCCCGCCACTCTGAACCGGCCCACACCATTGTATAGAGAACCGCCCTCCGCTGCATTCGCTTCTACCTCCGGGAGGCAAACGTCCGTCTACTTCCTCCGCGCTCACTGGACTGCCGCCGCGCCACTGTGTCGCGGCCGCACCATTTGCCGGAGAGCCGCACTCTCCCGTAGCTCGGACAAGGTAAAGAGTGTATCTAGGTATTCTGATTTGGGCGGATTCCCACTAGGGTTAGCCTTTTTTTAGTTTTGTTGATTTTACTGCAACTCGGGATAGCCTCATTTGCACGAAATTGGTACTCCACTACTGCGTATGTGCATACTTGTCCTGGTTGCTTCCAGATTTGGCTGTTTCGACATCAGTAGAATAACTTATTTCACCAGTTCCTTAATTTCCAGTAACTCGCATAATTTTTTTAGAGATAACTCTACCTTAGCCGTTTAAGTTGTAAATAAATTGGGAAACTAAAAATTCATAGTAGTACAGATGTTTTCGTCATCATCTTCTACCTAAAATTTACTTATTCAAATGCCTATTTTCAGGAACAATGGACCAAATAAATCCTAAAATATCACCATTTCCCTCCCTATCTCTGTTACAATTCACTAGTCACATGAACCTATAGATGGATATCAAACAGAAGTTTAAAACTTTGCAAACGGCATACTGAACCTACCTAATTTGATTGTTCCCTTTCATTTATTTCATTGCGTCTCCAATTCAGTCTTATTAACTACTTTGTACCTAATTAATGGATTTTTAAATGTTTGTTATTCCCTTCTAAATATCTGGCCTATCCCAGCGTGGACGAAGAAGTCCAACAGCAGAACACCTCACGGCGGACATCCCCGAGGTTTATTGGAGGGTCAGCAAAAAGGACTGAGTCTGTATCGACTTCGACCCCGAATTCCAGAAAATGCAAAATCTCCGGCGCCAAAAACTGCAGTCCTAGAAAGCCCAAACCAACTTCAACATTTGTCCATAGGGTACATTTCATGTTTTCAAATACTTTTCTGAACCATGCATCTTCGCCAAAAACTGCAATCCTAAAAAGCCTAAACCGTATTCATTATGAGAAAGGTTAATTCTGTTCTCTCATAATCATGTTCTCCATATTTCATAGTTGTTCCTTCCTATATGCGACAACAACCATTGGATTCTTCTGCTTGTCAACCTTGCTCAACAAGCTGCTGAGATATATGATTCTCTGAGGACAATCAACCTATTCCACCTTTATCATGTCTACATCACAAATATTAATAATCATGAAACAATTGCAATGTTCAGGGATTCCTACAATGTTGCTCTGAATTCCAAGATTCCAATATTCGATGAATTCAAAGACCATTTATCCTAAGATTCACACACAGACGAAAAAGTAAGATTGCTATATTGTCCGCTACTTTGTAACTTCACAAATATTCTTCGCAAATGCTTACTATTTGATAACTTTTTCACATCAGCGACGACTGTGGTTTCTGCGTCATCAGACTACGTGAATGCCACAATGGAAAGAACTTGTCGGCGAAAGGTATGTATCAAGTCCAGTGTGATCCTCGCAAAACGTCTTTGCACATATTCGAACCAACTGAACTAACTGGGATTTTTTCTTATGCTAGATAACCATGTATGTTTAACGCACTAAAGTGTGCGATACTCTTGTCCACCACCGTCTGAATGATTTGAACCCTGACCGCACAGAGCTGGTGAGCTCTTCTGCTGTATTCTGAAGAAACCAAATGATGGCCATTTGTTTTGTTATGCCGATGATTCAGAAGCATAAAACTGTAGCACATATGGAAACCAATTCCTTACAGAGGGGCGACACTTAGCATTTCCTGCTTTCTGATCACCGGTTTATGCACCTTGGCTTTGTACATGTTTTAAAATTTGCTCCTCCTTTTGGCCAAAGCCTTTCAGACATGCGCTGCATGAATGCTTCAGACTTCTTTCATACTGTACTTTCAGACATGCGCTGCCTTTCACTGCCTTTTCATCTAAATAAAACAATGGCTCACATGTCTGTTATATGTAAGCACCCTTGCTATCCATTTCTATCCGACAAATCTCCCAACTATGGACTATACTCCAGATTTTATATTTTCCAAACATACAACATGAATCAGACTTTTAGTTCGTTTAAGAATTATTCTTCACTCCGAGCGATAGAAAGTACTAATGCGACATGCAAAGATGTTTGTATGCGCACGAAAAAAACATACACTATCTGCATGATAAATCTGTGAAACATTGGGTACTAGAACATGATAAATCTGTGAAACATTGGGTACTAGAACGAAGCTTTACTGAAACTTTGCTCACTTCAACAAACATGAATGAAACATAATAACATTAATTAATTTCAATGGATGCTAGTTTAAATAATCTAAAAAATCTACTTACCGTGTTCCTCTAATTATGTGCAGCTTCACAAATATTTGAATGATGCATTAGCTTTTCGATCTTGTTTCACAAGTTATCCTTCGGTGTTTCACAAGTTGACCATTCATCCTTCTGATGTTTTAATTCTTCTACATGTTTCACATTTATTTCAAATGCTTGGATGGTGTTTCAATAATGGATGGGAAAGAGGCTAGTATTTCAACATTGTACCATGGAATCCTTAGCTAGTTGGACAAGTTTCACATTACTTCGAAATGGATCGATGGTGTTCCAATAATGAATGGCCTTTTGATTGTCTTTCACTAAATGGATTACCAATTAAAAAATCTACTTGGATCATTTCCACAATTAGGAGGCTGGTTCACAAACATTACAATGATGGATGAGCTTTTGGATCGTGTTTCACAAGTTCACCATAAGATCCTTCCACTGTTTCAGTTGAACATCGTAGTTTGCCAAGTTCCAGATTACTTCAAAAATGGATAGATGGTGTTTCAATAATGAATGGCCCTTTTGACTGCGTTTCACAAAATGGATGACCATTAAAATATTGTACTTGGTTCATTTCCACATTTAATCTGCCGTTTCACAAATATTTCAATGGTGCATGAGATTTTCGATCTTCTTTCGCAAGTTCACCATTGGATCCTTCGGTGTTTCACAAGTTGACGATTCATCCATCTAGTGTTTCAATTATTTCGGCATGTTTCACATTATCTCAAATGGATGGACGGTGTTTCAATAATGATTGGGCAGTAGGCTTGTTTTTCAACATTGTAAAATGGAATTCTTCCATTGTTTTAGTTAGTTAGACAAGTTTCACATTACTTCAAAATGAATCGATGGTGTTCCAATAATGGATGGGCTTTTTGATTGTCTTTCATCAAATGGATGACCATTTAAAGAATCTACTTGGATCATTTCCACAATTTGGCTGCTCCTTCACAAATATTTCAATTATGCATGAGATTTTCGATCGTGCTTCACGAGTTCACCATCGAATCCTTCCACTGTTTCAGTTCAACGTCGTAGTTTCACTTTACTTATACAAATGAATGGTGTGTGTTTCAATAATTCATGGGCTATTTGGATTAGTTTCACAAAATGGATGACCATTTAAGTAATCTCAGTGCGTTCATTTCCACAATTTAGTGGTTGCTTCACAAATATTTTCAATCATGCATGGCCTATTTGCATGGTGTTTCACAAATTCAGCATGGTCATCCTTCCACTGTTTTAGTTCAACGTCCAAGTTTCACATTGGTTTTATAACACGTGCGCTTTTTCGATGTGTTTCACAAGTTTAACATACACTCCTTTAGAGGTTTTAAAAGTTGACCATTCATGCTTCTATTGTATCAATTCACTAGAAATGTTTTAGAATTGTTTCAAATGGATGTATGGTGTTTCAATAATGCATGGGCAATATGCTTATGTTTCAAAAGTGGACCATGGAATCCTTCTAATGTTTCAGTTAGTTTGCCAAGTTTCAGATTACTTCATAAATTGATAGATGGTGTTTCGATAATGAATGGGCTTTCTGACTGTGTTTCACAAAATGGATGCCCATTAAAATATATATTGTACTTGTTTCATTTCCACATTTAATCTGATGTTTCAGAAATATTTCAATGGTGCATGAGCTTTTCGATCGTGTTTCACAATTTCATTCGGATCCTTCCACTGTTTCAGTACAACGTTCTAGTTTCACATTACTTTTATAAATCAATGGAGTGTGTTTAAATAGTGCATGGGATTTTGGATGTGTGATGTTGTCCAGGTCTGGCGCGTGGTTTACGAGGGAGGAAATGGTGTAGCTTTCCTTCGTTCCCCGGCAATGGCGCCAGAAAATAGCTTGATGTCTACTCACGCTTCTTTTCCTGTAGACAGTGTTGGGCCTCCAAGAGCAGAGGTTTGTAGAACAGCAGCAAGTTTCCCTTAAGTGGATCACCCAAGGTTTATCGAACTCAGGGAGGAAGAGGTCAAAGATATCCCTCTCAAGCAACCCTGCGATCACAATGCAAGAAGTCTCTTGTGTCCCCAACACACCTAATACACTTGTCAGATGTATAGGTGCACTAGTTCGGCGAAGAGATAGTGAAATACAGGTGGTATGAATGAATATGAGCAGTAGTAACGGCACCAGAAAATAGCTTGCTTTGCTACAAGCGGCGTGTGGTTGATGGTGGTAATATTGCAGAAGTACAGATGCAGAGAACGATAAACAAGCGATGATTGCAGTATTTGGAAACAAGGCCTAGGGATCATACTTTCACTAGTGGACACTCTCAACATTGATCACATAACTGAATAGATAAATGCTATACTCTACACTCTCTTGTTGGATGATGAACACCATTAATTGCGTAGGGCTACAAGAGCACCTCAATGCCAGAGTTAACAAGCTCCACAACATTCGATGTTCATGTTTAAATAACCTTAGAGTGCATGATAGACCAACGCAACTATACCAAGTACTAACATAGCATGCACACTGTTACCATCACACTATGAAAGGAGGAATAGATCACATCAATACCATCATAGTAATAGTTAACTTCATAATCTACAAGAGATCACAATCATAGCATATACCAAGTACTTCATGATGCACACACTGTCAACATTACATCATGGAGGAGGAATAGACTACTTTAATAACATCACTAGAGTAGCACATAGATGAATAGTGATACAAAGCTCATATGAATCTCAATCATGTAAGGCAGCTCATGAGATCATTGTATTGAAGCACATAGGAGAGAGATTAACCACATAGCTACCGGTACAGCCCTTAGCCTCGAGGGAGAACTACTCCCTCCTCATGGGAGACAGCAGCGGTGATGAAGATGGCGGTGGTGTCGATGGAGATGCCTTCCGGGGGCACTTCCCCGTCCCAGCGGCGTGCCGGAACAGAGACTCCTGTTCCCCAGATCTTGGCTTCGCGATGGCGGCGGCTCTGGAAGGTTTCTCGTACCGTGGCTTTTCCGTATCGAAGATTTAGGTCACCAGGGCTTAAATAGGCAAAGAGTCGGAATCCGGAAGGCTGACGGGGGCGCCACACAATAGGGGGGCGCGCCCCCCTTGGGCCGCGCCGCCCTACTGTCTGGTGGCCCTGTGGCTCTCCTCAGGTCCCTCCCGGGTGTTCTGGAAGCTTCGTGGAATTATAAGATGTTGGGCGTTTATTTCGTCCAATTCCGAGAATATTTCCTTACTAGGATTTCTGAAACCAAAAACAGCAGAAAACAGGAACTGGCACTTCGGCATCTCGTCAATAGGTTAGTTCCGGAAAACGCATAAATATGAAATAAAGTGTGAACAAAACATGTAGTTATTGTCATAAAACAAGCATGGAACATAAGAAATTATCGATACGTTGGAGACGTATCAATGTGTTTCAATCAATTCGCCAGGAATGTTTCGCAATTGTTTCAAATTGACGGATGGTGTTACAATAATGCATGGGCAATAGGCTTGTGTTTCAAAACTTGACCATGGAATCGCTTTTGTATTTCAGTTAGTTTGCCAAGTTTCAGATTACTAAAAAAATGCATAGATGGTGTTTCAATAATGAATGGGCTTTTTGTCTATGTTTCACAAAATGGATGACCATTAAAATATTGTACTTGGCTCATTTCCACATTTAATCGGCTGCTTCACAAATATTTCAATGGTGCATGATCTTTTCAATCTTGTTTCGTAAGTTCACCATTGGATCCTTCGGTGTTTCATAAGTTGACCATTCATCCTTCTACTGTTTCAATTCTTCCGACATGTTTCACATTTATTTATAATGGTTAGATCGTGTTTCAATAATGGATGGGAAAGAGGAACTTTATACATTGTACCATGGAATCCTTCCATTGTTTTAGTTAGTAGGACAAGCTAGTTTCACATTACTTCAAAATGGATTTATGGTGTTCCAAAAATGAATGGGCTCTTTTGATTGTCTTTCATTAAATGGATGACAATTTAAAGAATCCACTTGGATCATTTCAACAATTAGGTTGTTGTTTCATTAATATTTCAATGATGCATGAGCTTGTGGATCGTGTTTCACAAGTTCACCACGGGATCCTTCCACCGTTTCAGTTGAACATCCTAGTTTCACATTAGAAACCAACGAATGTACGATGTTTCAATAATGCATGGGCTATGTGTTCTACAAATTTTACATTACATCAAAATGGATCGATGGTGTTTCAATAATGAATGGGCTTATTCATTGACTTTCACTAAATGTATGACCATTTCAAGAATCTACTTGGATCATTTCCACAATTAGGCTTCTTGTTCACAAATATTTCAATGATGCATGAGCTTTTAGATCGTGTTTCACAAGTTCACCTTGGGATCCTTCTACTCTTCACAAAATGGATGCAGGGTGTTTCAATAATGCATGGCTTATTTTTAATGTGTTTCACAAGTTTAACATGTAATCCTTCGGTGTTTCACAAGTTGACCATTCATCCTTCTAGTGTTTCAATTCTTCCGTCATGTTTCACATTTATTTCAAATGGTTGGATGGTGTTTCAATAATGTATGGGAAATATGCTTGTGTTTCAAATTTGTACCATGGAATCCTTCCATGTTTTACTTAGTTGGACATGTTTCACATCAATTGAAAAGGGGTCAATGGTGTTTCATTAATGAATTCCCTTTTAGGGTGTGTTTCACTAAATGAATGACCATTCAAATAATCTACTTGGTTGATTTCAACATTTAAGCTGCAATTTCACAAATATTTCAATGGTGCATGAGCTTTTCGATCTTGTTTGACAAGTTCACCATTGGATCCTTCCACTTGTTTAATTCAACCTCGACGTTTCACAATATTTACCAATGAATGTAGGGTGTTTCAATAATTCATGGGCTACTTCAATGTGTTGGACAAGTTTCACATTAATTAAGAATGTATCAATGTTGTTTCAATAACGAATTGGGTTTTTATTGTCTTTCACTATATTTTAGTTGTTGTTCACTAATATTTTCAATGATGCATGACCTATTTGCATGGTGTTTCCCAAATTCACCATTGTCATCCTTCCATTGTTTCAGTTCAACGACCAAGTTTCATGTTTATTTTATGCAGTGTGTTTCAATAACGCATGCGCTTTTTGGATGTGTTTCACAAGTTTAACATGCAACCCTTCAAAGGTTTCACAAGTTCACCATCCTTTTTGGACAACTTTCACATTAGCTCAAAATGCATCCGTGGTGTTTCAATAATGAATGGGATTTTATATTTTGTTTCACTAAATGGAAAACCATTTAAAGAATGTACTTGGATCATTTCCATAATTAGGATGCTGGTTCACAAATATTTCAATGATGCATGAGCTTTTGGATCGTGTTTCACACATTCACCATGTGATCCTTCCACTGTTTTAGTTGAACATCCTAGTTTGACAAGTTTCAGATTACTACAAAACCGGATAGCTGGTGTTACAATAATGAATGGGCTTGTTGTCTCTGTTTCACAAAATGATTGACCATTAAAATGTTGTACTTGGTTCATTTCCACATTTAACAAGCTGCTTCACAAATATTTAAATGGTGCACGAGCTTTACGATCTTCTTTCACAAGTTCACCATTGGATCCTTCGGTGTTTCACAAGTTAACCATTCATGCTTCTATTATTTCAATACTTCCGGCATGTTTCACATTTATTTTCAAATGGTTGGATGGTTTTCCAGTAATGGATAGGAAACAAGCACATGTTTCAACATTGTACCATAGAATCCTCCCACTATTTTAGTTAGTTGGACAAGTTTCACATTACTTGAAAATGGATCGATGGTGTTTCAATAATGAATGGGATTTTTCATTGACTTTCACTAAATGGATGACCATTTGAAGAATACTTGGATCATTTCCACAATTAGGATGCTTGTTCACAAATATTTCAATGATTCATGAGCTTTTCGATCGTGTTTCACAAGTTCACATTGGGATCCTTCCATGGATTCACAAACTGGATGCATGGTTTTTCAATAATGCATGGCCTAATTTTAATGTGTTTCACAAGTTTAACATGTAATCCTTTGGTGTTTCACAATTTGGTTGTTGCTTCACAAATATTTCAATGATGCCTGAGCTTTTCGATCATGTATCATAAGTTCACCACGGGATCCTTCCACTGTTTCAGTTCAACATCGTAGTTTCACAATACTTTTACAAATGAATGCAATGTGTTTCAATAGTGCATGGGCTATTTGGATTTTTTTTCACAAAATGTATGACCCTTTAAGTAATTTCACTACATTAATTTCCACTAATTAGCGGTTGTTTCACAAATATTTTCCAGCATGCTTGACCTATTTTCATGGTGTTTCACAAAATCACCATGGTCATCCTTCCACTGCTTCAGTTCAACGTTCAACTTTCAGATTGGTTTTATAAATTTATGGAGTGTGTTTCAATAACACATGCGATTTTTGGATATTTTTTCACAAGTTTAACATGCCATACTTTAAATGTTTTAGAAGTTGACCATTCATGTTTCTATTGTATCAATTCGCCAGGAATGTTTCACAATTGTTTCATATTGATGGATGGTGTTTCAAAGAATGGGATTTTAGTCTGTGATTCACAAAATGGATGACCATTAAATATTGTACTTGGTTCATTTCCACAATTAATCTGTTGCTTCACAAATATTTTTCGATCTTGCTTCACACCATTGGATCCTTCGGTGTTTCATAAGTTGAATGTTCATCCTTCTACGTTTCAATTCTTCTGACATGTTTCACATTTGTTTCAAATGGTTGGATGGTGTTTCAATAATGGATGGCGTCGAAAGAGGCAGATGTTTACATTGTACCATGGAATCCTTCCACTATTTTAGTTAGTTGGACAAGTTTCACATTACTTCAAACTGGATTGATGGTGTTTCACCCTATAATGCATGAGCCTATTTTATTGTGTTCCCGTTGTTTCATTTTCACAATTAAGTTGTGGTTTTCATAAATATTTAAATGATGCATGGGTATGGTATTGTGTTACACATACAAGATCACCATGTGATCCGTATACTATTTCAATTCATCGTCCATGTTGAAAATTGCTTACAAGTTTCAGAACTTATTGGATACATTATTTTTTCAGATTTTTTTGGTATCAATGTAAGATCTACGTTACACTAGTTTCATAAAAAAATCAATAATGATTGTCATATGGAAATGTCTTTCAACAAACATGTTTCAATAGTTTAGCTAATTCCAGTAATGCATGGTGTCTGGAAATATGTTTCACAAGTTTAAAGAATCATTGTCGTTGGTAATGTGTTTCACTAGTTGACCATGGAATACTTTTAGCGCTTCACTTGGATGTGCATGTTTCAAATTTGTTTGAATTCGACGGATGGTGTTTCCCAAAATTAGCTTTTGTTTAAATTGATTTTATTTCACAATTTTTTTAATGATGCATGACCTATTTTGCATGGTGTTTTTCACAAATTCAACATCGGATCCCTCCACTGTTTCAGTTCAAAGTCCAAGTTTCACATTACTTTCAATAATGCATGGGCTATTTTATTGTGTTTCACAAGTTGACAATGCATCCTTCTATTGCTTTAGTTCGTTGGCCAAATTTCACAATAGCTCCAAATGGATCGATGGGGTTTCCATAATGAATGGGCTTTTTGAATGTGTTTCACAAAATGGAAGATCATTTAAATAATCTACTTAGTTCATTTCCACAACTAAGGTGTTGTTTCACAAATATTTCAATGATGTGTGAGCTCTAAGATCGTGTTTCACAAATTCACCATGACATCCTTCCATTGTTTAAGTTCAACGTCCATGTTTTTACATTAGTTTCAAATGAATGAAGGTTGTTTCAATAATGCGTGGGTTATTAACTATGTTTCACAAGTTGAACATGAAATCCTTCAACGGTTTCACATTTTGACCATTCATCTTCTGTTGTATCAATTGTTCCATGTTTGACATTTGTTTCAAATTGATGGATGGTGTTTCAATAATGCATGGGCAATAGGCCGATATTTCAAAATTTGACCATGAAATCCTTCTAGTGTTTCAGCTAGTTGGGCATATTTCACATTAGTTCAAAATGGATCGATGGTGTTTCAATAATGAATTTGGTTTTTTATTTATATTTCACCAAATGGATGACCATTCAAATAATCTACTTGGATTATTCCCACAATTACACTACTATTTCACAAAAATTTCAACATCTACTATTTCAGATCATCGTCTATGTTTCACATTAGTTGCAAATGAATGAAGGTAGGTTCAATAATGCATGGGTTATTTGATTTTGTTTCACAAGTTGAACATGGAATCCTTCAACCGATTCACAATTTTAATATAGAACCCTTCAATTGTATCACAAGTTCGCAATGGGTTCCTTCTATTGTTTCATTTCAACTTCGATGTTTCAAGTTGGACAGAAATGAGTCGATGAGGTTTCAATAATGCATGGACTATTTTGTTTGTGTTACACAAGTTTCTAAAGTTGACCATGCATCCTTCAAGTGTTTAAGTTCGTTGGTCACTTTTCACATAAGTTGCAAACGGATCGAGGGTGTTTCAATAATCAATGGGGGCTTTGACCGTATTTCACAAAATGGATGACCATTTAAATAATTTACTTAGTTCATTTCCGCAATTAAGTTATTTTTCACAAATATTTCAATGGTGCATGAGATATTAGATCGTGTTTCATAAGTTCACCATGGGATCCTTTCACATTTTTAGTTCAACGAACGATGTTTCAGAAGTTGACCATTCATCCTTGTAGTTTCACAAGTTCAACAGTTAGCTTAATGAAATATTTCACATGACCATTTAAATATTCTACTTGCTTCATTTCAATAGTTAAGCTAATGTTTTAGAAATATTCCAATGATGCTTCAACTATAGGATCGTGTTTCAAAAATTAACCATGGAATCATTATAGTATTTCAGTGCATCAAGCATGTTTCACATTCCTTACAAATGGATGGTAACTTTACATGAAACAATATGTATTACTCTTATTTTGATCCAAATGTATGGTTCAAGATATTTTTGTCTCAAATAAACCAAATCGTACCTATTACTCTTCAACTTGAAGTTGTTGTTGAAACAATATTACTCTTATTTTGTCTCAAATAAACCAAAAGTAATGGCATAATCGTACCTATTACTCTTATTTTGTCACAAATACAAATTCAAGATATACAACTTCAACAACAAACAAAAGTAATGGCATAAACACAAATACAAATTCAATATATACAACTTCAACAACAAACAAAAGTAATGGCATAAACACAAATACAAATTACTGAGGACCAAAGAAAGGATTAATGTATATACTTATGGATCCCAATATAGAGGAACTTAGAGCAGCCATAGATAGAAATTGTTACCATGTCACATAAAATAGATAGAAATTTTTACCAGAAGAGTAGTGAAGAGAAACACAAATAGAAAAGCCAAAAAGTCTGAACAGATATATACTAAATAATATACATTACCACTTACAAACAAAGCTTAGGCTAATGGGACATCTGATCTTTTTAGTTATTAACAGAACCAGGCTCTACCGCTCTAGTTAGGACCATCTTCCATCAGCATCTTGGGGCAGCATGCTATGTTGTGGTCCGGAGATTTACATTTGCTGCGGAACCTTGACTGGACTACTCCAACCTGGCAAGTTGTCAACTTTGACCGCCTATATTCTTCAATTTCCTTCTTTCCACGTTCAATATTTCGGTTCGCGATTTCACAACATTCCTCATCCACCTCATCCTGATTTACTAACCCCATTGCTGACATTAAACAACCTTGTGGCGAAAAGACCTACTTTTCATTCTCCTGTCCTTGCCAAGATTCCTAAGATTGGGATTAAACTTTGACATTCGTGCTTGCCTGGCAATCAGGAATACTGTACACTCCATGAATGAAAACTTGTACCAAGGGACTTCTTTGAGAAAGGAACTTTCTCCACTGACCCAAACCAGCTTCCCATAATGGAGTCAACACGACTCAATGCTATATTGTTCTCCTCAGATACCTAATCATATCCTTTGTATGCTTGTCAATCTGTTGATGTGAAAAAAGATGTTTTTTTTTTCACCACAATTCTCCACTAAATCATGGATTTCACATACCATTTTGATTTCTCATTAAAGCACACTTTAAAACGAGCTTTGCAGTCACAACGCATAGTTGACTGCTTAGTGTTCTTGGTTTCCCCTGGATTTAGCATAAATACTATTAGTCAAAATCGGATATGTATATGACCAGCAAAGAAAGCACTAAAAGTATGGATTCAACTCACCGAACATTGGCAGACTAATTCCTGCATGGTCCTAATTTTTTTGGTCAAGGTATAGCTGTCGCCATACCTAATACTGAATCCCTTAACCAATGAACACGACTTGTAGAATTTGTATGCTTCTGTCAAAGAATCGAATGTCATTCCAATCTTAGGTTTGAACATTTGAGTGGTCATATCCTAGCAGTACTCTCTCATAGATTGTTCCATGGGTCGAGACGTCTCGCCTCTGCAAATGCAATGTTTGATAACTTAATTAGAAAGATAGTTCAGCCGAATGAAACATCAAGCAAAATTATCATATTGTTTTTACTCTGGTATTTTGGTCGACACTTCCCTAGTGTCCATCTGCTCGAAAGAGGAGAAAATATTTTCATCGTTTTGTTCGTACTGTTGATTGGACTTCATTTTCGGCGTCGCTTGTATCATATATTTACACCGTGCAAGAAAAGAACATTATAAGTTTCATGCATTTCCCTAATAACTGCTTAGCTTCTTTTTTTATTCAACAATGACATTTTCATGTACCTCAAATTAGGTAGCGAATAGACCTCGTTGATATCAGAAGCTTCATTTTCTTCTGCGCTTGCACATTCATTATCCACTGGACTAGTCCGTATCTCTCTAAGATAAATAAAGCATTTAAAAAGAAATAGAAAAAAATTAGAAGAAAGAAAAATGAAAAAGAAGCTGCTATTTGTAATTCAAAATAGAAATTTACAAGTACTGGGTTATAGTATTATGTAACTACTTATGCATACTACATATGCATAACAAAATTCTGACAGACTTCGACAAAATATCCTAATTTCGCTCCAGTACTGGTTAGTTGATTACTTAGCCATGATTCTCGGGATCCAAGGATTATGTACATTGTTTAGAAGGCCCACAAAATATCCTAGCTGGTGCACATAATATGTCTCCATAGAATTTTTGCGGGTAGAAAAATATGTTATCTACTGTCTCAAAAACAAAGAAGCAATATGATTTAGGAAGGTACAAAACTTACCATAATTAAATATCTGGAGAATCAGATTCCTTGCAGTGAATCCACGAAGAATACAATTAGGGCAGCCGGGTAATCTTGGAAACCTACGATTTAGGTTGATTGAAGATTGGTGGGAGATCGATGGCGGCAGTAAAGAGGAATAAGGAGGAACGAGGGAGTCCAGACGAGAGACGAATTGTTGGTTACCGGCGACAGGACGGATGAGGAACTAGCCACGAACTCATGGCTACACGGCACAGACGAGGGAGGAACTCAGCAACAATGGTGGATCTGGGGGAAAGATCTCGGGGAAGAGAGCGCACTGGGATATTTTACGAGGGTTGGGAATGGGCCAGGTTGGTCGGTGTATTTGACAGGCATCGGGCCGACCCTGCGTATTCTACATTTCCTCCTCCGGAATCGAAACGGTAAGCCAAACGACTGGTTAGCGCCCGGGGATTGAGTCCGAATCTAAAAGCATAAGCTCAATGGTAGATGTGACGCCGGCACCTACAGGCGCCGGTAGAATCGCTGAGCCGGATGCTTCATCTGAAAGGGAAGAACAACACAGATGGATATATTATTATATTGTAAGTAATGGTCGCCACGAAAGCTGACCCCGACAGCTCGAATCAAGTGCTGCTTAAACAATATTAACTGAATTTCGTGGAACCGTAGTCTGGCTTCTTTCATTTCTCCGTTGCATTTTCTTCCTCGGATTAAGTCATTTTTCTCCAATGCAAACACCGACACTTTCATCGGATGTCCGTCCCAACGGAAGGCCATTGACTTCGTTCAGGAATGGAGAACAGCCAGATGGGTGATCAAGGAAATCTTTTTTGTCCACGTGACGTTGTGCAGATGACTTTGAATGACTTGTCAGGTTAGCTAACAATAGTTCCCAAAAAAAAAAGATTTGTTCAGCAGAGATGATGAAATATGAACCTGGTTCAATTTACAGAGAACAATCCAACGTGTTCCCATACTTGGAATTGTAATTAGCAGAGGAAAATGTGTCTCAATAGAGCATGTGTAACATGAGTGGTGGAAGGAGGACTCATAGTGGAAGTAACATAAAAAAGTAAATATCACACATGACGTTTTAGTAACATGGCATGACAATAAATAAATAAAAAGATTGCCGTGATAACTAGTTATATTACCATAACATCACACACCTCACAGCAAGATAAATCTACAATATAATAAATGATACAATACATAAAAACCACATATAAATTACTACTCACTATAAAACTAGTAACATAAACTAGAAATGTATGCATGTTACTAGTCTTGATGGCCTCGATGGGTTTTGTCCTATTTTTACTATGTCAATTGTATGCAGGTGGAGGAGCGCTAGTAGTAAGTACACAAATTTGTCGAATCTCGATAATTAATCTTCAAGTCATGTGGCTAATTACTCCGTATGATCTAAGTGCCTCGCATGTTTCTAAAAATCTGTATCAGAGCAGGTTCCGAGGATAATCCAAATTTAGTGCAGGTGGTTGTTAGAATCGTGATTTTGAATGAGATTGGAAACTCTATGGTAGGATCGTAAATTGTAGGATCTTAGCTTCTAGAATCGTAAAATCTAAGATTCTACTAAGCCGAATCGTTTAATCATTTCACTAAATTTGGGTTGTCAAATTGTAAAATCACATAGTAAAATCATGATTCTGACAAATATGGGTGGTGGTGGGGCCTAGGCTGTCTAGCAGGACAGGATGCGCATTAGCTATTACCGCTGCTTTATATCTCGCTCTAGTTTTTTTTTTTTTTTGAAACCGAGGCAAAAACTTTGTCTCACTCATTAATTAAGAAGAAGGTGCCCAGTCTTTTAGGAGAAAATCGGGCAAAAACCTACAACCACAGGGCCAAGCTCACACAAGCAACACTTACACACTCCCGCAACCGAGTCTAACAAGAGACCCGAACAACAAAGCCCCACACACTCAAGTGAATACAAGAGAACACAATGTGACCCGAACAAGCACTCACTACCCAACACTTCAGCACCGCGCCAACAAAGACTGACCGTGACATTGGGGGGGTCCATCAATCAATTGTGGATCCAGGGTATGCAGTAGCCAACGTGGCAAGAAAGTCAACAAACCTCTCTGGCGACGATGGCACCGGGCACCGCAGCCAACAACCCTGACTTAGCAACCCCATCACCAAAAGGGACTACAAGCATGTCGACTGCAGCGTCAACAACATCACTCTTCTTAGAGCCAAGAGCCTGACTCAACGGAGATGCCACAACTGAGATCTCGTGCAAATCATTCCTCACTTCCTTGGCGCAAGGAGGCATAACCACAACACCACACAACTTCTGGAGCTCAGGCATGACCTGCATGACTGGGACCATGACCGCCGAGCATGCCCCAACACGAGGAGAGAAACAACCATAGAGGTCCGCTCCGTTAGCGCCCACCTTACCAACATCAGGTAAAACCAAAGGATCGTCAGGCGTCCGGGAGAGCCTACCCAGTGTAGCTTCTGCACGCTCCAGAAAGCCTCCAAGCGCAAGCACCCAGCCGTGCAAGGAGTCAACAACGTCGAGAAGAGGACGGACAGCCTCCTGCAACAACGCAGCTTGCTTCTCCAAAGCGGATTGCATATCCGCTGAGGTCGAAGAGCCAACAGGAGCAGAAACAACTGATGCCCAACACCGATGATAAGTAGGCACATTGGACGGGAGCGGGACCTCAACCTGGGCACGGCGAGGAGCATGTTCTTGGCGGGGCGACGACACGGTAGGGCCTGTCAATGAGCTGAGAGGACACCAAGCGTTACGGCAGTCACGGGCCCGATGACCGTTCTCAAGGCATCTAGAGCACCTGAAGGGATCACAACAAACAGCAGCACGGTGACCAAGAACCAGGCATCTGCAACATCTCCCCTTGAGCCAAGCAGGGACAGGACAACAAGCAGCTGGTGGGACTGGCAGAGTCGAGCGGCACGGGCCATGCCGCGGCATCACCTCCTGTCAGCCGTCATGCTCCTCGACAACAAGAGCATCATCGATGAAGGTCTTGGTGGTCGACATCGTCTGGGGGACCAACACCTCGAAACCTCCAAGAGCAACGGACCGTGTCGTCTCAAGAGCAAGATCATCCTCGACATCCACGGCATCGGCTGCATCGAAGGCCCCGGCAAACCCACTGGAAACAAGGCCATTGGGGTTAGCCAAGAGCATCGGCGAGCCCAACACCACCACATCGCCTCCAACAACAACAGGTGCATCGCAGTTCATGGCGGCAGCCGGCCGTGGTGTCCGGGGGGCCAGCTCCTCTTCATCTTCATCCTCATCGTCGTCATCAGCGAAAGCCCACGAAGTAGGCTCCGGAGCAGCATCGATCGCTTGCAGAGTCGAAGCAGGCGACGGGATCTGGGGAGCCAGCTCCTCTTCGACTTTGTCTTCAACTTCAATCTCGCCCACAGCGGCAGCGACCCACAGTACCGGATGCGCTACAGGCGGAGTTGTGGCAGCGGGCGCGGGAGGCGGGGTCTGGGGAGCCAGCTCCTCCTCGTCAACTTCTTCGTCACCCTCAGCGGCAGCGGCCCACAGCACCAGCAGCATTACGGTAGAGTCGGAGCAGCCAGCACTTGCACAGCACCTCCAGGAACTTGAGTGGAGCGGCCCATCGAAGGCAGCGGCGGCACGGACGGCGCAGGAATCACGGGAGCAGAGGACGGAGACGAAGCCTTGCCCGAGGCGACCGCCGCCATATCCATGGGGATGGCCGGGCGCGAGGCCAGCACACCTCCATTCTCCTTCCGACATCTCCCTGCAGGGGAGGCCGCCGTGGGCGAGGGACGGCGGCAGCGGCCCTAGAGCCTTCCGCTGGAGAGGGTTGGGCAGAGGGGGCACGGTCGCGGGACCACATTGATAACCCACAAGTATAGGGGATCGCAACAATCTTCGAGGGAAGTAAAACCCAAATTTATTGATTCGACACAAGGGAAGGTAAAGAATACTTATAAGCCTTAACAACTGAGTTGTCAATTCAGCTGCACCTGGAAAAGCACTAGTAACAGGGGTGATGTGAAAGCAGCAGTAATATGAGAGCAATAGTAACAGTAACACGGCAGCAGTAGTAATAACACAGAGGCGATGGCACCAGAAAATAGTTGATACTACTTCCAATGACATATAGAACGAGTATATGATGATGAGAGATGGACTGGGGTTCCCAGCGATCTACACTAGTGGTAACTCTCCAATAACAAATGACAAGTGTTGGGTGAACAAATTACAGTTGGGCAATTGATAGGATTGAAATAGCATTAAGATAGAACATCAAGATTATTAATTATGTAGGCATGTTTTCCATATATAGTCATACGTGCTCGCAATGAGAAACTTGTACAACATCTTTTGTCCTACCAGCCGATGGCAGCCGGGCCTCTAGGGAATCTACTGGCTATTAAGGTACTCCTTTTAATAGAGCACCGGAGCAAAGCATTAACACTTGGTGAAAACATGTGATCCTCATACCTACGCCTTCCCCTCCAGTTGTCCCAATTTATGTCACTTTGGGGCCTTTGGTTCCGGACATAGACATGTGCATACAACTTGTAGATACAATCTAAGCAATAAGTATAGAGCTTAAATCTAAGATCATGCCACTCGGGCCCTAGTGACAAGCATTAAGCATAACAAGATTGCAGCAACAATAACTTCACAAACTTTATAGATAGACTAATCATAATGTATCATCCATCGGATCCCAACAAACACAACACCGATTACATCAGATGAATCTCAATCATGTAAGGCAGCTCATGAGATCATTGTATTGAAGTACATGGGAGAGAGAGTACCAACTAGCTACTGCTAGAACTCGTAGTCCATGGGGGGACTACTCACGGAGCATGATGGAGGCGGTGGCATCGATGGAGATGGCTTCCGGGGGCACTTCCCCGTCCCGGCAGGGTGCCGGAACAGAGACTTTTGTCCCCCGAATTGGAGTTTCGCGATGGCGGCGGCGCCCCTGGAGTCTTTCTGGAGTTTCGTCAATTGGTATCGCGTTTTTAGGTCGAAAGGGGTCTTATAGGCGAAGAGGCGGCGCAGGAGGGGCACCAGGGCGCCCTCCCCATAGGCCGGCGCGGCCAGGGGCCTTCCCGCGCGGCCCTGTGGTGTGCCTGGGCCTCCTCTCCGTCTCCCCTTCGGTGTCCTGGTCCGTCTCGGTGAATTATGATGTTTGGTCTTCGTTTCGTCGAATTTCGAGAATATTGCCCGAACAGCCTTTCTGGAACCAAAAACAGCAGAAAACAGGAACTGGCACTTCGGCATCTTGTTAATAGGTTAGTTCCGGAAAATACATGAAATCATTATAAAGTGCGAGCAAAACATGTAGGTAATGTCATAAAACAATCATGGAACATCAGAAATTATGGATGCGTTGGAGACGTATCAGCATCCCCAAGCTTAGTTCCTACTCGTCCTCGAGTAGGTAAACGATAAAAGAATAATTTCTGTAGTGACATGCTACTTACATAACCTTGATCATACTATTGTAAAGCATATGAGATGAATGAAGTGACTCAAGGCAACGATCTATAGTTGCTAACAAATAGATAACATATAGCAAAACTTTTCATGAATAGTACTTTCAAGACAAGCATCAAAAGTCTTGCATAAGAGTTAACTCATAAAGCAATAAATTCAAAGTAAAGGCATTGAAGCAACACAAAGGAAGATTAAGTTTCAGCAGTTGCTTTCAACTTTCAACATGCATATCTCATGGATAATGGTCAACACAAAGTAATATAATAAGTGCAAATAAGCAAGTATGTAAGAATCAATGCACAGTTGACACAAGTGTTTGCTTCTAAGATGGAAGGAAGTAGGTAAACTGACTCAACATAAAGTAAAAGAAAGGCCCTTCGCAGAGGGAAGCAGGGATTAAATCATGTGCTAGAGCTTTTTAAGTTTTGAAATCATACAGAGAGCATAAAAGTAAAGTTTTGAGAGGTGTTTGTTGTTGTCAACGAATGGTAGTGGGCACTCTAACCCCCTTGCCAAACAGACTTTCGAAGAGCGGCTCCCATGAACATTATCTCTCACATGTACTTTAGTTTAATTTATTTTTATTTTTGGGTGACACTCCTTCCAACCTTGCTTTCACAAACCATGGATAACCGAATCCTCAGGTGCCTGCCAACAATCTCATACCATGAAGGAGTGCCTTTTTAGTTTTATTTAGATGACACTCCTCCCCACCTTTGCTTTCTCAAGCCATGGCTAACCGAATCCTCGGGTGCCTTCCAACATTTCACATACCATGGAGGAGTGTCTATTTGCAAAATTAAGTTGCTTACTGACAAATCAGAGCAAAACATGTGAAGAGAATTATTAATGAAAGTTGATTAATTGGGGCTGGGAACCCCGTTGCCAGCTCTTTTTGCAAAATTATTGGATAAGCGGATGAAGCCACTAGTCCATTGGTGAAAGCTGCCCAACAAGATTGAAAGATAAAACACCACATACTTCCTCATGAGCTATAAAACATTGACACAAATTGAGAAGCATTTTGAATTGTTTAAAGGTAGCACATGAAGTATTTACTTGGAATGGCAGGAAATACCACATAGTAAGTAGGTATGGTGGACACACATGGCATAGGTTTTGGATGCACGAGAAGCATTCCCTCTCAGTACAAGGCTTTGGCTAGCAAGGTTATTTGAAGCAAACACAAGTATGAATCGGTACAGCAGAATGCACATAAGAACATATTGCAAGCATTATAAAACTCTACACTGTCTTCCTTGTTGCTCAAACACTTTTACCAGAAAATATCTAGACCTTAGAGAGACCAATCATGCAAACCAATTTCAACAAGCTCTACGGTAGTTCTCCACTAATAGGTTTAAACTACATGATGCAAGAACTTAATCATGATCTACTTGAGAGCTCAAAACAATTGCCAAGTATCAAATTATTCAAGACAATATGAGGCATTTTCTGTTTCCAACCAAATAGCAATAAATGCAACAGCTTCCAACTTTTACCATTGAACATTAAAAGTAAAAGCGAAGAACACAAGTGTTCATATGAAAAAGCGGAGCGTGTATCTCTCCCACACAAGGATTTCTAGGATATGAATTTATTCAAAAACAAACAAAAATAAAAGCACACAGACGATCCAAGTAAAGCACATAAGATGTGACCGAATAAAAATATAGTTTCAATAGAAGAAACCTGATAAATTATTGATGAAGAAGGGGATGCCTTGGGCATCCCCAAGCTTAGACGCTTTAGTCTTCTTGAAATATGCAGGGATGAACCACGGGGGCATCCCCAAGCTTACACTTTTCACTCTTCTTGATCATATATCATCCTCCTCTCTTGACCCTTGAAAACTTCCTTCACACCAAACTTCTCATAAACTTCATTAGAGGGGTTAGTACTCAAAAAACTTTAATCCACTTTAGTCCTGTAGTGACACATTGCAAGAACTCAATAAAACATTAGCTACAACTCTCCATGTGTAGAAAGCCTCACTTAAAGTCCACAAGAGACAATGCAAAAAAACAGAGACAGAATCTGCCAAAACAGAACAGCCAGTAAAGACGAATTTTTAATAGGTACTTCCGTTGCTCAAATCAGAAAACTCAAAACTAATGAAAGTTGCGTACGTATCTGAGGATCACGCACGTAAATTGGAAGATTTTTCTGAGTTACCTACAGAGAATCATACTCAAATTCGTGATAGATAGAAATCTGTTTCTGCGCAGAAATCCAAATCTAGCATCAACCTTCTATTAGAGACTTCACTTGGCACAACATTGCAATAAAATAAAGATAAGGAGAGGTTGCTACAGTAGTAACAACTTCCAAGACACAATAAAATAGTACCAAAATAAACACATGTGTTATCTCCCAAGAAGTGTTTTCTTTATAGCCATTAAGATGGGCTGAGCAATTTTAATGATGCTCACATAAGAATGAGAGTTGAAACAAAGAGAGAGCATCAAAAAGCAAGTTCAAAACACATTTAAGTCTAACCCACTTCCTATGCATAGGAATCTTGTACACAAATAAATTCATGAAGAACAAAGTGGCAAGCATAGGAAGATAAAACAAGAGTAACCTCAAAATTTTCAGCGTATAGAGAGGCGTTTTAGTACCATGCAAATTTCTACAACCATATTTTCCTCTCTCATAATAATTTTCAGTAGCTTCATGAGAAAAATCAACAATATAACTATCACATGCAACATACTTTTCATGATTTCCAAACACACAACTTTTATCAAGTTCAAAAATAGTGGGATTAAAACTTCCAGACCCACTTTTATCAATAATATAACAAGATGATTGATCGATCTCAAGAGATATGGGACTCCTACATAAAGTCAAGACATCTCCAATCCCATTTTCATTAGTAGTACAATTAATATTATCAAGTAACATAGGACCATCATCTAGAGATTTATCATAAACATTTTCTACGCAAAACTCTTTTGTACCATGCATTTCGACATCAGGCATAAACAAAGCATTATCATGAGATTTATCAAAGTAGCATGGATTATCATAAATAACAGTAGCATAATTATTCTCACAAGTTTTTCTCATAGGTAATATTTCAAGAGAATCCACAGGAACATAACATTCAACCTCCTTCGGTAAGCATGGAGGACAATCAAATAGTGTAAGAGATAAAGAGTTACTCTCATTAGAAGGTTGGTATGGGTAGCTAATCCATTCTTCCTCCTTTTGTTCATCACTCTTCTCTTCTTTTTCATCCAATGAGCTTTCAGGTTCATCAATTTCCTCCTCTTTTTCATCCAATGAGCTTTCAGGTTCGTCTATTTCTTCTTTCACAGGTTCCTGCAAATTGTGAGTGCATTCTTGTGCATTAATGAGTCTCTTTTTATAATCAATGATATAAGGATTATCACTGTAACTTTCTATGCAAAAATTAAGGATAGAAGAGACATAATCTTTAAGGTCCTTACAAACAACACAAGTTTCATAATTTTTAACCATGAAGGATTCTATCTCAGAAGCTCCCATAAATAAGACAAATTGTTCTACTTCTTCGAACCCAAGATAAATATAGTTATTCCAATTATAGTTCTTAATTAAAACTTATTCACTAAAGCCACATTGAAATTTCAGATGTTTAGTATCCTCTTTAGAGCAACAGTTTATATCATGGCGTTTAAGCAAGATTTTAGCAATTGTATTCAATTTTTCTATCACAGCACTCGTGACTTTACCCGCTCTTGATTCTCTATAATTATTATATAATTCTATAAGCTCCAACATGGTTATGCGTTCTTCCATAACAACAGTTTTTAATTTTTAGGTTTTTCAAATTTTTATGGATTTTTGGGTGTATAATAAAACAAGACAAAAATAAAATAAGAAAAAGTAAACTAAGAAAAATAATACTAGACAGAAATAAACTAAGCACAAATAAACTAGACAAAAGTAAACTAAGCAAAACAAAATAAAATAAAATAAAAACAGAGAGAGAGGTAGTGTGTACTCCCCAGGTGAACTTATGAGTAGAGCTATGCCTCCCCGGCAACGGCGCCAGAAAATAGTCTTGATAACCCACAAGTATAGGGGATCGCAACAGTCTTCGAGGGAAGTAAAACCCAAATTTATTGATTCGACACAAGGGAAGGTAAAGAATACTTATAAGCCTTAACAACTGAGTTGTCAATTCAGCTGCACTGAAAAGCACTAGTAACAGTGGGTGATGTGAAAGCGGCAGTAATATGAGAGCAATAGTAACAAAGAATACTAAAGCAGCAGTAGCAATAACACAGAGGCGATGGCACCAGAAAATAGTTGATACTACTTCCAATGACATATAGAACGAGTATATGATGATGAGAGATGGACCGGGGTTCCCAGCGATCTACACTTGTGGTAACTCTCCAATAACAAGTGACAAGTGTTGGGTGAACAAATTACAGTTGGGCAATTGATAGGATTGAAATAGCATTAAGATAGAACATCAAGATTATTAATTATGTAGGCATGTTTTCCATATATAGTCATACGTGCTCGCAATGAGAAACTTGTACAACATCTTTTGTCCTACCAGCCGGTGGCAGCCGGGCCTCTAGGGAATCTACTGGCTATTAAGGTACTCCTTTTAATAGAGCACCGGAGCAAAGCATTAACACTTGGTGAAAACATGTGATCCTCATACCTACGCCTTCCACTCCAGTTGTCCCAATTTCTGTCACTTTGGGGCCTTTGGTTCGGACATAGACATGTGCATACAACTTGTAGATACAATCTAAGCAATAAGTATAGAGCTTAAATCTAAGACATGACACTCGGGCCCTAGTGACAAGCATTAAGCATAACAAATTGCAGCAACAATAACTTCACAAACTTTATAGATAGACTAATCATAATGTATCATCCATCGGATCCCAACAAACACAACACCGATTACATCAGATGAATCTCAATCATGTAAGGCAGCTCATGAGATCATTGTATTGAAGTACATGGGAGAGAGAGTACCAACTAGCTACTGCTAGAACCCGTAGTCCATGGGGGAACTACTCACGGAGCATGATGGAGGCGATGGCGTCGATGGAGATGGCTTCCGGGGGCACTTCCCCGTCCCGGCAGGGTGCCGGAACAGATACTTCTGTTCCCCGAATTGGAGTTTCAGGATGGCGGCGGCGCCCCTGGAGTCTTTCTGGAGTTTCGTCAATTGGTGTCACGTTTTTAGGTCGAAGGGGGTCTTATAGGCGAAGAGGCGGCGCAGGAGGGGCACCAAGGCGCCCTCCCCATAGGCTGGCGCGGCCAGGGGCCTGCCCGCGCGGCCCTGTGGTGTGGGGGCCCTGGGCCTCCTCTCCGTCTCCCCTTCGGTGTCCTGGTCCGTCTAGGTGAATTATGATGTTTGGTCTTCGTTTCGTCGAATTCCGAGAATATTGCCCGAACAGCCTTTCTGGAACCAAAAACAGCAGAAAACAGGAACTGGCACTTCGGCATCTTGTTAATAGGTTAGTTCCGGAAAATGCATGAAATCATTATAAAGTGCGAGCAAAACATGTAGGTAATGTCATAAAACAAGCATGGAACATTAGAAATTATGGATACGTTGGAGACGTATCACACATGCCGGCGAGCTTGGCGGGGAGATGAGCTCCGCAGGCTCGACTCCCCTGGCCGAGGCGCGAGGCTGCAGGCAGGAAGGACAGAGAGCGTGGAGGAGCACCCGGATCTAAACTCGGTTGAAGCGGGAGCGGCCAGAGCAGGGAGATCGGGGCGGCGGCGCTCCTACCCAGCGGCAGCCGCGGTTCTCGCTCTAGTTTTTAGTTTGCAGGATGTGGGATTATTACACAAGTGTTTTAGGGTTTGTGGCACATCTCCAACGTGGGGTGACCTATGCATTATATACAGGTACATCACCGTGTACAATACAGATACATATGGGACTACAATACATGTACAAAGACCCAGTATATACAGAGTCTAACACCCTCCCTCAATCTCAACCGTGCTCTCAAGAATTCAGCAGGTTGAGATTGCACTGACAACCTTCAAACTGAGGTAGGGATGAGGTTTAGCGGCTTCGTGAAGATGTCAGCAAGTTGATCCTTCGAAGGGATGAACTTGATAAGAAGCAGCTTCTGAGAAACACGTTCCCTCACAAAGTGATAGTCAACCTCGATGTGTTTCGCTCAGGCATGGAATACTGGATTTGAAGATAGATACATAACACCGATGTTATCACACCAAAAGATCGGCGGGTGCTCCTGAGAGATCCCCAACTCTCGGAGCAAAGAATGTATCGATCTTAGCTGTGGCCTTGGAAACTGCTTTGTACTCAGCTTCAGTGCTACTGCGGCACATTGTCGCTTGTTTTCAAGCACTCTAGGCGATCAAGTTAGGACCAAGGAACACTGCATATCCCCCCGTTAACCGTCTGTCATCCAGACTACCAACCTAGTCTGCATCAGAGAACGCAGATACGACTCCAAAAGGCATCGGCTGCAGATGCAAGCCATAAGAAGGTGTCAACCAAAAATAACGCAGGATGCGCTTAATAGCAGTCCAGTGAGAATCTCGAGGTGCGTGGAGAAACTGACAGACATGGTTGACAGGATAGGAAAGATCAGGACGAGTGATAGTCAAGTACTGCAGACCACCAACAACATTGTGGTACTCGGTGGCATCATCATCAGAAAGAACAGCACCATCGAGAGCAGACAGTTTGTCAGTAGAGGACATATGTGTAGTAGCAGTCTTGCACTTTAGCATACCATAACGTCGATTGTATCCAAATGATCTCAGTTGTGGCATTGGCAACTGCTTTTTACTCGGCTTCAATGCTACTGCGGGACACTATCACTTATTTTCGAGCACTCCAGGCGATCAAGTTAGGACCAAGGAACACTGCATATCCCCCCGTTGATCGTCTTTCATCCGGACTACTAGTCCAATTTGCATCAGAGAACGCAGATAGGACTTCATAAGGCGCCGACTGCAGATGCAAGCCATATGAAGGTGTCAACCGAAAATAGCGCAGGATACGGTTAACAGTAGTCCAGTGAGAATCTAGAGGTGCATGGAGAAACTGACATACACGGTTGATAGCATAGGAAACATCAATACAAGTGGTAGTCAAGTACTGTAGACCACCAACAACACAGCGGTAGTCGGTGGCATCATCAGCAGAAAGAAGAGTACAATCGAGAGCATATAGTCTAGCAGTAGAGGTCATGGGTGTAGTAGCAGTCTTGCACTTGAGCATACTAGAACATCGAAGAAGATTCGGAGAGTACTTCTACTGAGTGAGAGTCAAACCAAGGAAGTAATGCAGCTTGCCAAGATCTTTAACAGCAAAATCACCACTCAAAGCAGAAACTAGACCAGCAGATACATAAGTAACGGTGAGGTGTCAGCCGTAGAGGGAACAAAACCATGAGCCCGAAGAGCGGTGCCAAGATGTGCATGCTAAGCACGGGGAGCCTGCTTCAGACCATAAAGCGCCTTGACAAGGGGACACGAATGTTGCAGACGAGTTGGATCAACGAGACCAGGGGTTGACGCATGTATACCTCTTCCTCAAGGACACCATGAACAAAGGCATTCTGAACATCAAGCTGGTGAAGAGACCATCCTCGAGTGACAGCCAGCGAGAGCAGAAGATGAATAGTGGTGGGCTTGACCACCGGACTGAAGGTGTCCTCATAATTAAGGCCATAACGCTATTTTAAGCCTTTAGCAACCAGCCTAGCCTTTTATATTTCAATAAAGCCATCGGCATGTTTCTTGACTTTGAAAACCCACATGGAATCAATGATACTGATGCCAGTCTTGGGAGGAACCAAACATCATGTCTCATTCTTGAGAAGAGCCTGATATTCTTGTTCGATTGAAGTGCGCCAGTGAGGAATACTCATAGCAGCCTGAAAATGCCGAGGTTCAGCAATATGATCCAATTGTTCTTGTGCCATGCAAGTCGCGAGCCATGAAACCGTGACGTCGGTGCACTCATGAGGACAAAACACCCCACCTTTGTTGAATGTATGGGGACTCAACACAAGGGGTGGAGCAGGTGGCGAGGGAGTCGGTGATGGTGTCAAGGAAGGCTCAACACCAGAGGTGGCAGGAGTCGACGTCGAGGAAGCATTGGAGCACTGCTCTCGAGGAGACAATGCAGGGGGGACTGATACATCTCCGACGTATCGATAATTTCTTATGTTCCATGCCACATTATTGATGATATCTACATGTTTTATGCATACTTTATATCGTTTTTATGCGTTTTCCGGAACTAACCTATTGATGAGATGCCGAAGGGCCAGTTGATGTTTTCTGCTGTTTTTGGTTTCCGAAATCCTAGTAAGGAAATATTCTCGGAATCGGACGAAATCAACGCCCAGCATCTTAGAATACCCGGAAGCATCCAGAACACCCGAGAGTCGCCAGAGTGGACCCACAGGGGGCCCAGGAGGTAGGCCGGCGCGGCTCAGGCCCTGGCCGCGCCGCCCTATCATCTCACCGCCTCTTCGACCCTCTGACGCCGCCTCTTTGCCTATTTAAGCCCCCTCGACCTAAAACCTCGAGACGGAAAAGCCACGTACGAGAAACCTTCCAGAGCCGCCGCCATCGCGAAGCCAAGATCTGGGGGACAGGAGTCTTTGTTCCGGCACGCCGCCGGGACGGGGAAGTGCCCCCGGAAGGCTTCTCCATCGACACCGCTGCCATCTCCACCGCCATCTTCATCAACGCTGCTGTCTCCCATGAGGAGGGAGTAGTTCTCCATCGAGGCTCGGGGCTGTACCGGTAGCTATGTGGTTAATCTCTCTCCCTATGTACTTCAATACAATAATCTCATGAGCTGCCTTACATGATTGAGATTCATATGATGATGCTTGTAATCTAGATGTCATTATGCTAGTCAAGTGGATTTTACTTATGTGATCTCCGGAGACTCCTTGTCCCACGTGTGTAAAGGTGACAGTGTGTGCACCGTGTGGGTCTCTTAGGCTATATTTCACAGAATACTTATTCACTGTTATGAATGGCATAGTGAAGTGCTTATTTATATCCCTTTATGATTGCAATGTGTTTTGTATCACAATTTATCTATGTGCTACTCTAGTGATGTTATTAAAGTAGTTTATTCCTCCTGCACGGTGTAATGGTGACAGTGTGTGCATCGTGTTAGTACTTGGCGTAGGCTATGATTGTGATCTCTTGTAGATTATGAAGATAACTATTGCTATGATGGTATTGATGTGATCTATGCCTCCTTTCGTAGCGTGAAGGTGACAGTGTGCATGCTATGTTAGTACTTGGTTTGGTTGTGTTGATCTGTCATGCACTCTAAGGTTATTTAAATATGAACATCGAATATTGTGGAGCTTGTTAACTCCGGCATTGAGGGTTCGTGTAATCCTACACAGTTAGTGGTGTTCATCATCCAACAAGAGGGTGTAGAGTCTAGCATCTATTTATTTATTCTGTTATGTGATCAATGTTGAGAGTGTCCACTAGTGAAAGTATGATCCCTAGGCCTTGTTCCCAAATACTGCTATCGCTGCTTGTTTACTGTTCTACTGCATCTCTACTGCCCGCAATATTACCACCATCAACCACACGCCAGCAAGCACTTTTCTGGCACCGTTACTACTGCTCATACTTATTCATACCACCTGTATTTCACTATCTCTTCGCCGAACTAGTGCACCTATTAGGTGTGTTGGGGACACAAGAGACTTCTTGCTTTGTGGTTGCAGGGTTGCTTGAGAGGGATATCTTTGACCTCTTCCTCCCTGAGATCGATAAACCTTGGGTGATCCACTTAAGGGAAACTTGCTGCTATTCTACAAACCTCTGCTCTTGGAGGCCCAACACTGTCTACAAGAATAGAAGCTCCCGTAGACATCAGGGACCGATGGTGTCGAAGCAGTAGGAGAAGGAGGCACGCTCGGGGGAGACGCCGGCCCAGGTGAGCTGGGTGCAAAGGGCTGCGCGGACGACGCAGATGGCGGTGGGCTTCCAGGCTAGGACAACCCAACCGACGACATAGGGGGCACGGGTGTTTACGAGGCGGGCCGCTGGGTCGGGGCGCTGGCACGCGGCGCGGACGTCAGCTGGGCTGCGGTACTGGCTGGTAGCGTAGAGGCCGAGTGTGGGCGCGTTGCATGGGGCATGCAGGCTGGCCGATCAACGTGATCGACGTCGGCAGGATGAGGCAAGGCAGCAGCAGATTCAACCTCACCTAGGAGCTGCAGATGCGAACATCTCCCAATACCCGCACATTGGTTAGACAACAAAGAGGGCAAATGTGCATCATCTACAAATTGATCATGAAACATAGGTGATGTGTGTAGAGGCGTGGAAACGGTGGCAGGAGTAGGGAGAGCGGAAAAGGGAAAACATGGTCATCAAAGATAACATCTCATGAGACATACACACGGTTAGACGGTACATGAAGGCACTTATACCCTTTATGAATGGAACTATACCCAAAGAAAACACATTTTTTAGAACGAAACTCAAGTTTGCGATTTTTATAGGGACGGAGATGCGGCCAGCACACACAACTGAACACTTAAAGAAACATGTAATCAGGAATCTAACCAAGCAAGAGTTCAAGCGGAGTATTCATACGAAGGAGCCGTGACGGGAGCCTATTAATGAGAAAACAGGCTGTAGTAAAGGCATCACTCCAGAAACGAAACGGGACATAAGTATGAGCTAGCAAAGTTAACCCGGTTTCAACAATATGACGATGCTTACGTTCGGCTGAACCATTCTGCTAGTGTGTATGTGAACTTCTGTCTCCGGGTTAACTTTGCTAGCTCATACTTCTGTCTCCGTCCCTATAAAAATCGCAAGGTTGAGTTTCGTCCGAAAAATGTGTTTTCCTTGGGTATAGTTCCATTCATAAAGGGTATAAGTGCCTTCATGTATTGTCTAACCGTGTGTATATCTCACGAGATGTTGTCTTTGATGACCATGTTTTCCCTTTTCTTCTCTCCCTACTCCTACCACCGTTTCCACGCCTCTACACACATCACCTATGTTTCATGATCAATTTGTAGATGCTGCAGATTTGCCCTCTTTGTTGTCTAACCATGGTGCGGGTATTGGGAGATGTTCGCGTCTGCAGCTCCTGGATGAGGCCGAATCTGCTGCTGCCTCGCCTCATCTTGCCGATGTCGATCACGTCGATCGGCCAGCCTGCATGCCCCATGCAACGCGCCCGCACTCGGCCTCTGCGCTACCCGCCAGTACCGTGGCCCATCTGACGTCCGCGCTCGGCCTCTGCGCTACCAGCCAGCACCCCGACCCAGCGTCCCGCCTCGTAAACACCCGCGCCCCCTATGTCGTTGGTTGGGTTGTCCTAGCCTGGCAGCCCACCGACATACGCGTCGCCCGCGCAGTCCTCTGCACCCAGCTCACCTAGGCCGGCGTCTCCCCCGAGTGTGCCACCTTCTCCTACTGCTTCGACACCATCGATGCCCCCTGCACTGTCTCCTCGACAGTAGTGCTCCAATGCGTCCTCGACGTCGACTCCTGCCACCTCTGGTGTTGAGCCTTCCTCGACACCATACCGACTCCCTCGCCACCTGCTCCACCCCCTGTCTTGAGTCCCCATACATGCAACAAAGGTGGGGTGTTTCGTCCTCATGAGCGCACCGACGTCACGGTTTCATGGCTCGCGACATGCATGGCACAAGCACAATTGGATCCTATTGCTGAACCTCAGCATTTTCAGGCTGCTATGAGTAGTCCTCACCGGCGCACTTCAATGGAACAAGAATATCAGGATCTTCTCAAGAATGAGACATGATGTTTGGTTCCTCCCAAGACTGTCATCAGTATCATTGATGCCATGTGGGTTTTCAAAGTCAAGAAACATGCTGATGGCTCTACTGAAATATACAAGGCTAGGCTGGTTGCTTAAGGCTTCAAATAGCGTTATGGCCTTAATTACGAGGACACCTTTAGTCCGGTGGTCAAGCCCACCACTATTCGTCTTTTGCTCTCGATGGCTGTCACTAGAGGATGGTCTCTTCGTCAGCTTGATGTTCATGGTGTCCTTGAGGAAGAGGTATACATGTGGCAGCCCCCTAGTCTCATTAATCTAGCTCTCCCGCAACATTCGTGTCGCCTTGTCAAGGCGCTTTATGGTCTGAAGCAGACTCCCCGTGCTTGGCATGCACGTCTTGGCACCGCTCTTTGGGCTCATGGTTTTGTTCCCTCTACGGCTGACACCTCACCGTTCCTTATGTATTCGCTGGTCTCTGTTGACTCTTGCCTTGCTGACAGGCATCACAAAAGGCAACATCTTTATTACTAGACTCTAATGGTAACTCATGGCGGTGTGACACGCATACAGCACGCGACCGTTGGGAACCCCAAGTGGAAGGTGTGATGCGTACAGCAGTAAGTTTCCCTCAGTTAGAAACCAAGGTTTATCGAACCAGTAGGAGTCAAGAAGCACGTTGAAGGTTGATGGCGGCGAGATGTAGTGCGGCGCAACACCAGGGATTCCGGCGCCAACGTGGAACCTGCACAACACAAACCAAGTACTTTGCCCCAACGAAACAAATGAGGTTGTCAATCTCACCGGCTTGCTGTAACAAAGGATTAGATGTATAGTGTGGATGATGATTGTTTGCAGAGAACAAAGAGAACAAGATTGCGAGATTGTATTTCAGTAAAGAGAATTGGACCGGGGTCCACAGTTCACTAGAGGTGTCTCTCCCATAAGATAAACAGCATGTTGGGTGAACAAATTACAGTTGGGCAATTGACAAATAAAGAGGGCATGACCATGCACATACATATTATGATGAGTATTGTGAGATTTAATTGGGCATTACGACAAAGTACATAGACCGCTATCCAGCATGCATCTATGCCTAAAAAGTCCACCTTCAGGTTATCATCCGAACCCCCTCCAGTATTAAGTTGCTAACAACAGACAATTGCATTAAGTATTGCGCGTAATGTAATCAGTAACTACATCCTCGAACATAGCACCAATGTTTTATCCCTAGTGGCAACAGCACATCCATAATCTTAGAGGTTTCTCTCACTCCCCCGGATTCACGGAGACATGAACCCACTATCGAGCATAAATACTCCCTCTTGGAGTTACTAGCATCAACTTGGCCAGAGCATCTACTAATAACGGAGAGCATGCAAGATCATAAACAACACATAGATATAAATTGATAATCAACATAACATAGTATTCTCTATTCATCGGATCCCAACAAACACAACATATAGAATTACAGATAGATGATCTTGATCATGTTCGGCAGCTCACAAGACCCAACAATTAAGCACAATGGGGAGAAGACAACCATCTAGCTACTGCTATGGACCCATAGTCCAGGGGTAGACTACTCACACATCACTCCGGAGGCGACCATGGCGGCGTAGAGTCCTCCGGGAGATGATTCCCCTCTCCGGCAGGGTGCCGGAGGCGATCTCCTGAATCCCCCGAGATGGGATTGGCGGCGGCGGCGTCTCTGGAAGGTTTTTCGTATCGTGGCTCTCGGTACTGGGGGTTTCGCGACGAAGGCTATTTGTAGGCGGAAGGGCAGGTCAAGGGGTGTCACGAGGGTCACAGGTCGGCGCGGCCAGGGCTTGGGCCGCGCCGCCCTATGGTTTGGCCACCTCGTGGCCCCACTTCGTCTCCTCTTCGGTCTTCTGGAAGCTTCGTGGCAAAATAGGACCCTGGGCGTTGATTTTGTCCAATTCCGAGAATATTTCCTTACTAGGATTTCTGAAACCAAAAACAGCAGAAAACATCAACTGGCACTTCGGCATCTTGTTAATAGGTTAGTTCCAGAAAATGCACGAATATGACATAAAGTGTGCATAAAGCATGTAGATATCATCAATAATGTGGCATGGAACATAAGAAATTATCGATACGTCGGAGACGTATCACGGTGGAGGACATGGACAACAATGGGTGATGTTGGATGGCCAAGGCGAGAGTGCCACTGTGATGGAGACACACGAACACCACTAAAGACTCGAAACTCAGCAGCAGGAGCAAGGGCAGCGGACAGCTCATCAAGTGCATATAGGCCATGGCGGTAGCAACCTCTAAGAAGTACGTCCCTCATATCACGGTCCATAACAAAGAGGCATACTATGGGTATGCTCCTAGGGTTCCGTGATGATTGTTTCGAGGTGGACGCTTGGAGGAAGGGTACCTATCTCCGCCGCCGTACTACAGTGAAGCAACAACATGAAACGGTGTTTCTTCCTTGTGTATGGTCCCGCGGACCATCGGTGCACAAAGGAGTTCTTGGGGGAACTAACCTAGGCGGTGGCAACGAGTCAGTATCCGGTGGTTATTGGGGGCGACTTAAGCCTCATCTGGGTCGCCAATGAAAGCATTCACTGGCCGAGGGTGAGACGCTTCAATGTGAGGCTATTGCGTCAATGGTCTTACGCGAGCTGGAGCAGACAGGGGCTCGCTTCACCTAGACCAACAAGCGTCTACGACCTACACGTTGTGTGCTAGACCGTGTGCTTGTGGCGCCTGCCTGGGAGACGGCGTTCCCTTTATGTTCGCTCACAGTGATCACAAGGATTGGTTCGGATCACACGGCTCTCCTCCTATCGAGTGGAGAGAGACTAGACGTGTGCAGCCACAGTTCTTCTTCCAGACTCGGTGGTTTGGCATCCCAGAGTTTTGGGAGCTCTTTAAGATGAAACTTGAGAGCTTCATCAATGAGCTTGGGCCACATAGGTGCTACAATGAGATGTGGCAGTGTGTGGCCTACAATTCACGGCAGTTCCTCAAGGGGTGGGGAGCTAACTTGGGTAAGGAAAAAATGGATTTCCGAGCCAACCTCCTCCTCCAGGTAACAAATCTTGATCGAGTCGCAGACTCCTCAAGTTTGGATGGGGAAGGTAGGGCGCTCAGGTATCACCTTGAGGATCAACTGTTGGCATTAGATAGGGCGATGAGGAGTATTGGCGTCAACCCAGCCGTGTGCAATGGACGCTCAGGGGGGACTCCTGCACTGCCTACTTCCACGCCATTGCGAATGGACTTAGGAGGAAGTGCTCGATTCCTAGACTCATCACGGACCAAGGGGAGGTTCATGAACAGAGGGATATGATGGAACATATTTACCTGTTTTACCAGGGCATGATGGGATCAGAGGGGAAAACTAGGAGGTTTTCCCTTGGCCAACACCTATGGGAGGTTAACCAGCGTGTGTCAGATGAGGAGAACCATGACCTTGAGCTCACTTTCACGGCTGAGGAGCTTGATGAGGTCCTCGTGAGATGAAATAGGACTCAGGCCCTGGCCTTGATGGCCTGCCAGTCCCGCTCTTTAAGTGGTTCTGGGGAACCCTAAGAGGACCTATCCTTCATATGCTCAATGATTTCGCCCTGGGTAGGGTGGACATTGCCCACCTCAACTTCGGGATCATCTCTTTGAATTCAGGCCTATTACTCTCATTAACGTGATTTTTTAATTTGTGGCGAAGGCCTACACGACTAGATTATCTCCCATTGCGCATAGGGCGATAGATCGCTGGCAATCGACATTTATCAAAGGTAGATGCCTTCATGAGGGAGCGCCTGCCTTACACGAGATTGTCCACGAGATGCACTTTAGCGAGCAAAAGGGTTTGCTCCTGAAGTTGGACTTCGAGAAGGCATATGATAGGGTTAATTGGGACTTTCTTCAGGAGATACTTCTTCGGAAGGGATTCTCCGCGATGATGGTCCATAGGCTCATGTAGCTGGTCCAGGGTGGCCAGACAATGATTAATGTTAACAGAGAAATATGACATTTCTTCCGTAACGTGCGAGAAGTGCGGCAGGGAGACCCGCTCTTGCCAATCTTGTTCGATTTCTTGGTGGAGGGACTGGCCGCAATTTTGTCTTAAGCTAGCGATGCCGAACATGTCAAGGGGCTGGTGACGTGGGCATTACCCTTCGGGTAACCAACATTGCCCTATCCTGTACAATCTAGTTGGAGGCCCATGAAGGCACTTGAAGGCAAGGCGGGCCACTTGGATGGCGCATGATACGCGTACAGCACGCGTCCGTTGGGAACCCCAAGAGGAAGGTGTGATGCGTACAGCGGCAAGTTTTCCCTCAGTAAGAAACCAAGGTTTATCGAACCAGTAGGAGCCAAGAAGCATGGATGTAGTGCGGCGCAACACTAGGGATTCCGGCGCCAACGTGGAACCTGCACAACACAACCAAAGTACTTTGTCCCAACATAACAGTGAGGTTGTCAATCTCACCGGCTTGCTGTAACAAAGGATTAGATGTATAGTGTGGATGATGATGTTTGTAGAAAACAGTAAAGAACAATTGCAGTAGATTGTATTTCAGATGTAAAGAATAGGATCGGGGTCCACAGTTCACTAGAGGTGTCTCTTCCATAAGAATTAGCATGTTGGGTGAACAAATTACAGTTAGGCAATTGACAAATAATGAAGGCATGACAATGCACATACATGATATGAAGAGTATTGTGAGATTTAATTGGGCATTACGATAAAGTACATAGACCGCTATCCAGCATGCATCTATGCCTAAAAAGTCCACCTTCAGGTTATCATCCGACCCCCTTCCAGTATTAAGTTGTAAACAACAGACAATTGCATTAAGTATGGTGCGTAATGTAACCGACAACTACATCCTCGGACATAGCATTGATGTTTTATCCCTAGTGGCAACAGCACATCCACAACCTTAGAACTTTCTGTCACTGTCCTAGATTTAATGGAGGCATGAACCCACTATCGAGCATAAATACTCCCTCTTGGAGTTACAAGCAAAAACTTGGCCAGAGCATCTACTAGCAACGGAGAGCATGCAAGATCATAAACAACACATGATAGATTGATAATCAACATAACATAGTATTCACTATCCATCGGATCCCAACAAACACAACATATAGTATTACAGATAGATGATCTTGATCATGTTAGGCAGCTCACAAGATCCGACAATGATAGCACAATGAGGAGAAGACAACCATCTAGCTACTGCTATGGACCCATAGTCCAGGGGTGAACTACTCACACATCTCTCCGGAGGCGACCATGGCGGTGTAGAGTCCTCCGGGAGATGATTCCCCTCTCCGGCAAGGTGCCGGAGGCGATCTCCTGAATCCCCCGAGATGGGATTGGCGGCGGCGGCGTCTCTGGAAGGTTTTCCGTATCGTGGCTCTCGGTACTGGGGGTTTCGCGACGAAGGCTATTTGTAGGCGGAAGGGCAGGTCAGGGGGCCACACGAGGGGCCCACACGCTAGGGCCGCGCGGCCAGCACCTGGGCCACGCCGCCCTACTGTGGCGCCGCCTCGTGGCCCCACTTCGTAAGTCCTCCGGTCTTCTGGAAGCTTCGTGGAAAAATAGGCCCCTGGGCGTTGATTTCGTCCAATTCCGAGAATATTTCCTTACTAGGATTTCTGAAACCAAAAACAGCAGAAAACAGCAACTGGCTCTTCGGCATCTTGTTAATAGGTTAGTGTCGGAAAATGCATAAATATGACATAAAGTATGCATAAAACATGTAGGTATCATCAATAAAGTAGCATGGAACATAAGAAATTATCGATACGTTGGAGACGTATCAGCGCACCAGAAGGTTCCTTGGCGGGCAAGACAAGGAACGAGCCGAACAAGGAAAGTTTAGATTTAGAACTACTGTAAATCTAGTCGTACTCGGTTAGACCTCTTGAGACCTGGCCTCCTATATAAAGGCCAGGAGAGGGGCTGCCGAGGGACACGATCAATCATAGCAATCTTAGCCACCAAAAGTCTAGAGCTAGGTCGCCGCAGCACTTAGCCTCTCGACGAGATCTCAGCCGAACCCTTCGGCACCCCATTGTAACCCAATATCTTCATAATCAAGATCAGACAGGCAGGACATAAGGGTTTTACCTCATCGAGGGCCCCGAACCTGGGTAAATCGCTCTCCCCGCTTGTCTGTGAACCGATGTCTCGTGTCAGCCTACAGGATTCCATCAACCCTAAGCCCCAATCGAAGGGCATTGCCGAGGAGTACCCTCGACAATTGGCGCCGTCTGTGGGAACCATGTCGGCACAAGATCAGTCATCGGCGGATCCAATCATGTCATCGGCAGCTTCATCGACACCGTCATCGCCAAGTCTGGGAAGCCCGATTCGCTTCGGCTCCTACGAATTCACCCCGCACAGCGACTCATCTCGCTCGACCTTTTCTGATCTACAAGGAAACATGGAGATGACCTTCTGCAGCGTCCACTACAACGTCAACTCGGAAGGAGTCCTTCGATTGCTAGAACCACTCGCCCCCAGATCGTCAGGTCCAAGCACGTCGTCATCAGTCGACCTTTCGGCTGGTCTGATAGGCTCAACGAACTCGCCCGCGCCATCGACTCCTCGTTCAACGTCTTCCATGTCGGTTGGATCTGACAATGCCACATCTTCGGAGATGACTTCGTACTACTGCTTGAACTGTGATACTAGGCACGGGCTAGGATCAAGTGACACACCGTTCATCTGCAATGCCCAGTACTCATCGGGAGAGGACAGTGTCGACAGCATCGTCCAAAGTGCCACCCGAAGAACGGCACACCACCATGTTTATGTCGCCAATAACACGAGGAATAGGGGGGACGGAGATCACACCCCCCGCTCCAGCAGACGAGCAAGTTTTGAGAACAGCGCCAGTAACAACAACAACGATTACACCATTGCAGAGGAGGAGTGGGCAGCGGCCAGGGCAGCCGTGCTTAACAACACGCCGCTCCCTGCAGGAACCACGATTGGAACCCTCAACGCTTACCGCTCCATATTGGAAAAAAACCGGGAGCGACTATCCAAAGAGCAAGCCACCCTCGAGAGACGCCTATCCGCGACAGACCAATCTAGTGAACGACGGAGAGGCTCGTGAGGAAGCGCCTCTCGAAGCACTCAAGGGGCAGGCAAGCACCGATCAAGATTATTCAGGCTCTCGGAAGATGAAGCTAGAGAAATAACGTCGAATCTGACCAAGTCCTTTATGACCACGGACACCGCGGGCATGCCACGACCAAAAACCTTCGCGGGAGCGACTGCCAATCTCGCTGCATACCTCATCAATCAGCGCCCTGAAGGTTCCATGGCTCAAGCCCATCGAGGTGCCCTAGAAAGTCTCGCAATATTGGGAGACAATCTGGTCCCACTGAAGGAAAAGACCACGTTGCAGGCTAGTGGCTCAAAGCATTATGCGAGAGATGCTCGAGATGAAATCACCCAGAGCAGAATTGATAAGGCAAGGCGACGACGTGCCGCTAGGGAGGAATATGACAGTGATTCTTCGAATGAGAGTCAGGAGAACGACGGCGAGCTAAGGAGAGCAGATTGTTTAAGCTACAAAATCCGCGAGGTGATGCCACCCAGAAAGTTCAAACCCACCCCTACTGACGCCGCCAAATACGATGGACAGCAGGAACCAAGGTCCTGGATAGACGACTACCTGCAGACTGTGATTCTGCACAAAGGAAACCAGATAGCAGCAATGCAATGCTTGCAGCTTTACCTGAAGGACTCGGCACGAGCTTGGTTAAGAGGCCTGCCAAAGGGCTCCATCAAATCATGGGACGACTTAGTAGACGCTTTCGTTGCCAATTTCCAAGCAACATACAAAAGGCCCGTCGGGATTGAGGAGTTACGACATTGCTAGTAAAAGCAGAAGGAATCGATGCGCGCATACATCGGGAGATTCACCAAGCTCCTAAATGCTGCTGAAGATGTATCTGTCGACAGAGCAATCGAGGCCTTCAGCGATGGCATCCGACGTGAAAGCTACATAGAGGAACTCCGGCGCAAAAAGCCAAAAACCATAACCAAGTTAATGGAAATCGCCAACAGCTGGGCTGATGGCGAGGACAACGTACGAAAGCCGCGACAGCGCAGTGACGACAAAGACGACGAACAACCGAAGCACGACTCGGGTGGACGAAGGGATCGCCACAAGAAGAGGAAAAACCGCAGCTATGACGATAGTAACCTGGTAGCCGCAGGATACTCTAATCGGCAGGACGATCGGTATGACGACAGACAAGACGATCGGCAGGATGGCAATCGGAACAACTCTGGAAACCATGGCAATTACAAACCACGACCACAGAGGACTCCCGAACTACCCTACGCCGAGCAGATCAACGCTCCATGTTACTTGCACTCGTACGTTGATTCTAAGGACAACAAAACGAAGTCAAGCCACTTGCTCAGAGATTGTAGGCAGTTCATTGACATGCAGAAACTCATCCAGCAGCAGCAACAGCCACCACCGCCACCACCACCTCCTCCACCGCAGTATCAGGTCCAGCAGGCTCAACCTCACCAACCCAATGAGGCGTTTCCACCACCACGTGGGCAGATGAGCATGATCCACATGACAGGTGTTTCAAGAAGAGAAATGAAGAAGCTCACTCGAGAAATCAATCTGGCAGAAAGTATCATGGCGAACATCCCTGAATATGTCGAGTGGTCGTCTCAGAACATTACGTTCAGCTGAGCAGATCACTCGATGACCATACCAAAACCAAGACACGCTGCCTTAGTAGTCGAGGCGCAGGTCGGGGGGTTCAAGATGAGCAAAGTCTTCATGGATGGTGGAAGCGGACTAAACCTGATATTCGTCGACACAATCAAGAGTATAGGGATCACCATGAGAATGCTAAAAGAAACAGACACCTGTTTCCATGGGATTCTCCCCACTTCACCGGCGTACTCTCTTGGTAAAGTTTACCTGAACGTCGTCTTTGGCAAACCCGACAACTTCAGGAAGGAAAAGATCGAGTTCGAAGTCGTGAACTGGGAATCGCAGTATCACGCTATACTCGGAAGACCAGGTTATGCCAAGTTCATGGTTGTACCGCACTACGCGTACCTCAAGCTTAAAATGCCTGGGGGCAACGGGACAAACATCACAGTCTATGGAAGTTTCTCACGCTCGGACAATTGTGATCGTGACTTTCAGAGGATTGCTGCAAAGTTTGGGCTGAAACAGGAAATTACCGATCTTCCTTCCAAGTTATCGTCACGCGATAATAAGGAAGAAGAACACGTCATAGGAATGAAGAAGAAGCCAGCCGACCTTGCTCTAGAAGCTTCGGCAGCACAAACTTCTACAGCACAAACTTCGGCAGCAAAAACTTTGGCAGTTGATGGCACAACACTCATAGGAGACAACAAGACACTGGCAATCGCTGTCGAGACTCCTAGTGAAATCAACGACGCTTCGATAACCACTAACATGGTGGATAAGTCGGAAGATAAGAAGAACCCTTTCCTTGCTTAAGCAGTTCGCTAGTTTTTCCTTTCTTTTCAAACAGGGCTCTCCTTTTTTGCCCCTTAGTCCCGTGTTGCTATTATTAATGAGAACTTAAGTTTTGACTCCTTGAAAAGCATTGCAGTAATTCGGAGCACCCAAACCGCATCATCGTAAACCCTGCTTACGCCTCTTGGCGAACGACGGTGCAACGTAGTACGCGGCAAAAGATCGCGCTCCGAAAAAGCCTCTACGAGTGCTAAATAAACAAGGGTGCTAACTTTTCCTTCCGCTATAGATGCCTCTACGAGCGCCGTAAATAGCGAGAGTTTGGAAAGACATATAACACAACCCACGTTCGATATTTCACTTATGGAAATATCATAGAACAACGGGCTCATCGGCAAAGTTAATGCACTCGATATATTCGGGAGCTGCTCTCCGAACATACATCAGTTGAAAGCAAAGTTGCACATACAACGGGTTTAGCAAGACCTGCAACACGAGTTGATCACTCAAATAATTTGCTGACCAACGAATACACATGCGTTTAAACGGGCAATTAAGATTTGCTCCTTCAAAATTTGCCAACGGCATTGACACAGTAAAAGTACATATACATGTATATACCGAACACAAAAATTCAACTACGCAATCCAAACGCTTGGACGAAGTAGCCAAAATAACTATTTACAATAAATACTTAACCCTGAATTACTCTTGCGGAGTCTCTCTTTCTTCAGGTACCTTCGAATCCTTTTCAAGCTTGTCGACAATTATATTGGCGGGCAACAATACCTTCGGGTACAGCGTCTCCAAATCACCAACCGCGTTGGCGATAGCCAGCAGATTTGCCGAAGGATAACATGCAAGGACGATGGCAAGTGTAAATCTGGCCCCTGCAAAAACCTGAGCTCGCACCATGTCTCGAATCTTCTTGGTATTCCCAAATTCAGACATCAGAGTCAACAGCGTAGGAGGGAACGCGTTCAAGGGGAACATCGTCCTCCAAATTACCCTTAGGGCTTTGTAGCACTTGTCGAAGAAATGGTGGACCTGCTGGATCCGATCTTGGAATTGTGCGACAGCCGAAGCTTTCGAGTGCTCCCTCCAGAAAATCTCTTCGGCTGATGACAGCTGGGTCAATGCGTTCACGCGCTCGTGAATCCGCTTGTTCTCTTCAGCACGGTTCAGAGCTATGACTAGCAAGGGAATCAACAGAAAGATCAGTCAATGCGTTTTTTTTTACAAAGAATAATGAGCACAAGGACCAGGGAACTTACAGGTCAAACTTTCAGTGGCCTTATGAAGTTCAGTAAGAGCATAGCGCTCTACGTCGGCTGCAATCTCGCCCTTCTTCTTGATAATGGCAGCCAAGGCATAGGTAATACGCAGATCCTTTTAAATCTGCGCGATCCGATCCTTCATACGCTGGATTCGATCATCTTCAGAAAGGGCACCCGAAGAGTCATCGACAAACGTGGGCACTGGGAAAACCTGCAAAGAACAGCGTTAAAGGTCTGACGGATCACTTCGCTTCATCATCAAAAGTTACTCCCATCGGGAGAGTGCAAGTGAAAATGTCATGACAAGGGTGTACTAGCAACATTGCTAGCACGGAGTTTATTACAAACACAAGTTTTGCCACAGAACATCGTTTCACATCAAATCAAAGAGAAGTTTGTTACAAAAATCAAGGGGCTTGAGTCTGGGTCGATAAACTGGGACCAGCCGATGTTTTCCTTGATGAAACCAGCTCAAGGAGCTGGCGTGCACATTTCAGGGCTGACGTTTTGAAGATGCTTGATACGTCTCAAATGTATCTATAATTTCTTATGTTCCATGCTACTTTATTGATGATACTCACATGTTTTATACATACTTTATGTCATATTTATGCATTTTCTGGCACTAACCTATTAACGAGATGCCGAAGAGCCAGTTGTTGTTTTCTTCTGTTTTTGGTTTCAGAAATCCTAGTAAGGAAATATTCTCGGAATTGGACGAAATCAACGCCCAGGATCTTATTTTTCCACGAAGCTTCCAGAACACCGGAGGAGATACGAAGTGGGGCGATGAGGCGCCCACACAACAGGGCGGCGCGGCCAAGGCTTGGGTCGCGCGGCCCTAGCGTGTGGGGCCCTCGTGGCGCCCCCTGACCTACCCTTCCGCCTACTTAAGCCTTCGTCGATAATAGTTCCAGTACCGAGAACCACGATACGGAAAACCTTCTAGAGACGCCGCCGCCGCCAATCCCATCTCTGGGGATTCAGGAGATCGCCTCCGGCACCCTGCCAGAGAGGGGAATCATCTCCCGGAGGACTCTACACCGCCATGGTCGCCTCCGGATTGATGAGTGAGTAGTTCACCCCTGGACTATGGGTCCATAGCAGTAGCTAGATGGTCGTCTTCTCCTAATTGTGCTATCATTGTTGGATCTTGTGAGCTGCCTAACATGATCAAGATCATCTATCTGTAATGCTACATGTTGCGTTTGTTGGGATCCGATGAATAATGAATGCTATGTTATGTTGATTATCAATCTATCATATATGTGTTGTTTAAGATCTTGCATGCTCTCCGTTGCTAGTAGAGGCTCTGGCCAAGTTGATACTTGTAACTCCAAGAGGGAGTATTTATGCTCGATAGTGGGTTCATGCCTCCATTAAATGCAGGACGGTGACGAGAAAGTTCTAAGGTTGTGGATGTGCTGTTGCCACTAGGGATAAAACATCAATGCTATGTCTAAGGATGTATTTGTTGATTACATTACGCACCATACTTAATGCAATTGTCTGTTGTTTGCAACTTAATACTGGAGGGGGTTCGGATGATAACCTGAAGGTGGACTTTTTAGGCATAGATGCATGCTGGATAGCGGTCTATGTACTTTGTCGTAATGCCCAATTAAATCTCACACTACACATCATAACATGTATGTGCATTGTCATGCCATCTTTATTTGTCAATTGCCCAACTGTAATTTGTTCACCCAACATGCTATTTATCTTATGGGAGAGACACCACTAGTGAACTGTGGACCCCGATCCATTCTTTTACATCGAATACAATCTACTGCAATACTTGTTCTACTGTTCTCTGCAAACATCATCATCCACACTATACATCTAATCCTTTGTTACAACAAGCCGGTGAGATTGACAACCTCACTGTTAAGTTGGGGCAAAGTATCTTGGTTGTGTTGTGCAGGTTCCACGTTGGCGCCGGAATCCCTGGTGTTGCGCCGCACTACACTCCGCCGCCATCAACCTTCAACGTGCTTCTTGACTCCTACTGGTTCGATAACCTTGGTTTCTTACTAAGGGAAAAACTTGCCGCTGTACGCATCATACCTTCCTCTTGGGGTTCCCAACGGACGTGTGCTTTACCGTCACAAGCAGCAAGGCTTTTTCTGGCGCCATTGCCGGGGACGTGAAGGAAATTACACCACAGAGATTTCTAACTCCCACGTCAACTGCACGACAGCAGGCTTTTTCTGGCGCCGTTGCCGGGGAGATCAAGACACGCTGCAAGGGGAGTCTCCACTTCCAATCTCTTTACTTTGTTTTTGTCTGGCTTTATTTTTATTTACTATTTTGTTTGCTGCATTATATCAAAATACAAAAAAAATTAGTTGCTAGCTTTACTTTATTTATTATCTTGTTTGCGTTCTCCATATTAAAAACACAAAAACTTAGTTACTTGCATTTACTTTATTTGCTTTTTGTTTATTTCATCATGTTTCCTCCTAAGTTCACTCTAAAAGATGTACCGGTAGGCCGAGGATCTATCCTTGGGAAAGATAATATAGAAGATTTTTTCACTCATATTAGTACGGCTGAAGATTTTGAAGATAGACACTTGGTAGAACTTGCTCCTACTTATGAAATTGTCGTTGCTTCTTTAGTACATGCATTAGAAGCTAGATTTGTTAATCTCAATCCCGTGATTCAACACATGTTTCTTACACTCAATGATATGTAAGAAGGAGAAAAGAAAGATTTTGTATTAGAAACCCTTCTTAAAGAATTTGGGGGTATAGCAAGAGAAGCTAGAAAAGTTTTTACTAAATATAATATGCTTGGCTCTTATACCAACTTCGCTAGTATCCTTGAAAAGATGGAAAAAGATAGACAAAAGTACACTAATCAAGTTAATTATGAGGGGGATATTAAAACATCAATACCTTGCAAGCTTTTAGGAATGTGCGAGGCACTAGAAAATAACTATGCTTGGCTTGTCCCTGAAAATTTATTTGATGAGAATAGCAAACCTAAGACTTATGAAAAGGGAGCCTCTGAAACTTACATAGATAAGATACAATGCATAGTTGAGAAAACTCCAAACCCCGCTGTTGATGCATCATCTCTTGATAATACTTGATACACACTTTCTGCGCCTAGCTGAAAGGCGTTAAAGAAAAGCGCTTATGGGAGACAACCCATGATTTTACTACAGAACTTTTGTTTTATATTTGAGTCTTGGAAGTTGTTACTACTGTAGCAACCTCTCCTTATCTTAATTTTGTTGCATTGTTGTGCCAAGTAAAGTCTTTGATAGTAAAGTTCATACTAGATTTGGATTACTGCGCAGAAACAGATTTCTTGCTGTCACGAATTTGGGTTGAATTCTCTGTAAGTAACTCAGAAAAATCTGCCAATTTACGTGAGTGATCCTAAGATATGTACGCAACTTTCATTAAATTTGAGCATTTTCATCTGAGCAAGTCTGGTGCCTCTTAGAAATTCGTCTTTACGGACTGTTCTGTTTTGAAAAATTCTGCCTTTTATTTCGCATTGCCTGTTTTGCTGTGCTTGATGGATTTCTTTGTTCCATTAACTTTCAGTAGCTTTGTGCAATGTCCAGAAGTGTTAAGAATGATTATGTCTCCTCTGAACATGTGAATTTTGATTATGCACTAACCCTCTAATGAGTTGTTTTGAGTTTGGTGTCGAGGAAATTTTCAAGGATCAAGAGAGGAGGATGATACAATATGATCAAGGAGAGTGAAAGCTCTAAGCTTGGGGATGCCCCGATGGTTCATCCCTGCATATTTCAAGAAGACTCAAGCATCTAAGCTTGGGGATGCCCAAGGCATCCCCTTCTTCATCGATAACATTATCAGGTTGCTCTAGTGAAACTATATTTTTATTCCGTCACATCTTATGTGCTTTACTTGGAGCGTTTGTTTGTTTTTGTTTTGTTTTGTTTGAATAAAGTTGTATCCTAGCATTCATTGTGTGGGAGAGAGACACGCTCCGCAGTTGCATATGGACAAATATGTCCTTGGCTTTACTCATAATGTTCATGGCGAAGGTTGAACTGCTTCGTTAATTGTTATATGGTTCGAAACGGGAAATGCTACATGTGGTAATTGGTAAAATGTCTTGAATAATTTGATACTTGGCAATTGTTGTGCTCATAAGGATCATGTTTAAGCTCTTGCATCATATACTTTGCACCTATCAGTGAAGAAATGCATAGAGCTTGTTGAAATTTGGTTTGCATGATTGGTCTCTCTAAAGTCTAGATATTTTCTAGTAAGGATTTGAGCAACAAGGATGACAGTGTAGAGTCTTATAATGCTTGCAATATGTTTTTATGTGAGTTTTGTTGTACCGGTTCATACTTGTGTTTGCTTCAAATAACCTTGCTAGCCTAAGCCTTGTATTGAGAGGGATTACTTCTCGTGCATCCAAATCCTTGAGCCAATAACTATGCCATTTGTGTCCACCATACCTACCTACTACATGGTATTTCTCCGCCATTCCAAAGTAAATTGCTTGAGTGCTACCTTTAAATTTCTATTCTTTGTCTTTGCAATATATAGCTCATGGGACAAATAGCCTAAAAACTATTGTGGTATTGAATATGTACTTATGTATCTTATTTCTTATTAATTTGCTTGTTGTGCGATAACCATGTTCCTGGGGACGCCATCAACTACCCTTTGTTGAATATCATGTGAGTTGCTATGCATGTTCGTCTTGTCTGAAGTAAGGGCAATTTACCATGATTTGAATGGTTTGAGCATGCATATTGTTACAGAAGAACATTGGGCCGCTAACTAAAGCCATGATCCATGGTGGAAGTTTCAGTTTTGTACAACAATCCTCAATCTCTTATGAGAATATTATTTGTTGTTGAATGCTTATGCATTAAAGAGGAGTCCATTATCTGTTGTCTATGTTGTCCCGGTATGGATGTCTAAGTTGAGAATAATCAAAAGCGAGAAATCCAATGCGAGCTTTCTGCTTAGACCTTTGTACAGGCGGCATAGAGGTACCCCTTTGTGATACTTGGTTAAAACATATGTATTGCAGTGATAATCCAGGTAATCCGAGCTAATTAGGACAAGGTGCGGGCACTATTGGTAATCTATGCATGAGGCTTGCAACTTGTAGGATATAATTTACATAATACATATGCTTTATTACTACTGTTGACAAAATTGTTTCTTGTTTTCAAAATAAAAAGCTCTAGCACAAATATAGCAATCAATGCTTCCCTCTTTGAAGGGCCTTTCTTTTACTTTCATGTTGAGTCAGTTTACCTATTTCCTCCCACCTCAAGAAGCAAACACTTGTGTTAACTGTGCATTGATTCTTACATACTAGCATATTTGCATTCATCATATTACTTTATGTTGACAACTATCCATGAGATATACATGTTACAAGTTGAAAGCAACCGCTGAAACTTAATCTTCCTTTGTGTTGCTTCAATGCCTTTACTATGAATTTATTGCTTTATGAGTTAACTCTTATGCAAGACTTATTGATGCTTGTCTTGAAAGTACTATTCATGAAAAGTCTTTGCTATATGATTCAGTTGTTTACTCATTGTCTTTACCATTGCTTTGGATCGCTGCATTCATTACATGTGCTTACAATAGTATTGATCAAGATTATGATAGCATGTCACTTCAGAAATTATCTTTGTTATCGTTTACCTACTCGGGACGAGTAGGAACTAAGCTTGGGGATGCTTGATACGTCTCAAACGTATCTATAATTTCTTATGTTCCATGCTACTTTATTGATGATACTCACATGTTTTATACATACTTTATGTCATATTTATGCATTTTTCGGCACTAACCTATTAACGAGATGCCAAAGAGCCAGTTGCTGTTTTCTGCTGTTTTTGGTTTCAGAAATCCTAGTAAGGAAATATTCTCGGAATTGAACGAAATCAACGCCCATGATCTTATTTTTCCACGAAGCTTCCAGAACACCGGAGGAGATACGAAGTGGGGCGACGAGGCGCCCACACAACAGGGCGGCGCGGCCAAGGCTTGGGCCGCGCGGCCCTAGCGTGTGGGGCCCTCGTGGCGCCCCCTGACCTACCCTTTCGCCTACTTAAGCCTTCATCGATAATAGTTCTAGTACCGAGAGCCACGATACGGAAAACCTTCCAGAGACGCCGCCGTCGCCAATCCCATCTCGGGGGATTCAGGAGATCGCCTCCGGCACCCTGCCGGAGAGGGGAATCATCTCCCGGAGGACTCTACACCGCCATGGTCGCCTCCGGATTGATGAGTGAGTAGTTCACCCCTGGACTATGGGTCCATAACAGTAGTTAGATGGTCGTCTTCTCCTAATTGTGCTATCATTGTTGGATCTTGTGAGATGCCTAACATGATCAAGATCATCTATCTGTAATGCTACATGTTGCGTTTGTTGGGATCCGATGAATAATGAATGCTATGTTATGTTGATTATCAATCTATCATATATGTGTTGTTTAAGATCTTGCATGCTCTCCGTTGCTAGTAGAGGCTCTGGCCAAGTTGATACTTGTAACTCCAAGAGGGAGTATTTATGCTCGATAGTGAACTGTGGACCCCGGTCCTATTCTTTACATCAAATACAATCTACTGCAATTGTTCTTTACTGTTTTCTGCAAACATCATCATCCACACTATACATCTAATCCTTTGTTACAGCAAGCCGGTGAGATTGACAACCTCACTATTACGTTGGGGCAAAGTACTTTGGTTGTGTTGTGCAGGTTCCACGTTGGTGCCGAAATCCCTGGTGTTGCGCCGCACTACACTCCACCGCCATCAACCTTCAACGTGCTTCTTGGCTCCTACTGGTTTGATAAACCATGGTTTCTTACTGAGGGAAAACTTGCGGTTGTACGCATCACACCTTCCTCTTGGGGTTCCCAATGGACGCGTGTTGTACGCGTATCAAGCTCTTTTTCTTGGCGCCGTTGCCGGGGAGATCAAGACACGCTGCAAGGGGAGTCTCCACTTCCAATCTCTTTACTTTGTTTTTGTCTTGCTTTATTTTATTTAATACTTTGTTTGCTGCATTATATCAAAACACAAAAAAATTAGTTGCTAGCTTTACTTTATTGTTTGCATTCTCCATATTAAAACACAAAAAAATTAGTTACTTGCATCTGCTTCACTTATTTCATCATGTTTCCTTTTAATTTTACTGTAAAAGATATACATGTGGGACAAGGGTCTATAATTGGAAGAGATAATATAGAAGAATTTTTCACCCATGTTAGTATGCATGAAGACCTTAAAGATATACCCCTGGCAAAAGCTGTCCCTACCTATGAAGATGCCTCTGTTTGTTTGGTACGCATGATGGAAGCTAGATTTAGTAGCCTCAACCCCATGATACAACACATGTTTCTTACACTTTCTGATATGGAGAGGGGAGAGAAGAGAGATTTTGTTTTAAAAGTCCTAGTGTGAGAATTTGAGGATATAGCCGAAGAAGCTAGAAAAGTTATTATTAAGCATAAGAGGCTTGGTATGTTCACTGATTTTAAAAGAACACTTGAAAAGACGGATATGGATAGAATTAAGTTCACTAATAATGTTAATGATGGTGGGGAGATTAAAGCACCAATACCTTGTAAGCTCCTAGCAATGCATGAAGCTCTAGATGATAATTATGCTTGGCTTGTTCCTGAAAATTTATTTGATGAGAGTAGCAAGCCCAAGACTAATGAAAAGGGAGCCGCTGAAACTTATGTATCCAAAATACAATGCATGGTTGAGAAAACTCCAAACCCCGCCGTAGATGCATCATCTCTTGATAATACTTGATACACACTTTCTGCGCCTAGCTGAAAGGCGTTAAAGAAAAGCGCTTATGGGAGACATCCCATGATTTTACTACAGTACTTTTGTTTTGTATTTGAGTCTTGGAAGTTGTTACTACTGTAGCAACCTCTCCTTATCTTAATTTTGTTGCATTGTTGTGCCAAGTAAAGTCTTTGATAGTAAGGTTCATACTAGATTTGGATTACTGCGCAGAAACAGATTTCTTGCTGTCACGAATCTGGGCCTAATCCTCTGTAAGTAACTCAGAAAATTATGCCAATTTACGTGAGTGATCCTCAGATATGTACGCAACTTTCATTCAATTTGATCATTTTCATTTGAGCAAGTCTGGTTCCTCGTAAAAATTCGTCTTTACGAACTGTTCTGTTTTGACAGATTCTGCCTTTTATTTCGCATTGCCTGTTTTCCTATGCTTGATGGATTTCTTTGTTCCATTAACTTTCAGTAGCTTTGTGCAATGTCCAGAAGTGTTAAGAATGATTATGTCACCTCTGAACATGTGAATTTTGATTGTGCACTAACCCTCTAATGAGTTGTTTTGAGTTTGGTGTGGAGGAAGTTTTCAAGGATCAAGAGAGGAGGATGATACAATATGATCAAGGAGAGTGAAAGCTCTAAGCTTGGGGATGCCCCGGTGGTTCATCCCTGCATATTTCAAGAAGACTCAAGCATCTAAGCTTGGGGATTCCCAAGGCATCCCCTTCTTCATCGACAACACTATCAGGTTCCTCTAGTGAAACTATATTTTTATTCCATCACATCTTATGTACTTTGCTTGGAGCGTCTGTTTGCTTTTTGTTTTGTTTGAATAAAATGGATCCTAGCATTAATTGTGTGGGAGAGAGACACGCTCCGCTGTTGCATATGGACAAATACGTCCTTTGGCTTTACTCATAATGTTCATGGCGAAGGATAATCTGCTTCGTTAATTGTTATATGTTTGGAAACGGAAAATGCTACATGTGGTAATTGGTAGAATGTCTTGGATAATTTGACACTTGGCAATTGTTATAGATCATGTTTAAGCTCTTGCATCATATACTTTGCACCTATTAGTGAAGAAATACATAGAGCTTGTTGAAATTTGGTTTGCATGATTGGTCTCTCTAAAGTCTAGATATTTTCTAGTAAAGGTTTGAGCAACAAGGATGACAGTGTAGAGTCTTATAATGCTTGCAATATGTTTTTATGTGAGTTTTGCTGTACCGGTTCATGCTTGTGTTTGCTTCAAATAACCTTGCTAGCCTAAGCCTTGTATTGAGAAGGATTACTTCTCGTGCATCCAAATCCTTGAGCCAATAACTACGCCATTTGTGTCCACCATACCTACCTACTACATGGTATTTCTCCGCCATTCCAAAGTAAATTGCTTGAGTGCTACCTTTAAATTTCCATCCTTTGCCTTTGCAATATATAGCTCATGGGACAAATAGCTTAAAAACTATTGTGGTATTGAATATGTACTTATGCATTTTATCTCTTATTAAGTTGCTTGCTGTGCGATAACCATGTTCCTGGGGACGCCATCAACTACTCTTTGTTGAATATAATGTGAGTTTCTATGCATGTCCGTCTTGTCTGAAGTAAGGGCGATTTACCATGAGTTGAAATGTTTGAGCATGCATACTGTTAGAGAAGAACATTGGGCCGCTAACTAAAGCCATGATTCATGGTGGAAGTTTCAGTTTTGGACAACAATCCTCAATCTCTAATGAGAAAATTAATTGTTGTTGAATGCTTAAGCATTAAAGAGGAGTCCATTATCTGTTGTCTATGTTGTCCCGATATGGATGTCTAAGTTGAGAATAATCAAAAGCGAGAAATCCAATGCGAGCTTTCTCCTTATACCTTTGTACAGGCGGCATAGAGGTACCCCTTTGTGATACTCGGTTAAAACATATGTATTGCGGTGATAATCCAGGTAATCCGAGCTAATTAGGACAAGGTGCGGGCACTATTGGTATACTATGCATGAGGCTTGCAACTTGTAGGATATAATTTATATAACACATATGCTTTATTACTACCGTTGACAAAATTGTTTCTTGTTTTCAAAATAAAAGCTCTAGCACAAATATAGCAATCGATGCTTCCCTCTTTGAAGGGCCTTTCTTCTACTTTTATGTTGAGTCAGTTTACCTATTTCCTCCCACCTCAAGAAGCAAACACTTGTGTTAACTGTGCATTGATTCTTACATACTTGCATATTTGCATTCATCATATTACTTTATGTTGACAACTATCCATGAGATTTACATGTTACAAGTTGAAAGCAACCGCTGAAACTTAATCTTCCTTTGTGTTGCTTCAATACCTTTACTATGAATTTATTGCTTTATGAGTTAACTCTTATGCAAGACTTATTGATGCTTGTCTTGAAAGTACTATTCATGAAAAGTCTTTGCTATATGATTCAGTTGTTTACTCATTGTCTTTACCATTGTCTTGGATCGCTGCATTCATTACATATGCTTACAATAGTATGATCAAGATCATGATGGCATGTCACTTCAGAAATTATCTTTGTTATCGTTTACCTACTTGGGACGAGTAGGAACTAAGCTTGGGGATGCTGATACGTCTCCAACGTATCGATAATTTCACATGTTCCATGCTACTTTATTGATGATACTTACATGTTTTATGCATACTTTATGTCATATTTATGCATTTTCCGGCACTAACCTATTAACATGATGCCGAAGAGCCAGTTGCTGTTTTCTGCTGTTTTTGGTTTCAGAAATCCTAGTAAGGAAATATTCTCGGAAATGGACGAAATTAATGCCCAGGGGCCTATTTTTCCACGAAGCTTCCAGAAGTATGAAGAGGAGACGAAGTGGGGCCACGAGGTGGCCACACAACCGGGCGGCGCGGCCCAAGCCCTGGCCGCGCCGGCCTACTGTGTGGGCCCCTCATGACGCCCCTTGACCTGCCCTTCCGCCTACAAATAGTCTTCGTCGCGAAACCCGTAGTACCGAGAGCCACGATACGGAAAACCTTCCAGAGACGCCGCCTCCGCCAATCCCATCTCGGGGGATTCAGGAGATCGCCTCCGGCACCCTGCCGGAGAGGGGAATCATCTCCCGGAGGACTCTACACCGCCATGGTCGCCTCCGGAATGATGTGTGAGTAGTTCACCCCGGGACTATGGGTCCATAGCAGTAGCTAGATGGTTGTCTTCTCCTCATTGTGCTTTCATTGTCGGATCTTGTGAGCTGCCTAACATGATCAAGATCATCTATCTGTAATACTATATGTTGTGTTTGTTGGGATCCGATGGATAGTGAATGCTATGTTATGTTGATTATCAATCTATCATGTCTTGTTTATGATCTTGCATGCTCTCTGTTGCTAGTAGATGCTCTGGCCAAGTTTTTGCTTGTAACTCCAAGAGGGAGTATTTATGCTCGATAGTGGGTTCATGCCTCCATTAAATCTGGGACAGTGACAGAAAGTTCTAAGGTTGTGGATGTGTTGTTGCCACTAGGGATAAAACATCGATGCTATGTCTAAGGATGTAGTTGTCGGATACATTACACACCATACTTAATGCAATTGTCTGTTGTTTACAACTTAATACTGGAAGCGGTTCGGATGATAATCTGAAGGTGGACTTTTTAGGCATAGATGCATGCTGGATAGCGGTCTATGTACTTTGTCGTAATGCCCAATTAAATCTCACAATACTCATCATATCATGTATGTGCATCGTCATGCCCTCATTATTTGTCAATTGCCCAACTGTAATTTGTTCACCCAACATGCTAATTCTTATGGGAGAGACACCTCTAGTGAACTGTGGACCCCGGTCCTATTCTTTACATCAAATACAATCTACTGCAATTGTTCTTTACTATTTTCTGCAAACATCATCATCCACACTATACATCTAATACTTTGTTACAGCAAGCCGGTGAGATTGACAACCTCACTGTTACGTTGGGGCAAAGTACTTTGGTTGTGTTGTGCAGGTTCCACGTTGGCGCCGAAATCCCTGGTGTTGCGCCGCACTACACTCCGCCGCCATCAACCTTCAACATGCTTCTTGGCTCCTACTGGTTCGATAAACCTTGGTTTCTTACTGAGGGAAAACTTGCCGCTGTACGCATCACACCTTCCTCTTGGGGTTCCCAACGGACGCGTGTTGTACGCGTATCACTTGGCTTCAAGGACGTCGGCAAAGCAAGGAAGCTGGGACTCGGTTGTTGAGGAATCCTTAACATAAAACCATTTCAGTCTCCATCCTTGCACGGATTCTCTCATTGGGAAACTGAAATAGTTAACCTCTGAACGGACAACAAACCCCACTCCTCCAATGACAAAAGATCCATTACTAATGTTGTATCTCTTTATGAAGAAAATCTTCTTCCACAACCCAAAGTGAGGCTCGATGCCCAAGAACGCCTCGCAGAGGGTGATGAACACAACAACGTGGCGGATTGAATTAGGGGTGAGTTGCCACAGTTGGATTTCGTAAGTCCGCAGAAGACGATGAAGGAATTCGTGGGCAGGAAGCGAGAGACCCCGATACAAGAACGATAGGAACATCACGGTAAAACCAGCAGGGGGATTAGGCCGAGAAATCGCACCTGGAAGAATCACATTCCCCTCGTCGGAGGAGATTAACCCGAGGCTTCGGGCCCTCTTCTCATCACGCTTCGTGATGGAGGACGCTAGCCAGTCTCCGGGTTTGGCTATCGAGCTTGGCGGCGCTGGCGGCGCCGGGGCTGGGGGAGGAGCATCTGGAGCGCTCCTCTTCGGAAGATTCGAGGAGGCCTTGGCGGCGGCGCCACCGCTCGTGGAGCTGGCGGCGGCAGCGAGGTTCTTCTTCTTCACCATTGCAAGATCTGGAGAAGATCTAAAAAGCAGTGGTGGCGGCGCAGCGGTTGTGAAAGAGAGAGGAAGAAGAAGGACATGAAGATTCTACGGTGAATATGGGAGAAGACTAAAGATTTTGTCCTCTGAAGATTTTAAGAAAGGGAGAACTTGAGGATTGCGTGGGTACGTGTCGTTGCTGCCAGTTCATTAAGGGGACCTTTTTCCATTGGTGATCGTGGAAATCGAGAAGGCACCTTGGTAACCGTACGAGAAAGGTGGATATTACTTAAAAATAGGGCCAGGCAGAGGAAGAATGGGCCCAATAGGTCGCGTCTTGTCAGTCAAAATCAAAATTTCAGTAACGTCATCAGTGACGTCGTGAGGAATGCTCGAAGCATTCGAAGGAATGGAAAAAGTATCGGATGGTGAACTTGAGTCTATGCACGGATTGCGAGCATCCGCACTTAGACTCGGGGGCTACTCCCATCGGGAGCGCTGGACGCGCACCCGATAAAATGAGGACTCGAAGTTATTCCTATGAAGAAACGTCTGAAGAAAAAGATGATTGCTCAGCTTGAGTCTGCACCCTATATAGTCATACTCGGTTAGACCTCTTGAGACCTGGCCTCCTATATAAAGGCCAGGAGAGGTGCTGCAGAGGGACACGATCAATCATAGCAATCTTAGCCACCAAAAGTCTAGAGCTAGGTCGCCGCAGCACTTAGCCTCTCGACGAGATCTCAGCCGAACCCTTCGGCACCCCATTGTAACCCAATATCTTCATAATCAAGATCAGACAGGCAGGACGTAAGGGTTCTACCTCATCGAGGGCCCCGAACCTGGGTAAATCGCTCTCCCCGCTTGTCTGTGAACCAATGTCTCGTGTCAGCCTACAGGATTCCATCAACCCTAAGCCCCAATCGAAGGGCATTGCCGAGGAGTACCCTCGACAGCTGGTGCCGCACCTCATACCGGGAGGGGTGACGCACTTCAGTATGCGGATGACACTAAGATCATGATGGAACCTACAAGGGTGGGTATTGTGAATCTCAAGACCCTAATGTATGTTCTGAAAACATGTCGAGTCCGAAGATTAACTTCGACAAGAGTGAGTTGGTGGTGATGGGGGTTAGACCGGATGCACAACACCGGGTTGCCAACCTACTCAACTGCCGACTTGGCGAGTTCCTTATCACTTACTTGGACCTCCCGATTAGTGATAAGATGCTAAGGGTAGCGGATTGGAGATTCCTTCCGGAGCCGGTGGGGCACAAGGTTGATCCATGGCAAGGACTATTTCTGGGGGGGGGGGGGGGGCAGGACGTCTCGTGCTCACCAATTCGTGCCTGTCAAGCCTACATCTGTTTGCCATGAGCTTATATTTGCTGCATGATGGCACACACAAGGCAATGGATAGGCCCTGCTCACGTTTCTTCTAGGAAGGAGTGGGGGATAAGAGGAAGTATCACATGGTGGATTGGGCCACAGTGTGTAAACCCAAAGAGTTTGGGGGCTTTTGGGTCCTCAACACCAAGTCCATGAACATCGCTCTAATGGTGAAATGGATCTAGAAGCTCTACCAGGTTGCGGAGGGTCTGTGGGCAAACCTTCTAAGGGCGAAGTATCTGCGGGGCAGGGACCTCTACGCGGGCGAGGTCCCAACCCATGACTCTCAATTTTGGAACGCTATACAAAAGGTTAAATGACATTTCAAACTTGGAGCCAAACACAAGGTTCAGAACGGAGGAGGACCTACTTCTGATGGATTGGTGGACAGGAACTGGCCCACTTTGGCCCAGATTTCCAAGGTTGTTCAGCTGTTGTGAAACGCCACACATCACTGTCTTTGGGGCTAGGGTGCCGGCGGGGGAGCCAGGGGAGTGGCGCTTACGGTTCAGATGCCAGTTTGGCCTTGCAGAAGCCGTGGAATGGGATAACCTCTGCAGGAAAGTACATGCGCTTCCCATAGAGCTGGATGACGATGATGTGTCTTGGGCATTAGAACCCTCGGGCCTGGGGCATATTCTCCACCAGCTCAATCTATGCACGCCTAGCGCAAGGGGCGGTTACCACGTCATTCGCGGAAGTTTGGCGAACCATAGTATCACCAAAGATAAAGGTGTTCCTTTGGCAACTCATCCGTGGCCGGCTTGTTGGAGATATGCCCAAGAGGCAATAATAAAATGGTTATTATAATATCTTTAAGTTTATGATAATGTTTACATACCATGCTATAATTGTATTAACCGAAACATTGATACATGTGTGTTATGTGAACAACAAGGAGTCCCTAGTAAGCCTCTTGTATAACTAGCTTGTTGATTAATAGATGATCATCGTTTCGTGATCATGAACATTGGATGTTATTAATAACAAGGTTATGTCATTGTTGAATGATGTAATGGACACACCCAATTAAGCGTAGCATAAGATCACGTCATTAAGTTATTTGCTATAAGCTTTCGATACATAGTTACCTAGTCCTTATGACCATGAGATCATATAAATCACTTATACCGGAAAGGTACTTTGATTACATCAAACACCACTGCGTAAATGGGTGGTTATAAAGGTGGGATTAAGTATTCGGAAAGTATGAGTTGAGGCATATGGATCAACAGTGGGATTTGTCCATCCCGATGACGGATAGATATACTCTGGGCCCTCTCGGTGGAATGTCGTCTAATGTCTTGCAAGCATATGAATAAGTTCATAAGAGACCACATACCACGGTACGAGTAAAGAGTACTTGTCAAGAGACGAGGTTGAACAAGGTATAGAGTGATACCGATGATCAAACCTCGGACAAGTAAAATATCACGTGACAAAGGGAATTGGTATCGTATGTGAATGGTTCATTCGATCACTAAAGTCATCGTTGAATATGTGGGAGCCATTATGGATCTCTAGATCCCGCTATTGGTTATTGGTCGGAGAGAAGTCTCAACCATGTCTACATAGTTCACGAACCGTAGGGTGACACACTTAAGGTTTGATGTCGTTTTAAGTAGATATGGAATATGGAATGGAGTTCGAAGTTTTGTTCGGAGTCTCGGATGGGATCCAGGACATCACGAGGAGTTCCGGAATGGTCCGGAGAATAAGATTCATATATAGGAAGTCATATTCCAAGTTTGGAAATGATCCGGTGCATTTATGGCAGGTTCTAGAAGGTTCTAGAAAAGTCCGGAAGAAAGGCACTATGGAAGGTGGAGTCCCGGAGGGACTCCACTAGCATGGCCGGCCAAACCCTAAGGGGGAGGAGTCCCAGGTGGGCTCCACCTTGGTGGCCGGCCAGCCCCACCTCAAGGAAAGGTGGGAGTCCCACCTTGGGTAGGACTCCCCCCTTGAGTAGGTTTCCCACCTTTGGGAAGTTTTGGTGTTGGGGTCTTATTCGAAGACTTGGACCACAACTCTTGGGGCTTCCACCTATATAATGAGGGACAAGGGGAGGGTGTCCGGCCACTCAAGCCTCCACCATGGCCGCACCCCCTCAAGGGTGCCCTAGCCGGTGCCCCTCTCCCCAAACCCTAGCACCCCTCCTCCACTACTTCTCCCGCATATGCTTAGCGAAGCTCCGCCGGAGATCTCCATCGACACCGCCACCACGCCGTCGTGCTGCCGGGATTCCAAGGAGGATCTACTACTTCCGCTGCCCGCTGGAACGGGGAGAAGGACGTCGTCATCAACACCGAACGTGTGACCGAGTACGGAGGTGCTGCCCGATCGTGGCACCGTGATCAAGATCTTCTACGCGCTTTTGCAAGCGGCAAGTGATCGTCTACCGCAGCAATAAGAGACTACTCTTATAGGCTTTGGAAATCTTCAAGGGTTAGTCTCGTTCATCCCCTCGTTGCTCCCATCTTCTAGATTGCATCTTGGCTTGGATTGCGTTCTCGCGGTAGGAAATTTTTTGTTTTCTGTGCAACGAATCCCTACAGTGGTATCAGAGCCGTGTCTATGCATAGATGGTTGCACGAGTAGAACACAATGGTTTTGTGGGCGTTGATGCTCTTGTTGTCTTTAGTTTGAGTACTTTGCATCTTTGTGGCATAGTGGGATGAAGCGGCCCGGACTAACTTTACATGACCGCGTTCATGAGACTTGTTCCTCGTTCGACATGCAACTAGTATTGCATAAGAGGCTTTGCGGGTGTCTGTCTCTCCTACTGTAGTGAAGATTCAGTTTACTCTTCTGATTCAGTTTACTCTTCTATTGACAACATTAGTATCACCGTTGTGGTTCATGTTCGTAGGTAGATTAGATCTCTCTCGAAAACCCTAAACCACGTAAAATATGCAAACCAAATTAGAGACGTCTAACTTGTTTTTGCAGGGTTTGGTGATATGATATGGCCATAATGTGATGATGAATATGTATGAGATGATCATTATTGTATCGTGGCAACCGGCAGGAGCCTTATGGTTGTCTTTAAATTTCATGTTGAGTAGTATTTCAAAGTAGTTGTAATAGTTGCTACATGAGGTGAACAACCATGAAGACGGCGCCATGGACCTTGACGCTACGCCGACGATGATGGAGATCATGCCCGTTGATAATGGAGATCATGTCCGTGCTTTGGAGATGAAGATCAAAAGCACAAAGACAAAAGGGCCATATCATATCACATATGAATTGCATGTGATGTTAATCCTTTATGCATCTTATTTTGCTTAGAACGCGACGGTAGCATTATAAGATGATCCCTCACATTAATATCAAGATAATAAAGTGTTCTCCCCTCGTATGCACCGTTGCCAAAGTTCGTCGTTTCAAAGCATCTCGTGATGATCGGATGTGATAGATTCAACGTTCATATACAACGGGTGTAAGCCATGTTGCACACGCGGAATACTTGGGTTTGCTTGACGAGCCTAGCATGTATAGACATGGCCTCGGGACAACGGAAACCGAAAGGTTGAACACGAGTCATATGGATGATATGATCAACATGTTGATGTTCACCATTGAAGCTACATCATCTCACGTGATGATCGGTTTTGGTGTAGTGGATTTGGATCGTGTACCACTTAACAACTATGAGGGATGTTGTATTAAGTGGGAGTTCATTAGTAATTAGATTAAAACATGAACTAATTATCATAAACATAGTCGAAGTAGTATTTTGAATTAATTTTGTAGTGTTGGCATCCGTTTTCTACCATGCGCTAGTCTTGTTATTGAGATAGAAATATTGTTAAAAATCTGACAAGAAACTTTACGGACTGGTACCGTATTGTTAAAGAATCAAGAAATGATTAAATCCTATTGCAAACTTTTAGTAAACCTCACATTGTTGATTCAAAAGAGCTATGGTTTCAATTAGTACCTAAAGTTATCTTGTCTCCATGAAACTTGAAGTTCAAATCTATTTGAAAAGTAAGGAGCTGAAAATTTAGTTTTCAGAAATAATCAAGGTATGAGATATATGTGATATCTAAGACCTTATTGCAAGATGTTAGAATATAATTTGGTGAGACTACATAAACTCATAAGTTTTATGGGAATGTACGAAGGTTGAAGACGCAAGGCGTCCCAATCCTCCAACTATTGGGACACTAACAATATTCGCATATCCATGAAGTAATCATCCTTAGTATGCACCGTTGCTAAGACTCGTCGTATCGAAGCATCACGTGATGATCGGGTGTTATAGATTCTACGTGTGCATACAACGGGTGCAAGCCAGATTTGCACATGCGAATACTAAGGTTAAAACTTTACGAGCCTAGCATGTACAGACATGGTCTCGGAAAGTCATCATGATACAATGGATAAAATTATGAGTGAAATTGTTTCAATCATATTACAAAGGTTACTAATAGTGAAATCCGGAACACTTGTCATATGATGATCAACTTCAAGGTAAAAACCTCAAGGTTATTGGTATTTGACCAACAAACCTAGAAGTTATTGATGTTGAAGTGTCTTTCTGAATAATGAGGAAAGCTAAAAGAGAAACTACAAAAGATTATTGGCAGAAAGAAAGAAAAGACTAGAAAGTCTAGCTTAGGTGTATATAAATGATATACATGTTATGGATGTATTCCTCGTTTGGTCACACAATGAAATTCTTGGGTATTTGTACCATATTGGTTGGTATGAAGTGTCATACAAAACAACGCAATACAAGAATACAATGGCCTAAGTGACTGACAAGGAATATGATAGGAATGCACGTCTAGAACAAAAATAAAGTGTTATTATGTTCATCGTTGGCATTCTATCTAGCCCTTAGAATTTGTAATAAAGAACTTAATAATTGTTATTTTGCTCTTGTCAAATAAAAACAATGAGTTGTTCAAATTATGACATTACTCCATGTACGATGGATAAGTTATTATAAATTTTAATGGTGAAACACACATACATAACACTGACGCTAAAATGCCGTAAGGCAGATGATTTGAATTCCACTTATTTGTGAAACCGCCATTTAGGTCATGTTGGAAAGGAACGCATGAAGAAACTCCATGCAAATGGATTATTGGAGTCATTTGATTTATGAATCATTTGGCGCTTGCAAATCTCTTCTAAAAGGAATGACTGAAATACCGTTCATAGGCCAAGTTTTGAACGGGCAACTAACTTAGTGGAAACATACATGATGATGTATATGGTTCACTGGGCATAGTTGTGTGCGGGAGATTCTTCTACTTCATGAAAACTTCAAACAATGAATTAAATGTATATATGTGGATATATTCGATAAGGAAGAAGTTTGAAACATTTGAATAGATTCAAATAAATTTCAGCATGAAGTGGAAATCATCGTAATAGAAAAGTCAAATATCTATGATTGGATCATAATGGAAATATTTGAATTACGAGTTTTAGCGAACATCTAAGAGAGTTATGAAATTGTTCTACAACTCACATTTCTTGAAGTATCATAGTGATGATGAAGTATCCAAGAGATGTATCCAAACCTTGTTGGGTCAATGATGAGATAAAATATTAATGCCATTATAATTTTTGTGGATTATGCTTTAGAGACTACCGCTTTTACACTAAATAAGAGCATCATCATGATCCGTAGAAATGACACCATACGAGTGATGGCATGGGTATAAACCCTAATAGTCCTTTCTTTAAATTTTGGTTTAAAAATTTACAACCGATATCGGATAAATGTCTTTGTTGGTTATCCCAAAGAATTGATTGGGAATTCTTTCCACTATGAAGTAAAAGACAAAAGTGTTTGTTAATATTACTTGCTTATTTCCAAGAAATTGTTTTCTAGCGAAGTATTTGAGTGGGAGGACAATATATTTGATAAGGCTTATGAACCTGAGCATAATGATCAGAGTAGCGCAGCATCGGAATTGGTTCCGGAAGCGGCCACAACGATCATGACTCCCATGACTACAAAGTGTTTTAGACATGAAGATCGAAGTACATATTGAACCTTGTAGGTATGGTTTACTTTGTGATCAAATAAATGATTTGTGGACAAAGGATTGTTTTTGAACAATGATAAACCAATTACAAACAAAGAAGTTATGATGGGCCCTGACTCCGTTAAAATGGCTATACGCCATGAAATCCAAGATAGATAAATACTTTTTGAAAGTAAATAGATCTATAAAATTGATCGACTTGGATGAAATATCCTTGAATAAGCTCGACTTGTCGAAAAGTTGTTTACGACAAAGTTCAAAGAGTTGACTACGATAAGATTAGATCTTACGTAGCTATGCTTATAGTCTATGTGGATTATTCTAGTAATCACTACATATTTCTTTTATGAGATATGTTAGTAGGATGGTAAAATACATTACTTATCAGAAGTGTGTATTAAAGGTGTATACAAGATACAACCAAGAGTTTTGCTGGTCCGTGGAATACTAGATAGGTATACAAACTTCAATTGGATGAAGTGAGTATCACGGAGTTGGAATCTTCACCAGATGAAATAGTCAAAAAGTTTTTGATTTCATCAGAGACGATGAAGAGACTTGCATTTGCAAGAAATTAAGTGGGAGTGCTAAGACATATTTATAATACTTTATGTAGATGACATATAGTTGGTTATAAATGATGTAATTATATACTTGATTAAAAGGTTTCATTGAGAAATTAACTTCAATGAAAGAATATGGACTGAAACATATTTAGGGTCAAGATCTATGAAGATAGATTGGAATACATAATAAGTTTAAGTCAAAGTACATAGAATGGATATTGAAGTAGTTCAATATAGAAATATTAAGAAGGTGTTCTTTTCATGTGAAGGTTTAACAAGACTTGAGTGTTTTTTTTTTTGACACTCGATGAGTAAAAACATATGAGTGATTTTAGATCACGAAGATTATGTACAAAATCAGATATCCTGTGCTCTAAAGAGTTAGGAGCATATACCAGAATAATTCATGTGATGATTATTGGACAAACAGTAGGAATATCCTTGAGTACTTTAGAAGAACCAAGGATATATATATATATAATTTTATATGGTGTAATGACAAACAAATCGATGTAATGTGTTGCACCGATATTAGTTTGGTCGCATATAAAAATAAATTTCAATCTCAAATTAGACTAAGTGTTATTTAAAAGGTAGCACAATGAGCTAGAAGTTGTCTATGCTAGATTTAGAAGAGTTCTAAATATTGTGACGGATTCTACAAACGAAGGCAGAGTATGTCATTGTTTTGACAATGACTGAGGATGTTAAGTCAAGAGGTTCTTTGAGAACTTGGTGTAGTTCCGATAGTGTCAGAACGTTGAAGCTATATTGTGTATGACAATATTAGTGACATATTTCAGACCGCGGAATTAAGGTTCCACCAGAAGACCAAAACATATTTAAATGCCGACTCATTTGGAAAATGAGTGATGCGTTAAGACGCAAATGAATTGCAAAATACATACGTTTCTGAGCATGTCAGAATCATTGACTAAAACTTTTCCCGTGAGCAAAACATGATAAAGCACCGGAAGGCCAAGGTGTTATATCTTTACAAATGTAAACTAGATTATTGACTCTAGTGCAAGTGGGAGACTGTTGGAGATATGCCCAAGAGGCAATAATAAAATGGTTATTATAATATCTTTAAGTTTATGATAATGTTTACATACCATGCTATAATTGTATTAACCGAAACATTGATACATGTGTGTTATGTGAACAACAAGGAGTCCCTAGTAAGCCTCTTGTATAACTAGCTTGTTGATTAATAGATGATCATCGTTTCGTGATCATGAACATTGGATGTTATTAATAACAAGGTTATGTCATTGTTGAATGATGTAATGGACACACCCAATTAAGCGTAGCATAAGATCACGTCATTAAGTTATTTGCTATAAGCTTTCGATACATAGTTACCTAGTCCTTATGACCATGAGATCATATAAATCACTTATACCGGAAAGGTACTTTGATTACATCAAACACCACTGCGTAAATGGGTGGTTATAAAGGTGGGATTAAGTATCCGGAAAGTATGAGTTGAGGCATATGGATCAACAGTGGGATTTGTCCATCCCGATGACGGATAGATATACTCTGGGCCCTCTCGGTGGAATGTCGTCTAATGTCTTGCAAGCATATGAATAAGTTCATAAGAGACCACATACCACGGTACGAGTAAAGAGTACTTGTCAAGAGATGAGGTTGAACAAGGTATAGAGTGATACCGATGATCAAACCTCGGACAAGTAAAATATCGCGTGACAAAGGGAATTGGTATCGTATGTGAATGGTTCATTCGATCACTAAAGTCATCGTTGAATATGTGGGAGCCATTATGGATCTCCAGATCCCGCTATTGGTTATTGGTCGGAGAGAAGTCTCAACCATGTCTACATAGTTCACGAACCGTAGGGTGACACACTTAAGGTTTGATGTCGTTTTAAGTAGATATGGAATATGGAATGGAGTTCGAAGTTTTGTTCGGAGTCTCGGATGGGATCCAGGACATCACGAGGAGTTTCCGGAATGGTCCGGAGAATAAGATTCATATATAGGAAGTCATATTCCAAGTTTGGAAATGATCCGGTGCATTTATGGCAGGTTCTAGAAGGTTCTAGAAAAGTCCGGAAGAAAGGCACTATGGAAGGTGGAGTCCCGGAGGGACTCCACTAGCATGGCCGGCCAAACCCTAAGGGGGAGGAGTCCCAGGTGGGCTCCACCTTGGTGGCCGGCCAGCCCCACCTCAAGGAAAGGTGGGAGTCCCACCTTGGGTAGGACTCCCCCCTTGAATAGGTTTCCCACCTTTGGGAAGTTTTGGTGTTGGGGTCTTATTCGAAGACTTGGACCACAACTCTTGGGGCTTCCACCTATATAATGAGGGACAAGGGGAGGGTGGCCGGCCACTCAAGCCTCCACCATGGCCGCACCCCCTCAAGGGTGCCCTAGCCGGCGCCCCTCTCCCCAAACCCTAGCACCCCTCCTCCACTACTTCTCCCGCATATGCTTAGCAAAGCTCCGCCGGAGATCTCCATCGACACCGCCACCACGCCGTCGTGCTGCCGGGATTCCAAGGAGGATCTACTACTTCCGCTGCCCGCTGGAACGGGGAGAAGGACGTCGTCATCAACACCGAACGTGTGACCGAGTACGGAGGTGCTGCCCGATCGTGGCACCGTGATCAAGATCTTCTACGCGCTTTTGCAAGCGGCAAGTGATCGTCTACCGCAGCAATAAGAGCCTACTCTTATAGGCTTTGGAAATCTTCAAGGGTTAGTCTCGTTCATCCCCTCGTTGCTCCCATCTTCTAGATTGCATCTTGGCTTGGATTGCGTTCTCGCGGTAGGAATTTTTTTGTTTTCTGTGCAACGAATCCCTACACGGCTACCCCCGGGGGAGCAGCTGTTCAAGCGACAGGGGCCTTCAAACGGCCTTTGTGCTTTATGCGGTGCTTGGGAGGACTTCAACCACAGTTTTTTCACCAGCCCCACTGCTAGACTGATGGGCTGGTGCGAGGGATCTTCTTTCGTGCGACTGGAACCCGGCAGGGGCTAGGAAATTCATCGTGCTCGCTCAGGGTTCAGCAAACCCTTTCCGTAGGCTAGCTTGGTTCAATGTTGGACCCTTTGGAATATGCAGAATAAGCTAGCTATAGAGGGAAAGCTGATCGGCAACCCGGTTGAAGTTTTTTTATCAAATGTCTATACATCTGCAGTGTTGAAGAGTTCTGGGTCAGACGAAAGGACATGGAGCTGCTGGACTTGGCAGTGGGCGACATCAGGAGACTGTTCGCGCGAACACGATCTACGCACACGTGACGGCTGCCTCAACATCTTTCGAGTTATCTAGCTATCTCTTTAGTCAGGGTGTCGTGTGATGTCTACTCACGCTTCTTTTCCTGTAGACAGTGTTGGGCCTCCAAGAGCAGAGGTTTGTAGAACAGCAGCAAGTTTTCCCTTAAGTGGATCACCCAAGGTTTATCGAACTCAGGGAGGAAGAGGTCAAAGATATTCCTCTCAAGCAACCCTGCGATCACAATGCAAGAAGCCTCTTGTGTCCCCAACACACCTAATACACTTATCAGATGTATAGGTGCACTAGTTCGGCGAAGAGATAGTGAGATGCAAGTGATATGGATGTATATGAGTGGTAATAGCAATCTGAATAAAATATGGCAGCGAGTAAACATGCAGTGGAACAGTAAACAAACAGTGACAACGGCGCCAGAAAATGCTTGCTGGCGTGCAGTTGACGTGGGAGATAGGAATCTTTGTGGTGTAACTTTGCTATTCGGGAACAAGGCCTAGGGATCATACTTTCACTAGTGGACACTCTCAACATTGATCACATAATAAAACCACTCTACACTCTTTTGTTGGATGATGAACACCATTAATTGTGTAGGGCTAGAAGAACACCTCAATGCCGGAGTTAACAAGCTCCACAACATTCGATGTTCATATTTAAATAACCTTAGAGTGCATGATAGACCAACGCAATTATACCAAGTACTAACATAGCATGCACACTGTCACCATCATACTATGAAAGGAGGAATAGATCACATCAATACCATCATAGTAATAGTTAACTTCATAATCTACAAGAGATCACAATCATAAACTACGCCAAGTACTACATGATGCACACACTGTCACCATTACATCATGGAGGAGGAATAGAGTACTTTAATAACATCACTAGAGTAGCACATAGATTAATAGTGATACAAGCTCATATGAATCTCAATCATGTAAGGCAGCTCATGAGATCATTGTATTGAAGTACATGGAGAGAGATTAACCACATAGCTACCGGTACAGCCCTTAGCCTCGATGGAGAACTACTCCCTCCTCATGGGAGACAACAGCGGTGATGAAGATGGTGGTGATGTCGATGGAGATGCCTTCCGGGGGCACTTCCCCGTCCCGGCGGCGTGCCGGAACAGAGACTCCTATCCCCCAGATCTTGGCTTCGCGATGGCGGCGGCTCTGGAAGGTTTCTCGTACCGTGGCTTATTCGTCTAGGGTTTTCGCGACGGAGTCCTTAAGTAGGCGGAAGGGCAGCCTCGGAGGGGGTCTGGGGCCACCAGACAGTAGGGGGCGCGCCTAGCTCCTTGGCCGCGCTGCCCACACATGTGGGGCCACCAGGGCTCCCCTCTGGTGCCTCTCAGGTGTTCTGGAAGCTTCGTGGAATTATAAGATGCTGGGCGTTGATTTCGTCCAATTCCGAGAATATTTCCTTACTAGGATTTCTGAAACCAAAAACAGCAGAAAACAGGAACTGGCACTTCGGCATCTCGTCAATAGGTTAGTTCCGGAAAACGCATAAATATGACATAAAGTATGTATAAAACATGTAGGTATTGTCATAAAACAAGCATGGAACATAAGAAATTATCAATACATTGGAGACGTATCAGCATCCCCAAGCTTAGTTCCTACTCGTCCTCGAGTAGGTAAACGATAACAAAGATAATTTCTGAAGTGACATGCTACTTACATAATCTTGATCATACTATTGTAAAGCATATGAGATGAATGCAGCGATCCAAAGCAATGGTAAAGACAATGAGTAAACAACTGAATCATATAGTAAAGACTTTTCATGAATAGTACTTTCAAGACAAGCATCAATAAGTCTTGCATAAAAGTTAACTCATAAAGCAATAAATTCATAGTAAAAGCATTGAAGCAACACAAAGGAAGATTAAGTTTCAGCGGTTGCTTTCAACTTGTAACATGTATATCTCATGGATAGTTGTCAACATAAAGCAATATAACAAGTACAATATGCGAGTATGTAAGAATCAATGCACAGTTAACACAAGTGTTTTCTTCTTGAGATGGGAGGAAATGGGTAAACTGACTCAACATAAAAGTAAAAGAATGGCCCTTCAAAGAGGGAAGCATCGATTGCTATATTTGTGCTAGAGCTTTTTATTTTGAAAACAAGAAACAATTTTGTCAACGGCAGTAATAAAGCATATGTGTTATGTAAATTATATCCTACAAGTTGCAAGCCTCATGCATAGATTACCAATAGTGCCCGCACCTTGTCCTAATTAGCTCGGATTACCTGGATTATCACTGCAATACATATGTTTTAACCAAGTATCACAAAGGGGTACCTCTATGCCGCCTGTACAAAGGTCTAAGGAGAAAGCTCGCATTGGATTTCTCGCTTTTGATTATTCTCAACTTAGACATCCATACCGGGACAACATAGACAACAGATAATGGACTCCTCTTTAATGCATAAGCATTCAACAACAAATAATATTCTCATAAGAGATTGAGGATTGTTGTCCAAAACTGAAACTTCCACCATGGATCATGGCTTTAGTTAGCGGCCCAATGTTCTTCTCTAACAATATGCATGCTCAAACCATTCAACTCATGGTAGATCGCCCTTACTTCAGACAAGATGAACATGCATAGCAACTCACATGATATTCAACAAAGGGTAGTTGATGGCGTCCCCGGGAACATGGTTATCGCACAACAAGCAACTTAATAAGAAATAAGATACATAAGTACATATTCAATACCACAATAGTTTTTAGGCTATTTTTCCCATGAGCTATATATTGCAAAGACAAAGAATAGAATTTTAAAGGTAGCACTCAAGCAATTTACTTTGGAATGGCAGAGAAATACCATGTAGTAGGTAGGTATGGTGGACACAAATGGCATAGTTTTTGGCTCAAGGATTTTGGATGCATGAGAAGTAATCCCTCTCAATACAAGGCTTAGGCTAGCAAGGTTATTTGAAACAAACACAAGTATGAACTAGTACATCAAGACTCACATAAAAAACATATTGCAAGCATTATAAAACTCTACACCGTCTTCCTTGTTGTTCAAACCCTTACTAGAAAATATCTAGACTTTAGAGAGACCAATCATGCAAACCAAATTTTAACCAGCTCTATGTATTTCTTCACTAATAGGTGCAAAGTATATGATGCAAGAGCTTAAACATGATCTATATGAGCACAACAATTGCCAAGTATCAAATTATTCAAGTCATCATACCAATTACCACATGTAGCATTTTCTGTTTCCAACCATACAACAATGAACGAAGCAGTTTCAACCTTCGCCATGAACATTAAAAGCTAAGAACACATGTGTTCATATGAACCAGCGGAGCGTGTCTCTCTCCCACACAAGCATTTATTCAGAGAATGAAAATAACAATACTAAAATAAAAGCACACAGACGCTCCAAGTAAAGTACATAAGATGTGATGGAATAAAAATATAGTTTCACTAGAGGAACCTGATAATTTGTCGATGAAGAAGGGGATGCCTTGGGCATCCCCAAGCTTAGATGCTTGAGTCTTCTTGAAATATGCAGGGATGAACCACCGGGGGCATCCCCAAGCTTAGAGCTTTCACTCTCCTTGATCATATTGTATCATCCTCCTCTCTTGATCCTTGAAAACTTCCTCCACACCAAACTCAAAACAACTCATTAGAGGGTTAGTGCATAATCAAAATTCACATTTTCAGAGGTGACATAATCATTCTTAACACTTCTGGACATTGCACAAAGCTATTGAAAGTTAATGGAATAAAGAAATCCATCAAGCATAGCAAAACAAGCAATGTGAAATAAAAGGCAGAATCTGTCAAAACAGAACAGTCCGTAAAGACGAATTTTTAAGAGGCACCAGACTTGCTCAAATGAAAATGCTCAAATTTAATGAAAGTTGCGTACATATCTGAGGATCACTCACGTAAATTGGCAGAATTTTCTGAGTTACCTACAGAGAATTCAACCCAGATTCGTGACAGCAAGAAATCTGTTTCTGCGCAGTAATCCAAATCTAGTATCAACCTTACTATCAAAGACTTTACTTGGCACAACAATGTAATAAAATAAAGATAAGGAGAGGTTGCTACAGTAGTAACAACTTCCAAGACTCAAATATAAAACAAAGTTGCTGTAGTAAAATAAACACATGGGTTATCTCCCAAGAAGTGATTTCTTTATAGCCATTAAGATGGGCTCAGTAATTTCAATGATGCACTCGCAAGAAATAAGAGTTGAAGAAAAAGAGAGCATCAAAAAGCAAATTCAAAACAAATTTAAGCCTAACCCACTTCCTATGAAAAGGAATCTTGTAAATAAACAAATTCATGAAGCATAATGCAGCAAGCATAGAAAGATAAAACAAGTGTAACTTCAAAAATTTCAGCATATAGAGAGGTGTTTTAGTAACATGAAAATTTCTACAACCATATTTTCCTCTCTCATAATAATATCTAGTAGCATCATGAGCAAACTCAACAATATAACTATCACATAAAGCATAATCATGAGTCTCATGCATAAAATAATTACTCTCCACATAAGCATAATCGATTTTATTAGTAATAGTGGGAGCAAATTCAACAAAGTAGCTATCATTATTATTCTCATCAAGTGTAGGAGGCATAGTATAATCATAATAAAATTTACTCTCCATAGTAGGTGGCACCATAAGACCACTATCATTATAATCATCATAAATGGGAGGCAAAGTATCATCAAAGAAAATTTTCTCCTCAATGCTTGGGGGACTAAAAATATCATGCTCATCAAAACCAGCTTCCTCAAGCTTAGAATTTTCCATATCATTAGCAACAATGGTGTTCAAAGCGTTCATACTAATATGTTCCATAGGTTTTTTAATTTTCGCAGCAAACAATCCATGTCTTAACTCAGGAAATAGATTAAAAAGCTCCATGTTGCTTTCCATTATGCCTTACTAGTGAAATAAAAACAAGAAACAAAAAGATGCAATTGCAGGATCTAAAGGAAATAGCTTCGAGCACTTACAACGGTACCAGAAAATAACTTAGTTACCTGGGACCGGAGTGTGAGTGCCTTTTATCTTTCCTCCCCGGCAACGGCGCCAGAAAATAGCTTGATGTCTACTCACGCTTCTTTTCCTGTAGATAGTGTTGGGCCTCCAAGAGCAGAGGTTTGTAGAACAGCAGCAAGTTTTCCCTTAAGTGGATCACCCAAGGTTTATCGAACTCAGGGAGGAAGAGGTCAAAGATATTCCTCTCAAGCAACCTTGCGATCACAATGCAAGAAGCCTCTTGTGTCCCCAACACACCTAATACACTTGTCAGATGTATAGGTGCACTAGTTCGGCGAAGAGATAGTGAGATGCAAGTGATATGGATGTATATGAGTGGTAATAGCAATCTGAATAAAATATGGCAGCGAGTAAACATGTAGTGGAACAGTAAACAAACAGTGACAACGGCGCCAGAAAATGCTTGCTGGCGTGCAGTTGACGTGGGAGATAGGAATCTTTGTGGTGTAACTTGCTATTCGGGAACAAGGCCTAGGGATCATACTTTCACTAGTGGACACTCTCAACATTGATCACATAATAAAACCACTCTACACTCTTTTGTTGGATGATGAACACCATTAATTGTGTAGGGCTACAAGAGCACCTCAATGCCGGAGTAACAAGCTCCACAACATTCGATGTTCATATTTAAATAACCTTAGAGTGCATGATAGACCAACGCAATTATACCAAGTACTAACATAGCATGCACACTGTCACCATCATACTATGAAAGGAGGAATAGATCACATCAATACCATCATAGTAATAGTTAACTTCATAATCTACAAGAGATCACAATCATAAACTACGCCAAGTACTACATGATGCACACACTGTCACCATTACATCATGGAGGAGGAATAGAGTACTTTAATAACATCAATAGAGTAGCACATAGATTAATAGTGATACAAGCTCATATGAATCTCAATCATGTAAGGCAGCTCATGAGATCATTGTATTGAAGTACATGGAGAGAGATTAACCACATAGCTACCGGTATAGCCCTTAGCCTCGATGGAGAACTACTCCGTCCTCATGGGAGACAGCAGCGGTGATGAAGATGGTGGTGATGTCGATGGAGATGCCTTCCGGGGGCACTTCCCCGTCCCGGCGGCGTGCCGGAACAGAGACTCCTGTCCCCCAGATCTTGGCTTCGCGATGGCGGCGGCTCTGGAAGGTTTCTCTTACCGTGGCTTATTCGTCTAGGGTTTTCGCAACGGAGTCCTTAACTAGGCGGAAGGGCAGCCTCGGAGGGGGTCTGGGGCCACCAGACAGTAGGGGGCACGCCTGGCTCCTTGGCCGCGCCGCCCACACATGTGGGGCCACCAGGGCTCCCCTCTGGTGCCTCTCGGGTGTTCTGGAAGCTTCGTGGAATTATAAGATGTTGGGCGTTGATTTCGTCCAATTTCGAGAATATTTCCTTACTAGGATTTCTGAAACCAAAAACAGCAGAAAACAAGAACTGGCACTTCAGCATCTCGTCAATAGGTTAGTTCCGAAAAACGCATAAATATGACATAAAGTATGTATAAAACATGTAGGTATTGTCGTAAAACAAGCATGGAACATAAGAAATTATCTATACGTTGGAGACGTATCATCGTGTGTGTGAGTCTGGCCCGTTCAGTCGATGTTATTTGGTCTTTGTGTGGAACTATGCTCAGAACTTGGCGGTGGTGTGGGTGATGTGTGTTGTATTCGAGACTATGTTGATGCCATGTGAGGTTTTATATATATAACCGGGCCGGAGGGCCTTTCGTTTAAAAAAACAATGGGAAACACACAGCTTGCTAGTGTAGTATTACTCATAATAATTTATATGTATCATCACACATAAATTTGTGGATAAATATTTTTAAATAGAGAAAAAATCTTGACTCTATACATAAATTAAAATGAGAGTTTGACATAGGAACTTAAAGAGAACCTAAGAAAAAAGAACATGATACATGGAGGTTTGGCACTGCATATGGTCTGGTTATCTGGACCACCAAAATATGCTTCAAGATATGTGTTGAACGCAATAATGAGCCAGATACGAGCTGTTGTTAATAGCTTATACATGTGCAGTATTTACAGTTGTACGGCATGGGGCCGTGACTATGCAATGTCAGGAACGGAGCGAGACGGGAGCCGAGCAGGATGGGCATGCGCCCATAACCTGGACCGCTGGAACAAATAGCAAGGGTTTCACCTGGACAGTGGTGCTGAACTGCTTTCATGACAGCCGCGGTCGGTGACTCCTGTGGGATACTAAAACAAAAGATTAAAACAACCAATTAATCGATGCGCTCAGTCCACAATTCATGATCAGGAGTCACAATTGTCCTCCCAGTCACCGCATAAAGCACAAAGGCCGTTTGAAGGCCCCTGTCGCTTGAACAGCTGCCAAAATATGCTTCAAGATATGTGTTGGACGCAATAATGAGCCAAATACGAGCTGTTGTTAATAGCTTATACATGTGCAGTATTTACAGTTGTACGGCATGGGGCCGTGACTATGCAATGTCAGGAACGGAGCGCGACGGGAGCCGAGCAGGATGGGCATGCGCCCGTAACCTGGACCGCTGGAACAAATAGCAAGGGTTTCACCTGGACAGTGGTGCTGAACTGCTTTCATGACAGCCGCGGTCGGTGACTCCTGTGGGATACTAAAACAAGAGATTAAAACAACCAATTAATCGATGCGCCCAGTACAAGTTAGCTATAAACTGACTATACCATGGATGTGGTCGGTGCGGGTCAGCGGGGAATCTGGTCGAGAGTCCAGCTGAGAGATGAGCATATGGGAGCTTCACGGCAGAGAGGAACCGTCACAATTAATGTTGGACAGACGTGGACCATTCCACTGTTCAAAAAACGCATCACAAAGTGAAATAGGTAACAGAGTACTTCAGCCAGCACAGATCTCAATGCTAACCGTGGGACCAGATTTTGGGATCATCTGGACCTGAGAGCCGAATCGAATTTCCGATACAAAAGGGACTACTCTCCTGACATGTTATAACTCAAGCGGTTACGCACCTCAAAGTTTATTGTTGCGCCAACAAACAACTTATTGCCACATCTTACACACAAAAATTGTCTGTTTGCTTTAACTTCCTCTTATTACATTTGTTTTGCATTAGAAACCTTCTACAAGATATCTTCTAGTTTCATATTATGCTCTAAAAATGCCCCACCTAATTAATTCTATAGATATCTAGGGATATAGTTTATGAAGACACATATAAACACTATAAAAATGTCGAGGGGTGGGGACTGGGGGAGGGATTAGTATTTATAGTAATGTGGGTAAAATTCTTCATTGTAGAAGATATTCTAAACATCTAAAACATTGTAGAAAAAATATGTTGGAAGTTTATTCACGAAGTTGTATTATTAATTATGAAAAATCCCTTAATATACATATGGTTATTAAATTGCTATATTTTCTTGCTATAACCAAAAAAATATCAAGTATGTAATGATGTATGTATATAACAGAGAAATACATTAAATAGCAAGATTAGCTGTGCGGAGGTAAAAAGGTTCAGCATAAATATGTGAAAATGGTTTATATAACTTTATAAACATGCCTATGGCGTCTGGACCATATCTCTCCTCCGTTCATAAGATGGCGTCTGGAGCTTGATCACGTGCACAGAAGTGTGGAGCCACCAAATTTCGATGAAAAGGGGCGTGGGTATGGTGAGCCATGACCGCGATACCGATGTTGGTTCTTCTGGACCATTCCCTTGGTTCACCAAAAATGGACAAACTCGGCCTCTATCTACACTCAATATTATAACTGCCTGTGAGAGCTTTCGTGCTTGAGTTACTTATATCATCATATAGGGTGCCTCACTTAATTAGTTTGCATTAGGCTCACCTTTATATTCCGCAAAGCCTAATATTGCAAAGAAAAATTAATTTTTTTAGAAACCTATTCACCCCCCCTCTAGGTTTACCATCTCTGAACTTTCACTTTCCCCTTCCAAAATCTGCTCCTTCCCCGCCTGGCACAACGAATCAGACAAACAGATGGCCGTAGTGAAGAGGACGGCAACGCGCTGCAGGGCCGGTGCTGGTGGCTGGAGCCAGGAGAGGAGCGCAGCTGCTCTGCCTCGTGGATATGGCAGCGGGATCGACTGGAGGCGGCCGTCGGAGCGCACGGCATGGTGGCGTCGAGGTCTGCAGTGAGTTGTTGGAGGATTCGTCGGAGTGGTCGATAAAGGAGGCTATGGAGGAAGGGGACGTGGAAGACCACCAAGCCAAGATTGAGGACGGGCACCGCAGTTGAAGCTGGAGCGGCCGCGGATCTTGAGCAGAAAAGAAGAGGAAATGGGAATGTACGTGGGTGAAGGGAAGGGAAGGCGAAGGCCTTTTTTGGCCAATTCAGTGTTGACCGAATAAGTGTTTTACGATTTTATTTAGAATACCAGTCATGTAGGACAAGGCGTTTTTGCACTAATCAGCACATGCTCCTGGCTTACAAAATCCCAAAAAAAAAACTATAGCACGTACATCTTGACATTATATGCTCGCAAAATTGTTTCATGAAAAACAGCAATTTTTGTGTCATACGGAAAAACATAAAATTTGGTGTTAAAAAGACTCTTCATGAAACATTTGTTTATATTTTTTTTACAAAGAGACAAGAGAAATGCCGATTGTCCGTAAAACTTAGCGTGTGCAATAGAGTGTCGATATATACGCGGAAAATTTTCATTCGAAGTGGTTTTTGATATTTTTTATAAAAATTGCGATGGGAGGAGCATATGCACATGGTTCAAAGTGCATTTCCGTGTCGTGTAGGTTTTCTCAGACATTTGATTTGTCCATGAGACATATAACTTTCATAATATTTGCATCAATTACATATATTTTGATATTTATTTCCGTGTCGTGTAGGTTTTCTCAGCTATTACTCACGATAAAAATTGAAATTCTGAAATTGCTGATCGGCTATAGTAGGAACTGTCCGCCATCATCAGGCTACGTCTGTGCCATTCCAATATTGGACGAGGCCATCAGTATCATCCGACACCCTTGCCTCTTCTTCCTCCTCCCTGCAGAGAGAGAGCGCTTACCTTCGCGCCGCTCCAATCCCCTATCTTGCAGCCAGAGGCGGAGCTATGTACAAGTCAGGGGGGGGCCACCGCCCCCCTCCCCCAACTTTTTGAGAATTACTGAAGGAAAAAAAATTACAAGGCTTAGAAGATGTTGCAGACAGTTCTCGAGGATCATCACAAGGAGCTGGTACCAGAAATCTCTGCCCAACTCGCTGAAGTTGTAAAGGTGATGAAGACCTTAAACTTGTTTTCTTTTCAGGCTGCTGAGGGTTGTTCCAACACCCTGAAGACGGAATAGGATCTGAAATCGAGCCTGGAAGTAATGAATTCTTCCGCCCCGCCGGGTGGAAATTTCCGTGAGAACTTGTTATTTCAGTTCCCTTCGTTGTTACTCGAGCAACGCATGCCTATGGTTTGTCGAGCTTGATCACATGCATAGAAGTGTGGAGCCACCAAATTTCGATGAAAAGGGGCGTGACTGTGGGTATGGTGAGCCATGGCCGCGATACCTGTGTTGCTTCATGTGGACCATTCCCTTGGTTCACCAAAAATGGACAAACTCGGCCTCTGTCTACACTCAATTTTATTGAAACCATACTAAGATAATGCTAATTGACGAAATGAGAGTTGGAATTTTATAGTTTATTTGCAACTTATCATGTAATCATAACTTTATTTGGTTTGTAGTTTTTCGCTGTACCAGATTTTCAAGGTTCATATGTTAACATTGCAACCGGAAAACGAGGCTACTTTTTAAAAATGACCAGGTTTATATTTATGAAATTATTCACACTAAAAAGTGCCTGAGCGACGAGCGTGACACACGAGAAACCCTCGACGCGAAGCATCAAGAAGATCCAGGGGAAAGACGCGAAGGGGGCTCCCGCGACGCGTAGGCGACTAGGGTTTCGCCCCGTCGCGCCGCCGCCGCCGCCAGGCCGTCCTCGCCTCCACCCCCGACCCCCCCCCCTCCTCTCCCCCGGCCCTTGCTGCCGCTCCCCGCGGGCGGCAGGAGGGCGCCCAGCACCTAGCGCTCCCTCGCCCCCTCCTCCGGCCTCCCGGCGCCGCGCCGTCGGCGCAGCCGCCGGGCAAAGCCCCGTGCGGTGCCGGCGGCGGCGGAGCTGCTCTTCCCCGCGCATAAGAAGTGGAGACGCGGGGTCTCCTCGTCTGGTGGCGGTGCTCCCAGGTCGGAGCGGTTCCGGCGGCGGCGTTTCCTCCTTGGCGGCGCGGCGGCGGGTGACGACGACGTGGTGGCGAGACTCTTTGGCCTCGGGACGGCGCGGTGGCTCGGGGCTCCACCTGCCTGGCCCAGATCTGGGCCCTTCGGGCCCCATCTGGGTCCGGGCGGGCCGGCTCCCTGCCCCGTGGTGCTCCTCTAAACGGACGGAGGGAAGGCCGGAGCTCGGGGCGGCGATGTCGGCGGCGCGTACACTGCAGCGCATAGACAGGAACTTCACGAGCCCGCTCGGGCTCGGCCGGGCCAGGTGGGCCAGGTATGTTCCGGTCGCCGCGTCCGGTCGGTGTCCGCAGGTGGCGGTGGAGGTGGTTCCTCCGGCGTGGCTGCTGACGTGCTGCCTCGCGCTCCCGGTTGGCTCGTCCTGTTCGTGATGACCCCGCTTCGTTGGTCACGGTGAGACGGCGGTGGTGCTTGCAAGGCCGTGTGGCGCATGGTGGTGGGTGGCGAGTGTGGTGGAGCACGATGGAGTGTCCAAGGAGAGGTTGCGAGGGTCGGGAGAAATCCCTGTCGGCATTGCCGGCACCGACGCGGTGACGCCCGCGGGCGCCACTCTTCCTTCTTGAAGGGCGTTGGGTGAAGCCATGTTTCTTTGTCCTTGCGCATACCGGGGGAAACCCTAGGACTACTCCGGGCAGCAGTGGCGTCGACGTCGCACCCCTTCTTGAAGGTGTTGCTTGGTACGCGGAACTTCAGAGTGCTAGGAGCGTGGTGGGCATTATCCGGCGGGCGCAGCGGTTGCGAGGCATCTCCGTTTCTGTTGATCCGACCCTTTCGGCATTAGTTTCTCTTTTCTTTCTTTTGTGTTTTCTTTTGGGCTTGCTTTGTGCTGTTTGCCCCAGCAATGGATCATATGTTGTATCGATGGTGTGCTATATTAATATAGCGGGGCGAAAGCCTATTTCGAGGACGAGCGTGGCACACATGGAGGTGAGCAAGATGCCCGTGGCGACGCCTTTTTACTGTGACCGTGCACGGTGCACCCAAGCCAAGGGATGTGTGGACCGGCTGGTGTGCTACTCAGGTCTCCAGACTTCCTGACCCCACGTGTCAGTGTCAAAATCCCTCAGATCCCAACGGTCGAGTACCTGCCGAGGCCCAGACACCACAACGGTTACTTCCAGTGAGCTCTTCTTGCTGCATCCCATTTCCCACCCCCAATCTCCATCTCCCTGCTTCGATCACCACGCTCCACATCCCTTCCTCTGCTCCTCCTCGATTCCAAGCACCTCAAGCCAGCATGAACAGCGCGGCCGAGACAGACGCCGGCGGCGAGAGCGGCAACAACCCAGCAGCCACGGTGGTCGTGGTCGAGCGCGTGGTGACGGTGGAGTACATGGGGCAGTCCATGTCGCGGAACCTCCTCGGCAAGTTCGCCGACTCCTCCGCCTTCGACTTCGACTACGCCCAGAGCGGCATCTGGTCCCCGGTCAACAAGATCCCCAGCGCGTCGCCGGCATCCGGTGCTGGCTCCAGGGACTTCCTCATCGCCAAGTGGAAGCGCCGGGCGAGGGCCGGAAGCAGGCTGAAGGCCAAGGACGCTGCCGCCGGCGCCGGAGGAAGCGGCAGGTCGAGGTGGCGGCGCCGGCGGCTGCGGCGGGACGGGTCCTTCCTCGACCTCCACGAGACGGGCATGCCGAAGCTGGATTTCTCGCCGACCATGCCATCGCCTTCCCCCGCCAAGGTAGCTTCCTCTACCTGAACCCCTCCGAAGCTTCAGCTCTCCGAATCATCTGTGTTACCGTTACGAGGTTTCTGTTGGTTTTTGGTTTCTCCAGCAGGGATGGAGGAAGGTGCTGAGGGCGGCCATCAGGAAGTTCAAGGCGCGGCACCGCCGGTCCCGGCCGGCTCCCCTGGTCCACATGATGCTGCCAACGCTCTGATCCGCCGATCGATCGATCGCACCCCCACGACTTTGTTTGCTTGTTTACTTCTGTTGTACAAGAAGCACTGAATCTGAGATGTACGGGCCTCTGTAAGTGTATGTGTAATCTGTCACGCGATGCTCTTGCTAAGAGCACTGAATTTGGGGAAAATTTGCATCATTTTTTCGAATCAGTTGGGTTTCCCCGTCAGTCTGCGGAGCGCTCTCTTGTTAGTTTCAGGCTTCAAGCGATCTAACCGGAATCGTAACGAACCTGGATTCTGACGCGAGATCCAGCCGGCAATTCCGTTACAAATACCCCCGCCGAGCGTAACTAAAACAAGCGTGTCCTCTCAAAACTCAAAACTCGTTAGCAGATTCAGCTTTCAATTTTGGCCACAGCCAAGGGAGCCCTCGATCGGAGCGTAGCTGCATACAAGATGGCTTCAAAGATCGGCGTGGCGGCGGCGGCGAAGGTGCCACCGATGACGAAAGAGGGCATGCGGCAGTGCATCTGCTCGCCCACCGACCACCCTGGCTCCTTCCGGTGCCGGCTCCACCGCGCCGGCGGCATGCCCAGGTCGGTCTCGTGCCAGCAGTTCGGTGATCCCTGCAAGCCGAGCTCCCCTCTAGCCTGCTCCGGTCGCATGCCGAGACCGGCGTCGCAGCAGCAGTTTTCGTGTCCTTCCGGCTCCGGCATGTCGACGTCGGCGTCGGAGCAGCAGCTCCTGCGTTCTGCCGGCGTCCCAAGATCGGCATCGTGGCAAGATTTCGCTCAAAATAAGTGATCCAAAGGTCACCGCTGCTCCCTCTGAACCAGGCTTGTTCTTTCTATTAGCTTCAGTTAAGAAACAACCATGTATATTTTTGTTCTTCTGGCTGTAACTTGGAGCTGGTAAATGCAAATTCCCATTATTTTCCAACTCAGATAGCTGTAGTAATCTTAGTATTAGTAGGATACTTTAGGGGTGTAAGACAATGTAATTGTAAAATAGTAGCATGATCAGTAACTGAAAAAAGAACAGGTAAATTCCAGTAAAAACCTGAAGGACAGAATGGTTTTCTTTTCCCAGGCTAACAGTGAGGATTCCGGACAGAAAGAACTACAAGCTCTCATCAATACTAGTAATAGAAAATCTACATGGTCTCCAAAAAACTACTGGAAAATCTAGTGCTATGAAGACTAAATTCCATCTATCTGGCCCTCTCCGCCAAGACACTTAAATAGCAGCTGCCTTTCTTAACAGTGTACTGCAGAGTTGTCAATACTCAATACACATCCACCATGGGCTTGCAAAGGAATGAAGCTGTTTTTCTGAAGAAGAAACAAGGCTAGAATTAGCATGTATGAATCTGGATTAGACTAAGTAACACATGTTCTCTTGTTTCACTAAAGATGGATGTGTAAAAATGTAAAATAGTTTAATGTGGAAGTTGCAACTTACAACCAAAGTATAAATAATTAAGTCCACAAAATTGACGCCTTCTAAAGTTATAATTTTGTAGTCTAGTTATACACAACTACCAGAATTTTCACTTTAAAATATGGATGACAAGTGTAGCAATCGTACATTCTTTTTTTTTTAACTGAGTAATCGTACATTCTTGTGGGCTGTGTATAGAGGAGCAGCACATTCATACAACAGCATGGCCTTTTAAATTTGCAGACCAAGGCTATCTTGCATTATATGTTTGGAAAACATTCAAAAACTGAAATGTCTGAGCGAAATTTCTTCCGTAAGACTATGGAAACTTGCCTGAGCGATTATCATTTTTACTTCCTATTTGCGAGATTCCACCAGTATGTAAACTGGCTTTCCGTCAAGCTTGTAGAAATCCTGTAAAAAACATGGAGTTAGCGGGTTTGAAAGTGCGGCCCTTGTAGCTTCGAAATCTTGTTAAGTACTCCCTCCGTTCCTTTCTATAGTGCCTATTGTTTTTTGGCACGGAAATTAGCGCAAGCAAATTTATTGACACAAAACCCCCTAGCACTATTTGAGAGAAAAAAAGGAAACTGAAAACAAATCCGAGACGTGATCTGCTCCCTCGCGAGAAAGTACGTGGCCGTTCCGTGAGAAATACACTTGCCTTAATGATGCACGCGTGATCTACTCCCACGTACAGATCAAGGCTACTTTTCTCGACGTTAGAAGTGGAGAGAGATGAGGCGTGCGACCAGATTGGTCCACGTATTTAGGAAGGGAACATACTCTACATAAACAGATTTGTTCCAGATTTTCTCTACGTGATTGCATACCAGATTTTCTCAACGTGAACAGATTCGTTCCAGATTTTCTGGATGGAAACAGATCGGTGGAAGGGGTTATTTGCAAAAAAAAGACAACTTTCTTCTTATATTCTGAAACAAAAGCGAAAAAACAATAGGCATTATAGAAAGGAACGGAGGGAGTACTGTTTTTTACCCAGGAAACTACTGGCTTTTTCATTGATTTCATTCACACAACATGAACTTGTATATACTGTCCATAAACAAGTAGTATGTAAGAATGTGTGCATACCTTAAACTTCGGAAGTCCAATTAAGCATGCACACTCAACAACGTCAGCTCCAGCACGCTCTGGAATGCAAATATTTGCAGCAATTATAGAAAGATTGGTCAAAAGACAATTTCACATTCATGGCCCATGGTACATCCATATGATTGGGCGAGATATGCGATTAGAAATCCCTGACTCGCTGTGACATGAATGCTGGATCATTATCTACAAAGTTTCCACTTGTACTACGTAGCATCAAAGATCAAATTATGCGTCTAGTCCCATCAAAAGCACACCTTTATGTAATTAGCTAGTAGCTAGGACCGTAGGACTTATCTGTCAAACAGGAATTTGTCGCTCTCAAGGGTAAGCTTTGCTTCTTGTCAACACAACATGATGGCTCTCTACTCTACATGTTATCACTAAGTTGTTGAGACTCCTAGCTAATTGACTATACTGCATGATACTTGATGTAATTTTTCCCTATATTATTCCATATCAGCATCAGAGAGGCTTTGACTCACCCTCTTTTTTCTTACTACTTACTATATATGATCCAATTCAGTTCAGTATGATGCGCAAGGATTATTGACAATCAACAAATTTCATCTTGATGCATGTACTGCTATTTTGGAGAGAAGAGAGCAACAGGTAAATAGAGGTACTCACCAATAAGCCTTATAGCCGCAGAGAGTGTCCCACCGGTCGCTACCAAATCGTCGACAACCACTACGCGCTCGCCCGGCTCGACGGCTCCAAGGTGCATCTCCAAGCAATCCGTTCCATACTCAAGCACATAGCTCTCGGAGATCACCTCGCCTTCATTGTTTCGTAGAACAAAATCAGCACATGTACGGCGAAGGTAGATATGCAGTTATAAATTACTAGCGCCGCGAGGTGCAGCTTAATCGATCAGACCTTGCCTTACAAACTCTCAAACGTTTGTTCGACCTTGTACCAGCATTTTATGAATCTGCTGATCAGTACTGAACTGAAACTTTTCAGAAGTCAGACACGTACAGCACTCCTAGGCGGTTAGTGAACATAGCAATAGCAACAACTAGAATTTTTTAAAAAAGGGCATGACAAAGCATCTGGAAATAAACGACTAATTTCCATGAATAAACCTGCTAAAGCACCAAAACATAGAGTACTTAGCACGGATGGTACAGTGAGATGTAAGTATGTTTTTATATCCCGCACTGAAAATCCTCATTCCTTGTTGGAATACATATATGATGGGAAACTTATGCCCAAGATTGTTATACTATGTGTTAAAAAAATGAACCACATAGACGAAATTTGCCTATCTCTAAAAAGGAAAAATATGACCCTTTCTTCATGTACATTACCAAGGAAAAGCAGATTCAGTTAAGTTTTAGTCTCCCTCCGATCCAAGTAATATGGATAGGAGGGAGTAGTTAGCAGTAGTAGTCGATCCTACTGGGTTGCACAACGTACACTTGATGAAATATCTTCTCCACCTGTGTTTCCGCCTTTCCGGGAAAACAGCCACGGAACGGACCATTTTGTTACTAGTACCAAAGCTCATGGAGAAAACTCCGGCAGTGAATTACACATACATTGGAATTAAAAAAGAAATACTGCTAGAGCTCACAGCCTAGCAAAGCTAGTGGTAGACCATTCGCAAAAAAAAAGAAGGAAAAAAAAAAACTAGTGGTAGACGCTTCACCTCAGTGTGTTTATGACCAATAAGTTTGCAGATGAGATTTGTACCTGGTAGTTTCCCGGGTTTGCGCAAGGGTATGAATTTCGCTCCAATGGCCAACGCGATTGCCGGGCCGAATATGAACCCTCTAGCTTCAATACCTGGTAGGTGTCATCATCAGTAAGAAGAAAAAATACTGTAAGAAAAATCACCATGTACGCACACACAGGCTGTAGATGCATATCAAAAGGGTCAGAATGGCCAGATCTGAGTATCTGAAAACGGGACACACGACACGGGGCAGCTAGCAGTCGCCGTAGGGTCGGCGTCACAATGGCGTTTCTTTTTGGAAGATCGCACACAATGTGGTGACTGACATGCGCGCTGGTGCAGCGAGGTTAACCAGACGCAGCTGTACGCTTGTGGTGTACTACCAGTCAGTAGTATCACAGACTCAACAGTACATGCTGACATGCACGGGCCGGAGGAGCGGGCCGGCGGGCGAGACGACACGACACGACACGACAGGAGCGCACCGCATGTGCGGCCGTCCGATCAGGTGATTCAAATCCGCGCGCGCGCCGCCCCCACACAGCGTCACAGGAAAGCTCGCGTAGGCGCCGCTCCCTGCCGGCCGGTCCCCGCGCGTCGTCGTCTGCAGTCGACGTGTATGCACCGCGCACTCCGGGCTCCGGCCGCGATCCGGTCGGGCCGGCATTGATCGTCGACCACGCGGGGTCCCGCTCGCCGGCATGGCCCTGCCCGATCCGCGCACGGTGCGCGCTGGCCGGCCGTACAAGTGGCGCGCCGGGGGCCGTGGCCGGTCGGCGACCCGCTCGCGCTCGCGCTCGACCGGCGTGCGCGTGCGCAGGGACCATGCATGGCACATGCGTGCAGAAGCTATAATTAAGTGGACTTGGATCGACGACCGCCTCTTATCTCGCCCGTGCTGTCAATGTTTGGCACACTGGCATTGGCCCCTGGTTTTAATTGCCCCGGCCGGTCTCTGGAACAGGCGGTGAGAGACAAGGACACACCTGTTCGTCCGTCCGTGCGTGCGTCGGATCATGGTACCTAGTACCGCCCCTTGTTACGTTTCCTGGCGGCTCTCCACGATAACTACCCTACTAGTAAAAAATTACCAGCTGAAAGTGATTTAGACCAACTAGTGGTGGTGGGGATGAGCAATGCGGTGGCGATCGACGACCTGATCAACGACCGGAGTCGCGCGTCCGGCCGAAAGACGAGCATGAGCGATCTTCCCCGAAGATCGACGCTACGGAGTTCAAGATCATCACCAACTGACCGCCACGGCGCCGAGCGCGCGGTGGCATGGCCATTAACTGGTGATAACTGATGGATGGATGCAGTGGGGTTTACCTGCGACGGCGGCGATGCCCATGCCCCGGTAGCGCTCCACGAACATGTCCACGGCGTCCTTGAACACGCCCGGCCGCAGCAGCACCGCCGTGATGTCGTTGAACATGATCCCTGCACCCCACCCGCGCGCGCACGACGAGGTCAGACAAGAGAAAAAGCAGGGTCACCATAGACCGACCATACACGCGCGCGCATAATTAGCTCGAAGAACCAACGGAGACCTGGCTTGGGGAAGTGCGGGACGACGCGTATAGCGTCGGAAATGCCCTGGAGGCGCGGGTCCGCGGCGGCGCGGCCGTGCTCCTTCCCCGCCGGCGCCATCGCGTCGCCGCCGCTCTCGCAGCTGCTTCTGCTCTCCTGCTCCCCCATGTATCCTCTTTCGTTTGCTTTGCTTTGCTTCGTCGTCGTCTGATCTTCTTCAGCTATATCTAGTATCGCTTCGAGTTGTTGTGGTGGCTACTGGCTAGGGAGAAAGGCGTGCCGTCTGCCTGTATAAATAAACACGGCGAGGCACGCGCGCTGGGTCCGGGTGGGCGTAGCAGCAAAGGGTACAAGGAGTAGTTTTTTTATTTTATTATTTTGTTACATCCTTCGAAACAGGCGGCCAGGACCACCAGCCAGTTTCACTCGCTCGCTTGACACTGGCCAACCTCTCCTTATAGCTAACAAACCAAGTGATTCAAATATGGATTTCACCTTTCCGAAATTCCGTGCAAAAAATGGCTTTTTATTGAACAAAGTGTAGAACTCTAACCTTGAAGCTGTTTCCTTTATCTCAACAGGACGGTAATAATCCATATGTGGCATATTTCGGTGTATTATATATTGTTTTCCTCCTCCAACATACCGCATTTTTAGGATGGGGAAGGTGAAACTCATGTGTTCTTCTCTTCGAGGAATCTTAATAAGAGTCGACGACACCTTACTGTTTGCACACCCTTCTGTTTCCTTACTGTTTGCACACCTTGGATGCACTATCTTGATCATTTTCTCTTCCATTATTAGAGAATCTCCAGCCGCGTCCCCCAAAGCGTCCCTACTTGGAGCGCGCCGGACAAAAAAACCGTTCCAGCCGCGTCCCCCAAAGCCTATTTTTGTCCGGCGCGCCCCCATACGGTGTCCGGCGCCCCGAGCCCGTCCCCTCCCACAGGGGACGCTCCGGGAACGCCGGACACAACGAAAAGCGAGGCGAACCGACGCGGGCCCGACGTGTCAGCGGCACAGTTACTTTTAACCTAACCGTCGCCTACCTCGCGACGGAATTTATTCACGCGCAGTGACACACGGCGACATCTTTGCCTTAATGGCGACGGAGGGGCAGGCGAGACGTCTCGTCGGTGCTGCGCCGACGAGACGCGTCGCCGGCGTTCGCACGCCACCGCCCGTTCCCGCGCTTTCTTCCCGCCTCTTCTCGCCTGTTCCCGCGCTTTCTTCCCGACGCCGGCGTCTATAAAAGGTCTCCCGGCTCAGTGGTAGCCAACACACCCCACCGGCAACAAACACAGCCCTCGTCGCTCCACCGTCGTCTCCTCCACCACCAGTGGCAATGGCGAACCGCCCAGGCGCTGGCCGGTACCCTCCACCGCCGTCTCCTCCACTCCCGGACTCGCAGTTCGGCATCGACGTCGCCGCCCGGGAAAAGCGGTGGCGCGCACACCGTCAGCAGCGGCGGGAGGCAATGCAGCAGCAGGCCCGCCAGCAGCGGGAGGCGGCGCAGGCGGCGGATCTAGCGGCGTTCTGCGCCCATGGCCCCGCCGCTGGCGAGGCCGCGGAGGCAGCAGCGTGGCAGGAGTAGCAGGGCGCCACCGTTGCGGCGTCTGACGCCTCGACGGGACAGGAGGCGCGACGGTGCCGGTACCGGGTGGAGATGGAGCAGCGGTGGGCTGACGAGCGCCAGCGCCAGCGCGTTGAGCGGGATGCGCTGTACCGAGATCGGCGGGAGTCGATCGAGCGCCAGCAGCAGCTGGCGGTGGAGGAGCGTCGACAGCGGGAGGCGGCGCTGGCGGCGATCTGGGGGAGGCGGGCGGACCAGTTGGCGGCGGAGGCCGACGTGTTGGCGGCGGCGATGATGGAGGCGCCAACAGATGTGGAGGACGATGCGCCAATGGAGGAGGAGGAGGCCGAGGCGGAGGAGACCGAGGTGGAGGACGACGACGACGAGTTCGAGTGGTCCGACGACGACGGGCCGCACCCGGACGAGACGGCCGATCAGCAACGCCCGCTCGTCGAGTCCTTCGAGTCGGAGAAGAAGCTCCAGGACGACGCCCGTGCCCGCGAAGAGGCGCGGATTCTACGCGCCATCGAGCTCTCCCTCCAGGCGGCGCAGCAGGGGAGGGCGGAGGAGGACGCGCGGCGGGAACGGAGCCGTCGGGCCACTGCCGAACGCAAGGAGAGGAGGCGCGCGCAGGAGAAGCTGCGGCGTAGGGGAGGCGACGACGGGGCGGGGCCGTCGAACGCACCACCGGGCGGTCAGTAGTGTAGGTTTAGATGAAATCTAGCCGTTTTCATTCAAGCTTTGTAATATATAATCAAAATTGAATGAAAATCTTTATTTTCATGCACCAATATTCATTTGGGGGAGGCGTTTGGGGACGCGGCTGGGGAGCGACGTCCCCCAAAGGCGGCACGAACAAAACACGTCCCGCAAACGCTCAATCCGGCGCGGTTTGGGGGACGCTTTGGGGGACGCGGCTGGTGATGCTCTTAGGAATTTGTTTAGGGACCATGACTCTTTCAAGCGAATCATAATCAGAACTGTTAGCTGAGAAAACGTCACTTAACTCCAAGTAAAACCTATTTGGAAATGTAGTAATATAGCTCATAATGGATTGTTTTATTTCATTTAGGAATGCTTCATTTGAGGTGAGGTGGCATCTCCAACCGAGCGACCCAAACGGACGCGCAGCACCGTCCGTTTTGAGCCGTTTGAGTGGGCGCGCGGACACCCTGACAGTGGTCCGGGTCCACGTGTTCGTTTGGGCCGCACGTTGCGTCCAACGCGCGGACGCAGCGCAAATGTAACAAAATAAAAGAAAATGAAAATGAAAAAGGAAAACAACAAAAAATAAACTTAAACTAGCGGTTCATTAAACTTAGCCCTATTTTGGGCAACAAAAGAAAGCCCTATATGGGCTTTAAACTAAAAACAAACAAACCCTAGCCAGGGTTTGCGAGCACGGTGGCCGCCGGCAGTACTACTCCCAGTAGTACTCATCGTCGTCGCCATCGATGAGGACGACGCCCCCTCCCCCCCCCCCCCCGGCGGCGACGCGTTGTTCCGGCAGGACACGCCGGAGGGCGCCGGGGACTCCGGCCAGGGCGACCACTGCGCCCTTTCCCAGGCGGAGTGCGGGTCTGGAGGGCTCACCGGCCTGCGCAGCCGTGCCCTCTGCTGCGGCCTGCAGCTCCGCCTCCTGCCGGAGCGCGGCCCGGCGCTCTTCCTCCTCCCGGAGCGCCGCCTGACGCGTGGCCTCCTCCTCCTGGCGAGCCATCTCGAGGAAGGCCCACGCCTCCGCCTGGGCATCTGATACGTCTCCAACGTATCTATAACTTCTTATGTTCCATGCTACTTTTATGATGATACACACATGTTTTATACACACTTTATGTCATTATTATGCATTTTCCGGAACTAACCTATTGACAAGATGCCGAAGTGCCAGTTCATGTTTTCTGCTGTTTTTGGTTTCAGAAATCCTAGTAAAGAAATATTCTCGGAATTGGACGAAATCAACGCCCAGAACCTTATTTTTCCCGGAAGCTTCCAGAGAGCCAGAGTGGGACCAGAGGGGAGCCAGGGAGGACCCACACGTGGTGGCGGCGCGGCCAAGGGGGGGCGCGCCCCCTAGTGTGTGGGCTCCCCAGGTCCCTTCCGAGGCTGCCCTTCCGCCTATATAAAGTCTCCGTCGCGAAAACCCTAGAAGAATAAGCCACGGGACGAGAAAAGTTACGCAGCCGCCGCCATCTCGAAGCCAAGATTCGGGGGACAGAAGTCTCTGTTCCGGCACGCCGCCGGGACGGGGAAGTGCCCCCGGAAGGCATCTCCATCAACACCACCGCCATCTTCATCACCGCTGCTGTCTCCCATGAGGAGGGAGTAGTTCTCCATCGAGGCTAAGGGCTGTACCGGTAGCTATGTGGTTAATCTCTCTCTCCCATGTACTTCAATACAATGATCTCATGAGCTGCCTTACATGATTGAGATTCATATGATGAGCTTTGTATCACTATTACTATGTGCTACTCTAGTGATGTTATTAAAGTACTCTATTCCTCCTCCATGATGTAATGGTGACAGTGTGTGCATCATGTAGTACTTGGCGTAGTTTATGATTGTGATCTCTTGTAGATTATGAAGTTAACTATTACTATGATAGTATTGATGTGATCTATTCCTCCTTTCATAGTCTGTCGGTGACGGTGTGCATGCTATGTTAGTACTCGGTATAATTGCGTTGGTCTATCATGCACTCTAAGGTTATTTAAATATGAACATCGAATGTTGTGGAGCTTGTTAACTCCGGCATTGAGGTGCTCTTGTAGCCCTACACAATTAATGGTGTTCATCATCCAACAAGAGAGTGTAGAGTGGTTTTATTATGTGATCAATGTTGAGAGTGTCCACTAGTGAAAGTATGATCCCTAGGCCTTGTTTCCAAACACTGCAATCATCGCTTATTTACTGTTCTGCTGCATCTTTACTTCCTGCAATATTACCACCATCAACTGCACGCCAGCAAGCTATTTTCTGCCGCCGTTACTACTGCTCATATTCATGCATACCACTTGTATTTTACTATCTCTTCGCCGAACTAGTGCACCTATACATCTGACAAGTGTATTAGGTGTGTTGGCGACACAAGAGACTTCTTGTATCATGATTGCAGGGTTGCTTGAGAGGGATATCTTTGACCTCTTCCTCCCTGAGTTCGATAAACCTTGGGTGATTCACTTAAGGGAAACTTGCTGCTGTTCTACAAACCTCTGCTCTTGGAGGCCCAACACTGTCTACAGGAATAGAAGCGCGCGTAGACATCAAGCACTTTTCTGGCGCCGTTGCCGGGGAGGAAAGGTAAAAGGCATTCACACTCCGGTCCCAGGTAACTAAGTTATTTTTTGACGCCGTTACTACTGCTCATATTCATTCATACCACTTGTATTTCACTATCTCTTCGCCGAACTAGTGCACCTATACATCTGACAAGTGTATTGGGTGCGTTGGGGACACAAGAGACTTCTTGTATCGTGCTTGCAGGGTTGCTTGAGAGGGATATCTTTGACCTCTTCCTCCCTGAGTTCAATAAACCTTGGGTGATTCACTTAAGGGAAACTTGCTGCTGTTCTACAAACCTCTGCTCTTGGAGGCCCAACACTGTCTACAGAAATAGAAGCGTGCGTAGACATCAAGCACTTTTCTGGCGCAGTTGCTGGGGAGGTAAGGTAAAAGGTATTCACATCCTACGACTACTAAGCTATTTCCTAGCATTGTTGCCGGTGTGTGAGTGCTCGAAGCTATTTCCTTTAGATCCTGCAATTGCATCTTTTTGTTTCTTGTTTTTATTTCACTAGTTAGGCATAATGGAAAGCAACTATGAGCTTGTTAATCTATTTCCTGAATTAAGACATGGATTGTTTGATGCGAAAATTAAAAAACCTATGGAACCTTATTTGCATGCTAGTAGCAATGATATTAGTATGAACGCTTTGAACACCATTGTTGCTAATGATATGAAAAATTCTAAGCTTGGGGAAGCTGGTTTTGATGAGCATGATATTTTTAGACCCCCAAGCATGGAGGAGAAAATTTTCTTTGATGATACTTTGCCTCCTATTTATGATGATTATAATGATAGTGGTCTTTTGGTGCCACCTACTATGGAGGATAAATTTTATTATGATTATACTATGCCTCCTACACTTGATGAGAATAATAATGATAGCTATTTTGTTGAGTTTGCTCCCACTATTACTAATAAAATTGATTATGCTTATGTGGAGAGTAATGATACTTTTATGCATGTAGCTCATGATAAGAATGTTTCATGTGATAGTTATATTGTTGAGTTCGTTTATGATGCTGATGTCTACGCCCCCTCCTTTTCCTGTAGACAGTGTTGGGCCTCCAAGAGCAGAGGTTTGTAGAACAGCAGCAAGTTTTCCCTTAAGTGGATCACCCAAGGTTTATCGAACTCAGGGAGGAAGAGGTCAAAGATATCCCTCTCATGCAACCCTGCAACCACAAAGCAAGAAGTCTCTTGTGTCCCCAACACACCTAATAGGTGCACTAGTTCGGCGAAGAGATAGTGAAATACAGGTGGTATGAATATATATGAGCAGTAGCAACGGTGCCAGAAAATAGCTTGCTGGCGTGTAGTTGATGGTGGTAGTATTGCAGCAGTAGTAACACAGTAAAACAGTAAACAAGCAGCGATAGCAGTATTTAGGAACAAGGCCTAGGGATTACACTTTCACTAGTGGACACTCTCAACATTGATCGCATAATAAATAACTCTTTCTCATATGTGCTACATACACTTTTTTGTTGGATGCTGAACACATTGCGTAGGATTACACGAACCCTCAATGCCGGAGTTAACAAGCTCCACAATAATGTTCATATTTAAATAACCTTAGAGCATAATAGATCATTGCAAAATAAACCAAGAACTAACATAGTGCACACACTGCCCACATTACACTATGAAGGAGGAATAGATCACATCAATACTATCATAATGATAATTAACTCCACAATCTACAAGAGATCATGATCATAGCTGATGACCCACAAGTATAGGGGGTGTATCGTAGTATTTTCGATAAGTAAGAATGTCGATCCCAACGAGGAGCAGAAGGTGTTGACAAGCAGTTTCGATGAAGGATTCACTGTAAATGCTCACAGACAAGTATTCAGGGGGTTTAGATGTAACAGTTGAATAAAGTACGAGTAAGTAAAGTGCGAGAGTAACAATTGCAGCGAGTGGCCCAATCCTTTTTAGCACAAAGGACAAGCCGATTTGTTTACTTATAATGACCAAACGTTCTCGAGGACACACGGGATTTTAGTCTAGTGCTTTCGCTACATACGGCTAAATAATCTTCATTGTTATGATAAGTGTTGTGTGGGTGAACCTATGCTAATGTACCGCCCTTCCTAGGACTAATACATACTTGTGATTATACCCCTTGCAAGCATCCGCAACTACAAGAAAGTAATTAAGAATAAATCTAACCACAGCCTTAAACTCTGAGATCCTGCTATCCCTCCTGCATCGATATACCAACGGGGGTTTAGGTTTCTGTCACTCCGGCAACCCCGCAATTGGCAAACGAATACAAGATGCATTCCCCTAGGCCCATAAATGGTGAAGTGTCATGTAGTCGACGTTCACATGACACCACTAGAAGAATAACACCACAACTTAAATATCATACCATTGAATATTACTCAACCATAGTTCACTACTAACATTTAGACTTCACCCATGTCCTCAAGAACTAAACGAACTACTCACGAGACATCATATGGAACATGATCAGAGGTGATATGATGATGAATAACAATCTGAACATAAACTTGGTTCAATGGTTTCACTCAATAGCATCAACAACAAGTAGAGATCGATACCGGGAGAGTTTCCCCTATCAAACAATCAAGATCAAACCCAAATTGCTACGGCGATGACGGTGTCCAGTGGTGGAGACGGCGGTGATGATGGTGGAGATGATGATGATGGTGATGGAGATGATGTCCAGCTCGATGACGGTGACGATGGCGTCGATTTCCCCCTCCCGGAGGGAATTTCCCCGGCGGATTCCTGCCCGCCGGAGAGCTCTTTTCTCTCTGGTGTTCTCCGCCCCGCGAGGCGGTCAGTAACTCTTCGCGAGGTACCCTCTGTGGCTTAGGTTTTCGGGACGAAGGATTTCGCGAAGAAAAGGAGGCGAAAGGGGCTGTGGGGCCCCCACACCACATGGTGGCGCGGCCAGGCCATGGGCCGCGCCGCCCTATGGTGTGGGCCCACCCTGGGTCCACCTGGCTCCTCCTTCTGGCTTCCTTCGTCATCTTGAAAAATAGGATTTTTGGTATAATTTACTTCCACAGTTGATCTTCCGAAATATTGCGTTCTGACGGTGCTTTTTCCAGCAGAATCCTGGCTCCGGTGCTTGATCCTCCAATAATGATGAAACATGCAAAATAGATGAAATAACATAGGTATTGTGTCCCAATATGAAATATATCAATGAATAACAGCAAATTATGATACAAAATAGTGATGCAAATTGGACGTATCAACTCCCCCCAAGCTTAGACTTCGCTTGTCCCCAAGCGAAACTGAGCTCAGTAAACAGGACCACATGTTTATGGAGTGAAGAGTCGATAAATAAAATGCGGACAAGAAGCATCATATTCATTCACACAAGACATTATAGTAAACAACTTCCTCATATAACTCAACTTGAAACAAGTATAAGGTAATCACAAATAAAGGTGCATAAGAAATCATAATTGGTGATGGCAAACTTCGTTCTTGGTCAGAGAACAATTAACAGATTATATTTATCTCATTGAGCAGCGCTCTCATGTTAAAGTTTATATGGCACAACTTGCATACTCAATCATAATGGTCTCCTCATGATCATTGATAACTTGCAAAGCTATATTCATTCAGATAAAACTTGAACTAAACAAGGAAGAATAAAAGACATGATGAAGCAAATCACAATATAATGGTTTGATCACAACTACTCAAATGCTTGCTTGAGATGGAGGGAAATAGGTTTACTGACTCAACATAAAGTAAAAGACAGGCCCTTCGCAGAGGGAAGCAGTGATTAAATCATGTGCTAGAGCTTTTTCAGTTTTGAAATCATATAGAGATAATAAAATTAACATTTTGAGAGTTGTCTGTTGTTGTCAACGACTGGTAGCGGGTACTCTAACCCCCTTGCCAGACAACCTTCAAAGAGCGGCTCCCATATTATTTTCATTTTATGTGGCACTCCTTCCAACCTTTCTTTCACAAACCATGGCTAACCGAATCCTCGGGTGCCTGCCAACAATCTCATACCATGAAGGAGTGCCTTTTTATTTTAGTTTTATTATGATGATGACACTCCCCCAACCTTTGCTTACACAAGCCATGGCTAACCGAATCCTTCGGGTGCCGTCCATCAATCACATACCATGGAGGAGTGTCTATTTAGTTTAATTAATTTGGGACTGGGAATCCCATTGCCAGCTCTTTTTGCAAAATTATTGGATAAGCGGATAAAGCCACTAGTCCATTGGTGAAAGTTGCCCAACAAGATTGAAAGATAAAACACCACATACTTCCTCATGAGCTATAAAACATTGACACAAATAAGAGATACTAAGTTTTGAATTGTTTAAAGGTAGCACATGAAGTATTTACTTGGAATGGCAGAAAATACCATGTAGTAGGTAGGTATAGTGGACACAAATGACATAGGTTTGGGTTAAGGTTTGGATGCACGAGAAGTATTCCCTCTCAGTACAGGTCTTTGGCTAGCAAGGTTAATTAGCAAGCATAAGAGTCGAGGGAAACAAACAAATATACATGTGATAGAAACAATCATGCATCTTCCTTGTAAGCACAAACAGTTTTAACTTCAGAATAATAAGCTATGAGCTAACAAGAAAGAAAGACAATGAAACATCTACATGTATTTCTCTTTTCTACTTAAACCTCAAAGTGTTGTTGCTATTGACCAATGCTAAGTTTGCCAAAACCAAATAGATTTATTCAATGCTCCCAAAGTGATACCAATACTAACAACAAGGTAAATCATATAATAGAGATTGCAAACTAAAATAAGATGTGCAATATGTAAATGATAAGACTTCTCATTAATATTCCATAACGATAACTCACACCAAGGGATACATAGATAACCAACTAAAGGAGAGATACTTCCAAACTACAACCCATCTTATATGATAACTTCCCTACTCATGATATGACACTACTTGACAGTAAAAAGTAAAAGGTAGTGATGATGTGATACCGCGGCACTCCCCCAAGCTTGGAACAAACCAAGGGGATGCCAATACCGATGATGAATTACTCCTTCAGCGATGGTGGTGATGAATTCCTGACAAGCTTCTCAATAAGCTCCTGAAGCTCATCAATCTTGTATGTGAGATTGCGAATCATCTCCGAATTGTGCTCGACGCGGTTAAGAAGTCTGTCCGACGGCGAGTCCCAACTATTGGAGTTATTTCCCCACTCTTCACCCTCAGGCTTCCTCCCTCCTGCAGTGTTAGAGCGATCTATATCCCACTGGCTAGGCAATGCTTGCTTTGGAGTCCCTTCAATTTGATTATTGAAAATTAGATTGTGGAAGGGATGGTGAATGCCTGATAGAGATGTTTTCGGAGCTAGGTAATGACGTGGAACCGCTCCTCCAGTGCGAATTCTTGCGCTCTTGTTTGCACTAAAAGGGTTGTCCACCACCTTGATGCTTGCGATGGTAGCACGCGGGTGTGCGCGCGAATCTTCCTCCACCTCTTCTTCATCCTCTTCCTTGACGTCCTTGTCCTCCTCTTTCCACCCAAGATCTCGATTATCTTCATCCGGAAACTCCTTGCCCTTGTTCTTGGAGACCATGGTGCTTCTAAACTGAAAACAGATCCTGGCAGAAACAGCTCGAAACAAAACACGTCGAGAAAACGATATACGGACCTCCGTGGGTCCGGGGGATTATATAGCAAAAATTTTCACGACAAACGGAAAGTACCAGATCGAACCAGAGTCGGAAAGGGGCGACGAGGCGGCCAGACCATAGGTCGGCGCGGGCCCAGGTCAGGCCGCGCCGCCCTATGGTGGCACCCCCTCGTGCGTCCTTTCCACTCCGTTTCGAACTCGTAATTTTTCATATTTTCCAAAAACAGCAAAAATATTGTTCGGAAAGTAAATTGCGTATTTTTCATTACCAGTACTGTTACCTATTCAAAGTCGAGTTCTGGCGAACTGTCAATTTGCCCTTTGATGAAAGCCTCCGGTGTTTCCACTTGAATAATATCAACATCAACATTATAGGAATCACCTGAGATATAATGCTTGAGTCTTTGTCCATTCACCACTTGCGTAGCATTGCCTTGGAGAGAGCTAATTTTGATTGCTCCTGAACGATACACCTCCTCGACAACATATGGTCCTTCCCATTTCGAGAGTAATTTCCCTGCAAAGAATCTGAGACGAGACCGATACAATAGGACTTTGTCCCCAATATTAAATTCTCTTTTGATAATCCTTCTATCATGCCATTTTTTAACTTTCTCTTTAAAGAGTTTAGCATTTTCATAAGCTTCACTTCTCCATTCATCTAGAGAACTTAATTGCAACAACCTCTTATCAAGCAAGTTTAGGATCTTTATTTAATTCTCTAACAGCCCAATAAGCTTTGTGCTCTAGTTCTAAAGGTAAATGACAAGCTTTCCCATAAACCATTTTATAAGGTGACATTCCCATGGGATTTTTATAAGCAGTTCTATAAGCCCATAGTGCATCCTTCAATTTACTAGCCCAATTCTTTCTAGTTTTATTAACGGTCTTTCCCAAAATAGATTTAATCTCTCTATTTGATAATTCTACTTGACCACTAGTTTGAGGATGATAAGCGGAAGCAATTCTATGATTAATACCATACTTAGCAAGAGTTTTTCTAAAACCTCCATGAATAAAATGAGAACCTCCATCAGTCATAATATATCTAGGCACTCCAAATCTAGGAAAAATAATGTCTAAAAGCATTCTTAAAGAGGTCTCACCATCAGCACTTTTTGTAGGTATGGCTTCCACCCATTTAGTAACATAATCAACAGCAACAAGTATATGAGTGTTACCTTCTGAAGACGGAAAAGGTCCCATGAAGTCAAATCCCCAACAATCAAACGGTTCAATAACAAGAGTATAATTCATAGGCATTTCATTACGTCTGGAGATATTACCGACCCTTTGGCATTCATCACAAGATAAAATAAACTTTCTCGCATCCTTGAAGAGAGTTGGCCAATAAAAACCTGATTGTAGAACCTTTTGCGCGGTTCTTTCTCCGGCGTGATGTCCTCCATAAGCACTACCATGACATTTACTCAATATCTCTTGTTGTTCATATTCGAGAACACATCTTCGCATAATACCATCAACTCCTTCTTTATATAAGTGTGGGTCATCCCAAAAATAATGCCTCAAGTCATAAAAGAATTTACTACGTTTCTTCGCTGTAAAGGTTGGAGGCAAGTACTTGGAAACAATAAAGTTAGCATAATCAGCATACCAAGGACTGTCTCGCGAGCTCACCTTTATTACAGCCAATTGTTCATTTGGAAAACTATCATTAACAGGAACAGGATCATAAGCAATATTTTCTAATCTAGACAAATTATCAGCGACAGGATTATCAGCACCTTTCCTATCTACAATATGTAAATCAAATTCTTGCAAAAGAAGTACCCATCTAATAAGCCTCGGCTTTGCATCTTTCTTTGTCATAAGGTATCTAATTGCAAAGATGATCAGTATGAATAGTAACTTTTGAATCAACAATATAAGATCTAAATTTATCGCAAGCAAAGACTACAGCTAATAATTCTTTTTCAGTTGTAGCATAATTTCTTTGAGCAGCATCAAGAGTTTTACTAGCATAATGAATAACATTCAGTTTTTTATCTACTCGCTGTCCAAGAACAGTCGCCTACAAAGAAAATCACTAGCATCACACATAATCTCAAAGGGTAAGTTCCAATCAGGAGGTTCAACTATAGGAGCAGTTGTTAAGGCTTTCTTAAGAGTTTCAAAAGCTTCCTTACAATCATCATCAAAAACAAAAGGTACATCTTTTTGAAGAAGATTAGTAAGAGGCTTTGAAATCTTGGAGAAATCTTTAATAAATCTCCTATAAAACCCAGCATGACCAAGAACACTACGAATACCTTTAACATCCCTCGGATAGGGCATCTTCTCAATTGCTTCAACTTTAGCTCTATCAACTTCAATACCTCTCTCAGAAATTTTATGTCCCAATACAATTCCTTCATTAACCATAAAGTGGCATTTCTCCCAATTAAGAACAAGGTTAGTTTCTTCACATCTCTGCAAAACTTTATCAAGGTTTCGCAAGCAACTATCAAAAGAATTCCCATAGACCGAAAAATCATCCATGAATACCTCTACAATACTCTCACAAAAACCATGAAAGATAGCAGACATGCATCTTTGAAAAGTAGCAGGAGCATTACATAAACCAAAAGGCATACGTCTATAAGCATAAGTTCCATAGGGACAAGTGAAAGTGGTTTTCTCTTGATCTTTAGCTTTAACAGCAATTTGTGAAAACCCAGAATAACCATCAAGAAAACAAAAATGAGTATTTTTAGACAATCTTTCTAGCATTTGATCAATAAATGGTAAAGGGTAATGATCTTTCTTAGTAACTTTATTAACTTTTCGAAAATCAATGCACATTCTATACCCTACAACTACTCTTTGAGGGATGAGCTCATCATTATCATTAGGCACAACAAATCATTCCTCCTTTCTTGGGAACGCAATGCACAGGACTAACCCATCTACTATCAGCAATAGGATATATAATACCAGCTTCAAGAAGTCTTAATACCTCATTCCTTACCACTTCCTTCATCTTCGGAATTAGACGACGCTGATGTTCAACAACAGGCTTTGCATCATCTTCCATATTAATAGCATGTTGGCAAATAGAAGGAGAAATCCCTTTCAAATCATCAAGAGTGTAGCCAATAGCGCCTCGGTGCTTCTTCAATATTTCCAATAACCTTTCTTCCTCAATCTCTGAAAGCTTAGAACTAATAATAACAGGATATATTTTCTTATCATCAATATGAGCATATTTAAGATTATCAGGCAAAGGCTTTAAATCAAAAACAGGATCTTCCTTTGGTGGCGGTGTTGTACCCAAATCTTCCACCGGTAAATCATGCTTCAGAATAGGTTGGCGGAGAAAAATTTCCTCAAGCTCATCTCTTTCTTTCCTAAAAACTTCACTCTCGCTATCCTCCAAATGTTGCTGCAAAGGATTATTAGGAACAAGAACAATAGATGCACACTGCTCCATTTTAAAATCATCACTAGGCAAATCAGCTTTATAAGGAGTTTTGGTAAATTTAGAGAAGTTAAACTCATAAGATTCACCAGCAAATTTAGTCAAAATTTTCTCTTTCTTGCAATCTATAATAGCTCCACAAGTATTTAGAAAAGGTCTACCAAAAATAATAGGACAATAATCACTAGCAGCAGAACCAAGTACCAAAAAGTCAGCAGGATATTTAATCTTACCACATAGAACTTCCACATCTCGAACAATACCAATTGGAGAAATAGTTTCTCTATTAGCCAGCTGAATAACCACATCAATATCTTCAAGTTCACAAGAATCAATTTCATGCATAATCTCTGTGTAAAGCTCATAAGGAATAGCACTAACGCTTGCACCAATATCACATAATCCATAATAACAATGATCACCAATTCTAACAGATAGCATAGGAACACTAGCTTGTTTGGGTTTATTAGGATGTGAAACAATATTAGAAGCATCTTCACAGAAAATAATATGACCATCCTCCACATTTTCAGTCACAAGATCTTTAACTATTGCAACAGCAGGTTCAACTTTTATTTGTTCTTCAGGTTCTACAGGTTTCTTTTCACTTTTATGAACCGCACTATTTATAACAGAGTACTACTTCATTTTAGCAGGGAAAGGAGTTTTTTCAATATAAGCTTCAGGAATAACATGATCAACAGTTTCAACTACAACGCATTTATTAATAGATGAATCAATTTTATCTTTATACGGTTCATGATACTTATCAAAATTCTTCTTTGGCAATTCATAATGAGAGGCAAAAGCTTTATAAAGATTTACAAAAGAACTTGAGAATCAAGACCATATGTAGCACTCATATTACGAAATTTATCAATTATCCATAAAAGCTTCAATGCATTTATAATCATAAATTATACCGATTCTCTATCCTTGTCGTTCTCCTAACCTTCGGTATTTTCTTGGATCCGATCAAGAAGGTCCCTTTTAAACTCTTCTTTGTTGCGTGTAAATGATCCGTAACAAGAAGTATCCAGCAAGGTCTTGTCTTGAAAAGAAAGTCTTGCATAGAAATTATCAATAATAACATTACCAGAAGCTCATGAATGGGGCATTTGAGCATTAAAGACTTCAATCTCCCCAAGCTTGGGCAATACTCTCTCCATCATGAGGCCAAAAATTATATATGCGATTCCGATCCTTGTGAATTTCACTTGGAGGATAGAACTTAGAATAAAACCGGGCACAATATCATTCCATTCAAGAGAATCCCCATTATCCAGTAATTTATACCAATGCGCCGCTTTACCGTGCACAGCGATAAAGAGAATAGTTTCTTCCTCACTTCATCCATAGCAATACCTGCACACTTGAATAAACCGCATAATTCATGTAAGAACAATAAATGATCTCCAGGGTGGACAGTTCCATCCCCTTCATAGCGGTTATCCATAACACGTTCAATAATTTTCATAGGTATTTTATATGGTATTACTTCCTCACCTGGCGCCTCATCCACTACCGTTGCGGTAGTAGTAGATTTCCCAAATAAAAATTGAAGAGAAGATCTCTCCATAATGACTTATAGCAGCGAGCGAGAAATAAAATCAGCACAAACAAGAAAGGTTTTCCTTACCAATTCCACTTACCAATAGCGCTTCACTCCCCGGCAACGGCGCCTTAAAAATAGTCTTGATGACCCACAAGTATAGGGGGTGTATCGTAGTATTTTCGATAAGTAAGAATGTCGATCCCAACGAGGAGCAGAAGGTGTTGACAAGCGGTTTCGATGAAGGATTCACTTTGTAAATGCTCACAGACAAGTATTCGTGGGGTTTAGATGTAACAGTTGAATAAAGTACGAGTAAGTAAAGTGCGAGAGTAACAATTGCAGCGAGTGGCCCAATCCTTTTTAGCACAAAGGACAAGCCGGTTTGTTTACTTATAATGACCAAACGTTCTCGAGGACACACGGGATTTTAGTCTAGTGCTTTCGCTACATACGGCTAAATAATCTTCATTGTTATGATAAGTGTTGTGTGGGTGAACCTATGCTAATGTACCGCCCTTCCTAGGACTAATACATACTTGTGATTATACCCCTTGCAAGCATCCGCAACTACAAGAAAGTAATTAAGAATAAATCTAACCACAGCCTTAAACTCGAGATCCTGCTATCCCTCCGCATCGATATACCAACGGGGGTTTAGGTTTCTCGTCACTCCGGCAACCCCGCAATTGGCAAACGAATACAAGATGCATTCCCCTAGGCCCATAAATGGTGAAGTGTCATGTAGTCGACGTTCACATGACACCACTAGAAGAATAACACCACAACTTAAATATCATACCATTGAATATTACTCAACCATAGTTCACTACTAACATTTAGACTTCACCCATGTCCTCAAGAACTAAACGAACTACTCACGAGACATCATATGGAACATGATCAGAGGTGATATGATGATGAATAACAATCTGAACATAAACTTGGTTCAATGGTTTCACTCAATAGCATCAACAACAAGTAGAGATCGATACCGGGAGAGTTTCCCCTATCAAACAATCAAGATCAAACCCAAATTGCTACGGCGATGACGGTGTCCAGCGGTGGAGACGGCGGTGATGATGGTGGAGATGATGATGATGGTGATGGAGATGATGTCCAGCTCGATGACGGTGACGATGGCGTCGATTTCCCCCTCCCGGAGGGAATTTCCCCGGCGGATTCCTGCCCGCCGGAGAGCTCTTTTCTCTCTGGTGTTCTCCACCCCGCAGAGGCGGCTGTAACTCTTCGCGAGGTACCCTCTGTGGCTTAGGTTTTTGGGACGAAGGATTTCGCGAAGAAAAGGAGGCGAAAGGGGCTGTGGGGCCCCCACACCACATGGTGGCGCGGCCAGGCCATGGGCCGCGCCGCCCTATGGTGTGGGCCCACCCTGGGTCCACCTGGCTCCTCCTTCTGGCTTCCTTCGTCATCTTGAAAAATAGGATTTTTGGTATAATTTCCTTCCACAGTTGATCTTCCGAAATATTGCGTTCTGACGGTGCTTTTTCCAGCAGAATCCTGGCTCCGGTGCTTGATCCTCCAATAATGATGAAACATGCAAAATAGATGAAATAACATAGGTATTGTGTCCCAATATGAAATATATCAATGAATAACAGCAAATTATGATACAAAATAGTGATGCAAATTGGACGTATCAACTCCCCCCAAGCTTAGACTTCGCTTGTCCCCAAGCGAAACTGAGCTCAGTAAACAGGACCACATGTTTATGGAGTGAAGAGTCGATAAATAAAATACGGACAAGAAGCATCATATTCATTCACACAAGACATTATAGTAAACAACTTCCTCATATAACTCAACTTGAAACAAGTATAAGGTAATCACAAATAAAGGTGCATAAGAAATCATAATTGGTGATGGCAAACTTCGTTCTTGGTCAGAGAACAATTAACAGATTATATTTATCTCATTGAGCAGCGCTCTCATGTTAAAGTTTATATGGCACAACTTGCATACTCAATCATAATGGTCTCCTCATGATCATTGATAACTTGCAAAGCTATATTCATTCAGATAAAACTTGAACTAAACAAGGAAGAATAAAAGACATGATGAAGCAAATCACAATATAATGGTTTGATCACAACTACTCAAATGCTTGCTTGAGATGGAGGGAAATAGGTTTACTGACTCAACATAAAGTAAAAGACAGGCCCTTCACAGAGGGAAGCAGTGATTAAATCATGTGCTAGAGCTTTTTCAGTTTTGAAATCATATAGAGATAATAAAAGTAACATTTTGAGAGGTGTCTGTTGTTGTCAACGACTGGTAGCGGGTACTCTAACCCCCTTGCCAGACAACCTTCAAAGAGCGGCTCCCATATTATTTTCATTTTATGTGGCACTCCTTCCAACCTTTCTTTCACAAACCATGGCTAACCGAATCCTCGGGTGCCTGCCAACAATCTCATACCATGAAGGAGTGCCTTTTTATTTTAGTTTTATTATGATGATGACACTCCCCCCAACCTTTGCTTACACAAGCCATGGCTAACCGAATCCTTCGGGTGCCGTCCATCAATCACATACCATGGAGGAGTGTCTATTTAGTTTAATTAATTTGGGACTGGGAATCCCATTGCCAGCTCTTTTTGCAAAATTATTGGATAAGCGGATAAAGCCACTAGTCCATTGGTGAAAGTTGCCCAACAAGATTGAAAGATAAAACACCACATACTTCCTCATGAGCTATAAAACATTGACACAAATAAGAGATACTAAGTTTTGAATTGTTTAAAGGTAGCACATGAAGTATTTACTTGGAATGGCAGAAAATACCATGTAGTAGGTAGGTATAGTGGACACAAATGACATAGGTTTGGGTTAAGGTTTGGATGCACGAGAAGTATTCCCTCTCAGTACAGGTCTTTGGCTAGCAAGGTTAATTAGCAAGCATAAGAGTCGAGGGAAACAAACAAATATACATGTGATAGAAACAATCATGCATCTTCCTTGTAAGCACAAACAGTTTTAACTTCAGAATAATAAGCTATGAGCTAACAAGAAAGAAAGACAATGAAACATCAATAATGTGTTACTAGGATTTCTGAAACCAAAAACAGCAGAAAACAGGAACTGGCACTTCGGCATCTTGTTAATAGGTTAGTTCCAGAAAATGCACGAATATGACATAAAGTGTGCATAAAACATGTAGATAACATCAATAATGTGGCATGGAACATAAGAAATTATTGATACGTCGGAGACGTATCAGCATCCCCAAGCTTAGTTCTGCTCGTCCCGAGCAGGTAAAACGATAACAAAGATAATTTCTGGAGTGACATGCCATCATAACTTTGATCATACTATTTGTAAAGCATATGTAGTGAATGCAGCGATCAAAACAATGTATATGACATGAGTAAACAAGTGAATCATAAAGCAAAGACTTTTCATGAATAGTACTTTCAAGACAAGCATCAATGAGTCTTGCATAAGAGTTACTCATAAAGTAATAAATTCTTAGTAAAGACATTGAAGCAACACAATGGAAGATTAAGTTTCAGCGGTTGCTTTCAACTTGTAACATGTATATCTTATGGATAGTTGTCAATGCAAAGCAATATAACAAATGCAATATGCAAATATGTAGGAATCAATGCACAGTTCACACAAGTGTTTGCTTCTTGAGATGGAGAGAAATAGGTGAACTGACTCAACAATAAAAGTAAAAGAATGGCCCTTCAAAGAGGAAAGCATCGATTGCTATATTTGTGCTAGAGCTTCTATTTTGAAAACATAAAGAGAGCATAAAAATAAAGTTTTGAGAGGTGTATGTTGTTGTCAACGAATGGTAGCGGGTACTCTAACCCCCTTGCCAGGCAAACCTTCAAAGAGCGGCTCCCATTTTATTTTATTTTGGGTGGCACTCCTTCCAACCTTTCTTTCACAAACCATGGCTAACCGAATCCTCGGGTGCCTGCCAACAATCTCATACCATGAAGGAGTGCCTTTTTATTTTAGTTTTATTATGATGACACTCCTCCCAACCTTTGCTTACACAAGCCATGGCTAACCGAATCCTTCGGGTGCCGTCCAACAATCACATACCATGGAGGAGTGTCTATTTTTGTTAATTAATTTGGGACTAGGAATCCCATTGCCAGCTCTTTTTGCAAAATTATTGGATAAGCGGATGAAGCCACTAGTCCGTTGGTGAAAGTTGCCCAACAAGATTGAAAGATAAACACCACATACTTCCTCATGAGCTATAAAACATTGACACAAATCAGAGGTGATAAATTTTGAATTGTTTAAAGGTAGCACTCAAGCAATTTACTTTGGAATGGCAGAAAATACCATGTAGTAGGTAGGTATGGTGGACACAAATGGCATAGTGGTTGGCTCAAGGATTTTGGATGCATGAGAAGTAATCCCTCTCGATACAAGGTTTAAGCTAGCAAGGTTATTTGAAACAAACACAAGGATGAACCGGTGCAGCAAGACTCACATAAAAGACACGTTGTAAACATTGTAAGACTCTACACCGTCTTCCTTGTTGTTCAAACTCAATACTAGAAATTATCTAGACTTTAGAGAGACCAAATATGCAAACCAAATTTTAGCATGCTCTATGTATTTCTTCATTAATGGGTGCAAAGCATATGATGCAAGAGCTTAAACATGAGCACAACAATTGCCAAGTATCACATTATCCAAGACATTATAGCAATTACTACATGTATCATTTTCCAATTCCAACCGTATAACAATTTAACGAAGAAGAAACTTCGCCGTGAATACTATGAGTAGAGCCTATGGACATACTTGTCCATATGCTACAGCGGAGCATGTCTCTCTCCCACAAAGTGAATTCTAGGATCCATTTTATTCAAACAAAACAAAAAACAAAAACAAACCGACGCTCCAAGCAAAGCACATAAGATGTGACGGAATAAAAATATAGTTTCAGGGGAGGAACCTGATAATGTTGTCGATGAAGAAGGGGATGCCTTGGGCATCCCCAAGCTTAGACGCTTGAGTCTTCTTAGAATATGCAGGGGTGAACCACCGGGGCATTCCCAAGCTTAGAGCTTTCACTCTCCTTGATCATAGTATATCATCCTCCTCTCTTGACCCTTGAAAACTTCCTCCACACCAAACTTCTCATAAACTTCATTAGAGGGGTTAGTACATAATTAAAAACTCACATGTTCAGAGGTGACACAATCATTCTTAACACTTCTAGACATTGCTCAAAGCTACTGGAAGGTAATGGAACAAAGAAATCCACCCAACACAGCGAAAGAAGCAATGCGAAATAAAAGCCAGAATCTGTCAAAACAGAACAGTCCGTAAAGACGAATTTTTAATAAATACTTCCGTTGCTCAGATCAGAAAACTCAAAACTAATGAAAGTTGAGTACATATCTGAGGACCACGCACGTAAATTGGCATATTTTTCTGATTTTTTTACAGAGAAAACAGCCCAGATTCGTGACAGATAGAAATCTGTTTCTGCGCAGAAATCCAAATCTAGTATCAACCTTCGATTAGAGGCTTCACTTGGCACAACCAAACACAAAACTAAGATAAGGAGAGGTTGCTACAGTAGTAAACAACTTCCAAGACACAAAATAAAAACAAAGTACTGTAGCAAAATAACACATGGGTTATCTCCCAAGAAGTTCTTTCTTTTTAGCCATTAAGATGGGCTCAGCAGTTTTAGTGATGCACTCGCAAGAAATAGTATTTGGAGCAAAAGAGAGCATCAAGAAGCAAATCCAAAACACATTTAAGTCTAACATGCTTCCTATGCATGGGAATCTTGTAAATAAACAAGTTCAAGAAGCATAATGCAACAAGCATAGAAAGATAAAACAAGTATAGCTTGAAAAATTTCAGCACATAGAGAGGTGTTTTAGTAACATGAAAATTTCTACAACCATATTTTCCTCTCTCATAATAATGTCCAGTAGCATCATGAGCAAACTCGACAATATAACTATCAAATGAAACATTCTTATCATGAGTCTCATGCATAAAATTATTACTCTCCACATAAGCATAATCAATTTTATTAGTTGTAGTGGGTGCAAATTCAACAAAGTAGCTATCATTATTATTCTCATCATCAAATATAGGAGGTATATTGTAATCATAATCAAATTTATCCTCCATAACAGGCGGTAACAAAAGACTACTATCATTATAATCATCATAAATAGGAGGTAAAGAATCATCAAAGTAAATTTCCTCCTCAATTCTTGGGGGACTAAAAAGATCATGAAAACCAGCTTCCCCAAGCTTAGAACTTTCTATATTATTATCAACAATGGTGTTCAAAGCGTTCATACTAATATTACTACCAGCATGCAAATAAGATTCCATAGGTTTTTTAATTTTCGCATCAAACAATCCATGTTTTAAATCAGGAAATAGCATAAGAAGCTCATTCTTGTCCATTATGCCAAACTAGTGTAAACAAGAAACAAAAAGATGCAATTGCAGGATCTAAAGGAAATAGCTTCGAGTACTTACAACGGCGAAAATAGCTTAGTAGCCGAGATCCGGAGTGTGAGTACCTTTTACCTTTCCTCCCCGGCAACGGCGCCAGAAAATAGCTTGATGTCTACGCCCCCTCCTTTTCCTGTAGACAGTGTTGGGCCTCCAAGAGCAGAGGTTTGTAGAACAGCAGCAAGTTTTCCCTTAAGTGGATCACCCAAGGTTTATCGAACTCAGGGAGGAAGAGGTCAAAGATATCCCTCTCATGCAACCCTGCAACCACAAAGCAAGAAGTCTCTTGTGTCCCCAACACACCTAATAGGTGCACTAGTTCGGCGAAGAGATAGTGAAATACAGGTGGTATGAATATATATGAGCAGTAGCAACGGTGCGTAAAATAGCTTGTGGCGTGTAGTTGATGGTGGTAGTATTGCAAACAGTAGTAACACAAAGAAACAAGAAACAAGCAGCGATAGCGATATTTAGGAACAAGGCCTAGGGATTACACTTTCACTAGTGGACACTCTCAACATTGATCGCATAATAAATAACTCTTTCTCATATGTGCTACATACACTCTTTTGTTGGATGATGAACACATTGCGTAGGATTACACGAACCCTCAATGCCGGAGTTAACAAGCTCCACAATAATGTTCATATTTAAATAACCTTAGAGCATAATAGATCATTGCAAAATAAACCAAGAACTAACATAGTGCACACACTGCCCACATTACACTATGAAGGAGGAATAGATCACATCAATACTATCATAATGATAATTAACTCCACAATCTACAAGAGATCATGATCATAGCCTACGACAAGAACCACATGGTGCACACACTAGTCACCTTTACACCATGCAGGAGGAATAGACTACTTTAATAACATCACATGAGTAGCACACAACTAGTAGCGATACAAAGCTCATCATATGGATCTCAATCATGTAAAGCAGCTCATGAGATCATTGTATTGAAGTACATAGGAGAGAGATTAACCACATAGCTACCGGTACAGCCCCGAGCCTCGATGGAGAACTACTCCCTCCTCATGGGAGACAGCTGCGTTGATGAAGATGGCGGTGGTGTCGATGGAGGAGCCTTCCGGGGGCACTTCCCCGTCCCGGCGGCATGCCGGAACAGAGACTCCTGTCCCCCAGATCTTGGCTTCGCGATGGCGGCGGCTCTGGAAGGTTTTCTCTGGTTTCGTCGAACGTGATAGGGTTTTCGCGACGGAGGCTTTAAATAGGCGAAGAGGCGGCGCAGGAGGGCTGACAGGGTGGCCACACTATAGGGGGGCGCGGGCCCCCCCTTGGCCGCGCCGGCCTAGGGTTTGGTGGCCCTGTGCCCCCTCTCTGGCGGTTCTCGTGTGTTCTGGATGCTTCCGGGCAAAATAGGAACCTGGGCGTTGATTTCGTCCGATTCCGAGAATATTTCGTTACTAGGATTTCTGAAACCAAAAACAACAGAAAACAGGAACTGGCACTTCGGCATCTTGTTAATAGGTTAGTTCCAGAAAATGCACGAATATGACATAAAGTGTGCATAAAACATGTAGATAACATCAATAATGTGGCATGGAACATAGGAAATTATCGATACGTCGGAGACGTATCAGATGCTACTGAAAATCTTTATGAGAGAGGAAAATATGGTTGTAGACATTTTCATGTTACTAAAACACCTCTCTACATGCTGAAAATTTTGAAGTTACACTTGTTTTATCTTCCTATGCTTGTTGCATTATGCTTCATGAATTTGTTTATCTACAAGATTCTGCTGGCGTGCAATTGACGTATGTCTTTCCCTTCAACACGCGACCGTTGGGAACCCCAAGAGGAAGGTGTAATGCGTACAGCAGTAAGTTTTCCTCAGTAAGAAACCAAGGTTTATCGAACCAGTAGGAGCCAAGAAGCACATTGAAGGTTGAAGGCGGCGGAGTGTAGTGCGGTGCAACACCAGGGATTCCGGCGCCAACGTGGAACCTGCACAACACAACCAAATTACTTTGCCCCAACGTGACAGTGAGGTTGTCAATCTCACCGGCTTGCTGTAACAAAGGATTAGATGTATAGTGTGGATGATGATGTTTGCAGAGAACAGTAGAACGAGTATTGCAGTAGATTGTATTCGATGTAAAACAATGGACCGGGGTCCACAGTTCACTAGTGGTGTCTCTCCCATAAGATAAATAGCATGTTGGGTGAACAAATTACAGTTGGGCAATTGACAAATAAAGAGAGCATGACCATGCACATACATGTTATGATGAGTATTGTGAGATTTAATTGGGCATTACGACAAAGTACATAGACCGCTATCCAGCATGCATCTATGCCTAAAAAGTCCACCTTCAGGTTATCATCCGAACCCCCTCCAGTATTAAGTTGCAAACAACAGACAATTGCATTAAGTATGGTGCGTAATGTAATCAACAAATACATCCTTAGACATAGCATTGATGTTTTATCCCTAGTGGCAACGGCACATCCACAACCTTAGAACTTTCTCACATCGTCCTGCATTTAATGGAGGCATGAACCCACTATCGAGCATAATTACTCCCTCTTGGAGTTACAAGTAACGACTTGGCCAGAGCCTCTACTAGCAACGGAGAGCATGCAAGATCATAAACAACACATAGATGATAGATTGATAATCAACATAGCATAGTATTCCATATTCACCGGATCCCAACAAACGCAACATGTAGCATTACAGATAGATGATCTTGATCATGTTAGGCAGCTCACAAGATCCAACAATGATGGCACAATTAGGAGAAGACGACCATCTAGCTACTGCTATGGACCCATAGTCCAGGGGTGAACTACTCACACATCAATCCGGAGGCGACCATGGCGGTGAAGAGTCCTCCGGGAGATGATTCCCCTCTCTGGCAGGGTGCCGGAGGCGATCTCCTAAATCCCCCGAGATGGGATTGGCGGCAGCGGCGTCTCTGGAAGGTTTTCCGTATCGTGGCTCTCGGTACTCGAACTATTATCGACGAAGGCTTAAGTAGGCGGAAGGGTAGGTCAGGGGGCGCCACGAGGGCCCCACACGCCAGGGCCGCGCGGCCCAAAGCCTGGCCGCGCCGCCCTGTTGTGTGGGCGCCTCGTCGCCCCACTTCATTTCCCTTTCGGTGTTCTGGAAGCTTCGTGGAAAAATAAGATCCTGGGCGTTGATTTCATCCAATTCCGAAAATATTTCCTTACTAGGTGACATAGGCACCCCAAATGGGCCTGCCGAATATAGTACCCGGAGTTTACTGAAGGCCCACTACCCGAAGAATAAGAAGATTCGAGAGCCCAAGATGTATTTAAGGAAAAGATGAGTTGTAATAGGAAGTGTTATTTGTAATCTGGCGGGATGAGTTAGAAACCGTCCCGGACTCTGTAAACTTGTATAGCACGAATCCCTCGGCTCCACCTCCTATATAAAGGGGGAGTCGAGGGGCGAAGAATCAAGGGGATCATTGTCTGCAAACCCTAGTTTTCATAATCGTCGAGTACTTTTCGGCTGAAACCTTCGAGATCTACTTACCCTCTACTTCTAACTAAACCCTAGCCTACAATCCATAGGCATTGACAAGTTGATACCTTGTCAATTGGCGCCGTCTGTGGGGATTAGAGGCGTAAGGAGCTGATCTCGATGGCACGCCCAAGATCTTCGACATCGTCAACCGCAAGCAACACAATGGATCGAGGTAAACAGATCGCTGCTGGTCTTGTCGATTTTGTTCCTCACCCACCCTCCCGTTTGGATGCATATGCGTATCTGGCGGAGCCCATGGAGATGACGTTCGGAAGGTTTCACTTTCGCGTCGAGAAGGAAGGATCGTATCGTGTCGAGATTCCAATTTCGTCGGGATCGTCGGTGGTCGATTCCGATTTTTCAAACTATGCATCGTCAATCGAGTCAGGAGAAGAAGAAACCTCGGCGACACGCTACGTCAGCACCAGAGCAAGAGAGAAACTCGCCAAGATCTTCAACGACATGTCGTTTGAGTCATCTGCGGACTCATATATAAGCGATGGCTCAAGCGATGTCGACAGTTACGACTTCGTCGACAAATCTCTGACAGTGGGCAAGGTCTTCATCAATCTCAACGATGATGTCACCAAACCCAACGTAGATCTGAGTACAAAGTATCATCAGATTTACGCCATTGAAGATCAAGAAGAAACATCTGAGGCTTTCGACAGTCTGGGAAATCCATACGTCGATCCCTCCAATCTGCGACAAGGCCTGGGCAACAAATACGTCGGGCCAGAGCCGCGAGATAGAGTTCAACTTTCACAAGCAGCGTGGGACAGAGCTGCGAGAGCTATGAACGGCACAGAACCAATGGCTACCACAGCCACACCAGAAGAATTGCAAGCATATCAATATAGGCTCGCACGAGCTGCCAGGGAATTGGAAAAACAGACAATGAGTTGAACAGAGAAAGGAGGCAGCTTCTGCATCCAGCAGGAGAAGGGCAGATCTAAGTCGACAATCCAGAACTACGGGTGATAGCCATCGGGAGGCGCGGAACAGAGCAAGATCAAGGCTGCAACACATACCCGAAGCAGAAAGAGAACACTTGGTCCAAAACCTCGACATGTCTTTTATGTCGATAGATACAAGAGGAAACATCATCCCTAAGACACCAGAGGCTGGGTATATGGCGACACATGCTTTTATCCTTGCATCTAAACCACCTCCAGGTGATCCAAGGGAAACACCGTATAATATGGCGGTAGCAGGAGTTGGAGCTATGGGGACAAAGCCTTGTATCAACGCCTCCCGAAGGAGCGGCAAGGCAAAATAGTCCACGACCCGCAAAGAAGAACAGCCGGCAGACTCGAAGGGCCAAGTGGAGCAAGAGACACAAAGCAGCACAAGCAAGAGTCGACGAGCGCGGCAGAGCGAAGGGATCATCGGCAATCCCCGTAACTTAACGACGAAGATATGTGCGGCTTGCCATGCTTCACGAGGAGAGTCCGAAAACTCGAGTCCCCTCGGGATTCAAGTTACCCGATAATTTCAAGAAGTTCGACGGCCTTCAAGATCCGTAGGATTGGCTAGTCGACTATCTAGAGACGGTGAAGCCGACAGAGGAACTAGGGCAACAGCCATGCAAAGCATCCAGTGCACTTGAGTGGAGCCGCACGATCATGGATAAAGAAACTCGCTCCAGGATCCATCGACAGCTGGGAAAGTTTCGAGGACGTGTTCGTCAAGAACTTCAGATCCACGTGCAAAAAGCCCGCGTCGTTAGAAGAGTTGAGAGCGTGTCGACAAAAGCCAGATGAGCCAATGAGAAAGTACATCCAGAGGTGGAATATCATCAAAAACTCGGCAGAAAACATATCTGACGAGAGAGCAATATATGCGTTTGTCGCATGATTCAGGCATGGAGATTTTGTCGAGGACTTGGGAAGGACCAATCCAAAGACAAGATCCGCGTTAATGGAGATAGCAAATAAATGGGCAGATGAAGAAGACGCTGTCCACAACAAACGACACAGTCGCCGTAGGAGGACCGCGGTCGAAACTATCAACCGAGGCGAAGATTTCCTCGGCGTGCAGAACTACGACGCTCCAGACAAATTTCGGCAGGTTTTCGGACAAATACAGGAGGAAGCAACAGAGATGATTACCGCAGAAGCAGTGAACAGCGAGGTGATAACGAGAGATGATTCACGCAACAGTGCAAAATAGCGGGCCTAGGTTCCCAAGACCTTTCGTGTCCCCCGAAGAGATGATGAACGGACCGTGCCGGATGCACTTTTTCCTCGACAAAGAACGGCAAAAGACAGTCGGGGCACTTGCGTAAGGACTGTCGAAATTTTCAAGCAATGTTGCGGTATGCAGAGAACGCTAATGCGCGAGCAGCACGACAGAAATCCTCGAGAACCCGTAAGCGAGATTCACTTGCCGCCTCCTCCTGCGATTACAGACGACAATCGGCATCAGCTCGTAATAGCGGCAGCACCTGCACCACCACCTTATGTTGATCCTAACTCCAATGGAGCAAAGTGTCGATGATTCGAAGGGAAGGCCGTCCAATAGAGCTCAGAAAGTAATCTCACGACAGGTGTTTATGGCAGAGAAAATGCCTCCACCAACAGTTGAGTACCTTAATTGGTCAGGACAAGATATCGGCTTCACAATAGCAGATCATCCGCAGCAAGTTCCTCGACCAGGGCAATCAGCACTTATTTTGCCAGCAGTTATCGCGGGATTTGATGTCTCTCGAGTGTTCATAGACGGCGGCAGCAGCTTGAACCTTATGTATGCAGATACATTGAGGAAAATGAACATATCCTTAGCAAACTTGAAACCAACAGACACAAGGTTCCACGGCATCACACCGGAGAAACCAAGCTATCCATTGGGAAAAATCAATCTCGACGTTCAGTTTGGGACCCGAGAAAATTATAGAATCGAGAGGCTCGAGTTTGAAGTCGTGGATTTTCCGTCGCAATATCACGCGCTGTTGGGACGACCAGCATATGCTAGATTTATGGCGGTGCCACATTATACATACTTGTTGTGGAGGATGCCTGGACCAAAGGGACCAATCACAGTCAAAGGAAGCTTCGCCTTAGCTGATAAGTGCGACAAGGATTTCCACCGGTTGTCAGAAACCTTCGGGATGCAAGCTGAGTATTTGGCGTCAAAAAGCATGACTGATTACGACGTACTCCCAGACGTTGGAAGGCCAAACAAAGAATCAACTTTCAGTACCGAGAAAAATTCAAAAGAGGTGCAGATTCACCCGACAGACCCAAAAAAGACGACATCTATCGCAAACGACATGGATATCGCATAGGAAAGCGCGCTCGTCGAGTTCCTCCGTGAGCACTGGAAAATCTTCGCATGGTGTCCAGCTGACATGCCAGGAGTACCCAGGGAACTTGCCGAGCACCACCTAAACTTGGATCCACTAGCGAGACCAATCAAACAACCTTTGCGGCGTTTTTCGGAACCAAACCGCAAAGCCATGCTGTCAGAAATCAATCGACTACAAGAAGCTGGTTTTATCAAAGAGATATTCACAGAAGCCACATGGGTAGCAAATCCTGTGTTGGTACCGAAGAAAAACACTAAGGTCCTTCGCATGTGCGTCGACTTTACGTGTCTCAATAAACATTGTCCAAAGGATCACTTTCCCCTCCCGAGGATCGATCAAATTATCGACTCCACGGCTGGATGTGAACGTCTTTCCTTCCTGGATGCATATTCTGGTTATAACCAGATCAGATTGAAAGAAGAAGATGAAGTAAAGACCGCGTTTATTACACCTTACGGCGTGTTTTGCTACAGAACAATGCCCTTTGGTCTAAAAAATGCGGGAGCAACATATCAGAGGATGATGCAGAAGTGTTTGGCGACACAGATTGGGAAGAACGTCCAAGTATACATTGATGATGTCGTCATAACATCAAAAAAGGGGGCAACGCTGATCGAGGATCTCAAGGAAACCTTCGACAACCTTGATAAGTTTTGCCTCAAATTGAACCCGACGAAGTGTTCTTTCGGCGTCCCAGCAGGAGAACTTCTGGGGTTCCTAGTCTCAGCAAGAGGGATTGAAGCAAATCCCGATAAAATACAAGCTATCGTAACAATGAGGAAGCCAACAAAGTTGAAAGAAATACAACAGCTAATCAAGCGAGTCGCAGCTTTGAATAGATTCGTCGCGAGGCTGGGAGAAAAAGCGTTGCCGTTCTACGCTTTGATAAAACAAGGAGACAAATTCCAGTGGAACGAAGAAGCCGACAGAGCTTTCGAGGATTTGAAGCGCACAATTTCGACACCACCAATTTTGGTGGCGCCAAAAGAAAGGGAACCTCTCTGTTGTATATCGCAGCCACGCCCCAAGTGGTGAGCACGGTGCTAGTTGTCGAAAGGGAAGAAGAAGGAAAACTCCACGGCGTGCGAGAGGCCAAGATACTTCGTAAGCGAAGTTTTATCGCCCTCAAAACAAAGGTATCCTCGGTACCAAAAGATAGCATATGGAGTGTTCACGACAAAGACGAAAATTGCGCCACTATTTTTCGGCACATCCGATAGTAGTGGTAAATGAAGCTACTTTGTAAAATATTTTGAAAAACCCAGTAGCTACTGGTCGTGTCTCCCTTTGGGGAATAGAACTTTCCCCTCGGGACATCACGTATGAAAAAAGAAAAGCAATCAAGTCGCAAGTTCTGCCGGACTTCATAGCAGAGTGGATGGAGTTGCAAAACACAGACCCCCGGACTTATCGAGAACTTGGACAATGAACTTTGATGGGTCCAAGAGACTAGAAGGGGCAGGCGCAGGAGTAGTACTCATATCACATGAAGGCGACAAGTTAAATTAAATAATTAGAATGACGTTCCCTAACGCATCTAACAATGAAGCAGAATATGAAGCTCTCATACACGGGATGAAGATGGCGAAAGCCTGCGGTGCAACTCGACTAAAAATCTTTGGCGACTCACAGTTGGTGGCACAGCAAGTTATGAACCAATGTGACGCAGTCAATGATAGCATGATGGCATATAAGGAGGTGTACAACGAGCTCGAGAAGTTGTTCGATGGATGCGAAGTAAATCATATTAGTAGATTGAGCAACGACGAAGCCGACGTTCTTGCAAACATCGGATCGCAATGCCTTGCAGTGCCGCCAGGTGTATTCTGGGAAGAGATAACAGAGAGATCCACTAAGTCAACAAAATCAAAAAAGAAGGAGAAGAAACCCTCGGGGGCTACCAAGGAAAAGCAAGAAGACGAAGAAGAAGACCAGGACCTGGTCATGGTGATACAAATACCGTGGATGCAGCCGTACATATCATACATCCTCAGGAAAGAAATACCTGACGATCCAGTTGAGGCAAGACGAGTAATTCGACGTTCCAAAGCTTTCACGGTGGTCAAGGGAGAATTGTATAAGCGAAGTATTTCAGGCGTCTTGCAAAGGTGCGTCACACCCGAAGAAGGAAGAATAATTCTGAAGGATGTACACGAAGGAATATGTGGCCACCACGCAAGTAGTCGAGCTATCGCAGCCAAGGTTTTTCGAGCAGGATTCTACTGGTTGACAGCAATCGAGGACGCCAAGGACATAGTAAGAACTTGCGACGCGTGTCAAAGGTTTGCCGCAAAACCTCACTCTCCAGCAGCAGAGCTAGCACCAATACCATTGTCATGGCCCTTTGCTCAATGGGGACTTGATATGGTGGGCAAGTTACACAAATCCTGGCCAGGAGGAAAGGAATACATGTTAGTAGCTGTCGACAAATTTACAAAGTGGATAGAAGCGAAGCCGATAAATTCACCAGACGGAGCATCCGCAGTAAAGTTCGTAAAAGGCCTCGTCTTCAGATTTGGAGTGCCCCACAAAGATCGTCACGTACAACGGCAGAACTTCACATCCCATGAATTCAAAGATTATTGCGAAGAGGTGGGTATCAAGCTAAACTTTGCGTCAGTCGCACATCCTCAAACCAATGGGCAAGTCGAGAAAGCCAATGGCATCATCTGCAATGGCATCAAGAAGCGCTTGTTAGGACCACTGGAAAAAGCTCGACATACCTGGCCGTAAGAACTACCAAGCGTGTTGTGGAGCATCCGAACAACACCAAACACAAAGAACGCAGAAACTCCGTTTTCCTGGTTCATGGAGCAGAGGCAAGATTACCAATCGAGATAGAGCACAACTCTCCACGTGTCGCCGAATATGATGAAGAAACGTCGAGAAGAGTGCTAGAAGATGACGTCGACGCACTTGATGAAGCTCGAGATGAAGTATTATCTCGGGTAACTAAATATCAGCAGGACTTGAAAAATTACCACAGTCGACGATTGCGGCCAAGATCTTTTCAGGTGGGAGACCTAGTTCTTCGGCTCACGCAAAAAAGTCATGAAAAACTCGAGTCACCATGGCTTGGCCCTTACATTGTCACGGAAGTAATCGGAGGAGGAGCATACAGGATAAAGGATAAGAAGACAGGGGTGGAGGAGCCAAACCCCTGGAACGTGGCGCAACTTAGGCGGTTCTACGCCTAGAGTCGAAATATAGTCCTTGTAAAACTTCAATGTACTGAAACGCCCGCGAGTTTTCAGACGCACTCTTTTCCTTTTTCGGGGCACCGAGTGGGGCCGGAGAAGGTTTTTAATGAGGCGGGCTCGCGGTGCTGCAATATAATAAAGATAGTGATAATATAACTTTTCTTCTTTATCGACATGATCAAAGACTTTGCTCCGACAAATTTCAATATAGTTCATCGACAAAAGAAAAGCCTTGCCTTGGTATTCAAATACCTCGTGAGTCAGCAAAAATACAAAATAGTATTCAATAAAAAGCTCGGGGGCTCATATTCCCCATAAATATATAAATGCCTTGGTTCAAAACCTCGCAAATATACAAATACAGTAAAGAGTCACCGAAACACTCGGGGGCTAGACAAACAGAGAAATATAATGATTGCTTTACAATATAATCATAGTCATGGGTTACAAAGAAGAAATATCTACAAGAGGAAAATAACTAGTCTTGATTCAATATATCATCAAGAGTAACTCTGTTCTCTTCAGGAGCAGCGCCAAGAAAATCAGCATAATGGCCATCGGCAAAAAAGTCGGCGTCCATCCGAAGAAGGTCCTCAATCATTTCTTCGGCTATAGGCGTAACCTTCGTGTTAATCCTGTCAACACCAACTCTTCGACGTTTTACCTTTTGATGCACTTTCGCGACAACTTCGGTAAGGTCAAGTTTTGAGTGGCAGATCTGGAGCATGATAAGAGCAAATCTGGCGCCAGCTACCAGTTGAGCTTTGACAAAATCATGGATACTGCGAGCATCCTTGAATCTTTCCATCAATTCAGGAAGAGTTTTTGGTTGGACGTTCCGAGGAAACATGGAGTTGTAAACCATGGACAAGGTCTTGGTACAGAAGTCAAGGAAGTCGCGAGTTTGAGAGGTGCGATCTTGAAATCTGACAATTTGGCGGGTCCTCTCTGGGGTAGCCCAAAACAACGAACCATGGTCCAGGGAAAGATTAACAAGGAGGTTTGTCCTAGCATTTACCCTCTCTTCCTCGGCAGCAGCATCAATAAAGGCACCTATCAAAACAAAGAAGTGGAAACCTTTAAGAGACAATAGCATGAAGATGAAAGATATCAGAGGATGAAACAGGCATACCCGACATATCTGCACTGGCTTCATTCATTAATTTGAGCATGAAATTTTCTCGAGTAGTCGCCTTTTCAGTCTCGGAAGCAGCAATTTCCTTAGCAGCCACGGCCTCGCGAGCTTGCTGAAGAGCAACTTTTTCGGCTTCAGAGGACTTACGAGATTGCTCCATCATCACAAGTGTTTGCTTCTTCGCATACTGAAGTTGCTGCCGAAGTTCATCCAGTTCTTGCGACAAGGTTTCGTCGACAGGTGCAGTATCAGCAAAAGTTCTCCTCGCGCAAGAAGAAGGCGAAATATTGGAAGGAGCGGAAGTTGGAGTATAGTTATCAAATATCAACTGAAATTTAAACAGGACAACATCAAACGACAATCAAAGATAGAGTTTTTCATTAATCTCGTGGAATAATTACAAGGGCATTACAGTGGAGCTAAGGAAATACGTGTCGCCAAATGACTACTTTGGCGACAAGAGCAAAAGAAACAGAAAGAAAAAATAGAGGCATGCAACTAGACCTCCGGCCTTGACGAGCTAGGAGTCGACGATGGCTTAATCCCAAGATAGGCCAAGATCTTCTTTGTGTTGGGCTTGGCTGCCTTAATCAGCGACTTCCACCTTGATTGCTCTATCTGCTCGGTGTCGCCAACTTTCATCCAGTCGATAGTCTGTCGATCGTCGCAACCAACGCGACAGTGTTCTCAACGGCAACCTTCATATTTTCTTGGCGCATCTTTAGTCCAAGGTCTTCCGATGTATTGAACATCTTGGCAAGGTTGAGGAAAGTCGCAGGCTCCTCTTTCTTCGGGAAGAAGTAGGGGAACAATGCCGACAATACCGCGTTAGCATTCGACACACCTTCACGAATCTCGGACCCATGAAGTTCCAGATAGGAAAGTGCGTCAAGGACAGGGTCATTGACAGGATTTGTCAGATCAAAATCCTGGTTTGTTTGGGCTGTTAAGGAAACAAAGCATTAGTGAAAAGACAAGAAGCAACGATTCTCATAAAAATAGAAGAGATCAGCAAAATTACTGAAAGTGCGGCGACTCTGCGTTTTCAGGCGCTTGAGGATTCCTTCTTCACGAGAAGCTTGCGCAGCTTTGTGCCCATCTAAGGCAGCTATAGCATCCTCAAGTTTTTTTTGCAATTCCTCGACACCAGCAGCTTTCGCCTTGGCTTCGTCAGCTTCGGCCTTGGCGTTGCTAGCAGCGAGTTCGGCTTTCTTGCGAGCCGCCTCACTTTGCTCAAGTTTTAGAGCAAGTGCGTCGGCGCGTTCGTTGGCCTCTGCAAGTTTCTCTATCGAGATATGGAAAAGAGAGGGAAGAAGAGATCAAAAATCGCGACAAGTAACAGGAGCAAAAAATCAAGGAAAAACAGCAAGTATAAAAGTCGTTACCTTCGACTCTATTAGCATATTCACGGTACCCAATAAATTGGGAACCGATGCGGAGAAGATCCTTGATCATAGGCTGTTCAACGTGAACATAGCAAGAGAAATATCGGCATGAAAAAGAGAAAAGGTGTGAAAAAACAAAATAAGGAAAATATAGATGTCGACAAGCTTACATCATCTAGGAGCAGAGTCGACGAACTGCCCAACTGAGGGGCAGTTTCAACAATCTTTTCAACCCTTGTCCTTTTTGGTGAAGGAGCAAGGGGGCTTGATGGTGGAGTAGTGGTGACGACGTTTTGTTGAGGAGGCGACGTTTCTTCCCCTTCAACTAGCGTGTCTGAGGCAAGTACAGTACGTGACGTGCTTGTCCAAGGAGCCACGTCAGTAATTGGTACTTCTTCCTCGTCATCACTGTTGGTCAAAAAATCGGCAGCATAAAAAGCAAGACAGGATAAAAATTTCGAGTACAAAAATAGGGAGAAATAAAGGTGACTTACGAGCTGACGAGGGATTCAACATAAGGATCGTAAGCTGCCTTCGGATGAGAGGGAACAACTTCTTCAGCCTTAGAGGTGCCAGAATCCTCGGCATCAGTCCTTTTCCTTTTGTTCCTTGGAGAAACAGCAGGAGGAAGGGATTGCGTCGACTCACTGGCTTCAGACTCAACTTCTTTTTCATGAGAAGCCGCAGATTTGTGAGAACCCGCGACTTCACTTTCAAGAACAGAAGAACCTTGAGTATCTTCGGCAACGATGGCCTGTTCTTCGACTTCTCCACCCTCCGGAAGAGGAGGAAGGGAAGTCATAGTAGGATGGTTCTGAAAAAATAGTGACCAAAGGAAAATTAAAGAGATGACAATACAATGAGATGCAGAGAAAGTGCGGAATAAGATAAAAACTCGAGAAGACAAAATACCTCGGGGAGTGGATTGGCGGAGCTGTATGGTTCCACGCGACAAGAGGAAGGAACTGGGTCCTTGCCCAGGCGAGAGAGTCTTCGAACCAACTTCTCCAAGTCCTTGGTGGAAAGATCACCGGAGATTCTGTTGGCGTCATTTTTACCAGAATACGTCCAAAGGGGATTTTTGCGAGCTCGAAGAGGCTGCACTCTAATCCTAAGGAAGTAGGCAAGTGATTTGAACACCAGACAGCTCTTTGCCTCGAGTGTTTTGAAGTCGGCGGATACGAGACATCGGTGCCTCTCGTCGTTTTTTTCTCTTCCTCGGAAGCTTCGGCATCCCGGGAGCGGCGGCGCTGAATTCGGCACTTCCGTCGAAAGGAACTATGTTGTGCTCAACGGAGTTGGCGCTTTCTTCGTGGATGTAGAGCCACTTTTTGCGCCATCCTTGGACGTAATCAGAAACTTGACGTCGAAATAGTCGACATCAGTACGAACACAGATAACAACGCCACCTATGTTATAAGTGACGTTGTGGGAGCCATTGCGGCGGAGGCAGAAAATGCGCTTCCACAGAGCCCAATTGGGAGGGATTCCGAGGAAGCATTCGCAAAGCGTGATGAAAATAGAAATGTGAAGGATGGAATTGGGGGTCAACTGGTGCAGTTGAATCCCATAAACGAAAAGAAGGCCGCGGAGGAAATCGTGGATTGGGGTCGAAAGGCCGCGGATTAGATGATCAACAAAACTAACCCGGTACTCCATTGGAGGCTTGGGGTAGCTTTCTTCGCTGGGAAAGCGGATGGCATCCTCCTTCTTCATGAGGCCGAGCCTCTTCAGCATGTTGGTGTCTTGGTTGGAGATTTTGGATCTCTCCCACTCAAGATCCTCGGCGGCCATCTTGGATTCCGGAGTGCTGTGGCGAGTCAGACGCACGCGCGGTGGCATCAACGGCAATGGGCAAAGCAATGTATGAGCGTGCGGAAGATCAGAGAGAGTTGGGCGCAGGGGAAGTTTTGCGAAGAGGAACAGATGAGCGGCGCAAGCGAGGGGATGAACGGAGGTTGAAGAAAGGTTTATATAAGAATTGGGTGAAGTAGTGTGCCGTTGGATGAAGAAATCGTGTGGTGAGAATAGATCTTCTAGATACAAGGGCAAAAAAGTATTTTTACTGAGATAGGCGTTACCGTACGAGCGCCAGAAAAAGCGGAGGACGTGTGTCCCCCACTTGCACGATGTGTCAACGTGGTGGAAGCAATGGACCCACAGGGCAGGAAAATCACGACTATTCGAGAAGGATGAAGTAAATTTGATTAAGGGAAGCATGTCGACAAGAAAAATAAAAGAAGATTGGCGACAGGAAGAATTATTCAATACTTCGGGAGCCTTTGATCAAAAACAAGTTTTTGCCCAAATGCTCGGGGGCTACTTCGACAAAAAGTAAGATTTCGACTATGGCAATATAGAAATTGCGGGAGCCTACAACCAAGCACAAGTTCTTGGCTGTAGCCTCGGGTGCTACTCCCATCGGGAGCGCTGTTCGCGCACCCGAGAGATAAAAAAAAGAAGAGAGAAGAAGAAAGAGATCATATTGGGAAGTAATGGCAATATAGCGACAAGGTGGACTAAAATGTTGAGCCTACAACCAAGCACAAGTTCTTGGTTGTAGCCTCGGGGGCTACTCCCATCGGGAACGCTGTTCGCGTGCCCGATGAAATTATCAAATAAAAAATAGAAAAGTAAGAGAGTATATTTCGAGTTATAATTAACTCTACATATACTCCCATCGGGAGAGCAATATAAGTCATACTTGACTCGATAAAATGTGCCATTCCAACAGCCGGAAAAGCACTCGACAATATATTCTCAGAACGCCGAAGTTGCGATCAATTTCTGAATGCCGCAAATTTGCGAAGGTAAGACCCCAGATCCGTTCTGCTGGGCGTGGCATCGCCAAAGACTGCGCTCTGCTACTTTTATCCGTATCAACAGATACGAAGAAAAATCCTAACGGACGCGTTAGGTATCCGATAAATTTGACTGGGACTCGACAGAATGGTAAGACCTTAAGCGGCACCTGTCGACGTTTACACCAGTATCCCGAGATCATGTCCAGGGACGTGGTTTTGAAGTAGGTTTTTGCGGATTGCCACTAGAGCAGTTAACTAGTACCTGATCCGTCAGATGAACTAGCCCCAACTACCAGTATCCCTGTACAATATAGAATTTTATGTGAAGAAATATAAAAAGTTAAAGCTTTCGAGTAAAAATAAACAGTGGAGATTTTCCCTGACTCTACGATTCAAGCAAAATCTCGGGGGCTACTGACATAGGCACCCCAAATGGGCCTGCCGAATATAGTACCCGGGGTTTACTGAAGGCCCACTACCCGAAGAATAAGAAGATTCGAGAGCCCAAGATGTATTTAAGGAAAAGATGAGTTGTAATAGGAAGTGTTATTTGTAATCTGGCGGGATGAGTTAGAAACCGTCCCGGACTCTGTAAACTTGTATAGCACGAATCCCTCGGCTCCACCTCCTATATAAAGGGGGAGTCGAGGGGCGAAGAATCAAGGGGATCATTGTCTGCAAACCCTAGTTTTCATAATCGTCGAGTACTTTTCGGCTGAAACCTTCGAGATCTACTTACCCTCTACTTCTAACTAAACCCTAGCCTACAATCCATAGGCATTGACAAGTTGATACCTTGTCACTAGGATTTCTGAAACCAAAAATAGCAGAAAACAGCAACTGGCTCTTCGGCATCTCGTTAATAGGTTAATGCCGGAAAATGCATAATAATGACATATAATGTGTATAAAACATGTGAGTATCATCATAAAAGTAGCATGGAACATAAGAAATTATAGATACGTTTGAGACGTATCAAGCATCCCCAAGCTTAGTTCCTACTCGTCCCGAGTAGGTAAACGATAACAAAGATAATTTCTTAAGTGACATGCTATCATAATCTTGATCAATACTATTGTAAGCACATGTAATGAATGCAGCGATTCGAAGCAATGTAAATGCAATGAGTAAACAATTGAATCATATAGCAAAGACTTTTCATGAATAGTACTTTCAAGTCAAGCATCAATAAGTCTTGCATAAGAGTTAACTCATAAAGCAATAAATTCAAAGTAAAGGTATTGAAGCAACACAAAGGAAGATTAAGTTTCAGCGGTTGCTTTCAACTTATAACATGTAATGGATATTGTTAGCATAAAGTAATATAACAAGTGCAATATGCAAGTATGTAGGAATCAATGCACAGTTAACACAAGTGTTTGCTTCTTGAGATAGAAGGAAATGGGTGAACTGACTCAACATAAAAGTAGAAGAAAGACCCTTCACAGAGGGAAGCATTGATTGCTATATTTGTGCTAGAGCTTTTATTTTGAAAGCAAGAAACAATTTTGTCAACGGTAGTAATAAAGCATATGTATCATGTAAATTATATCCTACAAGTTGCAAGCCTCATGCATAGTATACAAATAGTGCCCGCACCTTGTTCTAATTAGTTTGGATTTACATGGATTATCATTGCATAGCATATGTTTCAACCAAGTGTCACAAAGGGGTACCTCTATGCCGCCTGTACAAAGGTCTAAGGAGAAAGCTTGCATTGGATTTCTCGCTTTTGATTATTCTCAACTTAGACATCCATACCGGGACAACATAGACAACAGATAATGGACTCCTCTTTAATGCATAAGCATTCAACAACAGATAACATTCTCATAAAAGATTGAGGTTTGTTGTCCAAACTGAAACTTCCACCATGAATCATGGCTTTAGTTAGCGGCCCAATGTTCTTCTCTAACAATATGCATACTCAAACCATTTGATCATGATAAATCACCCTTACTTCAGACAAGACGAACATGCATAGCAACTCACATGATATTCAACAAAGAAATAGTTGATGGCGTCCCCAGGAACATGGTTATCGCTCAACAAGCAACTTATAAGAGATAAGATGCATAAGTACATATTCAATACCACAATAGTTTTTAGGCTATTTGTCCCATGAGCTATATATTGCAAAGATAAAGAATGGAAATTTTAAAGGTAGCACTCAAGCAATTTACTTTGGAATGGCGGAGAAATACCATGTAGTAGGTAGGTATGGTGGACACAAGTGGCATAGTGTTTGGCTCAAGGATTTTGGATGCATGGGAAGTATTCCCTCTCGATACAAGGTTTAGGCAAGCAAGGTTATTTGAAACAAACACAAGTATGAACCGGTACAGCAAAACTCACATAAAAGACATATTGTAAGCATTATAAGACTCTACACCGTCTTCCTTGTTGTTCGACCCTTACTAGAAAATATCTAGACCTTAGAGAGACCAATTATGCAAACCAAATTTTAGCAAGCTCTATGTATTTCTTCACTAATAAGTGCAAAGTATATGATGCAAGAGCTTAAACATGAGCACAACAATTGCCAAGTATCACATTATTCAAGATATTATACCAATTACCACATGTAGCATTTCCCGTTTCCAACCATATAACAATTTAACGAAGCAGTTCAACCTTCGCCATGAATATTATGAGTAAAGCCTAAGGACATATTTGTCCATATGCAACAGCGGAGCGTGTCTCTCTCCCACACAATGAATGCTAGGATCCAACTTTATTCAAACAAAACAAAAACAAAAACATACAGACGCTCCAAGTAAAGCACATAAGATGTGGCCGAATAAAAATATAGTTTCACTAGAGGAACCTGATAATATTGTCGATGAAGAAGGGGATGCCTTGGGCATCCCCAAGCTTAGACGCTTGAGTCTTCTTGAAATATGCAGGGATGAACCACCGGGGCATCCCCAAGCTTAGAGCTTTCACTCTACTTGATCATATTGTATCATCCTCCTCTCTTGATCCTTGAAAACTTCCTCCACACCAAACTCAAAACAACTCATTAGAGGGTTAGTGCATAATCAAAATTCACATGTTCAGAGGTGACATAATCATTCTTAACACTTCTGGACATTGCACAAAGCTACTTAAAGTTAATGGAATAAAGAAATCCATCAAACATAGCAAAACAGGCAATACGAAATAAAATGCAGAATCTGTCAAAACAGAACAGTACGTAAAGACGTATTTTTCTGGGGCACTAAACTTGCTCAGATGAAAATGCTCAAATTGAATGAAAGTTGCGTACATATCTGTGGATCACGCACGTAAATTGGAATAATTTTATGAGTTACCTACAGACGGGGCGACTCAAATTCGTGACAGTAAGAAATCTGTTACTGCGCAGCAATCCAAATCTAGTATCAACTCTACTATCAAAGACTTTACTTGGCACAACAATGCAATAAAACTAAGATAAGGAGAGGTTGCTACAGTAGTAACAACTTCCAAGACTCAAATACAAAACAAAGTACTGTAGTAAAATAATGGGTTGTCTCCCATAAGCGCTTTTCTTTAACGCCTTTCAGCTAGGCGCAGAAAGTGTGAATCAAGTATTATCAAGAGACGAAGTATTGGATGCTCCATTATCTATAGTGGTATTAAGAGCTTTGTCAATTTTAGGCCTATAATAGTTTTTTGGCTTAGCCACCTTAGAGACATACATGAACTTTTGCTCCTTACCCACATAAGCTTTCTCCTTAAACTTAAGAGAAGAAAAAGTTGAACCCAAGGTTCCCATAGCTTCTTCAAGTTCACTAATCCTATGAGTTTGATTATCATGAGTAGCACAGGTTTCTAAGATGGCAATTCTCTCATTAATTCCACCTAGAGATTTATCAAGTTTATCAGTGCTATTAAGTAATATTCCCAATTTAGTCTCAATGCTTGGAAGATTTTGCTCTATGGTCTCCAACTTTTTCACGACATCTTCAAGAGAGATTTCAATTTTAACTTCATTAATAGGTGGTATTCAAACTAGACTCTCAATAATGCAACTAGCTTCTAAAGCAGGAGTTCCTAGGAAATTACCTCCCGCAAGAGTATCAAGAACATACCTATTCCAGCTAGAGATACCAACATAAAAATTCCTGAGTAGGATAATAGTGGAGTGTTTCTTAGTGCACCTGTTATGAGCATCACTAATTCTATACCAAGCATCTTTTAAACATTCTCCCCCTTGTTGCTTAAACGAACGAACTTCAACTTCAGGATTACTCATTCTAGCAATAGTAAATAAAGCAAACTAGATAAAGTAAATGCAAGTAACTAATTTTTTTTGTGTTTTTAATATGGCAAACAAGATAGTAAATAAAGTAAAACTAGCAACTAATTTTTTTTGTTTTGTTTTAGTGCAGCAAACAAAGTAGTAAATAAAAGTAAAGCAAGACAAAAACAAAGTAAAGAGATTGGAAGTGGAGACTCCCCTTGCAGCGTGTCTTGATCTCCCCGGCAACGGCGCCAGAAATTTACTTGCTGGCGTGCAATTGACGTATGTCTTTCCGTTCAACATGCGACCGTTGGGAACCCCAAGAGGAAGGTGTGATGCGTACAGCAGTAAGTTTCCCTCAGTAAGAAACCAAGGTTTATCGAACCAGTAGGAGCCAAGAAGCACGTTGAAGGTTGATGGCGGCGGAGTGTAGTGCGGCGCAACACCAGGGATTCCGGCGCCAATGTGGAACCTGCACAACACAACCAAATTACTTTGCCCCAACGTGACAGTGAGGTTGTCAATCTCACCGGCTTGCTGTAACAAAGGATTAGATGTATAGTGTGGATGATGATGTTTGCAAAGAACAGTAGAACGAGTATTGCAGTAGATTGTATTCGATGTAAAAGAATGGACCGGGGTCCACAGTTCACTAGTGGTGTCTCTCCCATAAGATAAATAGCATGTTGGGTGAACAAATTACAGTTGGGCAATTGACAAATAAAGAGAGCATGACCATGCACATACATGTTATGATGAGTATTGTGAGATTTAATTGGGCGTTACGACAAAGTACATAGACCGCTATCCAGCATGCATCTATGCCTAAAAAGTCCACCTTCAGGTTATCATCCGAACCCCCTCCAGTATTAAGTTGCAAACAACAGACAATTGCATTAAGTATGGTGCGTAATGTAATCAACAAATACATCCTTAGACATAGCATTGATGTTTTATCCCTAGTGGCAACGGCACATCCACAACCTTAGAACTTTCTGTCACTGTCCCAGATTTAATGGAGGCATGAACCCACTATCGAGCATAATTACTCCCTCTTGGAGTTACAAGTAACGACTTGGCCAGAGCCTCTACTAGCAACGGAGAGCATGCAAGATCATAAACAACACATAGATGATAGATTGATAATCAACATAGCATAGTATTCCATATTCACCGGATCCCAACAAACGCAACATGTAGCATTACAGATAGATGATCTTGATCATGTTAGGCAGCTGATACGTCCCCGACGTATCCATAATTTCTGTCGTTCCATGCTTGTTTTATGACAATACTTACATGTTTTGCTTGCACTTTATAATGTTTTTATGCGTTTTCCGGAACTAACCTATTAACAAGATGCCACAGTGCCAGTTCCTGTTTTCTGCTGTTTTTGGTTCCAGAAAGGCTCTTCGGGCAATATTCTCGGAATTGGACGAAATCAACGCCAAACCTCCTATTTTTCCCGGAAGGCTCCAGAACACCGAAGAAGAGTCGGAGGAGAGCCAGGGGGCCCCGCACCATAGGGCCGCGCGGGCCAGACCCTGGCCGCGCCGGCCTAGGGTGATGCCACCCTGTCGACCCTCCTGCGCCGCCTCTTCGCCTATATAACCCCTTTCGACCTAAAAACACAGTACCAATTGTCGAAGTCGCCAGAAACCCTCCAGAACGCCGCCACATCGCGAAACTCCGTCGCGGGAGCCAGAAGTCTCCGTTCTGGCACTCCGCCGGGACGGGGAATTGGAGGAGATCATCGCCACCATCACCGCCAACGCCTCTACATCAACCAGCCATGTTTCCCCCATCCATGTGTGAGTAATTCCCCCGCTGTAGGCCGAAGGGGATGGTAGGGATTGGATGAGATTGGTCATGTAATAGCATAAGATTGTTAGGGCATAGTGCCTAGTGTCCGTTATTGGTACTTTGATGATATTGTTGCAACTTGTTATGCTTAATGCTTGTCACTAGGGCCCGAGTGCCATGATCTCAGATCTGAACATGTTATTGTTTCATCAAGATAATCATTGTTTATGGTCTTACCTATAAGTTGTATACACATGTCGCTGTCCGGAACCGATGGCCCCGAAGTGACAGAAATCGGGACAACCGGAGGGAATGGTAGCGATGTGAGGATCACATGTGTTCACGGAGTGTTAATGCTTTGCTCCGGTACTCTATTAAAAGGAGTACCTTAATATCCAGTAGTTTCCCTTGAGGCCCGGCTGCCACCGGCTGGTAGGACAAAAGATGTTGTGCAAGTTTCTCATTGCGAGCACGCACGACTATATATGGAACACATGCCTATTGATTGCTTTGTACTTGGACACCGTTTTATTATTATCTGCAAATGCCCTGCTATGATTGTTACATGAGTTTCTCTCATCCATGCAACGCCCGTCATCCGTCCCCGTGCCTACAGTATTTTAATCCTGCTGTTTACTATAATCACTACTGCTGTCTCTCATTACTCTCGTTATTTCACTACTGCTATCGCTATAAAGCTGTTACTCTTGATAAACTCTTGCGAGCAAGTCTGTTTCCAGTGCAATCGAATTGACAACTCCGTTGTTAAGGCTTCCAAGTGTTCTTTGTCTCCCCTTGTGTCGAATCAATAAATTGGGTTTTACTTCCCTCGAAGACTGTTGCGATCCCCTATACTTGTGGGTCATCAAGACTATTTTCTGGCGCCGTTGCCGGGGAGGCATAGCTCTACTCATAAGTTCACCTGGGGAGTACACTCTACCTCTCTCTCTGCTTTATTTTATTTTGTCTTGCTTAGTTTACTTTTGTCTAGTTTATTTGTGCTTAGTTTATTTCTATCTAGTATTAGTTTGCGTAGTTTACTTTTGCTTAGTTTATTTTTGTCTTGTTTTATTTGTCTCATATACCCAAAAATCCATAAAAATTTGAAAAACCAAAAAATTAAAAACTGCTGTTATGGGAGAACCTACAACCTACTTGGAGCTTATAGAATGTTATAATAATTATAGAGAATCAAGAACTGGTAAAATAATGAGTGCTATGATAGAGAAATTAAATACAATTGCTAGAATCTTGCTTAGACGCCATGATATAAACTGTTGCTCTCAACAGGATACTAAACATCTTAAATTTCAATGTGGCTTTAGTGAGGAATTTTTTTATTAAGAACTATAACCGGAATTGCTATATTCATTATGGGTTCGAAGAGGTAGAACAATTTGTATTATTTATGGGAGCCTCCGAGATAGAATCCTTCATGGTTGAGAATTATGAAACTTGTGCTATTTGTAAGGACCTTAAAGATTATGTCTCTACTATCCTTAATTCTTGCATAGAATGCTACAGTAGGAATCCTTATATCCTTGATTATAAAGAGAGACACATTAATGCACAAGAATGCACTCACAATTTGCAGGAACCGGTGGAAGAAGAAATTGATGAACCTGAAAGCTCATTGGATGAAAAAGAGGAGGAAATTGATGAACCTGAAAGCTCATTGGATGAAAAAGAAGAGGAGAGCGACGAACAAAAGGGGGAAGAATCGATTAGCTACCCATGCCAACCTTCTAGTGAGAGTAACTCTTTATCTCTTACACTATTTGATTGTCCTCCATGCTTACCGAAAGAGGTTGAATGTTATGTTCCTGTGGATTCTCTTGAAATATTTCCTATAAGTAAAACTTGTGAGAATAATTATGCTACTGTTATTTATGATAATCCATGCTACTTTGATAAATCTTATGATAATGCTTTGTTTGTGCCTGATGTCGAAATGCATGGTACTAAAGAATTTTGCTTAGCAAATGTTTATGATAAAGCTCTAGATGATGGTCCTATGTTACTTAATACTATTAATTGTACTACTAATGAAAATGGGATTGGAGAGTCCTTGACTTATTCTATGAGTCCCATATCTCTTGAGATTGATCAACTACCTTGTTATATTATTAATAAAAGTAAGTTTGAAAGTTTTTATTCCACTATTCTTGAACTTGATAAAAATTATGTGTTTGGAAATCATGAGAAGCATGCATGTGATAGTTATATTGTTGAGTTTGTTCATGAAGCTACTGAAAATTATTATGAGAGAGGAAAATATGATAGTAGAAATTTTCATGGTACTAATACACCTCTCTATATGCTGAAATTGTTGAAGTTACACTTGTTCTATCTTCTTATGCTTGTCACTTTGTTCTTCATGAATTTATTTGTGTACAAGATTCCTTTGCATAGGAAGCATGTTAGACTTAAATGTGTTTTGGATTTGCCTCTTGATGCTCTCTTTTGCTTCAAATACTATTTCTTGTGAGTGCATCATTAAAACTGCTGAGCCCATCTTAATGGCTATAAAGAAAGCAACTTCTTGGGAGATAACCCATATGTTATTTTGCTACAGTACTTTATTTTATATTTGTGTCTTGGAAGTTGTTTACTACTGTAGCAACCTCTCCTTATCTTAGTTTTGTGTTTTGTTGTGCCAAGTGAAGCCTCTAATCGAAGGTTGATACTAGATTTGGATTTCTGCGCAGAAACAGATTTCTATCTGTCACGAATCTGGGTCTAATTCTCTGTAGGAAACTCAGAAAATTATTCCAATTTACGTGCGTGTTCCTCAGATATGTATGCAACTTTCATTAGTTTTGAGTTTTCTGATTTGAGCAACGGAAGTATTTATTTAAAATTCGTCTTTACTGGCTGTTCTGTTTTGGCAGATTCTGTCTCTGTTTTTTGCATTGTCTCTTGTGGACTTTAAGCAAGGCTTTCTAGACATAGAGGGCTGTAGCTAATGTTTTATTGAGTTCTTGCAATGTGCCACTACAGGACCAAGGTGGATTCAAATTTTTTGAGTACTAACCCCTCTAATGAAGTTTATGAGAAGTTTGGTGTGAAGGAAGTTTTCAAGGGTCAAGAGAGGAGGATGATATATGATCAAGAAGAGTGAAAAGTCAAAGCTTGGGGATGCCCCTGTGGTTCATCCCTGCATATTTCAAGAAGACTCAAGCGTCTAAGCTTGGGGATGCCCAAGGCATCCCCTTCTTCATCAACTTATCAGGTTTCCTCCCCTGAAACTATATTTTTATTCGGTCACATCATATGTGCTTTACTTGGAGCGTCTGTGTGTTTATTTTCGTTTTGTTTGTTTGAATAAGATTGGATCCTAGCAATCCTTGTTTGGGAGAGAGACACGCTCCGCTTTTTCATATGAACACTTGTTCTTCGTTTTACTTTTAATGTTCAATGATAAAAGTTGGAAGCTACAATACTTATTGTTTGGTTGGAAACAGAAAATGCCTCATATGTTGTGGATAATTTGACACTTGGCAATTGTTTTGAGCTCTCAAGTAGATTAAGTTTTTTTTCATGTAGTTTAAACCTATTAGTGGAGAACTACCGTAGAGCTTGTTGAAATTGGTTTGCGTAATTGATCTCTCTTAAGGTCTAGATATTTTATGGTAAAAGTGTTTGAGCAACAAGGAAGACAGTGTAGAGTATTATAATGCTTGCGATATGTTCTTATGTAAGTTTTGTTGTACCGGTTCATACTTGTGTTTGCTTCAAACAACCTTGCTAGCCTAAGCCTTGTACTGAGAGGGAATACTTCTCATGCATCCAAAATCCTTGAGCCAACCACTATGCCATTTGTGTCCACCATACCTACCTACTATGTGGTATTTCCTGCCATTCCAAAGTAAATTACTTGAGTGCTACCTTTAAACAATTCAAAATGCTTCTCAATTTGTGTTAATGTTTTGTAGCTCATGAGGAAGTATGTGGTGTTTATCTTTCAATCTTGTTGGGCAACTTTCACCAATGGACTAGTGGCTTCATCCGCTTATCCAATAATTTTGCAAAAAGAGCTGGCAATGGGATTCCCAGTCCCAAATTAATTAACCTAAATAGACACTCCTCCATGGTATGTGATTGTTGGACGGCACCCGAAGGATTCGGTTAGCCATGGCTTGTGTAAGCAAAGGTTGGGAGGAGTGTCATCATAATAAAACTAAAATAAAAAGGCACTCCTTCATGGTATGAGATTGTTGGCAGGCACCAGAGGATTCGGTTAGCCATGGGTTGTGAAAGAAAGGTTGGAAGGAGTGCCACCCAAAAATAAAAATAAAATGGGAGCCGCTCTTTGAAGGTTTGTCTGGCAAGGGGGTTAGAGTGCCCACTACCATTCGTTGACAACAACAAACACCTCTCAAAACTTTACTTTTGTGCTCTCTTTATGTTTTCAAAACCAAAGCTCTAGCACAAATATAGCAATCAATGCTTCCCTCCGCGAAGGGCCTTTCTTCTACTTTTTATGTTGAGTCAGTTTACCTACTTCCTTCCATCTTAGAAGCAAACACTTGTGTCAACTGTGCATTGATTCTTACATACTTGCATGTTTGCATTCATCATATTACTTTATGTTGACAATTATCCATGAGATATGCATGTTGAAAGTTGAAAGCAACTGCTGAAACTTATATCTTCCTTTGTGTTGCTTCGATGCCTTTACTTTGAATCTATTGCTTTATGAGTTAACTCTTGTGCAATCTTTTGATGCTTGTCTTGAAAGTACTATTCACGAAAAGTTTTGCTATATGTTATCTATTTGTTAGCAACTATAGATCATTGCCTTGAGTCACTTCATTCATTTCATATGCTTTGTAATAGTATGATCAAGGTTATGTAAGTAGCATGTCACTACAGAAATTATTCTTTTTATCGTTTACCTACTCGGGACGAGCAGGAACTAAGCTTGGGGATGCTGATACGTCCCCGACGTATCCATAATTTCTGTCATTCCATGCTTGTTTTATGACAATACTTACATGTTTTGCTTGCACTTTATAATGTTTTTATGCGTTTTCCGGAACTAACCTATTAACAAGATGCCACAGTGCCAGTTCCTGTTTTCTGCTGTTTTTGGTTCCAGAAAGGCTCTTCGGGCAATATTCTCGGAATTGGACGAAATCAACGCCAAACCTCCTATTTTTCCCGGAAGGCTCCAGAACACCGAAGAAGAGTCGGAGGAGAGCCAGGGGGCCCCGCACCATAGGGCCGCGCGGGCCAGACCCTGGCCGCGCCGGCCTAGGGTGATGCCACCCTGTCGACCCTCCTGCGCCGCCTCTTCGCCTATATAACCCCTTTCGACCTAAAAACACAGTACCAATTGTCGAAGTCGCCAGAAACCCTCCAGAACGCCGCCACATCGCGAAACTCCGTCGCGGGAGCCAGAAGTCTCCGTTCTGGCACTCCGCCGGGACGGGGAATTGGAGGAGATCATCGCCACCATCACCGCCAACGCCTCTACATCAACCAGCCATGTTTCCCCCATCCATGTGTGAGTAATTCCCCCGCTGTAGGCCGAAGGGGATGGTAGGGATTGGATGAGATTGGTCATGTAATAGCATAAGATTGTTAGGGCATAGTGCCTAGTGTCCGTTATTGGTACTTTGATGATATTGTTGCAACTTGTTATGCTTAATGCTTGTCACTAGGGCCCGAGTGCCATGATCTCAGATCTGAACATGTTATTGTTTCATCAAGATAATCATTGTTTATGGTCTTACCTATAAGTTGTATACACATGTCGCTGTCCGGAACCGATGGCCCCGAAGTGACAGAAATCGGGACAACCGGAGGGAATGGTAGCGATGTGAGGATCACATGTGTTCACGGAGTGTTAATGCTTTGCTCCGGTACTCTATTAAAAGGAGTACCTTAATATCCAGTAGTTTCCCTTGAGGCCCGGCTGCCACCGGCTGGTAGGACAAAAGATGTTGTGCAAGTTTCTCATTGCGAGCACGCACGACTATATATGGAACACATGCCTATTGATTGCTTTGTACTTGGACACCGTTTTATTATTATCTGCAAATGCCCTGCTATGATTGTTACATGAGTTTCTCTCATCCATGCAACGCCCGTCATCCGTCCCCGTGCCTACAGTATTTTAATCTCTTTGTTTACTATAATCACTACCGTCGTCTCTCGTTACTCGCTCGTTATTTCACTACTGCTACTGCTATAAAACTGTTACTACTGATAAACTCTTGCGAGCAAGTCTGTTTCCAGGTGCAACTGAATTGACAACTCCGTTGTTAAGGCTTCCAAGTGTTCTTTGTCTCCCCTTGTGTCGAATCAATAAATTGGGTTTTACTTCCCTCGAAGACTGTTGCGATCCCCTATACTTGTGGGTCATCAGCAGCTCACAAGATCCAACAATGATGGCACAATTAGGAGAAGACGACCATCTAGCTACTGCTATGGACCCATAGTCCAGGGGTGAACTACTCACACATCAATCCGGAGGCGACCATGGCGGTGAAGAGTCCTCCGGGAGATGATTCCCCTCTCCGGCAGGGTGCCGGAGGCGATCTCCTGAATCCCCCGAGATGGGATTGGCGGCGGCGGCGTCTCTGGAAGGTTTTCCGTATCGTGGCTCTCGGTACTCGAACTATTATCGACGAAGGCTTAAGTAGGCGGAAGGGTAGGTCAGGGGGCGCCACGAGGGCCCCACACGCCAGGGCCGCGCGGCCCAAAGCCTGGCCGCGCCGCCCTGTTGTGTGGGCGCCTCGTCGCCTGATACGCGTACAGCACGCGTCCGTTGGGAACCCCAAGAGGGAGGTGTGATGCGTACAGCGGCAAGTTTTCCCTCAGTAAGAAACCAAGGTTTATCGAACCAGTAGGAGCCAAGAAGCACGTTGAAGGTTGATGGCGGCGAGATGTAGTGCGGCGCAACACCAGGGATTCCGGCACCAACGTGGAACCTGCACAACACAACCAAAGTACTTTGCCCCAACGAAACAGTGAGGTTGTCAATCTCACCGGCTTGCTGTAATAAAGGATTAGATGTATAGTGTGGATGATGATTGTTTGCAGAAAACAGTAGAACAAGTATTGCAGTAGATTGTATTCGATTAAAAGAATGGACCGGGGTCCACAGTTCACTAGAGGTGTCTCTCCCATAAGATAAATAGCATGTTGGGTGAACAAATTACAGTTGGGCAATTGACAAATAGAGAGGGCATGACAATGCACATACATGATATGATGAGTATTGTGAGATTTAATTGGGCATTACGACAAAGTACATAGACCGCTATCCAGCATGCATCTATGCCTAAAAAGTCCACCTTCAGGTTATCATCCGAACCTCTTCCAGTATTAAGTTGCAAAAAACAGACAATTGCATTAAGTATGGTGCGTAATGTAATCAATAACTACGTCCTCGGACATAGCATCAATGTTTTATCCCTAGTGGCAACAACACATCCACAACCTTAGAACTTTCTGTCACTATCCCAGATTTAATGGAGGCATGAACCCACTATCGAGCATAAATACTCCCTCTTGGAGTTAAGAGTAAAAACTTGGCCAGAGCCTCTACTAATAACGGAGAGCATGCAAGATCATAAACAACACATAGGTAATAGATTGATAATCAACATAACATAGTATTCTCTATCCATCGGATCCCAACAAACACAACATATAGCATTACAGATAGATGATCTTGATCATGTTAGGCAGCTCACAAGATCCGACAATGAAGCACATAAGGAGAAGACAACCATCTAGCTACTGCTATGGACCCATAGTCCAGGGGTGAACTACTCACTCATCACTCCGGAGGCGACCATGGCGGTGAAGAGTCCTCCGGGAGATGATTCCCCTCTCCGGCAGGGTGCCGGAGGCGATCTCCTGAATCCCCCGAGATGGGATTGGCGGCGGCGGCGTCTCTGGAAGGTTTTCCGTATCGTGGCTCTCGGTACTGGGGGTTTCGCGACGAAGGCTATTTGTAGGCGGAAGGGCAGGTCAGGGGGCCACACGAGGGCCCCACACATCAGGCCGGCGCGGCCAAGGGCCAGGCCGCGCCGCCCTATGTGTCGCCACCTCGTGGCCCCACTTTGTATCATCTTCGGTCTTCTGGAAGCTTCGTGTGAAATAGGCCCCTGGGCGTTGATTTCGTCCAATTCCGAGAATATTTCCTTACTAGGATTTCTGAAACCAAAAACAGCAGAAAACAAAGAATCGGCTCTTCGGCATCTTGTTAATAGGTTAGTGCCGGAAAATGCATAAATATGACATAAAGTATGCATAAAACATGTAGATATCATCAATAATGTGGCATGGAACATAAGAAATTATCGATACGTCAGAGACGTATCAGCATCCCCAAGCTTAGTTTCTGCTCGTCCCGAGCAGGTAAACGATAACAAAGATAATTTCTGGAGTGACATGCCATCATAACCTTGATCATACTATTGTAAGCATATGTAATGAATGCAGCGATCAAAACAATGTAAATGACATGAGTAAACAATTGAATCATATAGCAAAGACTTTTCATGAATAGTACTTCAAGACAAGCATCAATAAGTCTTACATAAGAGTTAACTCATAAAGCAATAATTCAAAGTAAAGGTATTGAAGCAACACAAAGGAAGATGAAGTTTCAGCGGTTGCTTTCAACTTGTAACATGTATATCTCATGGATAGTTGTCAATGCAAAGTAATATAACAAGTGCAATATGCAAGTATGTAGGAATCAATGCACAGTTCACACAAGTGTTTGCTTCTTGAGGTGGAGAGAGATAGGTGAACTGACTCAACATAAAAGTAAAAGAAAGGTCCTTCAAAGAGGAAAGCATCGATTGCTATATTTGTGCTAGAGCTTTGGTTTTGAAAACAAGAAACAATTTTGTCAACGGTAGTAATAAAGCATATGTGTTATGTAAATTATATCCTACAAGTTGAAAGCCTCATGCATAGTATACTAATAGTGCCCGCACCTTGTCCTAATTAGCTCGGACTACCTGGATTATCATCGCAATACACATGTTTTAACCAAGTGTCACAAAGGGGTACCTCTATGCCGCATGTACAAAGGTCTAAGGAGAAAGCTCGCATTGGATTTCTCGCTATTGATTATTCTCAACTTAGACATCCATACCGGGACAACATAGACAACAGATAATGGACTCCTCTTTAATGCATAAGCATTCAACAATTATTAATTTTCTCATATGAGATTGAGGATATTTGTCCAAAACTAAAACTTCCACCATGGATCATGGCTTTAGTTAGCGGCCCAATGTTCTTCTCTAACATTACGCATGCTCTAACCATTTTAGCGGTAAATCTCCCTTACTTCAGACAAGACGGACATGCATAGCAACGCACATGATATTCAACAAGAAGTAGTTGATGGCGTCCCCAGGAACATGGTTATCGCACAACAAGCAACTTAATAAGAGATAAAGTGCATAAGTACATATTCAATACCACAATAGTTTTTAGGCTATTTGTCCCATGAGCTATATATTGCAAAGACAAAGAATAGAAATTTTAAAGATAGCACTCAAGCAATTTACTTTGGAATGGCGGAGAAATACCATGTAGTAGGTAGGTATGTTGGACACAAATGGCATAATGTTTGGCTCAAGGATTTTGGATGCATGAGAAGTATTCCCTCTCGATACAAGGTTTAGGCTAGCAAGGCTATTTGAAACAAACACAAGTATGAACCGGTACAGCAAAGCTCACATAAAAGACATATTTCAAGCATTATAAGACTCTACATTGTCTTCCTTGTTGTTCAAACACCTTACTAGAAAATATCTAGACTCTAGAGAGACCACTCATGCAAACCAAATTTTAACAAGCTCTATGTATTTCTTCACTAATAGGTGCAAAGTGTATGATGCAAGAGCTTAAACATGAGCACAACAATTGCCAAGTATCAAGTTATTCAAGACATCATACCAATTACTACATGTAGCATTTTCCGTTTCCAACCATATAACAATTAACGAAGCAGTTTCAACCTTCGCCATGAACATTAAAAGCTAAGAACACATGTGTTCATATGAACCAGCGGAGCGTGTCTCTCTCCCACACAAGCATGAATTTATTCAAACAAAAACAAAAACAAAAACAAACAGATGCTCCAAGCAAAGTACATAAGATGTGATGGAATAAAAATATAGTTTCACTAGAGGAACCTGATAATGTTGTCGATGAAGAAGGGGATGCCTTGGGCATCCCCAAGCTTAGACGCTTGAGTCTTCTTGATATATGCAGGGGTGAACCACCGGGGCATCCCCAAGCTTAGAGCTTTCACTCTCCTTGATCATATTGTATCATCTCCCTCTCTTGATCCTTGAAAACTTCCTCCACACCAAACTCAAAACAACTCATTAGAGGGTTAGTGCACAATCAAAATTTACATGTTCAGAGGTGAAACAATCATTCTTTACACTTCTGGACATTGCACAAAGCTACTGAAAGTCAATGGAATCGAAAAATCCATCAAGCATGGCAAAACAGGCAATGCGAAATAAAAGGCAGAATCTGTCAAAACAGAACAGTTCGTAAAGATGAATTTTATTGAGGCACCAGACTTGCTCAAATGAAAATGCTCAAATTGAATGAAAGTTGCATACATATCTGAGGATCACTCACGTAAATTGGCATAATTTTCTGAGTTACCTACAGAGAATTAGGCCCAGATTCGTGACAGCAAAGAAATCTGTTTCTGCGCAGTAATCCAAATCTAGTATGAACCTTACTATCAACGACTTTACTTGGCACAACAATGCACAAAACTAAGATAAGGAGAGGTTGCTACAGTAGTAAAAACTTCCAAGACTCAAATATAAAATAAAAGTACTATAGTAAAAACATGGGTTGTCTCCCATAAGCGCTTTTCTTTAACGCCTTTCAGCTAGGCGCAGAAAGTGTGTATCAAGTATTATCAAGAGACGAAGTGTCAACATCATAATTTGTTCTAATAATAGAATCAAAAGGTAACTTCATTCTCTTTCTAGGGAAGTGTTCCATACCTTTCTTGAGAGGAAATTGATATTTAATATTACCTTCCTTCATATCAATGGTAGCACCAACAGTTCGAAGAAAAGGTCTTCCCAATATGATGGGACAAGATGCATTGCATTCAATATCCAAGACAACAAAATCAACGGGGACAAGGTTATTGTTAACCATAATACGAACATTATCAATCCTCCCCAAAGGTTTCTTTATAGCATTATCAGCAAGATTAACATCCAAATAACAATTTTTCAATGGTGGCAAGTCAAGCATATCATAAATTTTCTTAGGCATAACGGAAATACTTGCACAAAGATCACATAAAGCATTACAATCAAAGTCATTGACCTTCATCTTAATGATGGGCTCCCAACCATCCTCTAGCTTCCTAGGAATAGAAGTTTCGCGTTCTAGTTTCTCTTCTCTAGCTTTTATGAGAGCATTTGTAATATGTTTTGTGAAAGCCAAATTTATAGCACTAGCATTAGGACTCTTAGCAAGTTTTTGTAAGAACTTTATAACTTCAGAGATGTGGCAATCATCAAAATCCAAACCATTATAATCTAAAGCAATGGGATCATCATCCCCAATGTTGGAAAAAATTTCAGCGGTTTATCACGAGCGGTTTCAATAGCTTTAGCGCTTTCAGTGCGTTTTTCGCGCTTTGCATTAGAAGTGGAAACATTGCCAACACCAATTCTTTCACCATTATTAGTAGGAGGTGCAGCAACATGTGTAGCATTAGCATTGCTAGTGGTGGTAATAGTCCAAACTTTAGCTATATTATCTTCTTTTTCATTTTCTTCTCTTTCCCACCTAGCACGCAATTCGGCCATCAATCTTATATTCTCATTAATTCTAACTTGGATGGCATTTGCTGTAGTAACAATCTTATTATTATGATTTTCATGAGGCATAACTTTCAATTTCAAAAGATCAACATCAGCAGCAAGACTATCGACTTTAGAAGCAAGTATATCAATTTTCCCAAGCTTTTCTTCAACATATTTGTTAAAAGCAGTTTGTGTACTAATAAATTCTTTAAGCATAGCTTCAAGTCCAGGGGGTGTGTTCCTATTATTGTTGTAAGAATTCCCATAAGAATTCCCATAACTGTTGCCATTATTATAAGGATATGGCCTATAGTTGTTACTAGAATTGTTCCGATAAGCATTGTTGTTGAAATTATTATTTTTAATGTAGTTTACATCAACATGTTCTTCTTGAGCAACCAATGAAGCTAACGGAACATTATTAGGATCAATATTTGTCCTACCATTCACAAGCATAGACATAATAGCATCAATCTTATCACTCAAGGAAGAGGTTTCCTCGACATAATTTACCTTCTTACCTTGTGGAGCTCTTTCCGTGCGCCATTCAGAGTAATTAATCATCATATTATCAACAAGCTTTGTTGCTTCACCAAGAGTGATGGACATAAAGGTACCTCCAGCAGCTGAATCCAATAGGTTCCGCGAAGAAAAATTCAGTCCTGCATAAAAGGTTTGGATGATCATCCAAGTAGTCAGTCCATGGGTTGGGCAATTTTTAACCAAAGATTTCATTCTTTCCCATGCTTGTGCAACATGCTCAGTATCCAATTGTTTAAAATTCATTATGCTACTCCTCAAAGATATAATTTTAGCAGGGGGATAATATCTACCAATAAAAGCATCCTTGCATTTAGTCCATGAATCAATACTATTCTTAGGCAGAGATAGCAACCAATCTTTAGCTCTTTCTCTTAGTGAGAAAGGGAACAATTTTAATTTTATTATGTCACCATCTACATCTTTATACTTTTGCATTTCACAAAGTTCAACAAAATTATTGAGATGGGCAGCAGCATCATCAGAACTAACACCAGAAAATTGCTCTCGCATAACAAGATTTAGTAAAGCAGGTTTAATTTCAAAGAATTCTGCTGTAGTAGCAGGTGGAGCAATAGGTGTGCATAAGAAATCATTATTATTTGTGGTTGTGAAGTCACACAACTTAGTATTTTCAGGAGTACCCATTTTAGCAATAGTAAATAAAGCAAACTAGATAAAGTAAATGCAAGTAACTAATTTTTTTGTGTTTTTAATATGGCAAACAGGACAGCAAATAAAGTAAAACTAGCAACTAATTTTTGTGTGTTTTGATTTAGTGCAGCAAACAAAGTAGTAAATAAAATAATGCAAGACAAAAACAAAGTAAAGAGATTGCGATGTGGAGACTCCCCTTGCAGCGTGTCTTGATCTCCCCGGCAACGGCGCCAGAAAAAGTGCTTGATACGCGTACAGCACGCGTCCGTTGGGAACCCCAAGAGGAAGGTGTGATGCATACAGCGGCAAGTTTTCCCTCAGTAAGAAAGCAAGGTTTATCGAACCAGTAGGAGCCAAGAAGCACGTTGAAGGTTGATGGCGGCGAGATGTAGTGCGGCGCAACACCAGGGATTCCGGCGCCAACGTGGAACCTGCACAACACAACCAAAGTACTTTGCCCCAACGAAACAGTGAGGTTGTCAATCTCACCGGCTTGCTGTAACAAAGGATTAGATGTATAGTGTGGATGATGATTGTTTGCAGAAAACAGTAGAACAAGTATTGCAGTAGATTGTATTCGATTAAAAGAATGGACCGGGGTCCACAATTCACTAGAGGTGTCTCTCCCATAAGATAAATAGCATGTTGGGTGAACAAATTACAGTTGGACAATTGACAAATAGAGAGGGCATGACAATGCACATACATGATATAATGAGTATTGTGAGATTTAATTGGGCATTACGACAAAGTACATAGACCGCTATCCAGCATGCATCTATGCCTAAAAAGTCCACCTTCAGGTTATCATCCGAACCCCTTCCAGTATTAAGTTGCAAACAACAGACAATTGCATTAAGTATGGTGTGTAATGTAATCAATAACTACATCCTCGGACATAGCATCAATGTTTTATCCCTAGTGGCAACAACACATCCACAACCTTAGAACTTTATGTCACTGTCCCAGATTTAATGGAGGCATGAACCCACTATCGAGCATAAATACTCCCTCTTGGAGTTAAGAGAAAAAACTTGGCCAGAGTCTCTACTAATAACGGAGAGCATGCAAGATCATAAACAACACATAGGTAATAGATTGATAATCAACATAACATAGTATTCTCTATCCATCGGATCCCAACAAACACAACATATAGCATTACAGATAGATGATATTGATCATGTTAGGCAGCTCACAAGATCCGACAATGAAGCACATAAGGAGAAGACAACCATCTAGCTACTGCTATGGACCCATAGTCCAGGGGTGAACTACTCACTCATCACTCCAGAGGCGACCATGGCGGTGAAGAGTCCTCCGGGAGATGATTCCCCTCTCCGGCAGGGTGCCGGAGGCGATCTCCTGAATCCCCCGAGATGGGATTGGCGGCGGCGACGTCTCTGGAAGGTTTTCCGTATCGTGGCTCTCGGTACTGGGGGTTTCGCGACGAAGGCTATTTGTAGGCGGAAGGGCAGGTCCGGGGCCACACGAGGGCCCCACACATCAGGTCGGCGCGGCCAAGGGCCAGGCCGCGCCGCCCTAGTGTGTCGCCACCTCGTGGCCCCACTTCGTATCATCTTCGGTCTTCTAGAAGCTTCGTGTGAAAATAGGCCCCTGGGCGTTGATTTCGTCCAATTCCGAGAATATTTCCTTACTAGGATTTCTGAAACCAAAAACAGCAGAAAACAGCAACTGGCTCTTCGGCATCTTGTTAATAGGTTAGTGCCGGAAAATGCATAAATATGACATAAAGTATGCATAAAACATGTAGATATCATCAATAATGTGGCATGGAACATAAGAAATTATTGATACGTCGGAGACGTATCATCGCCCCACTTCGTTTCCCTTTCGGCGTTCTGGAAGCTTCGTGGAAAAATAAGATCCTGGGCGTTGATTTCGTCCAATTCCGAGAATATTTTCTTACTAGGATTTCTGAAACCAAAAACAGTAGAAAACAGCAACTGGCTCTTCGGCATCTCGTTAATAGGTTAGTGCCAGAAAATGCATAATAATGACATATAATGTGTATAAAACATGTGAGTATCATCATAAAAGTAGCATGGAACATAAGAAATTATAGATACGTTTGAGACGTATCAGATTCCTATGCATAGGAAGTGGGTTAGACTTAAATGTGTTTGAATTTGCTTTTTGATGCTCTCTTTTGCTTCAATTCTTACTTCTTGCGAGTGCATCATTAAAATTACTGAGCCCATCTTAATGGCTATAAAGAAAGCACTTCTTGGGAGATAACCCATGTTTTATTCTGCTACAGCAATTTTGTTTTATATTTGAGTCTTGGAAGTTGTTACTACTGTAGCAATCTCTCCTTATCATAATTTTATTGCATTTTTGTGCCAAGTAAAGTCTTTGATAGTAGAGTTGATACTAGATTTGGATTGCTGCGCAGAAACAGATTTCTTACTGTCACGAAATTGAGTCACCCCGTCTTTAGGTAACTCGGAAAAATATGCCAATTTACGTGCGTGATCCTCAGATATGTACGCAACTTCAATTTAATTTGAGAATTTTCATCTGAGCAAGTTAAGTACCCCAGAAAAATTCGTCTTTACGTACTGTTCTGTTATGACAGATTCTGCCTTTTATTTCGCATTGCCTGTTTTGCTATGTTTGATGGATTTATTTGTTCCATTAACTTTCAGTAGCTTTGTGCAATGTCCAGAAGTGTTAAGAATGATTGTGTTACCTCTGAACATGTGAATTTTTGATTATGCACTAACCCTCTAATGAGTTTGTTTTGAGTTTGGTGTGGAGGAAGTTTTCAAGGGTCAAGAGAGGAGGATGATATATGATTAAGAAGAGTGAAAAGTCTAAGTTTGGGGATGCCCCCGTGGTTCATCCCTGCATATTTCAAGAAGACTCAAGCATCTAAGCTTGGGGATGCCCAAGGCATCCCCTTCTTCATCAACAATTTATCAGGTTTCTTCTATTGAAACTATATTTTTATTCCGTCACATCTTATGTACTTTACTTGGAGCGTCTGTGTGTTTTTATTTTCGGTTTTGTTATTTTCATTCTCTGAATAAATGCTTGTGTGGGAGAGAGAAACGCTCCGCTGGTTCATATGAACACATGTGTTCTTAGCTTTTAATGTTCATGGCGAAGGTTGAAACTGCTTCGTTAATTGTTATATGGTTGGAAACACAAAATGCTACATGTGGTAATTGGTATAATGTTTTGAATAATTTGATACTTGGCAATTGTTGTGCTCATATAGATCATGTTTAAGCTCTTGTACTTTGCACCTATTAATGAAGAAATACTGTAGAGCTTGTTGACATTTGGTTTGCATGATTGGTCTCTCTAAGGTCTAGATATTTTCTGGTAAAAGTGTTTGAGCAACAAGGAAGACAGTGTAGAGTCTTATAATGCTTGCAATATGTTCTTATGTAAGTTTTGCTGTACCGGTTCATACTTGTGTTTGCTTCAAATAACCTTGCTAGCCTAAGCCTTGTACTGAGAGGGATTACTTCTCGTGCATCCGAAATCCTTGAGCCAAAAACTATGCCATCTGTGTCCACCATACCTACCTACTACATGGTATTTCTTTGCCATTTCAAGTAAATACTTTGTGTGCTACCTTTAAACAATTTAAAATTTATTATCTCTTATTTGTGTCAATGTTTTATAGCTCATGAGGAAGTATGTGGTGTTTATCTTTCAATCTTGTTGGGCAACTTTCACCAATGGACTAGTGGCTTCATCCGCTTATCCAATAATTATGCAAAAAGAGCTGGCAATGGGGTTCTCAGTCCCAAATTAATTAACCTTAATAGACACTCCTCCATGGTATGTGATTGTTGGAAGGCACCCGAGGATTCGGTTAGCCATGGCTTGAGAAAGCAAAGGTGGGGAGGAGTGTCATCTCTAAATAAAACTAAAATAAACAGACACTCCTTCATGGTATGTGATTGTTGGAAGGCACCCGAGGACTCGGTTAGCCATGGTTTGTGAAAGCAAAGGTTGGAAGGAGTGTCACCCAAACATAAAAAATTCATGGTAGCCGCTCTTTTAAAGTCTGTCTGGCAAGGAGGTTAGAGTGCCCACTACCATTCGTTGACAACAACAAACACCTCTCAAAACTTTACTTTTATGCTCTCTTTATGATTTCAAAACTTGAAAAGCTCTAGCACATGATTTATCCCTGCTTCCCTCTGCGAAGGGCCTTTCTTTTACTTTTATGTTGAGTCAGTTTACCTACTTCCTTCCATCTTAGAAGCAAACACTTGTGTTAACTGTGCATTGATTCTTACATACTTGCTTATTTGCATTCATCATATTATTTGTGTTGACAATTATCCATGAGATATGCATGTTGAAAGTTGAAAGCAACTGCTGAAACTTATAGCTTCCTTTGTGTTGCTTCAATGCCTTTACTTTGAATTTATTGCTTTATGAGTTAACTCTTATGCAAGACTTATTGATGATTGTCTTGAAAGTACTATTCATGAAAAGTCTTTGCTATATGGTTCAGTTGTTTACTCATTGTCTTTACCATTGCTTCGAATCGCTGCATTCATCTCATATGCTTACAATAGTATTGATCAAGATTATGATAGCATGTCACTTAAGAAATTATCTTTGTTATCGTTTACCTACTCGGGGACGAGTAGGAACTAAGCTTGGGGATGCTGATACGTCTCCAACTTATCTATAATTTCTTATGTTCCATGCTACTTTTATGATGATACACACATGTTTTATACACACTTTATGTCATTATTATGCATTTTCCGGAACTAACCTATTGACAAGATGCCGAAGTGCCAGTTCCTGTTTTCTGCTGTTTTTGGTTTCAGAAATCCTAGTAAAGAAATATTCTCGGAATTGGACGAAATCAACGCCTAGAACCTTATTTTTCCCGGAAGCTTCCAGAGAGCCAGAGTGGGACCAGAGGGGAGCCAGGGAGGCCCCACACGTGGTGGCGGCGCGGCCAAGGGGGGGCGCGCCCCCCTAGTGTGTGGGCTCCCCAGGTCCCTTCCGAGGCTGCCTTTTCGCCTATATAAAGTCTCCGTCGCGAAAACCCTAGAAGAATAAGCCACGGGACGAGAAAAGTTACGCAGCCGCCGCCATCGCGAAGCCAAGATTCGGGGGATAGAAGTCTCTGTTCTGGCACGCCGCCGGGACGGGGAAGTGCCCCCGGAAGGCATCTCCATCAACACCACCGCCATCTTCATCACCGCTGATGTCTCCCATGAGGAGGGAGTAGTTCTCCATCGAGGCTAAGGGCTGTACCGGTAGCTATGTGGTTAATCTCTCTCTCCCATGTACTTCAATACAATGATCTCATGAGCTGCCTTACATGATTGAGATTCATATGATGAGCTTTGTATCACTATTACTATGTGCTACTCTAGTGATGTTATTAAAGTACTCTATTCCTCCTCCATGATGTAATGGTGACAGTGTGTGCATCATGTAGTACTTGGCGTAGTTTATGATTGTGATCTCTTGTAGATTATGAAGTTAACTATTACTATGATAGTATTGATGTGATCTATTCCTCCTTTCATAGTCTGTCGGTGACGGTGTGCATGCTATGTTAGTACTCGGTATAATTGCGTTGGTCTATCATGCACTCTAAGGTTATTTAAATATGAACATCGAATGTTGTGGAGCTTGTTAACTCCGGCATTGAGGTGCTCTTGTAGCCCTACACAATTAATGGTGTTCATCATCCAACAAGAGAGTGTAGAGTGGTTTTATTATGTGATCAATGTTGAGAGTGTCCACTAGTGAAAGTATGATCCCTAGGCCTTGTTTCCAAACACTGCAATCATCGCTTATTTACTGTTCTGCTGCATCTTTACTTCCTGCAATATTACCACCATCAACTGCACGCCAGCAAGCTATTTTCTGCCGCCGTTACTACTGCTCATATTCATTCATACCACTTGTATTTTACTATCTCTTCGCCGAACTAGTGCACCTATACATCTGACAAGTGTATTAGGTGTGTTGGGGACACAAGAGACTTCTTGTATCGTGATTGCAGGGTTGCTCGAGAGGGATATCTTTGACCTCTTCCTCCCTGAGTTCGATAAACCTTGGGTGATTCACTTAAGGGAAACTTGCTGCTGTTCTACAAACCTCTGCTCTTGGAGGCCCAACACTGTCTACAGGAATAGAAGCGCGCGTAGACATCAGCATCCTCCTGGGCCTTCCTGGCCATCTCCTCCAGCGCGGAGGCGCGCAACGTCTCGACGAGGTGCGGCCATTTGGCCAGCTCCTCGAGGTCGCTGAGCTCGCGGGACGCCGCGAGCGCTGCCTGCAGTTCGGGGTCCTCCTCCTCCTGGGGCTCGGGCTGCGGCTGGGGCTGGGCCTGTGGCGCCGCCGCGGCCTCGTCGATGTAGAGGCCGCCGGGCAGCGGCCAGCCCGCCTAGCAGGCGTGCACGGCTACGCGCGAGGCCGCGCCGTCGCGGACGTGAAGCACGTGCGCCGCGTGCATCGTGCTCCACCTCGAACCACAAGTCCCAGTTGGTACTTGTGTCGCCGTATGCAGGGTGCTCCTGGAGGTCTGCCAGTACCTGCGTGCGGCGCCTCCAGATCTCCGTGATGCGGGCGCGGTCGGAGCCCGGGATGGGCGGCACCGGAACCCGATCTGGGCTCAGGTGCCAGCCGTGGGGGAGGTGCACGTCCCCCCCACAGTATTGGGACGCTGGCGTCCCAGAACATCTGCGCCACCGCTACGGTGACGTAGATCCGGTCGCGGCTGGGAGGAGCCGACGGCCCCATGTCGAACGCCGCCGGCGCGATTCGCCGGCTGCTGTCGGCCTCGTGCTCGTTCGCGGACGGGAGGAACTCCCGCTTCGGGGCCATGGCGGCGCGGAAGCTCTAGGTCGCGCGTGCGTGTGGCCGGAGTGGAGAGTGGGGACTGGATAGGGACCGTCCCCCTCCCCCAGTCCACATTTAATAGGACTGGGCACCGACAGCTGGGCCAGCCACGCGGACCAGACGGACACGCGAGGACGCCGCGTGCCATCCGCGGCCACGCAAACCCGGCCCAGATTTGGGCCGGGTTTGCGTCGTTCCGGACGCCGCGACCATCTGCATTTACGGTGCGTCGCCGCGTTGGTCGTGTTTTTGTCCGTCTGGACTCATCCGGACGCGCGGGCGTGGGATGGGTCGCCGCGTTGGAGATGGCATTAGAGCATCTTCAGAGGGGCCGACCTAAATCAGTGACTCAACCGGCCCGTTTTTATGCGTTTGGGTCGGCTTGCAGACTAGATGCGTCGCGATGTCCGATCAGCCCAGACACAGCGCGTAGCGGGGCGACCCCTTTGATTCGGAGCTAGCCAAATCATTTTGCATTTTAGTTCTCCATTGTTGCATACATATTGGCATATTTGTTTGGAGCAAATAAAAACATAATAAAAACATAATAAAAACATAGTAGAAACTACGTCGTCTTCGTCTTGGCGTCGCCTAGTCGTCCTTATGGGAGTGATAGTGGCGGCAGCACATGGTCTCATCAAAGACCTTGACGCTGAAGTCGCAGTGGCCGTCGTACTTAAAGACGATGAAGTGCCCGACGTCGATGGCATGCGAGTGGGCGGAGCTCCTACAACCGTTATGGAGGAATATCTGCCCCTCGCCGTCGAGCATCACCTCCGCGGGCCACAGGCCGGTCGCGCCGCCAGACAGGCGCATGAGGACATGGTGGGGCTCTTGGACGACATGGTGGGGCTCTTGCCCGTCGACAATCGAGGCGAACCTCTAGGCCATGCGCAGACTGTCCCAGCTCATGCCCTGGTGGATGGTCACGCCAAACTCGAAGCCAGAGAGGTCGATGGCGACCGGATCGGGCGACGATGGCGGCGACAGCGACGCTGGTGGATGACTCTGGCATCTCCCGCTACCTCGTCCTCGTCGGCCTCGGCCACGGCCTCTCCCACGGCCACGGCCCTGAGGCCGTCCTAGGTGCCCTCCCCTCGAGCCTATACTACCGGCCATGGCTGCGGTGATGTTGTGTTGGTGGTGGTGGTGGGCAATGGAAGATGGGAGTTGGTGAAAGAAAATTGACAGCGTTTGCCTGCTTATAAAGGGCCGGAGCATTGGATGCCAGTGCATAGAATGGAACGCCGACATTGATGAACGGCAGGCAGCGGAGCCAGAATAGGAGCGCACGCGTCGGGCGGCATGACCAGAGTAGGAGCGCAAGCGTCGGGCGGCGTGGCCAGAGTACTTCCTTTGATGCCAGAGGTGAAGACCGTTGGGTCGCTTCCATGCGGACCTAAAATGCACGCAGGCAGACACAGGAGGACACGATCGCCGTCCACGCCAACGTATCGGTTTCCTTTGGGGTGCAAATGTGTCGGGCGAACGGATTGGTATGTCTCACTAAAACGTGCGCGGATTATCTGTCCGTTTGGCCAGATTAAAACGGATAGGCTAAAACCGGATGGATCGGCTCGTTGGAGATGCAGTGCCCGTTTCAGTGATGCATGGGAGGTCTCTCTGAATCTCTGATCGACGTTGGCAGCGGCTGCATCTGACCTGAGACGTAACTGGTACGGCAGCTACTACTGCTAGTATCCATACTGATCGATCGGGACGTGATTGCTCTAGTTAAATCTTTAATGCCACTAGCTCATCTTTTTACCGGTACTAGTAAGGGTGAAAAATCGAGCGAATCGTGCACGCACAGGCACAACGTCACGGAAGATCGGCGGGGATGCGCGGGTACAGTACACGGAGGAAATCCGTCTCGATCCCTTCCCGGTACGAGCGAGCAGCATGTACGGCGGATTCGGCAGCGCCAGCATCATGTCTTTTCGCATTGAATTATCATGCGATCCACGACGTGGTTGCTGTACGTACCCTGCAGCGTGTACGAGCACGCACCAACCAGTGCTACGCGGTAGTACGATGAATGCGGATGCATCCGCCCGGCTCGACACCGGCCCTCACATAGACGTGTTTGGTAGCGTGTATATCTTTTACAAGAGGGTTTAGCTTAGGATCTGGCTACGCAAATAGGTTTTCTAACGTTGCTTCTTTATTGTTCATCATCATCTATGCTGCTCATGAGCTGGTGATAAGATCATGTATATTTTGGGAGGTAGGCTAGCTAATATCTCTCCATTAGCTAGAACTTGATGAAATCTAATCTCTGATCCGTAATATGATAAACCTGTTGGAGGTGGTATATATACTAACCTCTTCTATACTGCACTACTGATCCATGAGCAATAGTTGCTTTACACGTGGTGTATCACCTATTGGGTAACTGTTATGTAAGGCGACGATCCCTATTACCACCCTATTTTGATGAGTTTAATGTTTTAATATAGAGAAATTCAATTTGGCTCCCAGGTGCGTATGCTCCCTCTACAAAAAAAATCATATTTCAAAATGTCAAAAAAAATTAACAATTTTTTTTACATGTACATCTTCATAATATATGTTCGTTCGTCAAGTTTCACGAAAAACCAATATTTTTTGTGATCTATGTAAAAAAGAGAAAACTTATTTTGTGAAAAGCATTATTTTTAGCACTGAGTTTTATCTTTTTTACACACATCACATGACAAGTTGATTTTTATGAAACAACTTTATGAGCGCGTAGCACGAGAAGATGTACATGCGAATTTTTTGTTTCAGTTTTTTTAAAATTCAAAATATTTGTAAGATGCATTTCAATATAGAGGGAGCATATGCTTCCATGTTCCAAAACACCACCCCTTTAATATATTGCTTTTTAGTCACGTTTGTTGGCTAACCTCATCACTCCAATAAAATAGGTTACTATAGCAGCCTCACATGCAATGGCGGAGAATGGCCATGCCAAAAGACTAGGCCAGTTCAACACAACACAACAAAGAGTGAGCTATAAGTGAACTATATGTTGTTAGTGTGCCAAATTCATGCTAAATACTAAGTAAATGCTAGAGACAAGTGTGGGCCACGACCTAGTATGACCCACCCGTAGCGCCGCCACTTTTTGTGTGTGTGCAACCAAACAATAGATGCTTTGCAGCAGCAAAGCAAAAAGGGACGTTTGCAGCCTGCCAAGTAAAGAGGGCGGAGTTGCCTCTCCGGTGCAGAAAATGTCTTCACGAGACACTAAACGAAGTGCAGATTTTGGCTCGGAAATCGTTTTGAACGGGCTAACATCCATGCAGCCTTTCCCCACGAAACGCAAAAATTGTTCCAAGCAACCAAATGTGCCCTTGGCGTATTTCCTCCGGTGCCCTAGTCAAAACACGTACCCATTAAACCCTTTTTTTTAAGCATCGTTACAAAATGAACCAGCTTTGAAAATTGTCATAAATTGATCCTTTTGCACGGCGCATATCCCGTGGCGTCGTGGTTACATTGCACAACGTCTACAAGTAGGAAGTTATGGTCCTACATGGTGCAGGTCATTTTGTGATGAAGTTTAAGAAAATGGTTAAACTGGTTCGACTGCCATGTCATCGTTGGGAGGTTGCGTGTTAATTTCCACAACTACACGTATGCTGTAGATGCAAGTGAGTTAAAGTTAGGGTACTCCCTGCCGGTTTAGCTAAGAAAATGAACTAAATTTTGTGATAACATTACATTTTAGAAAAGTCAGTTTAAAATTTAGACTTAAAGAGGATAGAGTTACCTGGCTTTGCATCTCTAGCTACGGGCGCGTACGTGGTAAGGTGTCATGTGTCAAGGTTAGTGCATTTTACCTTTTCTAGTGTACAAAATTTTGTGTCAAAATTTACATCAGAAAAGGAAAATGATCCGTTGCCCCCGGGGGATAAGGCTCTCCCAGCCCCCGGGTCCCCAGCCACTGGATCAACCATTTTGATGGTTAGATTTGCATGTAGCAAAAAAACACCTTCGGCAGCAAAAAATCACCCCCGGCAGCAAATGACTGAAGCAAAAACGGTTCGTTCAGAAAAAGAAAAGTAAAAAAGGCTGGGCTCGCTGGAGACCTCCCCGGAGACCACGTAGCAAAAAAAATGTGATAATGTAGCAAAGATGAAAATCGTCAGAGACATCGCCGGAGACAACGTAGCAAACATATTATCACGACGTGATGCTATTTTTTTTTGCTATAGTTTTTTTGTTGTTTTGCTACTTTAATTTAAAAAAATTGCTACGAGCTCTCCGGCGAGATCTCCGGCGAGGTCTCCGGCGAGCTCAGCTTTTTTATTTGATTTCGTAACTGAACCGTTTAGCAAAAGCGGGTTATTTTTTGCTGCCGGGAAGTGTTTTTTGCTACATTCAGTAAAAGCAGATCTGGCCGTCCAAGATGACCGATCCGACGGCTGGCGACCCGGGGGCTGGGAAATCAGATACCCGGAGGACGCCCAGCAGTTTCCATCAGAAAAAGCCAAATATACTAGTACAAGTGAAATTTAGGTGGGATCCCTACACCCTAGCGCGGCGCGTGGCCGTACGCATGCTGTGCCGTGCCGGAGCGGCATGTGATGTGAGCCAGCGGCGGCCACGCACGGAACGGAAGAGCCGATCGAAGATCAGGGGAGGCTGGCGATCGACTGGCCGGCGAGGCAGATCGAATCGACGGAGCTTTCGAGCAACAGTCTCGAGAGGATTTTCCGGTCAGCGAGGCATGCAGAGCGTATCTATCGGCAGTGAGATCCCGGAGGATATTGCTGCGGGGTCCACCCTCCGCGCCTGTCTGCTCGATCGCCTGGACGATCGCTACGCGTCCTTGGCCTTGGAGTGCAGGTGGTCGTGTATGTATATCTGGTTGCTGGTTACACTGCTGCGTGATTGCTTCGCTATTCTACAATTTTCAGCAAGCGGAATGCGAAGAGAAACTCAAAACCTAAATCAGGCCGGAGTAAAAATGAACATGCCGGTTGCACTCAGTCCATGGAAACGTGTCTGCTACCCTTTTGAACGTGATTTTTTTGGGTTTTAAAAGTTTTAGCTCAATTTGGATGTATATTTGCACTAAAGCGTGTCTAAATATATCTAAAGTTGGACAAACTTGCGACATTCTTTTATGGACACGGATAGTATTTTATTTTTTTTCCTTTTGTGGAGATAACACATGAAAACACAGTTCAACCGAAATTTACACGTGCATACTACACATCTAATAATATTTTCGTTTTTTAAGGATCTTCTCAAATAAATACGAAATGATGTTTTTATTTTTCTAATAATTGTGCCCCTCGGAGTTTGGAGTCTCCAACACCAATTGTTGCAAACTCAGCTCCCGTTATTAGGTTCTTGTGGTGAAACCTGCAGCCCACCCAGGTCCAAGTCGTAGATTCTTCGGGTGGCACGTCACATGTGAATCAACAGGAAGACGCATCATCGACCTCAAGATCTATCGGCTTCCTCGGGAGTGCGCATAGGGGTAGGATGCGCATGCATGCTTCCTCGGAGCATTTTTCTAGATGCGGGTATATCTATACACTAAGTTTAGATAATACTGTGTTTAGAAAAAGTTGCGAAACTTATTAAGATACCAGCAGGGTTCGAGCCATTTTTAAAAGGACTAAGCTTCTTTAGCAAGGACATTAAACCATCACGTTCACTTAGCTCTACTTCCTCCGCCACATGAAGGTTGTCCGAGATTTATAAAAATATGAATATATCTATACACTAAATAACATCTAGATACACCAAAATCCAAAATTTTAATCAATATTAGACAACCTTCATGAGATGGAGGGAGTACAAACTCGCCTCGCTGCTAAATTTAAACAGAGAACCATCTGTACGGCTCCGATAAGCGTGGATTGCCTCCACAGCCGCCACCGTAAATATACCAGTCCGGCCGACTTTTCTTCAAGCTGTTAATTCAGAATGATGTCAAGCGTGAGATCCTCGCTAGAGAATAAAGTGCAAGCGTGAGATTACATGCAATTCATCTGCACACATATCTGAGCGCACCGATAGGGCGATAACTGATCGGTCGCGTTCCGTACGGCGTCAGCTGAGAATGACCTCGTGTCCATCTCCGCTAGATCGTGACGCTGCTGGTGCCTGCCTGGTGCATGCACTTGCATGTCCGCGTCACGGCGCATGGCATGGGAGGGAGACCCGGCAAATGCCTAGCTCCAATTGGCATGATCTAAACAAAAAATAGGTTAAAGGCAGTCGTACTACCATTCGATTGAATAGGAATATAATTGTTATGCACAAGGCCATTTCCAAGATCTAGAGCTCGGTGGCGGCGTTTCTTCGACAATGGTGTTACGGGCTGGCGGCAGCCGGCGCGTCACCGTGAGCTGCGGCAGTGGTTGGCGAAGGTGGACATCTGCAGGAGAAGGCGGTGCGGACGGGCTTGTTCTGAACCTAGAGGGGTTTGGACGAGCCAAACCCTAAACTCCAACGTATCTTGTTGTCTCTGATGCCTACACACATAGATGATCTGGGTTCATCCCCACAACACGACGAAGCCCTGAGCGTCGGCCCCGGGCATGGCAGTGGCGTCCTGCTCCTCCGCCAGATGTGGTTGGCCGACTGAATAAAGGTGGCGGTCCTAAGATTTCTTTTGCGCCAAGATAAATATTTGTTTGATGCTTGCCGCATTGATATGGCCAAGTTGTCAAGTTCCGAAAGGCTCCGCCAGCGAACTCCATCGGGTGACTCATGCATGGAGATTGCCAGGATTGGATGGAATTTGATCGCGTGCAACCTTGTTTTTCCGACCGTTTGGTTTCAGAGGGAGCGACGTGAAGCTTTTGTTGCCATCTGGAACATGTCTTCAGTTCCATGAAGAATCCAGTGGCGGAGAATAACATGAAAACCAAGATATGAGAACAAGTAATGATGGTTCGAGTCCCGGTGGCGATGAGGAACTGGCTAGGAATTGGCTTGGTGATTTGTTACTTGGAGCAGTGACATTAGCAAGTGGAGGCGCCAACACAGACAAGTTTAACGTCTAAACCTCAGGGTGAAAACCCAAGGTCTAACCTTAATTATTGGTTGTGTCTGACAACACTAGTGGAAAATAAGGCTTTCATGGGAGCCATTTGTCGCGGGCGCGCCTGCACCCGCGACAAATGGGGTGGCCACGTCGCTCCGAATCCGGCAGAGCCTTTTGTCGCGGCCTTTTGTCGCGGGCCGTATTACGACCCGCGACAAAAGAGGTCGGCACCCCTTTTGTCGCGGGTCGTAGCCCGCGACAAAAGGGTCATGCCTATATATATAGACACGCAGCCAGCCACCCCCCACCTCATTTTTTCCTTGGTGGTGAAGGTGGAGGTGTATGCTAGCTCATTTTTTCTACATGTGCATAAGAGGTGTTTGATGGAATGCTTGTGAGAGGGATGCCACTTGGTTTTATTTGATAAGATTTCTCCTCTTTTTGATCCTAAAAGGTTAGCAACTATTTTCTCGTATATATATATGCATAGTCCGTACAATACTAATTTTAGCAAGGTGATTGCATCTGATACATATATTATTGTACTTATGATGCAGATGAGTCATCCATGGATGTACGGTAACCGATGTGCTCCCGCTTTCAGAGAGGGCGTGAATTCTTTCCTGCTTGTGACCGAGGCCAACAAGTCGAAGCAAGGTTTTATGTGCTGTCCATGTCTAAAATGTAAGAACGAGAAGGATTACTCTTGCTCAAGAGACATTAAGAGCCACCTGCTTCGGTTTGGATTCATGTCCAGCTATAATGTTTGGACCAAGCATGGAGAAGAAGGGGTTATGATGGAAGACGGCGATGAAGAAGAAGATAATGATGACCAGTACCGATCTATGTTCTCTGAATGCTTTGATACCGCAATGGACGACAATGAAGAAGAAGGAGGTGAAGAACAGGCATCAGATGATCCTATTGATGATGATCTTCGTCGGGCCATTTCTGATGCAAGAAGAGACTGAGGCACGGATAAGGAGAGGTTGCAGTTCGACAAGATGTTAGAGGACTGATACGTCTCCGACGTATCGATAATTTCTTATGTTCCATGCCACATTATTGATGATATCTACATGTTTTATGCATACTTTATGTCATATTTATGCGTTTTTCGGAATTAACCTATTGACGAGATGCCGAAGGGCCATGTGGTGACCCGACATACCACTGCATGGTGTAGTATGCAAGTCTGATATAACACCAATGAAACACCGTTCCACTAGTATTATATCGCTCAGAGTGGTACAACAGAAACATATGCGGGTCCAAGACATGTCTATAGAATTACAACATCGACTATGTTACATAAGATCATCACAGCCTCCTACTTTACAATGAGGTAAGACTGCAAATAAACTCCAGAAGAATGACTCGTAGTATAATCTTATCACGAACTCTATTTGTAGAGTATTTCACTAACTACAGAGGCTAAGAATAGACTCTAGCTAAATAGGAGCTAGGTTTAGGAAGCTAGTTCCCTTCTATGGCTAAACTAGGTTTACTCCTTGTTGAATGTGGTATCTGACTCCTCTGACAGGGTCCTGTCTCTTGAAGTAGTTGTTGACTCCTCGGTCTTCGAGTTGCACTGTAGATCCTCCCTCGATGCCTCCATATCTAAGCAGGGGATTTAAGAGTGGGATGAGTACGAGCGTACTCAACAAGTTCATTATAGGAAAGAGGTGTTTAATGCACTAGCTACGGCATTAGACCAGAAAGTCTAATACCAATGCAAGTTTTCATAAATATTTCTTCAAAAGGTTGCTTTTATTCCGAAGAGCTATGTCCGTCAGCCTTCACCGGTTTACTAGAACTTCATGGAGCTCCTTTCCGGCCGCGTTCGCAGTTCCATATCCCGGAACAGGGAGTGATAGGTCACGGTTCTTTACACTCTGCAGAGGTGTGTTGCTTTACCCATAAGAGATCTTAACCTTGGTGCCAACCGGGTGATCTTCCCGTCCACACTTCCTATGGTGTGAGGCCCGGTATAAGGTCTAGCCAATCATATTCCTCCGCTACCTCGAACACCCACCCGTTGTTGCATGCCCCGACCCTGGGTCCACGCCGGTCCCATTATTCCCGTAATTTCAGGGTGGACCCCGACCACGACGACAGTGCTGGGCTCTACCATACACTCCTACGCCGGTAGCTGCAACCCATCATAGACCGCATTACCGTGGGGAATTAGAATGGGATCCCCACCCTCCGGTTGTTCCGCAAGACACAACTGCTACGGCAAGCAATGCTTTACCGTGGGGAATTAGAATGGGATCCCCACCCTCCGGTTGTTCCGCCAGATACAACTGCTACGGTAAGCGCATCCGTTGATGAAGGAGAGGTGGAAACACTTTTGACTACTTCGTCCCACTCCGGATCTTATGGTTAACACGGGTATTACGGCACAAGAATCACTGGCGACATTTGTTGTTTAATCCGAGATGGATATAAACCCGTGCAATGGAACCTCCACCATATCAACACAATCCATGGTTCCATTACCAACCACATAGTCATATTCATAGTTATGAAAATAGTGGTTTTGCTTTTTATGCAATAGTGATAACCATAGTATTTTGCAAGTAATTTGATAGAAATACTCAAATGACATGAGCAAGTGATGAACTTGCCTTTCTTGGCTGCAAGATTATGCAGACAAGGTCTTCGATACGCAATAACTCCAAATTCTGAAATAGCATCATCGTCCGGTAAGGACGATGTTTAAAAGATTGGCAAAGATGCAATAATGCATAAGAATGAGATGCAATCGCTCTAAGCGTGACCTAACCCCGAGGATTTAGGATCAGTGAGTGATAATGATTGGTTTAGGGTGTGTTGCACTTTTAGAGTGATTCACATACAAGGTTCTTATTTAGGTGTGATTACTTGGTATTATAAACAGGTAGATAATAGGGCATAGTAATTAATTGAGCACATAAAGAATGATAATTGGCATAATGTCAACAAGTAAAGAACAGTGGTTAGTTTTGACACAATATGGCATGGTGAATGATTAATTATCATATACTTCAAAAGAATAACTTTTGAAGAACATGTTCTTTGATAAAGAACAAGTATGATAATTAGGGTTGTGGGGTTCTATGGTTTACTATGGTTCTAATTGGTTGCTGGAGTAAGTAGTAGATGGATCACAACAATGTTGGATTCATCGACACCTAGGGCTTGTAAGGTTAAGATAAGCCTAGGCATCCTAAGCAATTCATTATACATGGTTGTTGTCAAGGTTGGTTTATCTTGCTAGTGATAGCTGGCTAGGGTTTATAGGTCCTTATAAGCAGGGTTGATGATGATTCTTTCTTTACTTCAAAAGAATAACTTTTGAAGAACATACTTCTTAAATAATAAGAAGTATTACAATTAAGGTTGAGGTTGTCTAGGTTTTGTTATTGGATTCACTAAGTAAGGAATGGTGGTTTCCTAAATAGGATGTTTAATAATTACCTCACACTAATAGGGTTTAGTGTGTATGGGATATGATGTCAATATTAGCATGGTTGCTAATGGAGTTCATCACAATGATGTGATGCCAAACATGGATAATTAAGGTTGTTGCCTCTAAGGATAGGAACTATGGTTGGTTCTATTTGATCATCTAGGTTTGATTAAGATGAATACATGGGATACTAATTTAGTAATGCTGGTTGCTACATTTTATGTGATCAAGGTAAACATTTAGAAGCTACTATGGTTCTATGAATGAAATCAAAATGTCATGATCACATGTTCTAACCTAGGGTTTAGGTTAGAAGCAAACTGGAATTCATATGAATTACTGGAGCTAGGATTTGGTGCATAATTGAATTAGGGTTTTAGTATCCCACATAAAATTATGGGTTTGTGTTCTTATTCAATATGGAACTTAGGGTTTCCTAATTGTCAATTAGTTCTTGGATTAATAACTTCATTTGAAAAGTTGAAGTTATTACTAACTTTGAAATAAGAATAATATTGAATTTGGCATTTTAATATTTTTAAATAATTAATAATTAAGATAATAATTAATTAGGGTTTAAATCCTTCTAATAAGGATTTAACAAAATAATAAATAAAGAAAATTAGTTTTCATGTTTTCTTTATTTACTTACTGGTTTTATTTATTTTATAAATGTTTTCTTAATTTCTGAATTTTAATTGTATTTAGAATTAAAATTAAAGGCTTTAAATAACAAGTATTAAACAATTAAATTTTTATTAAAAATAAAAATTTCATATTATATTTTTATTAAATAGAATTTATCTTTATAAGAATTTTGATATCTTATATTTATTTTTCTGAGTTTTTATTAATTGTTTACAATTATTTGAAGTTGCAGTAATTAAATGAGATTTAAATTAAAACGGAACAACTAAATACACCCGGGCCGCCTACCCACAGGGTCACTGACTCGTGGGCCATCGGCCAGGTCATCAGCCACGGTGGCTTTGACCGTGGTCAAAATCGCCACGGTGGCCAGGGGGCTTCCTGCCGGCGGAAACTGGCGATGGTCGCCGGCGATTGAGGCTACCCGCGGCGATGTGCGTGTGCTCGTTGGTACCGGGACGACGAGACGAACCTAGTGCTAGCGGCGCCGCCCCCTATTGGTCACCGGTGTAACTCCGGCGAGCACAAATAGCGGCGGCGGTCACGGGTTCACGGCGCGGCGATGCTACGGCGGTCTAGGAAACAAGGCGAGCATGCCATTCGATGGAGAAGCTCACCGCGAGTACAACGAGCGTGTCGGCGAGGCCTGCGGGGTCCCACATCGTCGGCGAACGTCGATGCTTACTGGTGACTGGCGGTGAAAGGAGGTCTCGATTCGCCGGCCACAGAGCTTCCCGGCAAGCGTACGTTGGCGAGGAGGAAGCTGAAGACGCGGCGGAGCTCTTGGGCTTCACGGCGGTGCTTGGGGTGGCCCCTAACGGCGGCGAGAGAAATCGGCCGGCGAGCTAGGGTTTGAGAATTAGGGGAAATCGAAGAACAGGAGCGAGGGGGGCTTGGCCGAGTATTTATAGGGTCGCGGCGGGTCGTTGATGGCCGCGCGGAAGTCCTCGCTGGCGGCCGGGACGTGGCTCGCCGGCGTCGTGGCGCTCACCTGCGCGTCGAGCAGGCAGAGACGAAGACGAAGACGTCGTCTTCGCTCTTATCCGAGCGAAACGTTACACGGGCTGGGCTGGGCCATGATACTGGGTTGCCTCGTGGGCCACTGCTGGGCTGCTCGGGTGGTCTGGTGCTGGGCTGCTGTGGCCTGGCAGGGTAAGTCCTTTTCCCTCTCTTTTTTCTGTTTTCAAATTCTTGTTCTATTTACTGATTTGAATTTGCTATTTGATTTTAAATTTGAATTCTATCTTATTTTGCAGGTTCTAATCTATTTGAATATCAAAACAATTTGATAATCTTGCTCACTGTATTGTTTTGTTACTAAACAATCTTTTATAATTGATTACCTTTGTGTTCTTATGAGGCACACTTCAAAATTCAAAATAGTCATGAATTTAGGGTACACCTCAATTGCCCTTTAATTTAGGAATCAAATCTGTTTAAATGGTTTGAATTTTAGAACATGTGCTTAGTGAACACATTATTAAGGTTTGCTAGTATTAGCAATATTAATGTTTCACATATATTTGGATTAAGGCTAGGTTTTTAAAATGAATGGTAATGAGGAGGTATTGGACCATGATTTTATGTGAAGAATTATCTCTAGGATATTGTAAGGTTTATCCTATTTCAAGGTTAGCACTATTATCATATTTTAATAGCACTATGAAATAAAGATACTACTCTCATCATTGTTTGGTCTAGTTATAAGGATAAGTGGTTGATCACCACTGTTGGGTTTTAATCAAATGGTTTAGCACTAGGTTATTCTTAATTTCCATATTTAAGCATAAACTTTAACTAGTGAGCAATTCTAGGGTTCTCATCATATTCACATAATGGCCATTGGTTTGCATCTCAATTATGCCTAGGTTCATGTTATGATCATCATAGTGATACATAGACTATGGTTGAGATATACCCTAGTTTGTAGATTTGGAATGCTATCATATTGCATTTGCTAGGGTTTAATCTCCCCTAACCAAGGTAATATGATTACTTGCTTGATTGTTCATGTGCTCTTTTAATTATTAAGGACTAGAGAATTAGTTTTGTCTTCTCCCAATTAACTTCTATTGATATCCTCAATTTATCACTAAAGTAACTAAAGTTGTTATAGTTCTTTTTATAGTTAACTTTGGTCATATGGATAGATGGTTCCTCACCATTTAGAGTAGAGAGTTTGACTCTAAAGGTTTTCTTGTGGTTCTTAAGTGAAGAATAGGTGGAATGTAGTTGTGGTAGAATTCTACTTATGATCACCAAGTGGTTCACAAGTAAAGGTTGAAATATAAGTCTAGAGTTGCTTACTAGTTACCTCCCTATGATTTCATGTGAAGAATAATATCTATTAATCACATAAATGTTAGTATTTGGATTATTCTCTTATTTCTCCAAATCATGGTCATGGCATTATCATGGACAACTTGTTTATAATATATCTACCTCAAGTTCTTAGGTTTTATGATCATCACTCAATTTATAATGATCAAGGTTTGAATTCCTAGGGATCTCTCATTAAATGGGTTCTCACTTCCATGATCAAGCATTGTCTAGATCAATCAAGGTATAGCACTTCTATTTGACTTTCTAGGACATGCATATTATGGTTGTCTCAATAATTTGTACCCCAGAAGAATTGTCTGAGATATACACTTAGAGTTATTCTTAATCAATGATGATATGATCATCTGGTTATATGGATAGTTCTCTTCCTTACTTTATCAATTCATGGATATGGTATTATTTCATGTAATATTAGGTTATCTCACCCTCCAAGGGAAATGGTTTACAACCTAATACTTTAGTTCAATTGTTGTCCTTTATTCTTAAATAGATAAAGCTATGTTTTGTATGATTGGTCTCTCTCATTTTGGAAAGGACTTTAATACTAACTTAAGGTTAGGCTCTATAGAGATTGATGTGATCATCAATGTCTATGTTAAATGTAAATGGTTTATCTCTCTAGGAATTGTCTTGGATAATATCCTAGGGTTTCTCTTAGAAATGATGATTTGAATACTTGGATGTATATCCAAGGTTTAGCTCAATGTTTGTTATTGCTTATCTAATAATTATAATAGAACTCTCACCTCTCTAGGTTTGATGCTTAATAATTTGGAATAGAGAAGAATATATACTTCTAGAGTTGATCTCCATGTCATGCTTCCAGGATTCAAGTGGAATGGATATCATAGGGTTTATGATAAGGATATGGATTAGTTTAAGACATGGAAAAGCTAAGTCAATAATAGTTTCTCCATTTTATTGTTACTTGATTTGCAATTGAATTGATGTTCATATGCCATGACAAGGATTACCATATTATAATCTTTTATAAGATCAAGAAATTGATCATTGAGTAAAGTGTTGTTGTGTTGATTATTAGTTCCATTTGATCTAACCCCTTAGATCAAATCATCTCTACCCAAAACAAGGTTTAAGCAAAGTCACATTGAGGTTTATAGCGCTTGACTTGATGAGCTACTTCAATTCCACCAAGGTCAAGTGAAACTTCGCCATCGTGGACTGTTTTACTTTAAAGCGCGAAAATTCCCCAGATTTTCTATGCATGAATGCAATGCACACATCAGTTTCCTCTATTTTTGTAACCCCATTACCTGGGATATTACAGTCTCTACCCCTTAAACTAAACTTCGTCCTCGAAGTTTGATCTCTCTCACGTTTCCGAGGTGTGGATCTGACTTGTGCAGACTATGACTTTTCTAGAACTCCGTGATGATCTTACTGGATATAATTGAATATATCCCTTGTCCAGATTTTTCCTGGGATCCATTAGGGTTTGTCTCTGAACATTAGTTTCTTACTCCAGTTCTATGATTTTTCTCAGGTATCTAATAATACATGTCTCTGAGCCATGGCTTTTAATTATTTGATTTCTTTCAACTCTATAAGCTTGTTTCCTTTCTCATTGAAGAATCCATGATAGGACTTCTTCTGGTGCTGCTAGTCTTAACTGAAGACTGATTTGATAGTACACTCCTAATTGATAAATAGGTCTTTGTTTTCCCTTACTACCAAAACTGCAATAATGGTACTAAGTAAGGTACTTAACATGGAAATGGCCTTGATGGTTTATTTCCCTAAGAATGGATTAGACTCATTTAGTCCATCAATCATGGCTTATTATTGATACCTATAACTATTTTGGTTTATTTAGGTTCCATGAAAGGAATCATTCTATTAGTCTTTGGTATTGGTATGTTCAATCTTCTTCGGTCTTTGGCCCTTTTGAACTGTATTTGGTCTATGGTATTTCCTTCATCCAACTTCATTAACCTTAGATTACTTGAGCTATCGAACTGCTGAGTGAATATTACTCACTTTCTCAAGTTATAGTCTACTTCTTACTTCCTCGAGGTATAATTCTCGACTTCTGGTCTGACATCCTTCTGAAAGTAATGTTCAACAATCTTATGAAAATAAGATCGAACTTCCTCTCAGTTCAGACCTTCTGCTTCGATCTAGCTTAAAGTATTGAGTACTTGTATATCCAACTCAATCTTTACTCTACCCCTTAGAATTTTCTTATGGTCTTCAACTCCTTTTCTTCCAACTATTGGATTGATGGTTAGAATATTAGTCTAGGTGTAGCTTATGGTTTATATTCTTCTAAGGTCTTGTGAAGAATCCTTGTGGTGTATCCACTCAATTGTGGACATCCAATGTGAATCCTTCGACTAAATGATTATAGATCATAGTTATTTGGCTGACAAACTTTTATTTGTTCACAACTTCTTGGTACAAATGATCCAATGGTGGACTACTTGATACCAATTGTGGCTATTTGTTATCTAAAAATGAATTCTATTATAGGTCCTGATCAACTGAACGAGACATCTTCTACTTTATCTCGCAGTATTGATTCTATACCAATTGGGGTCTTCTGATATCAACTATGGTCTTCTTATATCTGCTACGGTTTCATAGGTCATCTTCCTTCTGTCAGGGTTTATTTTGCAAGAGAACCACTAACTGACACTATGATTATAGCATCCTAAGTGATTTCCCATGCATTCCCCCTTCAGTATTGACTATGGATCTGCTTGAGCTTCTCCATAATCACCAGATTTCTTACCTTCATGCTTCTCATGTACTAAAGTACTCCTTTGTTGAGGTAAAGCATGAGTTTTGATTGGTACTTCCTTCTGAATATTGTGGTTGCTTCCCACAACTTTGTTTCCTTTATCTGATGAACCTTCATCTTGACTTCGAAATCTTCCAGAATTCGTCGCTTCCTCACACGAATACCATTACCCTCTAGATCTATAGCATCAAGTAGGAACTTGATATTGCAACATGCATTTGCATATCAAAGTCAAACTTCATGTATGGATCTAGTCAAACAATGAAAATCCAATAAAATCCAAGAAGATTCAGCTTTGTGTTTATAGTACACACCATCATAGGCCTGAATATCATAGTTGAGTAAGACATCTCTAAACATCAGGCTGAGATGTGTAGTATATAACACCACATAACATAGGTTTATATCGTGATACTTAACATGATTATATGGGATTCTACTATTTGTCTCAACATTTACCTTAATTGCACATTTGCAATGAGATAAACTTGAAACAAAGTGGTCTAGAATAGTTGTGGTTGACCTAAAGTTCTTTGGAAGAATTAACTTAGCTTCCATTTTGTTGAGGACTACTTCACCTGATATATCTAAGTTCTAACTTTGCTACTCTAAACACATAACTATGGAAATATAGCTCCTATACTTCCAAGTGTTTCTATCATAAGACTATGGTCATGATGTGCTTGGCACACTTCTTATTGTTTTGGAATCACAATTCTTGCACTGTTGTTGAACAACTGGCTTCTTATTGTACTTTTCCTAAATATTTATGAGGCTCTAGTACATCACATAATGATTCTCAGGTGAATCATATATGATTAGCAACTCTACCTTGTGAGTAAACATATATTATTCCTATCACTCTTCCTTATTTCCCATGATTGACTCATCATGGTCTATACTACTCATATCACTTGTTTGTATCACTTACTATCAGTTGTTTCACAAGTTTAGATAAATTTTACTTACCCTATTACTTGTCTGGGTCTACATCTTCTATTAGGATATCCTAATTATCTTCATCACTTGATATTACTTCTAGTGCAGGTCTGAGTAATTCTTATTTAACTATAACATGTGTTGGTACACATCTTCCAATAGGATATCTTCCTTATGGTTGTATCCTCTCTTTGGACTACCCTGTATTGTATACCAACTGTGATCTACTCATCTATTGTTTTAAGGACTTATTGATGTCCTACATGCTTGGGATTAGCCAACTAACTTTACTTAGAAAAGATAGGTAAGAAAGATTGACTCAAGTGTGTCAGGATTATTCTCAAGTGAATATCCATCTAAAGTCATAAGAAGATTTGGGTTAACTAAGACAACTTCCTATAGACTCTACCAATCCTATAGGTCTCCTTTAAAGGGTTTTAATCCTAGGGTCAAAGCATTTGCTCTGATACCAACTGTGGTGACCCGACATACCACTGCATGGTGTAGTATGCAAGTCTGATATAACACCAATGAAACACCGTTCCACTAGTATTATACCGCTCAGAGTGGTACAACAGAAACATATGCGGGTCCAAGGCATGTCTATAGAATTACAACATCGACTCTGTTACATAAGATCATCATAGCCTCCTACTTTACAATGAGGTAAGACTGCAAATAAACTCCAGAAGAATGACTCGTAGTATAATCTTATCACGAACTCTATTTGTAGAGTATTTCACTAACTACAGAGGCTAAGAATAGACTCTAGCTAAATAGGAGCTAGGTTTAGGAAGCTAGTTCCCTTCTATGGCTAAACTAGGTTTACTCCTTGTTGAATGTGGTATCTGACTCCTCTGACAGGGTCCTGTCTCTTGAAGTAGTTGTTGACTCCTCGGTCTTCGAGTTGCACTGTAGATCCTCCCTCGATGCCTCCATATCTAAGCAGGGGATTTAAGAGTGGGATGAGTACGAGCGTACTCAACAAGTTCATTATAGGAAAGAGGTGTTTAATGCACTAGCTACGGCATTAGACCAGAAAGTCTAATACCAATGCAAGTTTTCATAAATATTTCTTCAAAAGGTTGCTTTTATTCCGAAGAACTATGTCCGTCAGCCTTCACCGGTTTACTAGAACTTCATGGAGCTCCTTTCCGGCCGCGTTCGCAGTTCCATATCCCGGAACAGGGAGTGATAGGTCACGGTTCTTTACACTCTGCAGAGGTGTGTTGCTTTACCCATAAGAGATCTTAACCTTGGTGCCAACCGGGTGATCTTCCCGTCCACACTTCCTATGGTGTGAGGCCCGGTATAAGGTCTAGCCAATCATATTCCTCCGCTACCTCGAACACCCACCCGTTGTTGCATGCCCCGACCCTGGGTCCACGCCGGTCCCATTATTCCTGTAATTTCAGGGTGGACCCCGACCACGACGACAGTGCTGGGCTCTACCATACACTCCTACGCCGGTAGCTGCAACCCATCATAGACCGCATTACCGTGGGGAATTAGAATGGGATCCCCACCCTCCGGTTGTTCCGCAAGACACAACTGCTACGGCAAGCAATGCTTTACCGTGGGGAATTAGAATCGGATCCCCACCCTCCGGTTGTTCCGCCAGATACAACTGCTACGGTAAGCGCATCCGTTGATGAACGAGAGGTGGAAACACTTTTGACTACTCCGTCCCACTCCGGATCTTATGGTTAACACGGGTATTACAGCACAAGAAACACTGGCGACATTTGTTGTTTAATCCTAGATGGATATAAACCCATGCAATGGAACCTCCACCATATCAACACAATCCATGGTTCCATTGCCAACCACATAGTCATATTCATAGTTATGAAAATAGTGGTTTTGCTTTTTATGCAATAGTGATAACCATAGTATTTTGCAAGTAATTTGATAGAAATACTCAAATGACATGAGCAAGTGATGAACTTGCCTTTCTTGGCTGCAAGATTATGCAGACAAGGTCTTCGATACGCAATAACTCCAAATTCTGAAATAGCATCATCGTCCGGTAAGGACGATGTTTCAAAGATTGGCAAGGATGCAATAATGCATAAGAATGAGATGCAATCGCTCTAAGCGTGACCTAACCCCGAGGATTTAGGATCAGTGAGTGATAATGATTGGTTTAGGGTGTGTTGCACTTTTAGAGTGATTCACATACAAGGTTCTTATTTAGGTGTGATTACTTGGTATTATAAACAGGTAGATAATAGGGCATAGTAATTAATTGAGCACATAAAGAATGATAATTGGCATAATGTTAACAAGTAAAGAACAGTGGTTAGTTTTGACACAATATGGCATGGTGAATGATTAATTATCATATACTTCAAAAGAATAACTTTTGAAGAACATGTTCTTTGATAAAGAACAAGTATGATAATTAGGGTTGTGGGGTTCTATGGTTTACTATGGTTCTAATTGGTTGCTGGAGTAAGTAGTAGATGGATCACAACAACGTTGGATTCATCGACACCTAGGGCTTGTAAGGTTAAGATAAGCCTAGGCATCCTAAGCAATTCATTATACATGGTTGTTGTCAAGGTTGGTTTATCTTGCTAGTGATAGCTGGCTAGGGTTTATAGGTCCTTATAAGCAGGGTTGATGATGATTCTTTCTTTACTTCAAAAGAATAACTTTTGAAGAACATACTTCTTAAATAATAAGAAGTATTACAATTAAGGTTGAGGTTGTCTAGGTTTTGTTATTGGATTCACTAAGTAAGGAATGGTGGTTTCCTAAATAGGATGTTTAATAATTACCTCACACTAATAGGGTTTAGTGTGTATGGGATATGATGTCAATATTAGCATGATTGCTAATGGAGTTCATCACAATGATGTGATGCCAAACATGGATAATTAAGGTTGTTGCCTCTAAGGATAGGAACTATGGTTGGTTCTATTTGATCATCTAGGTTTGATTAAGATGAATACATGGGATACTAATTTAGTAATGCTGGTTGCTACATTTTATGTGATCAAGGTAAACATTTAGAAGCTACTATGGTTCTATGAATGAAATCAAAATGTCATGATCACATGTTCTAACCTAGGGTTTAGGTTAGAAGCAAACTGGAATTCATATGAATTACTGGAGCTAGGATTTGGTGCATAATTGAATTAGGGTTTTAGTATCCCACATAAAATTATGGGTTTGTGTTCTTATTCAATATGGAACTTAGGGTTTCCTAATTGTCAATTAGTTCTTGGATTAATAACTTCATTTGAAAAGTTGAAGTTATTACTAACTTTGAAATAAGAATAATATTGAATTTGGCATTTTAATATTTTTAAATAATTAATAATTAAGATAATAATTAATTAGGGTTTAAATCCTTCTAATAAGGATTTAACAAAATAATAAATAAAGAAAATTAGTTTTCATGTTTTCTTTATTTACTTACTGGTTTTATTTATTTTATAAATGTTTTCTTAATTTCTGAATTTTAATTGTATTTAGAATTAAAATTAAAGGCTTTAAATAACAAGTATTAAACAATTAAATTTTTATTAAAAATAAAAATTTCATATTATATTTTTATTAAATAGAATTTATCTTTATAAGAATTTTGATATCTTATATTTATTTTTCTGAGTTTTTATTAATTGTTTACAATTATTTGAAGTTGCAGTAATTAAATGAGATTTAAATTAAAACGGAACAACTAAATACACCCGGGCTGCCTACCCACAGGGTCACTGACTCGTGGGCCATCGGCCAGGTCATCAGCCACGGTGGCTTTGACCGTGGTCAATATCGCCACGGTGGCCAGGGGGCTTCCTGCCGGCGGAAACTGGCGATGGTCGCCGGCGATTGAGGCTACCCGCGGCGACGTGCGTGTGCTCGTTGGAACCGGGACGACGAGACGAACCTAGTGCTAGCGGCGCCGCCCCCTATTGGTCACCGGTGTAACTCCGGCGAGCACAAACAGCGGCGGCGGTCACGGGTTCACGGCGCGGCGATGCTACGGCGGTCTAGGAAACAAGGCGAGCATGCCATTCGATGGAGAAGCTCACCGCGAGTACAGCGAGCGTGTCGGCGAGGCCTGCGGGGTCCCACAACATCGGCGAACGTCGATGCTTGCTGGTGACTGGCGGTGAAAGGAGGTCTCGATTCACCGGCCACAGAGCTTCCCGGCAAGCGTACGTTGGCGAGGAGGAAGCTGAAGACGCGGCGGAGCTCTTGGGCTTCACGGCGGTGCTTGGGGTGGCCCCTAACGGCGGCGAGAGAAATCGGCCGGCGAGCTAGGGTTTGAGAATTAGGGGAAATCGAAGAACAGGAGCGAGGGGGGCTTGGCCGAGTATTTATAGGGTCGCGGCGGGTCGTTGATGGTCGCGCGGAAGTCCTCGCTGGCGGCCGGGACGTGGCTCGCAGGCGTCGTGGCGCTCACCTGCGCGTCGAGCAGGCAGAGACGAAGACGAAGACGTCGTCTTCGCTCTTATCCGAGCGAAACGTTACACGGGCTGGGCTGGGCCGTGATACTGGGTTGCCTCGTGGGCCACTGCTGGGCTGCTCGGGTGGTCTGGTGCTGGGCTGCTGTGGCCTGGCAGGGTAAGTCCTTTTCCCTCTCTTTTTTCTGTTTTCAAATTCTTGTTCTATTTACTGATTTGAATTTGCTATTTGATTTTAAATTTGAATTCTATCTTATTTTGCAGGTTCTAATCTATTTGAATATCAAAACAATTTGATAATCTTGCTCACTGTATTGTTTTGTTACTAAACAATCTTTTATAATTGATTACCTTTGTGTTCTTATGAGGCACACTTGAAAATTCAAAATAGTCATGAATTTAGGGTACACCTCAATTGCCCTTTAATTTAGGAATCAAATCTGTTTAAATGGTTTGAATTTTAGAACATGTGCTTAGTGAACACATTATTAAGGTTTTCTAGTATTAGCAATATTAATGTTTCACATATATTTGGATTAAGGCTAGGTTTTTAAAATGAATGGTAATGAGGAGGTATTGGACCATGATTTTATGTGAAGAATTATCTCTAGGATATTGTAAGGTTTATCCTATTTCAAGGTTAGCACTATTATCATATTTTAATAGCACTATGAAATAAAGATACTACTCTCATCATTGTTTGGTCTAGTTATAAGGATAAGTGGTTGATCACCACTGTTGGGTTTTAATCAAATGGTTTAGCACTAGGTTATTCTTAATTTCCATATTTAAGCATAAACTTTAACTAGTGAGCAATTCTAGGGTTCTCATCATATTCACATAATGGCCATTGGTTTGCATCTCAATTATGCCTAGGTTCATGTTATGATCATCATAGTGATACATAGACTATGGTTGAGATATACCCTAGTTTGTAGATTTGGAATGCTATCATATTGCATTTGCTAGGGTTTAATCTCCCCTAACCAAGGTAATATGATTACTTGCTTGATTGTTCATGTGCTCTTTTAATTATTAAGGACTAGAGAATTAGTTTTGTCTTCTCCCAATTAACTTCTATTGATATCCTCAATTTATCACTAAAGTAACTAAAGTTGTTATAGTTCTTTTTATAGTTAACTTTGGTCATATGGATAGATGGTTCCTCACCATTTAGAGTAGAGAGTTTGACTCTAAAGGTTTTCTTGTGGTTCTTAAGTGAAGAATAGGTGGAATGTAGTTGTGGTAGAATTCTACTTATGATCACCAAGTGGTTCACAAGTAAAGGTTGAAATATAAGTCTAGAGTTGCTTACTAGTTACCTCCCTATGATTTCATGTGAAGAATAATATCTATTAATCACATAAATGTTAGTATTTGGATTATTCTCTTATTTCTCCAAATCATGGTCATGGCATTATCATGGACAACTTGTTTATAATATATCTACCTCAAGTTCTTAGGTTTTATGATCATCACTCAATTTATAATGATCAAGGTTTGAATTCCTAGGGATCTCTCATTAAATGGGTTCTCACTTCCATGATCAAGCATTGTCTAGATCAATCAAGGTATAGCACTTCTATTTGACTTTCTAGGACATGCATATTATGGTTGTCTCAATAATTTGTACCCCAGAAGAATTGTCCTGAGATATACACTTAGAGTTATTCTTAATCAATGATGATATGATCATCTGGTTATATGGATAGTTCTCTTCCTTACTTTATCAATTCATGGATATGGTATTATTTCATGTAATATTAGGTTATCTCACCCCTCCAAGGGAAATGGTTTACAACCTAATACTTTAGTTCAATTGTTGTCCTTTATTCTTAAATAGATAAAGCTATGTTTTGTATGATTGGTCTCTCTCATTTTGGAAAGGACTTTAATACTAACTTAAGGTTAGGCTCTATAGAGATTGATGTGATCATCAATGTCTATGTTAAATGTAAATGGTTTATCTCTCTAGGAATTGTCTTGGATAATATCCTAGGGTTTCTCTTAGAAATGATGATTTGAATACTTGGATGTATATCCAAGGTTTAGCTCAATGTTTGTTATTGCTTCTCTAATAATTATAATAGAACTCTCACCTCTCTAGGTTTGATGCTTAATAATTTGGAATAGAGAAGAATATATACTTCTAGAGTTGATCTCCATGTCATGCTTCCAGGATTCAAGTGGAATGGATATCATAGGGTTTATGATAAGGATATGGATTAGTTTAAGACATGGAAAAGCTAAGTCAATAATAGTTTCTCCATTTTATTGTTACTTGATTTGCAATTGAATTGATGTTCATATGCCATGACAAGGATTACCATATTATAATCTTTTATAAGATCAAGAAATTGATCATTGAGTAAAGTGTTGTTGTGTTGATTATTAGTTCCATTTGATCTAACCCCTTAGATCAAATCATCTCTACCCAAAACAAGGTTTAAGCAAAGTCACATTGAGGTTTATAGCGCTTGACTTGATGAGCTACTTCAATTCCACCAAGGTCAAGTGAAACTTCGCCATCGTGGACTGTTTTACTTTAAAGCGCGAAAATTCCCCAGATTTTCTATGCATGAATGCAATGCACACATCTGTTTCCTCTATTTTTGTAACCCCATTACCTGGGATATTACAGGCCAGTTCCTGTTTTCTGCTGTTTTTGGTTTCAGAAATCCTAGTAAGGAAATATTCTCGGAATTGGACGAAATCAACGCCGAGCATCTTAGAATCCCCGGAAGCATCCAGAACACCCGAGAGCCACCAGAGGGGGGCCACAGGGGCCCCAGATGACAGGGTGGCGCGGCCAGGGCCTGGGCCGCGCCCCCTATTGTGTCATCGCCTCGTACCCCCTCCGACGCCGCCTCTTCGCCTATTTAAGCCTCCTCGACCTAAATCTTCGATACGAAAAAGCCACGGGACGAGAAACCTTCCAGAGCCGCCGCCATCGCGAAGCCAAGATCTGGGGGACAGGAGTCTCTATTCCGGCACGCCGCCGGGATGGGGAAGTGCCCCCGGAAGGCTCCTCCATCGACACCACCGCCATCTTCATCACCGCTGCTGTCTCCCATGAGGAGGGAGTAGTTCTCCATCGAGGCTCGGGGCTGTACCGGTAGCTATGTGGTTAATCTCTCTCCTATGTACTTCAATACAATGATCTCATGAGCTGCCTTACATGATTGAGATTCATATGAGTTTTGTATCACAATTCATCTATGTGCTACTCTAGTGATGTTATTAAAGTAGTCTATTTGTCAACACCCGGATTTTTAAGTCCGGATGCCTATTATGTCATACATCGCAATCCCAGGAATATTGTTGTTGCGAGGCATAATAGTTAAGTATCACAGTCATCATTCATTACAAACCATAAGTCTTACAAATTTGGAATCACATGATCCATATTACACGAATAGTTGATCTATTGATCAACGAACAAACACAAGTTCATAGTTCAACATAGCGGAAGCGTAAGATACAAGGACTCTCTAGTCCACAAAGCCAACGCGACGTCTAAGGCGCTTAGTTGTCGTAGGCGTCCTGCTGGTCATCTCCTTGGTCATCTTCATACTCTGGCCATTTGAATAGCCAGGGACAAAGCCGTGAGTACGTTGAGTACTCGCAAACTAATACTAATGTAAGTGCTAGACATTTCTAGTATGGTTTGTGATACGTCTCCGACGTATCGATAATTTCTTATGTTCCATGCCACATTATTGATGTTATCTACATATTTTATGCACACTTTATGTCATATTCGTGCATTTTCTGGAACTAACCTATTAACAAGATGCCGAAGTGCCAGTTGCTGTTTTCTGCTGTTTTTGGTTTCAGAAATCCTAGTAACGAAATATTCTCGGAATTGGACGAAATCAACGCCCAGGGTCCTATTTTGCCACGAAGCTTCCAGAAGACCGAAGAGGAGACGAAGTGGGGCCACGAGGTGGCCACACCCTAGGGCGGCGCGGCCCCCCTTGGTCGCGCGGCCCTGTGGTGTGGGCCCCTCGTGCCGCCTCCTGACCTGCCCTTCCGCCTACTTAAAGCCTCCGTTGCGAAACCCCCAGTACCGAGAGCCACGATACGGAAAACCTTCCAGAGACGCCGCCGTCGCCGATCCCATCTCGGGGGATCCAGGAGATCGCCTCCGGCACCCTGCCGGAGAGGGGATTCATCTCCCGGAGGACTCTACGCCGCCATGGTCGCCTCCGGAGTGATGTGTGAGTAGTCTACCCCTGGACTATGGGTCCATAGCAGTAGCTAGATGGTTGTCTTCTCCCCATTGTGCTTCATTGTCGGATCTTGTGAGCTGCCTAACATGATCAAGATCATCTATCTGTAATTCTATATGTTGCGTTTGTTGGGATCCGATGAATAGAGAATACTTGTTATGTTGATTATCAAAGTTATGTCTATGTGTTGTTTATGATCTTGCATGCTCTCCGTTACTAGTAGATGCTCTGGCCAAGTAGATGCTTGTAACTCCAAGAGGGAGTATTTATGCTCGATAGTGGGTTCATGCCTCCATTGATATCTCGGGACAAAGGACAGAAAGTTCTAAGGTTGTGGATGTGCTGTTGCCACTAGGGATAAAACATTGGTGCTATGTTCAAGGATGTAGTTACCGATTACATTACGCGCAATACTTAATGCAATTGTCTCGTTGTTAGCAACTTAATACCGGAGGGGTTCGGATGATAACATGAAGGTGGACTTTTTAGGCATAGATGCATGCTGGATGGCGGTCTATGTACTTTGTCGTAATGCCCAATTAAATCTCACTATACTCATCATAATATGTATGTGCATGGTCATGCCCTCTTTATTTGTCAATTGCCCAACTGTAATTTGTTCACCCAACATGCTGTTTATCTTATGGGAGAGACACCTTTAGTGAACTGTGGACCCCGGTCCAATTCTCTATACTGAAATACAATCTACTGCAATACTGTTCTACTGTTTTCTGCAAACAATCATCTTCCACACAATACGGTTAATCCTTTGTTACAGCAAGTCGGTGAGATTGACAACCTCACTGTTTCGTTGGGGCAAAGTACTTTGGTTGTGTTGTGCAGGTTCCACGTTGGCGCCGGAATCCCTGGTGTTGCGCCGCACTACATCCCGCCGCCATCAACCTTCAACGTGCTTCTTGGCTCCTCCTGGTTCGATAAACCTTGGTTTCTTTCTGAGGGAAAACTTGCTGCTGTGCGCATCATACCTTCCTCTTGGGGTTCCCAACGAACGTGTGAGTTACACGCCATCAAGCTCTTTTTCTGGCGCCGTTGCCGGGGAGATCAAGACACGCTGCAAGGGGAGTCTCCACTTCTCAATCTCTTTACTTTTTTTTTGTCTTGCTTAGTTTTATTTACTACTTTGTTTGCTGCACTAAATCAAAATACAAAAAAATTAGTTGCTAGTTTTACTTTATTTGCTATCTTGTTTGCTATATCAAAAACACAAAAAAATTAGTTACTTGCATTTACTTTACTTATTTCATCATGTTTCCTCCTAAGTTTGTTCTTAAAGATGTACCGGTAGGTCGAGGGTCTATCCTTGGGAAAAAAAATATAGAAGATTTTTTCACTCATATTAGTACGGTCGAAGATTTTGAAGATAGACACTTGGTTGAACTTGCTCCCACTTATGAAATTGCTGTTGCTTCTTTAGTACACGCGTTAGAAGCTAGATTTGTTAATCTTAATCCTGTGATTCAACATATGTTTCTTACACTCAGTGATATGGAAGAAGGAGAAAAGAAAGATTTTGTATTAGAAACCCTTCTTAAAGAATTTAGGGGAATAGCGAGAGAAGCTAGAAAAGTTTTCACTAAATATAATATGCTAGGCTCTTATACCAACTTTGCCAGTACCCTTGAGAAGATGGAAAAGGATAGACAAAAGTACACTAATAAAGTTAATTATGAGGGGGATATTAGAACATCAATACCTTGTAAGCTCTTGGGAATGTGTGAGGCACTAGAAAAGAATTTTGATTGGATTGTTCCTGAAGATTTGTTTGATGAGAGTAGCAAGCCCAAGACTAATGAAAAGGGAGCCTCTGAAACTCACATAGAAAAGATAATATGCATAGTTGAGAAAAATTCACACCCCGCTGTAGAAGCCCCATCCTTCGATAATACTTGATACACACTTTCTGCGCCTAGCTGAAAGGCGTTAAAGAAAAGCGCTTATGGGAGACAACCCATGTTTTTACCTACAGTACTTTGTTTTTATTTTGTGTCTTGGAAGTTGTTTACTACTGTAGCAACCTCTCCTTATCTTAGTTTAGTGTTTTGTTGTGCCAAGTAAAGTCGTTGATAGAAAAGATCATACTAGATTTGGATTACTGCGCAGAAACAGATTTCTTTGCTGTCACGAATCTGAGCTGTTTTCTCTGTAGGTAACTCAGAAAATTATGCCAATTTACGTGAGTGATCCTCAGATATGTACGCAACTTTCATTCAATTTGAGCATTTTCATTTGAGCAAGTCTGGTGCCTCGATAAAATTCGTCAATACGAACTGTTCTGTTTTAACAGATTCTGCCTTTTATTTCGCATTGCCTCTTTTGCTATGTTGGATGAATTTCTTTGATCCATTAATGTCCAGTAGCTTTATGCAATGTACAGAAGTTTTAAGAATGATTGTGTCACCTCTGAACATGTTAATTTTTATTGTCGCTAACCCTCTAATGAGTTGTTCTAAGTTTGGTGTGGAGGAAGTTTTCAAGGATCAAGAGAGGAGTATGATGCAACATGATCAAGGAGAGTGAAAGCTCTAAGCTTGGGGATGCCCCGGTGGTTCACCCCTGCATATTCTAATAAGACTCAAGCGTCTAAGCTTGGGGATGCCCAAGGCATCCCCTTCTTCATCGACAACATTATCAGGTTCCTCCCCTGAAACTATATTTTTATTCCATCACATCTTATGTGCTTTGCTTGGAGCGTCGGTTTGTTTTTGTTTTTTGTTTTGTTTGAATAAAATGGATCCTAGCATTCACTTTATGGGAGAGAGACACGCTCCGTTGTAGCATATGGACAAGTATGTCCTTAGTTTCTACTCATAGTATTCATGGCGAAGTTTCTTCTTCGTTAAATTGTTATATGGTTGGAATTGGAAAATGATACATGTAGTAATTGCTATAATGTCTTGGGTAATGTGATACTTGGCAATTGTTGTGCTCATGTTTAAGCTCTTGCATCATATGCTTTGCACCCATTAATGAAGAAATACATAGAGCATGCTAAAATTTGGTTTGCATATTTGGTTTCTCTAAGGTCTAGATAATTTCTAGTATTGAGTTTGAACAACAAGGAAGACGGTGTAGAGTCTTATAATGTTTTCAATATGTCTTTTATGTGAGTTTTGCTGCACCGGTTCATCCTTGTGTTTGTTTCAAATAAGCCTTGCTAGCCTAAACCTTGTATCGAGAGGGAATACTTCTCATGCATCCAAAATACTGGAGCCAACCACTATGCCATTTGTGTCCACCATACCTACCTACTACATGGTATTTTCCGCCATTCCAAAGTAAATTGCTTGAGTGCTACCTTTAAAATTCCATCATTCACCTTTGCAATATATAGCTCATGGGACAAATAGCTTAAAAACTATTGTGGTATTGAATATGTAATTATGCACTTTATCTCTTATTAAGTTGCTTGTTGTGCGATAACCATGTTCACTGGGGACGCCATCAACTACTCTTTGTTGAATTTCATGTGAGTTGCTATGCATGTTCGTCTTGTCTGAAGTAAGAGCGATCTACCACCTTATGGTTAAGCATGCATATTGTTAGAGAAGAACATTGGGCCGCTAACTAAAGCCATGATCCATGGTGGAAGTTTCAGTTTTGGACATATATCCTCAATCTCATATGAGAAAATTATTAATTGTTGTTACATGCTTATGCATAAAAGAGGAGTCCATTATCTGTTGTCTATGTTGTCCCGGTATGGATGTCTAAGTTGAGAATAATCAATAGCGAGAAATCCAATGCGAGCTTTCTCCTTAGACCTTTGTACAGGCGGCATAGAGGTACCCCTTTGTGACACTTGGTTAAAACATGTGCATTGTGATGATCCGGTAGTCCACGCTAATTAGGACAAGGTGCGGGCACTATTAGTATACTATGCATGAGGCTTGCAACTTGTAAGATATAATTTACATGATACATATGCTTTATTACTACCATTGACAAAATTGTTTCATGTTTTCAAAATCAAAGCTCTAGCACAAATATAGCAATCGATGCTTTTCCTCTATGGAGGACAATTCTTTTACTTTCAATGTTGAGTCAGTTCACCCATTTCTCTCCACCTCAAGAAGCAAACACTTGTGTGAACTGTGAATTGATTCCTACATACTTGCATATTGCACTTATTATATTACTCTATGTTGACAATATCCATGAGATATACATGTTACAAGTTGAAAGCAACCGCTGAAACTTAAACTTCCTTTGTGTTGCTTCAACGCCTTTACTTTGAATTATTGCTTTATGAGTTAACTCTTATGCAAGACTTATTGATGCTTGTCTTGAAGTGCTATTCATGAAAAGTCTTTGCTTTATGATTCACTTGTTTACTCATGTAATATACATTGTTTTGATCGCTGCATTCACTACATATGCTGTACAAATAGTATGATCAAGGTTATGATGGCATGTCACTCCAGAAATTATCTGTGTTATCGTTTTACCTGCTCGGGACGAGCAGAACTAAGCTTGGGGATGCTGATACGTCTCCGACGTATCGATAATTTCTTATGTTCCATGCCACATTATTGATGTTATCTACATGTTTTATGCACACTTTATGTCATATTCGTGCATTTTCTGGAACTAACCTATTAACAAGATGCCGAAATGCCAGTTGTTGTTTTCTGCTGTTTTTGGTTTCAGAAATCCTAGTAACGAAATATTCTCGGAATTGGACGAAATCAACGCCCAGGGTCCTATTTTGCCACGAAGCTTCCAGAAGACCGAAGAGGAGACGAAGTGGGGCCACGAGGTGGCCACACCCTAGGGCGGCGCGGCCCCCCCCCCCTTGGCCGCGCGGCCCTGTGGTGTGGGCCCCTCGTGCCGCCTCCTGACCTGCCCTTCCGCCTACTTAAAGCCTCCGTTGCGAAACCCCCAGTACCGAGAGCCACGATACGGAAAACCTTCCAGAGACGCCACCGCCGCCGATCCCATCTCGGGGGATCCAGGAGATCGCCTCCGGCACCCTGCCGGAGAGGGGATTCATCTCCCGGAGGACTCTACGCCGCCATGGTCGCCTCCGGAGTGATGTGTGAGTAGTCTACCCCTGGACTATGGGTCCATAGCAGTAGCTAGATGGTTGTCTTCTCCCCATTGTGCTTCATTGTCGGATCTTGTGAGCTGCCTAACATGATCAAGATCATCTATCTGTAATTCTATATGTTGCGTTTGTTGGGATCCGATGAATAGAGAATACTTGTTATGTTGATTATCAAAGTTATGTCTATGTGTTGTTTATGATCTTGCATGCTCTCCGTTACTAGTAGATGCTCTGGCCAAGTAGATGCTTGTAACTCCAAGAGGGAGTATTTATGCTCGATAGTGGGTTCATGCCTCCATTGATATCTGGGACAGTGACAGAAAGTTCTAAGGTTGTGGATGTGCTGTTGCCACTAGGGATACAACATTGGTGCTATGTTCAAGGATGTAGTTACTGATTACATTACGCGCAATACTTAATGCAATTGTCTGTTGTTAGCAACTTAATACTGGAGGGGATTCGGATGATAACCTGAAGGTGGACTTTTTAGGCATAGATGCATGCTGGATGGCGGTCTATGTACTTTGTCGTAATGCCCAATTAAATCTCACTATACTCATCATAATATGTATGTGCATGGTCATGCCCTCTTTATTTGTCAATTGCCCAACTGTAATTTGTTCACCCAACATGCTGTTTATCTTATGGGAGAGACACCTCTAGTGAACTGTGGACCCCGGTCCAGTTCTCTATACTGAAATACAATCTACTGCAATACTGTTCTACTATTTTCTGCAAACAATCATCTTCCACACAATACGGTTAATCCTTTGTTACAGCAAGCCGGTGAGATTGACAACCTCACTGTTTCGTTGGGGCAAAGTACTTTGGTTGTGTTGTGCAGGTTCCACGTTGGCGCCGGAATCGCTGGTGTTGCGCCGCACTACATCCCGCCGCCATCAACCTTCAACGTGCTTCTTGGCTCCTCCTGGTTCGATAAACCTTGGTTTCTTTCTGAGGGAAAACTTGCTGCTGTGCGCATCATACCTTCCTCTTGGGGTTCCCAACGAACGTGTGAGTTACACGCCATCAGTTTGCTAAGCTCTAGTTTATTTGCATAAAGCTAGTTTTAGTTCACCAAGTTTGAGAAAAGCTTATTCAAGTGCTAACTAACTCAAGTGGGAACATTAGTGTCATTCCCACCATTCAAGTGGTGATTTCAATTCAATTCACCACAAGTCATTTCACCATCATCCTTTTCAACATCATTTTCAAAGATATGACATCGGAAACTGTATGGCCTTTCCAACCGTCCGTAACCGTGGACGCGGCTATTCGAATAGGTTTACACTCTGCAGAGGTTGCACACTTGTGCCACAACATTTGATTTCATCCGTCGGGATTACCCCGAATCATCGTAACACAGTACGCGGATCATCAACCATAACCTTTCACTTACAAGTCCTAGTATGAGCACCTCTCCCCATGAGCTTGGCCTCCCAGTGAAGACCAATCACAACCTGGGAACTGCACAGGGCTTGGCCGTACACTTCACCTCAATTTCACATCATTTCTCAACAACGGAGGCAGCCTCAAGCGTAACCCCTATGACGTGTGTTCAGAGGGAACCCATACTAAGACGCATAAACTTCCAGTTAAGCCTTACCCATAATCAGGTATTGTGGGGGTACTTAATAATTGGAAAGGTATTGCATTCAAACCAACATCATTGTTTATCAAAAATCACCATCTTCTCTTGTTCACATTCACCTTCAAAAATCATTCAATGGAATGCATCATCATTCCAAGGTTTCAAATTCATTTCAAATTCCCATTGTTCCCATCTAGAGTAGTCAAGTTTTATTTCATTAGCACTAGCTCTAAATCATGAGGGGTGCTATCTTGCTTTGCTTGGAAGAGACTAACTCACTACTCTAGTAACCAACTTGTACTTTGACCAAAGTTAACTATAAAAGTAACTCCTTTAGAAAACAAGTAAAACTTGTAAAGCAAAAACTTGGGATAGGTTCATGTAAGAAAAGATAAGAATCATGGTGCCTTGCCCCAAGGGGCTTTGCACTTTGCAAGAATATTAGCTTGCCTTGGTAGTTCTCAAACTGTTCCTCCTCTTCGTCTTGGTAGCAACCTTCTTCTTCGGCGTACTCTCCGGTGCTACCGTCTAAATTTGAATACGAGTATAATTACTCACTAATTCAATGGCTATTCCATACATCACATATAAACACACAAACTATTCTATGCACACAAAATAATCTACTTAGGTGCATGGGTTGTGTTGTTTGAAAAGAATTCACTTCTTTGTATTTCATATGTAAATGATAGTTTCCATAGGGTTCTTGAGAAATAATTTCCTCTCATTGAAATCTTCTTAAGATTTAATTTCTCAAACAATCATGTATGAACTCATATTGACCTAAGTCAAATGTTCATCATCATCATTTGTGAAAATGATTTAAATGAGGTAGATCACCTCATACTATTTAAATAACACTACATTTGATTTAAATCTCAAGTAATTCATATAAGAGAGTTTGGGACCAGGGGTCCAAACATCCCATGAATTCATGTGAGACAAGTTTAAATGAAGTATAAGACTTCACAAAATTTACTTTAATAGTTTTGGACAATATCAACTAGTTAAACTAGTCAAATGATCCATTAATTAAACTATGGCATGATCATACAAAGTTACCACACCATTTTATTGCATAAACAATTAGTGTAAGTCAAATGTGAGCTATTAGAGTTGGAATTAACTTAATATCTATTTTGGTTGATTTTTAAGAATTATTTGAATAGGGAAAAGTCCATGTCTTGCTATTTTTATCACATTAATTCTACAAAGAATCTGGCCATGGGACCAGTGGCATTGTTTAGATAATTTCTCTAGCTTTCCAACCATATAAAGTTCATCCAATTTGGTTTATCCAATTTAATTCTATTGAATTTCAAAGTGTCAGCAGTATTCAAAACTATTTGAATTAATTAAATCCAGTTTGAATAAAAGGGCCGGCGGGAAAAGCTAGTTGGGCTCAAAGGTTTAAAAATGGCCCAAGGCCAGCCCAGCCACGGTCCAGTGCCGCGCGGGCTGCCTGACAGAGGGTCCCGCCTGTCAGCGAGTGTTAAACGCCGAAGCGGTACGGGCGAGTCTGAGGCGTTGGATTAGAACGCGATCAAACGGCTGTGGTTCATCGTCCCGCCGGCGAGAGGGGAGTTCACCGGCGGCTCAGGTAGGGGGTCGGAGAGCTCACCGTGGCTCCAGCTAGGGTTGGCAAGGTGCGCGACGAAGTTGTGGACGACGGCGAGTCGACTGGTAGCAGCGGCTCGTCCTGGGGTGGCTCCAATCGACGGCGGCGTCCACAAGGTACTGGCGGCTCCGATCTTCAAATTGGAGCTGCTCCGGCGACGATCGAGTGAGTGGAGTGGTGGTGGCGAAGCAGTGAGAGGTGGGGAGTGAGCTGGTGTGGTTGGTTTGGTCCAGGGAACCTCCTATTTATAGAATCGCATGAGGGTTGCGGGGCAGTGAGGTGGGTGACATGGGCGCGGCGTCTCCGGCGGCTGGTCGAGCTGGGCGAGGCTATGGCGATGCTCTATGGGTCTAGGCGGTGCTACTGGCAGCGACAGCGTGGTCGGGGAGCGTCGGAATCGCTCGCATTGCTTCCGTGTCTGTGGCGCCTGCGGTGGAGCAGGGTCTCCTTCTCCGGCGGCGGTGGGCACGGGTCGCGGTCTTGGCCGTGTCTGGCGGCGTCCAGGTGTCGAGTGCGTGCTCAAGGCGTTGAGAGCAGGGCCAGGGAGTGAGCGAGGTGGTGGCGCGGCGCGTGTACTGGGCGTGTCCGCGTCGTGCATGCGTGCGACGTGAGCGGCGTCCAGGGCGTGTGCTGGCGCGCGTCGTCCGGCGTCTGGTCGCCGTTCCTTCGACCATGGCGGTGCTAGGGCTTGCTAGGGGACGCGTTGGCGCACGGTGGCGAGGTGGTCCTGGCAGAGGAGCAAGGGGAGAAGAGGGAGGTCGACGAGCTCTGGGACATGGCCGGCATGGCCATGCCCTAGCTTGCTCTCTCTCTCTCTTAGCCTCACTATGCTCCACTTAAGGTTTAAGGGGACCAGGGAACACAATGTGATAGGTTAGGGTAGTTTAGGTTAGGTAGATTCACTATTTGCAACTATTGCAAATAGTGCCCGAATTTGTGAAATTCAAAAATAACCAAATTTGAAATAATTCAAATGGTGAAAGTTTTTGAAATGTGAGTGTTGAAATAAGTTGTAAATAACCAGAGAGGTTTTGAGGTGGTGGTGGAAAAATTAGAATTCAAAAGTTGGCCAAAATGGCTAAGTGTAGATTGTTGCATATGTGAGAAAGTTGGAACTTTGGAGGAGCCTTGCTCATGATCAAAGATGAATTTGGCATGATGATCTTCACCAAAGTTGTTCACCTTGATGTTGACTTTGAACTGGTGCAAAGAGTTAGCAAGAGTTGGTTTGGGAAAAATGAATGGCAAGGGCTCAACGTGGTGATCAGACTAGAATTGTCCAAATTGACCATTATCATATGTGAGTTGGATTTGTGTTTGAATTTCATTTGAAATGTGAATCTTTGATTCCAAAAGTTGTAGTAAGTGTTTAATAACATTACTCAACTAATGGTGAAGACCAAATAGGTCTAGGGTCAAAATTTATAAAAATGCCATAGGGCATATGTGAGGGTTTTTAGGGTTTTGCATTTTATGGAATTTCTTCCTCTTTGATTTATTTGGTTGGTGATCTTCATATGATCACATTAGGGTTTTAGAGCATATCAAATATAAGTAAAAGCAATCATCATGGCATATCACTCAAATGCACAAGTCCTATGCATGGTACTATATGCAAATAGAAAAGTTTTTGTTGGTTTGAAATTTTGCTTTCTGGAATTCTCTAACTTTCTTTTTATTGAAATTTGGGGTGTTACAAACCCTTCCCCCTTACAAAAGATCTCATCCCGAGATCGAAAAGAAAGTTAGGTACTAAAGAGATCTGGGTACTCCTTCTTCATGAAGTCTTCGCGTTCCCATGTGGCTTCATCCTCGGTATGATTGCTCCATTGGATCTTCAGAAACTTGATGCTTCGGGTGCGGGTGGTTCGGTAAGCTTCTTCCAGGATGCGAATCGGCACTTCGCGGTAAGTCAGATCCTTGTTGATATCCACCGATCGGTGATCGATGTTCTTGAACACTTCGGTCTTCTCCGGGACTTCAAGGCACTTCCGAGAAGTGAGATGTGAAACACGTCGTGCACAGCCGACATTTCTTCGTGCAACTCCGCTTGATAAGATACTTCACCTCGCGGGCTGAGGACTTTGAAAGGTCCGACATAGCGGGGTGCAAGCTTTCCTTTCAGCTGGAACCTTTGCATTCCTTTCAAGGGGGATACCTTGAGATAGACGAAGTCTCCGATCTCAAAGGTCATCTCCCGACGTCTCTTGTCGGCGTAGCTCTTCTGTCTCGATTGCGCTGTCTTGAGGTACTCGCGGATCTTGTGGACTTTCTCTTCGGCTTCACGAAGAACATCTGGGCCGAAAACTTGGCTCTCTCCGACTTCTGACTAGTTCAGGGGGGTACGGCACTTCCTTCCGTACAAGGCTTCAAAGGGGGCCATCTGTAGGCTGGCTTGATAGCTATTGTTGTAGGAGAATTCCGCGTAAGGTAGGCAGTCTTCCCACTTGGATCCGTATTCCAGTACGCATGCTCTAAGCATGTCTTCCAGTATCTGGTTTACTCTCTCAGTCTGTCCGTCGGTCTGAGGGTGATAGGCGGTGCTGAAATTTAGGCGAGTGCCTAGTCCTTCATGCACTTTCTGCCAGAACCTTGAGGTGAACTGTGATCCTCTATCTGACACTATCGATTTGGGGGTTCCGTGCAGAGCGACTATTCTAGAGATGTAAAGTTCAGCTAGCTTTGGGCCTTGATAGGTGGTTTTGACGGCGATGAAATGGGCTACCTTGGTCAGTCTATCGACAACTACCCATATTGAATCATTGCCTTTGCTGGATTTGGGCAGTCCGGTGATAAAGTCCATTCCTACGGAGTCCCATTTCCATTCTGGGATCTGGAGGGGTTGTAACAGTCCGGCGGGTCGTTGATGTTCTGCCTTGACTCTCTGACAGATGTCACACTTAGCGATATAGCTACCGATCTCTCTCTTCATTCCGTGCCACCAAAATTGTTCTTTCAGGTCCTGGTACATCTTGGTACCTCCGGGGTGGATTGAGTAAAGGGTGTCATGGGCTTCTTGCAGGATGACTTGTTTCAAGTCAGAGTCCGATGGTACGCAGAGACGTTCTTTGTACCAAAGAACTCCGGCTTCGTCTATGGTGAATCCGGGGGCTTTTCCTGCGGCTATCTGTTTCTTGATTCCGTCAATGCTAGCGTTGTCCTTCTGGGCTTCCTTGATCTGACCAACCAAGGTGGGTTGCAGTTCTATGCTGGCTAGGAATCCCTCACTAACAAGTTCAAGTCTGAACTGTTCAAACTCTTGATGCAAGCTGGGCTGTTCGGTTGCGAGCATGGAGTTCAACTGGCACGACAGTCGACTCAAAGCATCCGCTACCACATTGGCCTTGCCGGGGTGGTAGTGAATCTCCATGTCGTAATCCTTGATCAATTCGATCCATCGGCGTTGTCTCATGTTTAGCTCCTTCTGAGTGAATATATATTTGAGGCTTTTGTGGTTGGAGTAGATCTCGCATCGATTACCCATGAGGTAATGACGCCAAACTTTCAAGGCTAAGACCACGGCTGCAAGCTCGAGGTCATGGGTTGGGTAGTTCTGTTCATGTTGCTTGAGTTGTCTTGAAAGGTAGGATACAACCTTGCCTTCTTGCATAAGCACGCATCCAAGTCCAGTCTTGGAGGCATCGCAATATACGTCAAAGGATTTTGCGATATCTGGCATGATCAGGATTGGGGCTGTTGTCAGTCTACTCTTGAGCTGTTGAAAGCTCTCTTCGCATTTGTCGGTCCACTCAAACTTTCTGTCCTTTTTCAGCAGTTGGGTCATTGGTCGAGCGATGCTCGAAAAACCTTCTACAAATCTGCGGTAGTATCCGGCTAATCCAAGAAAAGCGCGGACCTCGGTCTGTGTGGTTGGGGCTTGCCATTCCATAACAGTTTTGATTTTGGCGGGATCTACGGCAATTCCTCCTGCAGACAAGATGTGTCCCAGGAATCCAACTTCTTCCAGCCAAAACTCACATTTGCTAAACTTGGCATACAACTTGTGCTGTCTAAGGGTTTCTAGGACAATCTCCAAATGCTGTTCATGTTCCTCTTCGGACTTGGAGTAGACGAGGATGTCGTCGATGAATACAACGACAAACTTGTCCAAAAAGTTCATGAAGATCTTATTCATGAGATTCATGAAATAAGCGGGGGCATTGGTCAGTCCAAACGACATGACGTTGTACTCATACAACCCATATCCGTGGTAAAGGCAGTTTTTGGAATGTCGGTGGCTCGGATCTTCGCCATTGGTGGTATCCAGCTTCTAAGATCAATCTTGGAGAAAACTCGATCCGGTGAGTTGGTCAAACAAGTCTTCTATCTTGGGTAGGGGTATTTGTTTTTGATGGTGACATCGTTAAGCTTACGATAGTCCGTGCATAAACGATTTGCACCATCTTTCTTGTCGACAAACAAGACGGGGATCTCCAGGGGATGCACTTGGTCTAATCAAACCTTTGGCCAACATGTCATCTATTTGCTTCTTCGGCCCACAAGCTCGGTTGCGTTCATGCCGTAGGCTCTCGGGCTATGGGTCCAGTTCCGGAATTAACTCGATGATAAACTCGATATCCCGATCCGGGCATACCGGGTAGATCATCCGGAAACACATCAGTAGCGACAAACGACCCCGATTTGATCCGTAGTTGGCTTGGATACACTTTGGTTGCAGTGTGAATTTTCCGGGTAGTTTCTCGTAGACGTGCTCAACTACTATACCGGTGTCGTTAGTCATGGTTATGGCTTTCTTGGCACAAATATCAATCCATTGTGTTTGGACATCCAGTCCATTCCTAGGACAACTTCCAAACCTTTGGTTCCAAGTATGATTAGATTTGCAAAGAAATCTACATCATGGATTTTGATTGGCACATTTTTGCAAAATTTTCTAGCTTTGGTGGTTGATCCGGGGATTTGAACTATCATAACATGCTTCAAACTGAGAGGTTGAATTTTACTTGTTGATGCAAAGTCTTCGGTGACAAAGGAATGAGATGCTCCGGAATCAAACAACACTCTGGCAGGGATGTGGTTGACAGAAAACATACCCAGTACAACATCTGGTGCTTCCTGGGCTTCTTCAGCGTTCATGTGGTAGACGCGGCCGTTGCGGTTGTTGGGGTTGTTGGGGGCGAACTTCTTGCCGGTGGAGACACGGCGTTGCTGCTGAGCAGGTGCAGCGGTGTTGCCGGCGAGCTTGGCAAGACGCTTGGGACACTCGTTGGAGTAGTGCCCCACTACACCACACTCATAACAAGTGATAGTGGTCTTGTCCTGCTTGTTCGCAACGGGGACGGCATTGCTTCCGGTTCTGGGGGCGGTGTTGGTGTTGGTGTTGTTGTTGTTAGGGGCTCGGGGTGGAGCGCGGTTGTAGTTGTTGTTGTTGTAGTTGTTGTTGTAGCTGTTGTTGTTGCCTCCCGGCTTGGAGTTTCCTCCACTCCGGTTCTGATAACCGGGGCGAGAGTTCTGCATCTGTGGCTTGTTGTTTCTCGGAGTGAATGCTCCCAAAGTGATACCAATACTAACAACAAGGTAAATCATATAGTAGAGATTGCAAACTAAAATAAGATGTGCAATATGTAAATGATAAGACTTCTCATTAATATTCCATAACGATAACTCACACCAAGGGATACATAGATAACCAACTAAAGGAGAGACACTTCCAACTGCAACCCATCTTATATGATAACTTCCCTACTCATGATATGACACTACTTGACAAATAAAAGTAAAAGGTAGTGATAATGTGATACCGCGGCAGTCCCCCAAGCTTGGAACAAACCAAGGGGATGCCAATACCGATGATGAATTACTCCTTTGGTGATGGTGGTGATGAATTCCTGACAAGCTTCTCAATAAGCTCCTGAAGCTCGTCAATCCTGTATATGAGATTGCGAATCATCTCTGAATTGTGCTCGACGCGGTTAAAGAGTCTGTCTGACGGCGAGTCCCAGCTCTTGGAGTTATTTCCCCACTCTTCAGCCTCAGGCTCCTTCTCTCCTGCAGTGTTAGAGCGATCTATATCCCACTGGCTAGGCAAAGCTGCCTTGGGAGTCCCTTCAATTTGATTATTGAAAATTAGATTGTGGAAGGGGTGATGAGTGCCTGATGGAGATGTTTTCGAAGCTAGGTAATGACGTGGAACCCCTCCTCCAGTGCGAATTCTTGCGCTCTTGCTTGCACTAAAAGGGTTGTCCACCACCTTGATGCTTGCGATAGTAGCGCGCGGGTGTGCGCGCGAATCTTCCTCCACCTCTTCTTCATCCTCTTCCTTGACGTCCTTGTCTTCCTCTTTCCACCCAAGATCTCGATCATCTTCATCCGGAAACTCCTTGCCCTTGTTCTTGGAGACCATGGTGCTTCTAAACTGAAAACAGATCCTGGCAGAAACAGCTCGAAACAAAACACGTCGAGAACACGATATACGGACCTCCAGGGGTCCGGGGAATTATATAGCAAAATTTTTCGCGACAAACGGAAAGTACCAGATCGAACCAGAGTCGGAGAGGGGCGACGAGGCGGCCAAACCATAGGGCGGCGCGGGCCCTGGCCAGGCCGCGCCGGCCTATGGTGCCACGCCCTCGTGCGTCCTTTCCACTCCGTTTCGAACTCGTAATTTTTCATATTTTCCAAAAACAGCAAAAATATTGTTCGGAAAGTAAATTGCGTACTTTTCATTACCAAGATCGTTACCTATTCAAAGTCGAAGTTCTGGCGGGCTGTCAATTTGCCCTTTGATGAAAGCTTCCTGTTTCCACTTGAATAATATCAACATCAACATTATAGGAATCACCTGAGATATAATGCTTGAGTCTTTGTCCATTCACCACTTGCGTAGCATTGCCTTGGAGAGAGCTAATTTTGATTGCTCCTGAACGATACACCTCCTCGACAACATACGGTCCTTCCCATTTCGAGAGTAATTTCCCTGCAAAGAATCTGAGACGAGACCGATACAATAGGACTTTATCCCCAATATTAAATTCTCTTTTGATAATCCTCCTATCATGCCATTTTTTAACTTTCTCTTTAAAGAGTTTAGCATTTTCATAAGCTTCACTTCTCCATTCATCTAGAGAACTTAATTGCAACAACCTCTTATCACCGGCAAGTTTAGGATCTTTATTTAATTCTCTAACAGCCCAATAAGCTTTGTGCTCTAGTTCTAAAGGTAAATGACAAGCTTTCCCATAAACCATTTTATAAGGTGACATTCCCATGGGATTTTTATAAGCAGTTCTATAAGCCCATAGTGCATCCTTCAATTTACTAGCCCAATTCTTTCTAGTTTTATTAACGGTCTTTCCCAAAATAGATTTAATCTCTCTATTTGATAATTCTACTTGACCACTAGTTTGAGGATGATAAGCGGAAGCAATTCTATGATTAATACCATACTTAGCAAGAGTTTTTCTAAAACCTCCATGAATAAAATGAGAACCTCCATCAGTCATAATATATCTAGGCACTCCAAATCTAGGAAAAATAATATCTAAAAGCATTCTTAAAGAGGTCTCACCATCAGCACTTTTTGTAGGTATAGCTTCCACCCATTTAGTAACATAATCAACAGCAACAAGTATATGAGTGTTACCTTCTGAAGACGGAAAAGGTCCCATGAAGTCAAATCCCCAACAATCAAACGGTTCAATAACAAGAGTATAATTCATAGGCATTTCATTGCGTCTGGAGATATTACCAACTCTTTGGCATTCATCACAAGATAAAATAAACTTTCTCGCATCCTTGAAGAGAGTTGGCCAATAAAAACCTGATTGTAGGACCTTTTGCGCGGTTCTTTCTCCCATGTGATGTCCTCCATAAGCACTACCATGACATTTACTCAATATCTCTTGTTGTTCATATTCGGGAACACATCTTCGCATAATACCATCCACTCCTTCTTTATATAAGTGTGGGTCATCCTAAATAATGCCTCAAGTCATAAAAGAATTTCCTCCTTTGCCGAGCTGAAAAGGTTGGAGGCAAGTACTTGGAAACAATAAAGTTAGCATAATCAGCATACCAAGGACTGTCTCGCGAGCTCACCTTTATTACAGCCAATTGTTCATTTGGAAAACTATCATTAACAGGAACAGGATCATAAGCAATATTTTCCAATCTAGACAAATTATCAGCAACAGGATTATCAACACCTTTCCTATCTACAATATGTAAATCAAATTCTTGCAAAAGAAGTACCCATCTAATAAGCCTCGGCTTAGCATCTTTCTTTGTCATTAGGTATCTAATTGCAAAGCATGATCAAGATGAATAGTAACTTTTGAATCAACAATATAAGATCTAAATTTATCACAAGCAAAGACTACAGCTAATAATTCTTTTTCAGTTGTAGCATAATTTCTTTGAGCAGCATCAAGAGTTTTACTAGCATAATGAATAACATTCAGTTTTTTATCTACTCGCTGTCCAAGAACAGCGCCTACAAAGAAAATCACTAGCATCACACATAATTTCAAAGGGTAAGTTCCAATCAGAGGTTCAACTATAGGAGCAGCTTGTTAAGGCTTTCTTAAGAGTTTCAAAAGCTTCCTTACAATCATCATCAAAAACAAATGGTACATCCTTTTGAAGAAGATTAGTAAGAGGCTTTGAAATCTTGGAGAAATCTTTAATAAATCTCCTATAAAACCCAAAGATGACCAAGAACACTACGAATACCTTTAACGTCCCTGATAGGGCATCTTCTCAATTGCTTCAACTTTAGCTCTATCAACTTCAATACCTCTCTCAGAAATTTTATGTCCCAATACAATTCCTTCATTAACCATAAAGTGGCATTTCTCCCAATTAAGAACAAGGTTAGTTTCTTCACATCTCTCGCAAAACTTTATCAAGGTTTCGCAAGCAACTATCAAAAGAATTCCCATAGACGGAAAAATCATCCATGAATACCTCTACAATACTTTCACAAAAACCATGAAAAATAGCAGACATGCATCTTTGAAAAGTAGCAGAGCATTACATAAACCAAAAGGCATGCGTCTATAAGCATAAGTTCCATAGGGACAAGTAAAAGTGGTTTTCTCTTGATCTTTAGCTTTAACAAGAATTTGTGAAAACCCAGAATAACCATCAAGAAAACAAAAATGAGTATTTTTAGACAATCTTTCTAGCATTTGATCAATAAATGGTAAAGGGTAATGATCTTTCTTAGTAACTTTATTAACTTTTCGAAAATCAATGCACATTCTATACCCTACAACTACTCTTTGAGGGATGAGCTCATCATTATCATTAGGCACAACAGTCATTCCTCCTTTCTTGGGAACGCAATGCACGGGACTAACCCATCTACTATCAGCAATAGGATATATAATACCAGCTTCAAGAAGTCGTAATACCTCATTCCTTACCACTTCCTTCATCTTCGAATTAGACGACGCTGATGTTCAACAACAAAGCTTTGCATCATCTTCCATATTAATAGCATGTTGGCAAATAGAAGGAGAAATCCCTTTCAAATCATCAAGAGTGTAGCCAATAGCTCCTCGGTGCTTCTTCAATATTTCCAATAACCTTTCTTACTCAATCCCTGAAATCTTAGATCTAATACTAACAGGATTTTTTTTATTATCATCAATATGAGCATATTTACGATTCTCTGGCTCAGGCTTTCAATCATAAACAGGTTCTTCCTTGGGTGGAGGTGTTGTACCCAAATCTTCCACCTAAATCATGCTTGAGAATAGGTTGGCGAAGAAAAATTTCCTCAAGCTCATCTCTTTCTTTCCTAAAAACTTCACTCTCGCTATCCTCCAAATGTTGCTGCAAAGGATTGTTAGGAACAAGAACAATAGATGCACACCGCTTCGATTTTAAAATCATTACTAGGCAAATCAGCTTTATAAGGAGTTTCAAGAATTTAGAGAAGTTAAACTCATAAGATTCACCAGCAAATTTAGTCAAAATTTTCTCTTTCTTGCAATCTATAATAGCTCCACAAGTATTTAGAAAAGGTCTACCAAAGATAATAGGACAATAATCACTAGCAGCAGAACCAAGTACCAAAAAGTCAGCAGGATATTTAATCTTACCGCATAAAACTTCCACATCTCGAACAATACCAATCGGAGAAATAGTTTCTCTATTAGCCAGCTGAATAACCACATCAATATCTTCAAGTTCACAAGAATCAATTTCGTGCATAATCTCCGTGTAAAGCTCATACGGAATAGCACTAACACTTGCACCAATATCACATAATCCATAATAGCAATGATCACCAATTCTAACAGATAGCATAGGAACACTAGCTTGTTTGGGTTTGTTAGGATGTGAAACAATATTAGAAGCATCTTCACAGAAAATAATATGACCATCCTCCACATTTTCAGTCACAAGATCTTTAATTATTGCAACAGCTGGTTCAACTTTTATTTGTTCTTCAGGTTCTACAGGTTTCTTTTCACTTTTATGAACCGCACTATTTATAACAGAGTACTCCTTCATTTTAGCAGGGAAAGGAGTTTTTTCAATATAAGCTTCAGGAATAACATGATCAGCAGTTTCAACTACAACGCATTTATTAATAGATGAATCAATTTTATCTTTATACGGTTCATGATACTTATCAAAATTCTTCTTTGGCAATTCATAATGAGAGGCAAAAGCTTTATAAAGATTTGCAAAAGAACTTGAGAATCAAGACCATATATAGCACTCATACTACGAAATTTATCAAGATCCATAAAAGCTTCAATGCATTTATAATCATAAATTATACCCGATTCTCTATCCTTGTCGTTCTCCCAACCTTCAAAGATTTTCTTGGATCCGATCAAGAAGGTCCCTTTTAAACTCTTCTTTGTTGCGTGTAAATGATCCGTAACAAGAAGTATCCAGCAAGGTCTTGTCTTGAAAAGAAAGTCTTGCATAGAAATTATCAATAATAACATTACCAGGAAGCTCATGAATGGGGCATTTGAGCATTAAAGACTTCAATCTCCCCCAAGCTTGGGCAATACTCTCTCCATCATGAGGCCAAAAATTATATATGCGATTCCGATCCTTGTGAATTTCACTTGGAGGATAGAACTTAAAATAAAACCGGGGCACAATATCATTCCATTCAAGAGAATCCCCATTATCCAGTAATTTATACCAATGCGCCGCTTTACCGGACAGCGATAAAGAGAATAGTTTCTTCCTCACTTCATCCATAGCAATACCTGCACATTTGAATAACCCGCATAATTCATGCAAAAACAGTAAATGATCACCGGGATGGACAGTTCCATCCCCTTCATAGCGGTTATCCATAACACGTTCAATAATTTTCATAGGTATTTTATATGGTATCACTTCCTCACCTGGCGCCTCATCCACTACCGTTGCAGTAGTAGTAGATTTCCCAAATAAAAATTGAAGAGAAGATCTCTCCATAATGACTTATAGCAGCAGTAAATAAAATCAGCACAACAAGAAAGGTTTTCCTTACCAATTCCACTTACCAATAGCGCTTCACTCCCCGGCAACGGCGCCAGAAATTAGTCTTGATGACCCACAAGTATAGGGGGTGTATCGTAGTATCTTCGATAAGTAAGAATGTCGATCCCAACGAGGAGCAGAAGGTATTGACAAGCAGTTTCGATGAAGGATTCACTGTAAATGCTCACAGACAAGTATTCAGGGGGTTTTGATGTAACAGTTGAATAAAGTACGAGTATGTAAAGTGCGCGAGTAACAATTGCAGCGAGTGGCCCAATCCTTTTTAGCACAAAGGACAAGCCGGTTTGTTTACTTATAATGACCAAACGTTCTCGAGGACACACGGGATTTTAGTCTAGTGCTTTCGCTACATACGGCTAAATAATCTTCATTGTTATGATAAATGTTGTGTGGGTGAACCTATGCTAATGCATCGCCCTTCCTAGGACTAATACATACTTGTGATTATACCCCTTGCAAGCATCCGCAACTACAAGAAAGTAATTAAGAATTAAATCTAACCACAGCCTTAAACTCTGAGATCCTGCGATCCCTCCTGCATCGATATACCAACGGGGGTTTAGGTTTCTGTCACTCCGGCAACCCCGCAATTGGCAAACGAGTACAAGATGCATTCCCCTAGGCCCATAAATGGTGAAGTGTCATGTAGTCGACGTTCACATGACACCACTAGAAGAATAACACCACAACTTAAATATCACACCATTGAATATTACTCAACCATAGTTCACTACTAACATTTAGACTTCACCCATGTCCTCAAGAACTAAACGAACTACTCACGAGACATCATATGGAACATGATCAGAGGTGATATGATGATGAATAACAATCTGAACATAAACTTGGTTCAATGGTTTCACTCAATAGCATCAACAACAAGTAGAGATCGATACCGGGAGAGTTTCCCCTATCAAACAATCAAGATCAAACCCAAATTGCTATGGCGGTGACGGTGTCCAGCGGTGATGACGGCGGTGATGATGGTGGAGATGATGATGATGGTGATGGCGATGATGTCCAGCTCGATGACGGTGACGATGGCGTCGATTTCCCCATCCCGGAGGGAATTTCCCCGGCGGATTCCTGCCCGCCGGAGAGCTCTTTTCTCTCTGGTGTTCTCCGCCCCGCAGAGGCGGCTGTAACTCTTCGCGAGGTACCCTCTGTGGCTTAGGTCTTCGGGACGAAGGGTTTGGCGAAGAAAAGGAGGCAAAAGGGGCGTGGGCCCTCCACACCACATGGCGGCGCGGCCAGGGCCTGGGCCGCGCCGCCCTAGGGTGTGGGCCCACCCTGGCTCCTCCTGGCTCCTCCTTCTGGCTTCCTCCGTCATCTTGAAAAATAGGATTTTTGGTATAATTTCCTCCCACAGTTGATCTTCCGAAATATTGCGTCCTGACGGTGCTTTTTCCAGCAGAATCCTGGCTCCGGTGCTTGATCCTCCAATAATGATGAAACATGCAAAATAGATGAAATAACATAAGTATTGTGTCCCAATATGAAATATATCAATGAATAACAGCAAATTATGATATAAAATAGTGATGCAAATTGGACGTATCATCCAGCGAGATAGTGAGTGGCGAACAAGACTTTCTCGTTGGCTTCCACTCCGGCTACCTCCAGATTGTTCTCCATAGTCTGGAGCCAATCGTCAGCGTCGAGGGGCTCCTCGGTCTTGCTAAACACCGGAGGGTTGGTGTTTTGGAAGTTCTTGAGCTTGGATCCGGGGTGGTCATGATTTCCATGGCCTTGGTTGGCGATGTTCTGCAAGGCGATGAGGTTGGCTTGGCGTTCGGCTCTTTCGGTTTCCCGGTCTGCAAGCATGGTTTGCAACAGTTGCAGCATCGCGTCGTTGGTGCGATTCGGAGGGGCCATCTGAAGATGTAGAAGATTATGAGATAAGAGGGAACATTCTATGGTTCATTTTGGTTAAGTTTGAAAACAATTTGAAAACTTGTAATCTTTTTATGACAAACATAACATTCATTCATTCATTCATGCAACACATAGTACAAACTACACACATACTCCAATGGTTTTAAGAACCATTCTCATGCTACGATACAAAGGACGGGATACAACTCACACCTACTATAAGTGAACTAGTGCAACTACTCCTCATCATCGACATCGATCGGGACGTAGTCATCGGGTCCTGCCTCCAGGAACTCGTAGTCCTCCTCCTCGGTGTTCTCGTCCTCCTCAAAGTCGTTGTCGTCGCTCAGGAAGGCGTCTCCTCCCTGAATGTCGATGCATCCATCGTCATCCTCCAGCTGACGAATCTGATCCTCCTGGGCCTTGACAGTGGCCTCAAGTGACGCGATCCGGGCGCGAAGGCGACGAATCGTAGCGTCCTTCTTGGCACGCTGCTGGCGAAGGCTCTTGCGGTCGTTGTTGAGTAGCTTGATCGCCTCACCCTGCTCGGTGATGTGAGCATGGGTCTGGTTCGCGTAAGCGCGAGTGGCGTCGAGGTCCCTCTGAGTCTGGTAGAGCATGAAGTCCAGGTGCTCAGCATGGTGCCTCAACTCCGGGTGCGGCTGCAGCTCCATGGGCACTCCCGCAGCATCACGCCTCACAAGGTGGGCGTAGCGAGAGGCGAGGATGCGCACCACGTTCTGTCCACAGAGGCGCGCAAGTGCCTCCTGAAGGCCACGTGCGAGTCCGTCGAGCCAGTTGCTCTCGCGGAAGGAGAAGAGGATCCTCTCCGAAGTGGGAGGCTCCATCTTGCCCCTCAAGTCGGCAGTGATCACCCACTGCAACTCTCCTCCGGGCGTGTCGTCCAGCTGAACCCCGTGAAACTCGGGGTGTGGGCGCCCAAGGAAGTCAGAGACGGCGTTGAGGTCGTGCTCGAAGATCAAGCTTCCTCCGTTCCCAAGCTGGTAAAACTTGGTGTTGATGGGTTCATTCGGCTCCATCTGAAAGAGAATTGGATGAGTAAGTTAGAGAGTGCAAAGTGTGGCAAAATTTTAAGTTGATTCATATAAGATAGAACATGATTCATCAAATTTTGGCAAAGTCTCAAAGACAAGAGTGTAGGAACTTTTCACAAATATTTTCTTTCATTTGATTTCAAAGTTAAGTTTTTCAGAACGCCCATTCTAACTATGGTCTTCTAAGGTCAAACAATGGCTCTGATACCAACTTGTCAACACCCGGATTTTTAAGTCCGGATGCCTATTATGTCATACATCGCAATCCCAGAAATATTGTTGTTGCGAGGCATAATAGTTAAGTATCACAGTCATCATTCATTACAAACCATAAGTCTTACAAATTTGGAATCACATGATCCATATTACACGAATAGTTGATCTATTGATCAACGAACAAACACAAGTTCATAGTTCAACATAGCGGAAGCATAAGATACAAGGACTCTCTAGTCCACAGGCCAACGCTTGACGTCGGAAGGCGCTTAGTTGTCGTAGGCGTCCTGCTGGTCATCTCCTTGGTCATCTTCATACTCTGGCCATTTGAATAGCCAGGGACAAAGCCGTGAGTACGTTGAGTACTCGCAAACTAATACTAATGTAAGTGCTAGACATTTCTAGTATGGTTTGCTAAGCTCTAGTTTATTTGCATAAAGCTAGTTTTAGTTCACCAAGTTTGAGAAAAGCTTATTCAAGTGCTAACTAACTCAAGTGGGAACATTAGTGTCATTCCCACCATTCAAGTGGTGATTTCAATTCAATTCACCACAAGTCATTTCACCATCATCCTTTTCAACATCATTTTCAAAGATACGACATCGGAAACTGTATGGCCTTTCCAACCGTCCGTAACTGTGGACGCGGCTATTCGAATAGGTTTACACTCTGCAGAGGTTGCACACTTGTGCCACAACATTTGATTTCATCCGTCGGGATTACCCCGAATCATCGTAATACGCACGCGGATCATCAACCATAACCTTTCACTTACAAGTCCTAGTATGAGCACCTCTCCCCATGAGCTTGGCCTCCCAGGTGAAGACCAATCATCAACCTGGAACCGCACGTGGCTTGGCCGTACACTTCACCTCAATTTCACATCATTTCTCAACAACGGAGGCAGCCTCAAGCGTAACCCCTATGACGTGTGTTCAGAGGGAACCCATACTAAGACGCATAAACTTCCAGTTAAGCCTTACCCATAATCAGGTATTGTGGGGGTACTTAATAATTGGAAAGGTATCGCATTCAAACCAACATCATTGTCTATCAAAAATCACCATCTTCTCTTGTTCACATTCACCTTCAAAAATCATTCAATGGAATGCATCATCATTCCAAGGTTTCAAATTCATTTCAAATTCCCATTGTTCCCATCTAGAGTAGTCAAGTTTTATTTCATTAGCACTAGCTCTAAATCATGAGGGGTGCTATCTTGCTTTGCTTGGAAGAGACTAACTCACTACTCTAGTAACCAACTTGTACTTTGACCAAAGTTAACTATAAAAGTAACTCCTTTAGAAAACAAGTAAAACTTGTAAAGCAAAAACTCGGGATAGGTTCATGTAAGAAAAGATAAGAATCATGGTGCCTTGCCCCAAGGGGCTTTGCACTTTGCAAGAATATTAGCTTGCCTTGGTAGTTCTCAAACTGTTCCTCCTCTTCCTCTTGGTAGCAACCTTCTTCTTCGGCGTACTCTCTGGTGCTACCGTCTAAATTTGAATACGAGTATAATTACTCACTAATTCAATGGCTATTCCATACATCACATATAAACACACAAACTATTCTATGCACACAAAATAATCTACTTAGGTGCATGGGTTGTGTTGTTTGAAAAGAATTCACTTCTTTGTATTTCATATGTAAATGATAGTTTCCATAGGGTTCTTGAGAAATAATTTCCTCTCATTGAAATCTTCTTAAGATTTAATTTCTCAAACAATCATGTATGAACTCATATTGACCTAAGTCAAATGTTCATCATCATCATTTGTGAAAATGATTTAAATGAGGTAGATCACCTCATACTATTTAAATAACACTACATTTGATTTAAATCTCAAGTAATTCATATAAGAGAGTTTGGGACCAGGGGTCCAAACATCCCATGAATTCATGTGAGACAAGTTTAAATGAAGTATAAGACTTCACAAAATTTACTTTAATAGTTTTGGACAATATCAACTAGTTAAACTAGTCAAATGATCCATTAATTAAACTATGGCATGATCATACAAAGTGACCACACCATTTTATTGCATAAACAATTAGTGTAAGTCAAATGTGAGCTATTAGAGTTGGAATTAACTTAATATCTATTTTGGTTGATTTTTGAGAATTATTTGAATAGGGAAAAGTCCCTGTCTTGTTATTTTTATCACATTAATTCTACAAAGAATCTGGCCATGGGACCAGTGGCATTGTTTAGATAATTTCTCTAGCTTTCCAACCATATAAAGTTCATCCAATTTGGTTTAGCCAATTTAATTCTATTGAATTCCAAAGTGTCAGCAGTATTCAAAACTATTTGAATTAATTAAATCCAGTTTGAATAAAAGGGCCGGCGGGAAAAGCTAGTTGGGCTCAAAGGTTTAAAAACGGCCCAAGGCCAGCCCAGCCACGGTCCAGTGCCGCGCGGGCTGCCTGACAGAGGGTCCCGCCTGTCAGCGAGTGTTAAACGCCGAAGCGGTACGGGCGAGTCTGAGGCGTTGGATTAGAACGCGATCAAACGGCTGTGGTTCATCGTCCCGCCGGCGAGAGGGGAGTTCACCGGCGGCTCAGGTAGGGGGTCGGAGAGCTCACCGTGGCTCCAGCTAGGGTTGGCAAGGTGCGCGATGAAGTTGTGGACGACGGCGAGTCGACTGGTAGCAGCGGCTCGTCCTGGGGTGGCTCCAATCGACGGCGGCGTCCACCGTGTATCGGCGGCTCCGATCTTCAAATTGGAGCTGCTCCGGCGACGATCGAGTGAGTGGAGTGGTGGTGGCGAAGCAGTGAGAGGTGGGGAGTGAGCTGGTGTGGTTGGTTTGGTCCAGGGAACCTCCTATTTATAGAATCGCATGAGGGTTGCGGGGCAGTGAGGTGGGCGACATGGGCGCGGCGTCTCCGGCAGCTGGTCGAGCTGGGCGAGGCTATGGCGATGCTCTACGGGTCCAGGCGGTGCTACTGGCAGCGACAGCGTGGTCGGGGAGCGTCGGAATCGCTCGCATTGCTTCCGTGTCTGTGGCGCCCGCGACGGAGCAGGGTCTCCTTCTCCGGCGGCGGTGGGCACGGGTCGCGGTCTTGGCCGTGTCTGGCGGCGTCCAGGTGTCGAGTGCGTGCTCAAGGCGTTGAGAGCAGGGCCAGGGAGTGAGCGAGGTGGTGGCGCGGCGCGTGTACTGGGCGTGTCCGCGTCGTGCATGCGTGCGACGTGAGCGGCGTCCAGGGCGTGTGCTGGCGCGCGTCGTCCGGCGTCTGGTCGCCATTCCTTCGACCATGGCGGTGCTAGGGCTTGCTAGGGGACGCGTTGGCGCACGGTGGCGAGGTGGTCCTGGCAGAGGAGCAAGGGGAGAAGAGGGAGGTCGACGAGCTCGGGGACATGGCCGGCATGGCCATGCCCTAGCTTGCTCTCTCTCTCTTAGCCTCACTATGCTCCACTTAAGGTTTAAGGGGACCAGGGAACACAATGTGATAGGTTAGGGTAGTTTAGGTTAGGTAGATTCACTATTTGCAACTATTGCAAATAGTGCCCGAATTTGTGAAATTCAAAAATAACCAAATTTGAAATAATTCAAATGGTGAAAGTTTTTGAAATGTGAGTGTTGAAATAAGTTGTAAATGACCAGAGAGGTTTTGAGGTGGTGGTGGAAAAATTAGAATTCAAAAGTTGGCCAAAATGGCTAAGTGTAGATTGTTGCATATGTGAGAAAGTTGGAACTTTGGAGGAGCCTTGCTCATGATCAAAGATGAATTTGGCATGATGATCTTCACCAAAGTTGTTCACCTTGATGTTGACTTTGAACTGGTGCAAAGAGTTAGCAAGAGTTGGTTTGGGAAAAATGAATGGCAAGGGCTCAAAGTGGTGATTAGACTAGAATTGTCCAAATTGACCATTATCATATGTGAGTTGGATTTGTGTTTGAATTTCATTTGAAATGTGAATCTTTGATTCCAAAAGTTGTAGTAAGTGTTTAATAACATTACTCAACTAATGGTGAAGACCAAATAGGTCTAGGGTCAAAATTTATAAAAATGCCATAGGGCATATGTGAGGGTTTTTAGGGTTTTGCATTTTATGGAATTTCTTCCTCTTTGATTTATTTGGTTGGTGATCTTCATATGATCACATTAGGGTTTTAGAGCATATCAAATACAAGTAAAAGCAATCATCATGGCATATCACTCAAATGCACAAGTCCTATGCATGGTACTATATGCAAATAGAAAAGTTTTTGTTGGTTTGAAATTTTGCTTTCTGGAATTCTCTAACTTTCTTTTTATTGAAATTTGGGGTGTTACACTATTCCTCCTCCATGATGTAATGTTGGCAGTGTGTGCATCATGAAGTACTTGGTTTATGCTATGATTGTGATCTCTTGTAGATTATGAAGTTGTAATATCCCAGGTTTAGAGGCTATAAAATGAGAGAACACCAAAGTGTGCATTGCATTCATGCATAGAAAATCCGGGGAATTTTCGCGCTTTCAAATAAAACTTACCACAGTAACTGAAGTTTCACTTGACTTGCTGGAATAGAAGTAGATCATCAAGTCAAGCGCTATAAACTTCACTATGACCTTTGCTAAAACCTTGTTTTGGGTAGAGATGATTTGATCTATGGATTAGATCAAATAGAATTAGCTTTACAACAACACATTCTTTAATAATCAAACCCTAACTTATTAACACTTAAAAGTTAGCAACTACCTTTGTGTGTAAATTAATTCACTTCTAAACTTATTACCAAATAAGGTAAACCACAGGGTCTAAAGTGCATAAAAGCCACACATTCTTATTTAAATCATAACTTATTAAGTATATGGAATATCATAAAACTAAATCCATTTACATTACGATTTATAGTTCAAACTATTTGAATCAAACTAACTATGAGTATTTTGAAACTCATATGATCATGCCTTGGTGAAATCAAACACAACTATCCAAATTTGAGGAATAACCTTCAACCTTGATCTTTTGATCAATATTATAATATAAATCCAATCCAATATGATATAGTGACTCATCCACAATAATAAAACCATCCACAAGATATTTAGTAACAAATGCCACTTGGCTATCCAAAAATAAATCATATGAGAGGATAATGATCTTGCCACATAGGATGAAAATATCTACATGACTTGCTTTCCAAGCTATGCCACCTCATGCTCAAAGGATTGCTATGGATGAGGGCATGACAACCAAGCACCTTACTCATCTAACCAACACAAGAGTCACCACCTATGTGTCATGATACTAGAGCTTGCCCAAGCCTATAAATAGAGCCACACCCTTCATCCATTTGGACACCTTGTACCATGCTACAAGGAAACCAAACACTTGAGACCTTCCATGTGAATTAGCTAGGATCAAGATGAAGAAGCTAGGAGGTGGAGGCATACCACAAGATGCAGGTTTATCAGATTTCCTGAAGAACAAGCTACAGAAGATACCAAGGTAGAATTCCTAGGCAAACCATATATTTAGAGGATCATATCATCATCTCTTAAGTAGGACCTTAGGCTATTCCAAGACATTGAGAAGTGAGAGAAGTTATAATACTAACCATAGCCATGTTCATACAAGCATATTAGAGAAGTACTAAACCTAGTTATTCAAGTCAATATTTGATCTTGGAGAATCCTATTCCAATAGCAATACCTTAGGAAACCAATTCCATAATCATCACAACTTTGTATTAATTATAAACCCTAAGAATCTAGGATGAGTGTGATGAGAGGAATAATAAAGAGGAATTAGTGAGGAATGAGTGCATCTTGTCTAATGCATGACTATACCTTGTAGATATAGATGATAAGTTAAACCATATGATTAATAGATCTCATCTATCACATAAAATAATAAGTATATCACCAGTAGTTAACCCCAGACCAATCCTCATGCCTTGTATGGAGGAGTAACCCTAGCTAGTCAATAAAACATAATCAAAGCTTATACTTATACCCAATTCTGGCTTGTGTATCCCATGGGTAATCCCAAATAAAACCCTAGACACATTTGAATCCAAGTACCAATTGGGATCATGAAAAGAACCCTGCCATGCCTCATGCCTACTTATATTGCAACTTAATAAAGAGTATGCAAAATTCTAAACCTTAGAAATAACTATACACATAAAATCATGAACCAATTCCATACCCTTACCATTTGTTAAACCCTATTCATAATTGAACTATATGTGCATAATCACTATTGTTAAGCATTAGAAAAATATAATATGTTCACTATGCACATGATCTAAATTTAAAATCCTTTTAACATATTTGATTCTTAACTTAAAAAGCAATTTAAAGGAATCCTAAATTCATAACTATTTTGAATTTTAAGTTGTGCCTCATAAAAATACAAAATTAATCAATTATAAATGGTTGTTAGAAAACAAAACCATACAGTGAGTATCATTATCAATTTGTTGTGATATTTAAATATTTTAGAACATGTAAAACAAAACAGAATTCAAAATTGAATTCAAATAACAAAATAGAAAACAGAAATATAAAAACAGAATTTGAAAAGAGAGAAAAGAGAGGGAAACTCACCTGTCCTGGACCGTGCAGCCCACCAAACCAGCCCAGCAAAGGACCAGGAGCAACCCAGCCCAAGCCAAATACCGATTCGGTGGCTTTAAAAATCGTGCAAGAATAAAACACATCGTCGTCCTCGTCTCCGTGCACGACAGTAGCCTAACGCTGCAGGCCACGACCTCCTCGTCGATAAGCTTGCCCGGACGTCGCTGCACCTCTCGTAACCGCGCCCAACTCGATTCGCGTCCGAGCTTATCTGCGGACGAGAACATCCTTGCCAGCTAGAAGCTTCCAGAGACCGCCACCTCCCGACCATGGCCGTCGCCGTGTCGAGGCCACAGGGCTTCCCTTGGCCTATAAATAGGTGGAGGGCATCGCCGTGCACGCCTTGATCGCCTCCACCACTTCAAACCTTCTCAGACACCTCCATCTCTCACACACATCCACTCTCTGTCGCCGGAGTCGAAGACGAAGCCGACGGAGGAGGCCACCCCAGCCTCCGGCGCGTGGTCCAGGAGGAGCGCCTGGACTCAGGAGCATCTGGGAGGAGCCCAGCATCCAGGGGAGCCGTGTGGAGAATCAATTTCATCGTTCCCTTCTGCAGCACATCGCCGGGAAGTCTCCAATCACCGTTGTCTCCGTCGACCATCGCCGGAGCCGACCACGCCATCATGTTCAGGGTGAGCATACGCCTCTATAGAGCTAGATCTCGCATCCTAGAACCTCCTGTAGCCTCCGATTTGAATCTCGCCGGAGTAGCACCGCCGCGGGACATGTTTTCCGACATGGTTCCGGTGATCCCCTTGCAAAACCATTACCACCACTAGCCTCAGCATGTCGAGGAGGTTCCGAAAACCCTAGTCTTGCATCCCGGGAGGCCGTAAATCGGCGGCGCCACCAGCTACTGACCGCCGGCGTTTAACCGCCGGTGAGGTCAAAGGTCCTGGTCAACTTTGACCGGTCCTTGCTTGCGTGGCAGCCAGCGTGGACATGTACCCCACCAGTCAGTGAGTAGGGCTAGATCTGTCTCGGTACATTTAGCATTTGTTGTTTAATTTAAAAACCAGTAAATTGCTGAAACTTTGCAAAATCATATAAAATTCATTTTAGCTCAGAAAAATATGAATAATATATCAAAATGCTCACAAAAATAAACTCTATTCAAATAAAATATAAAACAAAAATGTGTGTCAAAATAAAATTTCACTTATTTTTAACCTTATTAATTATGCCTTTTCAATTATTTAAAATGCAATTTGAATTCAATAATTAGTAAAATTTCAAAATTAAATTTTAACTATTCAGTAACTAAGTAAAATGTTAGGATTAATTTTATTTACCATATTTGCATTAACTTAATTATTAGTGGTAATTCATAAACCCTAATTGCAAATTACTATTCTCTATTTTCTTTAAATAGTAATAACTCAAGAAAATATTATAAGCCAATATTATTTTGGTAAATCAAAACTTATTTACTTAAACATCTTTAGTTAACAAGTTAATTATTTTAAACCCTAATAACAATTATTAAACCCTGATTCTTAATTAAACCTAAATAAGAGTTACTCTAATTATTACATCTTGTGAAAATTAATAAAATGTTAAACCATTACTAATTTTGAATCAAAGTGATTAATAACCACATTTATATTTCCAATCATCATTTTAGGAGATGTACCATAATTTAGAAACCCTAGTTTCAATTTGAGTAAGACCTTGATCTCATTATTTCATGTGATCACCCTAAATTAGAAACAACTCCAAAACCCTAGTTATGTGTTATATGTGATCATGTGAATTTCACCTTACATAGAGAACCTTATTCTGTGACCAACGAATACAAGTCACGATCTACCAACATAGAACCAATTCACAAGAGTCATCATTTCATGTCTCTATTTCCAATTTAAAACCTATATGATCCACTAGTGCCACCTAAATATAAACCCTAGCTTGTTACCACATGTTAGCACCATTGATCATCAATCCATTATACCACACCATTAGGATCAACCTTAATCATCATAATTCAGTAGAACTATAATTATGAACCCTAGTATCAACCTTGTGTAATAATTCACAACACATGCTCCCATTCCACTCAACCCTACTTAGGAAATGATAATCCACTTAGCTTAGGAACTATTAGTGATTACTTAATGAAGCAAATGTGAAGCCATAATAAACCCTAACTCAAAGCAAAACCTTGACCATCATTTTTGATATGATATCATAATCAACCATAGTAATAAATTGTTAATACTTGCTATGTATAGACCAATTCTATTTAACAATCCAACTAGTTCCTATTAGAGAACTAAATGAATCTAATAAGTAAATCCTAGAAGCCATCACCCCTAATTATAGTAGTTCTTGTTCTTATTTAACATGTTCTTCAAAAGTTATTCTTTTGAAGTACAAATGTCAATCAAACCTTAGAAGCCCTATCCTTCTTTGAAATACTCATTATTTCTTAACTAACCTGTTCTTCAAAAGTTATTCTTTTGAAGTATAGTATAAGTAATCATCAACCATGATCTCGTAGCACTTAAAATTGATAACTATTCTTTACATACTATTACATCACTATTCTTATGTGTATGATTATTATGATGTCTTATATTACTTGGTTATGATGCTAATATAACCAAACCCTAATAAGAACCTTGTTTGAGAACCATTCTAAAAGTGCAACCAACCCTAAAGAAATCTTTACAACGCATACATCCTAAATATTCGAGGTTAAGTTACGCTCGGGACGATTGCATCCCATACTATGCATTATAGCATCTTTGCCAGTTCTTTAAACATTGTCCTTACCGGACGATAATGGTATTTCAGCATTTGAAGTTCTCACGTATCGAAGCTTTTGCCTGCATAATCTTGCAGTCAAGAAAGGCAAGTTCATCGCTTGCTCATGTCATTTGATTATTTTTATCAAACTATATGCAAAGTACTATACTTATCACTCATGCATTGAAAAGCAAATATTATTTTACAATTATGAATATGACTATGTGGTGGGCAATGGAACCATGGTATGTGTTGATATGGTGGAGGTTCCATTGCAATGGGTTATATCACCCTAGGATTAATTACCAATGCCGTCCAGTGATTCTAGCGCCGTACATATCGCGTTGACCATAAGATCTATAATGGCTCTGGGAAGTCACCGTATCTTTTCCCTTCTGCACGCCAACGGATTGGTAGAGACGGTGGGGTGTTGGAGGCACTGCCGCAATAGGTTGGGATATCCTTTTAAATCCCCATCCATTAGTGATGTTAATCTCTACCATCTATGAGGGATTGTCCGGAGTACACCATGAGTAAAGCCGTATTATCGGGGGAAGTCTACTGGAGGTGTACGGTTGGACAAAAGGGTGGGTTTGCAGGGTCGCGGAGAAGGCAGTGATTGGCTTGGACCTTACACCTGGCCCCACACCAAGGAAGTGTGGACGGGAACGATCACCCGGTTGGTATCAAGGATAAGTTCTCTTATGGGAAAAGTAACGCACCTCTGCAGAGGATACCGAAGATCACTCCCTGTTCCGGGAAGGGAACTGCGAACGCGGCAGGAAAGGAACTCCACGAAGTTCTGGTCAACCTGTGAAGACTGACGGGCATAGTTTTCAGAATAAAATAAACCTTTTGAAGAAATGTTTACAAAAACTTGCATTGGCCTATGACTTTCTGGTCTATGGCTGTAGCTAGTGCATGATACACCTATTTCCTAATATGAACTTGCTGAGTACGCTCGTACTCATTCTATCTCGTTTGAACCCCCTTCTTAGATCAATGTACCGAAGGAGAAACTACCGTGGAACTCGAAGACAAAGGAGTCAACTGCAACAAGATGCAGAATTCAATCAAAGAAGCCAATGGAGTCAACTTCTGCATTAGCTATAATGAAAACCTAGACTAGTAATAGAAGGGAACCTTTCCCTAATCCTAGCACCTAAGTAGCTAGAGTTCTATAGCAAGCCAATTAGCTCTTAAACTTGAGTTAGCTATAAGATAGACTACGAGTCGTTCTTATGGAGCTTTATTTGAAGTTTTACCTCATTGTAAAGTAGGAGGCTATGTTGATCTTATGTAAACAGTTCGTGTGTACTTCTATAGACATACCTTGGACTCGCATATGTTTCTGTTGTACCACTCTGAGAGATGTAATATGGGTGGAACGGTGTTTCACTTGTGTTATGTCAACGACTTGTGTACTACACCATGCAGTGGTACGCTAGGTCATCACAGCTGGTATCAGAGCAAATGCTTTGACCCTAGGATTAAAACCCTTTAAAGGAGACCTATAGGTTTGGTAGTGTCTATAGGAAGTGTTTTAGCTAAGCCAACTATGCTAAACCAACTATTCTTTTGACTTAAGATGGGTATTCACTTGAGAATAATCCTGACACACTTGAGTCAATCTTTCTTATCAATCTTTCTTAAGTAAAGTTAGTTAGTTATCTTGCTTCATTCCAAATAACTAGAACACCATTGAAGCTTGAGATAATGGGTGGTAGTAGACCACAGTTGGTATACAATACATGGTAGTCCAAAGAGAGGATACAACCATAAGGAAGATATCCTATTGGAAGAAGTATACCAATGCCAGTTATAGTTAAGTAAGAGTCATTAAAAATGTCAAATGAATGATGTTAAGTAAGGGAGATAAGTTATATAAGGTAGTAAATGTCTATGATGAGTCAATCATAGGAGGTAAGGAAGAGTGATAAGAGTTATACAACTCTACATTTCATGGTAAAGTGGGTAATCATATATGATTCACTTGAGAATCATGGTATGATGGAGTAGAACATCATAAGTACGATAACAAAAGAATGATAAGGAGTAAGGATTTAGGGAATAGTTCGAAAGCTTAGGCCTTAAAATCCTGGAAACTGTACCAAGTATGTTAGAATCATAGTCCTTAATTTAAAGAAGGCTTATTTAGAGCATATCACATAGAGAAATCCTAGAGTTATAGGTGGTATATTCTAAACAATCATGTGTTTAGAGTAGACATATTAGAAATAATTGTATTATATGAAGTAGTCTTCAATAGCACATATATAGGGTATACTATTTTGTTAGTACTTCCAAAGAAAACTAGGTTAACTTCAACTATCCCAGGCCATTTTGTTTCAAGTTTGTCTCATTGCAAATGTGCAATTAAGATAAATGTTGAGACAAATAGTAGAAATTCACATATTCGTGCTAAGTATCACAACCTAAACCTATCTTATGTGGTGTTATATACTACACATCTGATCCTGATGTTTAGGGATGTCTTACCCAATTATTATATTCAGGCATATAAGGATGTGTATTATAAACACAAAGCTGGATCTTCTTGGATTTTCTTGAATCTTCATTGATTGACTAGATCCATACATGAAGTTTGACTTTGATATGCAAATGCATGTTGCAATATCAAGCTCTTACTTGATGTTATAGGTCTAGAGGGTAAAGGTATTCGTGTAAGGAAGTGACGAATTCTGAAGATTTGAAGACAAGATGAAGGTTCACTTGAAGAAGGAAGTAAAAATTGTGGGAAGCAACCACAACCATCTGAAGTAAGGACCAATCAAAGCTCACTTCTATCCTTAAACAAGGAGTACTTCAACATGGAAGTATCATGGAAGTGAGAAAAATAGTGAATATGGAGCAGTAGAAGTGGAGCCATATTCTTTATGAAAGAAGGGAATGCAAGTGAAGTCACTTACAATACTATTTTCATAGTATCAACAAGTGGTTATCTTGCAAAACAAACCCTAGAAGAAGGAAAATAGACAAGTGGAGTCGTAGCTGGTATAATAAGACCGCAGCTGATATAGGATAATCATGAAGAGAAAGAATGTAAAGTGAGGTATATCTTTACTAAAACTATGTAAGTATCCACAGCTAGTAGGTAGATATTGACACCCATAACATAGCCACAGCTGGTATCCAATAAGTCACATCTTGTGCTAGGTAGTCTGCAGCTGGTACCAGATAGCCCACAGCCTGAACATTTCTTTACCCTAAAAGAAAGGGGGATTCCGCAGCTAGTATTTCACAGCTGGTATCTCGTAGTTGGTAAATATTTTGTCGGAGGATTCATAATGAATACCCACAACTGTGTGGATACACCACAAAGAATTCTTGATGAGACTTTAGAAAGGTACAAAATATAAACCAGACTTAAACCAACTACCTACCCTTGGAGTTTAATGATTAGAAGAAAGGAAGTTTGAAGATTATTAGTAAACTCCAAGGGGGAGAGGAAGGATGAAGGAGAAGTATTAAAATATGATATTCGAAGTATGATGGACCAAGAAGAAGGTCTGAACTGAGAGGAAGTCCGATCTTATTTTTATAAGGTTGTTGGGAATAACCCATATAATAGTACTCTCAAAAGGTTGTCAGACCAGAAGCCGAGGTTCATATCTCGAGGAAGTAAGGGTTAGACCTTAACTTGAGTGGATAATTGTTATTACTCAAAAACCAAGAGAACATAAGTAAGCTTAGAAAATGAAGTTGGATGAAGAAGATATCGAAGGACAATCAAAGCCTAAGAAAACAAAAGATCGAAGAAGTTTGACAATACCAAAACTAATGATTATTAGAAAGATTCCTTTCATGGAACCTAAAGAAACCAAATGGAAGATAACTAGTATAAACTAGAAGCCATGATTGGATGGACTAAATGAGTCTAATCCATTCGTAGGACTAAACAACCAGGACCATGCCTACTGTAAATACCTTACCAAGTACCATTACTTTCGTTATGGTAGTAAGGGACAACAATACCTTACTTTAAACAAATCCTTTAGAATTAAGGTTTGGACATCACAGCTGGTACACCATAATGCCATATTACACCGCAGCCAGATTACCGCAGCTGGTAGAACCAAGTTTTGAGTACCCAAATAGGAAGGTTTCACCACAACCATTAGTAAAGTCCATTAACACAATAAGATGTCCTAATCCAAGAATCTTTGGAGAGTAAGCCTATAAGCTTAGAATGTTAGAAGAAATCATAGAATAGAAGAAAGTATCAGTGCCAGACATCAGAAGACTACAGGAAGGATCTGGACAAGAAATATATTCAATTATATCTAATGAGATCACTAGGGAGTTTGAAAGGATTGTGATCCGTTCAAGTCTGTTCCACATTCCGAAACCTGAGAGCGTTCGAACTTCGGGACGAAGTTCAGTTTAAGGGGGAGAGGCTGTAATATCCCAGGTTTAGAGGCTATAAAATGAGAGAACACCAAAGTGTGCATTGCATTCATGCATAGAAAATCCGGGGAATTTTCGCGCTTTCAAATAAAACTTACCACAGTAACTGAAGTTTCACTTGACTTGCTGGAATAGAAGTAGATCATCAAGTCAAGCGCTATAAACTTCACTATGACCTTTGCTAAAACCTTGTTTTGGGTAGAGATGATTTGATCTATGGATTAGATCAAATAGAATTAGCTTTACAACAACACATTCTTTAATAATCAAACCCTAACTTATTAACACTTAAAAGTTAGCAACTACCTTTGTGTGTAAATTAATTCACTTCTAAACTTATTACCAAATAAGGTAAACCACAGGGTCTAAAGTGCATAAAAGCCACACATTCTTATTTAAATCATAACTTATTAAGTATATGGAATATCATAAAACTAAATCCATTTACATTACGATTTATAGTTCAAACTATTTGAATCAAACTAACTATGAGTATTTTGAAACTCATATGATCATGCCTTGGTGAAATCAAACACAACTATCCAAATTTGAGGAATAACCTTCAACCTTGATCTTTTGATCAATATTATAATATAAATCCAATCCAATATGATATAGTGACTCATCCACAATAATAAAACCATCCACAAGATATTTAGTAACAAATGCCACTTGGCTATCCAAAAATAAATCATATGAGAGGATAATGATCTTGCCACATAGGATGAAAATATCTACATGACTTGCTTTCCAAGCTATGCCACCTCATGCTCAAAGGATTGCTATGGATGAGGGCATGACAACCAAGCACCTTACTCATCTAACCAACACAAGAGTCACCACCTATGTGTCATGATACTAGAGCTTGCCCAAGCCTATAAATAGAGCCACACCCTTCATCCATTTGGACACCTTGTACCATGCTACAAGGAAACCAAACACTTGAGACCTTCCATGTGAATTAGCTAGGATCAAGATGAAGAAGCTAGGAGGTGGAGGCATACCACAAGATGCAGGTTTATCAGATTTCCTGAAGAACAAGCTACAGAAGATACCAAGGTAGAATTCCTAGGCAAACCATATATTTAGAGGATCATATCATCATCTCTTAAGTAGGACCTTAGGCTATTCCAAGACATTGAGAAGTGAGAGAAGTTATAATACTAACCATAGCCATGTTCATACAAGCATATTAGAGAAGTACTAAACCTAGTTATTCAAGTCAATATTTGATCTTGGAGAATCCTATTCCAATAGCAATACCTTAGGAAACCAATTCCATAATCATCACAACTTTGTATTAATTATAAACCCTAAGAATCTAGGATGAGTGTGATGAGAGGAATAATAAAGAGGAATTAGTGAGGAATGAGTGCATCTTGTCTAATGCATGACTATACCTTGTAGATATAGATGATAAGTTAAACCATATGATTAATAGATCTCATCTATCACATAAAATAATAAGTATATCACCAGTAGTTAACCCCGGACCAATCCTCATGCCTTGTATGGAGGAGTAACCCTAGCTAGTCAATAAAACATAATCAAAGCTTATACTTATACCCAATTCTGGCTTGTGTATCCCATGGGTAATCCCAAATAAAACCCTAGACACATTTGAATCCAAGTACCAATTGGGATCATGAAAAGAACCCTGCCATGCCTCATGCCTACTTATATTGCAACTTAATAAAGAGTATGCAAAATTCTAAACCTTAGAAATAACTATACACATAAAATCATGAACCAATTCCATACCCTTACCATTTGTTAAACCCTATTCATAATTGAACTATATGTGCATAATCACTATTGTTAAGCATTAGAAAAATATAATATGTTCACTATGCACATGATCTAAATTTAAAATCCTTTTAACATATTTGATTCTTAACTTAAAAAGCAATTTAAAGGAATCCTAAATTCATAACTATTTTGAATTTTAAGTTGTGCCTCATAAAAATACAAAATTAATCAATTATAAATGGTTGTTAGAAAACAAAACCATACAGTGAGTATCATTATCAATTTGTTGTGATATTTAAATATTTTAGAACCTGTAAAACAAAACAGAATTCAAAATTGAATTCAAATAACAAAATAGAAAACAGAAATATAAAAACAGAATTTGAAAAGAGAGAAAAGAGAGGGAAACTCACCTGTCCTGGACCGTGCAGCCCACCAAACCAGCCCAGCAAAGGACCAGGAGCAACCCAGCCCAAGCCAAATACCGATTCGGTGGCTTTAAAAATCGTGCAAGAATAAAACACATCGTCGTCCTCGTCTCCGTGCACGACAGCGCTGCAACGCCAGTAGGCCACGACCTCCTCGTCGATAAGCTTGCCCGGACGTCGCCAGACCTCTCAGAACCGCACCCAACTCGATTCGCGTCCGAGCTTATCTGCGGACGAGAACATCCTTGCCAGCTAGAAGCTTCCAGAGACCGCCACCTCCCGACCATGGCCGTCGCCGTGTCGAGGCCACAGGGCTTCCCTTGGCCTATAAATAGGTGGAGGGCATCGCCGTGCACGCCTTGATCGCCTCCACCACTTCAAACCTTCTCAGACACCTCCATCTCTCACACACATCCACTCTCTGTCGCCGGAGTCGAAGACGAAGCCGACGGAGGAGGCCACCCCAGCCTCCGGCGCGTGGTCCAGGAGGAGCGCCTGGACTCAGGAGCATCTGGGAGGAGCCCAGCATCCAGGGGAGCCGTGTGGAGAATCAATTTCATCGTTCCCTTCTGCAGCACATCGCCGGGAAGTCTCCAATCACCGTTGTCTCCGTCGACCATCGCCGGAGCCGACCACGCCATCATGTTCAGGGTGAGCATACGCCTCTATAGAGCTAGATCTCGCATCCTAGAACCTCCTGTAGCCTCCGATTTGAATCTCGCCGGAGTAGCACCGCCGCGGGACATGTTTTCCGACATGGTTCCGGTGATCCCCTTGCAAAACCATTACCACCACTAGCCTCAGCATGTCGAGGAGGTTCCGAAAACCCTAGTCTTGCATCCCGGGAGGCCGTAAATCGGCGGCGCCACCAGCTACTGACCGCCGGCGTTTAACCGCCGGTGAGGTCAAAGGTCCTGGTCAACTTTGACCGGTCCTTGCTTGCGTGGCAGCCAGCGTGGACATGTACCCCACCAGTCAGTGAGTAGGGCTAGATCTGTCTCGGTACATTTAGCATTTGTTGTTTAATTTAAAAACCAGTAAATTGCTGAAACTTTGCAAAATCATATAAAATTCATTTTAGCTCAGAAAAATATGAATAATATATCAAAATGCTCACAAAAATAAACTCTATTCAAATAAAATATAAAACAAAAATGTGTGTCAAAATAAAATTTCACTTATTTTTAACCTTATTAATTATGCCTTTTCAATTATTTAAAATGCAATTTGAATTCAATAATTAGTAAAATTTCAAAATTAAATTTTAACTATTCAGTAACTAAGTAAAATGTTAGGATTAATTTTATTTACCATATTTGCATTAACTTAATTATTAGTGGTAATTCATAAACCCTAATTGCAAATTACTATTCTCTATTTTCTTTAAATAGTAATAACTCAAGAAAATATTATAAGCCAATATTATTTTGGTAAATCAAAACTTATTTACTTAAACATCTTTAGTTAACAAGTTAATTATTTTAAACCCTAATAACAATTATTAAACCCTGATTCTTAATTAAACCTAAATAAGAGTTACTCTAATTATTACATCTTGTGAAAATTAATAAAATGTTAAACCATTACTAATTTTGAATCAAAGTGATTAATAACCACATTTATATTTCCAATCATCATTTTAGGAGATGTACCATAATTTAGAAACCCTAGTTTCAATTTGAGTAAGACCTTGATCTCATTATTTCATGTGATCACCCTAAATTAGAAACAACTCCAAAACCCTAGTTATGTGTTATATGTGATCATGTGAATTTCACCTTACATAGAGAACCTTATTCTGTGACCAACGAATACAAGTCAGGATCTACCAACATAGAACCAATTCACAAGAGTCATCATTTCATGTCTCTATTTCCAATTTAAAACCTATATGATCCACTAGTGCCACCTAAATATAAACCCTAGCTTGTTACCACATGTTAGCACCATTGATCATCAATCCATTATACCACACCATTAGGATCAACCTTAATCATCATAATTCAGTAGAACTATAATTATGAACCCTAGTATCAACCTTGTGTAATAATTCACAACACATGCTCCCATTCCACTCAACCCTACTTAGGAAATGATAATCCACTTAGCTTAGGAACTATTAGTGATTACTTAATGAAGCAAATGTGAAGCCATAATAAACCCTAACTCAAAGCAAAACCTTGACCATCATTTTTGATATGATATCATAATCAACCATAGTAATAAATTGTTAATACTTGCTATGTATAGACCAATTCTATTTAACAATCCAACTAGTTCCTATTAGAGAACTAAATGAATCTAATAAGTAAATCCTAGAAGCCATCACCCCTAATTATAGTAGTTCTTGTTCTTATTTAACATGTTCTTCAAAAGTTATTCTTTTGAAGTACAAATGTCAATCAAACCTTAGAAGCCCTATCCTTCTTTGAAATACTCATTATTTCTTAACTAACCTGTTCTTCAAAAGTTATTCTTTTGAAGTATAGTATAAGTAATCATCAACCATGATCTGTAGCACTTAAAATTGATAACTATTCTTTACATACTATTACATCACTATTCTTATGTGTATGATTATTATGATGTCTTATATTACTTGGTTATGATGCTAATATAACCAAACCCTAATAAGAACCTTGTTTGAGAACCATTCTAAAAGTGCAACCAACCCTAAAGAAATCTTTACAACGCATACATCCTAAATATTCGAGGTTAAGTTACGCTCGGGACGATTGCATCCCATACTATGCATTATAGCATCTTTGCCAGTTCTTTAAACATTGTCCTTACCGGACGATAATGGTATTTCAGCATTTGAAGTTCTCACGTATCGAAGCTTTTGCCTGCATAATCTTGCAGTCAAGAAAGGCAAGTTCATCGCTTGCTCATGTCATTTGATTATTTTTATCAAACTATATGCAAAGTACTATACTTATCACTCATGCATTGAAAAGCAAATATTATTTTACAATTATGAATATGACTATGTGGTGGGCAATGGAACCATGGTATGTGTTGATATGGTGGAGGTTCCATTGCAATGGGTTATATCACCCTAGGATTAATTACCAATGCCGTCCAGTGATTCTAGCGCCGTACATATCGCGTTGACCATAAGATCTATAATGGCTCTGGGGAAGTCAGCTGTATCTTTTCCCTTCTGCACGCCAACGGATTGGTAGAGACGGTGGGGTGTTGGAGGCACTGCCGCAATAGGTTGGGATATCCTTTTAAATCCCCATCCATTAGTGATGTTAATCTCTACCATCTATGAGGGATTGTCCGGAGTACACCATGAGTAAAGCCGTATTATCGGGGGAAGTCTACTGGAGGTGTACGGTTGGACAAAAGGGTGGGTTTGCAGGGTCACGGAGAAGGCAGTGATTGGCTTGGACCTTACACCTGGCCCCACACCAAGGAAGTGTGGACGGGAACGATCACCCGGTTGGTATCAAGGATAAGTTCTCTTATGGGAAAAGTAACGCACCTCTGCAGAGGATACTGAATTGTGACTGTCACTCCCTGTTCCGGGAAGGGAACTGCGAACGCGGCAGGAAAGGAACTCCACGAAGTTCTGGTCAACCTGTGAAGACTGACGGGCATAGTTTTCAGAATAAAATAAACCTTTTGAAGAAATGTTTACAAAAACTTGCATTGGCCTATGACTTTCTGGTCTATGGCTGTAGCTAGTGCATGATACACCTATTTCCTAATATGAACTTGCTGAGTACGCTCGTACTCATTCTATCTCGTTTGAACCCCCTTCTTAGATCAATGTACCGAAGGAGAAACTACCGTGGAACTCGAAGACAAAGGAGTCAACTGCAACAAGATGCAGAATTCAATCAAAGAAGCCAATGGAGTCAACTTCTGCATTAGCTATAATGAAAACCTAGACTAGTAATAGAAGGGAACCTTTCCCTAATCCTAGCACCTAAGTAGCTAGAGTTCTATAGCAAGCCAATTAGCTCTTAAACTTGAGTTAGCTATAAGATAGACTACGAGTCGTTCTTATGGAGCTTTATTTGAAGTTTTACCTCATTGTAAAGTAGGAGGCTATGTTGATCTTATGTAAACAGTTCGTGTGTACTTCTATAGACATACCTTGGACTCGCATATGTTTCTGTTGTACCACTCTGAGAGATGTAATATGGGTGGAACGGTGTTTCACTTGTGTTATGTCAACGACTTGTGTACTACACCATGCAGTGGTACGCTGGGTCATCACAGAAGTTAACTATTACTATGAAGGTATTGATGTGATCTATTCCTCCTTTCATAGTGTGATGGTCACAGTGTGCATGCTATGTTAGTACTTGGTTTGGTTGTGTTGATCTATCTTGCACTCTAAGGTTATTTAAATATGAACATTGAATATTGTGGAGCTTGTTAACTCCGGCATTGAGGGTTCTTGTAGCCCTACGCAATTAGTGGTGTTCATCATCCAACAAGAGAGTGTAGAGTCTAGCATCTATCTATTTATTCTGTTATGTGACCAATTTTGAGAGTGTCCACTAGTGAAAGTATGATCCCTAGGCCTTGTTCCTAAATACTGCTATCGCTGCTTGTTTACTGTTCTGCTGCATCTGTACTGTCCGCAATATTACCACCATCATCCACACGCCAGTCCTGGATAGCAAAGCACTTTTCTGGCGCTGTTGCTACTGCTCATATATATTCATACCACCTGTATTTCACTATCTCTTCGCCGAACTAGTGCACCTATTAGGTGTGTTGGGGACACAAGAGACTTCTTGCTTTGTGGTTGCAGGGTTGCATGAGAGGGATATCTTTGACCTCTTCCTCCCTGAGATCGATAAACCTTGGGTGATCCACTTAAGGGAAACTTGCTGCTGTTCTACAAACCTCTGCTCTTGGAGGCCCAACACTGTCTACAAGAATAGAAGCTCCAGTAGACATCAAGCAATTTTCTGGCGCCGTTGCCGGGGAGGAAAGGTAAAAGGCACTCATACTCCGGTTCCAGGTAACTAAGTACTTTTCTGGCGCCATTGTGTGTGTGCTCGAAGCTATTTCCTTTAGATCCTGTAATTGCATCTTTTTGTTTCTTGTTTTACACTAGTTAGGCATAATGGACAACAATGAGCTTCTTATTTTATTTCCTGAGTTAAGACATGAATTGTGTGATGCGAAAATTAAAGAACCTATGGAGCCTCAATTGCATGCTAGTAGCAATGTTATTAGTATGAACGCAATCACTGCTAATGCTATGGATAAGTCTAAGCTTGGGGAAGCTAGTTTCTGTGATCTTTTTAGCTTCCCATCTTTAGGGGAGAAAATTTGTTATGATAATGCTTTACCTCCCATATGCGATAACTCTAATGATGCTTGTGATATTTTAAATCCACCTACTGCAAGTACTGCTTTCAAGATACCCACGAAAATTATTGAACGTGTTATTGATAACCGCTATGAAGGGGTGGAACTGTCCATCCTGGAGATCATTTACTGTTTTTGCATGAATTATGCGGGTTATTCAAGTGTGCAGGTATCTCTATGGATGAAGTGAGGAAGAAGCTATTCTCTTTTTCGCTGTCTGGTAAAGCGGCGCATTGGTATAAATTGTTGAAGAATAGTCATTCTCTTGGTTGGGAGGAAATTGTACCTCTCTTTTATTCTAAATTTTATCCTCCTCATGAAGTGCATATTGATAGGAATTATATTTATATCTTTTATCCTCGTGATGGAGAGAGTATTTCTCAAGCGTGGGGGAGATTGAAGTCACTAATGCTCAAATGTCCCATTCATGAGCTCCCCTGTAATGTTATTGTTAACAATTTTTATGCGAGGCTTTCAGGACAACACAAGGACTATCTGGATGCATGTTCGGAGGGATCTTTCACAAGCAAGGAGGTTGAAGCTAGGTGGGATCTTCTTGATCGGATTGAGGAGAACGCTGAAGGATGGGAGAACAACAAAGGTAAAGAGTCAGGTATAAATTACAATTATGAATGCATTGAAGCTTTTATGGATACTGATAAATTTCGAAATATGAGTGCTACTTATGGCCTTGACTCTCAAGTTGCTGCAAATCTTTATAAAGCCTTTGCTTCTCATTTTGAATTGCCTAAGAAGAATTTTGATAAGTATCATGAACCTTTTAAAGATGCTTGCATGAAGGATGAAATTGTTGTTAATGATTGCAATAAACATGCTCAAACTCCTAAGATTTCCTATAAGCATGTTAATTTTTGTGGAATGCATAGGCCCTGTGGAATTGATCAAATCAAAGATGAATATTGTATCCATCATATTAATGAAAAAACTAGAAAGTGGGTTAGGGATCTAGATGATCTTGGTAAAAAGGTTTGTGCCGACTATCCTTTTATTTGTGAAGTTTGCCATAGAGTGGGTCATTTTAATTTTCAATGCTCCTCCAATGATAATTTGAACCCCATGAGTGATACAAATTGGTATTGTGATGATGAAATTACTCCTAATCAGCATGATGAACTTACTTTATTTTTGTGGTGTGAAGAGCTCTCAAGAAAAATCTATTTGTTACATATGAGTGATCTTGATATTGATGACGTCCTGCATGGGTGTTTTTCTTATTGCATTGATAATAGCCATACAAATACTTACATACAAAATATTTTAGAAGATGACACCTTGCCAAAATATGATAGGACCGCTGTGTGTTTTGAACTAATTAATGAAAAGGAGGAATCCTCCCAAGTTTCTTCTATTGTTTCTGAAAGTAAATCAGGTTATGCGGACAAGCCACCCTTCAAGCCTCTTCCTCCTAAAGAGGAGAACGAGGAGAAGGAAGAGAAGAAGAAGAAGAAGAAGAAGAAGAAGAAGAAGAAGAAGAAGAAGAAGAAGAAGGGAACGAAGAAGAAGAAGAAGAAGAAGAAGAAGAAGAAGAAGAAGAAGAAGAAGAAGAAGAAGAAGAAGAAGAAGAAGAAGAAGAAGAAGAAGAAGAAGAAGGAGAATAAAGAGAAAGAGGTAACGGCATGTCCCCGCGTGAATGAGATAACGCTGGGTAACCGTAAGTATGTTGCTCCTAATGATTATTATGATAATGAATCTGAATACAATGATCTTCCTATGCCCTTTACATACATTAGTGATCATGATTTGAATGAGCACACTACTTTTGATATTGCAAATCTCTGGGAAACTAATTCTGAAAATAATTATGATAATAATTTCCATAGTATCAGTGCTATCCATGCTTCCTCCCATAATGATATAGAAAGCTCTAAGCTTGGGGAAGAGGTGTTTGAAAATCCTTTTGCTACTGATCATTATGTGTTTGATACATCTCCTTCTAATAACAATGATGGTATGGTCACAGATAAACCGACTGTGAAAGATAACTATTCTATTTCTTATGATGACACTGTGCCTCCGACCTTTGATGATTATTATAAAGAATGCTATGATATAGGTTATAACTATCCTTATGAAACTTGTCATAGTCATGATTGGATTACCAAAAACAATTCCCTTAATATGCAACTTGTTTACCATGTTCAAATTCTTGATAATAATCTTGCTCCAATTACTATTAATGAGAAGAACTCTTCTTATGCCAAAATTAATGATACTTCTATGCATATGAACCATGATAAGAATGTTTTAAGTGAAGGGTATATTGTGGATTTCATCAATGATGCTACTGAAAGTTATTATGAGAGAGGGAAACATGGTTATATGCATCTTAATAATATTAAGTTTCCCCTCTTTATGTTGAGAATCTTGAAGTTGCGCTTGTGCTGTCTTTCTATGCTTGTCACTTTGTTCTTCATGAATTCATTTGTGTACAAGATTCTTTTGCATAGGAAGTGGGTTAGACTTAAATGTGTTTTGAATTTGCCTCTTGATGCTCTCTTTTGCTTCAAATACTATTTCTTGCGAGTGCATCATTAAAACTGCTGAGCCCATCTTAATGTCTATAAAGAAAGAACTTCTTGGGAGATAACCCATGTGTTTATTTTGCTACAGTACTTTTGTTTTATATTTGTGTCTTGGAAGTTGTTACTACTGTAGCAACCTCTCCTTATCTTAGTTTTGTTGCATTGTTGTGCCAAGTAAAGTCTTTGATAGCAAGGTTCATACTAGATTTGGATTACTGCGCAGAAACAGATTTCTTGCTATCACGAATCCGGGCCTAATTCTCTGTAGGTAACTCAGAAAATTATGCCAATTTACGTGAGTGATCCTCAGATATGTACGCAACTTTCATTCAATTTTAGCATTTTCATTTGAGCAAGTCTGGCGCCTCAATAAAATTCGTCTTTACGGACTGTTCTGTTTTGACAGATTCTGCCTTTTATTTCGCATTGCTTCTTTTGCTTTGTGGGATGGATTTCTTTGTTCCATTGACTTCCAGTAGCTTTGAGCAATGTCCAGAAGTGTTAAGAATGATTGTGTCACCTCTGAACATGTGAGTTTTTTATTATGCACTAACCCTCTAATGAGTTTGTTTCGAGTTGGGTGTGGAGGAAGTTTTCAAGGGTCAAGAGAGGAGGATGATATACTACGATCAAGAAGAGTGAAAAGTCTAAGCTTGGGGATGCCCCGGTGGTTCATCCCTGCATATTTCAAGAAGACTCAAGCATCTAAGCTTGGGGATGCCCAAGGCATCCCCTTCTTCATCGACAAATTATCAGGTTCCTTCTCTTGAAACTATATTTTTATTCGGTCACATCTTATGTACTTTACTTGGAGCGTCTGTGTGCTTTTGTTTTCATTTTTGTTTGGTTTGAATAAATGCATGCTTGTGTGGGAGAGAGACACGCTCCACTGGTTCATATGAACACATGTGTTCTTAGCTTTTAATTTTCCTGGTGAAGGTTGAAACTGCTTCGTTAATTGTTATATGGTTGGAATTGGAAAATGATACATGTAGTAATTGCTAAAATGTCTTGGATAATGTGATACTTGGCAATTGTTGTGCTCATGTTTAAGCTCTTGCATCACATACTTTGCACCTATTAATGAAGAAATACATAGAGCTTGCTAAAATTTGGTTTGCATAATTGGTCTCTCTAAGGTCTAGATAATTTCTAGTAAAGTGTTTGAACAACAAGGAAGACGGTGTAGAGTCTTATAATGTTTACAATATGTCTTTTATGTGAGTTTTGCTGCACCGCTTCATCCTTGTGTTTGTTTCAAATAAACCTTGCTAGCCTAAACCTTGTATCGAGAGGAAATACTTCTCATGCATCCAAATCCTTGAGCCAACCACTATGCCATTTGTGTCCACCATACCTACCTACTACATGGTATTTCTCCGCCATTCCAAAGTAAATTGCTTGAGTGCTATCTTTAAACAATTCAAAATTTATCACCTCTGATTTGTGTCAATGTTTTATAGCTCATGAGGAAGTATGTGGTGTTTATCTTTCATTCTTGTTGGGCAACTTTCACCAATGGACTAGTGGCTTCATCCGCTTATCCAATAATTTTGCAAAAAGAGCTGGCAATGGGATTCCCAGTCCCAAATTAATTAACAAAAATAGACACTCCTCCATGGTATGTGATTGTTGGACGGCACCCAAAGGATTCGGTTAGCCATGGCTTGAGAAAGCAAAGGTGGGGAGGAGTGTCATCATAATAAAACTAAAATAAAAAGGCACTCCTTCATGGTATGAGATTGTTGGCAGGCACCCGAGGATTCGGTTAGCCATGGTTTGTGAAAGAAAGGTTGGAAGGAGTGCCACACAAAAATAAAAATAAAATGGGAGCCGCTCTTTGAAGGTTTGTCTGGCAAGGGGGTTAGAGTGCCCACTACCATTCGTTGACAACAACAAACACCTCTCAAAATTTTACTTTTATGCTCTCTATATGTTTTCAAAATCAAAGCTCTAGCACAAATATAGCAATCGATGCTTTCCTCTTTGAAGGACCTTTCTTTTACTTTTATGTTGAGTCAGTTCACCTATTTCTCTCCATCTCAAGAAGCAAACACTTGTGTGAACTGTGCATTGATTCCTACATACTTGCATATTGCATTTGTTATATTACTCTATGTTGACAATATCCATGAGATATACATGTTACAAGTTGAAAGCAACCGCTGAAACTTCATCTTCCTTTGTGTTGCTTCAATGCCTTTACTTTGAATTATTTCTTTATGAGTTAACTCTTATGCAAGACTTATTGATGCTTGTCTTGAAAGTACTATTCATGAAAAGTCTTTGCTATATGATTCAGTTGTTTACTCATGTCATTTACCATTGTTTTGATCGCTGCATTCATTACATATACTTACAATAGTATGATCAAGGTTATGATGGCATGTCACTCCAGAAATTATCTTTGTTATCGTTTACCTACTCGGGACGAGCAGAAACTAAGCTTGGGGATGCTGATACGTCTCCGATGTATCGATAATTTCTTATGTTCCATGTCACATTATTGATGATATCTACATGTTTTATGCATACTTTATGTCATATTTATGCATTTTCCGGAACTAACCTATTGACGAGATGCCGAAGGGCCAGTTCCTGTTTTCTGCTGTTTTTGGTTTCAGAAATCCTAGTAAGGAAATATTCTCGGAATTGGACGAAATCAACGCCCAGCATCTTAGAATCCCCGGAAGCATCCAGAACACCCGAGAGCCGCCAGAGGGGGGCCACAGGGGCCCCAGATGATAGGGTGGCGCGGCCAGGGCCTGGGCCGCGCCCCCCTATTGTGTCATCGCCTCGTACCCCCTCCGACGCCACCTCTTCGCCTATTTAAGCCTCCTCGACCTAAATCTTCGATACGAAAAAGCCACGGGACGAGAAACCTTCCAGAGCCGCCGCCATCGCGAAGCCAAGATCTGGTGGACAGGAGTCTCTGTTCAGGCACGCCGCCGGGACGGGGAAGTGCCCCCGGAAGGCTCCTCCATCGACACCACCGCCATCTTCATCACCGCTGCTGTCTCCCATGAGGAGGGAGTAGTTCTCCATCGAGGCTCGGGGCTGTACCGGTAGCTATGTGGTTAATCTCTCTCCTATGTACTTCAATACAATGATCTCATGAGCTGCCTTACATGATTGAGATTCATATGAGTTTTGTATCACAATTCATCTATGTGCTACTCTAGTGATGTTATTAAAGTAGTCTATTCCTCCTCCATGATGTAATGTTGGCAGTGTGTGCATCATGAAGTACTTGGTTTATGCTATGATTGTGATCTCTTGTAGATTATGAAGTTAACTATTACTATGATGGTATTGATGTGATCTATTCCTCCTTTCATAGTGTGATGGTCACAGTGTGCATGCTATGTTAGTACTTGGTTTGGTTGTGTTGATCTATCTTGCACTCTAAGGTTATTTAAATATGAACATTGAATATTGTGGAGCTTGTTAACTCCGGCATTGAGGGTTCTTGTAGCCCTACGCAATTAGTGGTGTTCATCATCCAACAAGAGAGTGTAGAGTCTAGCATCTATCTATTTATTCTGTTATGTGATCAATGTTGAGAGTGTCCACTAGTGAAAGTATGATCCCTAGGCCTTGTTCCTAAATACTGCTATCGCTGCTTGTTTATCGTTCTGCATCTGTACTGTCCGCAATATTACCACCATCATCCACACGCCAGTCCTGGATAGCAAAGCACTTTTCTGGCGCTGTTGCTACTGCTCATATATATTCATACCACCTGTATTTCACTATCTCTTCACCGAACTAGTGCACCTATTAGGTGTGTTGGGGACACAAGAGACTTCTTGCTTTGTGGTTGCAGGGTTGCATGAGAGGGATATCTTTGACCTCTTCCTCCCTGAGATCGATAAACCTTGGGTGATCCACTTAAGGGAAACTTGCTGCTGTTCTACAAACCTCTGCTCTTGGAGGCCCAACACTGTCTACAAGAATAGAAGCTCCAGTAGACATCAAGGACCACCACAAATTGTTGTACCCAGGTTGTGAAGATGGGCAGAGAAAGTTGGGTAGCATATTGGAATTGCTGAAATGGAAGGCAGAGGTCGGTGTGACTGACTCGGGATTTGAGAAATTGATGATAATATTAAAGAAGTTGTTTCCAAGAAATAATGAATTGCCCGTCAGTACATATGAAGCAAAGAAGCTTGTCTGCCCTCTAGGATTAGATGTGCAGAAGATACATGCATGCATTAATGACTGTATCCTCTACCGCGGTGAGAAGTACGAGAATTTGAATAAATGTCTGATATGTGGTGCATTGCGGTATAAGATCAGAAAAGATGACCCTGGTGATGTTGAGGGCGAGCCACCCAGGAAGAGGGTTCCTGCGAAGGTGATGTGGTATGCTCCAATAATACCACGGTTGAAACGTTTGTTCAGAAACAAAGAGCATGCCAAGTTGTTGCGATGGCACATGGAAGAACGTAAGAAAGACGCGATGTTGAGGCACCCCGCTGATGGTCGGTAGTGGAGGAACATCGGGAGAGAGTTCCCGGATTTTGCAGGTGAGGCAAGGAACTTATACTTTGGTCTAAGTACAGATGGCATGAATCCTTTTGGGGAGCAGAGCTGATCCACAAAGACTGGCCCGTGACTTTATGTATCTACAACCTTCCTCCTTGGTTGTGCATGAAGCGGAAGTTCATTATGATGCCAGTGCTTATCCAAGGCCCAAAGCAACCCGGCAATGACATTGATGTGTACCTAAGGCCATTAGTTGATGAACTTTTGGAGTTGTGGGCCAAACCAGGTGTACGTGTGTGGGATGAGCACACCGAGCAAGAATTTGACCTACGAGCATTGCTATTCGTAACCATCAATGATTGGCCTGCTCTTAGTAACATTTCAGGACAGACGAACAAAGGATACAACGCATGCACACACTGTTTAGATGAGACTAAAGGTAAATATTTGGGAAAAAGCAAAAAAAGTTGTGTACCCGTACAATCGCCGTTTCCTTCCGCGCAAGCATCCCTTAAGGAAAAAAGGCAAGCATTTCGATGGCGAGGCAGACAACCGTCCGAAGCCTGTCCCCCGTAGTGGTGCTGATATATTTGACATGGCCAAGGATTTAAATGTTATCTTTGGAAAGGGTCCAGGCAGTCGACCTGTTCCGAAAGACGATGACGGACACGCGCCCATGTGGAAGAAGAAATCTATTTTTTGGGAGCTAGAATATTGGAAAGTCCTGGAAGTCCGCTCTGCAATCGACGTGATGCACCTGACCAAGAATCTTTGTGTGAATATTCTAGGTTTCCTGGGCGTGTATGGGAAGACAAAAGATACACCAGAAGCACGGGAGGACCATAAACAACATAAAGGACGAAACGGCAATCATCCAGGGAAGTTTGAAGGGCCTGCCAGCTACGCTCTTACCAAACAAGAGAAGGAGATCTTTTTTGAAGCTCTATTCAGTATCAAGGTTCCGTCTGGTTTCTCGTCGAATATAAAGGGAATAGTAAATATGAAGGAGAAAAAAATTCCAGAACCTAAAGTCCCATGACTGCCACGTGCTTATGACACAATTGCTTCCAGTTGCATTGAGGGGACTTCTACCAGAAAATGTTCGACTAGCCATTGTGAAGATATGTGCATTCCTCAACGCAATTTCTCAGAAGGTAATGGATCCAGAAACTTTGTCAGGATTACAGGAAGATGTGGTCGAATGTCTTGTCAGCTTCGAGTTGTTGTTCCCACCATCCTTCTTCAATATTATGACGCACTTCCTCGTTCACCTAGTTGAAGAGATTAGAATTCTCGGTCCTGTATTTCTACACAATATGTTCCCCTTCGAGAGGTTCATGGGAGTTTTAAAGAAATATGTTCATAACCGAGCTAGGCCGAAAGGAAGTATCTCAAAGGGCTACGGAACTGAGGAGGTCATTGAGTTTTGTGTTGACTTTATTCCTGACCTTAAGCCGATTGGTGTTCCTGAATCTCGGTATGAGGGGAGGCTGACTGGACAAGGCACACTAGGAAGGAAAGCAATGGTGTGCAGGGACAAGATTTCTTTCAATCAAGCACACTACACAGTTCTATACAATTCCAGCTTGGTGGCTCCGTACATCGAGAAACATAAGAATGTTTTACGAGAAATAAACCCGGGCAAGCCCCATGCATGGATTACACGTGAACACATGAATACCTTCGGCAGTTGGTTGCAAAGACATCTCATCTTTTCCATCGAAGCGGACACCACTGTTGTAGAGCAGCTGTACTTGTTGGCCAGGTTACCATCTTCAAACATATGTACATTCCAAGGGTACGAGATAAATGGGAATACATTTTACACGATCGACCAAGATAAAAAGAGCACCAACCAAAACAGTGGTGTCCGCTTCGATGCAAAAGACGAGAATGGGCAAACCACCACACATTATGGATACATAGAGGAGATATGGGAACTTGACTATGGACCCACTTTTAAGGTCCCTTTGTTTCGGTGCAAATGGGTGAAGCTCAGCGGTGTACATATAGACGATAAGTACGGTATGACAACAGTGGATCCCAACAATCTTGCGTACCTGGACGAGCCATTTGTCCTAGCCAACGAGGTGGCTCAAGTTTTCTACGTGAAGGACATGTCTAGCAAATCGAGAAAAAGAAATCAACAAAAGAATACATCAACGGAGGAGCCAAAGCGCCACATAGTTATTTCTGGGAAAAGAAACATAGTGGGAGTGGATGACAAGACAGACATGTCAGAAGATTATAATAAGTTAAAAGAAATTCCGCCCTTCACGGTGAAAATTGACCCAAGCATCTTGCTAAATGCTGAAGATTCTCCATGGCTACGGCGTAGAAGATCACAACAGTAGATGGCGATGTAAGAATGTATTCCCAAGACAATCTCTACATTTATGTAATAATAAGAACCCTTTCCCCAACACTGTTAGAGGAGATGGAGTCTTTCACGGGCTTGCAGGGAAATTTTTCCGAGGAGCAGCTTCCGAAGATGCCGCAGAGCGTGTGCACCAACGACATCTTCGAGAAGCTGCGCCACGGGAGATTTCCCAACCCTTTCCTTCATCCATGTGAATGAAACTGTGCTTGGCTTGTTGATCTGCTTGGCAAGGCGTATCGATGCTCCTTTTATAGGCACGGCACCGCTTCTACTTTTTCTTGTTCCTTCGACAGGGCGTCGTGCGCTACATGCTTTATCTCATCGAGCAGTGCGTCCACCCACGCGTCCTTATCCTACCGATAGCTTTAGTCCCGGTTGCAGCCACCAACCGTGACAAAAGATTACAGACACATCTTTATCCTGCCGATAGCTTTAGTCCCGGTTGCACCCACCAGCCGTGACAAAAGGTTACCCGCACATCAGCTCCCTAGATAAGGCCCTTCTAGATAAGTCTCCCCAAGTCTTTTGTCCCGGTTGGAGCCTCCACCCGGGATGAAAGTTTCGCGCGCCACTTCATTCCGCCTATTTTCTTCCCGCATTCCCGCCATTTTTCCACTATATATATGTAGGCTTGGACTCATATCTGCAAACCTCATCACTCTCTCCCATGGCTTCCATCGTATGTCTAACACCCCGGGAGGCGGAGGCGCTTTGCGCCTCGAACTACCCCTGCCCGCCCGGCTACCGCGTCCCGACCGGCTGGTTGCTGAGCGTCGGAGGCGTACCGGTCCCTCCTATCCCTCTAGGTGTGCCACGCGAGATGGCCATCACGAACCACTACTATTTCGAGCTCACGCCTGAGCAGCGGAGGAATCCCCAGTGGCATCCCGACTACAGCCCGACTTGGGACAGCTTCTTCATCAATCGGCGTGAGAGGGCGGTTGCCAGGTACGAGGAGGATGGCCCGCCTCCTTCGAACTTCAACGAGGCCGGCCGTCGGATGTGGTGGCGCGGCCGGACTCTCCAGAGCGTCATGGCCTATCATGGCCCCCGCCTGCGCTACCCTCAATCCCAGCCCACGCGTGCTCACCAGCCGAGGTTCGACAACCGCGACCCCGATGCTAGCGACGATGACGTCGGCGACTATGATGACTATAGTGGCGAGTATTATAGGGCTAGGCAGGACTATGATTGAATGGCTCCAACATTCGAATTTGTACTTTAATTTCAGTTCAATCGTAATAAATTTCGTGTCAACCACTTTATTGAACAAAAACAACCGTCAACGACTTTATAAACTAAATTTAAACTAATAGAACCGACAACGACTTTATTGAAATTACAATAAAATAGATAAATTACTAGTCTAGTCTCTACTCGTCGTCGGAGGTTGTCTCCGTCCAAATGTCATCCCACCGAGGGTCGTTTTCGGTCCAAGTTGTATTCGGGTTCTCGAGATCGAAGGTGGCGACGGCCCGACGGTGGCGCCTGTTGGACCTACGTTGTGCCCTAAGGATAGCGAAGAACGCGTCGGTGTTGTCGACGTCGTTGGGGAACTGCGCCCTCCACTGGCGCATAAACTGCTCGTCGTGCTCGGCGATGGCGATCCTGCGCTGCACCTGGCGGTGCCGGCGACGGTCCTCGTCGTCGACGAGGCACGGCGGTGGCGCGAGGAACTCTGCCTCCTCTAGCGATTCAACATCCGGGAAGTTCATGTCGCGCCGTGGCCGCCGAAAACGCCACGCCGCCGCGTCGTAAGCGCGCGCTGCCAGCTCCGGCGTGTTGTACGTGCCGAGGGTGAGGCGGAAGCCACCGGCGCATATCTCGACGTAGAACCTACCGCTCGGACGCACTCGAACGCCACGGAAACCGGACGCCCATCGACGACGTGGAGGCATCCCGGAGATGAATGAGCGGAGGAGGCGGTGGCGACGTGTGGTTGCGCCCGCACTCGTCGCTATATATAGCGCACGCGGGGCATGGCACGTGTAAGCCACGGCTACACACGTCGCACGCTGGCGGGTGAGGCACGTGGAAGCGGTGGCTACACGTCGCACGACGGCGTCGACGGGGCGAGGAACGTGGAAGCGGTGGCTACACGTTGCACGACGGCGTCGACGGGGCGAGGCACGTGGAAGCGGTGGCGACACGTCGCACGACAGCGTCGACGGGACGCGACACGTGGCACAGGGACGCGACACGTGTGGCACGGCGGCGGTGCACAAGGGTGAAACATACCCGACTATCAATGTTTCATATGATGTGAGATGCAAATAGGTATATGGATGTCATATTCATGTTCATTAGCTTTTTCTGATCAATATTCATATATAAAACATTTGCATTTGAGTTACCATTCAAAAGTTATTGAAATAATAGTTTTATTAATTTAAAATAGAAAAAAGAAAAGGGGTTAAGAGGGTATGATGAGCTGATCCGTGGCACAGCCCATCCAACGGCTCTAGGCCGTTGGATTCAAACGACCAGAGCCGTTGGATGGGCTGTGCCACGGATCAGCCCAAAGGCCTTTTGTCGCGGGTGGTGGCTCGACCCGCAACAAAAGACCCCCCCTTTTGTCGCGGTCGTGCAACCCCCCGCGACAAAAGGGGGTGGGTATAAAAGGTGGCCGTCGCGGACGGAGCCGCCACCCGCGACTCTGGAGGCCAACCCTAACGCCCATAGCGCCGTCAGGCTGCCGAATTTCGCAGCGCCGCCGTTGCCGCCGCCGCCGACGTCGACGCCCTCTGCCGCGCATGGAAGCTCCGCCTCGGGCCGCCGCATGCGCGCTCCTCTCTGCGCCGCGGACCGCCGCCTGCACCGCTCCGCCTCGGGCCGCGCCAACGCCGCCGTGTTTGCGCCGCCGGCGCCTCTTCCTACTCCAGCGCGCGCCGCCGTCTGCACCGCCGTCTGCAAGAGGTAGCGCCGCCGCGCCTGCTCGGGCGTCGTTGCCTTTTTTTTTGATTTTTGATTTTTTATACTTAATTGAGTTAATTAGTTAGTATGTAATTAGTATGTAATTAGTTAGTTAGTTTAGGTTTAGTTAGTTAGTTTAGGTTTAGTTAGTTTAGGTTTAGTTAGTATGTATATATGTATTAAGTTAATTAGTATGAATTAGTTAGTTAGTTTAGGTTTAGTTAGTTAGTTTAGGTTTAGTTAGTTAGTTTAGGTTCAGTTAGTTAATTGATTAGTTTTAGGTTGAAAAATGTTTAGTATATGTATTTACGGTTTTTTAGTATATGTATTTGGTTTATGGATTTAGTTTGTGCTTTAGTATATGTAATTGGTATATATGGATTTAGTTTGTAATTTAGTATATGTATGTACTTAGTTAGTATATGTATTTTGTATAGTTAGTTTATAATTAGTATATGGATTTAGTTTGTGCTTTAGTATATGTATTTGGTATATGGACGACTCCTCCACCGACACCCTCTCTCTCGCAAACTAGCGTCGCCGACACCCTCTCTCTCGCAAACACGCGTCCACCGACACCCTCTCTCTCGCAAACTAGCGTCGCCGACACCCTCTCTCTCTCGCAAACACGCGTTGCCGACACCCTCTCTCTCTCTCGCAAACACGCGTCGCCGACACCCTCTCCCTCTCGCAAACACGCGTCGCTGACACCCTCTCCCTCTCGCAAACACGCGTCGCCGACACCCTCTCCCTCTCGCAAACACGCGTCGCCATTAGGGTTAGGGTTTGGTTAGGGTTAGACCATGTACTTATCGATTTAATTTTTTTGCAGAAACAATGGATCCAATCGAAATCCGTCGAGACTTGGAATAGGAAGACTTGTTCGAGGACATAATCCGCGATGGTCCAGAAGCCGACGGCTCCGGAGCTGGAGAAGACCGCGGCTCCGGTGATGGAGAAGCCGACGGCTCCGGAGCTGGAGAAGACCGCGGCTCCGGTGATGGAGAAGCCGAGGACTTCGGTGATGGAGAAGCCGACGGCTCCGGTGATGGAGAAGCCGACGGCTCCGGTCATGACGAGGTATACGATCAGTTGATGCATTAATGGAATTCTATATGTACATACGTATATAAATTAACAGATTTTTATTCTCTTAGGCCTCCGAAGATAAGTTGGAGAAACGAGGCCCGGCAAAGAAATTGGGCAAAAAAGACCACTTCAACATTGAAGCTATATCACCGAAAGGCCAACCGGTGGCACCCGCGAGTGTCAGAGTGACATTTAAGAATCAGTGCGGAGTTCTGGTTAGAGATCATCTCCCGATCACTATTAGAGAATGGAACAAGACCAAGAATGTGTCTGAAGATCAGGTTGCCGATAGGTACAAGAACACACTTTTTGACGACCTCATGTCACATTTCACTTTGCCAAATTTGGGATCGGACTCTGAGAATGCCAAGCAGAGGGCGCTAGTGAAGAAATGGGCTCTTAAGAAGATGGGGGAACTTTTCCGAGCGTATAAGAACCGGTTATGGAAAGCTTATAAGGCCGAGAAGAAGCCTCCAGTATTCGAAAACTACCTAGCGAAGCAGGAGCATAACTGGGAAGAATTTGTGAAGTACAAAGAATCAGATGAGGCTGTGAACCTGTCAAAGAAAAACAAGAAGAATGCAAGCGAAAAGAAATATCACCATCATACGGGCCGAGGGGGCTACGAAGTAGCCATGCCTAAGTGGGATGCACAAGAGGCTGAGATGAAGCGGAATGGGATCACTCCAGAACCAGATCGAGAAGGATGGGACACTAGGGCTCGAAATTGGTTCCTTGGGCATGGCTGTGAGTATGACATGAAGACAGGGAACCTTGTTGAAAGTGACAGCAAGGTTAGGGTACCCAGGCAAAAATGGATTGAAGTGACGGCTGATATTAAAGCGGGAAAACTAAAGTTTGCTCCCGATAGAGAGAAAGACTTGCTGACGCTTGTCCTCGGTAATCCTGAAAAGGGAGGACGAACAAGAGGCTACGGTCCTAGTGTTCCGTGGGAGCTTGGGTTTCCGAATGACGCGGAGACTTATAGAAGCCGAGCGAGAGCAAAACAACGCGAGCTGGAGGTGCAGAATGACCGGATGGCTGAGTTCCAACGGCAACTAGACCAGCAGAAGTGGGAGATTCAGCAGCAGCAGCGGGAGATTAATGAACTTAAAGGACATCGCCAGCCAGATAATACCGCCGGCATATCTCAGCGACGAGACAGCAGCGTGGCCGACTCGGAGGCCCCGCCTACACGGATGATGATAGATGCCGGTCCTGGCGACCCCTTGGATGGAATCAAGGAGCAAACACCTTGTGATCTCCATGAGGTGTTCAGGAAGGTGTCTGTTAAGGTGGCAGTCGGCTATGTCTTACCGGCATTTGGACCTGAAGGTGAGCCGGCAACATGGCATGGCAATCCGATTCCAGCTGGCTATGCTCGTGTCGGGGTGGATTCAGTTGTACCGTTGTGGGAGACATTGGAGCTCGAAATCCCTGGAGGTGATGGGGGGCTTACACTCAGAGAGGTGCTGGGAGAAATCATTCTCTGGGAAAAGAAGAACATCAGGCTACCAGGCTGGGTAGCCCCTAGTACCAGTCGTCCCAGCAGGTCACCATCACCTCCTCCAGGTGATCGCAGGCCACCATCACCTCCTCCTACTGATCACATGTCGCCACCATCACCCCATGGGTACGACATCGACCACGACATCTGTAGTCCATCTCCATCTCCAGCGCCGCCGCCTCCGCCCACTAAGATGCACCCAGCCGGAAGCGTTTCAAGAGTCATGTCCGCAAGATGTCGCCCCTCCCAAAAGTACCAAAGGTTCCTCCCCCCGGTCCTTACGATCGTACCGAGGAGGAAAATGATGCCATTGTTAAGAAATACAATTATGATTTTTTTCATAAGCCAAAACCTCCAGCGCCAGAGCCATACACAGAGAAGCAAAAAGAATATGCTACTAGTTTTCTGAACACACCATCGCAGTATGACTTACACGAGAAGAAGGATGACTATACACGCACTCTTGCGAAGGTAATTGACAAGAAGAAGGATGAAAAGGCTAAGGAGAAGGATATTGCTGGCACGAGCAAATCATCAGCTAGAAGTGCAGCCGAGAAAAAGTCAAGTTCAACAAGTGCACCCCTCAAGGCCAAGCAAACGACAAAAGGCAAAAAAAGGAAGAAAGTTCCCCTCCTCGGAGATCAGCCCAAACAATCGATCCCAGCACTCAAAGTGTTTAATGTTCCCAAGGTGTACCAGGAACATGGTGGTTTCGATATGGAAGAAGCTGCAAGGCTAGCGGCTGCCTGTTCAGTTACCGTGGAGGAATTGCTATCTGCAGCAGATGCTGCACTACCCACTGCTGATATAGCTCCTAAATTTGTCTACGGGGCCGACTTGGTCAGCAAATAGCAGCTGCATAAACTGCCAACACATATGCGGAATTTGCATCAGTGGTACCTTGATGCATGCAAGGAGAACATAAGGTACATCGTGGCGAATATACCATTTGAATATTACTACCGAAAGGAGGAGATCCATATTGAGATGAATGAACTCTGGCAGTTATTCAATTTAGAAGCCCTCGACAAATCTCTCATGAGTTGCTATTGCTTGTAAGTTGTTAACTACATATAAGTTCATTTTCATTCAGTTCATGTTCGTTTTCATTACATATACTCATTATATCTTATGTGTTCTCTTATGCAGACTCAAGATCAGTGAATGCAAAAGTAATAATATTATCAATATTGGGTTTGTTGACCCAGATAAAATACATGTTGAAACGGTAAAGCATAAAGGCCAAGAAACGGGGGGAAACCTACTAAGGTTTTTGGGGGAGCAATATTTCTGTGATTCAATATTGTTTCCTTACAACTACGAGTGAGAGTATTAATGATCTTTTATGCACATTCAATTTTTCTTACTCGATGTTAAGTGTAATTCCTGACGTATATACATAACATGTGCAGCTTCCACTGGATTCTACTAGACATTCAACCTGATAAGGGAATAGTTGAAGTAAGAGACCCACTGAGTAGAGGCGTGGACGGGTTCCGCGACTTGCAGAAGTTGCTCCAAGTGTAATTTCCTGTTGTCGTCAGAAACCCACCGGCGGGCAGCGACGGGCAACACCGTAGAGCCGGGAACAACCTAGAGCTGCGGCTGGCTGAGGTCCCTCCGAGCGACGGCCCGCAAAGCCTTCTGGTCACACGTCCGATGCTGATCGCAAGGGCGTGCCACCTGACCTATACCTGGTCAGGAAGGTGATGGAGATGCCTCGCTTAGTTTCCTGCATGGCATACACGTAAACATTAAATACGAGCCTCGATCGGCTCTCAGGTTATCCTGTGAATCGGCTCAAGGAGCCGATCCACCCATGATTCGTACGGGGTGCACGAATATATGGTGGTCCTGCTTGATCAAGATAAAGCTAATGAGATCTACGACGATTTAGGGTTTTCACCGCATAATCGGATCATCCTACTCACGGTTGGGCCTCGCGGCCACGCACGGTGATCGTAAGCCGATCCTAAACAAGGCCTAAAAACCAACACGAGGTTGATCCCCGGAACATCCTGTTTAGGGCTAGCGAACGACACCCTACGTGCCGCTGGATCCTCCACCCCTTTGTAAGGCCTAACTATTGCAGATATTAAACTAATCCTTGTAGAACAAGGAGCAATCGTAACGGATCAGATCTACTAAATAATGATCAAGCGGGGTGCCGCCCCCACACCTAAGATAGGTGTGAGGGCGGCTAGACATGCAAGGGTTGCACTACGATAGCATGTTACGCGAAGAACTATGCTAACCCTAACACATCTATGATAACTACGTTGCTCGCCATCAACAAGGCTTCAGTACGAGCAACGCATGAACAACGTGGAGCTTGTGCTGCCTAGATCGCAAGATGCGATCTAGGCAGCATGTTGCTTACCGGTAGAAACCCTCGAGACGAAGGAGTTGGCGATGCGCCGAGATTGATTTGTTTGGTTGAACGTTGGTTGTTGTTTATTCCATAAACCCTAGATACATATTTATAGTCCGGGGGACTTTCTAACGTGGGAATAATCCCCACCGTGCACGAGTGAAACTCTATCTAAGATGTGATCTACTATATTACAGATACATGGGCAATTTAGCCCAACTTCGCATATAAGGCCGATTCACGTACTTCTTCAGTATATAATCTCAAAACCCATCTTGATCGCGGCCCACCTCTGACTTGGTCAAATTCCGGTGATAACACATGCCCCCCTGGTTTTGGAATTGATAATTCCAAAATCACTCTGTTTTTTCTCCGTCGGGTCATGTCATGGCAGAGCAGAACCGTCGCAGCATTCTTCATCATAATGCCCTGTCTCCTCAACTTTTCTACGTGATTTGACCATTGTCTTTGGGCACCACCTCCTCGGAAACTGCTGTGGCATTGAATTTCCACCAGGCTTCCCATTATTTAACTGTGCCGATTGATTAGCTCTCTTCATCCCCTTCCTCTGTTCCAGCCATCGGCACCCAAAAAACCCTCTTCTCCCTCAGCCATGTCTTCTTCTTCCTCCTCTTTCGTCTCTCTCCAATCCTTCTCTTCAAACGAGCCGGAGTGGAACTCCGATCACGCGCCAGAGAGCAACCTGCCTCTGACCGATGGGGAAGAGGACCTCAAGTTCCTCATCGATGGGGAGCTGATGAGCGAAAGTGAAGACGACCTCCATTCTTGGGCGAAACCCACCTCCCCCAACGGGAAGGGGGAAGAAGTAGAGGAAGAAGAAGAAAAAGAGGAGGGCGGCCCCTCTTCCCCCGCTAAGCTTCTGTCGGCCAAGCGATTCCGCGCTTGGGCGGACAGCGAAGACGATGATGATGACGAGGAGGAAGAGGAGGAGGATGAATCCTCCTCCTCCATCGGGTATCCGCCGACCAAGCGCTTCCGCTCCTGGGCGGACAGCGAGGATGATGATGATGACGAGGAGGACGAGACTCCGGCCAAGGGCTGGGGCAGCAGCGACGAGGAGCTTCCTGGGAGCAGCGCCGACGACATCGACGGCGGTGATGACGAGGACAGCGACGACTAGTAGAATAGGACTAGTAGTAGCAGTGCACTAGGCACCAGATCCCTCTTTTGAGAGCCATCGGCTCTTTCTTGTAAAGCCGCTCCTTTGAATTAATGAAAATTGTTCTTTCAATTCATCTTTCAATTAATCCAGTTTCACCCCTTCCGCTTGCCATACCAAGACCGATAGCAACGTATCGGATTCCTTTTCCTTTGGACGCCCGCGAAACCGGACTCAAATATCGATTAGACCGTCATCAAGTACTTCTCAAATTCGGATTGCGATTTGATATCTGACCATAATTTTTTGCAATCCTTAGCCGATGACTATTCATCGGTTATTCTGAGAACCCAGTCTTTTTCTTGCAGCAACAGGACGGTCCAAAATCTGTAAAAGCCGACGGCCTCCTTTTCCGATTCCTCTCCATAGCTTCAGCAGTCTTCTTTCGCAACCTGAACTGCTTTCAGAGAGGATCACGATGCAGGGTCAGTCGATGCAACTCCAATCGGCTCCCAAAACAGAGCATCTACCAAGTTAACTGCCCCCCGAGCCTTAATCAAGGCGAGAATATCGGCGAGGATGCACAGGCCATTGATCAGCTTTCTTCCGCTGAACGCCGACGTTGTAAATGACCATCCTGGCGACGATGTGAGCCCTGGGCATGTACCCGGTAGGTCTTGGTCTTGTGTAATTGTACTAGAGTCGATGGCTACGCATCGGCTGCTTCTCAATTCTGAAGTCGATGCCCTTGCATCGGCTGTCTAAAATTTTTTTTACTGGCCGATTTTCTCCTATCGGCCCCAATATTTTACTGCACACATGTCCTCCTGCACCTGTTCCCATGTTCATCGTGTTTAGGTGCCCCCCGAGCCGAATCTGTCAGGGAATGGCAGATATCGGCTCTGTAATTCGCACGTCGGCTCCTGATAGGATCAAGGACGAACACAAGCAGAACATGTGGTGAGGATAATTTTGGCCGATTGCTGGGATCGGCCTCCATAATGATTGAAGCGTTGACTGAAGGTTCTGCAATGCTCCTTCATAATTTTTGGGGCCGATCACAAGGATCAGCCTCGCCCCGTTTGATCATCGGTTTGTTCTTGCTACTCGGTCAGGCTGGTGGATAAAACCAACCCGACCTCTGACTTGATGCGCCTGCTGTCATCCACCTTGAGTGCATCGTAGAATCGTGGAGCACTAAGCTCCGTCGGAAGGACGAGCACCATGTTTGTGCCAGCCGATGTTTCGTCATCGGCTTTCCTTTGCTTGGGGTGCCACTCCATTTTCCGTGGACGACCCTCTTCGTCCAGGGTTCGCTGAACTTTCGCAGCCAGATCAGGTCGTGCCTTCCTTAACGTGTGCAAGTATAACCTTTCGGCTTCTTCCAGGCCGCGCAATCGCTGAACCCTGCGCTTTTGTGAACGGCTGAGTCCATCAGGGCACCACCTTGGCCGGTGGTACCTGTCTTCTTCTTGTTCTCCCTCGTCTTCTGAATCCTCGAGATCTGCCCAACGAGGTGACTCAGCGCGTTTGCTTTGTGGCGGGAGAGGCCCTAGGCGCTTGAACACAGACACGTTGGCTGCCTCCTTCTTTTTCTGGTTGCATTCTGGGCAATTGCCGATTGTGGGCAATCGGCTCATTCCTGAATCCCAGCAGTGTCTGAAGAAGGGGCAGTCCCAGTGCCTGTCGTTGTCGTCTTGCTCCCTTGATTTTTCCGTGGCACGGCGCTCGTGCTCCTCCTCATCGCGATCGTGCCGACGATGTCTTCTGGCTTCTCTAGCCAGACGATCTCCTTCATCATCATAGCTGGACCGTCGGTGTTGGTCATACTGACTCACATATTTGTTGAGGAGGTGATCAGAGAGGGGTCGCTGATATCTTATGTTCTTCACCTCTCCCTCTGTGACGTAGCGCTTGCCACTATGATGGAGCCGATCGCGTGGAGCGGCCTCCTCTGTGTCCTTGCTACGAGAGCAGCTGCCCTCGTCTCCATCTTTGCCAGAGTGGTTCCCAGGTCCTACCATGTTGATGCTGAACGAGGATCCTGGCTGGCAACCTTCAGGGTAAGTGCACTCTACCATGTTAACGGCGGGGAAGGGCTGGGTGTCGACCTTCATGGCATACTGGTTGAAAATTAGACGCCCTTTTTCTATCGCCGCTTGGATGTGCTGACGCCATACCCTGCAGTCGTTGGTGGCATGGGAGAGCGAGTTGTGCCATTTGCAGTATGGCTTTCCGTTCAGCTCTTGCACCGTGGGGAATTTGAGACCTTCAGGAATCGTCAACTATTTCTCCTTGAGCAGGAGGTCGAAGATTTGCTCAGTCTTGGTCACGTCAAAATCAAACCCCCGGGGCGGGCCTGGTGGCTTTACCCATTTGCAGGACACGGGGGTTCCTCCCCGAGTTCATTCAGCCACTGCTACTTCTTGATCTCCCGCAGAAACTTCGTCTTCCTCTGCATCGACCAGGATTACTGCACGCTTGAATTTGTCCTGGTACAGGTCCGGGTGGCGCTGTTCATATGCTGACAGTTTCTGAACCATGTGCGCCAATGAGGGATAATCTGCTTGGGAGGCCATGTCCTTGAGCGGTGTTGCAAGGCCCGCTACTGCCAACTCGACTGCTTCCTTTTCAGTTATACGAACCGAATAACATCGGTTCCTAAGATTCCTGAAGCGCTGGATGTATTCTGTTACAGTTTCTCCACGCTTCTGACGTAGTTGTGCTAGATCGGCGATGCCGGACTCGGAAGCCTCTGAATGGTACTGCATATGGAACTGCTCTTCCAACTGCTTCCAAGTCCGGATGGAGTCCGGTGGCAACGAGGTGTACCACCCGAAAGCCGATCCCGTGAGGGACTGTGAAAAGAGCCTCACGCGTAGTTGATCCGACACTGAAGCCGGTCCTAGCTGTGCTAAATATCGGCCCACGTGCTCGATGGAGCTGGAACCATCTGATCCACTGAATTCGGAGAAATCAGGGAGCCGATATTTAGGTGGTAGCGGGATCATCTCGTAGTCGTCGGGGTACGGCTTGGAATAGCCGATTGCCCTTCTTTTCGGCACCATGCCGAACTGGTCTCTCAGTATGGTACTGATCTGATCCGCTGTGCTGGCTGCAGGAGTTGAACTCTGAATATTCGCCGGGGTGGCGTACTTAGCCAGCCATGTTTGCTTTTCCAGCTCTGAGCCAACTGCAGGAGCTGAGCTCTGGAGGTTCGTCGGGGTGGCGTACTTAGTTAGCCACGTCTGCTTCTCAAGCTCTGTCGCTGACGTCCCTCCTGTTTTCCCAGAAGTCCCTGATGTTGTGGCCTGGTTTGTGAGTGCCCAGTTACCACAATCCGGCACATACGTGCACGTGTACCCGTGAGGGATCTCCTTAGGCGCCTCAGGCAAGAACTGGTAGTCACTAGGGTCACCACCGATCTTGTAGACGACGAATGCCGGTGAAGCCGGCACCTCTGGTGCTGCCAACGCAAATGGCAGCGGTGGACGGGACTGGAGTGGCAACTCTCCTTGATGTGTCCCGAGAGCTGGTCCTGACGGCGAGTACTGGTGCCTCATGATCTCCTGGATCACGCGAAGAGCGACACGCTCCAACGTGTTTACCAGGTTCTCAGAGTGGCGGTGTAGCGAGTGAGCCACCAAGTAGTTGATCTCCTGCCGCAGGGACCTGGTGCGTTCTTCCGACGGGGCAGAGAGGTCTATCCCATCTAGTGCACCATTAGGCGAGAACCCCTTCCACCTGATGCCATGTGAACGGGTTCTGTGGAAAGAGCCGATGAGGTCGGCTTCGAGGATGACTTTGATCTCGTCATACTTCTTCTTGAGCTCATCGGTCAGATCCTCGTATGTGACTGGCGTGCCGTCCGCCATCTAAGATGTAGATGGCGATGTGGTTGATGTAGAAGCTTGTCCCACCGGGCGTGCCAGAATGTGTTGTCGTCAGAAACCCACCGGCGGGCAGCGACGGGCAACACCGTAGAGCCGGGAACAACCTAGAGCTGCGGCTGGCTGAGGTCCCTCCGAGCGACGGCCCGCAAAGCCTTCTGGTCACACGTCCGATGCTGATCGCAAGGGCGTGCCACCTGACCTATACCTGGTCAGGAAGGTGATGGAGATGCCTCGCTTAGTTTCCTGCATGGCATACACGTAAACATTAAATACGAGCCTCGATCGGCTCTCAGGTTATCCTGTGAATCGGCTCAAGGAGCCGATCCACCCATGATTCGTACGGGGTGCACGAATATATGGTGGTCCTGCTTGATCAAGATAAAGCTAATGAGATCTACGATGATTTAGGGTTTTCACCGCATAATCGGATCATCCTACTCACGGTTGGGCCTCGCGGCCACGCACGGTGATCGTAAGCCGATCCTAAACAAGGCCTAAAAACCAACACGAGGTTGATCCCCGGAACATCCTGTTTAGGGCTAGCGAACGACACCCTACGTGCCGCTGGATCCTCCACCCCTTTGTAAGGCCTAACTATTGCAGATATTAAACTAATCCTTGTAGAACAAGGAGCAATCGTAACGGATCAGATCTACTAAATAATGATCAAGCGGGGTGCCGCCCCCACACCTAAGATAGGTGTGAGGGCGGCTAGACATGCAAGGGTTGCACTACGATAGCATGTTACGCGAAGAACTATGCTAACCCTAACACATCTATGATAACTACGTTGCTCGCCATCAACAAGGCTTCAGTACGAGCAACGCATGAACAACGTGGAGCTTGTGCTGCCTAGATCGCAAGATGCGATCTAGGCAGCATGTTGCTTACCGGTAGAAACCCTCGAGACGAAGGAGTTGGCGATGCGCCGAGATTGATTTGTTTGGTTGAACGTTGGTTGTTGTTTATTCCATAAACCCTAGATACATATTTATAGTCCGGGGGACTTTCTAACGTGGGAATAATCCCCACCGTGCACGAGTGAAACTCTATCTAAGATGCGATCTACTATATTACAGATACATGGGCAATTTAGCCCAACTTCGCATATAAGGCCGATTCACGTACTTCTTCAGTATATAATCTCAAAACCCATCTTGATCGCGGCCCACCTCTGACTTGGTCAAATTCCGGTGATAACATTTCCTTCATCGCCGCACTTTATCTTTCGTGAGATATCAATTAATTATCCACTCATTCAATCATTCTTTTGCCTGGCAGGGCTTGGAGAGCTTTCAAGACTCATCATAAGGAGGTTACCTGGGCAGAGAAGCTAACATTTACTCCTGTACCGTGCCCCCAGCAGCCACAAGGGACGAATCTATGTGGATACTACGTTTGTGAGTCCATTCGCATATTAACCACTGAGAAGCTGAACAAAAATAAATTTGACGTAAGCAATAACATTCACAACTTTATTTATTATCATCAATATTTCGTTATCAAGATTGATATAGTCATACTCATCTCATTTTCGTATATAGGTCAACTTCATGCGGGACAAACTCCAACCAAAGGAACACCTACTAGGAATCGCGGAGGAACTGGGGACTTTTGGTTAGAGAAGTAATAAACAACAAAGGCTTGTTTAGTCCAAATAGATGCTCTACCTCCAAATAGACGGTCGTTAGTACCGCTTGTCGATCGTGAGCTCCATGTATATATAGGGAATCTATGAATATGTGTAAGGGGAATCGACTTTTGCTTCCAATATTTGTTTGATCGATCTATATATATATATATATATATATATATATATATATATATATATATATATATATATATATATATATATATATATATATATATATATATATATATATATAATGAATGACCCGTGTACCACTTCTAGTAGCGTACAAATATATGCAACTTTTATTTTCGAATGAAAAATGAAATAAAAGGGGGTCGGTGGCGGGGGGGGGGGGTGTGCTGCACCCCTCAAACCCTAAAGCAGCAGTGTTATGCGCGCGCCACGTAGAGGGCCTTTTGTCGCGGGTGGTAATACCGCCCGCGACAAAAGGGCCTGTCCCCTGCGCGCCCCGCGCCTGCCACGTGGTGGACTGTATGTCGTGGGTGGTAAGCGACCCGCGACAAAAGGTAGACCCTTTTATCGCGCCCCTTTTGTCGCGGATGGCCACCCGCGACAAAAGGCTCTTACAACCCGGAACAAAAGCCCTGTTTTCCACTAGTGCAATAACCTTGTAGAAAGCATTGTTTTCTAGAGCGTGACCTTTCTCCTAGGTGATTGTGCATTGTTTTCTTCTTGGGAACGTCGTTTTTGGAGAAGATGGATTTTTGGTGCTGTCTTGGTGGTGTTTGACCTACTGCTATAACAAATAGATTGTTATACTAGGACTTTTTCTTTTTTTAATTCTCTTTCTTTTTAGCTATGTGCATTTGTATTGTCATTAGGTCACTGCGTTGTTGCAGAGGTTGGGTGTAATTGATATCTTCATGATATTAATATATTAATTTGATTGAAAATCATATGTACAAGAATGTTCAGAGAACCGGTAACAAGGCGCAAAGCCCAAAGAGGCAAGGAGCCCCAAAAAACCTAAATGCCTATGGCAAATGCAATTAAAAGTTTGACTCGTACTTCAACTAATTATCCAACGCTTTGCGCTGATACCATGTACTCCCTCCGTCCCGGTTCACAGGGCCTAATCTGAAAAAACATTTGTCCCATAATACCTTTCCACTAAGGCTTGCATGCATTTAATTAAAAGTAGTACCTCTCTCTAATTACTCTCTCCTTTCTCTTTCTCTTTTTTAAGCTGGTGGAAACAACCAGTGCATGCACACAGGGTGTTAAAACCGAATGATTTTTCATGTGGGGTTGCGGGTGCATGCAAGTCTATTAGCATTCCTATTAATTAGCGAGGATAGCTGATTGGAGAGAGGCAAGTGCTGAGAAGATTTTTAGCGTCCAATCAAATGCTTCTTTCGTCACGGTGCAAATTCATGTGAGCCCTGTGAACCGGGACGGATGGAGTAGAATAGCATGATGTAGCCAATCTAAGTAAAAGACCAGTATGATAAAAGAAAACTAGGCAATGCTTTCATAGTTTCATACAGTTGACAAGGTCTTTGCTTTTGTTTAGGTTTAAGACAAGATCTCGAGCCTCGCGTGGAATGCCTTTTGGAGGGGGCGCCGTCGGTGAGAGCTGCCTACTTATTTTTGGTCCGAGAGGAAACGCGGCGCCTGTCCTCGTTTCTTCGGTGCAAGTCATGTCCAACTACGCGTACCAAAAGAGTGGTCGATCATGCCCAACTTCTTCCCTTTTTTTCTTTGTTCTTTCTAGAAGGTCATGTTTTCAGCAAGGAGCGCGCGCAGCATGTAAACACGATTGGAAAAGTGCGCTGGCCGTCGTACGTACGCTCGTAATGCTCTCCTTTCCACCACCACCACCGGCTAGCTCCGTCCATTTTTCCGGTGATCCGAGCTCGTACCTGGCCGGTAAGATCTCCCACATATGAAAGCGTACTGCTCTAGGCGACATCTGTCAAAAGCCATCATGATTCACTGCACGAAGGAGTTATCTATCGGGTTCTAACTTGTACTAAGTGACTGACATCGTGTTGACTAACGACCGAGAGCGGGAGCTAAGCCACACACTTCGCCGCTTAAGAAAAGAAACCCGACCACGACCGTTGAGGATCACGACGTGCAAACGCTCCAGAAAAGATGGACGGATGCCGTGTTAACCCAGCTCTAATCGGTCGTCCGTGGTGAGGAAGATAGATACGAGTGCTAGATATAGATAGATATTTGCCTGTACGCATCGGGCTAGATCGACGGCGATCTCCGCCGAGAAAGCGAGGCACGGCATGGCAGGCACTGTGCCGGGAAACCGACGCCGGCCGTTGGCCACCCACCGAGAGCCTCCACTACCTGGTAGCTTGGTAGCTTGTTTGTTATTCCTAGCAGTGACAGGAGATCGCGGTTGGCCAGCACTCTGGGATCTTCCTGTCTGTTAGCCCGATCAGGCCTAATTAATCATTGGCAAGTGATTCAAGTCTCTGAGATGACATCAGGTGATAAGCTAGGCCGGACAGGGCCTCTTATCCTCTTGGACCTTTTCTGGTGTCTAGCTAACTTTAGAAAATTACTAACAGTATATGCACTTGTGATAAGCTCGGACCAAGTGGAGAGGTAGATTCAGCTCGTCAGATACCATGTGCTCCCATCGAAACACTGGCCTGAAGATCGATCCCCTCTTCAGTCTACTGGCAGAACTGCACGCACCACACCGCACACGTCTCGCTCGACCTCCATCGATGCTATCGGCTTACTGTTCTCGTGTTGTACGTACGCTGAGAGTATTGCCGGCACGGTGCTGGAAACAGCTAGCTAGCTGGGTGGCTGGTGTGTGTGACATGCATGTTCCGATCTTGACAGGGAGTGGTCAAGGAAAACAAGTGAACACATACATAACTTCGACCTCTTTACCGTAGTGGAGCTGTACTTATCGTCAAGATCTCACGCTCCTGCACTTCAGAAGGGTTTAGCGTACCGTATCCTGAGACCTTTTGGGCCTAGTGCATACGAGTCACAGCATACAACAGCGATGGTGGAGTGGAGGGAGGTAAGATCGATCATAGATGCACAGCAAAAAGGTGTCATCAACTTGGCCAAGTAACAGGACAGAGGATAATAGGAAATCGGTAGAATGTGCTTTACATGCTATCAATGCGGAGATTACACAGATTTGCCATTGTTGTACAGCACAGCACGGTCCATTCAAGTCGAATCAGACAAACTTTGGGGTAGACAGCTGGGAGTAACTTCTCACAACTCATGATTTCACTAGCATCACAGGCTTAGTAGTCCCAAGCAAGAAAAGAAGGGTATACTCTTATGCCACCTGCATAGCATGTGTGACAGGCAGGAAACGAAACAGGCTGAAACAAAGTGTGGGGTGCTTCTGCCGGCCTGCTTCCAGCAGAATGACGCGAAGCTCCATGACCGAGGGCACTAGAGATACTTCCTTGCGAGGGCCCTGACCTTTGTGTCGAAGTGAGAGGACGCGATGCGAGAGCCGGGCAGGTAGAGGGGATTGAGGAATATCTGCACCACAAAGCATTTCTAAGTATCATAGCAAAAGGTGATTGGTAGATGTAGGATCTTCTTTCTACAACGACACTTGTCATGAACTATTCTGGAAATTGTGCACAATTCTGCATCAGCAAGCAACTTTGCAAGTTATGGGGCACAAAAGCAACCCATTCAGTATTGAGACCCATATGGTGCACCCCCCATCAGTAGCCTATTTACAAAGTAGTGAGCATGTTCCATCACCTTGACACTGACAGAGCATACTGATAAAAGAACAGCAACATGTAATAAAACCGATGTGAAAATTTGTTTTCACCAGTGTTTGATGTACATGATTTGAGAACTGATGTTTGAGTCTAGACTTAATTGAGCGCCCAACCATCTTAAACACGACATACTAGAGGGTTCTACGGATTGTAAACGGACCAACAATCATCTTACCTTGATGTAAAGTTCATGAACCTCTTGGAAAAAGCTTTTTATTCCATCCTCGCTACGTGAATCGTGAAGCAGCATGAATCTAGTATGTGTCATACTTGCAGTTAAGGAAATCAATAGTATTGCAATGGTTCAGACTTTAAATAGTATATGAAAACAATGTGATGCCGCTTTAAAGGATATGACCGGCAGTTACATAAACAGACACCACAAGGTCATTAAATCTATCAACTGATCTCAGGAACCTGACAAAACAACAAAAAATGTAAAAAGGATTAACTGAGGTAAATAATATAAAAAAGCATATGATAAAAGAATATTTTTTGGCCGTGGTATTTTTGTATGCATCCTACAGAAAAATCACACAAGATTTCTTGGGTGTATCCTACAGAAAAATGTATAACCAATAGATCCTCACATTGCATTTGTGGTCCATGCTAGGTCCTGGACAACATCTAGTGCAGCATGTAGGATGAACTGGTGGTGATAAGCTAGATCTTCTTTCTGACAGGGAAAGTAAAGGCCAGAAGATTAGACATACACATTAGTAATAATTCAGTATGCCTATGGTACTTCAGAAAACAGGCTTGCATGTTAAGATGTCTCCAACGTATAATTGCATATTATAAATTAATGCTATTACATAGGAATTCTTTAATCTGTACGGAATACTGAAGTTTGACGAGTTGGCGCATTATATTAATGTCATCAGCCATAGAGGAAGAGAGAAAAGCATGGATATAAAGAGGCAAAGACAAAACCTGCAACACTGTTTTAACTCAAAACGAAAACAATTCACAGAACTGCATAATTGTTATCTCTTACACTCGTATATAGGAGATAAAAATTATGAGCATGATACAACATGATTTATGTTCATCTAATAACTATTTACATTTTTAATATCTGGAAGACATTTATACTGGATTACATCATAAGCCAAATAATTCATATTGTGGTAAGAAGGAAATATTAGATAGAGAGGAAATGGAGACCGAGCCACATACTTTGGGTGCGGATCCAACTTCTGCCTCGTAGATTGGGATGTCATTCTTACTTACAATCACAAAGCATGCTGTGCTTGCCATTTCCACCAACACTGACTGGTTTCACTCTGATTGTGATCTTCAAGATGTTACAAAAAAAAAACTCAGTTTAATAGTTCAGAGGGAATGTTCTTGAACATAGAAACTAAACATCAGCAAAAATGAATGCACCCCTACTGTAGTTCCCCAAGAATAACATTAGTATTCAGTAATAAGTGTGATCAATTCATCAAGATCTGCCCAAGCCCGATAGACCTAAAATGTTTTCCACGTTATTGGCATATTCTTCTGCACACTGTACGTCTTATCAGTAACTGATGTGCATGTCTTCTCTTGCTCCGAATTACTTTAACCGCAACCCTATATCATATCATTTATGTCCACTAATTGCTAATGCATTTCAGTTAAGACTCTGTTTCTGTTCCTCTTCAAGCTGTCTTTGTATAAAAAACTCCGTACAGTGGTGTTCAGAAACAAGTTGTTTTGTGTTAAAAATGGCACTTTAGTTAAAATAGCTCCGATTTACACACACAGGCGGAACTACTTGGGGACCATCCTGGGCCCTGGCCCGGTCTTTCCAAATGCCAAAAAAAATTACTTAGGTATATGGCCCATCAGAACCTGTGGCCCAGCTCAAACAGCCCAGCTATTTGGTCGATCCAGACTGAGTCGACACCTTCCTGGTTGCTCCCGAGTCCCGTTCCTCAAAATCTCCGTTTCTAGGTCTTCTTTCTCCCTCTCAGTTCCAATCACAATCCCTAATCTTGCTAGCTTTTCCCCCAAATCAAATGTGATGGCCCAAGGAATCAAGTGATTTGTGAAGCCGAAAAGCAGCTCCGATCTCCCGTCCGGCCAAGGTGAGGCAGCATCTCCAATCTACGGCCGTGGCTCAGTTTGATTTCTTAGTTCATGCCATGTTCCATACCGATTGGAGATTGGATTTTATTTTGGCTACACCATAACACAAATTCAAGCGTTTATTTTACAGAAAATTGATAAGCTATTATTTGTAAATTTCATTTAGATGGCAATGGTTCAAGATAAAATAGATTCTTTCTACAAAAGAAAAAGAAATGCTACAACTGTTGATGTTTCTGAAGCTGAACCATTGGCATTAGCATTGATTGAAACCGAGTTGCCTGAGCAAAATCAACCAAGTCAAAATGAAGAACATCAGACAAATGAACCTGTCATATTTAGAGGCATTGAGTTTTTGGAGCGAGATCCCGCATTACGCCCACAGATTTGGGAATATCCACATGATGTGAGAGATGAAGTACGAAGAGCATACATTCGGTTAGGTCCTATGCAACCCAAACTGAAGAAATACAAGGCATCCGGACCACCTGGGCATCAAAGACGTTTCCAATTCAGTTGGTTTAATCTTTTTCCATCATGGCTAGAGTACTCAGAAAGTGGCAGCTCTGCATACTGTTTTTATTGCTTCCTGTGCAATAAAAACATCAAAAAGCGCAGTGGTTTTGATGTATTCACGGCAAAAGGATTTGATGCTTGGAAGAGAGTTAATAATGGATCAAGGTGTGCGTTCTTAGCTCATATTGGATCCGGACCATGCTCTCAACACAACAATGCAGTGAGGGACTGTCTAGCTCTAATGAACGGATCAAAGCCAATTTCAAACATCATAGAGGTGGAGAGCAACAAGGACAGAGAAAGAGATCGTTTACGGCTCAGAACATCAGTTGCTACTGTTAAGTGGCTCACAGTGCAATCTTGTGCTTTTAGAGGCCACGACGAGACAGTCAAGTCAAGAAATAGAGGGAATTTTGTGGAAATGCTAAAACTTCTTGCAGAATTTAACCCTCAAATTGCAGCTGTCATTTTGGAGAACGCCCCAAAATGTTCTAGATACATATCTCCTAAGATTCAAAAGGAGATCTTGGGTATTTATGCACAGAAAGTTAGGGAGCATATTCGCAATGAAATTGGTGATTCAAAGTTCTCTATTCTAGTGGATGAAACATGTGATGCGGCGAAAAGAGAGCAAATGGCTGTGGTTTTCAGATTTGTAGACAAAGATGGTGTTCTACAAGAGCGATTCTTTCAGCTGATACATGTAAGGAACACCAAATCGTTAACATTGAAGGGAGAGTTGTCTACTCTATTATCCAAACATGCTTTTGATGTTCAAAATCTTAGTGGCCAAGGATACGATGGGGCAAGCAACATGAAGGGGGAGTTTAATGGATTACAAGCACTATTTCTTAAAGAGTGTCCCTATGCCTATTATGTTCATTGCTATGCACATCAATTGCAACTTGCCCTTGTTGCTGCATCTAGGGATGTGGTCCCTGTTAGCCAATTTTTTCAGAAACTCCTCTTTATTATAAACACAGTTGATTCCTCTTCAAAGCGACATGACGAGCTACATGATGCACAACTTGCTGAAATTGCACAGCTGATAGATGCTGCTCATATTGAAACAGGCCAAGGTGCAAATCAGATCAGGTCCCTTAAGCGACCAGGAGACACTAGATGGGGATCTCACTTAGGTTCCATTTCCAGTCTTATGGATATGTTTAATGCTGTCAATTCTATTCTGCAAACCATAGCTTGTGATGCAACGGCTGGCTCAAACCGTGCAGATGGAGATACAGGTTTCAACTACTTGACATCTTTTGAGTTTGTATTTGTCCTATGCATGATGAGAGAAATCTTAGGAATCAGCGAAGAGCTTGGCAAGGCTTTACAGAAAAAATCTCAGGACATAGTGAATGCAATTCGTCTAGTGTTATCTACCAAGACCCTTCTTGAACAAATGAGATCAGATGAGGGCTGGGAAATATTTTTCTTCCAGGTCATCGAGTTTTGTGTGGATCATAGCATTGATATTCCAGACATGAAGGAGACATACATTCTGCGTGGTGGTCGTGCTCGACGACAGGCTGATTATTTCACCAAAGAGCGGTATTTTCGAGTTGAGGTCTTTCGAGCAACTTTGGACAGCCAACTGAATGAATTAAATTTGAAGTTCAATGAGAAAGTGATGGGTCTTTTATCTATAAGTGTTACTCTGATACCAAAAAATGGGTTTGTTTCTTTCAATGCTAAAGAAATTTGCAAAATGGTGGAGATGTACTATCAAGCAGATTTCACACAACAGGATATTATTGGATTGGGGCATCAACTGAACCATTTTGCTTTGGATGCTTCCAATAGTGACGATTTGAAGAAGCCTGCAACTTTGACAGCACTTTGTCGATGCCTTCATGTGTCTGGACGACACAAGATCTATAACTTGCTTGACAGATTGTTGCGTTTGCTTGTCACTCTACCCGTTTCCACTGCTAGTGCTGAGCGTGCATTTTCTAGTCTGAAGATCATCAAGACCAGATTGCGGAATAAGATGGAAGATGAATTTCTTGCCAATAGCTTGCTCGTACAAGTAGAACGAGAAATTGCAGCGCAGTACAGCTATGATGATATAATCGCTGACTTCAAGGGCCGAAAGTATAGAAGAGCTACTCTTTAATTAGTATCCATGGGTCGATCTTGTATTTTGGTATCATTTAGTTTGATTCAGGCTACAAGCCTAAAAGGCTAAAACATTACCCCATTACTAGTACAAGCCATTTTGTGAACAACTAATATATATATGTTAATATATGAGTTCTTCTCTAATGATTCCTTGGTATTGTAAGCAATTGGCCCGTCCTTTGTTTCTTGTCACGGTCCGCCACTGTTTACACAGATGGTAGAGATTGCAGATATCCAAAAGGTTCACATTCATAGATTTACCTAGTTCTGTTACTAAAATGTCAGCGATTTGCAGAGTAGAATAACATAATACTACTATAACTATACCAGCCATCCTCTCAAGCGTTTAGCTACTGAGATTCTCCTCCTCCAACTCTTTCGGGCATGGCGGAGCATGATCCGTCAGGCAGGCAGTCGGCCTCTTCTTTGCTGAGCCTTTGCGCGAGCTCTCCAATTCACACCAATTTAGGAACCGCACAAAGAAACTACCCCAAACTAAAACGAAATAAAGCTTTCTTTCTCTTGTATCCGCTCACTGCTGCTGATTAAATTAACTCGAGATGGAGGAGGAGAGTACGGGATGCTCACGGGGTGGGGGGGGGTGGAAGACCCCTGATTCTCCGGTCGCCGGGGCCGCCCGCCGGCGTCTTCGTGCTGGCGAGAGATCGGCGCCACAGGGGGAGATCTCGCCGCAACGAACGAACTCTGGTCTAGTGAGTTGGGGGCTGCCGGGCTGGTGAGTTGACAATTGCACTAATGGGCCGCCAAGTTACGTACATTGGCCCAAAGTGCCGCCAGTTTAGCCCGAGAAGCCGAGACCTCCGGCGAGACGCCGGCACCTGCAGGCAGCGTAGAAGCTTATCGCATCGCCGGCGAACCCGCTCCCGACGCAGCGCCGTGCCGTTCTGCCATCCGTATTGCCTCTGACGACTGACAACCTCTCGAGGATTCGTGTGATGAGCGCTGTGATCCTGAGTCCTGAGCGCTGAGCTGGATCTGAAGTGGGGTTTTCCGAAGTTGAGAGTCCCGTCTCGGGGGATGGGGAGGCTGGCCGTCGCCGCCGCGGTGGCCGCGTGGGCGGTCCCCGTAGCCGCTTTGGTCAACTCCGTCGTTCCTGATCCCTACATGGTGAGCCATCTTCCCCGGTTACTTCTCAACTAGTCAGATACGATGCCAAGCTTTGGAGCTAGTCATGTCACTTGCTTTAGATGTTGGTGATGTACAGTGCGGAGTAGCAAACTAGTGTCGGGGCGATGTAGATGCCTGACGTAATTTAAGTATCTTCATGCGTTAGAAATCGGGTCTGCAATTGCAATGGAATTTCCTGGCCCCATATTTGCTTATACAAAAAGGAGATTGGTGGAGCATTTGCATAGATGTGTGAACTATCTTTTTTCATGTGACAGCATTAGTGTCTGGTTTGTATAGGAGTTTCATGAGTTATAGCTATCTACAAGTTGGAGCTCTCCAGAAATTGAAATTTCGGCAAGGGCAAGTTAGAGCTTTTGCAGGATGTTCAAGCTTTCTTCCTTTGTCTAATTTGCTCTATTCTCTTTCTGACAGTGTTGATATCATCAAATTCTACCAAATAAAGCATGATAACATATTCACTACCACTTCACTTTTCCATTTAGGATGAGATCTTCCATGTTCCCCAGGCGCAGCGCTATTGCCGCGGAGAATTCTTAGTGTGGGATCCCATGATCACCACCCCTCCTGGCCTGTGAGTTTCCACAACTCCTCGTTGCATCAGCCTCAAATTTGCCTTGTGATGGACCGCTCTCTGCAATTTTGTAGGTACTACATTTCCCTAGCATATCTTGCTTCTTTGTTCCCGGGTGCATGGGCTATTAAGGTAGCAGAGGCATTTGACCCACTTTGCACCACAGCACTTCTCCGGTCGACTAATGTTATGATGGCAATGGTCTGTGGTGTTCTTGTCTATGACCTGCTTCTGTGTATCAAGCCAGGGATCGGCAAGACGAAGGCAACTGCCTATGCTATCCTTGTAGCGTTGTATCCTGTTCACTGGTTCTTTACCTTTCTCTATTATACTGATGTTGCATCATTGGCCGCAGTTCTTGCGATGTACCTGTTCTGCTTGAAGAAACGGTTTTGGGTTAGTGCAATGGTGAGTATTTGAACCAAGTGCTTCATAGATTTTGGTGAGATAAACTCGCGTTTTGTGGGAACAAATACATTGTTGTTTATTTGTTGTGTTCACACCAGAATCTTTTAGCTTGTTGATTTGTAACCAGTCACACATTTGTAACAATTATCCATAGTGTACTTGATAGCTCCTTAATGTACTTCACAGTCTTTTATTATATACATCCTGCAATTATGAATAAGTGTATTCCTTTTTGCCTGCAGTTTGGTGCCATCTCAATACTTTTCCGGCAGACTAATATAATATGGATGTTATTTTTTGCTGCCAATGGTGCCATTACATATGTGCAAGATCTTCCCGTTAGTGACTATGTGTCTCACAAGAACAGTAGATTAACTGATAAGTCAAGCACAGAAGTGTTAGACAGGGATAACACAGCCAGTGCTCCAGGTTTGAGAAGACGGCGAACTAATAGTTCCATAAGTCAGAGTAGAGTTGTTTCTGGATCTACTAATTTGCATATCAGTAAGTATGCCCTAAAGAATTTTCATATTCTACTGCATGCTTTCCGCTCCCCTTTTGGATTTGTTAAATGACATGCTTAATATCGTTTTGCAATCAGTGTTGCAATTTGCAAAATAATTTAAATTTTCTTCCAAAGATTGTGACATGTAAAACAATTATTTTTATGATATGCTTGATTTTTTTTACTTTATTTAAGCACTAGAAACCTTGTCGTTTATATGTGGTATAATTCTGAATATGATAAATGACCATTTGTTCAAAGGTGAAAATTCTAGCAAGATCATCTGATCTCCATTTTTGCCTGCCATCCTTTTTACACCATATCCAACATTATGAGTAATATGCAGGTTTTATCGAGGAAGTATTGGATATCAGCTTCAAGTTATGGAATTCGAAGTCTAAAGTTTTATTGAATTTTACACCATTTGCAATAGTTCTGGTGGTATTTGTAGCATTTATATTCTGGAACGGTGGCATAGTACTAGGTAAATCTTTACGTTTAGCTGCTCATTATTTTGCGTATTTCATTGGGCTTAGCAGGTCATTAAGGAATTTATAGTTTGCTAATCATGATCCCTTGCTTTGTGTGACGCAGGTGCTAAGGAAGCTCATGTTGTTTCACCACATTTTGCGCAGTTTTTGTACTTCGGTCTAGTGTCAGCTGCTGCCCTCCTACCCTTGCATTTTACTCCCAGACGAGTGTCAGAGTTATTCCGTTGGTGTGCTAAGAACAAAACGTCTAGTTCTCTGGCAATGCTGGTGGCTCTTGGTTTAAGCTTCGTGGCCGTACATTTCTTCAGGTATGTTATCTGAACACCTCTTCTGTGTTTAGTTTGCTCCAAGTATAAAACTGTTAAAACCAGAAAGCATAGAGGTTTGTGATAGTGCCGGCTCACCATTTTGCTAAAATTAAAACTGAAACTACATGGCAAGCAACTGCACAGAAACTTTCGTTTGGAATTCTTGCACTTTAGGTGCCGAAATAGAATAGCAGTCAAATATATGTCATCATCATTAATTCCATTTTCCTCTTCTATGTTTTGGTGCAGTATTGCCCATCCGTATCTTCTTGCTGACAATAGACACTACACCTTCTATATCTGGAGGAAGGTCATCCAAGCTCATTGGATGATGAAATACATTTTGATTCCAATTTATGTGTACTCATGGTTTTCAGTTATCAACATCTTAGGTAAACTTTGTCCTTTAAATTCAGAAGATGCTGGCTATTTTTGAAAAAGTATAATAAACAATGATTCTTCCTTTTTTTCTGTATCTTGCAGGAAAATCACAGACAAGGGTTTGGGTGTTGTCCTTTGTTTTCGCAGTTGCCCTAGTTCTTGTGCCTGCTCCGTTGGTTGAATTTCGGTACTACACAATCCCGTTGGTCATAGTGGTTCTCAATTCCCCAGTAATTGGTAATTGCAGATTGCTTGCTTTAGGGTCTGCCTATACTGCTGCTGATTTGTGTACTTTGGTGATGTTTCTGTTCAAACCATTCCACTGGGAGCATGAGACGGGAACACAAAGGTTTATTTGGTAGGTTAGATTGAGGAGCTTGACAAGAGGTAAGCTCCAGTGTTCAGTAGCTGCCACAAACACAAAGGTTAAGCATGGCCGCCCCAGCTTATTGATAAGTGATAACAGAACCGAAGAAACCAGAACCTGAGCTCCATGTGATATTTTTTGGCCAGTTTCTATTTTTTGGTCAGTTTCTCTGTAAACTAGAGGGTTCTTACAAGTCTTTAGGCAAGTAGAAGATGCCTACTCAGATGTAACCTTGTTATATTTGAACCATTCTTTGAAGAAATGAAGAGTTGATGTCGCAGATTTACCTACTGTGAATTGGCATTGTTAAGTTCCTGGGTGTGCAACACCCCCTTTTCAAAGTCCTGCAAGTTTGTTTCGCAAAAAAAAAAAAAAAAAAAAAAGTCCTGCAAGTTTCAAGGATCACGCACAAAAGCTGTACTGTGGTCTAATACCATTGCACTTCCTTGAGGGCACATATCACTGAAAACGTTGAACTGGCTAACAGCCATCCACAGAAATCGTCAATTCTAGGGGTGTACACTACATTTATCGCTTAAACATGAATACACCTAGATATACAATAGTATACATCAATAGTGTTGCAACCCTGTACAGATTTCAGCTGTTCCGTAATCGCAAAAATGAGCGCCAATGTTCAGCCTTAACAAGAACTGAGTTCAGCTGTAAAAATAAAAGGCAGCAGACTGTAGGCATGTAACCCAGTACCAGATGGTTTAAAGGTTAACTTCTCCTCTGCTTTGGGTCTTCGCGTAATCCCTTCGGATCTTCCAGAGTTTCTCGACAACTTCCTTCATCTGTGGCCTGTCAGCACGAGTAGGAGCAACACATTGGAACATTACATCAAAAATCTTTGTCAGTATATCTTCGTTTACTGATTCGGTTAGCATTGGATCCATTATTTCCTGAATATCCCCTCGGTTATATTTCTCGAATGCCTGCATCAAAAGCATTACGACACTCAGATGGGATAAATAGCCTAATGACTACTCATGTGTGTTTTCAATTTCATGGAACTATTCCGAGTACATTTATAATGAGTTCCAGATAAATATCTAACATTCGACATAGTATGGATCAACTTGTAACAAAATATCACATTGTCCATCATCATACACAGGTATATATAAGCACATCACATGCCCACACGAAAGAACAAACAGAAGTATACATGAGCATGAGGGTGCAATGAATTGAACCAAACAAAGGATTAAAGAACGAATTCTTATATTATCTTCTGAAGTTCTCTCTGACACTGTATTGCCATTGAGTACTTCATTTCTATTTGTGTTTGTCAAATCCTTGGGTAGAGACACTGATGCTCAAGAAACCCATGTTTAAAGCCTGGCTTCTGCAGAGTGCCAAGGTTCTTCTAAATCGGTTTACTCATGTCAACTGAGTAGTACTAGAGGGAGACCTTGACCAACATTACCCAATTCATAACAAAGCTAAACTACTTTAGCTGATAAAAATATTAGACAAGATGCCAACGACTGAAATGATGTGAACACAAGAATAGGAGAGCAAACGCACCCATCGCACAGTAATCTTTTCTCTTGGCCTTTTCACCTCAATAGGACGACGGCCTGAAAGGATTTCCAGGAGCAACATACCGTAAGAGTACACATCACTCTTGACTGTCAGATAGTTTGTCCGTAGATACTCTGGATCTACATAGCCAGCCGTTCCTTTCACGTCAGTCTGTATCTCTGACTGCTCTGAAGAACCAGTTCTTGCAAATCCGAAGTCGGCTACTTTCGCCCTGAAGCCCTCAGTTAGTAGAATGTTTGATGACTTCACATCCCGGTGTATTATGGGTTTCTCTAAAAAGCATAACATTGCAACATAATTTAAGAGAAGACATATGCAAATTGCCAGCAGGAATGATCAAATATAATCTCTCTGCTTAGCTATAGATCCACACCATTTCACTAAAATACTAAGAACAAAAATATTGCAAAAAAAAAGTTGCCTATCCGTGGAGTTAGTTCGGATCTTTCCTTATTTGGAAGACACAGAAGAAATCAAGTCACATAGCTGATCCTTGTGACTTACTTAACTTAAAATCTAGGTCATGTGTGCGAATTAGGATTGTGTGCATGTCATGAGGAGTGTTGTCCTTAATGAGCATAACCTCAAACCATAACTATTGTACTTGCTTTTAAATGAAAATACGTGAAATACTTTTGCATGTTATTTTAAAAAAATAGGCTCACTTAATAAAAACGCTTTACATATCAATAAAGGGCCAAAAAATCCCAAATAAGGGCCTCTTTAATCCTTAGGATTTTTTCCTATGTGGGTTTTTTGATTCATAGAATTTCAATCAATTCACATCTTTCTAGGGATTCATCTGCACTACATTTCGTAGGAAATTTCCACTGACTCCAACCTCCTGGGAGTAATTTTCTATGATCAATCAAACATCCTTTCAATCCTATAGCGTTCAAGATGGCATGATACTAATCCTACGTTTTTTCTATTCCTGCATTTTGTGCAGATAACAAGTACTCAAGAAGTTATGATCCAAAGGATCAACCTTTAGTGCAGTTAGAATATTACTACTTAATGTGTTTCGTTACTGCTGTGGCCAATTACTAAACTGTGTGACTTACTTGGATCATAATGTAAAATTGGACTTTTTAATTACTGTTTATTGAACTGTTAAATGCTCAACAGATGAAAACATGTAGGCAGAGGTGTACCAGCATATAGATGCAGATAAGTTAATCCGTGGGCAACATCTATGGCTATTTCAAGCCGCTGACTGAAGCCCAATATTAGCCCATGGTGTCCTGAAAGATTATCTAAATCTGTTACTATTCATTTAGGGACGGAATAGAACAAAGTAGCATTATGGTTTGCAGCATACCATCCAAATGATCCCTAAGAGTGCCATTTGAAACAAACTCAGTAATGACAATTCGTTCATTCCCTTTGTCAATATAACCAAGTAACTGTACCAAATTCCTGTGTTCAATCTTCTTTAGCAGGGCAATTTCATTTTTGAACTCTGCATGTAAAGAAGCGAAATGTTCCTGGAAGGAAAAACAAAACCCCTATCAGAATCACAATTTAAACTGGAGTAAGAGAAGTGAAGGTACCCAATGTTTATCAAGTATCGGGATTGCACAGAAAAAACGGAAGTCCAACTAATGAGCACAGGCTTACACAAAATATGTAACAATTGTCCACAACTACTGGAACAAAGAATGCAACGCGAACGCATGCTTTATTGATGCATCACCCTGTGATTCTTCTCAATCTACACACATATGGATTGACAACTGGGTCTAAATAAACCTGCATTAGCCACTGTGTTGCTCTTTGTTGATTCCACTCAAAAGAGAGCAAACAATAGATGCTAATCTCAGCAAACGGTCTAGAAAAGGTCCAGGCAAATAGGACTTCTAAACATTATGAAGTGTCTTGTCTAATTAAACCTGGTAGTGTGGAATTAAAGAATCAAAGATGAGGCTGCCCTTTGGGCCAGGGCTGGCGCCAAAGGTCTACTGGTAGTCATGCCATCAACCTGGGATGTCCACAAATACCTGTAACTCTGTTGTACCATGCCTCCTAGGAGGATTGTAAAACTCTATCTTTTCAATGAAATGAAACACAAAAAGTCTTTTGAGTTTTCACTAAAAAAGTCATTGTACTTATGCAGATCTCTTTTGTACTGGCGAAAAAAAGAAAACTACCTTTCTTGCCCTTTTAATAGCTACAAAATGGCTCATCAAATGATCTAAAAAAGTTCCAACCAAATAGGACTTCTAAACACTATGAAGTGTCTTATCTAATTAAACCTGATAGCGTGAAATTAAATCAACCAAATATATGACCATAGTTTAGTCATTGTACTTATGTAAGCCTCTTGTACTGCCGAAAAAATAAGCTAGTACCTTTCTTGCCCTTTTAATAGCTACAAAAAAGCCATCTTGCAGCTCCGCTCTGTAGGCCTTTCCGAAGTAACTTTCTCCAATCATCAATGCCGGCGAAAAGTTACGTGTCAATTTAATAACTTGTTCAAGACTTAGGTTTAGGGGATCATTTCTACTTGGCTGTGAAGATAGTGAAAATCTAGATGGACTTGCAGGTACTCGAAGAGGGCTGCCGGGAATTCTGTCAGACATTGACCTCATTTCAGAAGACCTAACTGCAAAAATAAGGGTAAAAATGTCAAATGGTTGGAAATGTAGTTTATACGCAATTTCATCCGAACACACAAGTTAGGCATTTCTTGAGTGTGTTAACAGGTTTCATCACCCATGAATGAAAATTCGTCATTCCCACTTACATGAATTTGTCTCTTTTGAAAGAACAGGATCTTCACTTCCATCATTCCTTTTCGAGCCAAAACAGGGGCACAAGGCATCAAAACACACAAGAAACATTCCGGTAGTTGTAGTAGTTACCATCACGTTATCTCTCCAATCCTCCTATAAAGGATTTCGATGTCCTCATTTTTATTTGATGTCCCAGATTAGCACATTTCTGGGTAGAAAAATTGCCTCCAGACTTATCTCACTTCAGAGCCAAAGTTGTCCAAATATATCTCACTTCAGAGCATGGGTTCTCCAAATAATTTCTCCAAAGCCCAAACCTCAGTCACTTTAGAGCAAAAGGTGTCCTCTTTTCTCTTCTGATAGTACAATGCAAACAGCAAAAGCGTAAGAAATTTAATTTAGTACGAATTAGGATGAACGAATGACTAAAAGAATAGCTACAGGAAGAGCGATTGTAACTTGTGAGGCTACACAACTTCAGTAGGCAATTAACTAAAATTGATCTTCGGAGCACACACCGTTCAGCCAGAAAAAAGTGCTACTCATCTGCTCCAGGTGCACTCAAAACGCAAATCAAGATGAATAGAACATATGTTTATCATCATTGTAATAATAATTGTCCAACTAGTCTCTAAAAAAGTTCAATTGTACAAGGCCTGTTATTCTACCCTATCAACTGAATAAACCAAAGGCGCCAAATATTTAATCATCAAAGCTGTCTGCTTGTCCGGGAAAGGAAAATTGGCATATGCCAGCCCAAAACATCCATTCATATGGAGTCCAACAAAAGACACACGAGTCTCTGCATATATTTATAGCAAGAAGGAACCTTACTGGACAATGCGTGCAAACAAGACAAAATCACGCTATGCAGACAGAATTGTACCGACCGACCGAACTAGCAAGCCATGAGAGAGACTGAGAGAAATATTTAGCCATTTGTGCGCTGACAATGGATCACGAGCTACAACAAGCATAGCCAATAGCTGAGAATCGATCACGAGCTACAACAAGCATAGCCAATTAGCAAACCCTACAGCCTGCAGGGATCCCCTGCTACTGATATCAACAAAACTTGGGCTTTAGGAAGTCTAGTACATATCGAGTTTCATTTCAGAATCACGCGACGCTGCGACGGAAGCAAGCTAAAGCGTGGAGACCCAGTCACGCGGGAGCTGCAAGGAGGAAGGGAGCGAGGACTCACCGGAGGAAAAGAGCTCGCCGCCGCCGCACGCCGAATGCTCCGCCGCACAAGAACCCACTTAACCAAGGAGGATCAAGGGGGAAAGTTGACGCGGAAATGGCGAGGAAGGAGGCGCCCGAGAGAGCAGGATAAGAAATTTATGCCTTGGGTTTGATCGGATCTTCGGGCGGGCAGGTGGAAACCGTGTGCGGGATGGAGACCACACCGGAGGGAGAGGGAGAGGGAGAGGCCGCCGAGACAAGACCGACGACTTGAGGTTGGAGGGGAGGAGTGGGGCGACGACTGGTAAACGACGCGGACACGCGGGATATTGTTCTTGTTATTGTGTGGCAACAACTTGCTTGCTGGTAGGTGTGTCCCAGGGCTCATGCTCTAGCCCATTTGTCAGCGGGAGCATATCAGGTGAAAATGGACTTGTTCCTGAAAATCTAAAAAATTTAGTTATGAACCACTAGATCGTGTACGGACGGCCAGATCTCGCATTTACTCCGCCACCCATTTTGTGCAGAAAAACCCTGGAGCTAAGATACCCCCTCCGTCACGTTTTAGGTGTCGGACGGGTTGATCATGGTATTGCCATGAGCTGGATCTGGAATCGAGGATCGAGAACAGCCAAATTGCATAGAGCATGAAACTTAAGATTAAAATCATGATTCATTTGACATTTTTTGAATATCAAGATCACCAAACAAAATAGAGCTTCATTCACCGTTTGACCATTTCAAACAAAAAAATAATTGAACCGAAATACTCATGACAGAATGAACCCACGGATCGGATCAAACTCAACTCAGACAAAAATGCAAATAGAAGGGAAAAGAGATGCACATATCTGTAACCTAAATTGGACAAAAACTGGCGTGGCTACAAGCGCATCAATGGATGGATTCGTCGGGACCGAGCGTTTGGGGTACCAGATCTAGCACCAGTGACGGTGGTAGCTAGAGCCTCCAAATGTGGCGCTCCAGATCTGATTCGTTGCGTTGGGCTGCCGTGTATGACTTTGCGCGAGTGGCAGAGAGAAAAGAACTAAGAATGTGACGGAGAAAATATTTGGGTACCTAATTTTGAAATGGACGGAGGTGGGGTGGTTGTTCATGATCTAGCCGTTGGTGTGCAATCTAGTGGTCCATATCTGAAAATTTCAAATTTCCACGAACTAGTGCATTTGCACCACATACGTTCCCGATGTTGTACTCTCCAGTCTCTTGTACACACAACTTGCATGAAACCGAAAGGAGTGTGGAAATAATGGGCTAAATCATTGGCTTATGTACTGTTTTCATATTGCAACTACAACCATATCTAACTCACAACGGTAAAGTAAAGTAATTACGTTTAAGATTGACATGTGGATCATACAATAAAAGTGACAATCATATGGCTCCTCTCGGTTAATTTACTCATCGACATGCGGGTCGTGACAAATATTATAACACATGATAATCTCATACATTACATATATCACATCACATCTTAGCCATACCACATCATATGTCCTGCAAAAACAAGTTAGACTCTACCTTATTGTTTGTAAGTTTTTATGTGGCTTCTATTGTTTGCAAATGAAATGTTCTTACCTACACATAAAAACCACAACCTTCATAATGCAAGTTGCTTATTAATTTTTACAAGCCCATTTTGCAAACGTGTTTTCAATTATAGTAAGAGAAACATATACCCGCTAGCTCATATGCAGTACAAATTTCATGTCAAGCACAAAAATGGTCTCAATTCGAAGACTGTAAGATTGTTTCGAGTGGCTGCATTACTATTCCGCAGAACCAATCAGTACACGTTGGTGGGGTAGCAACAAGAAAATCAATGCCCATAAATTAATGTGTTGTAATAATCCTACAAAGCATATACGGATACATCTAGCTCTGATACCACGTACTGATGAGATTTGCGGCACAGAAAACAAAAAATTATACAAGATATGAATAAAACTAAGATCCAATCTAGCAAGAGGCAATATCTAATCTAGGAAGATGCAAGTAACGAGAAAGATTATATCTTCACAACCTTGAAGAATGTGAGCAGAAACGGTTTAGTACCGTGGATGATTTTGTGGTACTCTTTGTGATCCTAGCTAGAGAATTTACCTTTTATGTCAAGGCTAAATTGAAAAGGAATTAATATTTGATTAGCACATATTAACCCCCCCCCCCCCCCCATACAAGCCTTTCACCTAGCCCTCTCTCGTCCCCAACCCTCCTCTGGTTCTCTCTCTCCGGTTCAGACCCGATCGAACACCATTCCAATGCCCACACGAGCTCCTCCGTGCGCATCAACGAGCACCAGTTAGTGCCTTCTTTATGTTAGCCTCGTGATGCAATGGAGGAGGATTTGGATTGGGGAGGCGAGCAAGCGATGGGGGAGGGGGCTCGCTGGGGAGCTTTTTTGCACTCAGAACACAACCTTTATTAATTATGGTATAAAGGTTACATCTTCCACTAATTGTGGATAAAGGAAAAGGGGCGGATCATCTAACCAGAAGTTATTCTCACTATCATGTACTGATTTTGAAACTACATTAGCAGCTCTATTATTCTCCCTAGGACAATGGGCTAAGCATGACGAAGCAAATCCTGCCAAGATTGTTCGACACTCATCGGCAAAGGGTATGCCCACTATCTTGTGTTCATATGGTGCCATGAATGCTTGTACAACCTCCAAAGAATATGTCTCCACATATAGATGATTGCATCCAATTGTTGGAGATATGCCCAAGAGGCAATAATAAAAGTGTTTATTGTTATATCTTAGTCTTCATGATAAATGTTTACATCTCATGCTATAATTGTATTAACCGGAAACATTAATACTTGTAAGGGTATATTGCCCCTATGTGTGGTTTTGGTAATTAACGACAACCCCTATGGACTAATGTTTTCATTGAGTTTATATGAAGGAATATTCCATAGGTACTACTTGTAGTCCATGTGTTGGATTCAAGTATGGATGCCATGAAGATAAAGATATACCTTGTGTATTGGCATCAAGATCATCGATTTAAAGATATATATGTGATATGATCAAGAAGAAGAAATGAAGATGGAGTTCTTATGTGAAACTCAATATTAGCCATGCTCTAGCTTATGTGATAAGCAATGAATGATCAAGATCTTGAGTGCTTGATTCCAAGTGAAGAATTCAAGTTATGGATCTAAGTCAGTGTCATGATAGTCTCATAAGTTGAGCTATGGTTGACTAAGATATAGAGCATGCAAGCAAATGAAGAATTCTATATCCAACTCAAGATAGTATGATAGAGCATGAGAAGATACAAGGTTGACCAATACAAAGAGTGAATAATAGATTCAAGTTTGGTCAACACATGAAGCATGAAGAATGTGCCACGAGAAGTCATGTGGTAGGGTCAATTATGCTTTATGAACTAACCCATCATATATGTTCCCCTGTGTTGTCTATGTGGGTTAGGTATCTTTCCATGGGCATGCATCAAAAGTGAGATCTCATATAGCCCATGAGAGGACGACGTCAAGTGGTGATCGTCATCAAGGTTGAGTTGGGCAAGTTCAAGATTGAGCATCTCAAGGGGATCATATGCTTGAATCTTGCCGTCCATTTTGGTGATAATGGACATGTGAAGATGTGCATCAATGGAGCTTTCCCATCATGGTGTATGGGGGAGCATTTGTGAGTCTTCACGAAGCAACAATGATCAAGTGAGGCATTCCGGCTTGAGTGGAGCTTGAAGAGCTATCATCGAGATCAAGCGGGACGCGCAAGGCAAAGGTATGGCCTTGATAGGTTTTCCTTTTACCGGTCTCAAGGTGGTTGTTGGGAGACCGGGTTATAGGATACATAGCTGCACTATCAAGAGGGGCTTTCGGTTGGGTAACTTGATCACATCGTCTTAGGGAGCTCAACCCTTTGCATTCTTTGCATTCCATAAATATTATTTCTTCTTGGTGTTTCTCTGTGTGAGGTTCTTGAGCTTGTTTCTAGCTTTACAACAAGCCCAAGTTCATTGAAAACGGAATCCATATGCATCTTCTATTGCGTTTTTAAGCTTGGAGGTTTTACCGGTGTCTCTTTTATTGATAGGTCAAACATTCATCTTATGATTTTTACTCCATGGGTGGACAGTGATGTTTCTATGCATAAAGTTGTAGGGCTTGTTGGTCTCATTCCAACAAGCCCAAGATCATCGAAATTGGAGTCCGGACGCAAAAGTTATCATGGTTTTTGTAAACCATGTTTTCATGTTTGGCCCGGTGGCGCCGGCTGTCTCACCGGCTCGTCCGGGACAGACTGGCTCCCACACCGGTGCCAACCGGACGGTTTCCAGGGGGCTTTCAGGGGCACCCGGTCCCTGGCCCGGTCTGACCGGCTCTCCCGCCAGGCGGCCCGGTCCCTGGCCCGGTCGACCTGCTCTCATGCCAGGCTGCACGAAAAACTCCCAGATCTGCCCCAAACGGTCATATTTCGTTTGGCTATAAAAGGGGCTTCTTCCCCAACAGTTTTCTAGGGTTCTTGAGCACATTTTTGACCACCTTTGTTGAACCTATTGAGCTTGCTTCCTCTCCCTTCCCTCCCATGATTCTTGCTCATTCTTGAGGGATCTAAGAGAGGAGATCTAGATCTACAACCCCCACCAATCCATTTCTCCTCTAAGTGAGGGGAACTCTTGGGATCTAGATCTTGGAGTCATTTGTTGATTTCATCCATTGTTCTTCCCCTCTAATCTCATCCTAGCATTTGTTGCTTGGGTGGGATTTGAGTGTGAATGATTTGAATACCTCTAGTGTTCTTGCTTTGCATCATTGCATAGTATTGAGCTCTCCACCATGATTAGTTCGAGTGAGAGACCGTGAGCTTGTTACTCTTGGAGGGAGACCTCCTAGTTGGCTTGACGGTTGGTGCTCCGGTGATCTCTTCAAGGAAGATTGTGAAGAGGCCCGGGCTTCTCCTTCGTGGAGCTTGTGAAGTGGTTGTGGAGCTTGCCATCTCCGGAGTGGAGGAAAAGCTAACCATAAGGAAAGGGCCATTATCTTTCGTGGGTGTGGCTCAGAGAATAGGGTGAGCCTTCGTGGCGTTGGGGAATCCTTCGTGGGACCTCCACTTCTCCAAACGTGACGTACCTTCTTGCCTAGGAAGGGAACACGGGAATACATCCTCGTCTTCGCGTGCCTCGGTTATTTCTATACCCGAGCTCTCTTTCCTTGTGATAGCCATCGTGCTTGAAGTACATATATCTTGGTATCACTTGTGCTACATATATCTTGTGCCTATCTTGCTTAGCTCTAGTTGTTATTGTTACACTTAGTTGAGCTTAACATATTTAGGGTTTGTGCTTGTAAACTAAACCTTAGTTTGATTCCGCATTCTTACAAGAAAAATCCGTAAGAGTTTTTAAACGCCTATTCATCCCCCCCCCCCCTCTAGGCGACATCTCGTCCTTTCAATTGGTATCATAGGAAGGTCTCTCTCCTTGTGTAACATCCCAAATTTTGAAAACAAAGAAGAAAATGAATTTCCTTTTTCCAAAAATGAGAACCAACAAAACCTTTTATTAAAGAAAGTGCTATGCCTAATGCCCATACCTAATGCTTGTGTTTGCCCATGATTGTTTATTATTACTTTGAACCTACTTCCAAAACCCTAAAACCCTAACCATCTCAAAACAAAGTGGATCAAATATGAGAAACCAAAATAAAAGAAAAAGACATATGTGGGCATATAGCCCTAATATGTAAATCTTGACCCCTACCATTATTAATTTTCTAAATGGTGGTGAACCATTGTAAACCCCACAAAACCCTAAACCTCACCCCTCTTATCACCCCCCTTTTAAAAAGCAAAATAAAAAGAAATGATTTAAATAAGAAAAAGGCCTAGGGAAGCCTATGGCTATTTTTGCAAACAATCACTTAGGCCTTGCTCTACCTTGTGTAGATGGTTTGAAATACCTCAACAAATATAACCTAGCCCTTACCAACTAATCCAAGTGAGAAACAAAAATAAAATAAACATATGCATAGAGGCATATGTGGCACTTAGCCATAATACCAATTCTTGACCTAGGCACCCACACTCTCCCCAAATGGTTTGAAACTCTTAGCAAACTCAATCTTACCATAAAATAGATCCTCACACATGTCCAATTGGATCAAGAGAACCAAAATGGAAAAATAAGAAAAATCCAATTCCACACACACTTGTGCTTATGGACATTTTGCAAATCTTGGACCTAGACCAATCGGCATTCACCATTAGTTGTATGATGTTACTAAACCCTTATTACAACTTTTGGAATCAAAGAAACTCAAATCAAATCAAATTTGAACTCAATTTGTGATCACATGCAATGATGGCCAAATCTGCCATTTGCAACTGGTCACTACTTTGAGCCCTTGTATTTCAAGATTTTCAAACCAAACAATCTCAATTCTTTGCACCTCATCCAAGTACACATCAAGGTGAACAACTTTTGTAAAGACCACCATGTCAAATTCTTCTTGGATCAAAAACTATGCTCAATCCAAGTTGAGACTTTTTAACAAATTCAACAATCTCCCTCTTTGCAAATTTTGCAATTCCTTTATTTTTAAAATTCCACCACCACCTTTGGGTGTCTCTGGTCAATTGCAACTCATCCAAATAACTCAATTTCAAATTTTGTAACCACATTGCATTGACCAAATTTGGCAAGAATTTGAAATTTGCAAATAGGCATCAATCTCAAACACTATTCTAAATAGTGTTTGGCCCAACCTTGAGCACCACTTGGTCCTCTACTGTCCCCTGGTTCCCTCTCACCACAACCCTTGCCATTAAAACCCTAGGAACTAGGCAAACATGGCATAGCCATGCCATGCCGGCCATGGAGCATCTAGCTCAAGCAAACCCTAGCTACTCCCCTCTCTAGCTCGACCAACCCTGTCCCTCTGCTTCCCCTGGGTCCCCTGTGTCCATTGGTAGCCGCTGTTGCCGGAGGAGAAGGCCACAACGACGGCACGCGTCGCGTCCAGAACGGCCCAGGCCATGTCGATCACGGCGTGGGCACGCACCAGAGCACGCCACGGCCACGCGCCGCTCCGACGAACCGCGCAGCCCCTGGCCCCCCTCTCAGCAAGTTGAGCATCCCCGCCGCACCAGCAGTCCGCCAGACACGCGCACGTGCCCTCGCGCAGGCTGCCGCCGTCGACATCGTCGCCGCTTCTTCGCACCCGTGCCGCACGGCCTCGACATCGCCAGCGCTCACCCGACCGTCCCCCACCTCGCCAGCATGCTCCCTAGCACCGCCTGGACGTCGCCTACCTAGCGCCACCCTCGCCTACCCCTCTCGCTCGCCGGAAACGCCGCGCCCTTGTCGACATGGCCGCAGACCCACGGCCACCTCGCGCCACTATAAAACGAGCGCCTCCCCGAGCTATCCAGGCACGCCATTATCTTCCCCACTCCCCTCTGAGCCTCCTCGAACCCTCTCCCATCCACATTGCCGCCGGAGCTGCTTCAATTGCATCGACGACCGCCGCACCAGTACCTCCGCGACGATGACGATTGGAGCCACCCCAGCTTCCCCCGCGACCACCGTTCGCTTCCTCGTCCTCGACAACGCCGCCGCACACCCTCGCCGAGCCTCGCCGGAGCCCAGGTTGGCCGTCGACCCCCACCACCGCCGCGACCAGGGTAGGGTCTCGTCGGAGACGACGACGACCCAGAGCCGCTCGATCACCTCTTAATCCAACGGCCCACCGCATCCCGTACCGCTTCGGGTTTTAAGACCCGCTGACAGGTGGATCCCACCGTCAGACGGCCCGTGGCGCATGAGACGCGAAGCTAGGCCGGCCCACTTCTCTCTCTCCCTCGCGGGCCCGTTAATTTTCCCGCCTAGCCCATTAATTCAAACTCGATTTAATTCTTTTAGTCTAAATTCAAATACTGGTCCTGTGCTAGAATTTAAATAGTTTCAAATCTACTAAACCATTTTTGACCAACTTTATATTGTTGGAAAGCTTATGAAAAGCTCTATCCAACCACACTGGTTTCACACCAAAATGTTTTGTAGAATTAATGTGATAAAAAGAACAAGGCAGAGACTTTTTCAACTTCAAATAATTATTAAAAATCAACCAAAAATGATATTAAGTTGATTTCAACTCTCATAGCTCACATTTCACTTACACTAATTGTTTCTGTAAAAATATGGTGTGGTTACTTTGAGTGATCATGGCCTAGTTTAAATAAGGGACTATATTGCTATTGTAGTTAGTTGATATTGTCCAAAACTATTATGTAAATCATATGAAGTGTTTTGCTTCATTTAAATCTTGTCCCAAGTACTTTCATATGAAGTTGTGACCCTGTTCTAAATGCTCTCACATGAAATTACTTGGTGATATTAAATCATAGTTAGTAGTGTTAAATGGTATGAGGTATTCTACCTCATTTAAATTATTTTCCCAAATGATGATGATGAAGGGTTGACCTTGGTCAACATAGATTCATACATGATTATTGGAGGAAATTAAATCTTAAGAAGATTCAATGAGAGGAAATTATTTCCTCAAAGAACTAAATGGAAACTATCATTTACATATATAATGAGAGGAAATTATTTTTCTTAAAGAAAGAAAACCAAATGCAACTCATAAGTTATGTGTTTCATAATAATATTAGAATGGTTTGTGTGAAGCCATAGTGTGCTTAGTATAGCTCTTGAACTTTGTTGGGTGATTGTATCTCGTATTCGTTTTTAGACGCTAGTACCGGAGAATACCAAGAGGAAGAAGGCTTCTACCAAGAAGAGGAGGAAGAGAACTTTGATCACTACCCCACTCAAGGCAAGCTAATATTCTTGCAAGTGCAAAGCCCTTTGGGGCAAGGCACCATTAGTCTTACCTTACTTACACTGATCCCATCCCAAGTTTTTACCTTACAAGTTTTTACTTGATTTTTGAAGAAGTTACTTTTATAGTTAACTTTGGTCTAAGTTTAGAATGTTATGAGAATACTAAAGTTAGCCTCAAAGATAGCCAAGCAAGATAGCACCCCTCATGTTTAGTGCTAGTGCTAACAACTAAAATTGACTACTCTAGATGGGAACTGGTGATTTGAAATGAATTTGAAAACTTTGGAATGATGAGTCATTCCATTGAAAGATCTTTGAAGGTGAATATGACTTGAATGAGATGGTGAATTTTGACTAAAACTGATATTGGTTTGGATGCGATACCTTTCCAATTTTTGAGTACCCCCACAATACCTGATTATGGGTAGGGCTTAACTGGAAGTTTATACATCTTAGTATGGGTTCCCTCTGAACAAGCATCATAGGGGTGATACGTCTCCGACGTATCGATAATTTCTTATGTTCCATGCCACATTATTGATGATATCTACATGTTTTATGCATACTTTATGTCATATTTATGCATTTTCCGGAACTAACCTATTGACGAGATGCCGAAGTGCCAGTTCCTGTTTTCTGCTGTTTTTGGTTTCAGAAATCCTAGTAAGGAAATATTCTCGGAATTGGACGAAATCAACGCCTAGAGTCTTAGGATTGCATGAAGCTTCCAGAACACCCGAGAGCCGCCAGAGAGGGGCCACAGGGGGCCCACATATGGTGGCGGCGCGGCCCAGGGGGGCGCGCCGCCCTAGTGTCTGGTGGCCCCAGACCCCTTCTGACGCCGCCTCTTCGCCTATAAGAAGCCCCTGACCTAAGTCTTCGATACGAAAAAGCCACGGTACGAGAAACCTTCCAGAGCCACCGCCATCGCGAAGCCAAGATCTGGGGGACAGGAGTCTCTGTTCCGGCACGCCGCCGGGACGGGGAAGTGCCCCCGGAAGGCTTCTCCATCGACACCGCTGCCATCTCCACCGCCATCTTCATCACCGCTGCTGTCTCCCATGAGGAGGGAGTAGTTCTCCATCGAGGCTAAGGGGCTGTACCGGTAGCTATGTGGTTCATCTCTCTCCTATGTACTTCAATACAATAATCTCATGAGCTGCCTTACATGATTGAGATTCATATGATGATGCTTGTAATCTAGATGTCATTATGCTAGTCAAGTGAATTTTACTTATGTGATCTCCGGAGACTCCTTGTCCCACGTGTGTAAAGGTGACAGTGTGTGCACCGTGTGGGTCTCTTAGGCTATATTTCACAGAATACTTATTCACTGAGTTATGATTTGAGTTGGATGTCTCTATGAAATTGTGGTGTGTTAGTACCTCCTATGAATGCTCAAAGTGACAGCGTGGGGTGTTCATTAGTACTTGGGAATACATCTTTAAGGTTTGCCTACATGATGAATTAGAGTTCGTTATCTTGCCAGAGAGTAATTCGGAATAGCATAGTGAAGTGCTTATATTTATATTCCTTTATGATTGCAATGTTGAGAGTGTCCACTAGTGAAAGTATGATCCCTAGGCCTTGTTTCCAATACTGCTATCGCTGCTTGTTTACTTGTTCTACCGCATCTCGTCTTGTCTGCAATATTACCACCATCAACCACACGCCCGATCACAGACAGCAAAGCACTTTTCTGGCGCCGTTACTACTGCTCATACTTATTCATACCACCTGTATTTCACTATCTCTTCGCCGAACTAGTGCACCTATACATCTGACAAGTGTATTAGGTGTGTTGGGGACACAAGAGACTTCTTGCTTTGTGGTTGCAGGGTTGCTTGAGAGGGATATCTTTGACCTCTTCCTCCCTGAGTTCGATAAACCTTGGGTGATCCACTTAAGGGAAACTTGCTGCTGTTCTACAAACCTCTGCTCTTGGAGGCCCAACACTGTCTACAAGAATAGAAGCACCCGTAGACATCAAGCACTTTTAAGGCGCCGTTGCGAGGAGGAAAGGTAAAAGGTACTCACACTCCGGATCTCGGCTACTAAGCTATTTTCCGGCGCCGTTGTAAGTACTCGAAGCTATTTCCTTTAGATCCTGCAATTGCATCTTTTTGTTTCTTGTTTACACTAGTTAGGCATAATGGAAAACAACAAAAATATGAGAGATCTTTATGAACTTTATCTTGAATTAGGACATGATGTGTTTGAAGAGAGAATTAAAAAACCCATGGAACTTTATATGCATGCTAATGGGAATGTTATTAATATGAATGCTTTGAACACTATTGTTGCTAATGCTATGGAAAATTCTAAGTTTGGGGAAGCTTGTTTTGATGAGCATGATCTTTTTAGTCCCCCAAGCATTGAGGAGAAAATTTACTTTGATGATACTTTGCCTCCTATTTATGATGATTATAATGATAGTAGCCTTTTGGTGCCACCTGTTATGGAGGATAAATTTGATTATGATTACAATATGCCTCCTATATTTGATGATGAGAATAATAACGATAGCTACTTTGTTGAATTTGCTCCCACTATTACTAATAAAATTGATCATGCTTATGTGGAGAGTAATAATTTTATGCATGAGACTCATGATAAGAATGCTTTATGTGATAGTTATATTGTTGAGTTTGCTCATGATGCTACTGGACATTATTATGAGAAAGGAAAATATGGTTGTAGAAATTTTCATGTTACTAAAACACCTCTTTATGTGCTAAAATTTTTGAAGCTACACTTGTTCTATCTTCCTATGCTTGTTACTTTGCTCTTCGTGAACTTGTTTATGTACAAGATTCCTTTTCTTAGGAAGCATGTTATACTTAAATGTGTTTTGAATTTGCCTCTTGATGCTCTCTTTTTGCTTCAAATACTATTTCTTGCGAGTGCATCATTAAAACTGCTGAGCCCATCTTAATGGCTATAAAGAAAGAACTTCTTGGGAGATAACCCATGTGTTTATTTTACTACAGCAACTTTATTTTATATTTGAGTTTTGTAAGTTGTTACTACTGTAGCAACCTCTCCTTATCTCAGTTTTGTTGCATTGTTGTGCCAAGTAAAGTCTTTGATAGTAAGGTTCATACTAGATTTGGATTACTGCGCAGAAACAGATTTCTTGCTGTCACGAATCTGGGCCTAATTCTCTGTAGGTAACTCAGATAATTATGCCAATTTACGTGAGTGATCCTCAGATATGTACGCAACTTTCATTCAATTTGAGCATTTTCATTTGAGCAAGTCTGGTGCCTCAATACAATTCGTCTTTACGGACTATTCTGTTTTGACAGATTCTGCCTTTTATTTCGCATTGCTTCTTTTGCTATGTTGGATGGATTTCTTTGTTCCATTGACTTCCAGTAGCTTTGAGCAATGTCCAGAAGTGTTAAGAATGATTGTGTCACCTCTGAACATGTGAATTTTTTATTATGCACTAACCCTCTAATGAGTTTGTTTCGAGTTTGGTGTGGATGAAGTTTTCAAGGGTCAAGAGAGGAGGATGATACAATATGATCAAGGAGAGTGAAAGCTCTAAGCTTGGGGATGCCCCGGTGGTTCACCCCTGCATATTTCAAGAAGACTCAAGCATCTAAGCTTGGGGATGCTCAAGGCATCCCCTTCTTCATCGACAAAATTATCAGGTTCCTCCCTTGAAACTATATTTTTATTCGGTCACATCATATGTACTTTGCTTGGAGCGTCTGTTTGTTTTTGTTTTTGTTTTTGTTTTTGTTTGAATAAATGCTTGTGTGGGAGAGAGACACGCTCCGCTGGTTCGTATGAACACATGTGTTCTTAGCTTTTAATGTTCATGGCGAAGGTTGAAACTGCTTCGTTAAATTGTTATATGGTTGGAAACGGGAAATGCTACATGTAGTAATTGGTATGATGTCTTGAATAACTTGATACTTGGCAATTGTTGTGCTCATGTTTAAGCTCTTGCATCACTTACTTTGCACCTATTAATGAAGAAATACATAGAGCTTGCTAAAATTTGGTTTGCATAATTGGTCTCTCTAAGGTCTAGATAATTTCTAGTAAGAGTTTGAACAACAAGGAAGACGGTGTAGAGTCTTATAATGTTTACAATATGTCTTTTATGTGAGTTTTGCTGTACCGGTTCATCCTTGTGTTTGTTTCAAATAACCTTGCTAGCCTAAACCTTGTATCAAGAGGGAATACTTCTCATGCATCCAAAATCCTTGAGCCAACCACTATGCCATTTGTGTCCACCATACCTACCTACTACATGGTATTTCTCCGCCATTCCAAAGTAAATTGCTTGAGTGCTACCTTTAAACAATTCAAAATTTATTACCTCTGATTTGTGTCAATGTTTTATAGCTCATGAGGAAGTATGTGGTGTTTATCTTTCAATCTTGTTGGGCAACTTTCACCAATGGACTAGTGGCTTCATCCGCTTATCCAATAATTTTGCAAAAAGAGCTGGCAATGGGATTCCCAGTCCCAAATTAATTAACAAAAATAGACACTCCTCCATGGTATGTGATTGTTGGACGGCACCTGAAGGATTCGGTTAGCCATGGCTTGAGAAAGCAAAGGTGGGGAGGAGTGTCATCTAAATTAAACTAAAATAAAAAGGCACTCCTTCATGGTATGAGATTGTTGGCAGGCACCCGAGGATTCGGTTAGCCATGGTTTGTGAAAGAAAGGTTGGAAGGAGTGCCACCCAAAAATAAAAATAATTCATGGGAGCCGCTCTTTGAAGGTTTGTTTGGCAAGGGGGTTAGAGTGCCCACTACCATTCGTTGACAACAACAAACACCTCTCAAAACTTTACTTTTATGCTCTCTTTATGTTTTCAAAATAAAAGCTCTAGCACAAATATAGCAATCAATGCTTCCCTCTGCAAAGGGCCATTCTTTTACTTTTATGTTGAGTCAGTTTACCTATTTCCTCCCATCTCAAGAAGCAAAAACTTGTGTTAACTGTGCATTGATTCTTACATACTTGCATATTGCACTTGTTATATTACTTTACATTGACAATATCCATGAGATATACATGTTACAAGTTGAAAGCAACCGCTGAAACTTAATCTTCCTTTGTGTTGCTTCGATACCTATACTTTTAATTATTGCTTTATGAGTTAACTCTTATGCAAGACTTATTGATGCTTGTCTTGAAGTACTATTCATGAAAAGTCTTTGCTATATGATTCATTTGTTTACTCATGTCATTTACCATTGCTTTGATCGCTGCATTCATTACACGTGCTTACAATAGTATGATCAAGGTTATGATGGCATGTCACTTCAGAAATTATCTTTGTTATCGTTTACCTGCTCGGGACGAGCAGAAACTAAGCTTGGGGATGCTGATACGTCTCCGACGTATCGATAATTTCTCATGTTCCATGCCACATTATTGATGATATCTACATGTTTTATGCATACTTTATGTCATATTTATGCATTTTCCGGAACTAACCTATTGACGAGATGCCGAAGTGCCAGTTCTTGTTTTCTGCTGTTTTTGGTTTCAGAAATCCTAGTAAGGAAATATTCTCGGAATTGGACGAAATCAACGCCTAGAGTCTTAGGATTGCATGAAGCTTCTAGAACACCCGAGAGCCGCCAGAGAGGGGCCACAGGGGGCCCACACATGGTGGCAGAGCGGCCCAGGGGGGGCGCCGCCCTAGTGTCTGGTGGCCCCAGACCCCTTCTGACGCCGCCTCTTCGCCTATAAGAAGCCCCTGACCTAAGTCTTCGATACGAAAAAGCCACGGTACGAGAAACCTTCCAGAGCCGCCGCCATCGCGAAGCCAAGATCTGGGGGACAGGAGTCTCTGTTCCGGCACGCCGCCGGGACGGGGAAGTGCCCCCGGAAGGCTTCTCCATCGACACCGCTGCCATCTCTACCGCCATCTTCATCACCGCTGCTGTCTCCCATGAGGAGGGAGTAGTTATCCATCGAGGCTAAGGGGCTGTACCGGTAGCTATGTGGTTCATCTCTCTCCTATGTACTTCAATACAATAATCTCATGAGCTGCCTTACATGATTGAGATTCATATGATGATGCTTGTAATCTAGATGTCATTATGCTAGTCAAGTGAATTTTACTTATGTGATCTCCGGAGACTCCTTGTCCCACGTGTGTAAAGGTGACAGTGTGTGCACCGTGTGGGTCTCTTAGGCTATATTTCACAGAATACTTATTCACTGAGTTATGATTTGAGTTGGATGTCTCTATGAAATTGTGGTGTGTTAGTACCTCCTATGAATGCTCAAAGTGACAGCGTGGGGTGTTCATTAGTACTTGGGAATACATCTTTAAGGTTTGCCTACATGATGAATTAGAGTTCGTTATCTTGCCAGAGAGTAATTCGGAATAGCATAGTGAAGTGCTTATATTTATATTCCTTTATGATTGCAATGTTGAGAGTGTCCACTAGTGAAAGTATGATCCCTAGGCCTTGTTTCCAATACTGCTATCGCTGCTTGTTTACTGTTCTCTTGCATCATCAGCATGTCTGCAATATTACCACCATCAACCACACGCCAGTCCTGGACAGCAAAGCACTTTTCTGGCGCCGTTACTACTGCTCATACTTATTCATACCACATGCATTTCACTATCTCTTCGCCGAACTAGTGCACCTATACATCTGACAAGTGTATTAGGTGTGTTGGGGACACAAGAGACTTCTTGCTTTGTGGTTGCAGGGTTGCTTGAGAGGGATATCTTTGACCTCTTCCTCCCTGAGTTCGATAAACCTTGGGTGATCCACTTAAGGGAAACTTGTTGCTGTTCTACAAACCTCTGCTCTTGGAGGCCCAACATTGTCTACAAGAATAGAAGCACCCGTAGACATCAAGGGGTTATGCCGAGGCTGCCTCCGTTGTATGAGAAATGATGTGAAATGAGGTGAATTGTACGGCCAAGCCCTGTGCAGTTCCCAGGTTGACAGTTGGTCTTCACTGGGAGGCCAAGCTCATGGGGAGAGGTGCATATACTAGGGTTTGTAAGTGAAAGGTTATGGTTGATGATCCGCGTACTGTGTTACGATGATTCGGGGTTATCCTCGATGGATGAAATCAAATGTTGTGGCACAAGTGTGCAACCTCTGCAGTGTAAACCTATTCGAATAGTCGTGTCCACGGTTACAGACGGTTGAAAAGGCCATACCGTTTCCGGTGTCAGATTTTTGAAAATATTGAGGAAGTGAATGGTGAATTGAACTAAATTGAATTGAATCACAACTGAGTTGTGGGAATGACACTAATGTTCTCACTTGAGTTAGTTAGCACATGAAAGAGTTTTTATCAATTACTTGCGAACTAAAATTGGCTTTATGCAAATAAAACTAGACCTTAGCACCCCCTTACTAGAATTGGTAGTACTTATATTAGTATTAGTTTGCGAGTACTTTAAAGTACTCACGGCTGTGTCCCTGGCTATTCAAATGGCCAGACTATGAAGAGGAGCAGAACTACTAGGAGGACGGACAACAAGATGTCTACGACAACTAGGAAATCTTCTGACGTCAGACGTTGGCCTGTGGATTAGATAGTCCGCTTCCGTTACGCTTCCGCCATGTAATATATTCGTTGATCAGTAGATCAACTATTTTTGTAATATTGGATCATGTGATCTCTATTTGTAAGACGACTATGGTATGTAATGAATGATGACTTATGATATTCGACTGTTATGTCTCTGATACGTCTCAAACATATCTATAATTTCTTATGTTCCATGCTACGTTTATGATGATACTCACATGTTTTATACACACTTTATGTCATTATTATGCATTTTCCGGCACTAACCTATTGACGAGATGCCGAAGAGCCAGTTGTTGTTTTCTGCTGTTTTTGGTTTCAGAAATCCTACAAAGGAAATATTCTCGGAATCGGATGAAATCAACGCCCAGGGTCCTATTTTCCACGGAAGCTTCCAGAGCACCGAAGAGGGACCAGAGGGGAGCCAAGGGGGCCCCACCCCACATGGCCGCGCGGCCAAGGGGGGGCGCGCCCCCTGATGACCCACAAGTATAGGGGGTGTATCGTAGTATCTTCGATAAGTAAGAATGTCGATCCCAACGAGGAGCAGAAGGTGTTGACAAGCAGTTTCGATGAAGGATTCACTGTAAATGCTCACAGACAAGTATTCAGAGGGTTTTGATGTAACAGATGAATAAAGTACGAGTAAGTAAAGTGCGAGAGTAACAATTGCAGCGAGTGGCCCAATCCTTTTTAGCACAAAGGACAAGCCGGTTTGTTTAATTATAATGACCAAACGTTCTCGAGGACACACGGGATTTTAGTCTAGTGCTTTCGCTACATACGGCTAATTAATCTTCATTGTTTTGATAAGTGTTGTGTGGGTGAACCTATGCTAATGTACCGCCCTTCCTAGGACTAATACATACTTGTGATTATACCCCTTGCAAGCATCCGCAACTACAAGAAAGTAATTAAGATAAATCTAACCACAGCCTTAAACTCTGAGATCCTGCTATCCCTCCTGCATCGATATACCAACGGGGGCTTAGGTTTCTGTCACTCCGGCAACCCCGCAATTGGCAAACGAGTACAAGATGCATTCCCCTAGGCCCATAAAGGTGAAGTGTCGTGTAGTCGACGTTCACACGACACCACTAGAAGAATAACACCACAACTTAAATATCATAACATTGAATATTACTCAACCATACTTCACTACTAACATTTAGACTTCACCCATGTCCTCAAGAACTGAACGAACTACTCACGAGACATCATATGGAACATGATCAGAGGTGATATGATGATGAATAACAATCTGAACATAAACCTTGGTTCAACGGTTTCACTCAATAGCATCAATAACAAGTAGAAATCAATACCGGGAGAGTTTCCCTTATCAAACAATCAAGATCAAACCCAAATTGCTACAGCGGTGACGATGTGCAGCGGTGGAGACGGCGGTGATGATGATGAAGATGATGATGATGGTGATGGAGATGATGTCCAACTTGATGGCGGTGACGATGGCATCGATTTCCCCCTCCGGGAGGGAATTTCCCCGGCGGATCTCAGCCCGCCGAAGAGCTCTTTTCTCTCTGGTGTTCTCCGCCCCGCAGAGGCGGCTGTAAATCTTCGCGAGGTACCCTCTGGAGCTTAGGTCTTCGGGACGAAGGAGTTCGCGAAGAAAAGGAGGCGAGAGGGGGCTGTGGGCCCCCTCCTCATAGGGCGGCGCGGCCAGGGCTTGGGCCGCGCCGGCCTATGGGGTGGGCCCACCTCGGGTCCCCTCAGCTCCCCCTTCTGGCTCACTTCGTCATCTGGAAAAATAGGATTTTTGATATAATTTCCATCAACTCGTTGATCTTCCGAAATATTGCATTCGACGGCGCTTTTTCCAGTGAGAATCCTGGCTCCGGTGCTCGATCCTCCAATAATCATGAAACATGCAAAATAGATGAAATAACATAAGTATTGTGTTCAAATATGAAATATATCAATGAATAACAGCAAATTATGATATAAAATAGTGATGCAAATTGGACGTATCAACTCCCCCCAAGCTTAGACTTCGCTTGTCCCCAAGCGAAAGCGAACTCAGAACGGGACCACATGTTTATGGAGTGAAGAGTCGATAAATAAAATACGGACAAGAAGCATCATATTCATTCACACAAGACATTCTAGTAAACAACTCCTTCATATAATTCAACTTGAAACAAGTATAAGGTAATCACAAATAAAGGTGCATAAGAAATCATAGTTGGTGATGGCAAACTTCGTTCTTGGTCAGAGAACAATTAACAAATTATACTTATCTTATTGAGCAGCGCTCTCATGTTAAAGTTTATATGGCACAACTTGCATACTCAATCATAATGGTCTCCTCATGATCATTGATAACTTGCAAAGCTATATTCATTTAGATAAAACTTGTACTAAATAAGGAAGAGTAAAAGACATGATGAAGCAAATCACAATATAATGGTTTGATCACAACAACTCAAATGCTTGCTTAAGATGGAGGGAAATAGGTTTACTGACTCAACATAAAGTAAAAGACAGGCCCTTCGCAGAGGGAAGCAGGGATTAAATCATGTGCTAGAGCTTTTTCAATTTTGAAATCATATAAAGAGAATAAAAATAACATTTTGAGAGGTGTTTGTTGTTGTCAACGACTGGTAGCGGGTACTCTAACCCCCTTGCCAGAAAAACCTTCAAAGAGCGGCTCCCATTTTATTTTTATTTTGTGTGGCACTCCTTCCAACCTTTCTTTCACAAACCATGGCTAACCGAATCCTCGGGTGCCTGCCAACAATCTCATACCATGAAGGAGTGCCTTTTTATTTTAGTTTTATTATGATGACACTCCCCCCAACCTTTGCTTACACAAGCCATGGCTAACCGAATCCTTCGGGTGCCGTCCATCAATCACATACCATGGAGGAGTGTCTATTTAGATTAATTAATTTGGGACTGGGAATCCCATTGCCAGCTCTTTTTGCAAAATTATTGGATAAGCGGATGAAGCCACTAGTCCATTGGTGAAAGTTGCCCAACAAGATTGAAAGATAAAACACCACATACTTCCTCATGAGCTATAAAACATTGACACAAATAAGAGATAGTAAATTTTGAATTGTTTAAAGGTAGCACACGAAGTATTTACTTGGAATGGCAGAAAATACCATGTATTAGGTAGTTATGGTGGACACAAATGGCATAGGTTTGGGTTTAGGTTTGGATGCACGAGAAGTATTCCCTCTCAGTACAGGTCTTTGGCTAGCAAGGTTAATTAGCAAGCGTAAGAGTCGAGGGAAACAAACAAATATACATGTGATAGAAACAATCATGCATCTTCCTTGTAAGCACAAATAGTTTTAACTTCAGAATAATAAGCTATGAGCTAACAATAAAGAAAGACAATGAAACAACTACATGTATTCCTCTTTTCTATTTAAACCTCAAAGTGTTGTTGCTATTGACCAATGCTAAGTTTGCCAAAACCAAATAGATTTATTCAATGCTCCCAAAGTGATACCAGTACTAAAATCAAGATCAATCATATAATAAAGATTGCAAACTAAAATAAGATGTGCAATATGTAAATGATAAGACTTCTCATTAATATTCCATAACGATAACTCACACCAAGGGATACATAGACAACCAACTAAAGGAGAGATACTTCCAAACTGCAACCCATCTTATATGATAACTTCCCTACTCATGATATGACACTACTTGACAGTAAAAAGTAAAAGGTAGTGATGATGTGATACCGCGGCACTCCCCCAAGCTTGGAACAAACCAAGGGGATGCCAATACCGATGATGAATTACTCCTTCGGCGATGATGGTGATGAATTCCTCCCACGCTTCTTACAGATCTCCTTCAGCTTCAGTTTCTCAGTTTGGCAATTCTGCACTAAGACTCGAAGAGATTCATTGTTATCCGAAGTTGGCGGTGGCGACCTTGTGATGGGAATCGAGTAATATTCCAGCATTCTACGGAGACGGTAATTCTCCTCCTGGAGTATCTCCACTTCTCTTCTTAGAGCCCGGTATTGATCACAAAACTCATCGGTAGTCCGTAGAGCTTCTTCCAACACGGGGAAAGAGTCGAGGCTAAGAGCGGGTGGTAAGGGTCCCTGCAAGTTATGAGAAAAAGAACGTCGAGTGTCAACAGATCCCACCAAGATTTGCTTACTCCCAACGGCTTGCTGCTCTTGTTTTGATGACACCCTTTTCCCTTCTTCCTCCGAAAGCCCCTTGCCCTTGTTGTTGGAGGCCATGGTGCTCCTAGATTGAAAACAAATCCTGGCAGAAACAGCTCAAAACAAAACACGTCGAGAAAACGATATACGGACCTCCAGGGGTCCGGGGGATTATATAGCATAAATTTTTACGACAATAGGAAAGTACCAGGTCGAACCAGAGTCGGAAAGAGGCGACGAGGCGGCCAGCTCATAGGGCGGCGCGGGCCAAGGCCAGGCCGCGCCGGCCTATGGGGGCACGCCCTCGTGCGTCTCCTCCACTCCGTTTCGATCTCGTAATTTTTCATATTTTCCAAAAACAGCAAAAACATTGTTCGGAAAGTAAATTGCGAACTTTTTATTACCAGTACTGTTACCTATTCAAAGTCGAGTTCTGGCGGACTGTCAATTTGACCTTTGATGAAGGCCTCCGGTGTTTCCACTCGAATAACATCAACATCTACATTGTAATAATCACCTGAGATATAATGCTTGAGTCTTTGTCCATTCACCACTTGTGTGGCATTGCCTTGGAGAGAGCTAATTTTAATTGCTCCTGAACGATACACCTCCTCAACAACATATGGTCCTTCCCACTTCGAGAGTAATTTCCCTGCAAAGAATCTGAGACGAGACCGATACAATAGGACTTTATCCCCAATATTAAATTCTCTTTTGATAATCCTTCTATCATGCCATTTTTTAACTTTCTCTTTAAAGAGTTTAGCATTTTCATAAGCTTCACTTCTCCATTCATCTAGAGAACTCAATTGCAACAACCTCTTATTACCGGCAAGTTTAGGATCTTTATTTAATTCTCTAACTGCCCAATAAGCTTTGTGCTCTAGTTCTAAAGGTAAATGACAAGCTTTCCCATAAACCATTTTATAAGGTGACATTCCCATGGGATTTTTATAAGCAGTTCTATAAGCCCATAGTGCATCCTTCAATTTACTAGCCCAATTCTTTCTAGTTTTATTAACAGTCTTTTCCAAGATAGATTTAATCTCTCTATTTGATAATTCTACTTGCCCACTAGTTTGAGGATGATAAGCGGAAGCAGTTATATGATTAATACCATATTTAGCAAGAGTTTTTCTAAAACCACCATGAATAAAATGAGAACCTCCATCAGTCATAATATATCTAGGAACTCCAAATCTAGGAAAAATAATATCTAAAAGCATTCTTAAAGAGGTCTCACCATCAGCACCTTTTGTAGGTATGGCTTCCACCCATTTAGTAACATAATCAACAGCAACAAGTATATGAGTGTTACCTTCTGAAGAGGGAAAAGGTCCCATGAAGTCAAATCCCCAACAATCGAACGGTTCAATAACAAGAGTATAATTCATAGGCATTTCATTGCGTCTGGAGATATTACCAACCCTTTGACATTCATCACAAGATAAGATAAACTTTCTCGCATCTTTGAAGAGAGTCGGCCAATAAAAACCTGATTGTAGAACCTTTTGCGCGGTTCTATCTCCGGCGTGATGTCCTCCATAAGCACTACCATGACATTTACTCAATATCTCTTGTTGTTCATATTCGGGAACACATCTTCGCAGAATACCATCCACTCCTTCTTTATATAAGTGTGGGTCATCCCAGAAATAATGCCTCAAGTCATAAAAGAATTTCCTCCTTTGCTGAGCTGAAAAGGTTGGAGGCAAGTACTTGGAAACAATAAAGTTAGCATAATCAGCATACCAAGGACTGTCTCGCGAGCTCACCTTTATTACAGCCAATTGTTCATTTGGAAAACTGTCGTTAACAGGAACAGGATCATAAGCAATATTTTCCAATCTAGACAAATTATCAGCAACAGGATTATCAGCACCTTTCCTATCTACAATATGTAAATCAAATTCTTGCAACAGAAGTACCCATCTAATAAGCCTTGGCTTAGCATCTTTCTTTTGCATAAGGTATCTGATTGCAGCATGATCAGTATGAATAGTAACTTTTGAATCAACAATATAAGATCTAAACTTATCACAAGCAAAGACTACAGCCAACAATTCCTTTTCAGTAGTAGCATAATTTCTTTGAGCAGCATCAAGAGTTTTACTAGCATAATGAATAACATTCAATTTCTTATTTACTCGCTGTCCAAGAACAGCGCCTACAGCAAAATCACTAGCATCACACATAATTTCAAACGGTAAGTTCCAATCAGGAGGTTCAACTATAGGAGCAGTTGTTAAGTCTTTCTTTAGAGTTTCAAAAGCTTCCTTACAATCATCATCAAAAACAAAAGGTACATCTTTTTGAAGAAGATTAGTAAGAGGCTTTGAAATCTTGGAGAAATCTTTAATAAACCTCCTATAAAACCCAGCATGACCAAGAACACTACGAATACCTTTAACATCCCTAGGATAGGGCATCTTCTCAATTGCTTCAACTTTAGCTCTATCAACTTCAATACCTCTCTCGGAAATTTTATGTCCCAATACAATTCCTTCATTAACCATAAAGTGGCATTTCTCCCAATTAAGAACAAGGTTAGTTTCTTCACATCTCTGCAAAACTTTATCAAGGTTCCGCAAGCAATTATCAAAAGAATTCCCATAGACAGAAAAATCATCCATGAATACCTCTACAATACTCTCGCAAAAGCCATGAAAAATAGCAGACATGCATCTTTGAAAAGTAGCAGGAGCATTACATAAACCAAAAGGCATACGTTTATAAGCATAAGTTCCATAGGGACAAGTGAAAGTGGTTTTCTCTTGATCCTTAGTTTTAACAGAAATTTGTGAAAACCCATTATAACCATCAAGAAAGCAAAAGTGAGTATTCTTAGATAACCTTTCTAACATTTGATCAATAAAAGGCAAAGGGTAATGATCTTTTTTAGTAACCTTATTAACTTTTCGATAATCAATGCACATTCTATACCCTACAACTACTCTTTGAGGTATGAGCTCATCATTATCATTAGGTACAACAGTCATTCCTCCTTTCTTAGGAACACAATGCACAGGACTAACCCATCTACTATCAGCAATAGGATATATAATACCAGCTTCAAGAAGTCTTAATACCTCATTTCTTACCACATCCTTCATCTTAGGAATTAGACGACGCTGAGGTTCAACAACAGGCTTCGCATCATCTTCCATATTAATGGCGTGTTGGCAAATAGAGGGAGAAATCCCCTTCAAGTCATCAAGAGTGTAGCCAATAGCTCCTCGGTGCTTCTTCAGTATTTCCAATAGCCTTTCTTCTTCAAACTCTGAAAGCTTAGAACTAATAATAACAGGATATATTTTCTTATCATCAATATGAGCATATTTAAGATTATCAGGCAATGGTTTTAAATCAAAGACAGGATCTTCCTTTGGTGGTGGTGTTGTACCCAGATCTTCCACCGGTAAATCATGCTTAAGAATAGGTTGGCGAAGAAAAATTTCATCAAGCTCATCTCTTTCTTCCCTAAAAAATTCACTCTCACTATTCTCCAAATGTTGCTGCAAGGGATTATTAGGAGCAAGAACAATAGATGCGCACTGTTCAACTTTAAAATCATTATTAGGCAAATCAGCTTTATAAGGAGTTTTGGTAAATTTAGAGAAGTTAAACTCATAAGATTCACCAGCAAATTTAGTCAAATTTTTCTCTTTCTTGCAATCTATAATAGCTCCACAAGTATTTAGAAAAGGTCTACCAAAAATGATAGGACAATATTTACTAGCAGCAGAGCCAAGTACCAAAAAGTCAGCAGGATATTTAATCTTACCGCATAGAACTTCCACATCTCGAACAATACCAATTGGAGAGATAGTTTCTCTATTAGCCAGCCGAATAACCACATCAATATCTTCAAGTTCACAAGAACCAATTTCGTGCATAATCGCCGTGTAAAGCTCATAAGGAATAGCACTAATACTTGCACCAATATCACATAAACCATAATAACAATGATCTCCAATTCTAACAGATAGCATAGGAACACTAGCTTGCTTAGACTTATTAGGATGTGAAACAATATTAGAAGCATCTTCACAGAAAATAATATGACCATCCTCCACATTTTCAGTCACAAGATCTTTAACTATTGCAACAGCAGGTTCAACTTTTATTTGTTCTTCAGGTTCTATAGGTTTCTTTTCACTTTTATGAACCGCACTATTTATAACAGAGTACTCCTTCATTTTAGCAGGGAAGGGAGTTTTTTCAATATAAGCTTCAGGAATAACATGATTAACAGTTTCAACTACAACGCATTTATTAATAGATGAATCAATTTTATCTTTATATGGTTCATGATACTTATCAAAATTCTTCTTAGGCAATTCATAATGAGAGGCAAAAGCTTTATAAAGATTTGCAGCAACTTGAGAATCAAGACCATAAGTAGCACTCATATTACGAAATTTATCAGTATCCATAAAAGCTTCAATGCATTTGTAATCAAAATTTATACCTGATTCTCTATCTTTGTCGTTCTCCCATCCTTCAGTATTTTCCTGGATCCGATTGAGAAGGTCCCTTTTAAACTCTTCTTTGTTGCGCGTGAATGATCCAGAACAAGAAGTATCCAGTAAGGTCTTGTCTTCAAAAGAAAGTCTTGCATAGAAATTATCAATAATAACATTACCAGGAAGCTCATGAATGGGGCATTTGAGCATTAAAGACTTCAATCTCCCCCACGCTTGGGCAATACTCTCTCCATCATGAGGCCAAAAATTATATATGCGGTTCCGATCTTTGTGAATTTCACTTGGAGGATAGAACTTAGAATAAAACCGGGGCACAATATCATTCCATTCAAGAGAATCCCCATTATCCAGTAATTTATACCAATGTGCCGCTTTACCAGACAGCGATATAGAGAATAGTTTCTTCCTCACTTCATCCATAGCAATACATGCACACTTGAATAAACCGCATAATTCATGTAAGAACAGCAAATGATCTCCAGGGTGGACAGTTCCATCCCCTATATAACGGTTATCCACTACACGTTCAATAATTTTCATAGGTATTTTGTATGGTATCTCTTCCTCACCTGGCGCCTCATCCACTACCTTTGCAGTAGTAGCAGATTTTCCAAATAAACACTCGAGAGAAGATCTCTCCATAATGAATTATGGCAGCAGGCAGAAATAAAATCAGCACAAACAGTAGAAGTTTCCCTTACCAATTCCACTTACCAATAGCACTTCACTCCCCGGCAACGGCGCCAGAAAATAGTCTTGATGACCCACAAGTATAGGGGGTGTATTGTAGTATCTTCGATAAGTAAGAATGTCGATCCCAACGAGGAGCAGAAGGTGTTGACAAGCAGTTTCGATGAAGGATTCACTGTAAATGCTCACAGACAAGTATTCAGAGGGTTTTGATGTAACAGATGAATAAAGTACGAGTAAGTAAAGTGCGAGAGTAACAATTGCAGCGAGTGGCCCAATCCTTTTTAGCACAAAGGACAAGCCGGTTTGTTTACTTATAATGACCAAACGTTCTCGAGGACACACGGGATTTTAGTCTAGTGCTTTCGCTACATACGGCTAATTAATCTTCATTATTTTGATAAGTGTTGTGTGGGTGAACCTGTGCTAATGTACCGCCCTTCCTAGGACTAATACATACTTGTGATTATACCCCTTGCAAGCATCCGCAACTACAAGAAAGTAATTAAGATAAATCTAACCACAGCCTTAAACTCTGAGATCCTGCTATCCCTCCTGCATCGATATACCAACGGGGGCTTAGGTTTCTGTCACTACGGCAACCCCGCAATTGGCAAACGAGTACAAGATGCATTCCCCTAGGCCCATAAAGGTGAAGTGTCGTGTAGTCGACGTTCACACGACACCACTAGAAGAATAACACCACAACTTAAATATCATAACATTGAATATTACTCAACCATACTTCACTACTAACATTTAGACTTCACCCATGTCCTCAAGAACTGAACGAACTACTCACGAGACATCATATGGAACATGATCAGAGGTGATATGATGATGAATAACAATCTGAACATAAACCTTGGTTCAACGGTTTCACTCAATAGCATCAATAACAAGTAGAAATCAATACCGGGAGAGTTTCCCCTATCAAACAATCAAGATCAAACCCAAATTGCTACAGCGGTGACGATGTGCAGCGGTGGAGACGGCAGTGATGATGATGAAGATGATGATGATGGTGATGGAGATGATGTCCAACTTGATGGCGGTGACGATGGCGTCGATTTCCCCCTCCGGGAGGGAATTTCCCCGGTGGATCTCAGCCCGCCGGAGAGCTCTTTTCTCTCTGGTGTTCTCCGCCCCGCAGAGGCGGCTGTAACTCTTCGCGAGGTACCCTCTGGAGCTTAGGTCTTCGGGACGAGGGAGTTCGCAAAGAAAAGGAGGCGAGAGGGGGCTGTGGGCCCCCTCCTCATAGGGCGGCGCGGCCAGGCCTTGGGCCGCGCCGGCCTATGGGGTGGGCCCACCTCGGGTCCCCTCAGCTCCCCCTTCTGGCTCACTTCGTCATCTGGAAAAATAGGATTTTTGATATAATTTCCATCAACTGTTGATCTTCCGAAATATTGCATTCTGACGGCGCTTTTTCCAGCAGAATCCTGGCTCCGGTGCTCGATCCTCCAATAATCATGAAACATGCAAAATAGATGAAATAACATAAGTATTGTGTTCAAATATGAAATATATCAATGAATAACAGCAAATTATGATATAAAATAGTGATGCAAATTGGACGTATCAACTCCCCCCAAGCTTAGACTTCGCTTGTCCCCAAGCAAAACTGAACTCGGTAAACAGGACCACATGTTTATGGAGTGAAGAGTCGATAAATAAAATACGGACAAGAAGCATCATATTCATTCACACAAGACATTCTAGTAAACAACTCCTTCATATAATTCAACTTGAAACAAGTATAAGGTAATCACAAATAAAGGTGCATAAGAAATCATAGTTGGTGATGGCAAACTTCGTTCTTGGTCAGAGAACAATTAACAAATTATACTTATCTTATTGAGCAGCGCTCTCATGTTAAAGTTTATATGGCACAACTTGCATACTCAATCATAATGGTCTCCTCATGATCATTGATAACTTGCAAAGCTATATTCATTTAGATAAAACTTGTACTAAACAAGGAAGAGTAAAAGACATGATGAAACAAATCACAATATAATGGTTTGATCACAACAACTCAAATGCTTGCTTAAGATGGAGGGAAATAGGTTTACTGACTCAACATAAAGTAAAAGACAGGCCCTTCGCAGAGGGAAGCAGGGATTAAATCATGTGCTAGAGCTTTTTCAATTTTGAAATCATATAAAGAGAATAAAAATAACATTTTGAGAGGTGTTTGTTGTTGTCAACGACTGGTAGCGGGTACTCTAACCCCCTTGCCAGAAAAACCTTCAAAGAGCGGCTCCCATTTTATTTTTATTTTGTGTGGCACTCCTTCCAACCTTTCTTTCACAAACCATGGCTAACCGAATCCTCTGGTGCCTGCCAACAATCTCATACCATGAAGGAGTGCCTTTTTATTTTAGTTTTATTATGATGACACTCCCCCCAACCTTTGCTTACACAAGCCATGGCTAACCGAATCCTTCGGGTGCCGTCCATCAATCACATACCATGGAGGAGTGTCTATTTAGATTAATTAATTTGGGACTGGGAATCCCATTGCCAGCTCTTTTTGCAAAATTATTGGATAAGCGGATGAAGCCACTAGTCCATTGGTGAAAGTTGCCCAACAAGATTGAAAGATAAAACACCACATACTTCCTCATGAGCTATAAAACATTGACACAAATAAGAGATAGTAAATTTTGAATTGTTTAAAGGTAGCACACGAAGTATTTACTTGGAATGGCAGAAAATACCATGTATTAGGTAGTTATGGTGGACACAAATGGCATAGGTTTGGGTTTAGGTTTGGATGCACGAGAAGTATTCCCTCTCAGTACAGGTCTTTGGCTAGCAAGGTTAATTAGCAAGCATAAGAGTCGAGGGAAACAAACAAATATACATGTGATAGAAACAATCATGCATCTTCCTTGTAAGCACAAATAGTTTTAACTTCAGAATAATAAGCTATGAGCTAACAAGAAAGAAAGACAATGAAACAACTACATGTATTCCTCTTTTCTATTTAAACCTCAAAGTGTTATTGCTATTGACCAATGCTAAGTTTGCCAAAACCAAATAGATTTATTCAATGCTCCCAAAGTGATACCAGTACTAAAATCAAGATCAATCATATAATAAAGATTGCAAACTAAAATAAGATGTGCAATATGTAAATGATAAGACTTCTCATTAATATTCCATAACGATAACTCACACCAAGGGATACATAGACAACCAACTAAAGGAGAGATACTTCCAAACTGCAACCCATCTTATATGATAACTTCCCTACTCATGATATGACACTACTTGACAGTAAAAAGTAAAAGGTAGTGATGATGTGATACCGCGGCACTCCCCCAAGCTTGGAACAAACCAAGGGGATGCCAATACCGATGATGAATTACTCCTTCGGCGATGATGGTGATGAATTCCTCCCGCGCTTCTTACAGATCTCCTTCAGCTTCAGTTTCTCAGTTTGGCAATTCTGCACTAAGACTCGAAGAGATTCATTGTTATCCGAAGTTGGCAGTGGCGACCTTGTGATGGGAATCGAGTAATATTCCAGCATTCTACGGAGACGGTAATTCTCCTCCTGGAGTATCTCCACTACTCTTCTTAGAGCCCGGTATTGATCACAAAACTCATCGGTAGTCCGTAGAGCTTCTTCCAACACGGGGAAAGAGTCGAGGCTAAGAGCGGGTGGTAAGGGTCCCTGCAAGTTATGAGAAAAAGAACGTCGAGTGTCAACAGATCCCACCAAGATTTGCTTACTCCCAACGGCTTGCTGCTCTTGTTTTGATGACACCCTTTTCCCTTCTTCCTCCGAAAGCCCCTTGCCCTTGTTGTTGGAGGCCATGGTGCTCCTAGATTGAAAACAAATCCTGGCAGAAACAACTCGAAACAAAACACGTCGAGAAAACGATATACGGACCTCCAGTTCCGGCATCGCGAAGTCAAGTTCGGGGGACAGAAGTCTCTGTTCCGGCACGCTGCCCGGACGGGGAATTGCCCCGGAAGCCATCACCACCGCCATCTTCATCGCTGTTGTTGTCTCCCATGATGAGGAGGGAGTAGTTCTCCCCCGAGGCTGAGGGCTCTACCGGTAGCTATGTGGTTCATCTCTCTCTCCCATGTGATCTTTATGTGATCATGAGCTTTGTATCACTATTAATCTATGTGCTACTCTAGTGATGTTATTAAAGTAGTCTATTCCTCCTCCATGATGTAATGTTGATAGTGTGTGCATCATGTAGTACTTGGCGTAGGTTATGATTGTAATCTCTTGTAGATTATGAAGTTAACTATTACTATGATAGTATTGATGCGATCTATTCCCCCTTTCATAGCTATTGTTGACAGTGTGTATGCTATGTTAGTACTCGGTCTAAATTGCAACGGTCTATTATGCACTCTAGAGGTTACTTAAATATGAACTCCGAATGTTGTGGAGCTTGTTTACTCCGGCTTGAGGTGTGCTTTTATAGCCCTACACAATGAATGGTGTTTGTTATCCAACAAGAGAGTGTAGAGTAGTTTTATTATGTGATCATTGTTGAGAGTGTCCACTAGTGAAAGTAGGATCCCTAGGCCTTGTTTCCAAATATCGAATCTCCGTTTATTTACTGTTCTGCTACATGTTCGCTTGCTGCCATATTTATTTCAGATTGCAATTACTACTTACAATCATCCATATTACTTGTATTTCACTATCTCTTCGCTGAACTAGTGCACCTATACATCTGACAAGTGTATTAGGTGTGTTGGGGACACAAGAGACTTCTTGTATCGTAATTGCAGGGTTGCTTGAGAGGGATATCTTTGACCTCTACCTCCCTGAGTTCGATAAACCTTGGGTGATTCACTTAAGGGAAACTTGCTGCTATTCTACAAACCTCTGCTCTTGGAGGCCCAACACTGTCTACAGGAATATAAGCGTGCGTAGACATCAAGCTATTTTCTGGCACCGTTGCCGGAGAGGTAAGGTAAAAGGTATTCACATCCTCCGACTATAAGCTATTTCCTAGCACTGTTGCCGGTGTGTGAGTGCTCGAAGCTATTTCCTTTAGATCCTGCAATTGCATCTTTTTGTTTCTTGTTTTTATTTCACTAGTTAGGCATGATGGAAAATAACAATGAGCTTTTTAATCTATTTCCTGAGTTAAGACATGAATTGTGTGATGCGAAAGTTAAAAAACCTATGGAACCTTATTTGCATGCTAGTAGCAATGTTATAAGTATGAACGCAATTACTGCTAATGCTATGGAGAAGTCTAAGCTTGGGGAAGCTAGTTTTTATGATCTTTTTAGCTTCCCATCTTTAGGGGAGAAAATTTGCTCTGATAATGCTTTATCTCCCATATGCGATAACTCTAATGATGCTTGTGATATTTTAAATCCACCTACTGCAAGTACTGCTTTCAAGATACCCATGAAAATTATTGAACGTGTTATGGATAACCGCTATGAAGGGGATGGAACTGTCCATCCTGGAGATCATTTACTGTTTTTGCATGAATTATGCGGGTTATTCAAGTGTGCAGATATCTCTATGGATGAAGTGAGGAAGAAACTATTCTCTATTTCGCTGTCTGGTAAAGCGGCGGATTGGTATAAACTGCTGAATTATGGTCGATCTCTTGGTTGGGAGGAAATTGTACCTCTCTTTTATTCTAAATTTTATCCTCCTCATGAAGTGCATATTGATAGAAATTACAATTATAACTTTTATCCTCGTGATGGAGAGAGTATTTCCCAAGCATGGGGGAGATTGAAGTCACTAATGCTCAAATGTCCCATTCATGAGCTTCCCCGTAATGTTATTATTAATAATTTTTATGCAAGGCTTTCAGGACATCACAAGGACTATCTAGATGCCTGTTTGGAGGGATCTTTCACAAGCAAGGAGGTTGAGGCTAGATGGGATCTTCTTGAAAGAATTCAGGAGAATACTGAAGATTGGGAGAACGACAAAGGTAAAGAATCAGGTATAAATTATGATTATGAATGCATTGAAACTTTTATGGATACTGATAAATTTCGAAATATGAGTGCTACTTATGGTCTTGACTCTCAAGTTGTTGTAAATCTTTATAAAGCTTTTGCCTCTCATTTTGAATTGCCTAAGAAGAATTTTGACAAGTATCATGAACCTTTTAAAGACACTTGCATGGAAAATGAAATTGTTGTTAATGATTGCAATGAACATGCTCAAACTCCTGAGAATGATATTTCTTATAAGCATGTTAATTTTTGTGGAATGCATAGACCTTGTGGAATTAATCAAATCGAAGATGAATATTGTATCCATCATAGGAATGAAAAAACTAGAAAGTGGTCTAGGGCTCTAGATGATCTTGGTGAAAAAGTTTGTGCCCTCTATCCTTTTATTTGTGAACTTTGCCATAGAGTGGGTCATTTTAATTTTCAATGCTCCTCCAATGATAATTCAAACCCCATGAGTGCTGCAAATTTGTATTATGATAATGAAATTACTCCTAATCAGCATGATGAACTTACTTTATTTTTGTGGTGTGAAGAGTTATCAAGAAAAATCTCTTTGTTACATATGAGTGATCTTGATATTGATGATGTCCTGCATGGGTGTCTTTCTTATTGCATTGATAATTGCCATACAAATACTTACATACAAAATATTTTAGAAGATGACACTTTGCCAAAATATGATAGGACCGCTGTGTGTTTTGAACTTATTAATGAAAAGGAGGAATCCTCCCAAGTTTCTTCTATTGTTTCTGGAAATAAATCAGGTTATGTGGAGAAGCCCCCCATCAAGCCTCTCCCTCCTAAAAAAGGGAACGAGGAGAAGGAGAAGAAGAAGAAGAAGGGAACAAAGAAGAAGAAGAGGGGAAATAAAAAGAAAGAGGTAACGGCATATCCCCGCGTGTATGAGATAACGATAGGTAACCGTAAGTATGTTGCTCCTAATGATTATTATGATAATGAATCTGAGTACAATGATCTTCCTATGTCCTTTACCTACATTAGTGATCATGATTTGAAAGAGCACACTACTTTTGATATTGAAAATCTTTGGGAAACTAATTCTGAAAATGATGATGTTAATAATTGCCACAGTATTAGTATTATCCATGCTTCTTCCCATAATGATATAGAAAGCTCTAAGCTTGGGGATGAGGTGTTTGAAAATCCTTTTGCTACTAATGATTATATGTTTGATACATCTCCTTCTAGTAACAATGATGGTAAGGTTACAGATGAACATACTGTGGAGGATAACTATTCTATTTCTTATGATTACACTATGCCTCCAATCTTTGACAATTATTATAAAGAATGCTATGATATAAGTTATAATTACCCTTATGAAACTTGTCATAGTTATGATGGGATTGCCAAAAACAATTCCCATAGTATGCAACTTGTTTACCATGTTCAAATTCTTGATAATGATCCTGCTCCAATTACTATTAATGAGAAGAATTCTTCTTATGCCAAAATTAATGATACTTTATGCATATGAATCATGATAAGAATGTTTTAAGTGATGGTTATATTGTTGAGTTTGTTCATGATGCTACTGAAAGTTATTATGAGAGAGGAAAATATGGTTGTAGAAATTTTCATGTTACTAAAACACCTCTCTTTATGTTGAGAATCTTGAAGTTACTCGTGTTTTATCTTCCTATGCTTGCCACTTTGTTCTTCATGAATTTGTTTATTTACAAGATTCCTTTTCATAGGAAGTGGGTTAGGCTTAAATTTATTTCATACTTGCTTTTTGATGCTCTCTTTGCTTCAGCTCTTGTTACTTATGTGAGCATCATTGAAATTATTGTGCCCATCTTAATGGCTATAAAGAAAGCACTTCTTGGGAGATAACCCATGTTTTTTTTATTTTTGCTACTGTTTTGTTGTGTCTTGGAAGTTGTTACTACTGTAGCAACCTCTCCTTATATTTATTTTATTGCATTGTTGTGCCAAGTAAAGTCTTTGATATTAAGGTTGATAGATTTGGATTACTGCGCAGAAACAGATTTCTTGTTGTCACAAATTTGAGTAGGATTCTCTGTAGGTAACTCAGAAAAATCTGCTAATTTACGTGAGTGATCCTCAGATATGTACGCAACTTTCATTCAATTTGAGCATTTTCATCTGAGCAAGTTAAGTGCCTCTAAAAAATTCGTCTTTACGGACTGTTCTGTTTTGACAGATTCTGCCTTTTATTTCGCATTGCCTGTTTTGCTATGTTGGATGGATTTCTTTGTTCCATTAACTTTCAGTAGCTTTATGCAATGTCCAGAAGTGTTAAGAATGATTATGTCACCTCTGAATATGTGAATTTTTGATTATGCCTAACCCTCTAATGAGTTTGTTTTAAGTTTGGTGTGGAGGAAGTTTTCAAGGGTCAAGAGAGGAGGATGATACAATATGATCAAGAAGAGTGAAAAGTCTAAACTTGGGGATGCCCCCGTGGTTCATCCCTGCATATTTCAAGAAGACTCAAGCATCTAAGCTTGGGGATGCCCAAGGCATCCCCTTCTTCATCGACAACTTATCAGGTCACCTCTAGTGAAACTATATTTTTATTCCGTCACATCTTATGTGCTTTACTTGGAGCGTCTTTATGTTTTTATTTTTGTTTGTGTTTGAATAAAATCGGATCCTATCATGCTTGTGTGGGAGAGAGACACGCTCCGCTGTTGCATATGAGCACATGTGTTCTTAGCTTTACTCTTAATGTTCATGGCAAAGGTTGAAACTGCTTCGTTCATTGTTATATGGTTGGAAGCAGAAAATGCTGCATGTGGTAATTGGTATATTGTCTTGAATAATTTGATACTTGGCAATTGTTTTGAGCTCTCAAGTAGATCATGTTTAAAGCTCTTGCATCATGTACCTTGCAGCTATTAATGAAGAACTACCATAGAGCTTGTTGAAATTTGGTTTGCATGATTGGTCTCTCTAAAGTCTAGATATTTTCTGGTGAGGTGTTTGAACAACAAGATAGTATAGAGTCTTATAATGCTTGCAATATGTTCTTATGTAAGTTTTGCTGTACCGGTTCATACTTGTGTTTGCTTCAAACAACCTTGCTAGCCAAAGCCTTGTACTGAGAGGGAATTCTTCTCGTGCATCCAAAACCTTGAGCCAAAACTTATGCCATTTGTGTCCACCATGCCTACCTACTACGTGGTATTTCTCTGCCATTCCAAAGTAAATTGCTTGCGTGCTACCTTTAAAATTTCATTCCTTGTCTTTGCAATATATAGCTCATGGGAAAAATAGCTTAAAAACTATTGTGATGAAGAATATGTCGCTTATGTATCTTATTTCATATAAGTTGCTTGTTGAGCGGTAACCATGTTCCTGGGGACGCCATCAACTATTTCATCTTTGTTGAATATCACGTGAGTTGCTATGCATGTTCGTCTTGTCTGAAGTAAGGGTGATTTATCATGATCAAATGGTTTGAGTATGCATATTGTTAGAGAAGAACATTGAGCCGCTAACTAAAGCCATGATCCATGGTGGAAGTTTCACTTTGGACATTAATCCTCAATCTCTTATGAGAATATTATCTGTTGTTGAATGCTTATGCATTAAAAAGGAGTCCATTATCTGTTGTCTATGTTGTCCCGGTATGGATGTCTAAGTTGAGAATAATCAAAAGCGAGAAATCCAATGCGAGCTTTCTCCTTAGACCTTTGTACAGGCGGCATAGAGGTACCCCTTTGTGTCACTTGGTTAAAACATATGTTATGCAATGATAATCCATGTAAATCCAAGCTAATTAGGACAAGGTGCGGGCACTATTGGTATACTATGCATGAGGCTTGCAACTTATAAGATGTCTTATGCATAACACATATGAATTATTACTACCGTTGACAAAATTGTTTCTATGTTTTCAAAATAAAAGCTCTAGCACAAATATAGCAATCCATGCTTCCCTCTGCGAAGGGACTTTCTTTTACTTTTATGTTGAGTCAGTTTACCTACTTCTTTCTGTCTTAGAAGCAAACACTTGTGTCGACTGTGTGCATTGATTCCAACATACTTGCTTGTTTGCATTCATCATATTACTTTGTGTTGACAATTATCCATGAGATAAACATGTTGAAGTTGAAAGCAACTGCTGAAACTACTTATATCTTCCTTTGTGTTGCTTCAAAACTTTCTACTAAGAATCTATTGCTTTATGAGTTAACTCTTATGCAAGTCTTATTGATGCTTGTCTTGAAAGTACTATTCATGAAAAGTCTTTGCTATATGATTCAGTTGTTTATTCATTGTCTTTACCGCTTCGAATCACTTCATTCATTACATATGCTTTACAATAGTATTGATCAAGATTATGATAGCATGTCACTTCAGAAATTATCCTTGTTATCATTTACCTACTCGAGGGCGAGTAGGAACTAAGCTTGGGGATGCTGTCTCACAACAACAATATTCATGGGATTGCGATGTATGGCATAACAGGCATCTGGACTTAAAAATCTGGGTGTTGACACCTTGTTTAAGGCTTCACCGCCTTGAGAGTAAAGATGCCGGCTAGTAATATAGTGCACAATGACACAATAATCCTTGATGGCACAAATTATCTTTTATGGAGAAATTGCTTGCTTCATAACCTTCGGACCTTGTGTCCAAATGTAGAGAAATTTCTAGATGTAGGTTTTTCTCCTCCGATGGATCCTCAAAATCTATCTTTAGAGGATGAGAAAAACTTACATCTTGAAGCTCAAGTATCTAATGAGATTTTATTCTCCTTGAGACCAGATTTTCGTAGGTTCTTGATATATATAAAGCGAAAGTCGTCTCATGAGATGTGGATCAAGCTTAAAGAAATGTTTGGTGGATCCATTTCTCATTTGGTCGATGGTGTCTCCGAGGAGCTTTCTTCCCCTTCACATCATGAAGAGCTCCAAGTTGCTTCCACCTCCGGCCGTGACGATATATCATCTTCTTCCACTTCACCAACGTGTTGCAAGACACAAGGTAATGCTATGGTGAGTGGTGAGGAAAATTGCAATATTGATATTGTGCTCAATAGTGATGATTCTTCATCTCTATCCCATTGCAATGTTTCCTCGTTGGACTTGAACACATATAGCACTAAAAATAATCTACATGCTTGTGTTGATAGTCCTTGCATATCATGTGTAAATTGCTTACATAGATCTCATGATGATATGCTTGCCTTGTCTTGTTTCCATAATCAAAATGCATCTATCTCCTCTAGTTGTTTGTTGACTAACAATATAGAGGAAACTGAACACTCTATGGATCAAGACACGATTTCAAATGGGGATTCAAGAGTATCTTCATCTTCATCCTCCGGTATGCACATGTGCCTTATGGCAAATGGATCAAAGGTATCTCCTACTTTGACACCTAACACTTCCTCTAACTATGAGAGTGATGATGATGATAATGATGAAGAATATAATACCTTGTTGCATGATATGGGGATGATATATGCTTCTCTTCATGGTAATAAAGAAGCTCGTGCTAATCTCGAACACTCTATGGAAACCTTGAATAAATACAAGGAAACCATAGTGGAGTTGGAGTCCCATGTTGAAAATGGGAGAATGAGATTCAATGTCCTCAAGCAAGAGCTAAAAGATGAGAAGCATACTAATTTTATGCTTACACAAAAAATTGAATCCTATGAGCTTGAAAATGAAAAGTCTACTGTTGATGCTTGTGCTACTAACTCTACTTCTTGTGAAGCATCTATCTTAAAGGAGAATGTTGAGCTAAGGGCTCAACTTGAGTTGCTAACTAGCAATTATAGGGAATTGGAAGAAAGTCATAAAAGGCTCTCGGGCTCTCATGATGATCTTCTAATTTCCTATGATGGGCTAAAGTTAGCTCATGAGGCAAGTATCACTAATATAACATCTTGTGATCCTCATGTGGACATTAGCACAATCTCTACTACAAATGCTATACTTCCATGTGCTAGTCCTTGTAATCCATCTAGTCAAACTATTGATACACCTTGTGTTGGATTACTTGCCTTGCCTTATTGCTCTAACAATGAAGCTTATACTTCCTCTAGTACTTGTATTTCTACTAACCATGTAGAGGAAATCAAAGAGCTCGAGGCCCAAGTCCTTTCTTTGAAGAAATACTTGGAAAACATCATGAAGGGAAATCCGCACTTGACAAGATGCTAAGTGTGCAACAATCCCCCAATGACAAGAGTGGACTTGGATTCAACTCCAACAACAAGAACAAGTCCAAAGGCATGAGCAACAAGAAGAAGGGCCAAGAGAAAGTCAAGGATCCGGCCAAGTTGGTTTGCTTCAAGTGCAAGGTTGAAGGGCATCATGTTAGATCATGTGCATTGAAGAAGAAGAAGCACTTGAGTGATAAACAACAAGGGAAACGGCCACAAGGTCAAGGTCAAGCTCATGCTCGACCTCAAGTCGAAGATAGGCCACTTCCCAAGAAGAATCAAGATAAAGTTCCCCAAGAGAAGAAATCAATAAAGAAGAGAAAGGGGAACACTTGCTACTTATGCCGTGAGAAGGGGCACTTTGCTTCTTCATGTTTAAGTGGTACCTTATCCAACTCTATCATTGTTGATAACGATTATTCTCTTGGTAAGGATAAGGATGGCAATGTGTTTGCCAAGTTTGTTGGAACTCAAAGTGGCTTCAAAAAAAGAACCATTTGGGTTGCCAAGCCTATTGTGACTAACCTCTTAGGACCCAACTTGGTTGGGGACCAACAAGCTCAAACTTGATCAATAGGTGCATGTGGAGGGCATTGGAGACTTGGCTACTTCATGAAAAATTAAGGGATCTTCATGTATTATATTTTTATCAAGCCAAGTCATAAGGATTATCATCTATATCTTATATCCAATGTTCCTCTTTGCGGGAACTTATACTTCAACTCATCATATTTATTGTAAGTTACTTGCCCCTTCGCATGATTAGTTTTGTACCAAATATGTGTTTGTATGTGTTGTGTCTTACTTACCTATCTTGTATATTCAAGTATGTTTGTTTGACTCATTATATACTTGTGTATTGTTGTGAGCCTATTGCATCTTGATGAAATCTTATTTGGCTCTCTTTGAGTGATTAGTGGAACATCCCATTTTGGGGGAGTGATATGCATTGTGCATCTCTCTTTCTCTAAAATGTGTGTACATGGATATCACCACTTAGTATTGATATTGCAATATTATCTAGTCACTATGTGATGTGTCATACTCATGAGAAATTCAAATTCTATTGTTCATTTCATCATCTCTAATCGAATTTTAATTGCCTCTTAACTAGAAGAAATGTTTTATCACATTATGGGGGAGTAATATGTTTTGTACATATCACAAGCCTAGAAATTTTGAACATTTGAGGTTATGCCACTTAGAGTTGATACTCTTAATTACCTTGATCCTAGGTGGCATGTTTGCTCAAACAAGCTCTACTTGTATTAAAAAGCTTTTATTGCTCATCTTATGGTTCTTGTTTGAGTAAGAAATTCTTGGTACAGTTTTCCTCAAATACATATCTCTATATCTTATTTGAGACACCATTTGCTTCAAGTTATCCCAATCATTACCGTGCGTGATTGTTTGAGTAGTTGAAGCTATCAAGAATCTTCATCCGGGCATAGTGCTTAATTCTATATACTTACCCTATGCCTTTTATTGTGAAGTTGATCCTTTCTATCCTTGTTGAAATATACCACCGGAAGTTAATTCCAATATTCTCATTGTCTTTGACAATTGATAACCTTGTATATGGTTGAATTTATGGATCATCTTCATCTTGGATTGCTTCTTATTTCCTTACTTTATTTCCAAAAAATCTTTGTTGCTCCCATGTGTCTTCCTTGTCCCTTTGAAAAATCTTTTGATAAATTATTTTGATTCATATCAAGTATTCGTTTTGGAAGACAAACGTTTTCTTTACGGTACATTGTGCCATTGTGAAAAGTGTAGAGGGTTTGGTTTATTTGTTCGAACCTTGTTATTTTGGGAGTTTGCTATCTCATTCCTTCTTACATGTTTTATTTGCTTGAATGAGATAAATATTTGAGCATGTGTGGCTTTATTCATCTTTTATGCTCAATGATCTTTACTTAGTTCATTTGTTGAACATGGTTGAACAAATCTTTTGTGATTTGCTTCTTTAATATAATTTGGACAACAAATTTGTTTGGTCACACCTTTATGCCTTCTTGAATTTATTTGGTGTTTTGTCCAAAGTGTATCTTTATTGGATCTTTAGAGTCTTTGTGCGTGCCTATATGTAATTTATTTATATTTATAGCATGCTTTCTTTCTTTGATCCATTATATAGGGTATACTCCATCAAATCCTAAATGGCTAAGATGTCCATGAAATTCAAATTTCATCTAAATATGCACATATTTATATGGAGTGTGTCATATATATTGTAGTTAGTCTAACCATGTTGGACCCAATGAGTTTGGGGGCCAAGATGTACTTGAATTTCGTTTTAGGTACATTGGAGATGCAATGGAGGCTTGTCTCATCTATAAGGAAGGTGTTGTCACCATATGAGAATTGGAGACAAGCTAGGATGATCGATGAACTCTTATCTACTACATCATGCCATTGCTATCTCGGTAACAAGTATCTTATTCATGCATACTCATATAGCATCCAACCTCTTGTAGGTTGCATCTTGACATGAAGTTCTTTATTTTGAAATTATTGCGGTTATTAAAAAATCCTTTTAAATAAAACTTCTTATTGTTTGAGTATTTTGAGAAGATGCATATGTTGGGAATATATAAAAATCATGTTTATGATTCACCTACCCAAATATGCCCTCTAGCAATTTATTGCATATCAATTCCTCAAAGAACTCTTATGTGCAATTTTGATAAAAAAATTGCGAAATAAATCCATATTTGTGATACTTGTTGCCTCTCTCAAAACATTCTAACTAGCTTTACTTCTCTTATTGTCAATTGTGATGTTTTTGAGATTTTCTTGGTTGAAGCTCATTCATATACCATAAGTGAAAATTGGAGCCATAGGCTATATATGCTTCTTAAGCAAACATCCTTTGGTATATTTTATGACTTCATCTTGGATATCTTGTCTTATTTATTTTGTTAACCTCTTGTGTGTGCATGTTTCTTTATGGATCACTTTTTCCACTTTAGAAACTTATATACATAAGAGCGTTAATCCATCACCTTGATATCCTTGTTCTTTGCCGACCATCTTTTATCCTTTGTTTCGTAGTGGTGTTGGTAAAGAAGTTTTATGAGTGCTTTGTTTATTTGTTTTTCTTCATGCACTCATATCTCGTAATTGTTGGACTCGAGTTATTCTTGATAAGCATATTATCTTTATATTGGTTGTGTTCTAAATGATATAGAGGGAGTAAGGATTCCATGTTTGTGCATATTGTATTCAAATGCAAACACTATAAATTATGCACGAACCTTGGGGAGCTTCCTTATTTTATTTAAAGCACTATATCTCTCTTATCATGATATCTTTGTTTGTCCAATTGGATCTTCGATTGCTTGCTTTATTTATTGAAGCCTTCGTCACCATGTTATCTTTATGCAATCCTTGATCCTCAATATGGTTTGACTTCCTTCAAGTATTCGTCATTGGATATGTGCATTTGACTCTACTCAAATTATGAGAAGTGCACACTTGGGGAGGAACTCACATTATATTGGCTTTCTAAAATTTTCACCCATTTTGGCACTTGATGCCAATGGGGGAGAAGTTTAGAGGGTTTAAGGGAATGGTTTCATACTTAAGTTTGGTTTGTGCTTAAGTGTTTTGCCTCTCATGTATTCCATATTTATATGTCTTGGATGGGTGTATATATATATAGTGGAAACTGTCCCGAAGGTTAATCTTGACAATGTATGCAATAAATTCATGTTCATCACACGTGCATACATTGTGGGGGAGTTTGCTCTATATATGTTGGTTCTACTCACATCCCTTGCATTAGTTGTAGTTGTGTGAGTAGAGCTGGTTTTGATATGGGCTAGTAGCTTCGTGTTACTTGACCATATCAAATACAACCTCTTGTATACAACTTATTCTCGGATAAGTTGCATACTTGTTTCTAATATTCATTATATAAACTCTCTTATTGTGGTTGTCATAAATTACCAAAATGGGGGAGATTGTAAGGGTATATTGCCCCTATGTGTGATTTTGGTAATTAATGACAATCCCTATGGACTAATGTTTTCATTGAGTTTATATGAAGGAATATTCCATAGGTACTACTTGTAGTCCATGTGTTGGATTCAAGTATGGATGCCATGAAGATAAAGATATACCTTGTGTATTGGCATCAAGATCATCGATTTAAAGATATATATGTGATATGATCAAGAAGAAGAAATGAAGATGGAGTTCTTATGTGGAACTCAATATTAGCCATGCTCTAGCTTATGTGATAAGCAATGAATGATCAAGATCTTGAGTGCTTGATTCCAAGTGAAGAATTCAAGTTATGGATCTAAGTCAGTGTCATGATAGTCTCATAAGTTGAGCTATGGTTGACTAAGATTTAGAGCATGCAAGCAAATGAAGAATTCTATATACACCTCAAGATAGTATGATAGAGCATGAGAAGATACAAGGTTGACAAATACAAAGAGTGAATAATAGATTCAAGTTTGGTCAACACATGAAACATGAAGAATGTGCCACGAGAAGTCATGTGGTAGGGTAAGTCGTGTCAATTATGCTTTATGAACTAACCCATCATATATGTTCCCTTGTGTTGTCTATGTGGGTTAGGTATCTTTCCATGGGCATGCATCAAAAGTGAGATCTCATATAGCCCATGAGAGGATGACGTCAAGTGGTGATCGTCATCAAGGTTGAGTTGGGCAAGTTCAAGATTGAGCATCTCAAGAGGATCATATGCTTGAATCTTGCCGTCCATTTTGGTGATAATGGACATGTGAAGATGTGCATCAATGGAGCTTTCCCATCATGGTGTATGGGGGAGCATTTGTGAGTCTTCACGAAGCAACAATGATCAAGTGAGGCATTCCGGCTTGAGTGGAGATTGAAGAGCTATCATCGAGATCAAGTGGGATGCGCAAGGCAAAGGTATGGCCTTGCTAGGTTTTCCTTTTACTGGTCTCAAGGTGGTTGTTGGGAGACCGGGTTATAGGATACATAGTTGCACTATCAAGAGGGGCTTTCGGTTGGGTAACTTGATCACATCGTCTTAGGGAGCTCAACTCTTTGCATGCTTTGCATTCCATAAATCTTATTGCTTCTTGGTGTTTCTCTGTGTGAGGTTCTTGAGCTTGTTGCTAGCTTTACAACAAGTCCAAGTTCATCGAAAACGGAATCCATATGCATCTTCTATTGCGTTTTCAAGCTTGGAGGTTTTACCTGTGTCTCTTTTATAGATAGGTCAAACATTCATCTTATGATTTTTACTCCGTGGGTGGACAGTGATGTTTCTATGCATAATGTTGTAGGGCTTGTTGGTCTCATTCCAACAAGCCCAAGTTCATCGAAATCGGAGTACGGACGCAAAAGTTATCATGGTTTTTGTAAACCATGTTTTCATGTTTGGCCCGGTGGCGCTGGTTGTCTCACCGGCTCGTCCGGCACAGACCGGCTCCCACACCGGTGCCAACCGGACGGTTTCCAGGGGGCTTTCAGGGGCACCCGGTCCCTGGCCCGGTCTGGCCGGCTCTCCCGCCAGGCGGCCCGGTCCCTGGCCCGGTCGACCTGCTCTCACGCCAGGCTGCACGAAAAACTCCCAGATCTGCCCCAAACGGTCATATTTCGTTTTGCTATAAAAGGGGCTTCTTCCCCAACAGTTTTCTAGGGTTCTTGAGCACTTTTTTGACCACCATTGTTGAACCTCTTGAGCTTGCTTCCTCTCCCTTCCCTCCCATGATTTTTGCTCATTCTTGAGGGATCTAAGAGAGGAGATCTAGATCTACAACCCCCACCAATCCATTTCTCCTCTAAGTGAGGGGAACTCTTGGGATCTAGATCTTGGAGTCATTTGTTGATTTCCTCCATTGTTCTTCCCCTCTAATCTCATCCTAGCATTTGTTGCTTGGGTGGGATTTGAGTGTGAAGGATTTGAACACCTCTAGTGTTCTTGCTTTGCATCATTGCATAGTGTTGAACTCTCCACCACGATTAGTTCGAGTGAGAGACCGTGAGCTTGTTACTCTTGGAGGGAGACCTCCTAGTTGGCTTGACGGTTGGTGCTCTGGTGATCTCTTCAAGGAAGATTGTGAAGAGGCCCAGGCTTCTCCTTCGTGGAGCTTGTGAAGTGGTTGTGGAGCTTGCCATCTCCGGAGTGGAGGAAAAGCTAACCGTAAGGAAAGGGCCATTATCCTTCGTGGGTGTGGCTCGGAGAATAGGGTGAGCATTCGTGGTGTTGGGGAATCCTTTGTGGGACCTCTACTCCTCCAAACGTGACGTACCTTCTTGCAAAGGAAGGGAACACGGGAATACATCCTCGTCTCCGCGTGCCTCGGTTATTTCTATACCCGAGCTCTCTTTCCTTGTGATAGCCATCGTGCTTGAAGTACATATATCTTGCTATCACTTGTGCTACATATATCTTGTGCCTATCTTGCTTAGCTCTAGTTGTTATTGTTACACTTAGTTGAGCTTAGCATATTTAGGATTTATGCTTGTAAACTAAACGTTAGTTTAATTCTGCATTCTTACAAGACAAATCTGTAAGAGTTTTTAAACGCCTATTCATCCCCCTCTAGGCGACATCTCGTTCTTTCAATACTTCTGTGTTTTGTAAACATAAAGGAGTCCCCTAGTAAGCCTTTTGTTAAACTAGTTTGTTGATTAATAGATGATCATGGTTTCCTCATCATGAACATTGGATGTTATTAATAACAAGGTCATATCATTAGGTGAATGATGTGATGGACATACACCCATAGTAAGCGTAGCATATGATCAAGTCATTTAGTTCTTTGTGCTTCAGGCTTTAATATGCATAGTAACTTAATCCTTCGACCATGAGATCATGTTAATCACCTACACTGGATGGATGCTTTGATGTCACCAAACACTACTGCGTAAATGGGTTGTTATAAAGGTGGCATTAAGTGTTCGGAAAGTATAGGGCTGAGGCACTTGTATCAATAGTGGGATTTGTCCATCCTAATGACGGATAGATATACTCTGGGCTCTCTCGGTGGAATGACATGCAATTAGCTTGGAAGCATGTCACTGGTTCACAAGGGATATCATATCACGGTACGAGTAAAGAGTACTTATCGGTAACGAGGTTGAACTAGGTATGGAGATACCGACGATCAAACTTCGGATAAGTAAAATATCGCATGACAAAGGGAATCGGTAGCGTATGTGAATGGTTCTTTCGATCACGAAGTCATCGTTGAATATGTGGGAGCTATTATGGATCTCTAGGTCCCGCTATTAGTTATTGATCGGATGGGAGTCTCGATCATGTTCGCATAGTTCTCGAACCGTAGGGTGACACACTTAAGGTGTTATGTCGTTATAAGTAGATATGGAATATGGAATAGAGTTCGAATGTTGTTCTGAGTCTCGGATGGGATCCAGAACATCACTAGGAGTTCCGGAATGGTCCGTAGAATAAGATTCATATATAGGAAGTCACATTTCAAGTTTGGGAATGGTCGGGTGCATTTATGGAAGGTTGTAGAAGATTCTAGAATCATCCGGAATGAATCACTATGGCCGGTAGAGTCCCGGAGGGACTCCACCAGTCCTAGCCAACCCACCAAGTGGGAAGGTGGAGTCCATGGTGGACTCCACCTAGTTGGCCAACCAAGACGCAAGGAAATGGAGCAATCCCACTTGACCTAGGTTTCCCCATTATGGTAAGTTTTGGAGTTGGACTCCAAAGTGGTTTTGGGGCAACTCTAGCAGTTCCACCTATATAAAGAGGAGGAGAGGGGAGGGCGCTGACCACATCAAGCCAGCCGCACCACCCAAGGGGCACCAAGGCCGGCGCCCAAGCACCCCCCTCTCCAAAACCCTATCTACCCCCTCTCCCTTCTTCTATCGCAGCGCTTACGACGAAGCCCTGCCAGAGATCTCCACCACCACCGTCACCACGCCGTCGTGCTGGCGGGATTCCGAGGAGGATCTACTACATCCGCTTCCTGTTGGAACGGGGAGAAGGACGTCGTCATCAACACCGTACGTGTGACCGAGTGCGGAGGTGCTTCCCAATTGTGGCACCGTCAAGATCTTCTACGCACTTTTGCAAGCGGCAAGTGATCGACTACATCAACCACGAGATCTATCTCGTTAACGCTTAGCGATCTTCAAGGGTATGATGATCTTCACCTCGTTGGTACCATCTACTAGATTAGATCTTGGCTTGTTATTCGTTCTTGCGGTAGGATTTTTTTTGTTTTCTATGCTACGAATCCCTACAACAATTCGCTTAGCCAGCCGGAGACCGTCATGAACTGCCTGGGCCTTCGCCGTGGTGACGTCAATGATCCCCTCGATCGGAATCTGACATGCTGCCAGGAAGTGACCTGTAGAGTCTCGGATGATGCATCCCGATGTAGCCCTTCTTGTATCCAGGTTCACTTCAGCATCAATATTAAGTTTAACAAAACCAAACGGTGGTTTCGTCTAGCCTTTCTTCACACTTCTCATCTATTCTTTTTTGCCTTTACACAATTCACCACCATGGCCTTTATATATAGATCTATTCTGCTAGCCAAAGGCACGGTTCCCCCGTGTTTTATCTCGCTTGGGAGCTAGTCGTGGACGCACTCCGCGGGGCACGTGTGTGGACATTCTGTCATATGCGGAGTGAGACTCCATGGGGGAGGGAGCGTAGTGGCGGCCGTAATGGAGGAGGGATGGAGAGCCGTAGCATCCAGAGATGGATGTGGCGTGGGTGCGTGCGATTTTGGGATGGGGGGAGAAGCGAGGGCGAAGAGTAGAGCTCCCAACCAGAAATGGCCAGTGATACCTCCACGCTTAGGCTATGATCCAACGGACGCGCGAGGGTGCGCTTAGGACATCCGTTTAGCGCAGCTGCGCTCTTATGATTTTAGGATTTTATATTATATAATGTTAATTTATTTCAATATTTTTTGTTAAACTTCATAAATTTATTTAAACTAAATTCGGAAGGTGGAGTATTTTTTTCAGATGTGAAGTAAATAAAAATGGTTCAGTACTAGTCTGACCGAGAATCAAGGACTTGACGCAGTAAAACCGCGGGGCCCACGTGTATGCAGTTAACAGAAACCAATAGTCTCAGGGGCGGGCCCACAAAGCCCGGCAGCACAATCCGGGGTGCCGTGCGCCCACTCGGTACCCCACCTTCTTTGCCTTATCCCCTCCGCTTCCATGTGGCCCCATGCCATTGCATCCTACCCACTAATCACCCACTGACAGCCCGACCACAGAGTTCAAGCGGCCCCGCATGTCAGCGAGTAAAAGCAGGTAGCCCGACGTATCAGTCAGCCCTCAGCGACACGTGGAGCTCGCCCGCTGCTCCGGGTCTTGCTCGCTATAAGCCATTTCTTCTGCACCTTTCCCTCCCCACATTCGTGTCGTCACTCTCGCTCGCCGCCGGATTGGAATTAGATACTACGATACCATGATGATGATTTCGGTCCCTGGGTTCGTCGAGCTCTGCTAATCAATCCCAGGCTAAACCTCGCCTGATTTCGGTTGCTGGTGGCCGGATTCCTCGCCTGATCGGGTAATTTTGTTTTAATCTCCGATGTAACTAACTAACTCGGTTGCCATTTTTCCGGTTAGTTGTGATTTCGCCCAACGACCTCTTCCTCCCCGTTGATGCTGGTAAAGACTTAGTCCTCGGTTTTGTTGTTCCTGCATGAATTTTGGGGGGCATTTTCGCAGTCGTTTCTCCCTCCATCCCTCCGTGATTACCACAACAATCGATACTGTTCAGCTATTTTGGGGATTCTGTTTTCACCAATCGTACCTACCTCTGCAGCAGGAGCGGTGGTTTGATGCGTATGGGTTCGCCGCTTACTTGCTTTCATCCGTCGGGGTTCGTTGCGCGATTGCGTGTAGGATTGGTTCGCGGTTCGTAGCGATTGGGACGGGGGGTTCAGTTGCGTTGCGTGGGGGATAACACTTCACTCGAAATAAACCACTTGCGTCCAAATCGGTTACTCGAGGTTTAGTTTTGTTTGACTGCTTCTGCACACAATCTGGTAGGATTTCCTTGATGTTAGCGCAAGTCAAGATTAGAGAGCTTATAATATTTATTTTTCTATTGATGATGCAGGATGGTGGCGTAGAAGGCAAAATCTACGAGTCCAAGTCGTAGTCACGCCGGGAAATGGATGCTAGAGAATCGTGACATCGTCACCAAGAACCAGCCGGCACCTCAGATATGCACCTCTGAGTCTGTGAAACTGTATATCCAGGCAGTGGTTGGGTTTTGTTTCAGCACACGAACTCCATCATCATGGGCAGCGCCTGCTCAAGGAAGAGAGGCCAGCTGGTCCATGAGGATGAACTGTACAGTGTCAAGTTCTCCAAGAGCGGCAGCTTCAAATGGTTGCTGCACACGCTGTCACGCAGCAGCTCCGACGTGCTCCGGAAGGCGCACGGCCCTGCTCCAGGCCGCCGCCCGTCGCTGGTCGAACTTTGCGTGGCCAGAGTCCGTCAGGTAGTCAACCCTGTGATCTCTCGTATGTTCAGGTTCGGTGAAGCGGCGCTGCTGACATCTTCACCTGGGTGATTGCAGGACATAAGCAGGTATTCGGATTTCTCCATGCTGCCCAGGGATCTTAGCCAGCAGATATTCAATGAATTGGTGGAGTGTAGCTACCTCACTGAGGAGTTGCTGGGAGCTTTTCGCGACTGTGCTTTGCAGGTGAAATTTCAGTACTACTTGTTTAGCACGCAGTTTTCCTAGGCACACTCAGCAATCGGGGAGTTCATGTCTGGTTTGGCACATCAATCAGGCCTTTATATGTATATATAATGTGGTTTCTGTCGGGTAGGGAAGAAAGGCATCTTATCAGACATTTCTGTTGGTTTTGCTAGGCTCACTCACCAATTTATAACGCAATTCGTAGCAAGCTTGTCGTTTATGTGCTCGTTCATAGGAAGTAAAAATTACATTGGTCAAATATATCCTGTAAGCGTGCTAACTCATCCCAGAGTGATAGAAAGTTTCATGTTTCTTTCTTTTCTGGCCTAGCTCATCAAGCAAACTGGAAGCTTGGCTTGCAACTTATACCTTGAGCAAGAAATGTAATCTTACTTGGAATAAGATAGAAACTGCCTAAGTGATCTCAAATTGACTACCAAATGGGATTCGTTAAATGGTAAGAAAATTTTCAATGCTTATACGATAAATTTACCAAGGTAATTTTTATGTCCTACGAGCTAGCTCAAAACAGTTTTACAAGCTTGATAAGAATAGTGTTATAAAGTGCTGAGTGAGCATGAAAAAAGCAACAAGAAATGTCTGTTAAGATGACTTTTTTTTTTCACTCTTATAATACACATATGCATTGAAAAAAATAAATTACATTACACATATAAAGGCCTGGTTGATGTGATGGGAACTTTAAGTTTACAACAACTAATTGTTCATAATACAGAGGGCTAAGATAGACTTATATTCTTTTATTTACCTTCTCTACTATTCGGTATAGGATATTTGTCTGGAGGAGTACCCTGGAGTGAAGGATGCTTGGATGGAAGTAGTCGCTTCTCAAGGGCAATCCTTGCTATCTGTTGACATATCTTGCTCCGATGTGACTGATAGTGGATTGAACCTTCTCAAGGATTGCTCGAATATGCAAAGTTTGGCATGTAATTACTGTGATCAAATCTCTGAACAGGGACTTAAAACAGTTTCAGGTAAGTGATATGGCTATAGTCCAATAGATGTGCTTTCTGTTATCCGTATGAGTCCCGGGGTGAACTCTGCGATTAAATCTTTGAACATGGAGATATCTTAATTCTGCAGGCCTCTCAAACTTGACATCGCTGAGCCTTAAGAAATGTGCTGCTGTTACCCCAGAAGGAGCAAAAGCCTTTGCAAACTTAGTTAATTTGGTAAATCTGGACCTTGAGCGATGTATGAATATTCATGGCGGCCTTGTTCATTTGAAAGGTGTCCTTTTGTTCCCTGAATTTATTAACCATACCTCAGTGACCTTATGTACTTCAACTTGTAAGACTTGAGTGTACCAGCTACTTTAGGGTGCCATAATGATAGGGGCACCCGGAGTGTTTTCTTCTTTCCATTTTCATTTCCAGACATAAATGAGGCTTATTTTTATCTGTGGTCGAACTGGCACGCGACCTAATTATTCACAGCTGGTTCAGTAGCAGATAACTCAGAATAACTACTTATGTCTGGTGCAGTAATATAAGATTCTTTTACAGGTTTGACAAAACTGGAAACACTGAACATGAGATATTGTAACTGCATCACAGATTCAGATATGAAGTATTTATCAGGTCACAACTCTCCCATAATTTGTATAGACCAATCTATATGATCACATATACTAATATACAATGCAATGCCCTTTTCCTTCTGTAGATTTTACGAATTTGAGAGAGTTACAACTATCTTGCTGCAAAATAAGCGACCGTGGTGTCTCTTATCTGAAAGGTAACCCCAAATAAGTTCCTTCTGTTCTGGTGGAAGGTTGATTGACTTTGTATTAAGTAAGGGTTTGACTATTTAACATGCGTGCTCATTTTTTTTATTTACTTAGTAACCTCGGGGTTCATCTTAATTTCACTGTGTTTATGTTACATGTTTGATATTTTAGGTCTATCCAAGCTATCTCAATTAAATCTGGAGGGCTGTGCAGTGACTTCTGCTTGTTTGGAGGTTATATCAGGTCTTACATTCTTTCCTGATAGAGCACCCTACTGTCAATGCTACTTCTGTATAAATATCTCTCTTTTAGTCTTGAGAAATCTTTGAGAGCATTTTGCTTGCCCATTGAAGGGTGCCAACAACTGTATAGAGTGTAATGCATTATGTAATTTTAAGCAGGAGGATTTGGTCTTAGGGATCTGTGGAAGTGTGTATGTCATGAACTTGTTCACAACTTCACGTCGGTTTATTAAAAAAAAGTTTCATTGCCAGTCTTTGGTTTTCATTCTGTGCACTCTAGAATTCATGCCCCGGAGAAATATGTTGTGTTAGAAAGAATGAAAGATAACATAGAGGTCTTGAAAAGTTTGCAGCTGAAGTTTAACGAGAATGTCAAAGTAACATACTAGTTGACCTGAGAGTGCTTTTATGCTACCATATGTGGGCAGCGGGCCTGGTGCAGCGGTAGAGCCTCACCGCCTGTGACCGAGAGGTCCCAGGTTTGAGTCGCGGTCTCCTCACATTGCACTTCATGAGGGTAAGGCTTGCCACTAACACCTTCCCCAGACCCCGCATAGTGCGGGAGCTCTCAGCACTGGGTACGTCCTACCGCTAAAAGGTGTTACCTCGAGGAGTTAAATGTTCCTTTCACAAGGACATAGTTAGTTATGAAGCCTGAACTTACAATTTACTGTGGCATACTTACTGATTTGTTATACTCATTTATGTTGTAACATTCTTTGGATCAATTACATAAACAAATTACTAGCTCACCGGTTGGGTACTAAACTTCATTCATAGTCATGTTATTTCAGGAATGGCTTCATTGGTCTTGTTGAATCTGAATAGGTGTGGCATATATGATGAAGGCTGTGAGAACTTGGAAGGTAAATATGATACTGATTGCTGACCATTTGGTGAACATGACTCTTTGTTACTTGTGTGGTGGCATCCAAATATGATACATGTCTCCTCTGTAATGTAGATGTCTAACTCGGTAGTTAAATTCATAGACGCTCAATGCTTTATTTCGTTCACCTACTATTCTGTCGAGTATATATTGTGCACCCTTTGCGTCTGCTGAATCTATTCAATAGTGTCTTTTTTGTTCTGCACGGCTACACCTTTTTTTAGCTCACTGGCTGGTGCTGCCTTGCAGGTCTTGTCAAATTGAAGGTTCTTAATTTAGGGTTCAACCGCATTACAGATGCTTGCTTGGTTCATCTAAAAGGTGAGGACTCTTCATTGTTTATCCTTATATTAAATTATTATTTGACAACGTTTGAAAATTCTAATATTGATATTCTTACATTCCCATTCTTCAAGAGAAATAAGCGTTAATTTTTTCGCATGCACAAAAATGCTGATAAGACGAAAGTAGAGACATGCCAAAGAATACGAAGAGGATTTTGCATTTTCTGAATTTCATTCTATCCATTTGCTAGATTATAGGGCGAGAAAAATTAAATTTTATAGAAAAATATTTGGTAAAGGAAAACGTTGGAGAAGTACAGTGGAACCGTGGCATGGGTGTGATATTGAACAATGCATAATGTTGGGACCGTTTATTCTGATGTTCTTTTTTCCTTCCAGAACTGATCAGTTTGGAGTGTTTGAACTTGGACTCATGCAAGATTGGCGATGAGGGGCTACTACACCTAAAAGGTGAGTTCTTTAATGTTTTAAGAATTGCCTGCAGTGCAGTAGCATGTCTCACTTTCACTCTGTTTACCTCTTGTCTTACTAAATGCTGACGAGCACAATTAGTAAATCGTAATTTACTGTTGTTGAATGGCATATGATTTTAATTTACAGGAACTTGTCTACATTTAGCAAGTATAGTATTGTGGGGGCTTTTTTTTCCCTATGAATCTAACTTGAGATTTCTTGTTGCAAAGCACTAATTGATACATTTTGCTGTGATTTAGGCCTTTTGCAGTTAAGAAGTTTGGAACTGTCGGACACTGAAGTCGGGAGCAATGGACTTCGTCATCTCTCTGGTCTGTTTAAACTTTGGAAATGCTATATGTCAACTATATATGGACTCTCCTTTAATTTCTCTTTTAGTTGCATATGTTTATAGTAGTTCAGGCGATCTATTTGATGAAATTGAACTTAATGTAAGCTAGATCAGCACCATAACTCCGCATTGTATCTAGTTATGTTTCGTCGGCTTCTCGGTCAAATAAAGGGTTACATGGTTGGTTGTTAAATGCACGTCAGTTCTAGTAATGTGCTTATTCCAATGTTGTTTTCATCTTGGAGCCCATGCATTCTCTTTCATAGCTTTTCTTGTCATTGTCTGGGCTGCTTACCTATATTATGGTCAAGTGGGTTAATGTCAGGGCATAAATCACTGGTATATGTTCACACAACTGAACAATTCAGTAATTTTTTCAAACATGCTACTCAAAGTTATAGTGGTAGAGGGGACAATGCCGGTAAGTCAAACAGTGGTATGCTTGGCTATTTGCCATGTCTGGAGCTGATTGGTGTGTTAACGAAACACTCAAGTTGATTGGTACGTGGACTTCAACTTGTAAGAAAACATGGACTTAACTCCAAGTTGATTGCCCTCAAGTTGATTGTAAGGGCAGTTTTTCCATTACAGTGTTCGCTTCTTTGTCCTGCTACATGAACGATTCTTACGTGTGCTCTCAATACATGTTAGTTGAGCCATGGCATTCATTTTAATTACAGCGCCGAAGTGTTATTTATTAGATGTCTGTGCCTGAATCCTTACTGTTGATATTATTTTGCTCATGGCATAATTCGCTGTAGTTATGCAACTGTTCTACATTTGCAGGTCTTCGCAACTTGCATAGCATGAATCTCTCTTTTACATTGATTACGGATATTGGTTTGAAGAAAATTGCTGGCCTGAATTCACTGAAGTCAATTAATCTTGATAATCGTCAAATCACAGACAATGGCTTAGCTGCTCTTACAAGTATGTCTCTCATATTTCCCCGGTCTTGATATTGTTGTCTCTCACACTAATGATTGGGTTGGGTTTTATTGGTTAATGCAGGTCTCACTGGGTTAACGCACCTCGATCTATTTGGAGCTCGTATAACTGATTCTGGGACAAGCTGCTTCAGATGTAAGTATGCACATTCAGAATTTGATTCATATCTAAGATCTGTTGGAGCCAACGGAATTGTTAATTCACTGGAGAATGCCAACAACAGCATATTGAGCTGTGTTCAGCTGTTCACTTGAATGGCACTGAAAGTAACTTCAAGAAATTCATAAATTGTACTACCTCCGTTCCAAAATGTAGCCTTTTTAGAAAACTAAGTGCTTTCTAAAAGTCTTATATTTCGGTAAGGAGGTAATAAGATTTATGTTCTCAAATCCCCTACACTACAGCCTTTGAATGACAGCATGTTCAGGGATGGTAGCCTTGGAAGGGGATTATTCCTGTTGGAGGGGGAAAAATTGCTTAAAGAGACTAAGTATAGGCATGAGCATACCTGGGCATGTGTCGGGCCGGGCCGGGCCTCGGGCCGGCCCGAGGTAGGCCCGACGCAAAAACAATCGGCCCAAGCCTGGCCCGGCCTGGCCAAAAACACACCAAGCCCGCCGGGCCGCCGGGCCGTGGGCCGGGACGTAGGCTTAATCTCAGTTTTCGGGCTACCCAGGCCCGGCCCGGCCCGGGTGTCGGACCAACATATCTCGGCCCAGGCCCGAGTTTTTCGGGCCGGGCCGCTCGGGCCGGGCTGCCCATGGCCAGATCTGGGCATGAGTATTAGAGCATTTCTCAAGAACTTAGATAGTTGGGGGTGGCTTTGCCCCTGCTCGTTCCCCCTTTCCTCCGTTCCTGAGCATGTTAGCATCCCTATTTGGTGCATATCTTGGTTGGTTTTGGAAAGCAAAGCTTCTGGCTTTAGCATCCTTATTTGGTACCTATATAAGCTTTGTCTATACTTAGTCACTCTAAGATTTGCTTTTGGTATAATTTTTTAAAGCAGCTTTTGGAAAAGCAAAGGTTCTGGCTTCTGGCCGAGAAACTGTCCCAGACGACAGGCCTGAAGCATCGTACGGTACCTAACATGACTACTACTGTTTCAGATTTCAAAGGTCTACAGTCTCTCGAGGTCTGCGGCGGGTTGATCACAGATGCTGGAGTGAAGAATATCAAGGACCTCAAAGCTTTGACGTTGCTCAACCTATCCCAAAATGCAAACCTTACAGACATAACCTTGGAGATTATTTCAGGTATATGTTATTTGCACTCTGTCTTGTGCTTCTATTTTACTGGTAACTCTGATATGATGATCTCACAGTTATGTTCTGATCACAGGCCTGACTGCTCTGGTCTCGCTGAACCTGTCCAACTCCCGGGTGTCCAACGCTGGCCTCCACCATCTGAAGCCGCTGCAGAACCTGCGCTCGCTGTTCCTGGAGTCCTGCAAGGTTACGGCATGCGAGATCAAGAAGATTCAGCTGGCTGCCCTTCCCAACCTGATAAGCGTGCGACCAGAGTAATCTGGTAATTGGCACCTTTGTCCGCCTGTACATAACCACCTCATATGCTAGAGCAGGCAGAACGGCCCTGCATGTCTGTACATAGGTCTTTGAATTACGGGTCTGATCTGAATAGACCGAGAAGTATTTACTTATGCCGTCTGGTTACTTGCCAAATCTGATGCGAAGAAACAACTGTAAATATGTTTGTGCTTCCTCCGCATTTGGGATGGTATGTAATGGTACGTGTAAATATCTGGTGGTGTCACTAAACATGTTTGCCTGGTGCTATAAAGATTTGTATGAATCAGGTTCGATGTCAACTACAACCGGTAACCACTAACCAATATGTCGATCAGGTTCCAGTATTTCCCTCGTCTTTACCGTGGCACTGGCAAACCTCATCCTAGTATCCGGTGAGATTGATATAGCAAAGTCTGCCTCCGCTGCTCTCTGGCAGCTATTCTAGCATGCCATATCTCATCAATGCTGGCCAGCGTGCTGAGGTTGCAATCTCACCATTGCCCCATCACACTCAGAGATCATCTCCCACTGGTGCGCTCGATAGCTATTTTAGGGTCGGCGTGGTTTTTAGGCTCACATCGGCATCCTAAAAAGTACCGGCGCGATTTCGAGTTCAGTAGAATTGCCCGTAATCTCGTGCCGGTCCCTTCGCAAAGGGCGCGCCTCACGCCACGCCAGATACCAGTCATGCTGGTGCAATTTCGAGTCCAATAGATGCGCCGGTAACTCCATGTCGGCCCCTTCGCAAAGGGCGTGAATCGGGTGCGCAGGCACCTCGCGCCACGCCGGATCCCGCGCGTACACGGCATTTCCCGCTCGTTCTTTCCGCCATTTCTCGCCGCTTCCCGCGCTTACTCGGCGTCGCCTATAAATGCAATCTCCGCTCAACGAACACCGTAGCCGCCGCCGTAGCTTAAAATGACTCGTCGCCTTTCTACCATGTACTCTCGCGTGCTGCCTCCACCTCTGTCTCCACCTGCAGGCACCCCCGATTTCGACGACGTGGAGGAGGACCCGCAACTCGCAGAATATGAGCAGTGGGAAGCGGCGGTGCTTGCGGCGACCGTAGATGCTTTTGTCGCAGACGAGCAGCTCCAGCAGGAGGCGGAGCGGCAGCGGCTACGGGAAGCGAACGCGTGGCGCCGGGAGGTGCAGGAGGAGCATAGGCGCCATTATGAACTGCGACTGCGCCGGCGTGTGGAGGCGCTGGAGCAGCAGTTGCGGATGCAGAGGGTGGAACACCAACGGCGGCGGGAGGAGCTGGAGGTGCAGCTGCAGCAGGAGGCGGCGGCCGCGGATTTGGCGGCCTGGTAGGAGGAAGCGACGGCGGGGGTAGCGTAAGCGAAGAGCGACGAGTCCCTCGACTGGTCCGACGATAGGCCACACGCGGAGGAGCAGACGGCGCAACAGAAGGGGATCCTCGAGTCCTTCAAGTCGCTCAAGAAATTGGAGAACGACGCCCATACCCACGAGGAGCGGTGGCGCCGCGTCGTCGACCTCTCTATCGAGGCGGACCGCCGCTTCTCCGCCGAGCATAGGGAAAGGCTATGCGAGGACCGGGAGAGGCGGTGCGCGGCGTACGAGAAGTTAGGATTCAGCCGGGCAGGACCGTCCAACGCACCGCCGGACGGCCGGTAGGCTACAAGCGTAACAACGTAGCAAATTTGTAATATATATCTAAAATGAAAAATCTTTATTTTAGCTAAAAAAAATCTATCGGGCCGCCCGGTGTGGGAACCCGTTTCCCAAATGAAGGATGGCGTGCCAGTGCTCCCTATTTGGGGCACCAGTGGAGATGCTCTAAGAATTATCAGCAGATATGCAGTCCTAAACTACCATAATGAATGCATTTATAAAGCATACAAATGGAAGAGCGATGGACACAAGGTTTGGTTTGAAACCTAATAATACATCACCAATTTGCCATGTCCAAAGTTACTAGTACAACAAAGACACCATCTACAACATTAGATATAATAATACATCACCAATTTACCATGTCCAGAGATACTACAAAAGACACTATCTACAACTGCTATACGGTATGCCAGCCTTCGACTAACCTACACGATATCTACAGCAAAATCTCTCCTGAGCAGTGACAGAAAGAACTAATTTTTATGTTACCTAAGCTTGGCAAACATACCATTGAGATGGCACGTAATCCAAGGCTAAAGAAAAAGAATCTTGCGAGAACCAAACTAGAGCAGCATCCCCGGAAGCCAAGAACTCTTCAACCAGCCCACAGGGCCTCGTCTCGCTGGCTGGTGAACATCAGCTTCTCGTCTTTGCAGCGCTCTCAGAAACTCCTCAGAGCTCAGGTGTCCATCACGGTTCGTGTCAAACACATGGAAAATGATGTCCACCACTCTGTCAGTCAATTCAACACCACAGACCTATAACGCAGACCAGGGAAGGCATGAAAACAGTCAGAAAATGTGTTACATACTACACTTCTAGGCATATGAACTGCTGGAATACCAATTAACAGTTTGGCCACAAAAAAAAACAGTTTGACAATTAACTAAAGGCCTGAGTATTGCTCACGTAGAATTAGTAAAAAAATCTTACATGCTGTGCCGCACGCTGTAGATCCTGTTTTGTCAACATCCCATTTACTTGCCCATAAGCAAATATAGCCATCGTCAGAGGTTCCAATCTTCGACGTAAATCAGCAAAAGCCTTAAACTCCTAATGTTCCAGAAAAACATCTATAAGAATCACTTGAGAAGATAATTATGTGGAAAAGACCAACACGGTGGTAAGTCAAACCTCAAAGGTGACGCGTACGTCCTTGAGATAAGGGTCATTGCCCAACGTATCAGCTCTATCAAGTAGTTTGCTTATGTGATTCATGTCAGCAGAAGCGACCATGGACAGTGCAAAATCCTTTGCTGGGATAGTGTTCACTGACTTGACATCATAATGACTGAATTCTAGACGAATAACCTGCAGAGAAATGAACCAACAGACTGAGAAAATGTAGGGGGGCTGAGATTCACAAAGTGAGAGAAACTATAGAGTATGGGAGATAAAAACAATGGATGATTGCTTAAGAATATGGAAAAAGGAAATCACCTCCTCATGCAATTCCTTCATAAAACTTGTGAACTTATCAAAGTGTAGAGGCTCATTCCCATCATTACCAAAGAAATACTCAACCAGCCCACCATTTTCCACAGACTGGCCAACTTTAAATCCTGTACGTAAGCCATCCCTATGGGCAGCTCCTTGTCTGTTAAAGGACCGCATCAATGCCATTACTTTCTTGAACTCTTCTTTGTCTATCTCCCTGGAAGTGACAACTCACAGATAAGGACCAAGAAATAGCCAAGAAGTAGCTGACCAAAATTTGTTCATACCCTTCTTTTACCATCAACTAACAAGCCAGATGATTGAACATGCTCATAAAGAGCAGGTCTTTTTTCTGGGCGACAAGAGAAATTAACTGCACGCGAATGATCACAGGTAAACAATAATATAGCACAAACAAGACAATATTCAGATGTATCTTGTTTATGCACAAATCCAAGGGAACAAAAGGGAAAACATACCTTTCTCAGCTTCAGTAAACAAAACAATGTCTACACGATAAACAAAGAAAACTGGATTGAAGCCACTAGAGACTTGATACATAAACACGGCCTATTAAAGTTTTTTTTATCTTCCCCTACCAAAGAGCTGTGCTTAATTACATGCAATAAAAAAACGTAACAGGTTTATTGATCAAAGTATGATTACATGGCAGATACATATCAATTCTGCAGCTGGAACATATTACTAAGACAAAGCACTGGGGTAGAAATAGAACTCACCCGCTTAGATCAATGTCAAACATTTTGAAGGCCGCACTGAAGTTTGACTCTGGAATGCTGAGTAATGTAACAAAAAAGATGTACCTGCCATAGCAGCATAAATCATCGTCAAGCCAACTGAGTATAAACCACTTAGAAATAGGTATTATGCAAACAGTGATTCATTTGTGACTAATGAGAAACAAATCTTGTCACCTAGGTGAATGGTTCTTATATTGCATCTATTAATTTTGAAACTTTTAATACTTGCAAGAAATACCATATCAATAATTCTATAATACAGTGTTTCTGTCCGTGTCAAACAAGATGAATGACAGTTCACTTACTCAGCGAACGAGATGAGACCATCGGTGTTCGTGTCGAACAGGGCGAAGAACTTGGATGGAGCACAGTGCAATTCTCCTGCGTCGCGTTCCCCTCTGAGTCTCCCTTCTCTTACGATATTCGACTCGGATGGAGGGAAGACGGGAACTACTGCTCTCATCAAGTCAGCAGGCAACATGAACAGCTCCCCGTCTGGCTTTCGCACGGACGAGAAGTACTCAAAAATCTGTCCAGAAGAGCATCAACGTTAGAACAAGTACAGAAATAAAAATTACACGGAGCCGTACTGAAATGCAGTACGCGCATGATGCTCCACCTTTTCAGGAGGGCTGAGTAGCCGGATCCGTTTCTCGTAGTTGAAGAACACCCTTCTGCGGTACGAGTCTGCAGCAAGAGCGGATAATTTTGATCAGAACATCATAACTTTCAAATTCAGAACTAGGCATGAGCACAGTTGGATGATAGCGATAAATGCACGTAATTATCATGCTTGCGTGGTGTTCGACCAGAAAACAGAAGTAGTACTAGCTACACTAGAGACGGCAGAACGCGTCATACAATTTGGATTGGTGGCGGGCAGTTGGCTTATCGCTTATCTGGAAGCAGATTAGTACAGCAAGGCCGGGACCGTACCGATCGCAAACGCACTGACAATTTATTCCCCCAACGGTGGCGTGCGGATAAACGATCGGAAAAGGCAGCAGCAGCACCAAGAAAAGTGATCTTAAATTATGCAAAAAAGCGCGTAGCTTTACGGAAAAGATATGCAAAACACCACGGGAACAACCGCGGCAGCGCCGCGCGAATCGACCAAACGCCGCTGGAACCACCGACAGACCGTAAGCCGGGGTACAGCAGGGGAGACTGGAGAGAGGGGACGGCCGGCTCACCTCCGAGCAGGAACCTCCTCCTCCTCTCGTGCCGCTCCTCCACGGCGCTGGTGCCGGCGCCGGCTGATTCGGCCGGCGAGATCTGCCCGGCCGAGGCGTCGCCGGAGTCGGCGAACCCCGGGGGCATGAGCCAGAGCCCCAGCCCGGACCCGGCAGCCGCCACGGCCGCGGCGGCGATAACCCCCTCGCGCCCGTTCGCCGGCGCCGGCGCGGCGGCGCTTGAGAAGGCTGCTCGGCGGACCGGCGCCGTCGTCAGACGTCGTGCGGCGGATCGGAGGAGAGCTGCCATGGTCGGGCGTCGGAGTAGCGGTAGCGGGTCCCGGGCTTGGCGGGCGGGCGGCGCGGGTTTGCTGCAGCAGGTGGTTACGACGAGGAACAGACTGTGGAATCTGGCCTCTTGGGGTGGGAGGAGGCGGCGATGCGTAGATGCGCGGAGGAGAAAATGGGGGCGCTGCGGATGCGGATGGTGGCCGCGTCGTCGCGGCGGGGCCGGATTTATGGTGGGAGGGAGCGGTTGCGCTGGCCGGCTGGCGTGGTGGCTTGCTTGACTTTGCCGGATTTGTTTGCTGCGTCCACCACCAAAAGTGGCCGTGCGGCGACGTAGTACAGTACAGTCTGTACAGTGGAGTCTATTGCCTATTGGCACTGTGCTTTTCTCGATAAAGATCCGGCTCGTGCTTATTAGAGCATCTCTCCCAACCCATTTCCCAAAGAGATTTGAAGAGTGTCGAACAAAAAAAAGTTCTCAGCCGCATCCTTTAAAGCCGTTTTTTTGTCCGGCATGGCCCGATACGGTGTCCGGCGTACCGAGTCCGTCCCCGCTACACAGTGGACGCTCTGGGGACGTCGGACACATCAAAAAGCGAGGCAGGGAGTGGCGGGGCCAACGCGTCAGCGGCACATTGAATTTTAACATAACCGTCGCCTACCTCGCGACGGAAGTTATTGGCGTGCAACGACGATGCAGTTCCCGCAGAGGAGCAGCGAAGCGTCTCGTCTTTGGCGACAGGGACATGATCGTCAAGGTGTTCAACGAGACGCGTTGCAGCCGGAACTACCACGGCGACAGGGCCGGGGAGAACGACGACTGATGAGTGTTGTTTCTTCGCAACGAATATATGCATTGAGGTTTCTGGTTATTCTTACTCGGAAGAAACAACAGGGGCACCCCACCAGCTGGATTTTTCCGTTTGGGTGAGTGGGTGTGCTCTCGAGTGTTCTTTCTTGGCAGCGAACACACGAAACCTTCGATGCCCGACCTAGTTAGGTTTAGTTATTTTGCAATATTTTATATTTGTGTCAACCATAGTTCAAACTATGTATTAATTTGTGGAAAACTATGTTCCAAATTATGTCTTCGTGTAAACAACCACGTTCCCAATTATGTATTAGTTTGTGGAATATTTCTTCTATTTATTGAAATAAAAATGCAAAAAACAGAAAAAAGAGTATTTTAATGTTTGGGGGCGGCGTTTGGGGGACGCGGCTGGGGAGCGACGTCCCCAAAATGCGGCACACACGAAACACGTCCCCCAAACGCTCAATCTGGCGCCGTTTGGGGGATGGTTTGGGGGACGTGACTAGAGATGCTCTTAATCTTTTTAATAGAGTCGTAGGACCGAGAAGTCTCATTCCAAATCGTCAGCAGAGTAAGAAGTTACAACAAGGACCAGCAGAAAATAGAAAATTACAAGCAGGTTCATAGTTCTTGCACTAAGACCCTATAAGTAGACAAAGAAACGTCACCGGGTCCGACTCCTTCTCCACCGAAGCTTTGCAACACATAACAGTTAACCGCCTCGTCGCCCGGAGGAAACCACTTGGGGGCGGGGCGGCTGGAGCCCGCTGTATTTTTCGCATGGCAACCTGGAAGGTTGATCAACGCATTCAGTCGCTGTCCATAAGGAACCGAAGCCCCTTCGACCATCGGAGATGATAGTGACCTTAGTGACACGTGGATGCAATCCCAAAAAGAGAAGCCTCTACGCTCCTCTGTCGCGAATCCCGGCCAGCAGCAACCGTGAGCATCGAAGGGCCTGGCCTCCCTTGTCTCCACGACGAGTGAAAGGAGTAGACCTTGATTCTCGACCATATCCTTTGAATCCGCTTAGACACAAGCTTATTAACGAAGACGTTGCTCCCGCGGGTCGCGCACATCACCTCGTCGCCGCAACCAAGAAGAATATCTCCGTAAACCAGCACATGCTGCTCAAAAGCAGGGGCATCACAGTCCAACACACTGGCATAGAGCCAAAACCTAGCACAAAACGCTAAATCTAGCTACAAATGTACATCGGAGGCCGGGGGCCCTCACCCACCATGATGTCGGCTATCGCCGAATAAGGAAGGGAGAGTGGACAGCCGGCCTAGATCTAAAGAGGAAGGAGAGAGGTGATGGGAGAGAGCGGCTGACTCAAGTGGTTGGGCTAGAGAGTGGATGCTAGCTTTGCAGAAAGAGGGTTGTGCTTATCACTGTGGTTGCACACTTTCATGACCACTTTGTGTGCCGGTGGTCCGTGCAGGGATCCGAATCATTAGTTTCCGTGTACACCAAAGATTTGTTTACTTCTCTCGTATTTCCAGCACCATGAGGTTGGGATGAGAGAGTATTCAATGTTCACTCATTTTTCTCCAATATCTCAAATATTATTTCCCAACAATACTCTACTATGGTGGGAGTTTTTAATCTAAGCAAAAGTAAGAGAGGAATTATGGGAATTTTCCTGGATTTGGAACAATACCCTCTCATCATCTCCCCCTTTTTATGAGGGGAAGTCATCATGGCATCTTTATTACTCACCAAACATTGTTACTATCTCTGTTTTTTTATTTAGTTCGTGGTCTTGATTTAGTTAAACTCATACTTTTTGCAAATTTTGATCAAGAATATAATAAAAAATGAATATTCATTATACCAAATACGCATATTATGGAAGCATACTTTATGCCGATTCTAATACACAATAGATTTTGTATTTTAGATGTTGGTATTTTTTGTGAGTTTTAGTCAAAGTTTACAAATTTTAACTTTAGCTAAATCTAGATGGTGAAGTAATTATGAAACGAAGGAAGTATATTTGTAGGAGCTCAAAAGAAAATTATGTTGTTCCTCTCATCCCTTAAATGCACTATAAGTAAATAGTACTAGCTTTGTCTATGAATAGACGTCTCAGATATGTCTAAATCTAAATGTATCTAGATATCTGGACGCTATATATAATGTTTAGATACATCTAGATTTAAATAAATCTTAAATAAATATTTATAGACGAAAGGAGTACTTGTTATTATAAGGTGTAATAGTGCAGTAGGTACAACGACACAATGCAAGAAAGCATGGGTTCCCAGTGTTTTAAATCTAGCTGGGGCCGGAGAAGAAAAGCGTGAACGCAAAGCTTGGATGCATGCCTTTTCCCCCCACCCACCGTTTTGATAGGCGTTTCCGACTTGGCGGCGCGCATAAAAAGATAGCGGCTCGACGAGGTGCGTCGGCTTGTTGGACGGGAAAGAATCTGGCTCGCCGCACCAAGAATCCTCGCCTCTCGTGCCCACCGATTCCCGCGTCCACCGGATGGCGCGGAGACGATTGCTTCCACCGTGGAACGAACTCCAACCTTTTTTCGTGCCATTTCATTTGTGGCGGTTGGTGGCGCTCGCGCCGGTGGTTTTGTTTAGTTTTGCTGCCCCGGCCGGAGACAGACACGGACGCACGACCGAGGGGCGCCCACCGGACTGCTAACCGCTTCTGCCGCGTTCACAAGGTCCAGGTTCGAGGCCGGGTCCATGGTCGCATGCCCGTTAGAGCATCTTCCCAGCTCGAAATCCGTGCTATTTAGATGTAAAGTTTGATCGCCTCCACCACCGTGACGTTCTCGGCACGCTTGGTCTCCTCCTCAGCGAGCTGGGACGCGGTAGCCGCCGCTGCGGCCTCCTTCTTCGAGGTATTCCTCTTGCGTCCGCACGAGGGAGACGACAGCTGGTCGCGGATGACGAGGGTGCCGCTGCTGTGCCCTCTGGTCGGCGGTGGAGAGGCCGGCTCCTTCTTGATGACGGTCGGCGTCGCAGGTGGAGATGCCGATCCGCCGGACCTCGATGCCGACCTCAACCCAGACGAGGAGGAGGACGGCGCCATCCGCCGAGGCATCCAGGAGGTACCGTGCCGGCGCGACACGATAGGTGCCACCGGCGGCGGCATCCCCAGAACGGGGGAATTGTCACCCTCGATGTGTGCAAGCACGTTCTCGAGGGTGCGGCCAGGGCCGCTCCACCAGCAGCAGCGGCCGGCGGCATTGTTTCTAGCGGGAGAAGGAGGAGGGCCGTCGTACGCGGCGAGTTCTCGCTCGTACCTTTGCCGGAAGAACTCCATCCAGGCGTCGTCGTTGTCCGGGTAGAAGCGCTCCTCCGCGCGCTGCTCGTCACTGAGAGTGACGAGCACCGCGTCGATCTCCGCCTCCAGGGCGGCGCGACCGATCGGCTGTGGTGGGATCGGGACGCCGCCCGTGCTCATTCGCCAGCCTCCTAGCGCGCGAAAGTCGGGTGGCGCGGGGTAGCCCGCCGCGTGCAGGAGCCTCCCCTCCCATTGATGGAGAGAGCGGCGGTCGAAGCCGTTGTTCGCTGCGCCGTCGCCGAAGTTCGCCATTGTTCGCTCGTGAGCTTGGGGAGAGAGGTGGTGTGAGAACAGGGAGACGGCATGGTGAATGCGGCCAGACGCGGTAGTTTCGCGACAAATAGAGGGCAACGCGCGTGAAACCGAGGCGACGACATTAACTCGTCGCATGGAAGCTACGCGTCCGATGAAGACTAACCGGCGGTAGGCTTTTACAGCGCGCGGAAGACGATGCGATGAGGACGACGATCGGCCTTTCTCGCCGACAAGTCAGGGCCACCAGCCGCGCGGGAAGTTTTCTCGGCTTTTTCCACGCTTTCGTTTCCTCCGGACTCCCCTAGCGCTTTCCGGGGAGCCGGGATAACCTGGACTCCCCGGATGGATGAAAGCCCAAATCAGAACGAAAACGAGAATCTAGCAGCGTGACTGAGTCATTTTCATTCATCCGCATGAAAAAAAAGTACTGAGAGGGCTTGCCAGAGAGACGGCTGGAGATGCTCCGTCGTTCAAACCCGGCCGGCTCGGAGATGCCGTGTTTCCGGAATAGAAAATCGTTATAGGTCCATGGCACCCGCGTGATATGACATGGCGTGCAGTTACAGATAATACATATATTTTTCTCAACGAATACTATTGTACTTACATTTTTTTTAAAATTACAGTACATACACAGATGATCATATTTACGCGCGGTGCACCTGATCTGATTGGTCACGCCGCGGGCCGCGCTGATGTGTAGAACCTCGCCGGAAACCACCTGCATCTCTTACTAGATGTTCCAGCTCACGCGGATGGGGAGAAGGACCGAGGTTCAGAAAGACAAACATACACAGGAACCTATTTGCAAAGTTTGTGACGGTGAGATGGTTGTTGTTTGCAATCTGTGTGTTGGTACATAATCCAATGGTCCATATCTAAATTTTTCAGATTTTCAGCATCTAGTCCATTTGCACCAGATATGTTCCCTATATTCCTACAACTGTACGAAAGCATATCCTCCATGTACAAACACCTCCGAGAAACTGAACCGGCTGATTGAATACATTGACTTTTTTTCGACCACACACACCTCACTATTGGCGGGATTATCGTATTCCATTAAAAAAAATCTTCTTTACAAGACACGTATGCGTTAAACATAGGGCTTGAACTCCGGTGGCCTTAGGTTACACCAACTTTCTAGCCATCCAATTTTAGGTTGGTTCTCACTATACATCTTTTTTTGAGACGCAAACATATGTACATTTAGAGCTCGGTGGTAGGGTTTGCAAAGCGGGACCAGATGCGGGACAAATTTTAGTCAGTCCTACATAGCTTCTTGGTACCCCCCCCCCCCCCCCACACACACACACACACACACACACACAAAACATGAGCAGGACTTTTACTTTAAATTAGTCTTTGCGGAACTAACCAGACGCCGCTTTGCAACCCTACTCGGTACATCACGGAATGTTACCCCCTAATTGCATGCTCAGTAAAATATCTAATTGCTTCATATATTCTTTGAAGTTAATACAGAGTACTTTAGATTTCTGTATTTTTAAAAACTAAAATGTCTTGGCGAACATAGCACTAGATTAATTTTAACCAAAAGAACCTAATTTGTCAAAACTTAAGTCACTGAATAACAAACTCCTCAATGCATCCGATCGAGTTACTAAGTTGGTAATTCTTCCGACGTCTCTATTGTAGCCTCGAGCAGAACTTTATGGACTGGAGCAATGGCAGGACGGGGCTGGAGCCAAAGCGCCATGTGGCAGCTCCACCAGGGACGCAGCCGCTCCATGAGTTGGGACTCACCGTCGATGAGATTGTGCTTGAATACGCGGTTCCTAAAGACGAAGTAGGCACACCCGCCGTCCACGCCAAGATGCGCGGCGTCCGCAGCGAAACTTGCAGGTGACCCAAGGAACAAGACACGGTCGACCAAGCTTTGTCCGTCCCTCACAACCCAGCGCATCTTGCCGTCGCCATCCACCCCTTCCATAGCATGCACCACCACTGACAATGCACAAGTTGGGTCGTCCCCAGAGCAACCACCACGCCAGTACTTCTTCTCCACAAGAACGGTCGCCCGCATAAGCTTTCCGTCTAGCTCGAAGACATAATTTTTTTTTTTTTTTGAGATGAAGACATAATTTTCTTGATTGTACTTGGTCTCTACTCTCCAGTCCCAATCCGGCCTCCGATTGATCCAGCCATCACCCACGTCGCCGTTGCTTCCCAAGTCCAGATCTAGGAGCAACCAGAACCGGGACCCCTCGCACGCTAGGATCTTCCTGTCGTGATACACAACACTCAAATGGGAGCTTGTCTTCCAATCCAACCTCTTTTTCACTAGTTTCCACGCCGCATCACCAGTTCGCAGGATGGCCGCAATGAAAGTTGACTTGTAGTCAAAGCCATGTTCATAAAAAAAGCTAATGTTTTCCAAAACAATGTTGTACATGAAAACGGTGCCATTACCGTAGACGATGCCACGCGGCTTCTCCATCCACCGATTCATCTTAGAGTCCGTAGGGAGCCTAGGCAAACGGGTGAGGGTTCCGGTGAGAAGGTCGACCAGTGTTGGTTCGGTATGCGCTCTGAAGAGCCACGCGGCCGTGCCATCCGCGCTAGCCACCAAGTTAGTGTTGCCGGTAGATGACGCGCCTGCGCCTGGCAGGACAACACCGTCATAGCCATGGCGGTAGCTTGATGTGCTCCTCGACAGCAAGCTGCATCCGTAATTGATCGGCAGGTGCAAGAAGAGGTCGTTGCACATGGTGAGCAGCCACGGCCGCAGCCTGGGATAGGCCGATGCTGGGGATAGCAACGGCGGCGCCGCTTCTCGCCATGGTCTGCAGACGGCGTGGAAGCGGACGAAGTCGACGGCGTCGCACAGGTGGGTGGAGATTTCAGCGAGCAGGTCCCTCGGGAGACCGGCCCACGGACTAGGGGGTGGCGCGGACCTGGACTGCGACGAGCGATCGGTGATGGTCTCCATCCGATCGAATCAGATGGAGAAGACGTCGAGCACACGAAAGGCAGATCGATGCCCTCGATCCTAGACTCCTAGTTATGTACGTAGAGCATTAATCTCCTTCAAGTCCGGTCCCTGTTTGTACCTTTTCCATAGCGAAATTGCTTCGCACATGACAAATTCTATCCGATCTGTAGCCCCGTAGGACACCTCCTCCACAGCGAAAGCACAAACCTAGTTGATGAACCCAGTGTTTTTAAAGGCAACTTCACCTACAGAGCTATATCTACTATTCACCTAGTGCTTTGAGATTGGTGAGGCTTCTGACATTTATCTAATATAAAACCATAATTGAAATACAAGTAAAACTTTTATGAAACTAAACTGATACATGGAAAATGTTGTGAAACATTCTGGCAAAAAGTGAAACTGCTGACGTCACTTTGATATGTTTCACAAAAATATCGTGTTTAGTTGCGTTTTAGTTTGGTTTCATAATTTTGTGAGTGGACTGAGTTAGCATATGGGTGACATCATGGATGACGTCACTGCTATAGGTACCGTTTACTGTAAAAAGAGGTTTTCGGCTAGTTGATTCCTGCACCCCATGTCCAAAGTCCCAGCCCACCCACCAAAGCCCAAATCCAAACCCAAACCCCTTTCACGACTCCACATCTTCCCTCCATAACCTTTCACGCCTCCTCATCCTTCTCCAAAGCACGCCGGCGCCCTATCTTCTTTCGCCAATACCTTCTTTGCCGATCTCCAAATCAGCCACAGTAAGAAGTAATCTACAGCCAGTACAACAAGGTTTGATCACAAGGGTAACCAACAAGAAATATGTGCAATGCTTGGGTTATATTTTGCATTGATTGGATCCAATCTACACATCTTCCAGACTTAATCTATAGCCCTCATGCAACAATATACTGTATCTGATATGTTCACTGGCAATTTTAGGTCGGTCATTATGTTGGAACCTAAGAAGGGGATGGTGATGTTTGATAGTGAAGGATGATGCCGTTAGGTTCTACACAAGTTATGTCAAAAAGAAGGGACTTGGTGTAATAAGAAGAACTGCTAGGCATGGTGAAGATAACAAGCTTCATTATTTTATCCTTGCTTGTCCAGAGTTCACAACTAACAGAGGTAATAATTCATTGAGCAACACGTAATATCCAGCCTAGTTCCCTTTATCACAACGTTATGTTCAATGATCTTTCTCCATTAGTTGGTTGTATGGTACGTAGACTGAATGCAAGTGCTCATTTGCTTATTTGCCACGCTTTACTTTGGTCTTTGCATATTTGCCACGCATTAGTTCTAACCCTTGCTGATTTGCCTTTTCTCCACTTTTGCAGATTTCTTAATTTCATTAATTCAAAAAATCATTCTCAACGATTGGCCACAAAACAGATGAGAAAAAAATTGTTAGTACTTGTTGCTCTCTTCCCTCCTAGTCTCTAATTCTCTGAACTTTGGCACTAAATCAGATGAGAAAACAGAGTATAGTACTGAGAAAGAGGGTTGTGCCACGTAGTCTCTGAAATTGACGATACGAAGTTGACAATAGCTCAAATCATCTACTTATTTGTGATACGAATACATATATTAGGTTATTGATTCTTTCTCATACAATGACGTTCTATGTATTACTTACTTCAACAGGTCAATGCAACAACCGAGGTCCCCTGCGATGCAGGTCAATAATGTTGTGGATATTATCCAGTCCAATGATGGCAGCATTTCAATCAATGGATTGGTCCCAGATTGAGATAGCTCCTATGAGTGAAGATGAAATTGATATTCCTATGGTAGAAGAGAACTTGTGCTCGATGCTATCGATGCCTCTATTGCAAATATTGATGCTTTTATGGCTCATATTGATGAGGATCTACTTGTTGATGCGGCTCTTCTTGTGCCTGACCATTTGCCCGAAGAGAATCACTATTGGTATGACAAAGAACATCCGGTGATAGAGGAAGGTTCCTTGTTTCATTCGATGGAAGAGTTCAAGATGCTCTTGAGAACATTTGCTATTAGAGGCGAATTTGACATACAAATAGAGGATAGTGACCATAGTAGATTTAAAGGCCATTGTAAAGGAAAGATATGTTCTTGAAGAATAACTGCTAGGACAATAGAAGATGGAAAGACAGTGAGGGTAGTAACTAATCTAGCATCAATCTTTTGATTTTGCATGTTGCAACTATTCTTACAAAATTACTTGCAACTAATGGATTGTATTGCACTTTCTGCAGGTTAACAAATAGTAAAGCCTCATAATTGTTCATCAACCTCTGAAGTGGTCTCAAGTATCAGACATAGCATGGGTGGCAGAAAAGGAAATTCGAATACTTCTAACGGAACCAAACATTGGTGCAGGTGAGTTGTCAAAAATGTTAAAAGTTGATTACAAAGTTACTACTGAGTATCACACTATTTGGAGGGGCAAATAAAGGGCCATGGATAAATTATATGGGACTTGGGGACAATGTTTACACAATCTATTTAACTTCAAAGACAAGATTGAGAAGAGATCTCCGGGTAGTATTGTAGAGGTTGATGTGAAGAGGGAAGGAGGTAAAGTGTATTTCTGCAGATTTTTTATGGCACTTAAGTCGTGCATTGATGGGTTTTTGCACGGTTGTAGACCATATGTTAGTATAGACTCTACCTTTATGAATGGAAAGTGGAATGGTCAGTTAACGACATGTACAACACTATATGGACATAAATGGATGTTTCCTTTATCATTTGGATTCTTTGCTTCAGAGACCAAGGATAATTGGACTTGGTATATGCAACAATTGCATAGGGCAATAGGACATCTTCAAACTCTAGCTATCTGATGCATGCAAAGGGTTGGAGAATGTCGTAAAAATGTATTTCCTCAAGCTGAGCAAAGGGAATGCTTTAGGCATTTAATGGAAAACTTCCAAAAGAAATTTCATTGAGAAGTTTTTGGTCGCATGTGGCCAGCAGCCAAGGCTTATCGTGTTGGAACATTTAACCACCATATGTTGAAGGTATTTGAAGCTAAACTGCAGTAAGAACATATTTGACTACTTATCACAATTTGAAGTGGATGAGATGCGACTTCTGAAATATCGAGATGCCCCCTAGAGGGGGGGTGAATAGGCAATTAAAAACTCTTACGAATTTGTCTTGTAATAATGTGGAATTAAACTATCGTTTAGTTTACAAGCACAAACCCTAAATATGCTAAGCTCAACTAAGTGTAACAATAGCAACTAGAGCTAAGAAAGATAGGCATAAGATATATGTAGCACAAGTGATAGCAAGATATATGTACTTCAAGCACGATGGCTATCACAAGGAAAGAGAGCTCGGGTATAGAAATAACCGAGGCACGCGGAGACGAGGATGTATTCCCGTGTTCCCTTCCTTTGCAAGAAGGTACGTCACGTTTGGAGGAGTGGAGGTCCCATGAATGATTCCCCGCGCCACGAAGGCTCACCCTATTCTCCGAACCACACCCACGAAGGATAATGGCCCTTTCCTTATGGTTAGCTTTTCCTCCGCTCCGGAGATGGCAAGCTCCACAACCACTTCACAAGCTCCACGAAGGAGAAGTCCGGGCCTCTTCACAATCTTCTTGAAGAGATCACCGGAGCACCAACCGCCAAGCCAACTAGGAGGTCTCCCTCCAAGAGTAACAAGCTCACGGTCTCTCACTCGAACTAATCGTGATGGAGAGCTCAGCACTATGCAATGATGCAAAGCAAGAACACTAGAGGTGTTCAAGTCCTTCACTCTCAAATCCCACCCAAGCAACAAATGCTAAGATGAGATTGGAGAGGAAGAACAATGGGGAAAGTCAACAAAAGACTCCAAGATCTAGATCCCTAGAGTTCCCCTCACTTAGAGGTGAAATTGATTGGTGGGGATTGTAGATCTAGATCTCCTCTCTCAAATCCTCAAGAATGGGCAAGAATCATGGGGGGAATCAAGAGGGGAAGCAAGTTCTTCCAAGAGCAACAATGGAGGTGAAGAAAGGGGAAGAACTAACTCAGCCCAAGGTGGAAGAAGGGCTATTTATAGCCCAAGAGCAAATATAACCGTTGGGGAAAGGTTGGGCTGAGTCAATCATCGAGGAGGCCGGTCAACCGGGCCTGGGGTCGGGCCGTCCGGTCCAGGGCCCGGTCAGACCGGGCCACAGACCGGACCAGCCGTTCCAAACCGGTCGGTAGGCCGGACCCCGACCGGGGTCACTTTGTGTCGTCTAGGAGGTCATCCGGTTGGCGCACGGTTGGCGCCCGGTTGACCGGTCGGCACGCCGGGCCAGCCGGTTGGAAGGCCGGCTGACCGGAGCTAGTCCGGGACGGTTGGCGCCCGGTTGACCGGTCGGCACACCGGGCAGGCCGGTTGGGAGGCCGGCTGACCGGGCGGCTGACCGGAACCGGCCGGCGCATGGGCCGGTCCGACCGGGTCCCTGACCGGATGAGCAGGAAAACATGTTATACAAAAATTGTGATAACTAATGCTCCCGAACTCCGATTGACATGAAACCAATTTTGTTGGAAAGATAACGATGAATAGAACACCAACAAATATGGATACTCCTCACAGAACATTTTAGATGATTTTAGAGAGGGAGTCTCCCACCGTCAAGAAACGGTGAAGACGTCCAAACTCGAAAACGCAATAGAAGATGCATACGGATTCCGTTTTGGATGAACTTGGGCTTGTTGTAAAGCTAGCAACAAGCTCAAGAACCTCACACAGAGAAACACCAAGAAGCAATAAGGATATGCAAAGTATGCAAAGGATTGAGCTCCCTAAGATGATGTGATCAAGTTACTGATACGTCCAAAACGTATCTACTTTCCCGAACACTTTTGCTATTGTTTTGCCTCTAATTTGTGTATTTTGGATACAACTAACACGTACTAACGCTGTTTTCAGCAGAATTTCCCTGGTGTCTCGTTTGTGTGCAGAAATTCAACTTTCGGGAAAATCCTCGGAATTTATATCAAAGGGCCTATTTTACCAGAAGAATCACGGAGCCAGAAGGGCAGGCCTGGGGGAGGCCCAGGGCCCCCAGACGCTAGGCCGGCGCGGCCTGGAGGGGGGGAGGGGCACACCACCCTAGCGTGTGGCCCCCTCGGCTGCCCTCTGATGCCCTCCTCTGGACTACTTAAGGGTTTCGATCTAAAAACGCGAGAGGAGAAGTCGAAGTTGCCAGAAACCATCCAGTACGCCGCCACCGTGGCGAAACTCCGTCTCGGGACCAGAAACTCCGTTCTGGCACTCCGCCGGGACAGGGAATTGGAGTAGATCATCGCCATCATCACCACCGACGCCTCTCCATCGACCAGCAATGTTTCCCCCATCCATGTGTGAGTAATTCCCCCGCTGTAGGCTGAAGGGGATGGTAGGGATTGGATGAGATTGGTCATGTAATAGCATAAGATTATTAGGGCATAGTGCCTAGTGTCCGTAATTGGTACCTTGATGATATTGTTGCAACTTGTTATGCTTAATGCTTGTCACTAGGGCCCGAGTGCCATGATCTCAGATCTGAACATGTTATTGTTTCATCATGATATGCATTGTTTTATGATCTTACCTGCAAGTTGTATACACATGTCGCTGTCCGGAACCCGAGGCCCCGAAGTGACAGAAATTGGGACAACCGGAGGGGATGGCAGTGATGTGAGGATCACATGTGTTCACAGAGTGTTAATGCTTTGCTCCGGTACTCTATTAAAAGGAGTACCTTAATATCCAGTAGATTCCCTAGAGGCCCGGCTGCCACCGGCTGGTAGGTCAAAAGATGTTGTGCAAGTTTCTCATTGCGAGCACGTACGACTATATACGGAACACATGCCTATGGATTGCTTTATACTTGGACACCGTTTTATTATTATCTGCAAATGCCCTGCTTTGATTGTTACATGAGTTTCTCTCATCCATGCAACGCCCGTCATCCATCCCTGTGCCTACAGTATTTTAATCCTGCTGTTTACTAAAATCACTACTGTTGTCTTTGTTACTCTAGTTCTTTGTTATTTCACTATCTTTGCTCTAAACTGTTACTACTGATAAACTCTTGCGAGAAAGCCTGTTTCCAGGTGCAGCTGAATTGACAACTCCGCTGTTAAGGCTTTCAAGTATTCTTTGTCTCCCCTTGTGTCGAATCAATAAATTGGGTTTTACTTCCCGCGAAGACTGTTGCGATCCCCTATACTTGTGGGTCATCAAGACTATTTTCTGGCGCCGTTGCCGGGGAGCATAGCTTTATTTGGAAGTTCACTTGGATTGATATTGTTCGCTGCAAATTCTCCATCATGGGTAAATCTCGCGATCCTAAAGTCGCCATATTACCATCCACTACAAGAAATGGTACAACTCTGAGTACCTCTGCTGCTCTTGATTCACCATCTGTGATGAGTCAACTTGTTTCACCACCACAAGCTTCACATGCTGGTACTTCTGCTCAATCTGAAAATTCTTATAATATTGATGATGCTTCTGCTGTACTTGATGATAGTGGTTCATTGGGATCTTTTCTAGATGCTACAATTGCTAGGTCTAGGCAAATTGAAAATACTGAAACTCCTAATGAAAATGCTGCTACACCTGTTAATCCACCTGAATCTGTTGATTATTCTAGTGATGATTCTGATGAGGATTATGTGGAGCTTAATGATGATTTTATTGATAAATGCAATGCTATTACTGATGCAAGAAAAATTAAAAAGTTTCTCGCACAACATACTGTTAGATATAAGCTATCTCCTGATCCTAAATTTGCCACATCTCCTATAAACATTAAGGATAAAGATTATGATTTTTCTCTTGATCTATCTCATACAGCTATTGTTGAGAAAACACCCTTTTGTGGTACTGAAAAAGAAAGTGATGTAGAACATATGAATGAACTTTCTTCTATGAGTAGCTTGTTTTCTGATGATGTCAAGATGCGTACTTATTTCGTTGCTAATTTTTTTTCCTTTCTCATTAAAGGATGATGCTAAAACTTGGTATAATAATTTGCCTCCTGGTTCTATTAAAAGTCCAGGTGATTTGCTTAATGTTTTCTTTCGGAAATACTTTCCTGCTAGTGCTCAACATGCTGCTTTACAGAAAATTTATAGCTTTGACCAGGAGGATGGAGAGAAATTGTCTGAAGCTTGGGCAAGATTTTGCTCTCTTATCAGAGCTCGACCTGGACATGATTTGGAAAAGCATGATTTACTTGATATATTTTATAGTGGACTAACCGTTGAGTCTAGAGCATATTTGGATAGTTGTGCTGGTTGTGTTTTCAGGAAAAGAACTCCAGACGAAGCTGAAGAATTATTGGCTAAAATAGGCCGGAATCATGATGATTGGACTACACCTGAACCAACTTCGACACCAATATTGAAGAAGAGGGGTTTGATTACATTAAATGATGAAGATATGAGGGAAGCCAAGAAGTCTCTTAAGGAGAAAGGTATTAAATCCGAAGATGTGAAGAACTTACCTCCCATAGAAGATTTATGCGAGATAATTCCCCCTTCATCCATGATTGAGGTAAACTCCCTTCAACGCTTTACTAGGGAAGATATTCCGTATTCGAAACCTCCTGCTCAATGCTTAGATGAGTTTGATAATTATATTGTTAAGCAAGAAAATTTTAATATGAGAGTAGAGAATCATTTAATGGAAAATTCTCAAGCTATTAGCAATTTGCATGATATTGTGGAGAGAACCTCCAATGATGTTAAGATGCTTGTTAAACATTTTCATATGGTTCAAACTCAAATTGATCAACTCACTAAAGTGCAAAATGACTTATTAAAAAATAATTCTAAAGAGAAACATGCTTATGAAGTAACAACTAGAGGCGGTGTTTCTACCCAGGATCCTCTATATCCTGAAGGGCATCCCAAAAGAGTTGAACAAGATTCTCAACGCATTGAACCTAGTGCTCCTTCTAAGAAAAAGAAGAAGAAGCATAAAAATGTTGTAGAATCCTCTGAACCTGTTAATGATCCTAATAGTATTTCTATTTCTGATGCTGAAACTGAAAGTGGTAATGAACATGATAATGATAATGATAAGAATGATGCTTCTGATAAAGAAGAAGTTGAAGATGAACCTGAAAAGCATGCTAAAAATAAAAAGTATACTAAAGAAGATTTTATTGCTAAGAAACATGGTAATGAAAGGGAACCTTGGGTACAAAAGCAAATGCCTTTTCCTGCTAAGAAACTAAAATCAAAGGAAGAAGAACACTATAATAAATTTTGCGATTGGATGAAACCTTTATTCTTGCAAATCCCTTTGACTGATGCTATTAAATTGCCTCCTTATTCAAAGTATATGAAAGATATTGTCTCTAACAAAAGGAAGATTCCTAATGAGGAGATTTCCACTATGCTTGCTAATTACTCTTTCAATGGCAAAGTTCTAAAGAAGTTGGGCGACCCAGGTATACCGACTATTCCTTATTCTATTAAAAATAATTATGTTAGAACTGCTCTATGTGATTTGGGAGCCGGTGCTAGTGTTATGCCTTTTTCTCTTTATAAGAGACTTTATTTAGATAAGTTGATACCAACTGATATATCTTTGCAAATGGCTGATAAATCTACTGCTATTCCTGTTGGTATATGTGAGGATGTTCCTGTTCAAGTTACTAATAACTGCTTGATATTAACTGATTTTGTTGTGTTGGAAATGCCTGAAGATGATAATATGTCTATTATTCTTGGGAGACCTTTTCTTAACACCGCAGGGGCTGTTATTGATTGCAATAAAGGAAAAGTTACTTTCAATGTTGATGATAAGGAGCATACCGTCTATTTCCCCAAGAGGATTGATAAAATATGTGGAGTTAATACTATTTCTAATGTGAGAACTATCAAAGTTGGAACTATTGATTGTCCTATATATGAGCCTAAAGAAGGATATCAAAATCTTATGATTGGATCCATATCAATACAATTCAAGGTAACATGATTGATTTGAGGTTTATTTCTTCTTATGCTATGTAAAATTTATTTGGTGGCAAGACTTGATCAACCTTGTTAACAAATACTTTTTATATGCATAGAGGAGGTAAACAACATCTCTTTCTTCCTCCACTTGTTCTACTTGCTGTAGCACTTTTGTTTTGCAAAGTTCCTTAGTTAATTAGAGATTTCAAAATCTTTTCCTGTCCAGTAATAATAAACTTAATACCCAGAAATGTGCATTTTTCAAAGTTTTCAAAAATTCACAAAAATTATACCGTTGGTCTTATTTTTCGAAGACGCAACTGGGAGCACCTGGGGATGACCGTGGGGCACCCCAGGGTGGCACCCCACAGGCCGGTGCGGCCAGCAAGGGGGGCGCGCCACCCTGGCGTGTGGGTCTCCCTTTGCCCCACTTTTTCATCTCTTTCTCCCACTCTCTTCTCTCTCTCGAAAAAACTCGCACCAGTTTCCTCTCACTCGCGTTTCTGCTCAAGAGCTCAAGATTTCTCGATCTCTTTGCTCAGCCCAGATTTCTGTCTGAAATTTGGCACATTTGCTCTCCGGTATGTGACTCCTCCGATTATCCAAGTAGAATTTTGTTTGGTTGAGTATATCTTGAATATTTTGCAGCTGTAGGTAACATGTTTAGTGAGCTTGCATGCTTATTCTAAGTTGTAGAAACTAGTTTTGATGCATGATTAGTACTCTAGCAAGTACCTATGGTAGTTTCCCTCAATTATATGTCACCAAATCAAATTTTATAATGTTTGTTGAAAAATTTCAGAAAATGGAGGGGAATAGACATCAACTAAATCAACAAGAATTGGAGGTGCAACAAGTCATGAGAGTGAACCGCGAAGAGGGAGTATACCCCTCTTACTACCCGTGCACAGATTTCATGAGAAGTGCAGGAATCTTGGGAGATGTTCAGAATCTAATTTCTCGTGCAGGGTTGAATGATTTTGTTGACGGAGAACCATGCCAATATGCAAAATTGACAATGTCTGTTGTGCAGGATTTTAAGTTCAATTGGTCGCAATCTAACCCCATGGTTCAGTACAAAATTTATAATAAAACTGTCAACTTGCCATTCGATGATTTTTGTGCAGCAATTAGAGTGCCGCAATGGGGATCATGTGAGAAGATAAGGGGATCGCCGCAAGAGCTCTTGAACCTCTTCGAGATGATTTGTCATGGAAGAAGTTTCTCAGAGGATGGTGGTAAAATCAGTAGCATTCAACTCCCATCTATTCGCTACTTTGCTTATTTCATTACTAAGTGCGTTCTTGCTAGAAAGAATGCAAGTAAATTGTCTATCCAGGATTTAGATTTTCTAGCTGCTGCATTGCAAAGTAATAAGGCTTATAATTTGGGTGCGTTGATAGCTTATAGACTTGCTACTAACCGTGAGAAGGGCGGAATTTGTGGAGGTCCCATCGCCTCTCGTTTATTAGCTATGCATGGTGTAGAACCTCACCATCTTGATATTCAACTTCCCATAGAGAAACTTGACATAGTCTCCATGATTAAACATGAATTTGTTTCTGATTCGTCTAATTTAGGTAACCTATTTTACAAGATAACATTTTACAAGAAAACTTGGAGAATAACTAAGAAAACTAAAAAACTAGTAAGATTGCCTGCGCCTGTTCTATTTAACCTTGATTCCAGGGAGGATTGGTCAGTCACAGAAGGTGCACTGAATGCATACATAGAGGGAGGAGGCCATCATGCAAGAGACAACACAGAGGAGGCCGAGGAACACCTCGACTCGTCATCCAATGTAGCAAGCTCATCGCATCAACATTTTGGGCATGTGGAGCCTTCACCCTTTTCTTCTGCACCGGGACCTTATTATGACTACACCATGTATGATCCACCGGAGTGGAATAGCGACCCTCGCTGGGGTTGATTGATGACCCACAAGTATAGGGGGTGTACCATAGTATTTTCGATAAGTAAGAATGTCGATCCCAACGAGGAGCAGAAGGTGTTGACAAGCAGTTTCGATGAAGGATTCACTGTAAATGCTCACAGACAAGTATTCAGGGGGTTTTGATGTAGCAGTTGAATAAAGTACGAGTAAGTAAAGTGCGAGAGTAACAATTGCAGCGAGTGGCCTAATCCTTTTTAGCACAAAGGACAAGCCGGTTTGTTTACTTATAATGACCAAACGTTCTTGAGGACACACGGGAATTTAGTCTAGTGCTTTCGCTTCATATAGCTAATTAATCTTCATTGTTTTGATAAGTGTTATGTGGGTGAACCTATGCTAATGCACCGCCCTTCCTAGGACTAATACATACTTGTGATTATACCCCTTGCAAGCATCCACAACTACAAGAAAATAATTAAGATAAATCTAACCACAGCCTTAAACTCTGAGATCCTGCTATCCCTCATGCATCGATATACCAACGGGGGTTTAGGTTTCTGTCACTCCGGTAACCCCGCAATTGGCAAACGAGTACAAGATGTATTCCCTAGGCCCATAAAGGTGAAGTATCATGTAGTCGACGTTCACATGACACCACTAGAAGAATAACACCACAACTTAAATATCATAACATTGAATATTACTCAACCATAATTCACTACTAACATTTAGACTTCACCCATGTCCTCAAGAACTAAACGAACTACTCACGAGACATCATATGGAACATGATCATAGGTGATATGATGGTGAATAACAATCTGAACATAAACATTGGTTCAATGGTTTCACTCAATAGCATCAATAACAAGTAGAAATCAATACCGGGAGAGTTTCCCCTATCAAACAATCAAGATCCAACCCAAATTGTTACAGCGGTGACGATGTGCAGCGGTGGAGATGGCGGTGATGATGATGGAGATGATGACGATGGTGATGGAGATGATGTCCAGCTCAATGACGGTGACGATGGCGTCGATTTCCCCCTCCGGGAGGGAATTTTCCCGGCAGATTTCAGCCTGCCGGAGAGCTCTTTTCTCTCTGGTGCTTTCCACCCCGCAGAGGCGGGTGTGACTCTTCGCGACTATCCTCTCGAGCTTAGGTTTTCGGGACGAAGATGTACGCGAAGGAGAGGAGGCCAGAGGGGGCTGTGGGCCCCCTCCCCACAAGGCGGCGCGGCCAGAGCAGGGCCCGCGCCGGCCTATGAGGTGGACCCATGGCGGCCCTCCTCGGCTCCCCCTTCTGGCTCCCTTCGTCTTCTGGAAAAATAGGAATTTCCGTATAATCTCTGTCAATTGTTGATCTTCCGAAATATTGCCTTCTGACGACGCTTTTTCCAGCAGAATCCTGACTCCGGTGCGCGATCCTCCAATAATCATGAAACATGCAAAATAGATGAAATAACATAAGTATTATCTCCGAATATGAAATATATCAATGAATAACATCAAATTATGATATAAAATAGTGATGCAAAATGGACGTATCAACTCCCCCCAAGCTTAGACTTCGCTTGTCCCCAAGCGAAACTGAGCTCGGTAAACAAGACCACATGTTTATGGAGTGAAGAGTCGATAAATAAAATACGGACAAGAAGCATCATATCAATTCACACAAGACATTCTAGTAAACAACTTCCTCATATAATTCAACTTGAAACAAGTAAAAGGTAATCACAAATAAAGGTGCATAAGAAATCATAATTGGTGATGGCAAACTTCGTTCTTGGTCAGAGAACAATTAACAGGTTATACTTATCTTTCGAGCAGCGCTCTCATGTTAAAGTTTATATGGCACAACTTGCATACTCAATCATAATAGTCTCCTCATAATCATTGATAACTTTCAAAGTTATATTCATTCGGATAAAACTTGTACTAAACAAGGAAGAATAAAAGACATGATGAAGTAAATCACAATATAGATGGTTTGATCACAACAACTCAAATGCTTGCTTATGATGGAGGGAAATAGGTTTACTGACTCAACATAAAGTAAAAGACAGGCCCTTCGCAGAGGGAAGCAGGGATTAAATCATGTGCTAGAGCTTTTTTCAGTTTTGAAATCATATAAAGAGAGTAAAAGTAACATTTTGAGAGGTGTTTGTTATTGTCAACGAATGGTAGCGGGTACTCTAACCCCTTGCCAGACAAACTCTCGAAGAGCGGCTCCCATAAAGTTTTATTGTAGGTTGGCACTCCTCCCAACCTTTGCTTTCACAAACCATGGCTAACCGAATCCTCGGGTGCCTGCCAACAATCTCATACCATGAAGGAGTGCCCTTTTATTTTAGTTTTATTTAGATGACACTCCTCCCCTCCTTTGCTTTCTCAAGCCATGGCTAACCGAATCCTCGGGTGCCTTCCAACAATCACATACCATGGAGGAGTGTCTATTTGTAAAATTATGAAGGTTAATTAATCGGGGCTGGGAACCCCATTGCCAGCTCTTTTTGCAAAATTATTGGACAAGCGGATGAAGCCACTAGTCCATTGGTGAAAGTTGCCCAACAAGATTGAAAGATAAAACACCACATACTTCCTCATGAGCTATAAAACATTGACACAAATAAGAGATAGTAAATTTTGAACTGTTTAAAGGTAGCACACGAAGTATTTACTTGGAATGGCAGGAAATACCATGTAGTAGGTAGGTATGGTGGACACAAATGGCATAGGTTTGGGTTAAGGTTTGGATGCACGAGAAGCATTCCCTCTCGGTACAGGTTTTTGGCTAGCAAGGTTAATTAGCAAGCATAAGAGTTGAGGGAAACAAACAGATATACATGTGATAGAAACAATCATGCATCTTCCTTGTAAGCACAAACAATTTTAACTTCAGAATAATAAGCTATGAGCTAACAAGAAAGGAAGACAATGAAACAACTACATGTATTTCTTTTTCTACTTAAACCTCAAAGTGTTGTTGCTATTGACCAATGCTGAGTTTGCCAAAACCAAATAGATTTACTCAATGCTCCCAAAGTGATACCAATACTAATAACAAGATCAATCATATAATAGAGATTGCAAACTAAAATAAGATGTGCCATATGTAAATGATAAGACTTCTCATTAATATTCCATAACGATAACTCACACCAAGGGATACATAGACAACCAACTAAAGGAGAGATACTTCCACACTGCAACCCATCTTATATGATAACTTCCCTACTCATGATATGACACTACTAGATAGTAAAAAGTAAAAGATAGTGATGATGTGATACCGCGGCACTCCCCCAAGCTTGGAACAAACCAAGGGGATGCCAATACCGATGATGAATTACTCCTTCGGCGGTGGTGGTGATGAATTCCCATCATCAGACTTCCAAGGAAGAGGCTCTCCATCAACAAACGACATCTTGGTCTCGGGAATCCTGAAACTAGCAGCATAGCTTATGTGTTTAAACCTGTTTTCATACTCACAGTTCTGATTATGAACGTCATAGAGTTGAGCTTGGAGTTTGTTGGTGGTGTCGTGAAGCGAGAGGATGTCGTCCCACAGCTTTGCAGTCTCCTTCTTGTGTGCATCAATAAGTTCAGACACAATCTTGTGGAAGATGTCCACTTCACGCTCAGCCATCTTCTTGTAGTTGAAAACCTTTTGTTCTAGCTTCTCCATCCTGTCTTCCAAGCTTCCCTCCCCTTTAGGACCCTGGACATCTTTGATCTGCAACTCTCCATCAACGAGCAGCAACTCCTTGGGGTGCATCTTCAGCTCGTTCATGTACAGGTTGACGACGTCCTCGCAGAAGCTGTCCTTCAGAGTTTCCGACGAAGACATGATGGATCTAGATCCGGAGCAGATCCTGGCAGAAAACAGCTCGAAACAAAACACGTCGAAAAAATGATATACGGACCTCCAGGGGTCCGGGGGATTATATAGCAGGAATTTTTTCGACATAAGGAAAGTACCAGGTCGAACCAGAGTCGGAGAGAGGCGACGAGGGACTCTCCTCATAGGGCGGCGCAGCCAGGCTGGGGCCCGCGCCGGCCTATGGGGGCACGCCCTCGTGCGTCTCCTCCACTCCGTTTCGATCTCGTAATTTTTCATATTTTCCAAAAACAGCAAAAACATTGTTCGGAAAGTAAAACGCGAACTTTTTATTACCAGTACTGTTACCTATTCAAAGTCGAACTGTGGATTTGTCAATTTGACCTTTGATGAAAGCTTCCGGAGTTTCCACTCGAATAACATCAACATCTTCATTATAAGAATCACCTGAGATATAATGCTTGAGTCTTTGTCCATTCACCACTTGTGTGGCATTGCCTTGGAGAGAGCTAATTTTAATTGCTCCTGAACGATACACCTCTTCAATGACATATGGTCCTTCCCATTTCGAGAGTAATTTCCCTGCAAAGAATACGAGACCGATACATTAGGACTTTATACCCAATATTAAATTCTCTTTTGATAATTCTTCTATCATGCCATTTTTTAACTTTCTCCTTAAAGAGTTTAGCATTTTCATAAGCTTCACTTCTCCATTCATCTAGGGAACTCAATTGTAGCAATCTCTTCTTACCGGCTAGTTTAGGATCTTTATTTAGTTCTCTTACAGCCCATTAAGCTTTGTGCTCTAGTTCTAAAGGTAAGTGACAAGCTTTTCCATAGACCATTTTATAAGGTGACATACCCACGGGATTTTTATAAGCAGTTCTATAAGCCCATAGTGCTTCCTTCAATTTACTAGCCCAGTTCTTTCTAGATTTATTAACAGTCTTTTCCAAGATAGATTTAATCTCTCTATTTGATAGTTCTACTTGCCCACTAGTTTGAGGATGATAAGCGGAAGCAATTCTATGATTAATACCATATTTAGCAAGAGTTTTTCTAAAACCACCATGAATAAAATGAGAACCTCCATCAGTCATAAGATATCTAGGAACTCCAAATCTAGGAAAAATAATATCTAAAAGCATTCTTAAAGAGGTCTCACCATCAGCACTTTTTGTAGGTATGGCTTCCACCCATTTAGTAACATAATCAACAGCAACAAGTATATGAGTGTTACCTTCTGAAGAGGGGAAAGGTCCCATGAAGTCAAATCCCCAACAATCAAATGGTTCAATAACAAGAGTGTAATTCATAGGCATTTCATTGCGTCTGGAGATATTACCAACCCTTTGACATTCATCACAGGATAAAATAAACTTCCTCGCGTCTTTGAAGAGAGTTGGCCAATAAAAACCCGATTGTAGAACCTTTTGCGCGGTTCTATCTCCGGCGTGATGTCCTCCATAAGCACTACCATGACATTTACTCAATATCTCTTGTTGTTCATATTCGGGAACACATCTTCGCAGAATACCATCCACTCCTTTATATAAGTGTGGGTCATCCCAGAAATAATGCCTCAAGTCATAAAAGAATTTCCTCCTTTGCTGGGCTGAAAAGGTTGGAGGCAATTACTTGGAAACAATAAAGTTATCATAATCAGCGTACCAAGGGCTATCTCGCGAACTCACCTTTATTACAGCTAATTGTTCATTTGGAAAACTATCATTAACAGGAACAGGATCATAAGCAATATTTTCCAATCTAGACAAATTATCAGCAACAGGATTATCAGCACCTTTCCTATCTATAATATGCAAATCAAATTCTTGCAACAGAAGCACCCATCTAATAAGCCTTGGCTTAGCATCTTTCTTTTGCATTAGGTATCTAATTGCAGCATGATCAGTATGAATTGTGACTTTTGAATCAACAATATAGGATCTGCACTTATCACAAGCAAAGACTACAACCAACAATTCTTTTTCAGTTGTAGCATAATTTCTTTGAGCAGCATCAAGGGTTTTACTAGCATAGTGAATAACATTCAATTTTTTATCTACTCGCTGTCCAAGAACAGAACCTACAGCAAAATCACTAGCATCACACATAATTTCAAAAGGTAAGTTCCAATCAGGAGGTTCAACTATAGGAGCAGTTGTTAAGGCTTTCTTTAAAGTTTCAAAAGCTTCCTTACAATCATCATCAAAAACAAAAGGTACATCTTTTTGAAGAAGATTATTAAGAGGTTTTGAAATCTTGGAGAAGTCTTTAATAAACCTCCTATAAAACCCAGCATGACCAAGAACACTACGAATACCTTTAACATCCCTAGGATAGGGCATCTTCTCAATTGCTTCAACTTTAGCTCTATCAACTTCAATACCTCTCTCGGAAATTTTATGTCCCAATACAATTCCTTCATTAACCATAAAGTGGCATTTCTCCCAATTAAGAACAAGGTTAGTTTCTTCACATCTCTGCAAAACTTTATCAAGGTTCCGCAAGCAATTATCAAAAGAATTCCCATAGACAGAAAAATCATCCATGAATACCTCTACAATATTCTCGCAAAAGCCATGAAAGATAGCAGACATGCATCTTTGAAAAGTAGCAGGAGCATTACATAAACCAAAAGGCATACGTCTATAAGCATAAGTTCCATAGGGACAAGTGAAAGTGGTTTTCTCTTGATCTTTAGTTTTAACAGCAATTTGTGAAAACCCAGAATAACCATCAAGAAAGCAAAAATGAGTATTCTTAGATAACCTTTCTAACATTTGATCAATAAAAGGCAAAGGGTAATGATCTTTCTTAGTAACTTTATTAACTTTTCGATAATCAATGCACATTCTATACCCTACAACTACTCTTTGAGGTATGAGCTCATCGTTATCATTAGGTACAACAGTCGTTCCTCCTTTCCTAGGAACGCAATGCACAGGACTAACCCATCTACTATCAGCAATATGATATATAATACCAGCTTCAAGAAGTTTTAATACCTCATTTCTTACCACATCCTTCATCTTAGGAATTAGACGACGTTGATGTTCAACAACAGGCTTTGCATCATCTTCCATATTAATGGCATGTTGGCAAATAGAAGGAGAAATCCCCTTCAAGTCATCAAGAGTGTAGCCAATAGCTCCTCGGTGTTTCTTCAATATTTCCAATAACCTTTCTTCTTCAAACTCTGAAAGCTTAGAGCTAATAATAACAGGATATATTTTCTTATCATTAATATGAGCATATTTAAGATTATCAGGCAATGGTTTTAAATCAAAGACAGGATCTTCCTTTGGTGGTGGTGTTGTACCCAGATCTTCTACCGGTAAATCATGCTTAAGAATAGGTTGACGAAGGAAAATTTCATCAAGCTCATTTCTTTCTTCCCTAAAAACTTCACTCTCACTATTCTCCAAATGTTGCTGCAAAGGATTATTAGGAGCAAGAGCAATAGATGCACACTGTTCAACTCTAAAATCATTATTAGGCGAATCAGCTTTATAAGGAGTTTTGGCAAATTTAGAAAAATTAAACTCATAAGATTCATCAGCAAATTTAGTCAAAATTTTCTCTTTCTTGCAATCTATAACAGCTCCACAAGTATTTAGAAAAGGTCTACCAAAAATGATAGGACAATACTTACTAGCAGCAGAACCAAGTACCAAAAAATCAATAGGATATTTAATCTTACCAAATAGAACTTCCACATCTCGAACAATACCGATTGGAGAGATAGTTTCTCTATTAGCTAGCCGAATAACCACATCAATATCTTCAAGTTCACAAGAAACAATTTCGTGCATAATCTCCATGTAAAGCTCATAAGGAATAGCACTAATACTTGCACCAATATCGCATAAACCATAATAACAATGATCACCAATTCTAACAGATATCATAGGAACACTAGTTTTCTTGGACTTATTAGGATGTGAAACAATATTAGAAGCATCTTCACAGAAAATAATATGACCATCCTCCACATTTTCAGTCACAAGATCTTTAACTATTGCAATAGCAGGTTTGTAATGTCCCAGGTTTAGAGATGATCGAGGGGTAGATTTTAGAAAGGGATGTGCATTGCATTGCAAATTCTGGGGAAATTTCGCGCTTTTAAATAAAAACTGCATCGAAGGGGGACAAGTTTCTCTCTCGACACCTTACAGGGTTAGGGTTTCGAGAGTGCGACAAACTTGTACCTCACTTAACTAGATTAGGTTTTTGAGAAGAGAGGGGGAGAGATCACATCAAACTTAAGTTGTATGGTTGAATTCAAAGTTAAGTTGTATGATTGAATTCAACTCAAAGTTGAATTTGAAATTCAAATTCAAACATAAAAATAAATATCTCATAAATTAATTATAAGGAAATTCATTAAGTAAATAATAAAGATACAAAGTATAAATAATACACATAATAATTAAAGCTCATTAGAGAAAACCTTGAGCTTTATTGATCATCACACAATTTACATTGTCATTACAATATTCATAAAGAAAATAAATGAATAATACAACACATTACAAGAATTGCTTAAATAGAAAAAGAAAAAGAAAATTACAAGTAAGAAAAATATATCCTAAGCTACAAGTTAATCTTGAGCTTGAAGATCTTCATCTTGATCAATTTCATGATCCCTGCATACAAACCACACAAATAGAACATTGTGCCAAGTGGCAATGCCAATTGGCAGGTTAGCAAAAATATTGAATCAGGAGAGGATATGATCAAGACTGCCGAATCCACTCTCACAGCCAAGTGCAGAGCATCAGCAGACACACACACACAGCCTGCTCACATGGCTGTGTGCATGCAGCACACACACAGTGAGTCACCAAAGGGAAAGGTGGAGCTGTCGACCAGGGAAACAAAGGCCAACCATATAAAACCCTCTCCAACAGTAAACCTAGCTCAGTCATCGACCAAGCATCTTCACCGGGTAAGTCACCAGAAATCAAAAGCACTAGAACAGGAAGAGCAGCACTGCTGTTCTATCTGTCCAAATTCACCACAGAATCAAACCAAGATCACAAGCACAAGGAGGAGCAGGGCAAGCACCAATTCATTGCTGAAGCAATCCTCTACACCAACACACTATTTCTAGGAGCTGGAGTGAGGTATACATATGATCATGAACAGACCAAATGGTTCTGTTCATATATTGCACAGGCATGATCTCCAGCACACCAAAAGGGTAGATACCCTATGTTTGTGTCATCATATGGCTATCTAGTCATTTGGTTCAAGCAAACATAGAGAACAGCCAGTAGAGATCATCCAGGGAACATTGGTCGGACACAACCAGAGAAATCCAACATGGATTCAAAACCCTGGCTAGCTACCAGGTTCACTTGACAACCTAGAGCTAGTTAAGCCATCAGACATGATAGACTATCATGTGTCTATCTAGGTTTTTCAACATCAAAAGAATCTGGCAACCAAATATGGTCAGGCCAGTAAGCAACAATCCACCACAAAGAAGTCCCCGAGAAGGGAGCTACCATGACAAAGCACCAAGTGGCATCAAGGCCACCTCAACCCACAGCCCACACTTCCAGTAGCACATCATCACCCAAGGGGTTCGAGAAGAGCTAGGGTACCCAACAGATGTTGGCATCCCTCTAGCTCAATCAATTTAATCGTAAGATGATCACAATCGCCGGCGGTTCACATCATTTATCCACTTGGTCAAGCAAAACAACACGGATAAATGAATATACAAGAAGTCAATACACCACAGCTTGGCAAATGATCCAGAGTATCAATGCAAGCATCAGAGATGATGCTTGAGCCGACAACGACACACAAAGCTAAGCCCGTATGTAGCACAAACAAGACCTTTGGATGAGCACCAGAGTGAACCACAGTGAGGCACAGACAACATAGAGCACTTTCTACAAGCAACTGGTGATCATATGACCACCAGAAGCATGCAAGAGCATGCTACAGTATGCTAAACATCAATTATAGCACCAACACATGTCAGACAAGTGAATTAGCCACAGAACAGGAACAATGGCAAAGCAGATAATCATAAATATGACATAAAATTATATGCAGAAGCACACCATCAAGGGATGGTGTTGTTTAGCCCACAGGCATGCTCAAGGGAGCATGTCTATGTATTGTAGCACACTGAATAGCACCAAAAGGCACCGGCTCTTGCAAACTTGCAAGGATTGCATACTGCAATCAAGTCAGGGCAATACATATGAATACACTTGAGTAATTGGCAAGAATAGCATCAAGAACAGAGGCACAGAGAAGCACAAGCACAAGCACAAGTGTGGATACAGCAGCAGTAGCTAGCATCCAGGATAGCAGCGAGAAGCCTAGCAGCATGCGCACAGCAACAACAAGCATCGCAACAGCAAGCACAGCAATAGCAGCTAGTAGAGCAATAGTAGCAGCACGAGATGGTCTCTCCATGAAGGGGAGTAGCCGCATCTCAAGCTAGGAGGAGAAGAAATAGAACACAAAGGAGAAGAAGGAGTGGCGCACTTACCGTAGTCGAGCAGATAGGCACGACCATGGCGGCCACGGCGGCACATGCCAGAGCGCGGCGGCGCCAAGCCAAGCCAGGCCATGGCGGCACCACGGCACCACCCGCACCACGGCGGCGAAGCCAGCGCGGAGTCCAAGCACCAGGAGCGCCAGGAACGGCGAGATCGAGCGGATCCCGTAACCCTAGCACCAGAAGGGGTCGAGGCCGAGAGCAGCAGGTCGCCCGCGTCAGATCGACGCGGATAGGATTGACCGCCGTCGTGGGGCGCGTCGATTGCGCACCATGGCGGGGGCCAGGTCCGGCGAATCTCGCCGGAATCGAGCGGCGACGACGGAGGCGACGCGAGTCGCCAGAGCGGGCTAGGGTTAGGGTTCGGTCGCGCGTGAGAGGGAGAGAGAGAAGTGAGGCTGGTCGAGCCGGACCAGGCCGGTCGGTTCGACCTAACCCACTGGGTTGCACCGACAGGTGGGCCCAGGGGCATTTTTGCCATTTCACAATTCAATTAAATTACATAAACTTTGGTAAATCACAATAAATATTTAAATAACTCTAAAAAATAATAATTAAAAATATGAAAATTGATCAGCATAAAATTCTCTACCTGAATAAAATATCAAAGGGAATTTTTGAAGACAACTAAGAATAAGTCTTAATTTGATGATTTAAATAATCATTTAAATCACTCATTATTTTCAATAATGAAAATTAGTTCAATAATGCCTTTGGACTATAAAAACACCTTGACAACATTTCAAGGTTGTATTTTACCCTAAACAGAGTATCCCTAAATTGTTCTTAGTATTAACCTTCCACATAAAATAATAATAAAACACCAGAAAGGGGGGACAACCCTAAAAGCTGAATCATGCATAATTGCTTCTTTAACCATTGCCCTTATCGGACAATGATGCTATTTTTCAGCAACAGAGGACAAGGGTCAGTCCACACCATCCAACTGCAACACTTTGCAGTGTTCAGGCAAGTTCATCACTTGCTCATGTCATTTGAGTATTTCTATCAAATTACTTGCAAAGTACTATGGTTATCACTATTGCATAAAAACCAAAACCACTATTTTCATAACTATGAATATGACTAAGTGGTGGGCAATGGAACCATGGATTGTGTTGATATGGTGGAGGTTCCATTGCAAGGGTTTATATCCATCTAGGATTTAACAACAAATGTCGCCAGTGATTCTTGTGCCGTAATAACCGTGTTAACCATAAGATCTGAAATGGGACGGACTAGTCAATCGTATTTCCACCTCTTGTACATCAACGGATGCGCTTACTGTAGCAGTTGTATCTTGCGGAGCAACTTGTGGGTGGGGAACCCATTCTAAGTCCCCACGGTTATGCTGTGCATACCGTAGCGGTTGCGGCTTGCGGAACAACTTGAGGGTGGGGATCCCACTCTAATTCCCCACGGTAATGTGGTCTATGATGGGTTGCAGCTACCGGCGAAGGAGTTTGGTTCGATCCCAGACTATTGTCGTGGTCGGGGTCCGTCCTTAAATGGTGTAAGTGGACCGACGAGGACCCAGGGTCGGGGTTTGCAACAACGGGTGGGTGTGCGAGGTAGCGGAGGAATATGATTGGCTATGACCTTATACCGGGCCTCACACCGAAGGAAGTGTGAACGGGAAAGCTGCCCTGTTGGCACCAAGGTTAAGATCTCTTATGGGTAAAGCAACACACCTCTGCAGAGTGTAAAGAACTGTGACCTGTCACTCCCTGTTCCGGGATGAGGAACTGCGAACGCAGCTGGAAAGGAGCTCCATGAAGTTCTAGTAAACCGGTGAAGGCTGACGGACATAGCTCTTTGGAATAAAAGCAATCTTTTGAAGAAATGTTTATCAAAACTTGCATTGGTATTAGACTTTCTGGTCTAATATCGTAGCTAATGCATTAAACACCTCTTATCTATAATGAACTTGTTGAGTACGCTGATGTCTACTTCCCCCTCCTTTTCCTGTAGACAGTGTTGGGCCTCCAAGAGCAGAGGTTTGTAGAACAGCAGCAAGTTTTCCCTTAAGTGGATCACCCAAGGTTTATCGAACTCAGGGAGGAAGAGGTCAAAGATATCCCTCTCATGCAACCCTGCAACCACAAAGCAAGAAGTCTCTTGTGTCCCCAACACACCAAATAGGTGCACTAGTTCGGCGAAGAGATAGTGAAATACAGGTGGTATGAATATATATGAGCAAAGAGCAACGGCACCGAGAAAATAGCTTGCTGGCGTGTAGTTGATGGTGGTAGTATTGCAGCAGTAGTAACGCAAAGAAACGATAAACAAGCAGCGATAGCAGTATTTAGGAACAAGGCCTAGGGATTACACTTTCACTAGTGGACACTCTCAACATTGATCACATAACAGAATAGATAAATGCATACTCTACACTCTTGTTGGATGATGAACACATTGCGTAGGATTACACGAACCCTCAATGCCGGAGTTAACAAGCTCCACAATTCAATGTTCATATTTAAGTAACCTTAGAGTGTAAGATAGACCAATTCGACTAAACCAAGTACTAACATAGCATGCACACTGTCACCTTCATGCATATGTAGGAGGAATAGATCACATCAATACTATCATAGCAATAGTTAACTTCGCAATCTACAAGAGATCATGATCATAGCATAAACCAAGTACTAACACGGATGCACACACTGTCACCATTACACCGTGCAGGAGGAATAAAACTACTTTAATAACATTGCTAGAGTAGCACATAGATAAATTGTGATATAAATACATTGCAATCATAAAGAGATATAAATAAGCACTTCACTATGCCATTCATAACAGTGAATAAGTATTCTGTGAAATATAGCCTAAGAGACCCACACGGTGCACACACTGTCACCTTTACACACGTGGGACAAGGAGTCTCCGGAGATCACATAAGTAAAATTCACTTGACTAGCATAACGACATCTAGATTACAAGCATCATCATATGAATCTCAATCATGTAAGGCAGCTCATGAGATTATTGTATTGAAGTACATAGGAGAGAGATGAACCACATAGCTACCGGTACAGCCCCGAGCCTCAATGGAGAACTACTCCCTCCTCATGGGAGCAGCAGCGGTGATGAAGATGGCGGTGGAGATGGCAGCGGTGTCGATGGAGAAGCCTTCCGGGGGCACTTCCCCGTTCCGGCAGCGTGCCGGAACAGAGACTCCTGTCCCCCAGATCTTGGCGTCGCGGTGGCGGCGGCTCTGGAAGGTTTCTGTGGGTTTCGTCCAACGTCTCAGGGTTTTCGCGACGGGGTCTTTAAATAGGCGAAGAGGCGGCGCCAGAGGGTCGAAGGGGTGCCCACACCATAGGGTGGCGCGGGCCCCCCTGGCCGCGCCGGCCTAGGGTTTGGTGGGCCTGTGCCCCCTCCCTGGTGGCTCTCGGGTGTTCTGGATGCTTCCGGGCAAAATAGGAACCTGGGCGTTGATTTCGTCCAATTCCGAGAATATTTCGTTACTAGGATTTCTGAAACCAAAAACAGCAGAAAACAGGAACTGGCACTTCGGCATCTTGTTAATAGGTTAGTTCCAGAAAATGCACGAATATGACATAAAGTGTGCATAAAACATGTAGATAACGTCAATAATGTGGCATGGAACACAAGAAATTATCGATACGTCGGAGACGTATCAGCATCCCCAAGCTTAGTTCTGCTCGTCCCGAGCAGGTAAAACGATAACACAGATAATTTCTGGAGTGACATGCCATCATAAACTTGATCATATTGTAAACATATGTAATGAATGCAGCAATCCAAGACAATGGTAATGACATGAGTAAACAACTGAATCATAAAGCAAAGACTTTTCATGAATAGTTCTTCAAGACAAGCATCAATAAGTCTTGCATAAGAGTTAACTCATAAAGCAATAATTCAAAGTAGAGGTATTGAAGCAACATAAAGGAAGATTAAGTTTCAGCGGTTGCTTTCAACTTGTAACATGTATATCTCATGGATAGTTGTCAATGCAAAGCAATATAACAAGTGCAATATGCAAGTATGTAGGAATCAATGCACAGTTCACACAAGTGTTTGCTTCTTAAGATGGAGAGAAATAGGTGAACTGACTCAACAATAAAAGTAAAAGAATGGTCCTCCATAGAGGAAAAGCATCGATTGCTATATTTGTGCTAGAGCTTTGATTTTGAAAACATAAAGAGAGCATAAAAATAAAGTTTTGAGAGGTGTATGTTGTTGTCAACGAATGGTAGCGGGTACTCCAACCCCCTTGCCAGACAAACCTTCAAAGAGCGGCTCCCATTTTATTTTATTTTTGGATGGCACTCCTTCCAACCTTTCTTTCACAAACCATGGCTAACCAAATCCTCGGGTGCCTGCCAACAATCTCATACCATGAAGGAGTGCCTTTTTATTTTAGTTTTATTATGATGACACTCCTCCCAACCTTTGCTTACACAAGCCATGGCTAACCGAATCCTTCGGGTGCCGTCCAACAATCACATACCATGGAGGAGTGTCTATTTTTGTTAATTAATTTGGGACTGGGAATCCCATTGCCAGCTCTTTTTGCAAAATTATTGGATAAGCGGATGAAGCCACTAGTCCATTGGTGAAAGTTGCCCAACAAGATTGAAAGATAAACACCACATACTTCCTCGTGAGCTATAAAACATTGACACAAATCAGAGGTGATAAATTTTGAATTGTTTAAAGGTAGCACTCAAGCAATTTACTTTGGAATGGCAGGAAATACCATGTAGTAGGTAGGTATGGTGGACACAAATGGCATAGTGTTGTTTGGCTCAAGGATTTGGATGCATGAGAAGTATTCCCTCTCGATACAAGGTTTTAGGCTAGCAAGGTTGTTTGAAACAAACACAAGGATGAACCGGTGCAGCAAAACTCACATAAAAGACATATTGAAAACATTATAAGACTCTACACCGTCTTCCCTGTTGTTCAAACTCAATACTAGAAATTATCTAGACCTTAGAGAGACCAAATATGCAAACCAAATTTAAGCATGCTCTATGTATTTCTTCATTAATGGGTGCAAAGTATATGATGCAAGAGCTTAAACATGAGCACAACAATTGCCAAGTATCACATTATCCAAGACATTTACAGCAATTACTACATGTATCATTTTCCAATTCCAACCATATAACAATTTAACGAAGAAGAAACTTCGCCATGAATATTAAAAGCTAAGAACACATGTGTTCATATGCAACAGCGGAGCGTGTCTCTCTCCCACACAAGCATGATGTAATCCAATTTATTCAAACACAAACAAAAATAAGAAACATACAGACGCTCCAAGCAAAGCACATAAGATGTGACCGAATAAAAATATAGTTTCAAGAGAAGGAACCTGATAATTTGTCGATGAAGAAGGGGATGCCTTGGGCATCCCCAAGCTTAGACGCTTGAGTCTTCTTGATATATGCAGGGGTGAACCACCGGGGCATCCCCAAGCTTAGACTTTTCACTCTCCTTGATCATAGTATATCATCCTCCTCTCTTGACCCTTGAAAACTTCCTTCACACCAAACTTCTCATAAACTTCATTAGAGGGGTTAGTACATAATCAAAAACTCACATGTTCAGAGGTGACACAATCATTCTTAACACTTTTGGACATTGCTCAAAGCTACTGGAAGATAATGGAACAAAGAAATCCACCCAACACAGCGAAAGAAGCAATGCGAAATAAAAGGCAGAATCTGTCAAAACAGAACAGTCCGTAAAGACGAATTTTTAATAAGTACTTCCGTTGCTCAAATCAGAAAACTCAAAACTAATTAAAGTTGCGTACATATCTGAGGAACACGCACGTAAATTGGCATATTTTTCTGATTTTTCTACAGAGAAAACAGCCCAGATTCGTGACAGATAGAAATCTGTTTCTGCGCAGAAATCCAAATCTAGTATCAACCTTCGATTAGAGGCTTCACTTGGCACAACAAAACACAAAACTAAGATAAGGAGAGGTTGCTACAGTAGTAAACAACTTCCAAGACACAAATATAAAAAAAGTACTGTAGCAAAATAACACATGGGTTATCTCCCAAGAAGTTCTTTTCTTTATAGCCATTAAGATGGGCTCAGCAGTTTTAATGATGCACTCGCAAGAAATAGTATTTGAAGCAAAAGAGAGCTTCAAGAGGCAAATTCGAAACAAATTTAAGCCTAACATGCTTCCTATGAAAAGGAATCTTGTAAATAAACAAGTTCAAGAAGCATAATGCAACAAGCATAGAAAGATAAAACAAGTGTAGCTTCAAAAATTTCAGCACATAGAGAGGTGTTTTAGTAACATGAAAATTTCTACAACCATATTTTCCTCTCTCATAATAACTTTCAGTAGCAACATGAGCAAACTCAACAATATAACTATCAAATGAAACATTCTTATCATGAGTCTCATGCATAAAATTATTACTCTCCACATAAGCATAATCAATTTTATTAGTTGTAGTGGGAGCAAATTCAACAAAGTAGCTATCATCAAAAATAGGAGGCATATTGTAATCATAATCAAATTCACTCTCCATAGTAGGTGGCACCAAAAGGCTACTATCATTATAATCATCATAAATAGGAGGCAAAGTATCATCAAAGAAAATTTTCTCCTCAATTCTTGGGGGACTAAAAAGATCATGAAAACCAGCTTCCCCAAGCTTAGAACTTTCTATATCATTATCAACAATGGTGTTCAAAGCGTTCATACTAATATTACTACCAGCATGCAAATAAGATTCCATAGGTTTTTTAATTTTCGCATCAAACAATCCATGTTTTAAATCAGGAAATAGCATAAGAAGCTCATTCTTATCCATTATGCCAAACTAGTGTAAACAAGAAACAAAAAGATGCAATTGCAAGATCTAAAGGAAATAGCTTTGAGTACTTATGGCGCCGGAAAATAGCTTAGTAGCCGAGGTCCGGAGTGTGAGTACCTTTTACCTTTCCTCCCCGGCAACGGCGCCAGAAAATAGCTTCATGTCTACTTCCCCCTCCTTTTCCTGTAGACAGTGTTGGGCCTCCAAGAGCAGAGGTTTGTAGAACAGCAGCAAGTTTTCCCTTAAGTGGATCACCCAAGGTTTATCGAACTCAGGGAGGAAGAGGTCAAAGATATCCCTCTCATGCAACCCTGCAACCACAAAGCAAGAAGTCTCTTGTGTCCCCAACACACCAAATAGGTGCACTAGTTCGGCGAAGAGATAGTGAAATACAGGTGGTATGAATATATATGAGCAGTAGCAACGGCACCAGAAAATAGCTTGCTGGCGTGTAGTTGATGGTGGTAGTATTGCAGCAGTAGTAACGCAGTAAAACAGTAAACAAGCAGCGATAGCAGTATTTAGGAACAAGGCCTAGGGATTACACTTTCACTAGTGGACACTCTCAACATTGATCACATAACAGAATAGATAAATGCATACTCTACACTCTTGTTGGATGATGAACACATTGCGTAGGATTACACGAACCCTCAATGCCGGAGTTAACAAGCTCCACAATTCAATGTTCATATTTAAGTAACCTTAGAGTGTAAGATAGACCAATTCGACTAAACCAAGTACTAACATAGCATGCACACTGTCACCTTCATGCATATGTAGGAGGAATAGATCACATCAATACTATCATAGCAATAGTTAACTTCGCAGTCTACAAGAGATCATGATCATAGCATAAACCAAGTACTAACACGGATGCACACACTGTCACCATTACACCGTGCAGGAGGAATAAAACTACTTTAATAACATTGCTAGAGTAGCACATAGATAAATTGTGATATAAATACATTGCAATCATAAAGAGATATAAATAAGCACTTCACTATGCCATTCATAACAGTGAATAAGTATTCTGTGAAATATAGCCTAAGAGACCCACACGGTGCACACACTGTCACCTTTACACACGTGGGACAAGGAGTCTCCGGAGATCACATAAGTAAAATTCACTTGACTAGCATAACGACATCTAGATTACAAGCATCATCATATGAATCTCAATCATGTAAGGCAGCTCATGAGATTATTGTATTGAAGTACATAGGAGAGAGATGAACCACATAGCTACCGGTACAGCCCCGAGCCTCAATGGAGAACTACTCCCTCCTCATGGGAGCAGCAGTGGTGATGAAGATGGCGGTGGAGATGGCAGCGGTGTCGATGGAGAAGCCTTCCGGGGGCACTTCCCCGTTCCGGCAGCGTGCCGGAACAGAGACTCCTGTCCCCCAGATCTTGGCGTCGCGGTGGCGGCGGCTCTGGAAGGTTTCTGTGGGTTTCGTCCAACGTCTCAGGGTTTTCGCGATGGAGGCTTTAAATAGGCGAAGAGGCGGCGCCAGAGGGTCGAAGGGGTGCCCACACCATAGGGTGGCGCGGGCCCCCCCTGGCCGCGCCGGCCTAGGGTTTGGTGGGCCTGTGCCCCCTCCCTGGTGGCTCTCGGGTGTTCTGGATGCTTCCGGGCAAAATAGGAACCTGGGCGTTGATTTCGTCCAATTCCGAGAATATTTCGTTACTAGGATTTCTGAAACCAAAAATAGCAGAAAACAGGAACTGGCACTTCGGCATCTTGTTAATAGGTTAGTTCCAGAAAATGCACGAATATGACATAAAGTGTGCATAAAACATGTAGATAACATCAATAATGTGGCATGGAACACAAGAAATTATCGATACGTCGGAGACGTATCATACGCCCGTACTCATACCACTCTTAAATCCCATGCTTAGATTGTCTGAATCGTCTGGAGGAGGACTACGACAACGATGAAGGGGCCGAGATCATCGGCTATGAAGAACCAGACCTCTCTGGAGGTATAGAAGGCGTAGACTACCTCATCGTCTACGGATCCGGGGAGGCTTCCAGAGGAGATCAAGCCTAGAGACAGCCAGTAGTAGTAGTAACCGAGCAGCCCGAACTCTTAGTATTTAGCTGCTCGAGGAAATAAATGTATAACCTAATGAGACGCTTATATTGTAAGTTAAGTTGGGTTCGTCTCGAACCCAGGAGTATTCCTCTTAGGACCCAAGAGGAGCTCCGAGACGACATGTGTATGATATTTGTAATAATAAATGAATGAGTTATGGACCTGCTATGTTCTGTTGTACTACTCTGAGGGATGTAATATTTGCGGAATGGTACTTCGTGAATGTTATATCAACGACTGGCATACTACAACATGCAGTGGTATGCAGGGTTACCACAGTTGGTATCAGAGCAAAAGCTTTGACCTTAGGTTGGAACCTAGTAAATGGGACCAAACGTTAGGAGTCAAATAAGACTAGTAAAGAATTCTCTAAAAATATGGTGTATATTCAATTGAGAATACAACAATCATATCTTTTAGTGCGATAATTCTTTATTATCTCTATTATGATGCATTATTACTAATCTCATAATCTTTCTATTTCTACAGCCAACATGGCAAGTTCACGTCCCGGACGAAACGTGAAAGTGATGGATTCCACACTGAGTGAATACGAAGGAGGACTTGCAGATATTCTACGAGCCATGTTACTTGAATTTGGGTGTGATCCCCAGATCCAAGTAAAAAAAAAATACATGTACTATGATGGTACTGTATTGGCCAAGTGTAGGGTAGGACTGCGACTTCCCGAATCTCTGGGAATGAGCGTAGTCATGCCAGCAGGGGAAGCCAGGACTATCAACACAGCCTACCATATAGCTGTTATGAGAGCCATAACCGATATTCGGGAGCATAAGACGAAAGAGCTTATGGGTTCTGAATTCGGCCACATTCCTCATAATCAGGAGGAAGAGGATCCCATGCTTAACCATTACAAATATGCAAAACGCAAACCTATAGCAGCTGCAAAATACATGGACAATAGTCGCAACTTCATATCATTACTCTTTCAGTTGAACCATCACCTGACTGGAGCAATTGATACGATGCTAGAGGAGTTTACTGAACCCAAGGAGGAGATTAGGGGGAAAGAACCTATGGAGAATGTGGTGCACACACCAGTTTACTCAGCTGGTGACTACATTAGTATTGATCCTCTTGAGCGTGAAGCGACACCTGTTACACAGGAACTATACGGGAAGTTCCTATGGGGGATATGAGGGCGGAGAGGAATCCGGAAACAATCAGCGTTCGAGACTCCTATAGAAAATTCCACGGGTTGGCGTTGGGGATCCGATACTGGAACTCATAGTACTTCGTGTATTATGATGGGGAGATGAATGATGACGCCACAACCCCGGAACCGCAGTTATCCTAGTAATGAAGGAGTTGATGGAGGGTATCCGACACGGGTTGGGTCGAATGCGAGTGTTGGAAACATTTATGGTGGAGCTACGGGGAGTACACCCGATGGGTGGACTATGATGCACTTAACGATCGGTTTGTGAACACCGATTTCTCCCTAGGATCATCATCGATTCGGACTACCAGCCAACGGGGAGACCTTATGTTCCGGGGTCTATCGGGAGGACGACACGTTCGACCAGGATGGAAGCCCAGGATGTACCGGGAGTGAAGATCGACTAGAGTCCACCAAGGGAGGCGAGGCTATAATACACAAGTACCACGTGTATTATAGTATGTAATATTTGTATAAATTTGTACATATACTTTAATAAGTGAGTTTGCATACTCACATCAACTTGAGTATTGTAATAAGACCACTTATGCATGTATATACAGGGTATATGTTTTGTATGATTTGGATTTGCTTCTTGATTTCCATTGCGTGACTAGTTACTGCACAAAGTTGAGCTCGAAAACTTGCGCATGGAGTAATTATGAGTATCATCTTGTGTTGCGAGAACTAGGGGGTTATGTCGGGAGCGTTAGGAGAGGAGACCGAAGCGCGGCGCATGGAGCGCGAAGCAAAACAAAAGGAAGAGGCTGAGGGAGCAGCCGGAGATCGATTTCCACCACCACCACCACCCATGACGCAGCAGAATTTTGTACAGTACATGCAGCTGGTGGAGGAAAGACAACGTGTAACGTTGGAGCAGCAGAACAAATTCTTCCAAGAATTGCTGCAACAGAACAGGGTGGAGAGACCCGAGAATCCGGGAGTCACCTTAGCAGACTTCCAAAACACCAAGCCTATATCTTTCGCATACGCGCCCGAGCCAATGGACGCGGAAGATTGGCTTATGGATACTGAGCGAAAGCTCAATACCGTTGGATGTAACGACCAAGAGAAGGTTCGCTATGCTACCCATCTGCTGTGTGGACCTGCCGCATCATGGTGGGACAATATCGTAGCCGTTTATCCGGCTGGAAAGGTATTTACCTGGGAGGAGTTCACAAGGAAGTTCAGGGAATCCAATGTCCCTGAAAGTATTGTGGAACTGAAGCGTCGAGAGTTTGAAAGTCTCGAGCAGAAAGACAATGCCATCCTGACTTATGTCAGGGAATTTTCAAAGCTGTCCTGGTATGCGGTTGAAGAAGTCAACACCGAGGACAAGAAGAAGAAGAGGTTTCTGAGGGGGTTAAGTCCCCAGTTCAAAGTACAACTCCGTATGATGAGGGCAACAGAGTTCCAAGAGTTGGTGGATGCAGCCATCACTCTGGAAGATGATTTTAAGCAACTGCAGGAGGAAAAGAGGAAGAAGGCCAAGTTTGAGCCTAAAAGATTTTCCAATAACAAGCCCAACACCAGCTTGAATTTCAAGCCAAGATACAACAACAATAACAACAACAACAGCAACTACTACGGTAGCAGGAAGAACCAAGCGTTTCAAACTGCTAACCAAATAGTTTGTCGCATCTGCGGGTTTAAATGACATGCTTCAAAGGATTGTCGTAAACCCAGAATCATTTGCTTCGGGTGTCGTCAGGAGGGGCACATGATGAAGGATTGCCCCAATAAGAAGAATGGAGGAGGTCAATCTGGAGGAGGAGGAAACCGAGGAGGAAACCGAGGAGGAAATAATGGAGGGAACTAGAAGAATAAGAAGCCCTTCGGCAAGCTGAACTGCACTAGTCTGGAGGAGGTGGTCAACTCCGATCAGGCGGTGATAGGTACGCTCCAGATACTCACTCATCCTGGCAAAGTACTTTTTGATACTGGTGCAACTACATCATTCATTTCTCAACAATTCATCACCAAACATGGGATTAGTTGCACTAAGTTAGATACACCCATAACCATACTTTCTGCGGGGGGAACGATAGTAGTAACCCATGCCAAACAAAAACAAGTCATCATGATCAATAAGTGCGCGTTGGACGCGGACCTGTTCATTTTACCGATGAAGGACATTGATGTCATTCTTGGTATGAACTGGTTGGAAGCTAATGGAGCATTGATCGACTGTGTGAACAAGACGGTATCTTTGAAAAGCCCCGATGGAAGTAGAATGATTTACCAAGGCGACAAACATACACAGATTGAAGTGGAGCTACAATGAACGACATGAAGGAAGTGAAATTGGAAGATATACCTGTAGTGAATGAATTCCAGGATGTGTTTCCTGCGGAATTACCTGGTATGCCACCAGATAGGGAGATAGAATTCACTATCGACCTAATTCCAGGAACAGCTCCGATTGCTAAGGCACCATATAAGATGGGGCCCAAGGAGTTGAAAGAACTTAAGGAGCAACTGGATGACTTAGAACAAAAAGGATTCATACAAGAGAGTGTTTCACCATGGGGATCACCTGTGATCTTCATGGATAAAAGAGATGGAGGAAGAAGGATGTGCGGAGACTACAGGAATCTGAACAACGTCACAATCAAGAACAAGTATCCACTTCCAAGAATACAAGATCTATTTGATCAAGTTAGAGGCGCGGGAGTCTTTTCCAAGATTGACCTAAGATCCGGTTATCACCAGATAAAGATCAAGAAGGAAGACGTTCCGAAAACTGCCTTTGTCTCAAGGTATGGACATCATGAATACCTTGTAGTGCCTTTTGGATTAACCAATGCCCCAGCAATATTCATGAATCTCATGAATAAGATTTTCATGCCATATCTAGACATGTTTGTCATCGTATTCATCGATGATATCTTGATATATTCCAAGAACAAGGCCGAACATGCTGAACATTTGAGGTTAATGTTGCAAACACTAAGGGAACATCAACTCTATGCCAAATTTAGCAAGTGTGAATTTTGGCTAGATCAAGTGGAATTCCTTGGTCATGTTATTAGTAAAGATGGAATAGCTGTTAACCCGAGTAAGGTAGCAGCAGTTCTAGAATGGGAAGCACCCAAGGCTTGTCAAGGAGATCCGAGGATTCCTAGGAATGGCAGGATATTATCGGAGATTCATTGAAGGATTCTCCAAGATAGCAGGACCCATGATGAAACTGTTAAGAAAGAACACACCTTTCGTGTGGTCAGAGGAGTGTGAGAAGAGTTTTCAAACTCTAAAAGAGAAACTCACCACGGCACCGGTGTTAGCAGTTCCGGAAGTTGGCAAGGATTACACCGTGTACTGTGACGCATCCAAGCATGGATTGGGTTGCGTACTCATGCAAGATCGGAAAGTGATATCTTATGGATTGAGGCAACTCAGACCTCATGAAGTAAACTATCCAACACATGACTTGGAATTAGCAGCAGTCGTATTTGCACTCAAAACTTGGAGACATTTTCTCTATGGAGCCAAGTGTGAGCTCTATACAGATCATAAGAGTCTCAAATATTTCTTCACTCAGAAGGAACTCAACATGAGGCAGAAGAGATGGTAGAATTGATCAAGGATTATGATTTAACCATCAATTATACTCCAGGAAAGGCCAATGTTGTAGCAGATGCCTTGAGTAGGAAGAGCACCGGAGGAGTGGAACAAGAAATCTCACCGGAGTTGAGAAAGGAAATAAGTCAAGCCCAAATACAACTTTGGGAGAAGGAAGCCCATGAAGGATTATCGGCGTTGCAAGTAGCCGATGAGTTAAAGGTTAACCTGAAGAATGAGATCATGATGGGTCAGCTGGACGATCCATTCATCGTGGAGGAGATGAGAAGAATAGATGAGGGAAGACCATCAGAATTTCACCGAGGAGAATCTGGATCATTATGGTTCCAGAAAAGAATTTGTGTTCCGGATATTGCTGAAATTAAGGAAGTAATACTCCGGGAAGCCCATCAAACACCATACTCCATTCATCCGGGTAGTACAAAGATGTACATGGATTTAAAGGAGCTATTCTGGTGGAACAACATGAAGAGAGAAATAGCACAATATGTGGCGGAATGCCATACCTGCCAAAGGGTGAAGGCTGAACACCAGAGTCCAGCAGGAAAGTTACAACCTTTACCCATTCCAGAATGGAAATGGGAGGAGATAGGAATGGATTTCATCACCGGACTACCCATGACCAATAAAAAGAAGGACATGATATGGGTAATCGTGGACCGGTTGACGAAAAGTGCACACTTCTTAGCGGTAAACCAGCAGGATAAAGGAGAGAAACTCATTGATCTTTACATCAAAGAGATCGTGAGTAAACATGGAGTGCCCAAGAAGATCGTGTCGGATCGAGGGTCCGTGTTCACGTCAGCATTCTGGAAGCAATTACATGAAGCTTTAGGATCCAAGTTGGATTATAGTACCGCCTATCATCCCCAGACAGGTGGACAAACGGAGAGAACTAATCAGATCCTAGAGGATATGCTTAGGGCTTGTGCCCTAGACTTCGGAGGATCATGGGAAGAACACTTACCATTAGCAGAGTTCTCATACAACAATAGCTATCAAAGTAGTATCAAGATGGCACCATTCGAAGCTCTCTACGGAAGAAAGTGTAGATCACCGATATGTTGGTATGAAGCTGGATCAAGCAAGGAGTTCAACCCTGATTATGTCAAGGAAAAGCAATACATCATTGACATTATAAGAGATAGACTGAAGATAGCCCAAAGTCGACAGAAGAGCTATGCAGACCAAAAGAGAAGGACTTGGGAGCCACAAGTTGGAGATATGGTATATCTTAAGGTAAGCCCTATGAAAGGTCTTCAAAGATTCGGAGTAAAAGGAAAGTTGAGCCCTAGATACATCGGACCTTTCAAGATACTGAGTCAGAACCGAGGTTTAGCCTTTGAATTGGATCTACCGGGAAGGCTAGCTCAAGTTCACAATGTATTCCATGTGTCACAACTCAGAAAATGCTTAAAGACCCCAGATGAGCCAGTATCACATGCTGAGCTCGAGTTACAACCAGATTTGACTTACATTGAGAAGCCAGTCAAGATTCTCGAGGAGAGCTGGAAACAACTCAGAAATAAAGCTATGAAGTACTGCAAGATACAATGGAAGCATCACCCCGAGAGGGAAGCCACCTGGGAAAAGGAAGAAGACCTGAGGAAAACATACCCCGAGCTGTTCAGGTATTACAACCACAACTTCGGGACGAAGTTTTCTTTAAGGGGGAAAGGCTGTAATGTCCCAGGTTTAGAGATGATCGAGGGGTAGATTTTAGAAAGGGATGTGCATTGCATTGCAAATCCTGGGGAAATTTCGCGCTTTTAAATAAAAACTGCATCGAAGGGGGACAAGTTTCTCTCTCGACACCTTACAGGGTTAGGGTTTCGAGAGTGCGACAAACTTGTACCTCACTTAACTAGATTAGGTTTTTGAGAAGAGAGGGGGAGAGATCACATCAAACTTAAGTTGTATGGTTGAATTCAAAGTTAAGTTGTATGATTGAATTCAACTCAAAGTTGAATTTGAAATTCAAATTCAAACATAAAAATAAATATCTCATAAATTAATTATAAGGAAATTCATTAAGTAAATAATAAAGATACAAAGTATAAATAATACACATAATAATTAAAGCTCATTAGAGAAAACCTTGAGCTTTATTGATCATCACACAATTTACATTGTCATTACAATATTCATAAAGAAAATAAATGAATAATACAACACATTACAAGAATTGCTTAAATAGAAAAAGAAAAATAAAATTACAAGTAAGAAAAATATATCCTAAGCTACAAGTTAATCTTGAGCTTGAAGATCTTCATCTTGATCAATTTCGTGATCCCTGCATACAAACCACACAAATAGAACATTGTGCCAAGTGGCAATGCCAATTGGCAGGTTAGCAAAAATATTGAATCAGGAGAGGATATGATCAAGACTGCCGATCTGATCCACTCTCACAGCCAAGTGCAGAGCATCAGCAGACACACACACACGGCTTTGCTCACATGGCTGTGTGCATGCAGCACACACACACAGTGAGTCACCAAAGGGAAAGGTGGAGCTGTCGACCAGGGAAACAAAGGCCAACCATATAAAACCCTCTCCAACAGTAAACCTAGCTCAGCCATCGACCAAGCATCTTCACCGGGTAAGTCACCAGAAATCAAAAGCACTAGAACAGAAAGAGCAGCACTGCTGTTCTATCTGTCCAAATTCACCACAGAATCAAACCAAGATCACAAGCACAAGGAGGAGCAGGGCAAGCACCAATTCATTGCTGAAGCAATCCTCTACACCAACACACTATTTCTAGGAGCTGGAGTGAGGTATACATATGATCATGAACAGACCAAATGGTTCTGTTCATATATTGCACAGGCATGATCTCCAGCACACCAAAAGGGTAGATACCCTATGTTTGTGTCATCATATGGCTATCTAGTCATTTGGTTCAAGCAAACATAGAGAACAGCCAGTAGAGATCATCCAGGGAACATTGGTTGTGTCCACACAGGGACACAACCAGAGAAATCCAACATGGATTCAAAACCCTGGCTAGCTACCAGGTTCACTTGACAACCTAGAGCTAGTTAAGCCATCAGACATGATAGACTATCATGTGTCTATCTAGGTTTGTCAACATCAAAAGAATCTGGCAACCAAATATGGTCAGGCCAGTAAGCAACAATCCACCACAGCAAGTCCCTGAGAAGGGGGAGCTACCATGACAGCACCAAGTGGCTGTCAAGGCCACCTCAACCCACAGCCCACACTTCCAGCCAGCACATCATCACCCAAGGGGGGTTCAGCAAGAGCTAGGGTACCCAACAGATGTTGGCATCCCTCTAGCTCAATCAATTTAACTGTAAGATGATCACAACTGCCAGCAGTTCACATCATTTATCCACTTGGTCAAGCAAAACAACACAGATAAATGAATATACAAGAAGTCAATACACCAGAGCTTGGCAAATGATCCAGAGGATCATTGCAAGCATCAGATGATGCTTGAGCCAGCAACAGCACACACAGGCTAAGCCTGTATGTAGCACAAACAGCACTGGATGAGCACCAGAGTGAACCACAGTGAGGCACAGACAACATAGAGCACTTTCTACAAGCAACTGGTGATCATATGACCACCAGAAGCATGCAAGAGCATGCTACAGTATGCTAAACATCAATTATAGCACCAACACATGTCAGACAAGTGAATTAGCCACAGAACAGGAACAATGGCAAAGCAGATAATCATAAATATGACATAAAATTATATGCAGAAGCACACCATCAAGGGATGGTGTTGTTTAGCCCACAGGCATGCTCAAGGGAGCATGTCTATGTATTGTAGCACACTGAATAGCACCAAAAGGCACTGGCTCTTGCAAACTTGCAAGGATTGCATACTGCAATCAAGTCAGGGCAATACATATGAATACACTTGAGTAATTGGCAAGAATAGCATCAAGAACAGAGGCACAGAGAAGCACAAGCACAAGCACAAGTGTGGATACAGCAGCAGTAGCTAGCATCCAGGATAGCAGCGAGAAGCCTAGCAGCATGCGCACAGCAACAGCAAGCATCGCAACAGCAAGCACGACAACGGCAGCCTAGTAGAGCAATAGCAGCAGCACGAGATGGTCTCTCCATGAAGGGGAGTAGCCGCATCTCAAGCTAGGAGGAGAAGAAATAGAACACAAAGGAGAAGAAGGAGTGGCGCACTTACCGTGGTCGAGCAGATAGGCACGACCATGGCGGCCACGGCGGCACATGCCAGAGCGCGGCGGCGCCAAGCCAAGCCAGGCCATGGCGGCACCACGGCACCACCCGCACCACGGCGGCGAAGCCAGGGCGGAGTCCAAGCACCAGGAGCGCCAGGAACGGCGGGATCGAGCGGATCCCGTAACCCTAGCACCAGAAGGGGTCGAGGCCAAGAGCAGCAGGTCGCCCGCGTCAGATCGACGCGGATAGGATTGACCGCCGTCGTGGGGCGCGTCGATTGCGCACCATGGCGGGGGCCAGGTCCGGCGAATCTCGCCGGAATCGAGCGGCGACGGTGGAGGCGACGCGAGTCGCCAGAGCGTGCTAGGGTTAGGGTTCGGTCGCGCGTGAGAGGGAGAGAGAGAAGTGAGGCTGGTCGAGCCGGACCAGGCCGGTCGGTTCGACCTAACCCACTGGGTTGCACCGATAGGTGGGCCCAGGGGCATTTTTGCCATTTCACAATTCAATTAAATTACATAAACTTTGGTAAATCACAATAAATATTTAAATAACTCTAAAAAATTAATAATTAAAAATATGAAAATTGATCAGCATAAAATTCTCTACCTGAATAAAATATCAAAGGGAATTTTTGAAGACAACTAAGAATAAGTCTTAATTTGATGATTTAAATAATCATTTAAATCACTCATATTATTTTCAATAATGAAAATTAGTTCAATAATGCCTTTGGACTATAAAAACACCTTGACAACATTTCAAGGTTGTATTTTACCCTAAACAGAGTATCCCTAAATTGTTCTTAGTATTAACCTTCCACATAAAATAATAATAAAACACCAGAAAGGGGGGGGGGACAACCCTAAAAGCTGAATCATGCATAATTGCTTCTTTAACCATTGCCCTTATCGGACAATGATGCTATTTTTCAGCAACAGAGGACAAGGGTCAGTCCACACCATCCAACTGCAACACTTTGCAGTGTTCAGGCAAGTTCATCACTTGCTCATGTCATTTGAGTATTTCTATCAAATTACTTGCAAAGTACTACGGTTATCACTATTGCATAAAAACCAAAACCACTATTTTCATAACTATGAATATGACTAAGTGGTGGGCAATGGAACCATGGATTGTGTTGATATGGTGGAGGTTCCATTGCAAGGGTTTATATCCATCTAGGATTTAACAACAAATGTCGCCAGTGATTCTTGTGTCGTAATAACCGTGTTAACCATAAGATCTGAAATGGGACGGACTAGTCAATCGTATTTCCACCTCTTGTACATCAACGGATGCGCTTACCGTAGCAGTTGTATCTTGCGGAGCAACTTGTGGGTGGGGAACCCATTCTAAGTCCCCACGGTTATGCTGTGCATACCGTAGCGGTTGCGGCTTGCGGAACAACTTGAGGGTGGGGATCCCACTCTAATTCCCCACGGTAATGTGGTTTATGATGGGTTGCAGCTACCGGCGAAGGAGTTTGGTTCGATCCCAGACTGTTGTCGTGGTCGGGGTCTGTCCTTAAATGGTGTAAGTGGACCGACGAGGACCCAGGGTCGGGGTTTGCAACAACGGGTGGGTGTGCGAGGTAGCGGAGGAATATGATTGGCTATGACCTTATACCGGGCCTCACACCGAAGGAAGTGTGAACGGGAAAGCTACCCGGTTGGCACCAAGGTTAAGATCTCTTATGGGTAAAGCAACACACCTCTGCAGAGTGTAAAGAAGTGTGACCTGTCACTCCCTGTTCCGGGATGAGGAACTGCGGACGCAGCCGGAAAGGAGCTCCATGAAGTTCTAGTAAACCGGTGAAGGTTGACGGACATAGCTCTTTGGAATAAAAGCAATCTTTTGAAGAAATGTTTATCAAAACTTGCATTGGTATTAGACTTTCTGGTCTAATATCGTAGCTAATGCATTAAACACCTCTTATCTATAATGAACTTGTTGAGTACGCCCGTACTCATACTACTCTTAAATCCCATGCTTAGATTGTCTGAATCGTCTAGAGGAGGACTACGACAACGATGAAGGGGCCGAGATCATCGGCTATGAAGAACCAGACCTCTCTGGAGGTATAGAAGGCGTAGACTACCTCATCGTCTACGGATCCGGGGAGGCTTCCGGAGGACATCAAGCCTAGAGACAGCCAGTAGTAGTAGTAACCGAGCAGCCCGAACTCTTAGTATTTAGCTGCTCGAGGAAATAAATGTATAACCTAATGAGACGCTTATATTGTAAGTTAAGTTGGGTTCGTCTCGAACCCAGGAGTATTCCTCTTAGGACCCAAGAGGAGCTCCGAGACGACATGTGTATGATATTTGTAATAATAAATGAATGAGTTATGGACCTGCTATGTTCTGTTGTACTACTCTGAGGGATGTAATATTTGCGGAATGGTACTTCGTGAATGTTATATCAACGACTGGCATACTACAACATGCAGTGGTATGCAGGGTCACCACAAAGTTCAACCTTTATTTGTTCTTCAGGTTCTATAGGTTTATTTTCACTTTTATGAACCGCACTATTTATAACAGAGTACTCCTTCATTTTAGCAGGGAAAGGAGTTTTTTCAATATAGGCTTCAGGAATAACATGATCAACAGTTTCAACTACAACACATTTATTTATAGATGAATCAATTTTATCTTTATACGGTTCATGATACTTATCAAAATTCTTCTTAGGCAATTCATAATGAGAGGCAAAAGCTTTATAAAGATTTGCAGCAACTTGAGAATCAAGACCATAAGTAGCACTCATATTACGAAATTTATCAGTATCCATAAAAGCTTCAATGCATTTATAATCATAATTTATACCTGATTCTCTATCCTTGTCGTTCTCCCATCCTTCAGTATTCTCCTGGATCCGATTAAGAAGGTCCCTTTTAAACTCTTCTTTGTTGCGTGTAAATGATCCAGAACAAGAAGTATCCAGCAAGGTATTGTCTTGAAAAGAAAGTCTTGCATAGAAATTATCAATAATAACATTACCAGGAAGCTCATGAATGGGGCATTTGAGCATTAAAGACTTCAATCTCCCCAACGCTTGGGCAATACTCTCTCCATCATGAGGCCAAAAATTATATATGCGGTTCCGATCTTTGTGAATTTCACTTGGAGGATAGAACTTAGAATAAAACCGGGGCTCAATATCATTCCATTCAAGAGAATCCCCATCATCCAGTAATTTATACCAATGCGCCGCTTTACCAGACAACGATATAGAGAATAGTTTCTTCCTCACTTCATCCATAGAAATACCTGCACATTTGAATAAACCGCATAATTCATGTAAGAACAGTAAATGATCTCCAGGATGGACAGTTCCATCCCCTGTATAACGGTTATCCACAACACGTTCAATAATTTTCATAGGTATTTTGTATGGAACCTCTTCCTCGCCTGGCGCCTCATCCACTACCTTTGCAGTAGTAGTAGATTTCCCAAATAAAAATTCAAGAGAAGATCTCTCCGTAATGAATTATAGCAGCAGGCAGGAATAAAATCAGCACAAACAGTAAAAGTTTCCCTTACCAATTCCACTTACCAATAGCGCTTCACTCCCCGGCAACGGTGCCAGAAAATAGTCTTGATGACCCACAAGTATAGGGGGTGTATCGTAGTATTTTCGATAAGTAAGAATGTCGATCCCAACGAGGAGCAGAAGGTGTTGACAAGCAGTTTCGATGAAGGATTCACTGTAAATGCTCATAGACAAGTATTCAGGGGGTTTTGATGTAGCAGTTGAATAAAGTACGAGTAAGTAAAGTGCGAGAGTAACAACTGCAGCGAGTGGCCCAATCCTTTTTAGCACAAAGGACAAGCCGGTTTGTTTACTTATAATGACCAAACATTCTTGAGGACACACGGGAATTTAGTCTAGTGCTTTCGCTTCATATAGCTAATTAATCTTCATTGTTTTGATAAGTGTTATGTGGGTGAACCTATGCTAATGCACCGCCCTTCCTAGGACTAATACATACTTGTGATTATACCCCTTGCAAGCATCCGCAACTACAAGAAAGTAATTAAGATAAATCTAACCACAGCCTTAAACTCTGAGATCCTGCTATCCCTCATGCATCGATATACCAACGGGAGTTTAGGTTCTGTCACTCCGGCAACCCCGCAATTGGCAAATGAGTACAAGATGTATTCCCCTAGGCCCATAAAGGTGAAGTATCATGTAGTCGACGTTCACATGACACCACAAGAAGAATAACACCACAACTTAAATATCATAACATTGAATATTACTCAACCATAATTCACTACTAACATTTAGACTTCACCCATGTCCTCAAGAACTAAACGAACTACTCACGAGACATCATATGGAACATGATCAGAGGTGATATGATGGTGAATAACAATCTGAACATAAACCTTGGTTCAATGGTTTCACTCAGTAGCATCAATAACAAGTAGAAATCAATACCGGGAGAGTTTCCCCTATCAAACAATCAAGATCCAACCCAAATTGTTACAGCGGTGACGATGTGCAGCGGTGGAGACGGCGGTGATGATGATGGAGATGATGACGATGGTGATGGAGATGATGTCCAGCTCAATGACGGTGACGATGGCGTCGATTTCCCCCTCCGGGAGGGAATTTCCCCAGCAGATTTCAGCCTGCCGGAGAGCTCTTTTCTCTCTGGTGCTTTCCGCCCCGCAGAGGCGGCTGTGACTCTTCGCGACTATATATCCTCTCGAGCTTAGGTTTTCGGGACGAAGATGTACGCGAAGGAGAGGAGGCCAGAGGGGGTTGTGGGCCCCCTCCCCACAAGGCGGCGCGGCCAGGGCAGGGGCCGCGCCGGCCTATGAGGTGGGCCCATGGCGGCCCTCCTCGGCTCCCCCTTCTGGCACCCTTCGTCTTCTGGAAAAATAGGATTTTCCGTATAATCTCTGTCAATTGTTGATCTTCCGAAATATTGCCTTCTGACGACGCTTTTTCCAGCAGAATCCTAACTCCGGTGTGCGATCCTCGAATAATCATGAAATATGCAAAATAGATGAAATAACATAAGTATTATCTCCAAATATGAAATATATCAATGAATAACAGCAAATTATGATATAAAATAGTGATGCAAAATGGACGTATCATTGATCTCCACTTAGGCCAAAAGCCTAAGCTTGGGGGGAGGTATACCGACATCACTCATTCTTTGCATATTATGATTGCTGGATACTTGTATATACTTGTTTAGCATCTTTAAGTGGTTTTCTAATAAGAGGGAGATGATATTTGGAGAAGTGCTGCCTAAAAACAGATTCTGGGTTGTTACCAAAAAAATTCTCAAAAACAGCAGGACGTTATTTTGCGAAGCCAATTTTTGCGCATGTTCCCCAGGTTTTTATCTAACTTTCATTAGTTGAACACTTTTCGAGCTCGGCAGCGGAAGAATTTCTTAAAAATCGATTACTCTTCTAGAATTTCTTTGTTTCTTTCCTAAAACACAAAAAGACCAAAAATATTTCTGTTGTTTCTCGTCACCATTTGTTTATTTTGGTTTCTTGCCTTTATTTTGCTTTATTTTCTATCGTTAGTTTGCTATAAGAAAATCCAAAAAGATTTTTCTTTGTTTGCTTGCTTCCTTTTGTTCTTGTTTCCAATTCGAAAACACCAAAAATATTTGATGTTCTTCTTTGGTTTTGTAAAGTTCATTATGAGTTCAATGGTCTTCGGTGGCTGGAGTGTGGTTTTCATTTCATATTATTCAAGCTACACAAGTGAAAGGCAATAATGACGATCTATGACAATTCGACTGTGGTGAGAGGCTGGTATGAACTCTATTTGTTTTCATTTTTGTACATATACTCATCCATGTGAGCATGCTTAGTTGGTTCATGTGAGTTATATGTCATTTAAGAAAGTCTAGTAGTTCATGATCCCTCATGTTTTAGCTCCAACTTATTAATATGAGTAGCATGTCATGGATGTTTGCTTGCATTGTTCTATTCATAAATAGGTATGACATTGTGGCATCCTCCTCTGAATAATTCATTTAAATTGACTTGGCAAATGCTCACGCATGCATATGACTGAACAAAAGTCAATTAAGCCTCGATGATTTACTTTGCTTCAGAGTTCTTGTATCACTTTTATGCCTCCGTTAATTTATTTTGCTGCAAGCATGATTATGACAGTTACTGCTCTCTTGATTGTCGCTCCCCAGTCTATTGCTAGCCTTCACTTGTACTGAGCGGGAACGCTGCTCGTGCTTCCAAACCCATGAAAACAAAGTTGTTCCAAAGTGTCCACCATAAATACCTATGCATGGCATTTCAAACCATTCCAAGTAAATTCTCATGCGCTACCTTTAAACCTTCAAAATGTTTCTCAATTTGTGTTAATGTTTTATAGCTCATGAGGAAGTATGTGGTGTTTATCTTTCAACCTTGTCATTTACTCTTGACGGACTTTCATAATGGACTAGTGGCACATCCGCTTATCCAATAATTTTGCAAAAAGAGCTGGCAACAGGGTTCCCAGCCCCGATTAATCAAACTTCATTAATAATTCTCTTCACATGTTTTGCTCTGATTCATCAGTAAGCAACTTAATTTTGCAAATAGACACTCCTCCATGGTATGAGATTGATGGAAGGCACCCGAGGATTCGGTTAGCCATGGCTTGTGTAAGCAAAGGTTGGGGGGAGTGTCACCCATAATAAAACTAAAATACGTGTGTAAACAAAAGAGAAGAGGGATGATCTACCTTGCTGGAAGAAATAACGTCCTTCATGGGAGCCGCTCTTGAAAGTCTGGTTGGCGAGGTAGTTGGTGTACCCATTACCATTCGTTGACAACAACAAACACCTCTCAAAATAATTTTACTCCTGTTTTAAAAATGAAAAGCTCTAGCGCATGTTAATCCCTGCTTCCCTCTGCGAAGGGTCAATCTTTTACTTTTATGTTGTGTCTCCATCCTTTCTTTGAGAACTTTCTTGAGAGCACAACTGTCATTCTTAGTATAATATGCTTGTCTCAAAATATGATTGATTGTGGTATAACTTTGATGCTTTTATCTTTGATAATCTCTATTTCTAGTCTTTCTACGAACTTCAGAGGTGCCTGAGCATTTATGTTTTGCTGATCAAATACGGGCAAGCGAGATACCACTTTATCATACTCTTTTATGAACATTGCAATCCTGCTGATAGACATGATTCATGATGCTTATTATTAATTTGTTGGTACCTTTCCATGATTAACATAGCTATTGGATGATCTTATTTGCATGTATCTTATTATGAATTGCCTAAGCACTTTTGCATGTCATGAGAATATTTACATCATATGAGCGAATGTGTTCGTGAAAGTTTTTTTATCGCACTCAGTTGTTAACTGAATTGCTTGAGGACAAGCAATAAGCTAAGCTTGGGGGGAGTTGATACGTCCAAAACGTATCTACTTTCTCGAACACTTTTGCTATTGTTTTGCCTCTAATTTGTGTATTTTGGATACAACTAACACGGACTAACGCTGTTTTCAGCAGAATTGCTCTGGTGTCTCATTTTTGTGCAGAAATTCAACTTTCGGGAAAATCCTCGGAATTTATATCAAAGGGCCTATTTTACCAGAAGAATCACGGAGCCAGAAGGGCAGCAGAGTAACAAAGACAACAGAGTGTTAATGCTTTGCTCCGGTACTATATTAAAAGGAGTACCTTAATATCCAGTAGATTCCCTAGAGGCCCGGCTGCCACCGGCTGGTAGGACAAAAGATGTTGTGAAAGTTTCTCATTGCGAGCACGTACGACTATATACGGAACACATGCCTATGGATTGCTTTGTACTTGGACACCATTTTATTATTATCTGCAAATGCCCTGCTTTGATTGTTACATGAGTTTCTCTCATCCATGCAACGCCCGTCATCCATCCCTGTGCCTACAGTATTTTAATCCTGCTGTTTACTAAAATCACTACTGTTGTCTTTGTTACTCTGCTGCTGTTATTTCACTCACTCTTGCTATAAACTGTTACTACTGATAAACTCTTGCGAGCAAGTATGTTTCCAGGTGCAGCTGAATAGACAACTCCGCTGTTAAGGCTTTCAAGTATTCTTTGTCTCCCCTTGTGTCTAATCAATAAATTGGGTTTTACTTCCCGTGAAGACTGTTGCGATCCCCTATACTTGTGGGTCATCAGTTACCCAACCGAAAGCCCCTCTTGATAGTGCGGCTATCTATCCTATAATCCGGTCTCCCAACAACCACCTTGAGACCGGTAAAAGGAAAACCTAGCAAGGCCATACCTTTGCCTTGCGCATCCCGCTTGATCTTGATAATAACTCTTCAAGCTTCACTCAAGCCGGAATGCCTCACTTGACCAATGTTGCTTCGTGAAGACTCACAAATGCTCCCCCATACACTAGCAATGTATGGGGGAGCATTTGTGAGTCTTCGCGAAGCGACGATGATCAAGTGAGGCATTCCGGCTTGAGTGGAGCGTGAAGAGCTATCATCAGGATCAAGCGGGATGCGCAAGGCAAAGGTATGGCCTTGCTAGGTTTTCCTTTTACCGGTCTCAAGGTGGTTGTTGGGAGACCGGATTATAGGATAGATAGCCGCACTATCAAGAGGGGCTTTCGGTTGGGTAACTTGATCACATCGTCTTAGGGAGCTCAATCCTTTGCATACTTTGCATATCCTTATTGCTTCTTGGTGTTTCTCTGTGTGAGGTTCTTGAGCTTGTTGCTAGCTTTACAACAAGCCCAAGTTCATCGAAAACGGAATCCGTATGCATCTTCTATTGCGTTTTCGAGTTTGGACGTCTTCACCGTTTCTTGACGGTGGGAGACTCCCTCTCTAAAATCATCTAAAATGTTCTGTGGGGAGTATCCATATTTGTTGGGGTTCTATTCGTCGTTATCTTTCCAACAAAATTGGTTTCATGTCAATCGGGGTTCGGACACAAAAGTTATCACAGTTTTTGTATAACATGTTTTCCTGCTCACCCGGTCAGGGACCCGGTCGGACCGGCCCATGCGCCGGCCAGTTCCGGTCTGCCGCCCGGTCAGCCGGCCTCCCAACCGGCTGGCCCGGTGTGCCGACCGGTCAACCGGGCGCCAACCGGGCGCCATCCGGGCGCCAACCGGCTAACCTCCTGGACGACACAAAGTTACCCCGGTCGGGGTCCGGCCTACCGACCGGTTTGGACGGCTGGTCCGGTCTGTGGCCCGGTCTGACCGGGCCCTGGACCGGACGGCCCGGCCCCAGGCCCGGTTGACCGGCCTCCTCGACGGTTGACTCAGCCCAACTTTTCCCCAACGGTTATATTTGCTCTTGGGCTATAAATAGCCCTTCTTTCACCTTGCGCTGAGTTAGTTCTTCCCCTTTCTTCACCTCCATTGTTGCTCTTGGAAGAACTTGCTTCTCTCTCTTGTCTCCCCCCATGATTCTTTCTCATTCTTGAGGGATCTAAGAGAGGAGATCTAGATCTACACTTCCAGCAATCCATTTCTCCTCTAAGTGAGGGGAACTCTTGGGATCTAGATCTTGGAGTCTTTTGTTGACTTTCCCCATTGTTCTTCCTCTCCAATCTCATCTTAGCAATTGTTGCTTGGGTGGGATTTGAGAGTGAATGACTTGAACACCTCTAGTGTTCTTGCTTTGCATCATTGCATAGTGTTGAGCTCTCCACCACGATTAGTTCAAGTGAGAGACCGTGAGCTTGTTACTCTTGGAGGGAGACCTCCTAGTTGGCTTGGTGGTTGGTACTCCGGTGATCTCTTCAAGAAGATTGTGAAGAGGCCTGGACTTCTCCTTCGTGGAGCTTGTGAAGTGGTTGTGGAGCTTGCCATCTCCGGAGCGGAGGAAAAGCTAACCATAAGGAAAGGGCCATTATCCTTCGTGGGTGTGGTTCGGAGAATAGGGTGAGCCTTCGTGGCGCGGGGAATCCTTCGTGGGACCTCCACTCCTCCAAACGTGACGTACCTTCTTGCAAAGGAAGGGAACACGGGAATACATCCTCGTCTCCGCGTGCCTCGGTTATTTCTATACCCGAGCTCTCTTTCCTTGTGATAGCCATCGTGCTTGAAGTACATATATCTTGCTATTACTTGTGCTACATATATCTTGTGCCTATCTTGCTTAGCTCTAGTTGCTATTGTTACACTTAGTTGAGCTTAGCATATTTAGGGTTTGTGCTTGTAAACTAAACGATAGTTTAATTCCGCATTATTACAACACAAATCCGTAAGAGTTTTTAATTGCCTATTCACCCCCTTCTAGGCGACATCTCGATCTTTCATCTTCAAAACCATTCATAGCATGGTCATCAAATGCAAAAGTGTAAAATTTTCCATTTTTAGTCAAGTGGTGTGTTCTAGCAAATGCGCCACAAAATTATAATGGTACCTGACAAAGACATAATTGGGTGGTGTGTTTCAGCAAACACTGAAAAATAGCGGTGTCATGTAGCAAATTTTCCCATCATATCATAATCACTAAAGTTTATGGATAAATTTTACAAGAATCAAGGCATCGGGCACTGGAGAGAGCATGGCCGTCGACTATGTAGAGTCACTAGACACCAGCAAGAGCGTCTCTGACGATAACGACGCCTTCGACATCTCCTTAAAGGTGCGGTCATCGCCAACCTCTGAGATCCAGAGTAGATGTACCACATAATGTCCACCTTTAGAATTCGGTCAATCAATTAAACTATTTCTATATAGGGGCAGCCGGGCCGTATAGCCAATGGCGGATCAACGCCCGACCCGGCTCTTTTGTCCTTTTGTTCGCGTCCTTCGTCATCGAAATAGGACTGACTCGATGAGGAGGATGTTTAGTATAGTTATTGTAGTTTTCTTAGGCCCTATATAAGTATGTAATTAATGTGAAGTTAAGAATATTTTTGTATGAGGAAGGGCAACCATATTTGATTGGATCCTTTGAGCAGATGGCCAAATAATACATGCCTATATGTTTGTTGACGTCATTTTCAAAATCATACCAAGATCATTGTTAACATACTAATAAAAGTGATATGGAAAGTGATAAAGATCACACAGACTGCGTTTCTTAAAATAATTTATCATGGAAGGGGTTATGGTGTTGCACAAAACTCTTAATGATTTACACACTAGCAAAAATGTAGAGTCCTCTTCAAGATTGATTTTGAAAAGGCATTTGATAAAATGAAATGGCCTTTTCTGCTTCAAGTACTTGAAATGAAAGGATTTCCTAGTGCTTTCATTGACTTGGTTATGAAAATTGTTTCAGGAGGTAAAGTTGGGATTAATGTAAATGGTGATATTATACCATATTAATACTCATTAGGGCCTTATTCAGGCAGAAAATTGGGGATTCTCACTCTGGCAGGGCCTTGTGGAAGTAAACTATCTATTCTTATCATGTTGCAATTTTAAAGTGGGAAATGGTGCTAAAACAAGATTCTAGGAGGACACTTGGATCAGAGATGCAACTTTGGCATCTCAATTCCTTAGGTTGTACGCTATATCGAATAATCACAACATCACTTCAGAAAGCCTTTCCTCCAACACTTAATTCTGTAAGTTTTAGAAGAAATCTTGTGGGCGAGAGACTAGCTGAATGGCACAAGCTGGTAGAGCAATGTAGGGAGGTGACGTTGAATAATGAGGAAGACATGATGGTTTGGCTCTTAATATCCTCTAAACTATTTTCGGTTAAATCCTTTTACCTTGCTATGCAGGATTATGGATCTGTCCTATATAATTTGATGTGGAAAGTTAAAATTCCTTTGAGAGTGAAAAAAAAATTGTGGCTTGTTTCGAAAATAAAATATTCTGACGAAAAATGTTTTTTTTTTCTAAAAAGAGGAGGAAAATGCACTAAGAATTGTTTGTTTTGTGGATAGGAAGAAAATATGAACCATGCCTTCTTTTCTTGTCCATTCGCTCGATACACTTGGAATATTGTGAGTTGTGTAACTGGATTTAAGTGCGAGTTTGACAATGTTGAAAACTGCTTTAATGTTTGGCTAACAGGTTTTGGGAAAAAGGAAAAAGAATACGATTTTGGTGTGAGTTGCTGAAGTTTTGCGGGTGATTTGGAAAACAAGGAATCTAGCGTGCTTTGAACACAGATGGCCCGCTGAGCCAATCGTTAGGATTAACTGGTGGGCAAACAAACTTGCAGATAACAGAGGGGAAAAAAACTTGAGCTACAGTTAGGTGCAAAGATGCTGGAACGGGCCATGGGTGAGATATTCCAGGCGAGTCGAGGATGGGCGACGTGGAGACCGAGACTGGGAGGAGGAAGTTGCGCTTGAGGTTTAGGAGCTTCCCGAAGTGGAGACGTTTCTGTTGTTAGTTTGGAAGCTGTGAGTGGTGTCGAAAATTATCTGGAGGATTCAGGCTTTAGAGTTTTATCTCTGTAGTCGTTATTCCTCTCTTTGCTTGGGCTGTACAACTGCACGTGTTGGTGGGCGTGCGTTCTGGTGGTTGCGGTGTTTTGAATGGAACATTGTAGCTTGGTTTCTATAAACGAAAATCTCGGGGAATGATCCCTTTTGCAAAAAAAAAAAAAAAAAAAAAAAAAAAAAAAAAGTCCATCAGCTCACAAGCTACCCGTTCAGAGTTCATAATATATACAAGATACTTAGATAGAGTACATAAACTCATGGTTATTGGTACATCGAACACCAAGGGGATGCAGAAGATAATGCTCATTGCTCAGGATGCTGAAAACCTCCCTGGTTTCCTGATTTTCAACCGAACAAAACCGGCTCATATACTCCACGCTTGCATAAACGACCGGATGCACGCTTTACACAAAACATGAAAAAATGAAATCAAGGGAACTCTCTCATACACTCCAATACAATAGGGATGAATCGAGCAAACCTACCGTGGGAATACATCACTGCAATACGATGCAATGAGGCGGCGGGGCTATAGACAACCAGCTGATGATTTTGCTCTGTTTTTTCTAGCTTTACACACCTCCAAGTTTTGCCTCTTGATGCCATCGTAATCCATCAGTAGAGCTGCTGATGTCGAGGGTGTCTGAATGATCCGCTAGCGTATAGCATCTGATAAACTGGCTTGATCCTCGCAATGAAAAACAGGCAGATCAAGGTTCCACAGCAACACACGATGGCACAGACGTAGAAGGTAAGCCTGAAACAGTCAGGCCCAAAGCAGTTTGAAGGGTCCAGCACACCCGGGTTCTGCCTAGCTGCCTCCTTGTCGTAGATATAACCAGCAAGAAGGGCTGAGAAGAAGAACGCGCCGATCGGGTTCACCATGAGCATGAAGTTGTACATCAGCCCGAAGTCCTTCAGACCGAAAAGCTCCGAGACTGTTGGTATCATGACGGCAAACTGGACCCCGTAACATATCCCCAGGAGTGTAGTTGAAACATATATCAGGCTATGGAGACCAGTTGCGAAAAGGAGGAAGGTTACCACCATAATGATTTGTGTGCACATCATCCAGAAAGGACGAGGAAGCATTCTTGACCTGCAACATATCAAGTGTTACTCAACTATTTTCAGAAGTAGTAACTCAAACTATTTCATGATGTTTGAACAGAAAAAGAATTCTATAAACTGTTGATAAATGAATGTTCAAACAGAAGCAAAATGTAAATATGAAGAGATAGAAGAAACCAGTATGTTTGAATGGCTATCCATAGTGTGCAGAAGCGCACGAACATTAGTGATTTAACATGGAGTAATATCAGCAACTGAGTACGTAATGTTAGCTGTTGTGTAATCCTTGTGATTTTTTCTACACACAGGAGACAAGACCTTACATCCTATATCTATTGGACTGATAACCTAAGTCATCAAGTGTAATACAATCGTTTTGAACCATTCTTAGAAAATGAAGTTGATGCAAAGTTGCAAAGTAGATAACGAGAGCTTACCTTACGAAATATTCAGAGACAGATCCACCAAGGATACGGCCAACAAAGTTGCAGAAGCCGAAGAGGCACAACAAAACGGTTGTGTCATTAGCACCAACAGCAATTCCAATCTGAGCTAGGTTATTCAGAGCAGTGACACCAGTGCCAACGCCACAAAAGTATACAATGAACAGCAGCCAGAAATCTGCCTTGACTAAGGCTTCACCGAATGTGAAATCATCCCCTCTTCTTGGCCCTTTTCTCCTTTTCAAATTAACTGCTCCCTCACCCTCAGCAAGCAGAAGATCCACATCCGTCGCCTCATCAGAATCATTGGTGCCTGTACCAAAAGTATTTGATGTGCCACGCAGAAGTGGTTCTGCACTCTCTTGATCCGCACCAGACAAACTGTCTGTTGAATAAGATGGAACAATGGTGCTGGGCTTTTCATCTTTTGGTTTGCTTGGATAAAGTGTCATTTTTATCGGTATTGCAAGTGGAGAAAGGAGCAGAAGTATCATTATACCAAACAGAAGGTAGGTAATAGTTGCACTTAGTTTCAAAGTATCACCGAGTATTGTCGCTACCATCAGATATGCACCGAGAACGACACTAGAGATTTGTGTGAACACGAAGTGACTGTGCTCTGTTGAATTGTCCTCGTCGAGCGATGGGGTGCAAGGCCTAACAAAATACATCACCAGAACACATGCTATCGGGATCCCCAAAGCAAGCAATAGCAAAAGGTTCGTGGGCGAATTGTTAAGCATTCCGTTAAATGCTTCCGTGTAGACAGCGGCACTAACAGCAACATAACCTTTGATGAGACCAGCAACAGTTCCTCGACTCAGAGGAAAGTTCCTCATATTGGTCACAAGGGCCGCAGTGCCCAACCATGCACTGCTGTTTGTGCCAATACATAGAGCTATCCACAACTGCAATAGCAAAGAAAAATACTCATGGTTCAAAATACTGCTGAAATTTTAGGTACATGATATATAAAAATCATACATGATGTATGCAAAATTTCAGGTGGGGATTCTCCATTAAAAAAATAATCTACTGATTATCCATCAACCTACAAATTTAGGTCTCAGAAGGAAACTTATATCAAGAGAAAATTTGAGGCTTCAAGATTTCTTTTTATAATTTTGCTTAACATTTTTTTGTCAAATGTTTTTTTTGTATAAACCTGACATGGATTGAGTATTGTATCAATACAAAATAAGATATAAGCACCTTACTTGTGCTTCTTCGGCAGCCAACCGCATTTTCACCGAAGGAACTATACGCGGTTTATGAATTTCATCATGAACAAAGTAAATCAACAGTCACATTAGGAAGAAATAAATATACATTAGCGATGGTGAATTGACATTGATAATGAGGCAGCAAGAAGTGGCAGCGGTCTTGAGGTCCACGACTATTAGGGTTCACTGGAGGTCGGTGGTGGCTTTGGTACCACGCAAAAGAATTTTTTGGAGTTGGAAACAATCGTGTGTAACTCGTCAGAACTCCAACATCCTAGTTTTCTAGCACTCAGATGACAACTGGATTCTGATACACAGTGTCGTTACAATACGACTCCAACTCCAATCGGTAACTCGATCCTACCACCATTGATGACCAATGCATTTGACAATCCTAACCATAGCAGTTCAATTGTGTCACGATGCATCGATCAGGTTTGAGGTGTCACCCGCAGGTGCGTAAGTGTCACCCACCAGCTCACCACAGCTAGTAAAATGCATGGAAAATCTGGCTTCTTGTTCTCCATGATGAAGTAAATCAGCCATGGGGGGATGCTTTATCAATAAGCCAATAGTGCGCACACAGAAACAACCATAAATAGAATATGAGAAATAAGCACTCACTTTAAGCAAAGTGTGAAGTTTCTGTGTTGATATAGTCTATACTATCAAAATTTGTTTAGTGTGGTCTTGTAAAGAATAAAGATGCACATTATGTCGCTTTCTTTCTTGTTTGACAAATTATATAGGTGACTAGCAATAGCCATCGTTGTCCCCCTGTTACTGTTGCTTACACTTTTACTAGCCCAGTGATCTGCGTAAACACAAACATCCTGGTAACCTTACAGTACTAAAGTTACTTGATCATGGAAAACCAGAACAAGTCAATTTCACCTTTTCGTACAAAAATAGAAGTCATTTTCACCAGAATTTACTACGACTTGTGTTGAACAAGATCTCTCAACCATCCAATCGCAGTGAACCATATTTTTGTCAATCAAACAGTAGAATCAGGTAGGAAGATCTGCTTCCGTGGAGGTTATGGCCTACGGGTGTGGGAATACAGCAGTGCGAGTTGGCTGATTGAACAATATATTTTTAAAAAAAAACATGTTTATCTCGCGGTCCAACACCGAAGTTCATTCTGCCCCACTTGCAGAAAATGATTCATCTCACAATCAAGGTGATCTGCCTAGAGAGTGGACCAACCAAATCAGGACAGGTTCAGCAAAATGTCCTGATTAAAAAAAATGGCAATCATACAACAGAGCACCTAAAAAGACAATCATGCAGAAGAATGAAGCAGCTGCGGAACCAGGATAATTGCGCACGTACTTCAGTTTAGGCCCCAATCAATTCGATCATCTAACCGTGCACCAGCGTTAAAGTCAACGGAAACATGGCAACGAGATAATTACAGCACAGATGGGTGGATGCAGAATTGCAGACCGAGAACCAGGGAGGGGGGGAATGAAAGGGGGGGAAGGGGAGGTGAGCGTGCGTACCACCCAGTAGGGCATGGCGACGGTCTTTGTGACGGCGAGCCAGACGGTGCCGAAGCCGAAGAAGGCGCAGGCGGATCCGATGAGGAGGATGAGCCACGGCGGGAGGCGGTTGGCGAGCACGCCCGGGACGAGCCCCACGTTCTCGCCGACGTCGTTGGCGACGCCGAGCATGGTGAGCGACTTCTGGTTGTAGCCGAGCGCCTCCTTGATGGCGTGGGAGTAGAGCGGGAAGACGTAGGCGCTGCCGGCCGCCACCTGCACCCACACCGCCGCCGCCAGCCCCACCCACGGCGGCCGGCTCCCCGCCTTCACCTTCCCCAGCCCCCCGCCTCCGCCACCGCCGCCGCCGCCCGGCATCTTGCTCGATCCCCTTCGCGGTGCGAGCGGAGGAGCCTGCTTGCTGCTAGGAAGCTCAGTAGCTAGCTAGTAGCGTAGCAGTGCGAGTCGTAGCTAGCTATCAACGGTGGGTGTGGCCGTGTGATGATGTGCGTGGTCGGGGGCTCGGGGTATCGTTGTGATGTGTGTGGGGGAGAGGCCCTGCTACTTTTGGCTGAGGTAGAGGAGGAAGCTCAGGGCCTGTTTGGTGTGGCTTTTTTTGGCTTTTGGCTTTGGCAAAAGCCACCAAAAGCACCTAAATAGGTGCTTTTTTTGGCTTTTGGATTTTGGAAGCCAAAAACAAAGATCCTATTCTTTTGGCTTCCAAAATCCAAAAGCCAAAAAAAGCACCTATTTAGGTGCTTTTGGTGGCTTTTGCCAAAGCCAAAAGCCAAAAAAAGCCACACCAAACAGGCCCAGCTCAGTTGGCACTACTAGCATTAGTTAAATAGTGTTGTCCTGCTCGCTTTGTCATTGTCACCTCGCCTCGCTCCCTGGAACCAGGGATGGGATGTCCAAGCGCCAGTGCTCCACTCGATTATTTTGCGATGGAGCCGACAACTTCTTTCTCTTACCGTGGGACCTTTTTTTCCGGCGGAAAAAGTAATTTACCGTCTAACTAACGGCATTGACATCACATATATTATACTAAGGTGGTTACGGGTCGTGAGGCATGTTTCCTTGCACATGCTTCGGAGCAATACATATATTTATGTCACATTTTTTTTGAAGGCCATCTGATTTTAAACCTCAAGGCCCCTCCTCCCTCTTGTTGTCATCCCACCACATCGCTGCCTAAAATTTAGGCGGTGGATGTCGGTGACGGATGTCCTTTTATGCCGGTTGTCCCTGCACCGCAATGACGATGGATCTAGGCCCCGGCGGGAGCCAAACGTCACTCGCGAACCCATGGTATTGAGGTAGAGTGACCAATGTGCATTTTCATATAAATTTGAGACTAAGATTGGACTTTCCCATTTTTATTTTATTCTTTTGGCTAGGATATATATAGGTAGGAAATCGCAAGGTAGAGTGGCCCAAACGTCCACTACTCTACTAGATCTGCCACTGCTGGACGTGTCATCCTGTCCATCGATTGAGTCCATGGTTGACACCATGTTTCCCGAGTTCTGTAGTTTTGGAGAACGTTGGCCTTTTGTTCTAGGGTTCTTACGTTTAGTAGTGCCGTGGCAGCGTGTGTCGACCAGCTAGCGCTCCCACTTCATTTTTTAATCATAGTCTCTCGTGGTGTTGTGGTGGTCTTTTCCAACAATGTGACACCCTCTATCCTGCCTATCCTCGTCTGTTACATCGTGGAAGCATCGATGGACTTGGAGTTGGCTAGTAGGGGCGAGGGAAATCCTTGCCATGTGCTAACTGGAGCCATCGACGAGGACGCATGTAGATGTCATTTCTTCTTTCCTACAGGGCATCGGGGGAAACCATTGCTGGTTTGTTGACACAATCATGACGTTCCCTTCTTGTTTCTTCTTGATCGATCTTAGAGCATCTCCATCGATGCACCCCATCACCCCACATCGTCCAATGGGGGCATGGACACCCCCTAGCAGCCCCATCATAGGTCCGGACATGCACACAAAGTGTTTGACGCCTCCTTGTTCGTTTCGAACCTTCGAGTCGGCTAGGGATGTCCTAGAATGTCGGGCATGCCTGCCACATAGGACGCGGGAAATACGGACTAGCAAGTTATCAGATTTCATAAGTAGGCAGGTTCTATCACGTATTTTTGGGAAGAGGCGAAACGGACGTTGAGTTATCGTTTGCGTACACGTAAACGAAAAATGCGTCTGGATCCTGTTCCAACGACCCGACTCATAGTGACCGGATCGTCCGAGGCGGCGCAAACGCGGTTCATATTTGCGCCTGGGATGCATCGGGCAAACATTGCGCGCGGACGCGCCAAGTGACCGCTCGCTTTTCCACCGGGCCTGCCTGACAGCGAGCCATAGGAATGTATCGAGTGCATCGCTTCCGGCGGTCGCCGCTTCCGCGGCCATCCTTCCGAGTATGCATCTGCGTTGCAGCCTTCGTCATCAATGTCGCGGCTGCCTCTTCTGCACGCGCACTGGTGGGCGGTGGTTGGGCTTCTGCGCCGCCATCAATGGAATCGTGTCCCGCGCGTGCCCGATCGTTAAAAGTCGACCGGCATCGTCCATGTCATCGCCCACACCACCGACACCTCCACTCCCACCCCTCACCACAGCGCGCCACCGCATAACCATAGGAAAGAAGAAGCACGATTCCGAGGCATCCAGCAGCGGCACCAAGAAGGCGGCTGCCCATCGAGGTGGCGCGGCTCATGCACCAGAGCTGGATGTCGTGCGACGGCTGGCGGGACGTGCACCTGTCTGGCGGCGGCTGGCGGCTCAGCCACCCCCGGGTGTCTGTCCTGCCCGTGCCTCTGCGCGAGCCAGCCACGAGCGTCGAGATCCGGTGCAGGTGGTATCTATTGTCGGACCTCCGCGTTGATCCCGCCTTCGCCGTCGACTCCAACAGCTGGCGCACCTGGCGCAAGACCGAGCACGATGAGAGGAGGCAGACAGGGTTCCTCGGCGATAAGTACTAACCATTTGACCACCCACCGCCGCCTCGTCGTCGAACATGACAGCCGTCGGCGCCTCCACAGGACGAGAACGACGACAACAGCGATGCAATGTCCTACCACAACGAGGAGGCCAAAGACGACAGCGACGACAACGTCGCCTGCATTTTCCACGAATGGCAGGCGGCCATGGCGGAGGGCCAGAAGTTCTGTAAGGGTATTTTACCCTTATCCATTATTTTGGTAACGATGACACCGTGCTAAAGTATTTGGCCTAATATGTTTATAAGGATAATCTCAGGTATTAGGCAATGAGGCGTAAATGGTGTATCAAAGGAACAAGAAGGCTAAAGGAGAACCCCCACTTCGACAACAATCAAAAAGGGTCTACAGGAGAAATCCGGTCTGCAGCCCGGTCCAACCGGGCCACCAACCGGCCAGTCCGGCGTGCTGGCCGGCCAACCGGGCTCCAAACGAAGAGCCAGCAGATCCGGTTGCCGACCGGGCGCCAACCGGCCGCCAACCGAAGGAGCTCCAGGACGACGCAAAGGGAATCCGGTCGATGGTCCGGTCCGACCGGCCTCACGACCGGGCTGTCCGGTCTGTGGTCCGGTCAACCGGGTTTGTCGAGGAAAATGCTGAGGTGGCAAGTTGCAACGGCCAGATTTCGAAGAACACTATAAATACCCCTTCTCCTACCTTGGAAGAGTTAGGCAACACACTACAAGCTGTTCTTGAGCTCTCTCTCTCTTACTCCATTATTAGAAACACCAAAAGCCTATGATCTCCCTCCTCCTCCACCCAAACTCAAATCCCTCCGGGGAATCACTAGAGGAGGACCCGATCTACTGTTCTACCAAGCCAAATCTCATTCCCCTTGTATTCATCGAGAAGCTTGCTTCCTAGGGTTCCTTGGAAACCCTAGGTGGGCAAGAGGAGTCCGGAAGCATCCGGGCTGTGGATTTGCTCCGGGTAAGATTGTGAAGGTTTGGAGGCTACCTCAAAGTCTACCACAAGTGAGTGAGCTATTCCTTCGTGGGATAGGCTCCGGAGAATAGGGTGAGCCTTCGTGGCGTGGGGAATCCTTCGTGGGACCTCCACCCCTCCAAACGTGACGTACCTTGTTGCAAAGCAAGGGAACACGGGAATACATCCTCGTCTCCGCGTGCTATCGGTTATCTCTAACCGAACTCCTTACTTGTGATTAAACTACCTGAGAGAGCCTTCGTGCTCGAGATAGTTGTATCTTCATATAGGTTGCTTCACCTAGTTTGCATTAGGCTCACCTTTATATTCCGCAAAGCCTAATATTGCAAAGAAAGAATTAAAATCTGTAGAAACCTATTCACCCCCCCTCTAGGTTTACCATCTGTATACTTTCAATTGGTATCAGAGCCTGGACTCTTATTAAGGGCTTCACTGCCTTAAGAGTGAGATGGAAAAACTATTCGAGGGTCTAGATGAAAACTCTAACCTTTCGGTTAAAGAGATGAAATCTAGATTCTTGGCATATGATGCCGAGAAGAAGAAAAAGGAGGATGAGTGATACGCGTACAGCACGCGACCGTTGGGAACCCCAAGAGGAAGGTGTGATGCGTACAGCGGCAAGTTTTCCCTCAGTATGAAACCAAGGTTTAATCGAACCAGTAGGAGCCAAGAAGCACGTTGAAGGTTGATGGCGGCGAGATGTAGTGCGGCGCAACACCAGGGATTCCGGCGCCAACGTGGAACCTGCACAACACAAACCAAGTACTTTGCCCCAACGAAACAAATGAGGTTGTCAATCTCACCGCTTGTCATAACAAAGGATTAGATGTATAGTGTGGAAGATGATTGTTTGCAGAAAAAACGATGAACACGATTGCGATGATTGTATTTCAGTAAAGAGAATTGGACCGGGGTCCACAGTTCACTAGAGGTGTCTCTCCCATAAGATAAACAGCATGTTGGGTGAACAAATTACAGTTGGGCAATTGACAAATAGAGAGGGCATGACCATGCACATACATATTATGATGAGTATAGTGAGATTTAATTGGGCATTACGACAAAGTACATAGACCGCTATCCAGCATGCATCTATGCCTAAAAAGTTCACCTTCAGGTTATCATCCGAACCCCCTCCAGTATTAAGTTGCTAACAACAGACAATTGCATTAAGTATTGTGCGTAATGTAATCAGTAACTACATCCTCGAACATAGCACCAATGTTTTATCCCTAGTGGCAACAGCACATCCATGATCTTAGAGATTTGTCACTTCCCAGTTCACGGAGACATGAACCCACTATCGAGCATAAATACCCCCTCTTGGAGGTAATAGCAAAAACTTGGCCAGAGCCTCTACTAATAACGGAGAGCATGCAAGATCATAAACAACACATAGATATAAATTGATAATCAACATAACATGGTATTCTCTATTCATCGGATCCCAACAAACACAACATATAGAATTACAGATAGATGATCTTGATCATGTTCGGCAGCTCACAAGACCCGACAATTAAGCACAATGGGGAGAAAACAACCATCTAGCTACTGCTATGGACCCATAGTCCAGGGGTGAACTACTCACACATCACTCCGGAGGCGACCATGGCGGCGTAGAGTCCTCCGGGAGATGAATCCCCTCTCCGGCAGGGTGCCGGAGGCGATCTCCTGAATCCCCCGAGATGGGATTGGCGGCGGCGGCGTCTCTGGAAGGTTTTCCGTATCGTGGCTCTCGGTGCGGGGTTTCGCGACGAAGGCTTTAAGTAGGCGGAAGGGTAGGTCGGGGGCGACGCGAGGGGCCCAGGAGACAGGGCGGCGCGGCCAAGGGTGGGGCCGCGCCGCCTGCCCTCCTGGCCACCTCGTGGCCCCATTCCGTTGACTCTTCGGTCTTCTGGAAGCTTCGTGGCAAAATAGGACCCTGGGCGTTGATTTCGTCCAATTCCGAGAATATTTCCTTACTAGGATTTTTGAAACCAAAAACAGCAGAAAACAACAACTGGCACTTCGGCATCTTGTTAATAGGTTAGTTCCAGAAAATGCACGAATATGACATAAAGTGTGCATAAAACATGTAGATATCATCAATAATGTGGCATGGAACATAAGAAATTATCGATACGTCGGAGACGTATCAGCATCCCCAAGCTTAGTTTCTGCTCGTCCCGAGCAGGTAAACGATAAACAAAGATAATTTCTGGAGTGACATGCCATCATAACCTTGGTCATACTATTGTAAGCATATGTAGTGAATGCAGCGATCAAAACAATGTATATGACATGAGTAAACAAATTAATCATAAAGCAAAGACTTTTCATGAATAGTACTTCAAGACAAGCATCAATAAGTCTTGCATAAGAGTTAACTCATAAAGCAATAATTCATAGTAGAGGTATTGAAGCAACACAAAGGAAGATTAAGTTTCAGCGGTTGCTTTCAACTTGTAACATGTATATCTCATGGATAATTGTCAACATAGAGTAATATAACAAATGCAATATGCAAGTATGTAGGAATCAATGCACAGTTCACACAAGTGTTTGCTTCTTGAGGTGGAGAGAGATAGATGAACTGACTCAACAATAAAAGTAAAAGAAAGGTCCTTCAAAGAGGAAAGCATCGATTGCTATATTTGTGCTAGAGCTTTGATTTTGAAAACAAGAAACAATTTTGTCAACGGTAGTAATAAAGCATATGTATCATGTAAATTATATCTTACAAGTTGCAAGCCTCATGCGTAGTATACTAATAGTGCCCGCACCTTGTCCTAATTAGCTTGGACTACCGGGATTATCGCAATGCACATGTTTTAACCAAGTATCACAAAGGGGTACCTCTATGCCGCCTGTACAAAGGTCTAAGGAGAAAGCTCGCATTGGATTTCTCGCTATTGATTATTCTCAACTTAGACATCCATACCGGGACAACATAGACAACAGATAATGGACTCCTCTTTTATGCATAAGCATGTAGCAACAATTAATTTTCCCATATGAGATTGAGGATATATGTCCAAAACTGAAACTTCCACCATGGATCATGGCTTTAGTTAGCGGCCCAATGTTCTTCTCTAACAATATGCATGCTCTAACCATAAAGGTGGTAGATCGCCCTTAATTCAGACAAGACGAACATGCATAGCAACTCACATGATATTCAACAAAGAGTAGTTGATGGCGTCCCCAGGAACATGGTTATTGCACAACGAGCAACTTAATAAGAGATAAAGTGAATAAGTACATATTCAATACCACAATAGTTTTTAGGCTATTTGTCCCATGAGCTATATATTGTAAAGGTGGAGGAATAGAAATTTAAAGGTAGCACTCAAGCAATTTACTTTGGAATGGCGGAGAAATACCATGTAGTAGGTAGGTATGGTGGACACAAATGGCATAGTGGTTGGCTCAAGTATTTTGGATGCATGAGAAGTATTCCCTCTCGATACAAGGTTTAGGCTAGCAAGGCTATTTGAAACAAACACAAGGATGAAGCGGTGCAGCAAAACTCACATAAAAGACATATTGTAAACATTATAAGACTCTACACCGTCTTCCTTGTTGTTCAAACTCAATACTAGAAATTATCTAGACTTTAGAGAGACCAAATATGCAAACCAAATCTTAGCATGCTCTATGTATTTCTTCATTAATAGGTGCAAAGTATATGGTGCAAGAGCTTAAACATGAGCACAACAATTGCCAAGTATCACATTATCCAAGACATTTAGCAAATTACTACATGTATCATTTTCCAATTCCAACCATATAACAATTTAACGAAGAAGAAACTTCGCCATGAATATTATGAGTAGAGCCTAAGGACATACTTGTCCATATGCTACAGCGGAGCGTGTCTCTCTCCCACACAAAGAATGCTAGGATCCATTTTATTCAAACAAAACAAAAACAAAAACAAACCGACGCTCCAAGCAAAGCACATAAGATGTGATGGAATAAAAATATAGTTTCAGGGGAGGAACCTGATAATGTTGTCGATGAAGAAGGGGATGCCTTGGGCATCCCCAAGCTTAGACGCTTGAGTCTTCTTGATATATGCAGGGGTGAACCACCGGGGCATCCCCAAGCTTAGAGCTTTCACTCTCCTTGATCATGTTGTATCATCTCCCTCTCTTGATCCTTGAAAACTTCCTCCACACCAAACTTAGAACAACTCATTAGAGGGTTAGTGCACAATCAAAATATACATGTTCAGAGGTGACATAATCATTCTTAACACTTCTGGACATTGCACAAAGCTACTGAAAGTCAATGGAATCAAAATATCCATCGAACATAACAAAACAGGCAATGCGAAATAAAAGGCAGAATCTGTCAAAACAGAACAGTTCGTATTGACGAATTTTATTGAGGCACCAGACTTGCTCAAATGAAAATTCTCAAATTGAACGAAAGTTGCGTACATATCTGAGGATCACTCAAGTAAATTGGCATAATTTTCTGAGTTACCTACAGAGAATTTTGCCCAGATTCGTGACAGCAAAGAAATCTGTTTCTGCGCAGTAATCCAAATCTAGTATGAACTTTACTATCAACGACTTTACTTGGCACAACAAAACACTAAACTAAGATAAGGAGAGGTTGATACAGTAGTAAACAACTTCCAAGACACAAAATAAAAATAAAGTACTGTAGTAAAAACATGGGTTGTCTCCCATAAGCGCTTTTCTTTAACGCCTTTCAGCTAGGCGCAGAAAGTGTGTATCAAGTATTATCAAGAGACGAAGTGTCAACATCATAATTTGTTCTAATAATAGAATCAAAAGGTAACTTCATTCTCTTTCTAGGGAAGTGTTCCATACCTTTCTTGAGAGGAAATTGATATTTAATATTACCTTCCTTCATATCAATGATAGCACCAACAGTTCGAAGAAAAGGTCTTCCCAATATGATGGGACAAGATGCATTGCATTCAATATCCAAGACAACAAAATCAACGGGGACAAGGTTATTGTTAACGGTAATGCGAACATTATCAACTTTCCCCAAAGGTTTCTTTGTAGAATGATCAGCGAGATTAACATCCAAATAACAATTTTTCAGCGGTGGCAAGTTAAGCATATTATAAATTTTCTTTGGCATAACAGAAATACTTGCTCCAAGATCACATAAAGCATTACAATCAAAGTCATTGACCTTCATTTTAATGATGGGCTCCCAACCATCCTCTAGCTTTCTAGGAATAGAAGCTTCGCGTTCTAATTTCTCTTCTCTAGCTTTTATGAGAGCATTTGTAATATGTTTTGTGAAAGCCAAATTTGTAGCACTAGCATTAGGACTTTTAGCAAGTTTTTTCAAAAACTTTATAACTTCAGAGATGTGGCAATCATCAAAATTCAAACCATTATAATCTAAAGCAATGGGATCATCATCCCCAATGTTGGAAAAAATTTCAGCAGTTTTATCACAGGCGATTTCGATTTAGCAGATTTCGAGCGGTTTCTCGCGCTTTGCATTTGAAGTGGAAACATTGCTAACACCAATTCTTTTATTATTATTAGTAGGAGGTGCAGCAACTTGTGTAGCATTAGCATTGCTAGTGGTGGTAATAGTCCAAACTTTAGCTATATTATCTTCTTTTTCATTTTCTTCTCTTTCCCACCTAGCACGCAATTCGGCCATCAATATTATATTCTCATTAATTCTAACTTGGATGGCATTTGCTGTAGTAACAATTTTATTATCTATATCCTCAGGTTTAGCCGTCATTTTATTAATTAAAGAAGATTGTGACGCAGACATATATGAGATTCGGTTTTCAGCATTCGCAAGTTTAGTTTGCAACCCAGAGATTTCCATATTCAGATTTTCAAGTTGATTTCCTATATTCTTCAACAAGGTAGATTGCTCATTCATAGTTTCAGTAAACAATTTATTTTGCTCATATTGTGATTGCATAAAGTTCTTGGTGGATCTTTCAATTTCTAACATCTTTTCCTCATTAGGTGAAGCGTATCTACCATAAGAGTTACCATTAGCAGGATATGGCATAGAGTTATTGTAATTGTTATTATTAATGAAATTCACATCAACATATTCTTTTTGAGCAGCCAACGAAGCTAACGGAACATTATTAGGATCAACATTAGTCCTATCATTCACAAGCATAGACATAATAGCATCAATCTTATCACTCAAGGAAGAGGTTTCTTCGACAGAATTTACCTTCTTACCTTGTGGAGCTCTTTCCGTGTGCCATTCAGAGTAATTGATCATCATATTATCAAGAAGCTTTGTTGCTTCACCAAGAGTAATGGACATAAAGGTACCTCCAGCAGCTGAATCCAATAGGTTCCGCGAAGAAAAATTCAGTCCTGCATAAAAGGTTTGGATGATCATCCAAGTAGTCAGTCCATGGGTTGGGCAATTTTTAACCAAAGATTTCATTCTTTCCCATGCTTGTGCAACATGTTCAGTATCTAATTGTTTAAAATTCATTATGCTACTCCTCAAAGATATAATTTTAGCAGGGGGATAATATCTACCAATAAAAGCATCCTTGCATTTAGTCCATGAATCAATACTATTCTTAGGCAGAGATAGCAACCAATCTTTAGCTCTTCCTCTTAATGAAAAAGGGAACAATTTTAATTTTATAATGTCACCATCTACATCTTTATACTTTTGCATTTCACAAAGTTCAACAAAATTATTGAGATGGGCAGCAGCATCATCAGAACTAACACCAGAAAATTGCTCTCGCATAACAAGATTTAGTAAAGCAGGTTTAATTTCAAAGAATTCTGTTGTAGTAGCAGGTGGAGCAATAGGTATGCATAATAAATCATTATTATTTGTGGTTGTGAAGTCACACAACTTAGTATTTTCAGGAGTACCCATTTTAGCAACAGTAAATAAAGCAAACTAGATAAAGTAAATGCAAGTAACTAATTTTTTGTGTTTTTGATATAGCAAACAAGATAGCAAATAAAGTAAAACTAGCAACTAATTTTTTTGTATTTTGATTTAGTGTAGCAAACAAAGTAGTAAATAAAACTAAGCAAGACAAAAACAAAGTAAAGAGATTGGGATGTGGAGACTCCCCTTGCAGCGTGTCTTGATCTCCCCGGCAACGGCGCCAGAAAAAGAGTCTTGATACGCGTACAGCACGCGACCGTTGGGAACCCCAAGAGGAAGGTGTGATGCGTACAGCGGCAAGTTTTCCCTCAGTATGAAACCAAGGTTTAATCGAACCAGTAGGAGCCAAGAAGCACGTTGAAGGTTGATGGCGGCGAGATGTAGTGCGGCGCAACACTAGGGATTCCGGTGCCAACGTGGAACCTGCACAACACAAACCAAGTACTTTGCCCCAACGAAACAGCGAGGTTGTCAATCTCACCGGCTTGCTGTAACAAAGGATTAGATGTATAGCGTGGAAGATGATTGTTTGCAGAAAACAGTAGAACAGTATTGCAGTAGATTGTATTTCAGTAAAGAGAATTGGACCGGGGTCCACATTTCACTAGAGGTGTCTCTCCCATAAGATAAACAGCATGTTGGGTGAACAAATTACAGTTGGGCAATTGACAAATAGAGAGGGCATGACCATGCACATACATATTATGATGAGTATAGTGAGATTTAATTGGGCATTACGACAAAGTACATAGACCGCTATCCAGCATGCATCTATGCCTAAAAAGTTCACCTTCAGGTTATCATCCGAACCCCCTCCAGTATTAAGTTGCTAACAACAGACAATTGCATTAAGTATTGCGCGTAATATAATCAGTAACTACATCCTCGAACATAGCACCAATATTTTATCCCTAGTGGCAACAGCACATCCATAATCTTAGAGATTTCTGTCACTTCCCCAGATTCACGGAGACATGAACCCACTATCGAGCATAAATACCCCCTCTTGGAGTTAATAGCAAAAACTTGGCCAGAGCCTCTACTAATAACGGAGAGCATGCAAGATCATAAACAACACATAGATATAAATTGATAATCAACATAACATGGTATTCTCTATTCATCGGATCCCAACAAACACAACATATAGAATTACAGATAGATGATCTTGATCATGTTCGGCAGCTCACAAGACCCGAAAATTAAGCACAATGGGGAGAAAACAACCATCTAGCTACTGCTATGGACCCATAGTCCAGGGGTGAACTACTCACACATCACTCCGGAGGCGACCATGGCGGCGTAGAGTCCTCCGGGAGATGAATCCCCTCTCCGGCAGGGTGCCGGAGGCGATCTCCTGAATCCCCCGAGATGGGATTGGCGGCGGCGGCGTCTCTGGAAGGTTTTCCGTATCGTGGCTCTCGGTACTGGGGGTTTCGCGACGAAGGCTTTAAGTAGGCGGAAGGGTAGGTCAGGGGGCGACGCGAGGGGCCCAGGAGATAGGGCGGCGCGGCCAAGGGTGGGGCCGCGCCGCCCGCCCTCCTGGTCACCTCGTGGCCCCACTCCGTTGACTCTTCGGTCTTCTGGAAGCTTCGTGGCAAAATAGGACCCTGGGCGTTGATTTCGTCCAATTCCGAGAATATTTCCTTACTAGGATTTCTGAAACCAAAAACAGCAGAAAACAGAATCGGCACTTCGGCATCTTGTTAATAGGTTAGTTCCAGAAAATGCACGAATATGACATAAAGTGTGCATAAAACATGTAGATATCATCAATAATGTGGCATGGAACATAAGAAATTATCGATACGTCGGAGACGTATCAATAACTAGCCAGGAGAAGTACTCATGCTCCTACTCTCAGTTCCGTGCATCCATGGGTTGTGGTGATGACAGTGTTCCAGGGTACAAGATTCATTCACGGTCCAAGCTTACTAAGGGTGACATCTCCTTCTGCTATCCTGCGAACCCTACGCCTGGACCTCCCACTATCTCTGGGATGTACTACTCCTATCTTGTACTTGCCAAGATGTTCCGTGAGAGCCTCATCAGCAAGTCTGGCGACACCAGTGAAGTCCGGAACTATCACCTCAACCTGATGTATTATTGTCATCCTGACAGGGTAAGGAAGATTGATGGCTGTGATATTATCTACTGTGAACTGAAGCGAGCAATTATGGATCGCATGACTCCCAACTATGCTCAGTATGTTCAGCGGCTCATCAACTACATTGTTCCCGCTCCTCTCAACGTTCTTGGTGAAAGAGTCATCATGGACCCATTCAGGATACCCATTCAGGAGGCCACTCGTCCAGACGTTCTCTCCATGATGCCCTCCACTGAGCGCCGTTCCAAGGCCCACCATGATCATGATGCTAGCTCCAGTCACTCTCGGCGCTCCCATCATGGGGCCGCTCGCTTCTTCTCCAGCATGTGGCAAATGTGCAAGAACAGCAATGATGTTGCACATCAGACCCTTACTATGACCCAGGAGACACGGAGGCGCCAGACTGAGTTCATGGCCTCAAGGAACCATCATGTTCCTCCTCCTGGACCTGAGATGGAGCCTGTGGTAGCACCTCAGTGGGAGATGCCTCCTCTTACCGATGAGATGATCCAGAACTTCGACTTCTTCGTGTACGCTCATGGTGCTCTCCCTCCTAGGACTGCTCGTGCTCCCACTCCTGCTGATGATGATGATGATGGTGATGACGATGAGGGTGATGCGGCTGCACACGATGGTGATGGCGAGAGCTCCTCCTCAATCGGGCTTGGTCACTACTGATGGGTGCGATAGCATCTCTCCTCTTTTCTTCGCCTTTTTGGTGTTCCGATGCCAAAGGGGGAGAAGAGAGTAGAGTCTAGGACCACAGGGTTCTTTGTTTGCCACAAGCCATGGGAGTTGCTTTATTTGGATTTTATATGGCTTGTGCTTGTTTACTTTGAGTTTTTCAAGAACCATTTGCTATCTCCAATAATTCGTGTATGGATGTGTATGGACGACTATTATGTGTGCTACTCTATGTTAGGATGATTATGTGTGCTATGCTTATATATCTTGATATGCACATCTCATACCATGCTTGTTTCCTAAAGATATTGGGGGAGCTTCTCATGTTTCACAAATGGTGCACTTTGCATTCAAACGCAAATTCTCCAAGTGCACACATTATGGGGGAGCTGTCGTAATATCTTATATGGAATCAAGGTTTAGAGCTTATCATAATATCTATTTGTGACTCTAGCTCGGTTTGTCATCGTATACCAAAAAGGGGAGATTGTAAGGGTATTTTACCCTTATCCATTATTTTGGTAACGATGACACCGTGCTAAAGTATTTGGCCTAATATGTTTATAAGGATAATCTCAGGTATTAGGCAATGAAGCGTAAATGGTGTATCAAGGGAACAAGAAGGCTAAAGGAGACCCCCCACTTCGACAACAATCAAAAAGGGTCTACAGGAGAAATCCGGTCTGCAGCCCGGTCCAACCGGGCCACCAACCGGCCAGTCCGGCGTGCTGGCCGGTCAATCGGGCGCCAACCGGGGTCCAAACGAAGAGCCAGCAGATCCGGTTGCTGCCCGGTCAGCCGGACTACAGACCGGCGAGTCCGGCGCTCCGTCCGGTCGACCGGGCGCCAACCGAAGGAGCTCCAGGACGACGCAAAGGGAATCCGGTCGCTGGTCCGGTCCGACCGGCCTCACGACCGGGCTGTCCGGTCTGTGGTCCGGTCAACCGGGTTGGTCGAGGAAAATGCTGAGGTGGCAAGTTGCAACGGCCAGATTTCGAAGAACACTATAAATACCCCTTCTCCTACCTTGGAAGAGTTAGGCAACACACTACAAGCTGTTCTTGAGCTCTCTCTCTCTTACTCCATTATTAGAAACACCAAAAGCCTCCGATCTCCCTCCTCCTCCACCCAAACTCAAATCCCTCCGGGGAATCACTAGAGGAGGACCCGATCTACTGTTCTACCAAGCCAAATCTCATTCCCCCTTGTATTCATCGAGAAGCTTGCTTCCTAGGGTTCCTTGGAAACCCTAGGTGGGCAAGAGGAGTCCGGAAGCATCCGGGCTGTGGATTTGCTCCGGGCAAGATTGTGAAGGTTTGGAGGCTACCTCAAAGTCTACCACAAGTGAGTGAGCTATTCCTTCGTGGGATAAGCTCCGGAGAATAGGGTGAGCCTTCGTGGCGTGGGGAATCCTTCGTGGGACCTCCACCCCTCCAAACGTGACGTACCTTGTTGCAAAGCAAGGGAACACGGGAATACATCCTCGTCTCCGCGTGCTATCGGTTATCTCTAACCGAACTCCTTACTTGTGATTTAAACTGCCTGAGAGAGCCTTCGTGCTCGAGATAGTTGTATCTTCATATAGGTTGCTTCACCTAGTTTGCATTAGGCTCACCTTTATATTCCGCAAAACCTAATATTGCAAAGAAAGAATTAAAATCTGTAGAAACCTATTCACCCCCCCCTCTAGGTTTACCATCTCTATACTTTCAAGTTCAAGTACCCGGCGACAATGACCGACGACGAGATCGCGAGGCTCGGCGTCCTCGTCTCGGAGGTGGACTGACCGATGCAGGCGCCGGTACGCTGGTACGCCGTCAGGCCTCACGGAGGAAGAGGCCCTCCGACGGGTGCTCGAGGACTTGTCCCCGCAACCGCCACCTCAACCTCAGCCGTACAATCTGTGGGATGCTCCACCTCCACCACCGGAGTGGGCTACTCCACCTCCACCGCCAGCGTGGGCTGCTCCACCTCCACCACCAGCGTGGGATGCTCAACCTTCACCACCGGTGTGCGCTGTTCCACCTCCACCACCGGCGTATGTCCCGCTGGTTGCCAACTGGCTGTGGCCGGTACCGGAGTTCGTCGTGATCGACGACAATGAGTAGGCACAGGCGTTAGTTTTTATATTTATATTTTTCTTTCTTTTCTTTACTATGTAAATTATGTTTTTAGTTCAAAAAATGTAAAATCAAAAAAAAAATGCGTCGTACCGCTGGAGGCACCCCTGACGCAAACTGACGCACGGTCGATTTCGACCATTTGGACCAACACAAACGGACACGCGCGGACATTTTAAACGTTCAATTTACTGTCGCCCCATTGAAGATGCCCTAAGTCTATCGCAAACCTAATATTATCCTCGCTTCTCTCTAGACTTTGTAGGTTTGGTACTAGAGTTTTAGTGGGGATTAGGGGGATAATCCGCTCCAAACTTCAAATCCCTCCTTATTCCCAATACATGTTTGGTGCTAGAGTATGTGTGAGTTTAATCCCCCACTTTTTCCTAAATTTTAGTGTAATTTTTTCAATCTCAATACTCTACCCCTACCTAGTGGATTGAAGATGGGGTTTGTGAAGATTAGGTGATAGCAGAGATTCATCCAATACTTTAGAGTATTATCCCCACTAATTCTCACGAAAGAGGCGTGTCCTTTTCGAAACTTGGATGGATAAAACGCACGAGGGTTGTTGAGGTCGAGGAGAAATTCCGAGTTTGTTTTCCCTTCTATCTGTCTGCGGTGGGGAAGTGGGGATACACCGTACACAGCTGTTGCTGTCGTCTTCCCATCCACAGTCCACCGATGTGGAAAACTCTTCACGCCCTATGTAGCCAGCCAAGTGAGGCAATGACAATTGCAACGCCGATAATAGTGAGACGCGGGCTTTTCTAGTCTTGTTGGTATCATAGGCGACCTATATGAGATCTCAAACATGGCGTGACTGTTAATGCCCTCCATAGTCCATCCTTCAGCGTCACCGGCCATGTTACGATCGACACATCTATAATATTTATCGCTAAATCGCATGTATGTAGATATCATTTAGCGTCCGTTTATTCATTTCAGCAACAATTATTATAAATCGAAGGGAGCATGTGAAGGAGAGAAATAGGGGCGAGCGTTCAGAATCTGTCGCCCGTGTGCTCGGACGGTGGTAGTGTTTTTCCAGAAAAGTATAAAAAATATCAAAGTTGCCAAGGCCCATGTGAAATTTGCCCTGACAACATTTTTGTTCAGGTGATCTCGATCACACGATGATGACGTTTATGCATTGTTTTTATTTTTTAAGGCGCCGCTTTTCTACAATCTTTTAGAATTCCTGGTGTTGTGTTTAATTTGGTGATGGTTTATTGGGGGCTGATGCGAGGATTTGATTACCGTGGCGGTCTTTTTCCCCTTTTTCTTCTTTTTTCTCTTTTACATCTTAAATGTCGTTTGTCATATCTTTCTTGGTGCAGAGGCTAGATATAATTGATATCTTTACTATATTAATATATTTTCTTCGTTAAAAAGGTAAAATAGGGGGAGCAATGCACGAACATTTGCATGATGAGCGAAGTCAACTGTACGGAGTGAAAGATCTGGGATTTCTCTTTGATTCTATATATACTTACAAGTCTTACAGAAGACCTTCAAAGTAGGCTTTATCATATGAACACATTTGAGGCACAGGGAATAAACTACTAGTTAGAAACAAAGAGAAAGGCATAATTTTGAGGCATGTGAGAAGATCCAATACCCTCCTGCAGAATATGCCTCGCTTTGATTAGCATGAAAACAAGTTGCTTAACAAAGCATTATATGTACCATTCGCAAAAAATAAAAGCATTATACGGTACTACTACTACACGCATTGTCTCCATGTCTCCTCTTTGATGGGACATGCCTCAATTATTCGTACGTGGGCCGCACCTGGAAGTTGTAATGATAAGCTAATGTATGTATACAATATTTCAAATACAAAACAGGTAATGTATGCATACAGGTCCCCTTTCAGAATAGTCCAGTGCTATCAGGAGGTCCAGTCGTAGAGTCACATAGACGTATTTAGGAGCTAGTTGAGTGGTATAATAGGTAGGTAGGTTGCGGCCCCGGATGGTCGACCTGCTCAACGGTCTGCCATTCATGCGAGATGTATCATTGTCGAGATTAGACAGCTAGAGATGGACTCCCTCTTAGAATGATCAGGAGCCGCTATTTCGTACTGGCTTGTCTCTATGTATATATTGCACGTTGATTGGTGGATGCCTATCGTGGTCGAAGAGGACGGCTGGTGGACGAGGAGAAGAGGCGGGAAAGTTCAATGTACTTTACCATTCTTAATTTGGAGTCTATCATCGTTGCTGTAAGTAATCAGATTTGAGCTGTCACGGTCCGCAGGGACGGGGCTAGGAATTAGAAAAAGAGGGGTCAACGAAGTTCTAGTACTACTCCAGAGACGGAGGGCTAGGAATCTCTAATCATATAGAGAAGTTGTAGTATGTTTTGTAATATATAAGCTTTGTATTATGTATTACATTGGTTAAATTGATTGTTAGCGTTGGAGACGCATAGTTATTTATATGAGGATAAGCAATCAATCGAGCGACACCAAGATTTGGTAACGTAGTTCGGCGAACATCTAGGGGGCGGACGCTACTCCCCAGATACTATCATGATACCATCAACGACAAGTCCACCATGTGATATCAAATCTATAACGCCACACCGGTCCATCGCCACTGCCGCAGGCTCCAGACTGTTCCTGGAAAATCGATATGGTGTCTAACCTAGCTTGCATCTAGTCAATTTTAGCTACTCTCAGTGCTTTTACATATTACGCCAAGCTCGACTCCAACACCTAACCTACCATTAATTAATTACAAGTTTAGCTATAGCACTATTCTTACATATATTGGACACATGTCTCGACATTGATGATTTAGGACATTGGAACGGAGAGAGTAGCACATAATCTACTTGATGAGAGGTGCCAAATAGCAGCAAAATATTAAAATCCTCAACAAATGTGTAGATCGATACAACTGCAATATAAGTAGGAACGAGGGATGGAGCCATGCATGGCCCCTGCTCGCCCACCCCTAGCGGTCACGCATTTTGTCATCCGAGGAGCGTATAGAACAACACTAAGCTCACACAAGTCGCAGCTAGCAATCCAATCCACAGCAGGGCCGGGGTAATTAGCCATCGAATCAGATGGGGGCAAGCCGTCTTCGATCCCCAAAACGATCTTTGTTTCGATACGATGCCGACTTGTCGGGGGTTGCCCTCGGCTCCTGGGCTCGACCGCGGCCATCTGAGGGCGTACGACGGTAAGAGCATCTCCACTCGCCCCCGAACGACGGTTTTTCCATCCGGACGGCGAAATTCGGCCCAGTCACGTCCCCGGTTCCTCGATTTCGTCCGAATTTGGGCCTAAATTCATCCGGCGATCCCACGCCATCCCGCCCCCCCGGGGAGCGCTCGGGGACTCCGGACGAAACGAAAACGCGGGAAACGGCGAGGAAACTTCCCGCGCGTCTGGTGGCTGATGTCTAAGGGTGCTTCTATTCTTGTAGACAGTGTTGGGCCTCCAAGAGCAGAGGTTTGTAGAACAGCAGCAAGTTTCCCTTAAGTGGATCACCCAAGGTTTATCGAACTCAAGGAGGAAGAGGTCAAAGATATCCCTCTCAAGCAACCCTGCGATCACAATGCAAGAAGTCTCTTGTGTCCCCAACACACCTAATACACTTGTCAGATGTATAGGTGCACTAGTTCGGCGAAGAGATAGTGAGATGCAAGTAATATGGATGAGTATGAGTGGTAATAGGAATCTGAATAAAATATGGCAGCGAGTAAACATGCAACAAAACAGTAAACAAACGGAGATTCGATGCTTGGAAGCAAGGCCTAGGGATCCTGCTTTCACTAGTGGACACTCTCAACAATGATTACATAATAGAACCACTCTACACTCTGTTGTTGGATGATGAACACCACTAATTGTGTAGGATTACACGAACCCTCAATGCCGGAGTTAACAAGCTCCACAATATTCGATATTCATGTTTAAATAACCTTAGAGTGCAAGATAGATCAACACAATTACACCGAGAACTAACATAGCATGCACACTGTCACCATCACACTATGAAGGAGGCATAGATCACATCAATACTATCATAGCAATAATTAACTTCATAATCTACAAGAGATTACAATCATAACCTACGCCAAGTACTACACGATGCACACACTGTCACCATTACACCGTGGAGGAGGAATAGACTACTTTAATAACATCACTAGAGTAGCACATAGATAATATTCAACTAGATCACAAAGAGAGAGAGATGAACCACATAGCTACAGCGGAGCCCTCAGCCCCGGGGGTGAATTACTCCCTCCTCATTATGGAGACAGCGATGGCGGTGAAGATGGCGGTGGAGACGGCGGTGGAGATGACTCCGGGGGCAATTCCCCGTCCCGGCAGGGTGCCGGAACAGAGACTTCTGTCCCCCGAATTGGAGTTTCGCGATGGCGGCGGCTCTGGATGGTTTTCTCTGGTTTCGTCAATCCGTGTCGAGGAATTAGGTCAGGAGGCTTCAAATAGGCGAAGAGGCGGAGTCGGAGGGGCCACGGGGGACCCACACACTAGGGGGGCGCCCCCCCCTTGGCCGCGCCGCCCTGTGGGGTGGGGCCCCCTGGCTCCCTTCTGGCCCCTCTTCGGTGCTCTGGAAGCTTCCGGGCAAAATAAGATATTGGGCGTTGATTTCGTCCGATTCCGAGAATATTTCCTTTGTAGGATTTCTGAAACCAAAAACAGCAGAAAACAGCAACTGGCCCTTCGGCATCTCGTCAATAGGTTAGTTCTGGAAAACGCATAAAAACGATATAAAGTGTGAACAAAACATGTAGGTATTGTCATAAAACAAGCATGGAACATAAGAAATTATCGATACGTTGGAGACGTATCAGCATCCCCAAGCTTAGTTCCTACTCGTCCCGAGTAGGTAAACGATAACAAAGATAATTTCTGAAGTGACATGCTACCAACATGATCTTAATCATACTTTTGTAAAGCATATGAGATGAATGCAGCGATTCAAGACAATGGTAAAGATAATAAGTAAACAAATGAATCATATAGCAAAGACTTTTCATGAATAGTACTTTCGAGACAAGCATCAATAAGTCTTGCATAAGAGTTAACTCATGAAGCAATAGATTCATAGTAAAGGCATTGAAGCAACACAAAGGAAGATTAAGTTTCAGCGGTTGCTTTCAACTTGTAACATGTATATCTCATGGATAGTTGTCAATGCAAAGCAATATAACAAATGCAATAGGTAAACATGTAAGAATCAATGCACAGTTAACACAAGTGTTTGCTTCTTAAGACAGAAAGAAGTAGGTAAACTGACTCAACATAAAGTAAAAGAATGACCCTTCGCAGAGGGAAGCATTGATTGCTATATTTGTGCTAGAGCTTTTATTTTGAAAACAAGAAACAATTTTGTCAACGGTAGTAATAAAGCATATGTATCATGTAAATTATATCCTACAAGTTGCAAGCCTCATGCATAGTATACCAATAGTGCCCGCACCTTGTCCTAATTAGCTCGGATTACCTGGATTATCATTGCAATACATATGTTTTAACCAAGTGTCACAAAGGGGTACCTCTATGCCGCCTGTACAAAGGTCTAACACTGTGTTTGGATGCAATGAATTAAGCTTTGAATTGGGGAATTGGAATTTGGGCCATCAATTCTATCGTTTGGTTTCCCATGAATTTAGAGTCTGGAAACCGGAGCAAATTCCGCGCGACACTGGCCTGGTCCTTTTCCTTCGTTGGCCAATTCGGAGGGTTAGAGCTCTGTATCTGCTTGGAATTAGGTTCCCGAAGCGGTACGCTGTCGTCTTTCTTCCTGAGCTATAAACATGAAGCGAGGTGCCAATGGAACCTCGAGTGAGTTGCCCTCCTCCCCGACTTGCGCCCCAACCTCCTCCCCGCCATGGCGTCCGGCGCCCTCCTACCCGCCCTCCGCCCTTCTCCCCTACCTCCACCCCATCCGCCCTCCTTACAGTCATCAACCTTAACCCTAGATCGAGGATGCCAGGATGGTCGCCGGCGAATTAGGGCCGGAACGGAATGCTCGCCGGCGGAGATAGGGCTAGCGGCGGGAGCCCTCTGCCCCACGGCATGTCCCTGGCTGTCATCGCCGGCCTGCCCTGCCTTGCACCCGGCGAAGACTTTGCCCGTCCTTTTCTGTCTCAGACTTTTAGTTTTTCTGTTTGTCTCTGCCATGGACCCGGTTCTAATATGCTCTCTTTGTTATGCAGGAATTAGTAACAGCTGAGTCCAATTGAACGTACACATGCTTTGGCTGATGTTTTAGCTGCTGTTTGCTACTGTGATATATAGATGCTGAGATGTATTATGTTGACATGTATATGGTTTAACCTCCGTAGTTACATGGTATCATGTATTATGTTGACATATCTTGCAAAGAAAAATATTTTAGAGACTGGTGCAACACGGGCATATGTCTAGTACATTCTAATAGTCCAAAATCAATAAAACATGAAATTCCATGGTTTGTGCATCCAAACGGAAATTGGAATTGGGTACATAGTTTGATTCCAACAACAAATTTCAAGTGCACCCAAACAATAGAATTTGAATTGGACCCAATTCATTTTCATCCTAGATTTGGAATTTCCTGTCTAATTCAATTCCATATTCAATTCATTGCATCCAAACACAGCGTAAGGAGAAAGCTCGCATTGGATTTCTCGCTTTTGATTATTCTCAACTTAGACATCCATACCGGGACAACATAGACAACAGATAATGGACTCCTCTTTAATGCATAAGCATTCAACAAATAATTTTCTCATAAGAGATTGAGGATATTTGTCCAAAACTGAAACTTCCACCATGGATCATGGCTTTAGTTAGCGGCCCAATGTTCTTCTCTAACAATATGCATGCTCAAACCATTCAACTCATGGTAAATCGCCCTTACTTCAGACAAGACGAACATGCATAGCAACTCACATGATATTCAACAAAGTGTTGATGGCGTCCCCAGGAACATGGTTATCGCTCAACAAGCAACTTATAAGAGATAAAGTGCATAAGTACATATTCAATACCACAATAGTTTTTAGGCTATTTGTCCCATGAGCTATATATTGCAAAGATAAAGGATGGAAATTTTAAAGGTAGCACTCAAGCAATTTACTTTGGAATGGCGGAGAAATACCATGTAGTAGGTAGGTATGGTGGACACAAATGGCATAGTGTTTGGCTCAAGGATTTGGATGCACGAGAAGTATTCCCTCTCAATACAAGGTTTAGGCTAGCAAGGCTATTTGAAACAAACACAAGTATGAACCGGTACAGCAAAACTCACATAAAAGACATATTGCAAGCATTATAAGACTCTACATTGTCTTCCTTGTTGTTCAAACACCTTACTAGAAAATATCTAGACTCTAGAGAGACCACTCATGCAAACCAAATTTTAACAAGCTCTATGTATTTCTTCACTAATAGGTGCAAAGTATATGATGCAAGAGCTTAAACATGATCTATATGAGCACAACAATTGCCAAGTATCACATTATTCAAGACATCATACCAATTACTACATGTAGCATTTCCCGTTTCCAACCATACAACAATTAACGAAGCAGTTTCAACCTTCGCCATGAAAATTAAAAGCTAAGAACACATGTGTTCATATGAACCAGCGGAGCGTGTCTCTCTCCCACACAAGCATGAATTTATTCAAACAAAAACAAAAATAGAAACACACAGACGCTCCAAGTAAAGTACATATGATGTGACCGAATAAAAATGTAGTTTCAAGAGAAGGAACCTGATAATTTGTCGATGAAGAAGGGGATGCCTTGGGCATCCCCAAGCTTAGATGCTCGAGTCTTCTTGAAATATGCAGGGATGAACCACCGGGGCATCCCCAAGCTTAGACTTTTCACTCTTCTTGATCGTAGTATATCATCCTTCTCTCTTGACCCTTGAAAACTTCCTTCACACCAAACTCGAAACAAACTCATTAGAGGGTTAGCGCATAATCAAAAACTCACATGTTCAGAGGTGACACAATCATTCTTAACACTTCTGGACATTGCTCAAAGCTACTGGAAGTTAATGGAACAAAGAAATCCATCCCACATAGCAAAAGAGGCAATGCGAAATAAAAGGCAGAATCTTTCAAAACAGAACAGTCCGTAAAGACGAATTTTAAAGAGGCACCAGACTTGCTCAAATGAAAATGCTCAAATTGAATGAAAGTTGCGTACATATCATAGGACCACTCACGTAAATTGGCATAATTTTCTGAGTTACCTGCAGAGAATTACGCCCAGATTCGTGACAGCAAGAAATCTGTTTCTGCGCAGTAATCCAAATCTAGTATGAACCTTACTATCAAAGACTTTACTTGGCACAACAATGCAACAAAACTAAGATAAGGAGAGGTTGCTACAGTAGTAACAACTTCCAAGACTCAAATATAAAACAAAGTTACTGTAGCAAAATAAACACATGGGTTATCTCCCAAGAAGTTCTTTCTTTATAGCCATTAAGATGGGCTCAATAATTTCAATGATGCACTCCCAAGAAATAAGAGTTGAGGCAAAAGAGAGCATCAAGAAGCAAATTCAAAACACATTTAAGTCTAACCCACTTCCTATGCAAAGGAATCTTGTACACAAATTAATTCATGAAGAACAAAGTGACAAGCATAAGAGGATAAAACACGAGTAACTTCAAGATTCTCAACATAAAGAGGGGAAACTTAATATTATTAAGATGCATATAACCATGTTTCCCTCTCTCATAATAACTTTCAGTAGCATCATTGACGAAATCCACAATATACCCATCACTTAAAACATTCTTATCATGGTTCATATGCATAGAAGTATCATTAGTTTTGGCATAAGAAGAATTCTTCTCATTAATAGTAATTGGAGCAGGATTATTATCAAGAATTTGAACATGGTAAACAAGTTGCATACTAAGGGAATTGTTTTTGGTAATCCAATCATGACTATGACAAGTTTCATAAGGATAGTTATAACCTATATCATAGCATTCTTTATAATAATCATCAAAGGTCGGAGGCACAGTGTCATCGTAAGAAATAGAATAGTTATCTTTCACAGTCGGTTTATCTGTGACCATACCATCATTGTTATTAGAAGGAGATGTATCAAACACATAATGATCAGTAGCAAAAGGATTTTCAAACACCTCTTCCCCAAGCTTAGAGCTTTCTATATCATTATGGGAGGAAGCATGGATAGCACTGATACTATGGCAATTATTATCATCATCATTTTCAGAATTAGTTTCCCAGAGATTTGCAATATCAAAAGTAGTGTGCTCTTTCAAATCATGATCACTAATGTATGTAAAGGGCATAGGAAGATCATTGTATTCAGATTCATTATCATAATAATCATTAGGAGCAACATACTTACGGTTACCTAGCGTTATCTCATTCACGCGGGGATATGCCGTTACCTCTTTCTCTTTATTCTCCTTCTTCTTCTTCTTCTTCTTCTTCTTCTTCTTCTTCTTCTTCTTCGTTCCCTTCTTCTTCTTCTCTTCCTTCTCCTCGTTCCCTTCTTTAGGAGGAAGAGGCTTGAAGGGTGGCTTGTCCGCATAACCTGATTTACTTTCAGAAACAATAGAAGAAACTTGGGAGGATTCCTCCTTTTCATTAATTAGTTCAAAACACACAGCGGTCCTATCATATTTTGGCAAGGTGTCATCTTCTAAAATATTTTGTATGTAAGTATTTGTATGGCTATTATCAATGCAATAAGAAAAACACCCATGCAGGACGTCATCAATATCAAGATCACTCATATGTAACAAAGAGATTTTTCTTGAGAGCTCTTCACACCACAAAAATAAAGTAAGTTCATCATGCTGATTAGGAGTAATTTCATCATCACAATACAAATTTGTAGCACTCATTGGGTTCAAATTATCATCGGAGGAGCATTGAAAATTAAAATGACCCACTCCATGGCAAAGTTCACAAATAAAAGGATAGAGGGCACAAACTTTTTTACCAAGATCATCTAGAGCCCTAAACCACTTTCTAGTTTTTTCATTAATATGATGGATACAATATTCATCTTTGATTTGATTAATTCCACAAGGTCTATGCATTCCACAAAAATTAACACGCTTATAGGAAATAGCATTCTTAGGAGTTTGAGCATGCTTATTGCAATCATTAACAACAATTTCATTCTTCATGCAAGCCTCTTTAAAAGGTTCATGATACTTATCAAAATTCTTCTTAGGCAATTCAAAATGAGAAGCAAAGGCTTTATAAAGATTTGCAGCAACTTGAGAGTCAAGACCATAAGTAGCACTCATATTTCGAAATTTATCAGTATCCATAAAAGCTTCAATGCACTCATAATCATAATTTATACCTGACTCTTCACCTTTGTTGTTCTCCCATCCTTCAGCGTTCTCCTCAATCCGATCAAGAAGATCCCACCTAGCTTCAACCTCCTTGCTTGTGAAAGATCTCTCCGAACAGGCATCTAGATAGTCCTTGTGATGTCCTGAAAGCCTTGCATAAAAGTTGTTAATAATAACATTACGGGGGAGCTCATGAATGGGACATTTGAGCATTAGTGATTTCAATCTCCCCCATGCTTGAGAAATACTCTCTCCATCACGAGGATAAAAGTTATAAATGTAATTCCTATCAATATGCACTTCATGAGGAGGATAAAATTTAGAATAAAAGAGAGATACAATTTCTTCCCAACCAAGAGAATGACTATTCTTCAGCAATTTATACCAATGCGCCGCTTTACCAGTCAGCGAAATAGAGAATAGCTTCTTCCTCACTTCATCCATAGAGATACCTGCACACTTGAATAACCCGCATAATTCATGCAAGAACAGTAAATGATCTCCAGGATGGACAGTTCCATCCCCTTCATAGCGGTTATCCATAACACGTTCAATAATTTTCATGGGTATCTTGAAAGCAGTACTTGCAGTTGGTGGATTTAAAATATCACAAGCATCATTAGAGTTATCGCATATGGGAGATAAAGCATTATCAGAACAAATTTTCTCCCCTAAAGATGGGAAGCTAAAAAGATCACAAAAACTAGCTTCCCCAAGCTTAGACTTATCCATAGCATTAGCAGTGATTGCGTTCATACCAATAACATTGCTACTAGCATGCAAATGAGGTTCCATAGGTTCTTTAATTTTCGCATCACACAATTCATGTCTTAGCTTAGGAAATAAATTAAAAAGCTCATAGTTGTTTTCCATTATGCCTTACTAGTGTAAAAAAAGAAACAAAAAGATGCAATTGCAGGATCTAAAGGAAATAGCTTCGAGTACTTACAACGGCGGAAAATAGCTTAGTTGCCGAGATCCGGAGTGTGAGTACCTTTCCTCCCCGGCAACGGCGCCAGAAAAGTGCTTGATGTCTACGGGTGCTTCTATTCTTGTAGACAGTGTTGGGCCTCCAAGAGCAGAGGTTTGTAGAACAGCAGCAAGTTTCCCTTAAGTGGATCACCCAAGGTTTATCGAACTCAGGGAGGAAGAGGTCAAAGATATCCCTCTCAAGCAACCCTGCGATCACAATGCAAGAAGTCTCTTGTGTCCCCAACACACCTAATACACTTGTCAGATGTATAGGTGCACTAGTTCGGCGAAGAGATAGTGAGATGCAAGTAATATGGATGAGTATGAGTGGTAATAGCAATCTGAATAAAATATGGCAGCGAGTAAACATGCAACAAAACAGTAAACAAACGGAGATTCGATGCTTGGAAGCAAGGCCTAGGGATCCTGCTTTCACTAGTGGACACTCTCAACAATGATCACATAATAGAACCACTCTACACTCTGTTGTTGGATGATGAACACCACTAATTGTGTAGGATTACACGAACCCTCAATGCCGGAGTTAACAAGCTCCACAATATTTGATATTCATGTTTAAATAACCTTAGAGTGCAAGATAGATCAACACAATTACACCGAGAACTAACATAGCATGCACACTGTCACCATCACACTATGAAGGAGGCATAGATCACATCAATACTATCATAGCAATAATTAACTTCATAATCTACAAGAGATTACAATCATAACCTACACCAAGTACTACACGATGCACACACTGTCACCATTACACCGTGGAGGAGGAATAGACTACTTTAATAACATCACTAGAGTAGCACATAGATGATATTCAACTAGATCACAAAGAGAGAGAGAGATGAACCACATAGCTACAGCGGAGCCCTCAGCCCCGGGGGTGAATTACTCCCTCCTCATTATGGAGACAGCGATGGCGGTGAAGATGGTGGTGGAGACGGCGGTGGAGATGACTCCGGGGGCAATTCCCTGTCCCGGCAAGGTGCCGGAACAGAGACTTCTGTCCTCCGAATTGGAGTTTCGCGATGGCGGCGGCTCTGGAAGGTTTTCTCTGGTTTCGTCAATCCGTGTCGAGGAATTAGGTCAGGAGGCTTCAAATAGGCGAAGAGGCGGAGTCGGAGGGGCCACGGGGGACCCACACACTAGGGGGGCGCGCCCCCCCTTGGCCGCGCCGTCCTGTGGGGTGGGGCCCCCTGGCTCCCTTCTGGCCCCTCTTCGGTGCTCTGGAAGCTTCCGGGCAAAATAAGATATTGGGCGTTGATTTCGTCCGATTCCGAGAATATTTCCTTTGTAGGATTTCTGAAACCAAAAACAGCAGAAAACAACAACTGGCCCTTCGGCATCTCGTCAATAGGTTAGTTCCAGAAAACGCATAAAAACGATATAAAGTGTGAACAAAACATGTAGGTATTGTCATAAAACAAGCATGGAACATAAGAAATTATCGATACGTTGGAGACGTATCAGTGGCCCCAACTTGTCGGCGAGAGACATCGATCGTCGTCCTCATCGCATCGTCTTCCGTGCGCTGTAAAAGCCTGCCGCCGTTCAGCATTCGCCGGCCGCGTAGCTTCCACGCGGCGAGTTAATGTCGTCGCATCGTCTTCCGCGCACGCATCGTCTTCGCGCACGCATCGTCTTCCACGCGGCATTAATCGCCGGCTCCCTCCGCGCCTATATAAGCCGCTCCGCTCGCCGCGACGCCCCTGCTCCACTCTTCCTCCATTCTCCCTCCACCTCCACCTCCACCGATGGCGTTCTATGACGACGACGGCGCATCCAACAACGGGTTCCCCCGCCGATCTCTCCACACGTGGGAGGGGGGAACCTCCTCCACCAGGCGGGGTACCCCTGCCCGCCGGACACGAGGCCCCCCGGCGGCGGGTGGCGGCTAAGCGCTGGTGGCGTGCCAATCCCGCCGCTGTAGGGATTCGTTGCATAGAAAACAAAAAAATTCCTACCGCGAACACGCAATCCAAGCCAAGATGCAATCTAGAAGACGGTAGCAATGAGGGGATTATCGAGTCTCACCCTTGAAGAGATTCCAAAGCCTACAAGATGAGGCTCTTGTTGCTGCGGTAGACGTTCACTTGCCGCTTGCAAAAGCGCGTAGAAGATCTTGATCACGGCGCCACGAACGGGCAGCACCTCCGTACTCGGTCACACGTTCGGTTGTTGATGAAGACGATGTCTACCTCCCCGTTCCAGCGGGCAGCAGAAGTAGTAGCTCCTCTTGAATCCGACAGCACGACGGCGTGGTGTCGGTGGCGGTGGAGAATCCCGGCGGAGCTTCGCTAAGCGTGCGGGGAAGAAGGAGTAGTGGGGCGGCTAGGGTTTGGGGAGAGGGGGGCGCCGGCCATCTAGTGGTGCGGCCACCTTGTGGTTGTTGGGGTGGCCGGCCCCCTCCCCTTGGCCCTCATTATATATGTGGAACACCCAAGAGTTGGTCTACAAGTCTTCGAATAAGACCCCAAACCAAAACCTTCCATAACACATGAAACCTACCCAAGCTAGGACTCCCACTAGAGGTGGGATTCCCACCCTCCCTTGGGAGGGGGTGGCCGGCCCCCTTAGGGGAGTCCACTTGGGACTCCTCCCCCTTAGGGTTGGCCGGCCGTGGGAGGTGGAGTCCCTCCGGGACTCCGCCTTCCTTAGTGGTTTCTTCCGGACTTTTCTAGAACCTTCCATAGAACCTTCCGGATCATTTTAAATCTTATAAAATGACTTCCTATATATGAATCTTATTATCCGGACCATTCCGGGACTCCTCGTGATGTCCGGGATCTCATCCGGGACTCCGAACAAATATTCGAACTCCATTCCATATTCAAGTTCTACCATTTCAACATCCAACTTTAAGTGTGTCACCCTACGGTTCGTGAACTATGCGGACATGGTTGGGTACTTACTCCGACCAATAACCAATAGCGGGATCTGGAGATCCATAATGGCTCCCACATATTCAACGATGACTTTAGTGATCGAATGAACCATTCACATACGATACCAATTCCCTTTGTCACGCGATATTTTACTTGTCCGAGGTTTGATCATCGGTATCACTCTATACCTTGTTCAACCTCGTCTCCTGACAAGTACTCTTTACTCGTACCATGGTATGTGATCTCTTATGAACTTATTCATATGCTTGCAAGACATTAGACGACATTCCACCGAGAGGGCCCAGAGTATATCTATCCGTCATCGGGACGGACAAATCCCACTGTTGATCCATATGCCTCAACTCATACATTCCGGATACTTAATCCCACCTTTATAACCACCCATTTACGCAGTGGCGTTTGATGTAATCAAAGTACCTTTCCGGTATAAGTGATTTACATGATCTCATGGTCATAACGACTAGGTAACTATGTATCGAAAGCTTATAGCAAATAACTTAATGACGTGATCTTATGCTACGCTTAATTGGGTGTGTCCATTACATCATTCATACAATGATATAACCTTGTTATTAATAACATCCAATATTCATGATTATGAAACTAATCATCCATTAATCAACAAGCTAGTTAAGAGGCATACTAGGGACTCTTTGTTGTTTACATATCACACATGTATCAATGTTTCGGTTAATACAATTATAGCATGGTATATAAACATTTATCATAAACATAAATATAAATAATAACCACTTTTATTATTGCCTCTTGGGCATATCTCCTTCAGTCTCCCACTTGCACTAGAGTCAATAATCTAGTTTACATTTGTAAAGATATAACACCTTGGCCTTCCGGTGCTTTATCATGTATTGCTCACGGGAGAGGTTTTAGTCAACGGATCTGACACGCTCAGAAACGTATGTATTTTGTAATTCATTTGCGTCTCAATCGCATCACTCATTTCCAAATGAGTTGGCATTAAATATGTTTGGTCTTTTGGTGGAACCTTAATTCCGCGGTCTGAAATATGTCACTAATATTGTCATACACAATATAGCTTCAAAATTCTAACTCTGTCGGAACTACACCAAGTTCTCAAAGAACCTCTTGACTTTAACATCCTTTGTCATTGTCAAAACAATGACATACTCTGCCTTCTTTTGTAGAATCCGTCATAATATTTAGAACTCTTCTAAATCTAGCATAGACAAATTCTAGCTCATTGTGCTACCTTTTAAACAACACTTAGTCTAATTTGAGATTGAAATTTTATTTTCATATGTGACAAAAACAAATATCGATGTAACACCTTACAGCGATTTGTTTGTCATTTCTCCATACAAAACTATATATATATCCTTGGTTCTTCTTAAGTACTCAAGAATATTCTTACTGTTTTTCAATGATCATCACATGAATCATTCTTGTACATGCTCATAACATTTTTAAGAGTACGTGACATCTGATTGTGTACATATTATTTGTGATCTATAATCACTCATGTGTTTTTACTCATTGAGTGTCAGATACACTCAAGTCTTGTAAAAACTTCACATGACAAGAACATTTTATTAATATTTCTATATTGAACTACTTCAATATCCATTCTATGTACTTTGACTTAAACTTATTATGAGTTTCAATCTATCTTCATAGATCTTGACACTAAATTTGTTTCAGTCCATATCCTTTCATTGAAGTTAATTTCTCAATGAAACCTTTTAATCAAGTATATAATTACATCATTTATAACCAACTATATGTCATCTACATAAAGTATTATAAATATGTCTCAGCGCTCCCACTTAATTTCTTGCAAATGCAAGCCTCTTCATTGTCTCTGATGAAATCAAAAACTCTTTGATTATTTCATCTGGTGAAGATTCCAACTCCGTGATACTTACTTCATCCAATTGAAGTTCGTATACCTATCTAGTATTCCACGGACTAGCAAAACAATTGGTTGTATCTTGTATATACCTCTAATACACACTTCTGTTAAGTAGTGTATTTTGCCATCCTACTAGCATATCTCAGAAAAGAAATATGTAGCGATTACTAGAATAATCCACATAGACTATAAGCATTGCTACGGAAGATCTAATCTTATCGTAGTCAATTCTTTGAACTTTGTTGTAAACAGCTTTTCGACAAGTTGAACTTCTTCAAGGATATTACATCCAAGTCCATCAATTTTATAGATCTATTTACTTTCAAAAAGTATTTATCTATCTTGGATTTCATGGCGTATAGCCATTTTAACGGAGTCAGGGCCCATCATAACTTCTTTGTTTGTAGTTGGTTTATCAAAAATCAATCCTTTGTCCACAAATTATTTATTTGATAACAAAATAAACCATACCTACAAGGTTCAATATGTACTTCGATCTCCATGGCTAAAACACTTTTGTAGTCATGGGAGCCATGATCGTTGTGGCCGCTTCCGGAACCAATTCCGATGTTGCGCTACTCTGATCATTATGCTCAGGTTCATAAACTTTATCAAGTTCTATTGTCCTCCCACTCAAATACTTCGCTAGAAACAATTTCTTGGAAATAAAAAACATTGACAAACACTTTTGTCTTTGTCTCCATAGTGGGAAGAATTCCCAATCAATTCTCTGGGATAACCAACAAAGACATTCATCCGATTTTGGTTGTAAACTTATTTACTTATGCTATGCATACCAAAATTTAAGAAAGGACTATTAGGGTTCATACCCATGCCATAACTCGTATGGTGTCATTTCTACGGATCATGATGATGCTCTATTCGGTGTAAAAGCGGTAGTCTCTAAAGCATAATCCACAAAAATATAATGGCTTTATTTTATCTCATCATTGACCCAACAAGGTTTGGATACATCTCTTGGATACTTCATCATCACTATGATACTCCAAGAAACGTGAGTTGTAGAACAATTTCATAACTCTCTTAGATGTTCGCTAAAACTCGTAATTCAAATATTTTCCCAATGATCCAATCATAGATATTTGATTTTTCTATTACGATAATTTCCACTTCATGCTGAAATTTATTTGAATCCTTTCAAATGTTTCAAACTTCTTCCTTATCGAATATATCCACATATATATACTCAATTCATTGTTTGAAGTTTTCATGAAGTAGAAGAATCTCCCGCACACAACTATGTCCAGTGAACCACATACATCATCATGTATGTTTTTACTACGTTAGTTGTCCGTTCAACTCTTGGCCTATGAACGGTATTTTAGTCATTACTTTTAGAAAAGATTTTGCAAGTGCCAAACGATTCAAAAATCAAATGACTCCAAAAATCCATTTGCATGGAGTTCCTTCATGCGTTCCTTTCTAACATGACCTAAATGGCGGTTCCACAAATAAGTGGAATTCAAATCATTTGCCTTATGGCATTTTAGCGTCAGTGTTATGTATGTGTGTTTCACCATTAAGATTTATAATAACTTATCCATCGTACATGGAGTAATGTCATAATTTGAACAGCTCATTGTTTTCATTTGACCAGAGCAAAATAACAATTATTAAGTTCTTTATTATAAATTCTAAGGGCTAGATAGAATGCTGACGACGAACATAACAACACTTTATTTTGTTCCAGACGTGCATTCCTATCATATTCCTTGTCAGTCACTTGGCCATTGTATTCTTGTATTGCGTTGTTTTGTATGACACTTCATACCAACCAATATAGTACTAATACCCAAGAATTTCATAGTGTGACTTAACTAGGAATACAACCATAACATGTATATCATTTATATACACCTGAGCTAGACTTTCTAGTCTTTTCTTTTCTTTTTGCCAAAATATCTTTTGCAGTTTCTCTTTTAGCTTTCCTCATTATTCAGAAAAACACTTTAACATTATTAACGTCTAGGTTTGTTGGTCAAATACCAATAACCTTGAGGTTCTTACTTTAAGTTGATCATCATATGACAAGTGTTTCAGATTTCACTATTAGTAACTTTGTAATATGATGAACAATTTCACTCATAATTTTATCCATCATATCATGACGACTTTCCGAGACCATGTCTGTACATGCTAGGCTCGTAAAGTTTTAACCTTGGTATTCGCATGTGCAAATCTGGCTTGCACCCGTTGTATGCACACGTAGAATCTATCACACCCGATCATCACGTGATGCTTCGAAACGACGAGTCTTAGCAACGATGCATACTAAGGACGATTACTTCATGGATATGCGAATATCGTTAGTGCCCCAATAGTTAGAGGATTGTGACGCCTGGCGTCTTCAACCTTCATACATTCCCATAAAACTTATAAGTTTATGTAGTCTCACCAAATTATATTCTATCATCTTGCAATAAGGTCTTAGATATCACATATATCTCATACCTTGATTATTTCTGAAAACTAAATTTTCAGCTCCTTACTTTTCAAATAGATTTGAACATTCAAGTTTTACGAAGACAAGATAACTTTAGGTACTAATTGAAACCATAGCTCTTTGAATCAACAATGTGAGGTTTACTAAAAGTTTGCAATAGGACTTAATCAATTCTTGATTCTTTAACAATACGGTACCAATCCGTAAAGTTTCTTGTCAGATTTTAACAGTATTTCTATCTCAATAACAAGACTAGCGCATGGTAGAAAACGGATGCCAATACTACAAAATTAATTCAAAATACTACTCAGACTATGTTTATGATAATTAGTTCATGTTTTAATCTAATTACTAATGAACTCCCACTTAATACAACATCCCTCATAGTTGTTAAGTGGTACACGATCCAAATCCACTACACCAAAACCGATCATCACGTGAGATGATGTAGCTTCAATGGTGAACATCAACATGTTGATCATATCATCCATATGACGCGTGTTCAACCTTTCGGTTTCCGTTGTCCCGAGGCCATGTCTGTACATGCTAGGCTTGTCAAGCAAACCCAAGTATTCCGCGTGTGCAACATGGCTTACACCCGTTGTATATGAACGTTGAGTCTATTACATCCGATCATCACGAGATGTTTCGAAACGACGAACTGTACAACGGTGCATACGAGGGGAGAACACTTTATTATCTTGATATTAATGTGAGGGATCATCTTATAATGCTACCGTCGCGTTCTAAGCAAAATAAGATGCATAAAGTATTAACATCACATGCAATTCATATGTGATATGATATGGCCTTTTTGTCTTTGCGCCTTTGATCTTCATCTCCAAAGCACGGACATGATCTCCATCATCAACGGGCATGATCTCCATCATCGTCAGCGTAGCGTCAAGGTTCATGGCGCCGTCTTCATGGTTGTTCACCTCATGTAGCAACTATTACAACTACTTTGAAATACTACTCAACATGAAAATTAAAGACAACCATAAGGCTCCTGCCGGTTGCCATAATACAATAATTATCATCTCATACATATTCATCATCACATTATGGCCATATCACATCACCAAACCCTGCAAAAACAAGTTAGACGTCTCTAATTTGGTTTGCATATTTTACGTGGTTTAGGGTTTTCGAGTGAGATCTAATCTACCTACGAACATGAACCACAACGGTGATACTAATGTTGTCAATAGAAGAGTAAATTGAATCTTCACTATAGTAGGAGAGACAGACACCCGCAAAGCCTCTTATGCAATACAAGTTGCATGTCGAACGAGGAACAAGTCTCATGAACGCGGTCATGTAAAGTTAGTCCGAGCCGCTTCATCCCACTATGCCATAAAGATGCAAAGTACTCAAACTAAAGACAACAAGAGCATCAACGCCCACAAAACCATTGTGTTCTACTCGTGCAACCATCTATGCATAGACACGGCTCTGATACCACTGTAGGGATTCGTTGCATAGAAAACAAAAAATTTCCTACCGCGAACACGCAATCCAAGCCAAGATGCAATCTAGAAGACGGTAGCAACGAGGGGATTATCGAGTCTCACCCTTGAAGAGATTCCAAAGCCTACAAGATGAGGCTCTTGTTGCTGCGGTAGACGTTCACTTGCCGCTTGCAAAAGCGCGTAGAAGATCTTGATCACGGCGCCACGAACGGGCAGCACCTCCGTACTCGGTCACACGTTCGGTTGTTGATGAAGACGACGTCCACCTCCCTGTTCCAGCGGGCAGCGGAAGTAGTAGCTCCTCTTGAATCCGACAGCACGACGGCGTGGTGTCGGTGGCGGTGGAGAATCCCGGCGGAGCTTCGCTAAGCGTGCGGGGAAGAAGGAGTAGTGGGGCGGTTAGGGTTTGGGGAGAGGGGGGCGCCGGCCATCTAGTGGTGCGGCCACCTTGTGGTTGTTGGGGTGGCTGCCCCCCTCCCCTTGGCCCTCATTATATAGGTGGAACACCCAAGAGTTGGTCTACAAGTCTTCGAATAAGACCCCAAACCAAAACCTTCCATAACACATGAAACCTACCCAAGCTAGGACTCCCACTAGAGGTGGGATTCCCACCCTTCCTTGGGAGGGGGTGGCCGGCCCCCTTAGGGGAGTCCACTTGGGACTCCTCCCCCTTAGGGTTGGCCGGCCATGGGAGGTGGAGTCCCTCCGGGACTCGGCCTTCCTTAGTGGTTTCTTCCGGACTTTTCTAGAACCTTCTAGAACCTTCCATAGAACCTTCCGGATCATTTTAAATCTTATAAAATGAGTTCCTATATATGAATCTTATTCTCCGGACCATTCCGGGACACCTCGTGATGTCCGGGATCTCATCCGGGACTCCGAACAAATATTCGAACTCCATTCCATATTCAAGTTCTACCATTTCAACATCCAACTTTAAGTGTGTCACCCTACGGTTCGTGAACTATGCGGACATGGTTGAGTACTTACTCCGACCAATAACCAATAGCGGGATCTGGAGATCCATAATGGCTCCCACATATTCAACGATGACTTTAGTGATCGAATGAACCATTCACATACGATACCAATTCCCTTTGTCACGCGATATTTTACTTGTCCGAGGTTTGATCATCGGTATCACTCTATACCTTGTTCAACCTCGTCTCCTGACAAGTACTCTTTACTCGTACCGTGTTATGTGGTCTCTTATGAACTTATTCATATGCTTGCAAGACATTAGACGACATTCCACCGAGAGGACCCAGAGTATATCTATCCGTCATCGGGATGGACAAATCCCACTGTTGATCCATATGCCTCAACTCATACATTCCGGATACTTAATCCCACCTTTATAACCACCCATTTACGCAGTGGCGTTTGATGTAATCAAAGTACCTTTCCGGTATAAGTGATTTACATGATCTCATGGTCATAAGGACTAGGTAACTATGTATCGAAAGCTTATAGCAAATAACTTAATGACGTGATCTTATGCTACGCTTAATTGGGTGTGTCCATTACATCATTCATACAATGATATAACCTTGTTATTAATAACATCCAATGTTCATGATTATGAAACTAATCATCCATTAATCAACAAGCTAGTTAAGAGGCATACTAGGGACTCTTTGTTGTTTACATATCACACATGTATCAATGTTTCGGTTAATACAATTATAGCATGGTATATAAACATTTATCATAAACATAAATATATATAATAACCACTTTTATTATTGCCTCTTGGGCATATCTCCTTCAGCCGCCGCCCCAGGGCAACGCCCTCGATGTCGCCATCGAGGAGGAGCGGATGGCGATGACGGAGGAAGAACGCGCCGACCCGCGCCACCACCCCGAGAACTACACTCGGTGGAATTCATTCTTCCTCCGGCGGTGGGAGCGCGAACTGGCGGCCTACGACGGCCCGCCACCTCCGCCTCCGCGCAACAACGCCGCGGGTCGCCGGCGTTGGTGGAGCGCGCCGAATAGGACGCTCCACAACATCCTCGAGCACATCGAGGGCGGCAATTCGCCTAGGCTGACGATGCCCCCTCCATCGAGGGCATCGACGACCGCCCGCCAACGGAAACGTGGCGGCCACGGCGTATGGCTGCCAGTTCCTCGTCGTCCGGTTCGGCGGCGAGGTCGATCTCCAGGTCGACGCCAGCCTTGGCGCCGGTGAAAAAGGAGCCGGATTCCCCGCCGAGCCACCGCACGCGCGGCGGCGGCGGCATCGTCATCCGCGAGCCGTCGACGGCACAAGGACGCCGCCGCCCCAAGCGCGACTACGACACCTCCGGCGAGCGGAAGCGCAAACCGGCGAAGGTGAAGGTGGAGGAGGAAGAAAGCGCCGAGGACATCGCCATCCTCGAAGCCGTCATCGCGAGGTCCCTCCAGGACCTCGTACCCGCCGAGAACGCCATGCCGCTTGACCGGGGCTGCTGCGCACGGTCGAGGGCGATGGGAGAAGGAGGAAGCGGAGCGCGGCGAGGCTCCTCCGGGACGCCGTTCGCTACGGCGGCCTGCGACTCCTCCATCCGGCGCCGTCGTCCCCGTCGTCGACCTTGAAGCCTCAGACGACGAGGCTGTGCAAGCCATCGCCGTCCCCGCCTCGCACCGGCGGCCGGTGGAGACGCCGGCCAAGAGCAGCGACCGAGCGGCCGGCGCCGCCACAGTTCGACAACGACGGCTCCGACGACGATGGCGGCGACTACACGGTGTTCTACCGCCATTTCGGCATGTAGAGCGCCATGTTTTCATATTTACAGTTGTATTCCCCTAGCCGAATTCGAAATATAGTCGAATTCGGTCTCTATGTACGAACTTCGCCCTCTATATAGTAAATATCATTAAATTTAGTCTAAATTTGACCGTTTTATGCCGTAGTTTGTCAAGTTTCCGTTTTTCAAATTTAGATCGCCTTCTTCGCCTGAGATCGCGGCTGGGAAACTACTCCTTCCCACGCCAAATTTACGTCCAATCCGGATGTAAATTTTTCCGGATTTCGGCGTGGGAAGGGCAAACGAGTGGAGATGCTCTAAACAAAGAGACGAGACAGCCACATTCTCTGCATGTTGTTCTTCTCAAATGGGGATGGAGATGAGAACAACCTGGGACTGACGACGTCTCCGGCAGACAGGTCTCTGGATAAGTTCATGCAAGCAGCCAAGGAAGGCCCCGATTATGATACACGCCCACCTACACGGTACGTCTGGATCGAGAGCGGTCGTCGCTTTCATCGGCTTTTGCAAACCCGAAGCAGCACTGCAGCAGCAGCCCTCGATCGAGGAGAAAACAAAGGAGGACGTCAGTTGTGTGCTCCAGTAGTAGCTGTACCTCTTATCGTATTATACATTTATACTCTAGACTAGACTAGTAGACCAGTTACATGCGAGGATTGACGATGATTGCTCGTCTATGGATCGGCGCAGGTTCGTCTCCTTCTTCCCTGATACGCAGACGCGGATGCGGCGCGCGAACAAATCCCCGCGCGACGTAGACAGACGCGACGCGCGAACAAGTCCCCGCGCGCGCGATCAGATGAGATCACATATTCACATGAGATTATAGAGATCGAACAAACGGCCCTTCCGTCCCCGAGGGCTCAAAAGCCGTTTTCGAGTTTTCCAGATCATCAGGGGCGCGACAGCCGACAGGAGAGCACGGCACGGGGTCGAGTATGCAATCATGCATGTCAGGCGCGCGCGGGCTCTCCTAGTCCTAGTCGTGCGTATCTGGCGGAGACGGACTCGATCGGGCTGAGGGAAACGTGGGCAGTGAATGCAGCCGAGAGGGACGTCGTCACGTATGGATGGTCACCGATCGACTGGGTACGCCTCCATGCATGGCTCCATCCTCTATCCGATACGATCATGGCGACCAGCGGCGGCGAAGTGTCTTTCCTTTGGCACGCGGACGCATGCATGTGGAAACAGCTAGCCAACACGGCCGCACGGGAGTGAGGAGGCGTGGCGAGGACCGACGGTGCGAGCCGTCTTTCGTTTTCATTCCGCTGTTCAGGATATCCCGGCGCATATCCTCCCGGCGCGATAAAATTGACCGTCGCCCGGTCGCTGTATAACGGCTTCACAGAGCCAGCTGGATTTTGCCGGAAACTCTTTTTATTTCTTCACCATCATAACATTCCCTAATAATCTATATCTATCTATACCTAATAATAATAAAGGGAGAAGCGTTTCCGTGGTTTCGTCCGTCGTAATGTGTTTTGGTCCGTCTCAATTTACGTCTTCGTCAGGCGCTGAGTTCGTGTTATGTTTCCATCTTAGTCTTAGGCCTGAAACGAGTAGCGGAGTCCACCTAGAACCCGACGTTGAATCCTTCGTTCGGTCCCGTAGCAGAGTTCGGCTAGAACCCGATAGATTGAGCCTGCCCAAATACCTACGCGTGAGGTCCAAACCATGATTAACTAGGCCATGGGCAATCTTGGAGACTTGATCGAGTTCCGTCTCTGCGGCTCGCCATGGGCACCGACTACTAGGAGGGATCGGAGCTACTCTCCTCTACGAAGAGGAGGGGAGCTGGCTAGGCGTCACCGTTATTACGCGGCACGGAGGCCACAGTTGATGGACGACCTGACAGCTGCAGCCGACTGCGCCGGAGGGCCGCGCCCGAGCCGTCTCCTTGTTTTGCCCGCTCCTCGGCGCACGCAGACCTTCAAGATGGACTACCCGCCTCCGTGATCAGGATTAAATTCAGATTGAAAGATTTGGCTGAGGATTGGTGTAGAGGCGGTTTGGGAGAGGATTCAATGTACTCTTGGGCTGCCCCGCTGGGCGACGACGGTGACATGCAATTGGTCCGGATTCAGTTGAGATTAAAAGATTTGGGAGCGGAATTCTGACATGTCTGATTTGTGTATTTTCCTACATGGCAAAACTGAACTAGGGTATATGTCAGAATTTTGCTACACGAGCTAGCACGCAAGGGTCCTGTGACTGCAATAGCAAATTGAGATTTGTTTTCGCTGATCCCCACTTTTGGTAGGGAAGCCAACGTCCAGAATTAGTCAATGTATCAGCTGATATAATGCTTGAGGTTGGACTTTGGAGCTCCACATTTTTTCAGGAGCTCCTCAAGTGCCCGGGCTGCACTGACTCCATGTAATCCCACGATCCATTAGATCAGCGCCTCTTAATTATCTACCTTTTGATTCCCTCGAGATATTGGGCGGATCTTGGTTGCTTGCTTGGGTTCTTGGTCTGAATTCCAACAGGTAGTCTCTAACAGAGGAGGAATTCGAATTATTAGTTGCTAAACTCTTTGACATTAGGAGCGAAGTAACCTTTATAATCTCCGCTGATTATTGGTTGCTGAATTCCTTGAGAATAACCTCCGCTATTTTATGTAAACCTTTCTTCTTAGCATGTTTCAGTTTAGCCATTGTGTTCTTTTGCAACACTTTGACAGCTGAAGCGCCGAGAATCACTTAAAAGAGAGTCATCCAAAAAATTAGCTGAATTATGATTGGAGTTATCTGAGAGGCTAAGAGAACATGCAAGTTTGTGCAAGTTTGTGAATACAATTTATTTCAAGTTATAATTGCTTCTGTGTCTACCGTTCTGCATCAAACTTAACAATTTTTGTTTAGCTTTAAGGGAAAGAAACCCAAAGCGCTATGATTTTACTAGAAGTGATTGTGTGTACGTCAAATTGCGAGCACGGAGACTCGAACTTGCGCGGGCGGGGATGCATCAGTCCATCCCAACCACCAGGCTATGCCTCGGTTCACAACTTAACAATTTTTGGATATCCGTTGTTATGTGGGTATGCTTTTCCTCCAAAGGGGATCTTTATGTGCATTGACAGCCTACTGCCTGTCGGTATCTACATGTTACCAGATGCATGTCTAAAGTGCCCGTGCAATAAAAAATTTTGTGGTATCGATTGTTGTGAGGCCTTCAGGTGAGGTAGCGATGACATCTGATGGCTCTACTAGCACATGTGTATTGGATGATCTAGCTGAAGCGGCGAACGAAAATAGCCCTAATCGTGTAGTGTGTCGTGGACGCACACGAATTGACTGGTTTCTTTGGCACGCTGCGTCTCTATAAACGTGAACCTACTATGGGCATTTTTGTGACACAAACTAATTTCTTTCCCGGTGCAACGCACGGGCATTTGTGCTAGTAACACTGAAATTTGGATACGAAGGTGCAGAGAAAAATACTTTTTTTAGACAAAAGGAATATATTAATATCGCGGAGCAACGACGCAATGCCCAAACGCATTACAGATGCACACAAACAAAATTCAAAAGGAAGAAGAAGAAAACAAATGTTTGCTTCCGTGATCTATCTCCCTGTACCGCATCACATCCACCACAAAGATAACACATGAATCCAAATTCTCCAAAAACATTTCTCCAAGAAGGAAGCACTGTGAAAACGTTGTTGCCGTCCGATCATAGATCTTATGTTTCGCCATGGAGAAAGTTTGTGCTCTTAAAATAATGTCTTCAACAAGACCATTGTAGTCCTTGGATTTTCACCCTGACATAGAAGACTTTGTACTCCTCATGTGATGCAACCCACACTTGCCGATGTGGCTACTACGAGTCACAATCACCAAGCAAAATCCTCATTGCTCCGAAGACTCAGTCCACGATTACTAGGCCGTAATGACATTCTTCGCCACTGACTTCACCTTGGGACTCGAAAGACTTGTTCCATGATGGCAACACACGACGAAGCTTCACGTCACGCCCTCCTGAAACTGTATGGCCAGAAAATGGGTGCGTACGGCCAAATGTCATCCGATCTACCAATCTATAGGCATCCCGTACCCAATGGAGATTGTCGGTGGAGCCTTCCGAAATTTGTCACTAGCCATATCAGTGTGGGAAAGCAACAAGAAAAACAACATGTTGGCGCGAGAAGAACCCTAGGACCGCCTCCTTTATTAGGCAGATCGGCAGCCCCCCACGATGTCGCCTGCCCGCTGGCCATCTCGCAAAGCAGACCATGGAATTCACGGGCACCGCTGCAACCACCTGCACCATGCGGAGATGAGGGTCCGAGCCACGTCAAGTCTCCCGAACCAGGCATCGTGCCGCCCTTGCGGCCACAACAGTCGCCAAGGTCCCCGAAGAAGACCGGGGCCGCTACCCCTGCGTCCATCTCCACCGTATGAGTTGCGCCATCCAGGACTGCTGCAAATCTTCGGCTGGAGATCCGACCACTCGAGGAGGAAGAGGGCCCCGTAGCTGCTAGTTGCGCTCGGGAGGAGAGGCCATCACTTCAACCCGCCACACAACCTTTGACCAGCAGCATCCTTCGATGGCGGCAGGGCAGGCATGGTGGAGAGGAAGGAGGAGGTTGCCACTATGGTTCCGCCCGAGCCGCCTCTCCTGTGTGCGGTGCAGGGAATTAGGCGTTTGAGGCATATAAGTGCCATAAAAATACTTGATCTGGGCCCTTGCACTTCTGGAATCATGCGATCCAATGGCCTATAGCTTCTCCCAATTTGCCCGTCCCGCCACCACCGAAATAGTATATCTTATTTTCTCCGAAAAAGGTGTTTTCCTAGCGTTTTATGTTTGCATACAAAGTTTTTTAGGAATGACATTTTTGTGGCCTTTGAAAAAAGATATCCTATCAAAAGAGATTTACAGCAGTGGAAATTATCTTTTCTCATGGACCAGAAAAAATTATGAAACTTTATGTGCGAACATAAAATATATGGATGTACAACAAGATATGTTTCAAAAAATATTCTAAAATATGTTTGTCAGACAGTATGTGCGTCTACATCTATCAACCAAAGTGTATTTCAAGAAAAAGAAAAGAGAGAGAGCTTATCTCTGAACTAGACCACGCTTCAGCCACCTCAAACTACCGAAGTACCGAACCAAAGCGCATATGCAACAGATAGGAGTACCATGTCGACTGTTTTTAACATGTCTTGTGGCGCGTACATGATGGTGTCGGGCAAAATATTGATCTCTTTTGGATGATTCGCTACGCCCGCACGGTGGCTAACTTTTGGATGATTCTCGCTATCGCTTTGGGGTCGACATTTGGAAGTGGAAGGCAAGAAGCGCAAACTGGAAGACACCTGGGATCGCAAAAGTGGACGCTTTAAATTGTGCACAACCTTTTCTTTGTGCGTAAGAATCTTGTAGACCCAGCAAGATTCTTGTTTTGACCGTGAGAAGCAAGATTCTTGGTCTCGCAGTTTTTTTTAACGGGGACGGACGGGCCAGGACACAGAAACTGAAAGCAGATGCCATGCATGCTCATGATCTTGAGAATAACCTGATTTGACGATGCGCCGAGCGCCGCTGGTTGCTACAACCCGCTTCGGAGGCACTGGCAGGCCAGCATGGCCCCTCATCCTGAATAACATTGTGTTAAAAAGTGTTTGTCATGTTCAACAATCATCCCAAGACACTGAGGAGTTGTGAAGTACTCAAACCACTGACGGAGGATCAAACTCGTATGTATGATGTCCTGCAGTCTCGTCTGAAGATCGACTGGTTGGAAAGGGGAAAGAACTAGCGCGGGCTGTTCCCGGGCAGAGCTCCGCCGCCGGAACCGCCGTGGGAAAGGGAGGGGAGTGAGCTGAGCTCCGGCGCCATCCGTTGAAGAAAATGGCGCCGGCTCCGACTTGCCTCCTGCGCTGAATTTGGTTTTTTTTTGTGTGCAGCGTCTGAAGAAATATCACTGTGAATCCCTGCTAGGCTCTTGTGTCGGGGGGAGCCGCCGGAGCGGAGCGGATGGCATTGCGCGGAGGATACAGTTGGAGTGGCGTAGTACGGAGTAGGAGCTTTCCGGCACCGTTTTCTCCAGTTGCAACCGCCGGAGCTCGCTCCTAGCCCTTTCCCCACGGCGGCAGCGGCAGAGCTCCGCCCGAGAACGCGTCGTGCTGCGCTAGGACAAAGCCAAGTCGTTTGGCGTTGGATCGTTTGCTGGCCGTTGGATCTACATGGACGGTGGATGAAGCGGGACAAAACAAGTCCATGAACCGGGGGTTTTTCCTCGCTCGTCTCGTCACCCGTCTTCTCCCCGACCGAGCCACATCCCGATGCCGCCCAAATCGAAGGCCGCGGCGGCGGCCGCCGCCGCGGAGCCAGTCTCCGTCGAGGACCTCTTCTCGGCGCTCCACCGTCACATCGAGGCCGGCCAGTTTCCGCAGGCCGTCAAGGTCGCCGACCAAGGTCAAGCACTCTCTCTCTCTCCCCCGACGCGCTTCCGGCGCCACGCCGTAACTCTACGCGACACTGACCCCCGCGGCTAATCCTGCAGTTCTCGCGGTGGCGCCGGGCGACGAGGACGCGGTGCGATGCAAGGTGGTGGCGCACATCAAGTCCGACAACACGGACAGGGCGCTCGCGGCCATCCGCGCCGCCGACCGCCTCCCCATCGATCTCAGCTACTACAAGGTGAGCCGCACGTTGATCCTTCTACAGCCTTGGCGGTGCGCTGGATCCGTCCGTGTTCGCTTGCTGTCGTGACTGCGTGGATCAGTAGGCCGCGGCTTTTAGGATCTAGCAGTAGTCAGATCCGAGTACTTGTGGTGAAGCATTTTATTATTATTATTATCATGCCTGTCTAACTTAAATTTAGAATTCTGACGCTCCAGTGAGTTCCATCGTTGCATGCAATTTTGCACTACATTTTCCTCTTACGTTTCTTTGCCTGTCCTGATACTGATTAGCTGTAACTTTTCGTTAGATCAGACTTGTTATGGGTGAACGTAGGCTGTTTACTCCTTAATTGATAATAATTGACATCCTGTTAAAATTTCTTAATATGAAGAGATCTTTTGGTGCTTTCTTTGTCTGCATGATCTACTGTGCTGATATGAAGCATCATGTGACAAGGTTTTGTTCAGCAATGCAGGCAGCCTAGTTGATAGCTAATGCAGAAACATGGCCAGAATTCACTATCATGCCGGATAGCAGCATAATGGGTGATGAACTAAGATTGAATTCCGATCTCACTTAAATATTGATCACTTGATCTTTGACATTTCTTTAGGATCTCTACTTTCCCATATAGACCAATAGTTTTCCTCTTCTTTTAATTATTTTTATACCTGAAGGTCAAAGTTTGGCGATCTGGGTGATGACGAGACGGAAAGTTTACCTTTGACTATCAAAAATAGTTTGATGTCCAACAGATTGCTGGGCACGATACTGGCAGCACTGCATATATAATTTTATTTAGAGAACAACATTGTGTAACAAAGCTTGCTACTGGGATTTGTAATGCACACTGATTAAATCCATGTGCAATCATAAACTTTCAATGCACACTGAAGAGTTGTTTGCCGCCTGGCAAGAAGCTGTGGCCCTGCAAGTTAAATACTTGTGATGGCATTTTTTATTATTATGCTTGTCGAACTTAAATTTAAAATTTGAGTTTCCAGCAAGTGCAAAGAGTCCATAATTGCATGAGACTTGTACATTTTCATTTTACGTTTCTTTGTCTGTTATGGTATTGAGCAGCTGTAACTGTGTTTTTTTAAGATCGGACTGTTTTTGTTTAAACATGGCCTTTTTACTCCTTTATTGATAATTAGCATCCAGATAAAAATATCAATATGTTGATCTCTTTTGATCTTTTGTATGCCTGTATGATCTACTTTTACTTATATGTAGGTGGCAAGGTTTTCTCAGCAATGCCGTCAGCCTGGTTGATAGCTAATACTAAAACATAGCCAGGATTCACTATCATGTTGGATAGCAGTATAACGGCTGATGAACTAAGATTGGATTCCATTGTCACTTAAGTGTTGATATTTTTGACATTTCTTTAGGGTCTCTACTTTCCTATAGACTAATAGTTTTCTTTGAATTTTTTATAAATCTTGAACACTAGGACAATTATTTGCTGATAATAAAAGATAATATGTACACATGCGCTGAATAGTATTTTTTTTATCTATATTCAGGCATACTGCTACTACAGGCAGAACAAATTGCAAGAAGCTCTGGAGATATTGAATGGCCAAGAAGAAACAGCTGCTGTTCTCCAGTTAGAATCCCAGATCTATTACCGACTAGCAAGAATGACTGATTGCTTGAATAGCTATGAGAAGCTTCAAAAATATAAGATTGACTCAGTGGATCTAAATGTAAATACCATTGCTGCTCTGGTTGCAGCTGGAAGGGCTTCTGAAGTACATGCAGCCATGAAGGCGCAAAAGGTTGATCTTACCACTAGAGCGCTCAGAGATGCTAGGAGCTTTGAGCTTGCATATAATTCTGCTTGCACCTTGATAGAAAATAAGAAGTATTCAGAAGCTAAAGAGCAGCTGGACTTGGCGAAAAGGTGCTTTTGCTGGCAAACTTATATCTCAAATGAATGCATACTCCTGGCTTAATGAACTGATAATCGAATCAATACCGTTTCTCTTGTAAGATTAGAGGCTTGGCAACCAGTAAAAGTTTGATTAGTTCATTGGTCCAGTAGTACTTCCACTCTTTCCCATAATTCTATGTATCTAATTCTGGATAAGTCACGCCATTGGCAAGTCTATTAAGCTCCTGTGGTTAGCTAGATTTCAATTTCTTATTTTGCCTGTAGAATTGGGAAGGAGGAGCTTATGGTGGAAGATTATGCAGAAGAGGAGATTGAATACGAATTAGCTCCTGTATCTGCTCAGCTTGCTTATGTACAGCAGGTACCTAAATTTGGTCGATTCTCTTGTAGCCAATCTTTATTGGGCCCTGTTACCTAATTTTGGCTACAAACGATTAAATTTTCTATCTGCATTTTCAGTTACAAGGACAGACTCAAGAAGCTATGGAAACCTATGTTAATATGACAAACAAGAAATCAGGAGATCCCTCATCACTTGCTGTGGCAACAACTAACCTTATATCATTGAAAGGTACAAAGGATGCTGCTGATAGCTTGAGGAAGCTTGACCAGCTTGTTGAGAAGTCTACAGCTCCAAACCAGTTGCAACTTATTGAGAGCCTTGAATTCAAGTTACCCCCAAGGAAAAAAGAAGCCCTGTATTCTGCTCGCGTTCTCTTACTCCTCCATGCAAATAAAATTGACCAGGTTTGCCTTGCATTATTGATCTATCTCCCATTTACCTGTTTATGTAATTTTTTTTGATCTATTACTCATCTGGGATCATACTGCTGCTGAATTTTTGTTTGTTGTACTTGTGACACTTTTGTATCTTTTTTTATAGTAAGCTTATGTTGAATTTTAGCTAGCATGAGTCAAGAATCACATCTGTTGGATGTTGGTCACTCAATGAGTAATAACCATTTGATTGAAAACTGATATAAAGTATCTGCTTGATTGGTTACATAGGCACCTAGCTCTCATTAACTGTTTGCAATAATATGGCCTACATCATTTCAGTGTTCTTTATTTCATATGTTCTGGGAAATTCGCTTATGCTATGGGCTTACATGAACCCAGAATACAGACCATGCACTACTATGGAGATTCATGCTGGAAGATGTATTCCGCTTCGTATAGATAATTCCGGTGTCCTTTTTTATTGCTGCATGGCCCATGTCTGTACACCTAGTTAATGAAGTTCATCTACCACAACAGAAGTCTGTTGACGTTCTGGACCAATATCCACAATATTTGCTGAAAGTTTGCTGAACTAATTTGTGTGTAATGCATTTTGTTGTACTCGTTCTTGACACTTTTTTGTAGTACTTCCAATCTATTCTGACGTATCTTACTCTATCTTAGAGAAAATAAGATCTGTGCAATACTTCACTTTTAACTGATTTTCTTTGTTGAAATCTGACTTGTTTTGTCCATGCATCCAAATTCTCCCTTCACCCAGATCTGTTCAAGTATCAGTTGATTTTGTGTTTTGTTCTTACAAGGCAGCGACAAGAGTGATTTCTGGATTAGAATTCGTTCTTCCAATTATGATTGAGCAGCTGTTTTTGATGCAAAAGCGAGGTTTTAGGCTGTGTGCAAAAGCATCTTTTATTGATTCAAATACTTTATTCATCTCTTTCAAAGGTTTTGTTCTTGCAACATGTACTAATTGGGTGAAAAATGGGAAGTAAATTTGCAATTCTTCTGATTTGTTGTTGCAACATGTTTTAATTGAGTGAAAATTGAGCAGAAAATTTAGAACTAATCCACTAACGCGGCCTGCTTAAAAAAATCAAGCTGTGTTTCTGTACAATGGAACATGAAAGTGCAGAGTCCCAGGGCCGGTGGTTCAGTACGTTGCCATGGTGCCCTCCGTCATCTGCTACGAGCATTGACACCGAATCTGAAACCCACTGCCTGCAGCTGGCTCACACGCAATGGATACCTTGCAGTTTCTACGCAATCTCCATAGGACCGTATCTGAGCAAGATATTCAGTTTGGAACAGATCCCAAGCCCATGTATGTGGACCAGATATCTGGAGCAGTTGTGCTCGGGTGTCAAAACGCCACCCCCATATGTTCTCATTTATTTGCGTGATTCCCTTTAAAGTGTCATTGATTCAGTTAACAAAATAATCAGTCAACTTTGTAGGAAATTGTGATCATTCTGATCCTTTTCATTCACCCATATTTGGCCAACATACATTCACTTGGCATTATGTTATAGTTAGTTTCATTGTCAGTTTTAAGCGTTAGTCACCACTATTTCCTAACTTAGTCATGTTCTATTTTCTTGTTTTTTTGCTTCACTCAAACTAACACATTGCCAATCTGTATTGTATATTTAAGGCACATGAGTTGGTCAGTGGACTGCTTGGCATGTTTCAAGACAGCATATTCCCTATTTTACTTCAAGCTGCAGTTCACGTGAGAGAAAAGAAGGTCCAGAAAGCTGAAGAAGTTCTTAGCCGTTATGCTGAGAAGCATCCTGATAATTCTAAAGAAGTCCTCCTTGCACTTGCCCAGATTGCTGCCAGTGCAAATCATTTTCAAATTGCTGCTGACTCGCTGTCTAAAATATCTGACATCCAGCACATGCCTGCAACAGTTGCTACACTAGTAGCTCTAAAAGAGCGTCTAAGTGACTCTAATGGTGCTGCTTCTGTGCTTGATTCTGCTATCCAGTGGTGGAAGAATGCCATGACAGAGGATAACAAGTTAGATGTGTTCATGCGGGAGGCTGCTTCATTTAAGCTCAATCATGGGCGTGATGAAGAGGCCTGTCAACTGTATGAGGAACTTGTGAAGAGCTATGGGAGCACGGAAGCGTTGGCTGGGTTAGTTGCAACTTCAGCTCGCACAGACCTTGAGAAAGCTGAGCTATATGAGAAGAAGCTGAAACCATTGCCTGGTCTTAAGGGAATTAACGTGGAGAGTCTGGAGAAGACATCTGGTGCAAGACATGTAGACCAAGCCGTGAAGGTGGATGTTCCTGAGGAAGTGAAGAAGCAAAAGGCTAAGAAGAGGAAGAGGAAGCCTAAATATCCAAAGAACTTTGATCCAGCAAACCCTGGGCCGCCCCCAGATCCTGAGAGGTGGCTTCCCAAGAGGGAGAGATCGAGTTACCGTCCAAAGAGGAATAAGAGGGGGACTCAGGTCAGAGGTGCCCAAGGTTCTGTGAGTAAGCATGATGCAGCTGCCACCAATGTAGGTGGTGCCTCTTCGAAAGCAAGCCAATCCACCACCTCGGCAAAGGCTCCAGAACCACCGAAGGGCTCCAACAAGTCCCGAAATAAAAAGTCAAGGAGATAGGCGACAAATTTCTTGTTACAGTTAAACAAATACAAAAAAGACTGTCCATTTAGTATGGTGACTTGCCAAATTTTTTTTGTATAATTTGCACTGGATTGCCCTCCGCTGTGCTTTTAGAATCATCTTTATGATGACATGAGTTGAGACTGTTGCTGGCATATCTGGTTGAAATCTGTTTGCATTGCTTTATATTTTCTTATCTGGGGTATCATTGCTGGAAGCAGAACGTCATGCTGTAGCTGCCTGATTCTGATCTGCATTGTGTTGCGGTTGAAATCATTCTTGCTAGTTTGCAAAGTTGCCTCAGTTTGTAAACCATCTTCTCCTTGAACTTGCCATTTGTATCACTGTTCTTTCCGTGGTAGACTGTCTGCGTTTATCTTGAAGCACATGTGAGCTTCCTATGATGTTTGATTCTTGCGAGTAGCTGCACTTTCTATTTGGATTTTTTTTTTTTTTTTTGTAAATTCCTCGGGTATGATGATCCCTGCAATGCCATCATCTATATTTACGCCCCTCAGCCATAGCTTCTGCTTCCTTATATTTACATAATAATGGGAATCTTTGGACTACTCTTGGTCTCAGTTTTTTAAAGAACATCTGATGTGTACGAGGGAAGCAACAGCAACCTGGCATTGCCTATGTTCTTGGTAGCAAAAGGAAGTATTTATGTGCCCGCATCTTATAATCAATTATAATCGATGTGTCATCAGTACTAATCATAGAGTAGAATGAACCCTAAACGGCTAAACCCTAGCTTCGTCTTCAGTTAAATTCATCACTACTGACAGTCATCCATGGTAGATTATATGCAGGTTCTCATAAGGAAGAACAAGAAGCAACTCTAGTCAGTTTACAAGAGGCAAGAAATTTACATAGCTTGACAGCGATGCAGGTTTTACTGAGCATCAAATATCCGACAGAAAAATGTTTAATGTCCAGGATACATATCGAAGTACATGGTACAAATCGTTGTAGACTCGAAAGCAGAATAACATGGACCAAGGAGTGTTTGTATGGCCATCTTGGTTAGCCAGGTTAGGATACTAGCAGGAAGATAGCATCAAATCTGTCCAAGCTGACAGCTTTCTAGCTATTCCTTCTCCACCTCATGCTTTCGATCGTGGAGCCACGCAACTCGTCGCGCAGCCTCGAGTAGCTCAATGGTGCAATGCCCTACAACTCATCCTTGAGGTTTGAAAGGGATGCTGGCATATGCTTCTTGATGGACTTGTACATCTCCACCACCGTCCGATCCGGTCCCCCTCATAAGTTATCTGCAAACGCTCAGCAAAAACAAGCGATAAAACTGAATCAGCAGACGGAATGCAAGACCAAAAGCAAATTTCTCAGGTATCCTTTTAGCTGGGTTTTTTTTTTTGAAGCTTTCCTTTTAGCTAGTTGTTCTTAAACATCTACAACAGCATATATGCAAGTTGGTTGGGATCTAGACATAGAATCTTTTTTGGAGCAAGAACCGGAAGGAGGACAAATCAGAAACTTCAAGTTATGCATCTCTATCTTTCGGACGTGTTTGGTAGCTCGCATCCTCCCCAACCAAACCAGGTGGATGTCTGGTCTCCCTCCGCATTGTAGCCCGCACGGTTATCAAAGTACCTATGGGCCAGACCCGCTAGGAACTGTTGAAATTATCATTTCCGTAGAGTCACCCTCGTCTCGCGCCCCGCCGATGCAAAAGAGCATTTTTGCCCACACGAGCTTAGCCGACCATGGAGATGGCAGGAACATGCGTTGGAGGGAAAATGGGGCACCTCTCACCGAAACTCCTGTCGTATTTCTACCCTTCACTCTCACCACCCGATTCCAAACATGGGACCCCCTTCGAACTTTGTTGTCGGGTCCGGTAAGCGGCGCACTCATCTCTGGTCGGTGATGGTGGCAAGCCTACTTCCTCTTCTTTATCAAGTTCTCCTTCGCCTCCATCAATGAGCCACACCTCCATCTTGGTACGGTAGGGCTAGATCTTGCTGTGGTAGGGCAGATCTAGCTAGGTTTTTCATGTGTAGTACTTGTTCATCTGTGATCTAGGTATGGTAGGGTCGAAAAAAAGTATTGCTAGGGCTTATGTGTTTGTAGTATGGAGGTTCATGAAATGTATCACTAACATGATGTCTTGTTTATCTTCAGCTCCTTGTAGCTCTGTACATTCAGCTCTTGTGTACATGATGCACATCTTGTGTAAGGTTAGATCTGCATGTTATTACATTGATTTATCTAGGCCATTATCTACGTTGGTGACTCGCAAATCCCCTCCTTTGTGGCTGATTCATAACCCATTGCAAAGACCTAGGTAGTGGATGTGTCGGTGGACGAGGGCCATGTGTCTAGCCTTGTGGCGAAGGTTGCTATAGAGGTGGTGGCAAGGCTTGTCGCCACAAAGAAAGCGAAGGCAAAAAAACCGCACTAACACTAAGAGGGCTCGGAAGGCTGAAGGGGACGATGAAATGACTCCATCAAGCTTCGTCCTCGAGAACAGGTGCGGGCTGGTCAAAACCGACATCCAAACTAACAAAGGCTTCAAGGAAGTCCATCTGACAGCCGTGGCCAAAGCTAATGATGATCTGTTTGTACACCATACAGAAGAGGGTTGGAAATCTTGGGGGCATACAATTCCTTTGCTAGTAGGCCCTAGCCCCTAATCCAATACAAATTCTGAAATTCTCATATGACCCATTCACTCATGGCAAGGGGTGAGACTAAACTTCAGTCCCACATTGCTATTTAGTAGAGAGTTGGAGCAGTTTATAAGGTGACCTTTTCTAGCACTACTAAGTGAGTGAGAAGAGAAGAGAATGAGTTCACACACACTCCTCCGACATCGCCCGCCCCTTCGCCTCGACGTGTTCGTGTTTCGTGGATTGAGCCAAGCCGAGCTCATATACATGCATGTTGTTTATATTTTGTGTACTAATTAGTAAGTCATTATTGGACGCGTTATCCCATTTTCATTTCCCAATTTTCTGAACTGTGGCATGTGTTGACTGGAACATGGGCTGCGCCCTACAATTTACCTGATCTGCACAATATAAACCTACATGAGATTACCTGCCTCCAAAACCTTGCACTGCCGCCCACATCTTCCCCATCCCATCTTCCTGCGTACACCAAGGGAAGGGATAGTAGGCCTCCGAAATCCGCCGGCGACTTCTTCCCGGACATCGATAAGGACATCGACAATCTCTTCGGCGATATGGGTGACTGCATCGACACAAATGCTGCTGCTGTTGCGGCTCCGGATGCACTGCACGTGACCTGTCCTCTCTCTTTCAAGTTTTGATAGAGTTTTCTAGTTCTAACAAACGTAGTAAATGTAATTATTTTATCATGTTTAGATGCAATCTGTTCATCTGTTCTATCATTTTACATGATTAGTTCAGTTACTGTTTCTATGATCATGTTTTATCAACTATTTATTCAGATTAAAGCATACGATAATTTGCTTATATATTCAACATATCATACACTGTGTTCACGCATTTTTTTAGAACCGAGGTGAATCAAAATAAAATGAAAGCACACAATCATAGGAATAAAAAAACTTCTATGTTCTGTCCGTTTCCAAGTCCATCCTACTAAGTTTTTGATAGTCAAAAACTAGATTTTGAGTCGAACATGAAAGTTTATCAAAGCATTGGATTTTGAGTCGAACATGTTCAACAGAATACAAATCCTATCCTACTACATAATGTTATAGTGGTGACAGTCCATGCCTGAATTTGTAGCTACTGCTTACTATACACCTGTCTATGCTTTTATATAGAAGCAAGGGCCTTCGAACCTGTTCTCTAAAAAATACACCTAATCCAATTTCTCTATAACCCTTATCTGCTTATGCACTTTCGAAAGGCTCGTTATCAGCGCCACTGACGCTACTAAAAAGTGTTATACATCCATACAAAAATGTTGCCAGCTACTTCGCACAGGTACGACGACCAAACCTCTCGACAAGCTCCTGCTCAATCTCCAGCCTCTTATTCAACAATAACTTGTAGTTGTTCAGGAGCTCAGCGTCCCCCTGGCAATCCCCAAATGGAACAGCCAGCTTCATGCTGAGCGATGTTGTCTCCAATCGGCCTGAGTACAGGCGTGAGATGGGCACAAAGTCACCTTGCTGCTTAAAAAGCCACCCATGGGCTGCTCTCAGAGCAGCACCCAGAGAGGCAGAGTCTGCAATACATAAGCATCACAATGCACAATCATGCAGAGTAGATGCATAGTGTTCAGCATTGTTTCTAAGATGATGCAATGTGGATAACAGGGCAAGAACACATTGGTGTAATATTCATCCACATACCTGGTCTCTGAACAGTGTAAACTGGACAGCCGAAAATGGATGCCATGATCTTGAGAATGGCTCGGTTTGACGATGCCCCACCGGTTGCTATAATCCGCTTCGGAGGCACCGGCAGGCCGCATCTCTCAGCATGGCCCTTCATCGAGAGGAACTGGCCTTCTATTACCGCACGAACCTGAATAGCTTTGTGTGAAAACTGTCCCAGGTTTTTGGCATATTCAATCGTTTGACAACAGTGACGAGTTGTGAAGTACTCAAACCTCTGACAGAGGATCAAACTCATCTGTTTGATGTCGTGCAGTCTCAGCTGAAGATCCACTGGTTAAGGTGTCGACAATGTAACGGTGATACCCAACTAGGCATATAGTAATTACACACTGTGTGAGCTGTGACATAAAGACATGATGCAAAAGAATATGCAAGGTCGACAAGAAGAACCTGGGAGCGGTGGAAGGATCTCTTGTTCCTTGTAGTAAAATCCCAGTTTTCCTCCTGCGAAAGAAGAGACACAATAATACATGGGAAAGCTACCTTTCTATGGTAAGTGCAAAGCATCTGTCCTGATGGAACTAATTTCTTATTTTTATGAGAAAGAAGAACTTGTAAATGTCTGGTATCATTTTAAGGGTGTCAACTTGTAAAAATCAGGAAAATTGAAGGAAAAAAATTAGGAAAACGAAATCTTAGAAGAAAAACACAAATATCATATAGAAAAGTTAGTGAACATTCTACAAATTTTAAAAATACATAACACTCGTAAATACTCTAGAATTTTTTGTTTCAATATATTCAAAAGTTTTTCCTAATTTTCTTAGTACTAGCTGAGTTCTCCAAAAAAAAAATTATTGAAGAAAAAATCATTTTTTGTGAGATTTCTCCGGCTCTCCCCTTCTCGAAATTTATCCTGATACTTTTTTCAACTTTTGTGTTGACTGGCCTGCCACACCATATGCTCATCAAAACTGCTTTCACTAGGGCAATTGACTAAATCTAGATAGTTTTGAGAACCAAGGGACCAAAAATACATGATATAGAGTCAATAGACAAGGGATAAAAAAATGGATTTTTGACTCTTGAAATACATTGTGTACCATTTAAGGGGTCTGTTTGCTCAAGGAAGTTGTTGAACACATCCCATGATTTCTCGGCATAACGATCGCGAATATCTGGCATGAAATAACTGAGTTAGCTAGAGGAAACAGTATAATAGAAGGCACTAAAAATGGTACCTTCTCGTGTTAGAGATCCATTTTTATAGCAAAGCATAACCATGTAGGTCTTGGGGTCAACTGGATTAGGAAGGATGTTTCCATCAAGGGATGGTTCAGGCATATCAGTTATCCCAAATACCTGAAGGATCATAAAGGTGTCACAATCACCGCCAAATGTTAATAGAAACAAAAAATGCGTTACGCGACTAGCCTGCTTATCTTTGCAAATCCTTTTACTAATTGTTCCACATCACAAGAAAAATAGGTTTGATTCGTGTAATGGGGAAATTTCAGAACCATGTCCCAATGTAGTATGTACAAGCTACACTACATGTTCATATTATACCTTGCTCTTGAAAAATAGAAGAAAATTTAGGCATGGTGATAAATGATTACTGTATCACTCGTTCCAAGGCTGATTGCTAGATCACCAGGACTGCTCAAAGTTAATCCTGCATGACCATATATATCAGGGATGCCGAATATCATTGTAAATTTGCATTATGTACACACGTTGTTTGTATGCTTTCTATTAGGAAATTCTTTGATATTAGGAAACAGATACATCATATGTGTGAAGAGATTCATAAACAGAAAGTTAGAAGAACTCTAAGTACCTGCAAGGCTATTGGGATTGTCCCCTGACCACTGAACGACCAGACATTTTCTTGTAAACTGAAATCTGGGAAACATGAAGTATCCAAGTCTATCATTCTGACAAATTGATCACACTCATGATTAATGACTAAGAAGTTAATTTGGAGTACAATTCAATTTCATATTGTTTACTTACGAAGGTAACTAGTCGGCCACAACATCAGCCTCATTTCAAACACAATAATGCTACCAATCTGATAAGATATAGCAGTGAATAAAAAGATAGGGTACTACCTCTGAACAAAATAAGGAGCTACAGTTCCAGCTATTTCATGCGCTGGTACTAGCTTCCCAATCTTCATCTCTAAATCTGGAGCTGTAGCCTGTAAACTTGGAATGCATCAGAATCAATCAGAAAGCAATTGGACAAAAGATCAAGCAAAACTGAATATCGTTGCTACGCGATCCTGCAAAATGCAGCAGCAAAGCTCTGAACATTTCAAGAAACCAAACCTCAAGGGCATCTTCGCGCAGCTGGCGCGTCTGGATGTCCATCAAGTTCATCCCCGCGCCGTCGGTCTGGTCGATGCAGGAGTAGCCACCGATGAGCAGCGACGCCATGAACGAGCTGACAAGCGAGATCCTCTCGGTGCCGTCGTAGACGCGCCGCCTGGTCTGGAACATCTTCCTTATCTGCGGGCCAGTACACCTCTCGTGCGCCCGGCACCCCGTCATGGCGGCCAGCGCCAGCGCGCCTCCCAGGGCGGCCTCGACCTCCCGGCACTGCGCCGTGGTGCTGCCGTCCATCCACACGGGCGACTCCGGCGCGGCGAGCGCGGCCGCGAGCTGCGTCGCCAGGCCATCGGCCGGGTCCAGGGAGGCGAGCGCCGCGCCGGCGCCGTGCGCCCAGTAGACGCTGCCGTGCTGCTGCGCGCTGCCGGAGACGGCGGCCACGCGGCCGTAGTCCACCTTGGGCTTCAGTTTGTGGAGGAGCAGGTCCAGGGCCTCGGCCCACATCAGCGGCGGCGACACGATGCGGCCCGGCTCCGCCGGGTCCCGGCGGACGCCGCCCTCGGTGCCGTAGTGCGGCAGCTCGGAGTCGAAGTGGACGGCGTCGTGGGCGACGATTGCGAGGCCGGCGTCCAGCACCGTGGCTTTGAGCGACCTGCGGAAACACAGCAAAGACCGTGCATGATTGATCAGTAAATTCGGGACGGAAGATGATAAGTTGGAGCTATGGAATGGTGTTCTTACTGCGTGGAGCAATCAAACCCGAGGAAAAAGGAGCCGCTCGGGAGGAGGACGGAGCAGCGATCGTCGCCATCCGCCATGATGAGGAGCAGAGAAGCTCCGTGATGTGTCTGTGGTATTGATGACCGGGAGTAGTGGCATAAAAAAAATACTTGGTGATTGCTTTCATTGAGAGTTGAACTCAAGACCTCCCGCTTACTAAACGGGTGCTCTAACCAACTGAGCTATGAAAGCTGCTTGCACTGTATTCTTTTAGAACTTATATATAACATGTTATTAAGATAAATGAACAATAATTTATTTATTCGCAAAGAAAGTGTTTCATGTTTGAGTGAGTGATTGAAACGTTGAATTAGTTATTCGTGCATGGATTTAGTGCCAGCCTGAGTAGATTCATGACAAGAGTTCAACAAAGCATGCCAGTGGTGGGAACAAAAGTGTTACACAGACTCAATCCCAAAGATCAACATTTCTGGTCTTGGGAAAAGAAGAGAATAAGATACAGGAATATCAGAACATGTATGCGCCGAGGAGTGGCTAGGGTAGTTTTCAGGCCACAATGATCTCTGAAGAAATGGTATTCCTTTGTTACAGCTCCTGATTTTCAGTTTTTTCATGGATGAACTGAATCTACAACAAATGTTTCAAGCAAAACAATACTGAGACACGGAAGAAAAATTAGTAAACAAACACCAGCGGGGATAACATGAAATGGCCTTCCGCAAGGATCCTTCCAGTATCCTTCCCCCGGCACGTGCGAGTACGCCACTCATGACTGCTTAACTGCGTGAGAACCGCGGGAATCCCCATGAGAATTCCACTGGAGCAGCATCCATACAATCGATGTCCCTGAATGCAAAGGAATGAGTACTAAGTTGATCAGGAATGAGTTACAAACCACCAGAAGCTACATATGCATCATTATCTATTACCGATCAGGTTGGATTACCAATTATAAGCCTAGCAAACTTTAGATGCCCCTTTTGGAGAGCTGTACAATGACTCAAAATACATATATATAAAAAACTAGCTCCTGAAAGGCTGGACTTGTTGCATTATTTCATAACGCTATACTGAATGAATATTTACGATGGCGCCAGGGTTAACAACCTAAATGTAGCAAAACAAGTGCAGTGGTAGCTAGTACTCAAAGAAAATCACGTTACTGAAGAACTAGTTATGTGACAAGGGTGAAAGTGAAATTAATGGCACACCGAGATTCAAGCTCTGGGACAGTACCTGCAAAGAAGCCGACTGTACTGAGATTTGCCACAGCCATGGTATGGTATATCAAGTACTCAGTGAGAAAGTGGCCGAGGGCGTAGATGAATGACAGGAAGGTGGCTATGTACAGAGGCCTGTTGTCGAGGTTTAGCGCACACAGAAAACACAGCGTGCAGGTCAGAAGTGTCCAGACCCCGAAAGTGCGACCATGTATCTCAGACACTGCATGTAAAAGAAAGAACAGTGATTTTCATATTAGATCCGCAGAGAAAACATTGGTCATAGTAGGATTAAGATATTATCTGAAATGAACAACTAACTCTTGACAACAAATCCGCATAGAAAACATTGGTCATAGTAGGATTAAAATATTATCTGAAATGAACAACTAACTCTTGACAACAAATGACAGGAGATAGCAACGTATTAGTACGAGGGCTGCGGTAAAGCGACCAAAAAGTTATTATAGGAGTACTGGCTGTTATTGGTTCATAATGCTACTCCCTTCCGTTTAGATAACAGGCATGCACATAGTTTAAGAAAAACTTGTCAACAAAATAGAAATTATACCATTAAAAACTTCTTTTGATTATGAATCCAATGATATTATATCTTTTACAGCATATATCTTATATATTGTTGACGAAATTGGTGGTCAAAGTTTCTTTAAATTACGTGCATGCCAGTTAAACCGGACAGGAGGAAGTAATTATAATGCTTCAGGTACGACTTTTCAGCAATTTCCTATGAATGTTCCTGATCTGCATCGTCATGAAGATGACTTCTCTTCAGGATACATCAACAAAGACGCAGTCCATATGATTATATTTTTTAGCCTGGTCATCTGCATGACATCAGTCAGTCCCCTAAACTCTGTTATTGTACTAGTCTCTCCAAATCGTTCCTAGTCAAGCACAGATGTAGATCCTACAAAGCCAGACTCCAGCATTTGGGTCACTACTAAGACCCAAGTTCTCTACTTGAATCGCCAATTCCCGAAAAATGGAGCGCCAAACAGATAAAACTCCACACAACAATAACTGATCCATCACCTCAGAGACAGGGAGAGGAGGAGGAAAAGGAGGGCACGCACTATCAGCCTGGGAGAAGACGGCGACGCGGAGCGCCCAGATGTTGAAGAAGCCGAACCAGACGGAGGCGAGGCGGAGGGAGCCGACCAGCATCAGCCACCACCCGAGCGCCGGCACGCCCTTCCTCTCCGCCATGCTCTCTCCAAATCCTCCTGCGCCGCGTGCGTGATCTCCCTTCTCCTCTCTCCGGCGTGAAGACTGAAGAGTCAACTGGTCATGTTATCGTTTTCTTCGAGGCGCAGCGTATCCACAAAGGACATTACGGCCCATATCGGCCTTATTTACTCGTGAGTGCGGGCCTGTTAAAGCCTAATTGCTCAGGATGAGAATGGGCCGACTCGGCCCCGGCCCTGGCCCATGGCCTCAAGGCCAGTTTTCGGGGTTATGGGTCGACCCATTCCAAGAAAACTATGTGGCCTCGCTGGCCCATTGGATATCCCAGGGCCGACCCAAATTCCGATGATATAATATAAGCACTGTATGTTACAACTGCAGAAAAAAAATCTTTTCACTTGTGTTTCACACAGAGATGACGTCACATCAAGGCTGCTACATTTGTCAAAAAGAAAAGTCTATACTTAAGAGCATCTCTACCAGCGTCCTCCAAATAAGCGTTGAAAGGTGCGTCGGTACTGTCGTATATGGGGAATGCCGACAGAGCATCCTCCAATTGGGGAACAGGTTTCCACGCACCGACACACCAAAATCTTTTGTTTTTTCCTTTACAATATTTTCAAACAATATTTCAAGCACATAAAATTATTCATACAATACTTTAACATAGTTTAACACACACAAAAAATTATTCGTATAATAATTCAAATTAATGGTGACTCCTCTCCTCGCCCACAAATGCGCAGCCATTCTGAAGTTGAATATGAACACATGCATCTCGGATTTCTTGGTGCATGTGAAGAAAAGCGGCAAATTGTTGGGGTACATACTCTACTTCAGCGAGAGGCCCTGATAATCAAATGGTTGATTATCATGCACATGTTCGGCGCGCTCGCTCTCAATGATCATGTTGTGCATGATCACACATGTGTTCATCACCTCCCACATCTGAGACTCGTACCAAGTGAGAGCAGGGTACCTAACGACGGTGAAACGCTGCCGAAGCACCCCAAAAGCACGCTGAACATCCTTGCGAGTTGCACGACCAGGAACGACTAGCGAACACGGAGGAGGCTCGTCAGAATCAGCTGCTGCTGCCGCCGCCGGACAACGATAGTGCTCTCCTCCTCCATGAATAGCTGCACCAACATCTCGTCGTCGATGTCCATCGCGGCAATCCAACAAACACCTTGCGAGCGAGGCGGTTGGGCGACAATGGCAGCGACCTCTATTCCAACCGAAAGAGCGGTGGCCGGTAGAGGGAGTGGCGACGGTGTCGATGGCCGACGGTTTATGGACAGGTAGGGTGGAAGGCAAGCACAGGAGACGCGAGGATGACGGCGATGGGTGGGAGTCGGATCGAGCAGGGGTGGGAGGAGAGGAGGGGGAAACCGGCTGTCTGGCTAAAGGGCCCACGGGTGCTTTCTTACGTGGACAAGGGTGCCAGCGCGCCCAATTCACACCCTTTGCGAAAGGGTCGGCACAAGGTTGCGGACGCTTCTACTGGGCTCGAAGCCGCGCTGGCACTTTTTGGCACGCACCGGTGTAAGCCCAAAAACAACGCCGACCCTCAAATCGCTATCGGGGCCGCCGGTGGAGATATTCTAAAAATATAAAATATTCAATGTTTACAAGGGACTAATGAGCCAGCCCAAATAACATCTGCACATGATTACAAGCAACAAGTAACTCCATAGTAGAAAAATTAGAGCAAATTTACAAGCAGCTATTTGCAAACATCATTAATTTAAATGATCTAACATATCAGGACTTTCATGACTTAGTTTTCTAATCTCTCTCCCCACCTTCCTGAATGTCCTCCTCGTCTGCAATTATGAAAAAAAAAACAGAACATGGCTATCATAGCTCATTGTAATGAGTAAATATTCAAAGAGAAATTGAAACGAGAACAGTAAGAGTGATATGGTTAAAAAAACACAAACAAATGTAGAAAACTCTGACAGAACAGCAGCACAGTGTACTTCTCTCTTTATTAGATTTCTTCTCATACATCTGCTCGCCAATGAACCCATACAAGTAGAACATATCACCACCGAGACCAAGTTTCAGTTAGACATGGACACTTCTGACAATTCTTTTTTCTCCGCTTTCTCCTGTCCATAATGACCAGTATCAGAAGTGGATTTCTGTACATAGTGTGCCGTATTGTACCTGGATGTTTTCAAATTGTGATAGAACAAAAGCCCTATGGCAAAACCAAAGCCACCAATTAAAAAGTCTACTGCATTCCTGTAAAGATAGATCAGTTAGAAATGATCGGGACAAAATAATGTAATTTAAGCAAGTTGAAAAACGGTAGGGGGACTAGGGTTTCGTTCATCTCTCAACAGATCCAAGTAAAATTTCGAATCTCAGCAAAATCTTAAAATTAACATGGAGAAGAGAATAAAATAAATAAATGACACCAAGGTGAAAATGACAGAAATTATAAAGCTTCCCTCTGTCCTTTTTTGCTTATGTAACTTTTTCAAATAGTTGTGGCTACGAAAGTTTTCCTTCCTAATTTTCTAGGTGTTAACCCCAGGCCATACAATAAAACAACCAACTCAAATTTGATAGAAAAGAAGGATGATGTAAGTACCAGGGGTCCGTAAAGTCTTCCTTCACAAAGTCATACTCGCTACTGTTGAAATAATTCCGCTGCAAATCAGAGTTGAAAAAGATTATCGAAATTATTTCACCAAATTGTAAGAAAGAGTACACAAAAGTATACTAAAATACATTTAATTATGAATCCAACAACGCTGATTTGGTATTCCAATATTATTTTCCAAATATTTGACTTTCTTTTCCTCTGGCTAGAAAAGAAAGATGTTTTAGTTCGCCAGGTTGTCTCTTGCCTGCTCACGGATTCAGCAAGACAGTTCAAAAGATTGGTCAAAGGTAGTCACGTTTGACTTTTCCAAAACTAGTACACCTTGCATCAAGGAACAGAGGGTAACAATTACACAGAGCCTAAAGGACTTACGAGCAACTAGTAGTCAACTAATGCAGGCTTACAAGGTGCTAGAATTCTTGTGGTCCCAAACATGAAAGCATCAGATTTTATATTTACTAGGAAACATGCCCGCGCGTTGCGGCGGACTAATTTTTACTTACGGAAACACAAGTACCATCAAGAATATTTTAGAATATATTTCTATTAATTTTCAGTAGTCTGACACTCTTCATATAAATCTCGGTAACCCAAATTGTTTTTTATCTAGTCTTCATATTTCATAAAATCTAAGTCACGCAATGCTCCTCAAAGTGAGGACAGATGGAGCATGTTATTATATTCTTAAACCGTGCTTTGCTATGGAGCATACATAATTTTACTACTGGCAAGAATTATTATTTTCTTAACAGACACGCAACTAATACAAAAGAATAAGTGTGCCTAAGATTTTTGAGTAATTAATTTTAATTGCAACACTTGATTGTTGGAGAAAAAATGTAGGGACCAGGCCACAATGTCTCTCTCCTAGGACAATTCTTACGCTGCTGGAATTTGGGGAATAATCTCTTGCACAAAATGATGAACTGGACCTCCGTGTGCACTCAAGTATATATATCTAGCTCAATGCTGCAAGCCCACCGCCAAATTTTAGCACTGGTCATGCATTCTCAAATATTACCGAGTACATAGCTCTTTAATTTCAGGCATTCCCATCAAAGTTCTAATCCTTTTTAGTGAAACGGACAACCTCAAATTAGAGTGCAACAAACCACATTTTAGCATTTCATTTATATACATACACTTGAATTTCTTTTGCTTACAAAGGATTTAGCAATACTTGTGCCATATAGTATCTACTGCTACCATTCTATTTTAGCATAACATATATCTGCATACACTTGAATCAGTTTATTATCTTGTAAACAGATAATAAACTGAAACCACATGTTTTACATGTTTTAGAAGAAATTCAATACCCTGATGGTCCACTAAAATCTTATTATCAGATATACTCACTTGCACATAATGCAGAACCACTACTCAGATCAATCCAAGAGAAAGAGGGCAACTCGCTGGATCCGGGTGCATTTCACACCCGCCATTTATCAGACAAGAAAAAACAACAACAAGTTTCACTCTGCGCCTGGGCTACATGAGAAGTTCTGAATACTGGATTGCAGTACCATTACACGCGAGCTCTGAATCCTGAGCTCCAGCGCCCGCTTGTCTTTTTTTTCTTTTGAGAGTTCAGCGCCCGCTTGTCAAATTACTGCAGTCAAACACATGAGAGATGCCGAGATGGTCGCCCTTGAAGGACAGGCTCCCGGATGGGCAGCAGACCGGCCCAAGGGCGCCTCGGTATGCTGCCTAGACACCACATGGGCAACCCCAACGCCATTGCTCTCGACCGTCGATCGCCGCATCAACCAATGAGAGCGCGAAACCCCTGTCTCAATCACCATCTCCGCTCGAGCGGCGGCCGAGCCGGTGACGTGGCGGCCACCTGTGCCACCTAGGAGGCCCACTTTTCTACTGGTAAGAGAGGAGCTCCTGCCTTATCTGGTCCGTAAGGAAGTGCAAGAGGTCGGAGAGGAATTTCTGGCAGCCTGAGGTTCTCTTGGATATCGTCCAACCGGTCAGCAGACGGCGCTGGCTCCACTGACATAGATTGACGGGGTGGTGACGGTGTCCAATGCAATTCAGCCTGAGCGTCATCAATGTTGTCGCTGCCGCGGCGCGTTCCAATGAATCGTTGGGTAGAACAAGCTCCACCGGTCGATGCGGTGCAGCGTGTAGTGTATGGGAGGAAGCGGCGCGGCGGGTGTCCCGCATGTACCACTTGGGACTCGAATTATCAGGATGCAGGTCGACAAATGAAGGGAACGATGAACTATACTGTCACCGAGATGACCAATCGATCCGACCTGCTTGAGATTAACGGCAAGACTGCAAACCTGCAACACACAAGCAAATCTAGACAGGTTTTCCCAGCTTTGGTTCTGGCTAGCTGGTACTCGCCGGAACACACGACACGGTGAAATCGATCTGGTTTGTCAAAGGCGCTGTCCCCGAGCGTCTAGCCGTGCGCGCTCCCGTGACCCTGCCTACACGGAGTTCACACCGTGGGTTTCTCGCCCGGCCAATTTAGAAGGGTTGAGAGCCTGCTGCCTTGTCAACGGCCAGGCGGCGTGCCCCCTCCAGCGGACAGGAGAGCGTCACTTTTCGTTGTAATCGATCACGCCTATTTCAAGTGTCTCTGCAAGCTCACGTGATAGTAATATAGAAACCAGGGTGTGTGAGCTAGAAAAGGTGCCCAATAGGAAACCAAATACGGAGTACATGAACTTGGAGTTGTTCTCGTACACGGAGAGACTAAACCGGGTGTGGAGTAAATTTTTGGATGGTGCGACGGACGAAGACGTATATGAAAACGGACCAAAGCGCAATTCGACGGACCAAACCACGGAAACACTTTTCCCTTTATTATTAGGTATAGATATATGCCGAACGATGCTCTTCCTGATCAAACAAAATCTATGCCACACTACCTGGACCCAGAACAATTCGCCCAAATTGCTGGTCTCAGACCTCATAATGGATTCATTGTTATGCAGGGCCGGCTTTCGCATAGTAAGCTGTTATGGTCCAGTAAGATAAAACATGTCGAATCTTTTACTCGCAAAGCGTGATGATGCCTCATATGATTCGACCTAATTTAATCCTCTAATCGACTAACCCTAACACGGTGACTCGGCCACAGCGGTGGGATAAGACATCCACGTTGATTACGAAAGGTGCATACTTTCGATGTGATCGTGGATGCAGGGTTGCGGCGGCCAACGTTCCCGAAGAAGCGAGGGGCCGGCGCCGACTGCCGGAAAGCGAGACGAATAGCAGATCGGAGCATCGCCATGGCCCGAATTGTCTCGCGCGCTCCAATTGGGGACGAAACCGACGAGGACTGGAGGAAGATGCGGCGGCGACGCCAACTGGGGATCTACAGTCGCGACGGCCTCCGGCCCCTGAATCTCACGTCGCTGCGGCGGCGATGCGCTCCAGCGCTTTCCGTGTCGCTAAATTTAGTTGCGGCCTAACAACCTATAGCCTATATGGGCTGAATTTACGATTGAGGCCCGAATCACCAAGTCCGGGTCAAGGCAAGCACACGGGGAAATCCAATTCGGCTCACAGGTCATACGAGCATATTTTAAGATATTATACTGGCATATTAAAAAATTCTAAATTAAAATTTGGCATGTATATTTTTTCATGGAAAATTCTAAGGAGAGGGGCCGCACGGTCCTCCCTTGCGTGCGGCGCGAGGCGAGCCATTCGATCAAAATCTCTTTTCTCTCCCCTTATCAACCTGCTTATACCTTATCCCCTCACCGAATCCCTCTCCGCACCACCACACAATCTCCATTCCTCTCGCTTGTCGAGTTCCAGATCGCCTCGAGGCCGCGTCAGCCACCATCAGGTGGGGTCGCCATAGGGAGCATCACGGCGCCTGGGGTTTGAGGCCGCCGCGGAAGAGCAACTACACGCAATGAGAGCATCTCTATTAGTACCTGTAAAAGTAGGAAAACTGAAAAAATAACCGCCGATTTAGGGGTTCGGTTTAGAAATGGGAGCAGATCAGTAACTGATAACACGTCCGGCATGGAAAAAATTTACAGGCTGCGCCCGATAACCCAACTCTGCATGTAGTTGTAGGGGTTCAGCCGCCGAACCGAACGAGAATCCATATCTAGGGCGCGCGGAAGTTTCACCCCGTCCCAACTGCTCACCCTCTTCCCACTTCCGCGTGGCGCCACTCCTCCTCTGCCATCGCCGTCGTTCGATTCGGCCGAATCCGGCGAAGCGGAGCTCCCGCGTGTTGCCCCGCACCACGCTCGCGGCTCCTCCGGCACCTCCAAGGTCCGCCCCCTACCACGCCAGCCGAATCGAAGATCAACTCTGCCGCGGAGTTTGCTGACGTTGATCTATCGGATTGTATTAAATGGGATACTATCTAGATGACATTTATCTAGATTGGACTGTGAAGTCCGTCAAGGATCCCAAGATAAAATAGAAGCTGAATTTCCCAAGGCTCAAGAAGTAGCCCGCAAAGACATTAAGAGGGCATCTGGTGTTCTGCAAGCTAGGTTTGCTATTGTTCGAGAGCATTCTCGGTTTTGGGACAAAAAACCCTTGTCAACATCATGACTTGTTGTGTCATTCTTCATGTAAGGGTACATTGCCCCTATGTGTGGTTTTGGTAATTAATGACAACCCCTATGGACTAATGTTTTCATTGAGTTTATATGAAGGAATATTCCATAGGTACTACTTGCTCTCCATGTGTTGGATTCAAGTATGGATGCCATGAAGATAAAGGTATATCTTGTGTATTGGCATCAAGATCATCGGTATGAAGATATATATATGTGATATGATCAATAAGAAGAAATGAAGATGGAGTTCTTATGTGGGACTCAATATTAGCCATGCTCTATCTTATGTGAGTATGTGAAGATACAAGGTTGAGTTGGGCAAGTTCAAGATGAGCGTCTCAAGTGAATCACATACTTGAAGCTTGCCATCCATTTGATGATAATGGACTTGTGAAGATGTGCATCAATGGAGCTTTCCCATCATAGTGTATGGGGGAGCATTTGTGAGTCGTCACGAAGCAACATTGGTCAAGAGAGGCATTCCGGCTTGAGTGAAGCTTGAAGAGTTATCATCAAGATCAAGCGGGATGCGCAAGGCAAAGGTATGGCCTTGCTAGGTTTTCCTTTTACCGGTCTCAAGGTGGATGTTGGGAGACCGGATTATAGGATAGATAGCCGCACTATTAAGAGGGGCTTTCGGTTGGGTAACTTGATCACATCGTCTTAGGGAGCTCAACCCTTTGCATACTTTGCATATCCTTATTGCTTCTTGGTGTTTCTCTATGTGAGGTTCTTGAGCTTGTTGCTAGCTTTACAACAAGCCCAAGTTCATCGAAAACGGAGTTCACATGCATCTTCTATTGCGTTTTCGAGGTTGGGTGATTTTACCGGTTATTCATGATATAAGGTTCTACCTTTTATATTCATGATAAAATCCCCTCCTACAGATTCTTGGCTTTTCACTTTCTATTAGATAGCATTTGTTGTTATCTTCCAAACAAAATTGGTTTCATGCGATTCGGGGTTCGGGAGCATTTGTTATTAAAGAAAAGATAAAAAGGGAAAAGAATAAAAAGGAAAAAGAATAAAAAAGGAAAAAGAAAAAGAAAGGGGAGGGGCAGCCGGCCGGGCGTCCGGCCTGCCGGCCCACACGCCGGCCCACCCGGCCAAAACCGGCTTGGGCGTTTGTGCCTGCCGGGCGGGGTCCAGTGGGCTTCGCGGCCTACTCCGGCCCAGGCGCCGGCCGCCTGCCGGGCCACCCGGCCCCCGCCCCGGCCAGGCCGGCCTCCCGACCGGGTGGGCCTTAGGCGCCCCCGCGCGGCCCACCTTCCCCCGTGCGCTGCCTAGCTCCCCGCCGCCCCTGCGCGCCCTGCTCCCTTCCGGTCGGTGGCCCGGCTGGGCCGGATGGCTGACCGGCCTCCTCGGCCCAGCATCCGGTCAGCCGGCTGGGCCGCCGGCCTGGGACTTTTTTGGGGCGTTTTTCCTTTGTTTTTTTCCTGTTTTTCCCCCAACGGTTCTATTTCCACTTTAACTATAAATAGGCTTCTTCCACCTTGAGCTGAGGCAGTTCTTCCCATTCTCTCACCTCCATTGTTGCTATTTGAAGAACTTGCTCTCCCCCTTGATTCCTCCAACCATTCTTGCTCATATTTGAGGATTTGAGAGAGGAGATCTAGATCTACACTTCCACCAAACCGTTTCTTCTCTAAGTGAGGGAATCTCTTGGGATCTAGATCTTGGAGTCTTTGGTTGACTTTCCCCCTTGTTCTTCCTCTCCAATCTCATCCTAGCATTCGTTGCTTTGGTGGGATTTGAGTGTGAAGGACTTGAACACCTCCGGTGTTATTGCTTTGCATCATTGCATAGTGTTGAGCTCTCCACCACGATTTGTTCGAGTGAGAGACCGTGAGCTTGTTACTCTTGGAGGGTGACCTCCTAGTTGGCTTGGTGATTGGTGCTCCGGTGATCTCTTCAAGAAGATTGTGAAGAGGCCCGGGCTTCTCCTTCGTGGAGCTTGTGAAGTGGTTGTGGAGCTTGCCATCTCCGGAGCGGAGGAAAAGCTAACCATAAGGAAAGGGCCATTATCCTTCGTGGGTGTGGTTCGGAGAATATGGTGAGCCTTCGTGGCGCAGGGAATCCTTCGTGGGACCTCCACTCCTCCAAACGTGACGTACCTTGTTGCAAAGCAAGGGAACACGGGAATACATCCTCGTCTCCGCGTGCCTCGGTTATTTCTATACCCGAGCTCTCTTTCCTTGTGATAGCCATCGTGCTTGAAGTACATATATCTTGCTATCACTTGTGCTACATATATCTTGTGCCTACCTTGCTTAGCTCTAGTTGCTATTGTTACACTTAGTTGAGCTTAGCATATTTAGGGTTTGTGCTTGTAAACTAAACGATAGTTTAATTCCGCATTCATACAAGACAAATCTGCAAGAGTTTGTAATTGCCTATTCACCCCCCCCTCTAGGCGACATCTCGATCTTTCAATTGGTATCAGAGCAAGGTCTCTCCTTGTTTAAGGCTTCACCGCCTTGAGAGTAAAGATGTCGGCTAGTATAGTGCACAATGACACAATTGTCTTTAATGGCACAAATTATCTTTTGTGGAGAAATTGCTTGCTTTGTAAACTTCGGACCTTGTGCCCAAACATTGAGCAATTTCTAGATGTAGGTTTTTCTCCTCCGATGGATCCTCAAAATCTATCTTTAGAGGATGAGAAAAACTTACATCTTGAAGCTCAAGTATCTAATGAGCTTTTATTCTCCTTGAGACCCGATTTTCGTAGGTTCTTGATATATATAAAGCGAAAGTCGTCTCATGAGATGTGGATCAAGCTTAAGGAAATGTTTGGTGGATCCACTTCTCATTTGGTCGGTGGTGACTCCGAGGAGCTCTCTTCTTCTTCACATCATGAAGAGCTCCAAGTTGCTTCCACCTCCGGCCGTGATGAGTCATCATCTTCTTCCACTTCACCAACGTGTTGCAAGACACAAGGTAATGATATGGTGAGTGGTGAGGGAAATTTCAATGTTGATATTGTGCTCAATAGTGATGACTCTTCATCTCTATCTCATTGCAATGTTTCCTCTTTGGACTTAAACACATCTTGCATTGAAAATAATCTACATGCTTGTGTTGATAGTCCTTGCATATCATGTGTAAATTGCTTACATACATCTCATGAGGATATGCTTGCCTTGTCTTGCTCCCATAATCAAAATGTTTCTATTTCCTCTAGTTGCTTGTTGACTAACATTGTAGAGGAAACCGAACACTCTATGGATCAAGACATGATTTCAAATGAGGATTCAAGAATATCTTCATCTTCATCCTCCGGTATGCACATGTGCCTTATGGCAAATGGGCCAAAGGTATCTCCTACTTTGACTCCTAACACATCCTCTAATGATGAGAGTGATGATGATGATAATGATGAAGAACATAATATCTTGGTGCATGATATGGCAATGGTATATGCTTCTCTTCGTGGTAATAAAGAAGCTCGTGCTTATCTCGAACACTCTATGGATACCTTGAATAAATATAGGGAAACCATAGTGGAGTTGGAGTCCCATGTTGAAAATGGGGAAATGAGATTCACTCTCCTCAAGCATGAGCTAAAAGATGAGAAGCATGCTAATTTCATGCTTACACAAAAAATTGAATCCTATATGCATGAAAATGAGAAAACTATTGTTGATGCTTGTGCTACTAACTCTAATTCTTGTGAAGCATCGACCTTAAAGGAGAATGTTGAGCTAAGGGCTCAACTTGAGTTGCTAACTAGCAATTATAGGGAATTGGAAGAAAGTCATAAAAAGCTCTCAAGCTCTCATGATGATCTTCTAATTTCCTATGATGGGCTAAAGTTAGCTCATGAGGCAAGTATCACTAAGGTAACATCTTGTGAGCCTCATATGGATGTTAGCACAATCTATACTACAAATGTTACATTGCCATGTGCTAGTCCTTGTAATCCATCTAGTCAAACTAGTGATACACCTTGTGTTGGATTACTCACTTTGCCTTGTTGCTCTAACAATGAAGCTTCTACTTCCTCTAGTACTTGTATTTCTACTAACCATGTAGAGGAAATAAAAGAGCTCGAGGCTCAAGTCCTTTCTTTGAAGAAAGACTTGGAAAAGCGTCATGAAGGGAAATCCGCACTTGACAAGATGCTAAGTGTGCAACAATCCCCCAATGACAAAAGTGGACTTGGATTCAACTCCAATAACAAGAACAAGTCCAAGAGCAAGAGCAACAAGAAGAAGGGCCAAGACAAAGTCAAGGATCCGGCCAAGTTGGTTTGCTTCAAGTGCAAGGTTGAAGGGCATCATGTTAGATCATGCCCATTGAAGAAGAAGAAGCACTTGAGTGAGAAACAACAAGGGAAACGGCCACAAGGTCAAGGTCAAGCTCATGCTCGACCTCAAGTTGAAGATAGGGCACTTCCCAAGAGGAATCAAGATATTGTTCCCCAAGAGAAGAAATCAATAAAGAAGAGAAAGGGGAACACTTGCTACTTATGTCGTGAGAAGGGGCACTTTGCTTCTTCTTGCTTAGGTGGTACCTTATCTAACCCTATAATTGTTGATAATGATTATTCTCTAGGGAAGGATAAGGATGGCAATGTGTTTGCCAAGTTTGTTGGAACTCAAAGTGGTTTCAAGAAAAGAACCATTTGGGTTTCCAAGCCTATTGTGACTAATCTCTTAGGACCCAACTTGGTTGGGGACCAACAATCTCAAACTTGATCAATAGGTACAAGTGGAGGTCATTGGAGATTTGGCTACTTCATGAAGAATTAAGGGATCTTCATATATTGTATTTTTACCAAGTCAAGTCGTATGGATTATCATCTATATCTTATATCCAATGTTCCTCTTTGCGGTAACTTATACTTCAACTCTTCATGTTTATTGTAAGTTACTTGCCCCTTTGCATGTTTGGTTTTGTACCAAATATGTGTATGTATGTGTTGTGTCTTACTTGCTTATCTTGTGTATTCAAGTATGTTTGTTTGACTCGTCATATACTTATGTATTGTTTTGAGCCTAATGCATCTTGATGATATCTTATTTGGCTCTCTTTGAGTGATTAATGGAGCATCCCATTTTGGGGGAGTGATATGCTTTGTGCATCTCTCTTTCTATAAAATGTGTGTATATGGGTAGCACCACTTAGTATTGATATTGCAAGATTATCTAGTCACTATGTGGTGTGTCATACTCATGAGAAATTCAAATTCTAAATATCCATTAATCATCTCTAGTTGAATTTTAGTTGCCTCTTATTTAGAAGATATGTTTTATCACATTATGGGGGAGTAATATGTTTTGTACATATCACAAGCCTAGAAAATGTGAACATATGAGGTTATGCCACTTAGAGTTGATGCTCTTAATTATCTTGTTCCTAGGTGGCATGTTTGCTCAAACAAGCTCCATTCCTAATAAAAATATTTTATTACTCATCTTGTGGGCTCTTGTTTGAATATGAAATTCTTGGTGCGGTTTTTCCTCAAATACATATCTCTATATCTTATTTGGGACACCGTTTGCTTCAAGTTATTCTAATCATTGCCGTGCGTGATTGTGTGACTAGTTGAAGTTATCAAGAATCTTCATCCGTGCATAGTGCTTAATTCTATATATTTATCCTATGCCTTTTATTGTGAAATTGATCCATACTATCCTTGTTAATATACCACCGGAAGCTAATTCCAATATTCTCATTGCCTTTGACAATTGATAACTTTGTACGTGGTTGAATTTATGGATCACCTTCACCTTGGATTGCTTCTTATTGCCTTATTTTATTTCCAACAAATCCTTGTTGCTCCCATGTGTCTTCCTTGTCCTTTTGAAAAATCTTTTAATAAATTCTCTTGATTCATATCAAGTGTTTGTTTTGGAAGACAAACCTTTTTCCTTACGGTACATTGTGCCATTGTGAAAAGTGTAGAGGGTTTGGTTTATTTGTTTGAACCTTGCTCTTTTGGGGAGTTTTTGCTATCTCATTCCTTCTTCTATGCTTTATTTGTTGAATGAGATAAATCTTTGAGCATGTTTGCCTTATTTCATCCTTTATGCTCAACGGTTTCTTCTTAGTTCATTTGTTGAACTTTGTTGAACAAATCTTTTGAGATTTGCTTCTTAGATATAATTTGGACAACAAATTTGTTTTGTGACACCTCTTTGCCTTATTTAATTCTTTTGGTGTTTTGTCCAAAGTATATCTTTCTTGGATCTTTAAAAGTTTTGGTGCATGCTTATATGTAATTTGTTTATACTTGTAGCATGCTTGCTTTCTTTCGATCCATTATGTAGGATATACTCCATCAAATCCTAAATGGCTAAGATGTGCATGAAATTCAAATTTCATCTAAATATGCACATGTTTATATGGAGTGTGTCCTATATATTGTGGTTAGTCTAACCATGTTGGACCCAATAAGTTTGGGGACCAAGATGTACTTGAATGATGTTTTAGGTACATTGGAGATGCAATGGAGGCTTGTCTCATCTATAAGGAAGGTGTTGTTACCATATTAGAATTGGAGTCAAGCTAGGATGATCGATGAACTCTTATCTACTACATCAAGCCATTGCTATCTCGGTAACAAGTATCTTCTTCATGCATTCTCATATAACATCCAACCTCTTGTAGGTTGTATCTTGGCATGAAATGATTTATTTCAAAAATATTGCGGTTCTTGAAAAATCATTTTTAAAGTGAAACATTTTATTGTACATTTGAGTAATTTGAGAAGATGCATATGTTGGGAATATATATATACATCATGTTGATGATTCACCTACCCAAATATGCCCTTTAGCAATTTATTGCATATCAATTCCTCAAAGAGCTCTTATGTGCAATATTGATGAAATTGCGAAATAAATCCATATTTATGATACTTGTTGCCTTTCTCAAAACACTTCAACTAGCTCTATTTCCCTTATTGTTAGTTGTGATGTTTTTGAGGTTTAACTTGGTTGAAGTTCATTCATATACCATAAGTGAAAATTGGAGCCATAGGCTATATATGCTTCTTAAGCAAACATCCTTTGGTATATTTTATGACTTCATCTTGGATATCTTGTCTTATCTATTTTGTTAACCTCTTGTGTGTGCATGTTTCTTTATGGATCATTTGTCCACTTTAGAAACTTATATACATAAGAGCGTTAATCCATCACCTTGATATCTTTGTTCTTTGCCGACCATCTTTTATCCTTTTGTTTCTTAGTGGTGTTGGTAAAGGAGATTTATGAGTGCTTGGTTTATTTGTTTTCCTTCTTGCACTCATATCTCGTAATTGTTGGACTAAAGTTGTTCTTGATAAGCATATTCTCTTTATCTTAGTTGTGTTCTAAATGATATATAGGGAGTGAGGATTCCATGTTTGTGCATATTGTATTCAAATGCAAATATTATAAATTGTGCACGAACCTTGGGGAGCTTTCTTATTTTATTTAAGAGCACTATATCTCTCTTATCATGATATCTTTGTTTGTCCAATTGGATCTTTGATTGCTTGCTTTACTTGTTGAAGCTCATTTCACCATGTTATCTTTATGCAATCTTTGATCCTCAATATAGTTTGACTTCCTTCAAGTATTCATCATTGGATATGTGCACTTGATTCCACTCAAATTATGAGAAGTGCACACTTTGGGGAGGAACTCACATTATATTGGCCTTCTAAATTTTTCACCCATTTTGACAATCGATGCCAATGGGGGAGAAGTTTAGAGGGTTTAAGGGAATGGTTTTTATACTTAAGATTGGTTTGTGCTTAAGTGTTTTGCCTCTCATGCATTCCATATTTATATGTCTGCATGGTTGTATATATATAGTGGAAACTATCCCAAAGGTTAATCTTGACAATATATGCAATGAATTCATGTTCATCACACATGCATACATTGTGGGGGAGTTTTGTCTATATATATTGGTTCTACTCACATCCATTGCATTTGTTGTAGTTGTGTGAGTAGAGCCGGTTTTGATATGGGCTAGTAGCTTTGTGTTACTTGACCATATCAAATACAACCTCTTGTATACAACTTATTCTCGGATAAGTTGCGTACTTGTCACTAATATTCATTATATAAACCCTCTTATTGTGGTTGTCATCAATTACCAAAATGGGGGAGATTGTAAGGGTACATTGCCCCTATGTGTGGTTTTGGTAATTAATGACAACCCCTATGGACTAATGTTTTCATTGAGTTTATATGAAGGAATATTCCATAGGTACTACTTGCTCTCCATGTGTTGGATTCAAGTATGGATGCCATGAAGATAAAGGTATATCTTGTGTATTGGCATCAAGATCATCGGTATGAAGATATATATATGTGATATGATCAATAAGAAGAAATGAAGATGGAGTTCTTATGTGGGACTCAATATTAGCCATGCTCTATCTTATGTGAGTATGTGAAGATACAAGGTTGAGTTGGGCAAGTTCAAGATGAGCGTCTCAAGTGAATCACATACTTGAAGCTTGCCATCCATTTGATGATAATGGACTTGTGAAGATGTGCATCAATGGAGCTTTCCCATCATAGTGTATGGGGGAGCATTTGTGAGTCGTCACGAAGCAACATTGGTCAAGAGAGGCATTCCGGCTTGAGTGAAGCTTGAAGAGTTATCATCAAGATCAAGCGGGATGCGCAAGGCAAAGGTATGGCCTTGCTAGGTTTTCCTTTTACCGGTCTCAAGGTGGATGTTGGGAGACCGGATTATAGGATAGATAGCCGCACTATTAAGAGGGGCTTTCGGTTGGGTAACTTGATCACATCGTCTTAGGGAGCTCAACCCTTTGCATACTTTGCATATCCTTATTGCTTCTTGGTGTTTCTCTATGTGAGGTTCTTGAGCTTGTTGCTAGCTTTACAACAAGCCCAAGTTCATCGAAAACGGAGTTCACCTGCATCTTCTATTGCGTTTTCGAGGTTGGGTGATTTTACCGGTTATTCATGATATAAGGTTCTACCTTTTATATTCATGATAAAATCCCCTCCTACAGATTCTTGGTTTTTCACTTTCTATTAGATAGCATTCGTTGTTATCTTCCAAACAAAATTGGTTTCATGCGATTCGGGGTTCGGGAGCATTTGTTATTAAAGAAAAGATAAAAAGGGAAAAGAATAAAAAGGAAAAAGAATAAAAAAGGAAAAAGAAAAAGAAAGGGGAGGGGCAGCCGGCGGGCGTCGGCCTGCCGGCCACACGCCGGCCCACCGGCCAAAACCGGCAGGCGTTTGTGCTGCCGGGCGGGGTCCGGTGGGCTTCGCGGCCTACTCGGCCCGGGCGCCGGTCGCTGCCGGGCCACCCGGCCCGCCCCCGGCCAGGCCGGCCACCCGACCGGGTGGGCCTTAGGCGCCCCCGCGCGGCCCACCTTCCCCCGTGCGCTGCCTAGCTCCCCGCCGCCCCTGCGCGCCCTGCTCCCTTCCGGTCGGTGGCCCGGCTGGGCCGGATGGCTGACCGGCCTCCTCGGCCCAGCATCCGGTCAGCCGGCTGGGCCGCCGGCCTGGGACTTTTTTGGGGCGTTTTTCCTTTGTTTTTTTTCCTGTTTTTTCCCCCAACGGTTCTATTTCCACCTTAACTATAAATAGGCTTCTTCCACCTTGAGCTGAGGCAGTTCTTCCCATTCTCTCACCTCCATTGTTGCTATTTGAAGAACTTGCTCTCCCCCTTGATTCCTCCAACCATTCTTGCTCATATTTGAGGATTTGAGAGAGGAGATCTAGATCTACACTTCCACCAAACCGTTTCTTCTCTAAGTGAGGGAATCTCTTGGGATCTAGATCTTGGAGTCTTTGGTTAGCTTTCCCCCTTGTTCTTCCTCTCCAATCTCATCCTAGCATTCGTTGCTTTGGTGGGATTTGAGTGTGAAGGACTTGAACACCTCCGGTGTTCTTGCTTTGCATCATTGCATAGTGTTGAGCTCTCCACCACGATTTGTTCGAGTGAGAGACCGTGAGCTTGTTACTCTTGGAGGGTGACCTCCTAGTTGGCTTGGTTATTGGTGCTCCGGTGATCTCTTCAAGAAGATTGTGAAGAGGCCCGGGCTTCTCCTTCGTGGAGCTTGTGAAGTGGTTGTGGAGCTTGCCATCTCCGGAGCGGAGGAAAAACTAACCATAAGGAAAGGGCCATTATCCTTCGTGGGTGTGGTTCGGAGAATAGGGTGAGCCTTCGTGGCGCGGGGAATCCTTCGTGGGACCTCCACTCCTCCAAACGTGACGTACCTTGTTGCAAAGCAAGGGAACACGGGAATACATCCTCGTCTCCGCGTGCCTCGGTTATTTCTATACCCGAGCTCTCTTTCCTTGTGATAGCCATCGTGCTTGAAGTACATATATCTTGCTATCACTTGTGCTACATATATCTTGTGCCTACCTTGCTTAGCTCTAGTTGCTATTGTTACACTTAGTTGAGCTTAGCATATTTAGGGTTTGTGCTTGTAAACTAAACGATAGTTTAATTCCGCATTCATACAAGACAAATCCGCAAGAGTTTGTAATTGCCTATCCCCCCCCCCCCCCCCCCCCCCCCTCTAGGCGACATCTCGATCTTTCACTTCACAACATGATCATTCAAGATGATGTTTCCATGGCAATGTAGGCACCCGAGTGCAACCTCAAAGGAATCCCGATCGCGTCGAAGCTTTCCTTCAAACTTATCGACAGATTGAGAATGCCACGACTCGTCACCATTATGATCTGACAATGCACCACTGGAAGCTCCATGGTCATCGCCACACTTGATCCTACCATTCCATTGTTGAGACATTTAATTATTTGTTTTATGATTTGGAAAATATTGTTGCAATTTGGTTCAAACATTTGTTTATTTGTTTGATTGATGTAATAATTTGAACGATTATTGTGTGCTTAAAACTATTATTTACTTTATGATTGGTTATTCTATGTTTATGTTTTATATCATGTTGCATTTGAATACTGTGATAAAACTCTGATTTTACGGTTCAAACGCTGCTGTCGCAGAGCCTGCAAACCGAACATGTAAAACAGAGCCTGCAAACCGAACCTATAAAACAGAACGCAAAGCCGTATCGCCGCACATTATGAACTCTACGGAATGCTAGTGGAATGTAGATGAAACAGTTGGCAACATCCAGGACCTTTCCATTAGTGTAGTTACTGAAGCATTGGGGAGGTGTCTCAGGCCTGCACAAAAGATTTAGTGAGAAATACTAAGAACACAAAGGTACACATAAATGATTTCACGTAATTAGTCCGCCCATTTTCACAGTGAATGCAAAATCTTAATAATTTCCTTCCAAATTAATATTTTATTCTCTCCTTGGATTTTCCAGCTCCTTTTGCTCTGAATATTACGTGAGGTGTTAACTTCAAATATTAAACCAAGACAAAGTAGCAGCAATATTACTGAAGTATATTACTGGATGGATAAGCTTCATCAGATCTTGCTGTTGGTAAGCTTACCACACCAAATAAACTACTATCCTACAATCCTTAATGCAGTAAGCACCATACTACTGTACCAAACAACAAGATGGGTTCAACACAACATTTACTTAATGCTGCTATCCAATCGAAATACTAGCACCAATCCCAGTGTGATAACCAGCTAATCACCTATAACAGAGGAGGGGCAGAGCAGCAGCTCGTCAGGTTGGGAAGCCGGCACTCCGCAGTTCCGCAGCAGACTTCCTCCTGCCGGCACAAGAACACTGAACAGTGAAATACTGGAAACTGAGAAAAAAAAAAATCCAAAGGGTTCCTTTTCGGGGGAGCCCCCGGTTCCAACTTTTATATAAGACGAAAACTCCTTTTTTAGTGATGGATTCCAGTAGCCAAAGCAACCGAACCATAGATCCAGCTTTGCAGGACAAGCATAACGAAAGTTGATCAAACCTGATCCTCAACTATCGCTTGAATTGGAAGAATCAACAAACATGAACAAATTAAGAAATAATGCACGTACCTACATACGTGAATAATAAATTGATCTTCTAAACTTGCACAAAAGAAATCAGTAAATCTGACCACTTAACAATTCCTTGCACCATAATACAGAATACTCTTACATAGATCATATAAGAGGTCAAAGCAACCAGTCAATTGAAAAATGTTCAGTACACTTACAATTCAAAAATACTATCATGTGTTCAATAAAAGAATACTCTTGTTCATGTCATCCAAATAACGAACTTTTATGCACAAGCAGTAACCACTTCTGCTACCAATTTACATGTCCTTCTCAAGAAATGGCGTCATATATGTTCTGTGAAATAAAATGTGCACACAGATAAATAGACAAAGACGCCGTAAATGGCTCAACTACAAGATCCTAGATACTTGTTGATTGCATATTCCACAGAGTTACTTTAAATCACTCGGAACAAAACAGGTTTTGCAACTTTTATATAAGGGCCCTTTTTTGGGGGAGACCCGCTTCCAACTTTTATATAAGAAACCAAGCAGCAGTACGGTCTAGGATTACATGCTGCCATACTGGAACTGAAACAAAACTATACTACAGGAATTACAAGCCAGGTGAAATGAGGCTTCTCCTGAGTACTTACTTCTCGTACATTGCCTGCAGGTCGCCCTTGTGTCTTCCAAACACAGCAGGCGCAGCTTTCTGAACTGGGCTCTGCGTCCGAGAACTGGTCTGTGGCTTCCCCGAGCTCGCTGAGGCTGTGACTGCCTAAGGCGAGGCAACGCCTTGTTCCAAGTTTCAGCAGTTATTTTAGATCACAAATTCTGCGGTCTAAGGGCATGTACAACGCGAGGCATTTAGGTAGAGGCGCTAGGATTTTTCTCCCGGCTGATGGCGATTGTGGCATGCAAATCCCGGCCGCGGGCGCTTAATTACCAGCATCGATGCATAAAATTGCGTCGGGTGCTTAGTTTTTTTTTTCTTGCGGCATAAAAGGCAGAGGGAGCCGGTTAGCGAAAAACTAGAGGCGTGCGTTGCAGCTCCAGACGCTTAGAGGGACGCTAGAATTAATCTAATTTAGTAATCATTATTTTTATTTGCCTAAGCGCCTACCTAAATGCCTCGCGCTGTACATGCCCTAAGAAGTGCAGTGGGAGAAGTTGTGCGTGTTTAACCTTGTAATCATGTCGACGTAGCAGTAGATGCGCACCATATGCAGCACCACTGCTGTGGTCATCATCGGTGACAAAAGGCAGGCCGACGCCGCCTTGTGCGTCTTGTCCAGGGTCAGAGTAGGCAAGCATCCAAACAAGGGTAACCACGCCGGCGGCGACAAGCAGAAGCGGGAGATAACCACTAGCATCTGGTAGGCCATGTATCATGGCATTCCTCATATTGCATAGTTCCTCGACGATGACGAGGCTTGTCACGGACGGGCTGGATGATACCTGCGCATCGGTTGGCGCGGGGGTCGATCCTGTCGGCAGAGTCGTCATCTCCGAAGGGGTCTGCGTCGATGCAGGAGACATGCTGTTCGTCGAAGCGGTGGGGGTCGACACCGCCAGTAGTAGAAAAAACCTATTTAGTACCGGTTTTAGAGGGCTTTTTTTAACCGATTTTGAAGTACTAAAACCTCCTCCTTTCGTACCGGTTCCTTACAAACAGGTACTAAAGGTGCCTCCACGTGGACACGGAGGAGCCCGCGGGACTGGAGATCTTTGGTACCGGTTCGTAACACGAACCAGTACTAAAGGGTACCGGTGCTATTTTTTTATATCAATTTTCTTTTATCTATTTTACGCTCCCTCTTTTTATCTATTTTTTCAAATTATTTTCCAATCTCTCTTTTTATCTATTTTTTCAGAATTTCTAATATTTTAGTTATTTGATAAGTTTAGTCTCTAACTACATTTATGTCTAGTTAAATTACTTACTCGTGGTCAAACTTCCCGCTCGACCACACATCCTCTCACTACTCCAACACTAGCACGCTTAACTTTCGAATTCCTTCCCATCTCACTTCCAAGTGCTTCGCGCGCATGTTATTGATAGTAGTATCATATCAATCCTATTAAATGTTGGTCAGGATATCACACTTCTTTATTGTTTGAATTTCACATGATTATTTTAATAAACAACAATAAAGATATAAAAATAATATTGAATGAATAAATAAATAATAAATTTTTAATTATTTTTACTTTTTAAATATATTTTAAATTTTAATTTATTTTTGCAAAATCTAAAACGTAAAATTTTGTAAATCTAAAAATTTACTAACCAAGTAATAGTAATCTTTATGCAGGAAAGAATTATTAATTTAAATTTTTTAAAATAAAAAATATATAAAATCCTGAATTTTTGGCGAAAACTAAATAATCCTGCTTTCATATTTCCATTTGGAATTTTGAGAATCTAAAAATTATCTAACCAGGTAAACCCTCATGGAATCGGATGTAACTTTTTCCCACGATCATTTTGATATATTATACGCTTTTTCCGACATCGTAGGCAGAAGTTAATGCCATTTTACCTTTTTCTAAACTTTTTATGCAAAAAAAATCGAAATTCAAAAAAATCAAAATTTAAATTTGTTAATTTTACCTAATAGTAGGTTGCGTAACATACAGGAATCTCAAAAGATTTTATTTTTTGAATTTTTTATCATTTTCTTTTGTATTTTATAGAGCAAAAAAAAGGTGATCCAAGGGGTGTGGAGGTGCGTGGGGAGCAGGAGAACCTTTAGTACCGGTTCGTGACACGACCCGGTACTAAAGGTCTACCCTTTAGTACCGGTTCGTGTCACGAACCGGTACTAGAGGTTTTCCGGCTGACGCCAACCCTTTAGCACCGGTTCGTGACACGAACCGGTACTAAAGGTCTCACACGAACCAGTACTAAATGTTGCCGGTGGCCTGGGCAGTGCAACCGGTACTAATGCACCCTTTAGTACCGGTTTCTTTACGAACCGGTACTAGTAGGCGGGCATCTTGCTCGTCGTGGAGGGATCGTAGATCGGCGCAGGAGACGTGGTGCTCGTCGAAGCGGTGGGGGTCGGCACGGCGGGCGTCTTGGTCGTCGTGGAGGGATCGTAGATCGGCGCCGGAGACCCGCTGCTCGTCGAAGCGGTGGGGGTCGGCACGGCGGGCGTCTTGCTCGTCGTGGAGGGATCGTAGATTGGCGCTGGATACGCGTTGCGTGTGGAAGCGGTAGGGGTCGACGCAGCTTGCGGCGCCTTGCTCGTCGTAGAGGGGGCAGGGATCGGAGCAGGCTACGGCTCGCTCGATAGGTCCACCTCCGTGACCCGCAGGATTGGTCCCAAGACCGGTTCTCTGAACTTGTCCTCGACGACCGGCGGCGGTGGCGGCGGCGGGCGGGGCTGTGGGTATGGAGAGGGGCGGTCATATACATCCTTCCCCAGGCGATATAGCCTCAAGGATCTGCTCCTTGTCTAGGGTGGGGCCTGGGAGTCCTCCATTGCTGGGGGAGAGGAGGTGGCGGCCTGGCGGGGCGAGAGGGCGAGAGGAAGGAGAAGCGGAGGGAAGCTGAAATATTTTCAAGCCAAATGTGATGGCGCTGCGTTGGGGGGAAAGATACGGTTGGGGTTTTGGGCTTCCAGTTCCAGCTTGCAATCAACGGTACCTCCTCAAATCTCGGGCACACACGTGTCCAACATCTGTTTAGTCTCGACATGAATTGCGCTTTCTTCTAAAAAAATGGTTCTACCCGAAATGTTGTGGTACTAAGGCTAGTCATAATGCTAGTATCATGCACATTGATGTCATAAAAAATGCTAATGTGGTAGCTAATTAAGAAGGAGAGAGGAGATTAGAGTAACATAGGTAGATACCGTATCAGAACGCAAACAACGAGAAAAAGAAAAGTTAATGCTAAACAAAATCTTGTACACAAATTTGCATTGAGATTCTAAAAAACAGTAAATATAGCATAATTATGATACTACCCACTATAAAGATAGTATCATGTAGTAATATCATATACATTATACTACTTATACTACTACATGATACTTACCACTATGACCAGCCTAAGGTTATCCCTGTGAGATTTTCACTTTTATAGTGTATTTTGCCTTTTCTAGTTCAAATTTGTGTGTTAAAATTTACACCAGAAAGAACATAATATACTACTAGGATTTAGATGGGATCCCATTTCACACCCTAGGTGGGATTTCACTTTTAGTGTATTTTACCTTTTCTAGTTTAAATTTTTGTGTTAAAATCTACACTAGAAAAAATAGAATGTACTACAAGTGGGATTTAGATGGAATCCCACTTGACACCATAGGTGGTGTTCATGGGCGTAGCAACGCCTGAGAGCATCTTCAACAGCTGCCATAAGACGCGGCACAATAGTGAAGTGCTTTACCAGGCGCCCAAATAAATAGAGCGCATGTATCATTGCTTCACCAGGTGTTATAAATGCAGCGCGCTGGGGCCTCCAAAAATATCAAGCAACAACAAATATAGAACAATGAATATCAAGCACAAACATAAATAGTTTAAATATTATTATAATGCATGCAAATAGTTTATTGTCAATACAACAAATTGTGCATCAGGAATTGTGGGCGCCGATGAGGAGTCGGCGAACCAGTCACCTTGCACGCGGGAGGGGCGCTTCGAAAGGGACACAACGTCGGTGTGGCAACGGCGTGGCCGGTAAATGTTGTAGGTTGACCGGCAACGGTGTGGCCGATTGACGCTGTCGGGAGGGCGATTCAGCCGGTTCAACTCTCGGCGGCTAACGGGGAGTGGCACCGCCTTAGTTTTCAGCGTGGGAGTCGACGACGACACCGGAGGAGAAGGGTGGCGGAGGATTCGGCGGCGCCGAAAACGCGCGTGGAGGATTCAGGGTGGTAGTTGGCGATGTTGATTTTACTGATGGATATTGTAATATCCCAGGTTTAGAGGCAAGAAAAAGAGAGAACACGAGAGTGTGCATTGCATTCATGCATAGAAAATCCGGGGAATTTTCGCGCATTCATCTAAAACACAAAGTGATCGAGGTTTCTCTTATGTCGATGGAATAGATGTATGTCATCGACACAAGTGCGATAAATTTCGACATGACCTTTGTTGATTTATTATGTTTTCGAGGGAAATAGTTTGAATTCAAATTCAAATATGAATAACATGAATTCAAATAAAACTTGAATTGGAATTTGAATTCTAAACAATTATATAAATACAAAGTAAATATAAATATAAATGAGAATCAAATATTATAAATAATATTTCACATAAGTATTTCCTTTACAACATTTATTGAATATTACATCTTGGAAAAGAAATAGAGGATTACAAAGATAATAAAGATTGAATCCCTAAATCTTATCTTGATCTCCTTATTCTTCATTCCTTGCAAAAGAAACAACAAAGACAGAAGAAGTGTGTGAATGTTAAAATGTTTGCCTCACCTTTGGTGAGGCAATGTTAACTGTTGGAGACTAGCCATAGGAAATTAGGAACTTGTCCTAATAACCAAAATTTGATTAGAGGGAGAAGTGTTCTTTTTAGGCACCATTAGGGACAAATGGGATTTTTGGATCATGAGGCATCAAATAAGAAGGTAACTTAGGACGACTAGCAACACTGAAATGATCCATTATTCTAGGCAACAAAGCAACAATGTTTTTCTCTCTAATCTAGCTAGAATCCTTAAGAAGCCCACATATCTGTTAAAGGTGGATCATCCTTGACATGGAGAAGTCAAAACGATCCTAAGAAATTATCTATAAGCCACATATTAATTAAGCAATGCCTAATTAAATCATACTGATATTGGTCGGTTAAGTTCACATATTGATAATATTGAACATTGGACAATGCATAATAGAATGGTCAGGCAAGGGATAAAGATGGATCTAGTCATGCCTTGCACCAGCAGGCAAGGAAAGCCAATTTGACCACCTACACATGGAGAGAGGGGCCACCTGTAAGCAGCTCACACACACATGCAGGCTATGTGTTGTCAACCTCACAGTCACAGACAAAGCCCAAGTGTATAAAGGTAAAGCAGCAACCAGCCAGCCTCACCACTCCTTACCCACACCAGTACCTCAACTAGAAGCCAAGAACCACCAAGAACACCATCTGTTCTTCATGTATACCACCAAATCATCCTCGGGTAATGAACCAGGAAAATAGTATCAAGATCATAAGGGTATAACAGATACCAGGAGGAACCGGCTCAAGTCGAGGTGGTGAAGATCCAACAAGCCAGAAGATTAGCAAGATCATCGACAACAAGCCAATCTAGATCAAGAAGCTAGAAAGAGGTATACCACCAATCATGAGATGGATCTAGTGAAACCATTTCCAAAAGCATCATAGTATCCAATTTAAATGACTTATCAAACAGAAATCATTTGAGAGGATTTTAACATCATTTGGATCCAGTCTCAAGATCCTTGGCAACTTTAATTCTATTAAAGCTTGTCCAACACACAGTTCTGATAAACAAAACCATCAGCTATGCATCCTCTTTAACAAGGTACCACATCATAGTTCATTTAGCAAGATAGGCATAGGGAAAACTTTATAAAAAAGAAGCTACTTAAAAGAAACATGAGACTGTACCATCAGTTTGAAGTTCAGGAAACTAAAATGTCCTATCTGAACATATCCTATTTTTAGTAGTCAGCAGTGGCAACCAGTTAAGGCCACCTACTGCTGCTCTATTTCCAAATCCCACAAACACATGACTGGATCATGCATGCACATGATCTAGTAATCCTCAACAGCAGCAGCAAGAGCACTATAAGCAGGAGCATAAGCTCACAAGTAAACCATCATGCAACTCATCAGTTGCAAGCAACAATAGTTGCATCCTGTACATTGAAACTCACCAATAAGGTACACCAAAATATAACTCAATTTCTCCAATTAACCACTGTCATGTGGACAGTACAACTCCAACAAGTAGACGCACTTGCAATTCATACCAAATAAATTCAAATCATTTTCCTAGTTAATCCAACTAGGAATCATTGCTAGCATTTATTCATTGTCATATTGGACAGTTACAAGCAAATATCATGCCAACAACATAATCCTTTATTCATAGACAATAGTATCAATATAAAGCACAGATAATCAGAGACATAACTACACATGCTCGGAGGATTCACTTATCCAAGTTGAGGCCTTGGATCAAGCACAAGACCCTAGATTATCTAACAGTAGTATCATTTGATGATCACCTTTGACATACAGCAATCAGGCCAAGCACACACAAATTTTTGGCCGACAAATTTATAGCTATAGAGAATACAGAGAGGGAGAGAGGAGGGGTTTAGCTCATAGTGATGTAGCGGAGAAGTGGTACTCGACGCCAGGGTTGCGTCCGCGGCACCGTCCAGCCGGCGTCGAGGAGGAAGTAGTCACAACAGCACAGCACAACACCGCATCACCACACCACCAGGTCATCAACACACGGTAGCATCACCAATACACCACCAAGGAACCAGCACCACCTCACCGTCAGTACACTACCACGGCAGCAATGTCACAAGGCAGGAGATCAATGGTGTTCGGGTTGCAGCTACGCTGCCGTCCAGCGATCGTCGGAGAGGAGGGGGTCAAGCACCATCTCGTGAAGGAGGAGTTTTTGACGCAGCGGGCGCGGCACCACAACGGCGACCGCACTGGAACTACTGCTAGGGGTAGCAGTGGGTGAAGCCATGTGCGGAAGCAGATGGATTTGAGGTAGCGGGAAGTGGTGGTGGACTTCGTGGCGGAGTCGCGCCGATAGGCGGCCGTGCCTGAAGGGGGCCGACGGTGCCCAAATCAACCGATCAGCGCTAGGGTTACTAGGTTGGGGGCGAACGGAAGAAGCCACGGAATCAAATCGGCGAGAAGGAGTTACAGAGTTGGTCAAGGCAGACCAAAGCCCTAACCTGCCGGAGCCGGAGAGGGCCGACAGCAGCCAGAAACAGGCGGCGGCACGACGGCGCTTTGGGGGTGAGTGTGGGTGACGGCCGCGTCGCGGTGAGAGGGAGTTGGTGGAGGAGAAAGAGGAGAGGATGGCGAGACATAGTCCGTGAGCAGCGGCGCCAGGGTTGGCCGTCGGCTGGCCGGAGCGGCGCCGGAGGAGCACATCGGCGAGCCAGAGGCGGATCATGCGGTGATCGTGCGTGTGCGTGTGAGAGTGGTGAGAGAGAGAGGGGTCGGGTCGGGGCCTTGACTGGCTCGACCAAGCCGACTCAGTCGGACCGGGTTGGACCAGGTTTGGTTTGGGCCAAACCAATTGGGTCAGCCCATCTAACCATTTAGCTATTTTTACTTATTTATATATCTTCTAAATAAATTAAGTCATGAGAAATTCAAATATCAATAATTTTGTATAAAATTAAGAATTTGTAAATACAAGTGAAAACAGAAACAAATACTACAAAAGCCAAAGTAACATAATATGAACTCTTCACTAATATTAGAAAATCAATTCTTAAGTCTTAAATTGTTAAGACATAAATTCTAAAAATATATCGTCCTAATTATTTGAAAATAAGAATAATTGAAGAAAATATTAAATAAACATTAACTTGTATTCCAAGTTTATTCCTTAACCTTGATCAATTGTTCAAAGCATTATTTCTTTATATTTATTACCTTAAAATTGAATCACAAATAGAAAACCCTAATTCCACTAGGAGGGAAACTCTAACTCATAATTTTATGTGAACCCCTAATTACTTTCACTTAAACCACATGCTTTAAAACCCTAAGAACTCATAGAGTGTGATCTTATAAACTTTATCCTTACTCATAGATTCACACTAAGGGAACTAATGCATGCTCAAGTTCTACTAGAATAATACAAAACCAAATGCAAATAAAGTTATCATTTCATGTCCTCATTTTTGAGTAAACCTTATATGACCTAAATACTAAAAGTATAATTTTCTTGTTTCTATTTTCACATCAAGAAAATAGTAAATATTACTTTGTACTAAAATTTCATATAATACAACAATTGTTTCTTTATGGTTATATTTAATCATATGAAAACCCTAATTGTTCATTACTTCAACATATAATTCCAAAACCTATAAAAGAATTAAAAGATATATCCTTATTTCAAAAACTATTTAAAACCCTAAACCCTAACATGATATTGATAGTGAATGTCTTATCTTAAACAACCAATTTTAGAATTTTTAAGAAACCAATAAAAGTCATGTTTATATTCTACATATAAACTCCACAAAATAAATGGAATACATGTCCATGCCTTATTAGAGTTATACAAATTCCTTTTGCCAATAAGGTTGTCATTTCATGCACTCATGTTGAGTTGGCCTTATATGATCTAGTAATTATAAACCTTAACTTTTAATTCCATGTCATCAACCTTAAACCCCATTGTTTAGTAGAAACATAGAGATCAACTATAATATCAACCTTGTATAGTAATTCACTTTGCATGCTTATACTCAACTAAACTCTAATTGGTATTAATGAACTACCTAGTTTAGGAACTCATTATTGATTACTTGATGAAATAAATGGGAAGGTATAGTAAACTCTAATGGTTAACTCATGGAACCACTTTGATAACCCTCTTTGGATATGATAACCATGATCCATCGTAGTAATAAACCTGCCAATACTTGCTGCATATAGACCTATCCAACTTAAGAACCAACTAGTCTCTATCAGAAAACTAATGAATCCAATAGTAAACCCTAGGAGCCCCTAGCTCCTACTTATAATAGTTCTTGTTCTTATTTAACATGTTCTTCAAAAGTTATTCTTTTGAAGTAAATACATAAGTAAACCATATAAGTAAATAGTTCTTATTGGAACTACTTAGTATTTCTTAATCAATAGGTTCTTCAAAAGTTATTATTTTGAAGTATAATATAAATAATCATCAACCATGTCCTGTAGAACCTAAAAACTGACAACTACTCTTTACTTGTTATATAACCACTATTTCTTTGTGTGAATGCTTATTATGATGCATTATATATCTTGTTCATGCTATAATATCACCAACCCTAATAAGAAACTTGTTTGAGAACAATCCTAAAAGTGCAACACGCCCTAAAGAAATCTTTACAACTCATCCATCGTAAATCATCAAGGTTAGGTTACGCTCGGGACGATTGCATCTCATACTATGCATTATAGCATTTTTGCCGGTTCTTTAAACATTGTTCTTACCGGACAATGATGGTATTTCAGAATTTGGAGTTATCACGTATCGAAGCTTTTTCCTGCATAATCTTGCAGTCAAGAAAGGCAAGTTCATCGCTTCCTCATGTCATTTGATTATTTTTATCAAACTATATGCAAAGTACTATACTTATCACTCCTGCATTAAAAAGCAAACTATTATTTTACAATTATGAATATGACTATGTGGTGGGCAATGGAACCATGGTATGTGTTGATTGGTGGAGGTTCCATTGCAAGGGTACTATTCATCTAGGACTAAGTACCAATGTCGTCCAGTGATTCTAGCGCCGTACATATCGCGTTAACCATAAGATCTATAATGGCTCTGGGGAAGCCAGCTGTATCTTTTCCCTCTCGCATGCCAACGGACTAATGATAAGGGTTGCCTGTATCGGTCTATCTTTGGTAAAGGTGGGGACAGTGGTCCGTCACGGTCTACCATTAGATACAGGAGAGGGGGCAGACTTATTAATGGTCTATGTAGGATTGTAAGGGTTATCCGGAACGGTCTATCTATGGTGTATAGGACAGGGCACATGGGTTGTTCAGAATGGTCTACCTTAATGGTATAGGTGAGAACAAATGCCTGGGTCGGTCTACCCATAGATAAAGGGGAGGACATACTTACAAAAGGGTGGGTCTGCGGGGTCGCGGAGAAGGCAGTGTGGGCTTGGATCTTACACCTGGCCTCACACCAAGGAAGTGTGGACGGGAAAGAATTCGCCTGGTTGGCAACAAGGATAAGTTCTCTTATGGGAAAAGTAACGCACCTCTGCAGAGGGTATCAAACTGTGGCAGTCACTCCCTGTTCCGGAAGGGAACTACGAATGCGGCAGGAAAGGAACTCCGTGAAGTTCTATTCAACCTGTGAAGACTGACGGGCATAGTTTTCATAATAAAATAAACCTTTTGAAGAAATGTTTATGAAAACTTGCATTCGCCTATGACTTCCTGGTCTATGGCTGTAGCTAGTGCATGATACACCTATTTCCTAATATGAACTTGCTGAGTACGCTCGTACTCATTCTCTCCCATTTGAACCCCTTCTTAGATCAAGGCACTGAAGGAGAAACTACCGTGGAACTCGAAGACAAAGGAGTCAACTGCAACAAGATGAAGAATCCAAGCAAAGAAGTAAATGAAGTCAACTTCTGCAGCAACTAGAGTGAAAACTTAGACTAGTAATAGAAGGGAACCTTTCCCTAATCCTAGCACCTAAGTAGCTAGATTTTTATAGCAAGCCAAGTAGCTCTTAAGCTTGAGTTAGCAATCACTTACACTACGAGTCGTTCTTCTGGAGCTTTATTTGAAGTTTTACCTCACTGTAAAGTAGGAGACTGTGTTGATCTTCTCTAAACAGTTTGTGTATCCTTCTATAGACATGCCTTGGACTCGCATATGTTTCTGTTGTACCACTCTGAGGGATGTAATATGAGTGGAACGGTGTTTCACTTGTGTTATGTCAACGACTTGTGTACTACACCATGCAGTGGTACGCTGGGTCATCACATATATACTAGCTATGGTTACCGTACTCGTATAAATAGGGTATAGGCATATTTTTATATTTATTGGTAGTACACATACAAATTATATTTGTTAAGTTGTAGATAGGGCATGAGTATAGTATGTTACATACTATCGTTCTCAAATCTGGCCAAGATCGACTCAGAGTCTGTGAAAATCCCCAACCCCTCCCAACCCTAGCCGCCCCCAACCCCAACCCTCCTCCTCCCGCCGCTGCCGCCTGATACGTCTCCGACGTATCGATAATTTCTTATGTTCCATGCCACATTATTGATGTTATCTACATGTTTTATGCACACTTTATGTCATATTCATGCATTTTCTGGAACTAACCTATTAACAAGATGCCGAAGTGCCGATTCTTTGTTTTCTGCTGTTTTTGGTTTCAGAAATCCTAGTAAGGAAATATTCTCGGAATTGGACGAAATCAAAGCCCAGGGGCCTATTTTTCCACGAAGCTTCCAGAAGTCCGAAGACGAAACGAAGAGGGGCCACGAGGCAGCCAGAGCATAGGGCGGCGCGGCCCCTGCCCTGGCCGCGCGGCCCTATGGTCTGGGCCCCTCGCGCCGCCTCTTGACCTACCCTTCCGCCTACTTAAAGCCTCCGTGACGAAACCCCCAGTACCGAGAGCCACGATACGGAAAACCTTCCAGAGACGCCGCCAACGCCGATCCCATCTCGGGGGATCCAGGAGATCGCCTCCGGCACCCTGCCGGAGAGGGGAATCATCTCCCGGAGGACTCTACGCCGCCATGGTCGCCTCCGGTGTGATGTGTGAGTAGTCTACCCCTGGACTATGGGTCCATAGCAGTAGCTAGATGGTTGTCTTCTCCCCATTGTGCTATCATTGTCGGATCTTGTGAGCTGCCTAACATGATCAAGATCATCTATCTGTAATTCTATATGTTGCGTTTGTTGGGATCCGATGAATAGAGAATACTTGTTATGTTGATTATCAAAGTTATATCTACGTGTTGTTTATGATCTTGCATGCTTTCCGTTACTAGTAGATGCTGGCCAAGTAGATGCTTGTAACTCCAAGAGGGAGTACTTATGCTCGATAGTGGGTTCATGCCTGCATTGACACACAGGACGATGTGATGAAAGTTCTAAGGTTGTGTTGTGCTGTTGCCACTAGGGATAAAACATTGATGCTATGTCTAAGGATGTAGTTGTTGATTACATTACGCACCATACTTAATGCAATTGTCTGTTGCTTTGCAACTTAATACTGGAGGGGGTTCGGATGATAACCTGAAGGTGGACTTTTTAGGCATAGATGCAGTTGGATGGCGGTCTATGTACTTTGTCGTAATGCCCAATTAAATCTCACTATACTCATCATGATATGTATGTGCATGGTCATGCCCTCTTTATTTGTCAATTGCCCAACTGTAATTTGTTCACCCAACATGCTGTTTGTCTTATGGGAGAGACACCTCTAGTGAACTGTGGACCCCGGTCCAATTCTCTTTCTTGAAATACAATCTCTTTGCAATACTTGTTCTACTGTTTTCTGCAAACAATCATCTTCCACACAATACGGTTAATCCTTTGTTACAGCAAGCCGGTGAGATTGACAACCTCACTTTGTTTCGTTGGGGCAAAGTACTTTGGTTGTGTTGTGCGGGTTCCACGTTGGCGCCGGAATCCCTGGTGTTGCGCCGCACTACATCCCGCCGCCATCAACCTTCAACGTGCTTCTTGGCTCCTCCTGGTTCGATAAACCTTGGTTTCTTTCTGAGGGAAAACTTGCTGCTGTGCGCATCATACCTTCCTCTTGGGGTTCCCAACGAACGTGTGAGTTACACGCCATCAAGCATATTTTCTGGCGCCGTTGCCGGGGAGATCAAGACACGCTGCAAGGGGAGTCTCCACTTCTCAATCTCTTTACTTTGTTTTTATCTTGCTTAGTTTTATTTACTACTTTAATTGCTGCACTAAATCAAAATACAAAAAAATTAGTTGCTAGTTTTACTTTACTTGCTATCTTGTTTGCTATATCAAAAACACAAAAAAATTAGTTTACTTGCATTTACTTTATCTAGTTTGCTTTATTGTCTTGCACTCTATATTAAAAATACAAAAAAATTAGTTATTTTTGTTACCATGTCTAGCTCTGAACCTGTTACTTCTTCGCCTGAATAATTAGTCTTCACTTTTAAACAAGGGGATGAGGAGAGTTTTAAGGATGCTTGGTCTAGAATTTTTACTTCTTATCGTAAAACTGAACCTCAAATGACTCTAAGTTTGCTCCTTGGTAATTTTTATTTTGGTCTTATGGTTCGCTATAGATATGCTTTAGATACTTTAGTGGGAGGAGATTTCCTTCATTGCAATGGGGATCAAGCTTTTAATGCCATAAAGAAGTTGGTTGCATCACATGATTCAGCTAATAACTTTGATTCAGCCCTCACTAGCATATATAGTAGATTAAATAATCTCGAGATAAGTACATCTCGCTTGAATGATAACTATTGCCACGTTCGTAATCGTCTTGAACAAGTTTTAGTGAACTCTAAACTCTCATTGTGGGATCCTGCTGTTAAAATTGTTATCGGTGATCGAACTCTCCATGCCTACTGTGATATTATGTATGAATTTTGCCTTATGCCTGAAAGTATTTATAAATCTTTGAAACTTTGGGGAGTTGATGAAGGAGGAGAAGAAATAACTCTCATAGATAACTCTACTATAATTCCTAAAGGAATAGCCGCAGGTGTGCATACAACCATTCTTGGAAGGACAATATCCATTGATTATCTTGTTATTGAAACAGGAAAACTCACACTCGGAAGATCCCTGCTGAAACTATTGGGAGCAGTCATTGATGTTGGAGAAGGCACTCTGAAATTCACCTCTATACCGGGGGGAAATCATATATTTCCTAAACCCAAGGGAAAGAAAAACAATAAGAAAGGTAAGGGTAAAGCCCAAGGTAAGGTTGACACACCATCTCTCGATAATACTTGATACACACTTTCTGCGCCTAGCTGAAAGGCGTTAAAGAAAAGCGCTTATGGGAGACAACCCATGTTTTTACCTACAGTACTTTGTTTTTATTTTGTGTCTTGGAAGTTGTTTACTACTGTAGCAACCTCTCCTTATCTTAGTTTAGTGTTTTGTTGTGCCAAGTTAAGCCTTTGATAGTAAAGTAAGTACTAGATTTGGATTACTGCGCAGTTCCAGATTTCTTTGCTGTCACGAATCTGGGTCCACCTCCCTGTAGGTAGCTCAGAAAATTAAGCCAATTTACGTGCATGATCCTCAGATATGTACGCAACTTTCATTCAATTTGAGAATTTTCATTTGAGCAAGTCTGGTGCCATTTTAAAATTCGTCAATACGAACTGTTCTGTTTTGACAGATTCTGCCTTTTATTTCGCATTGCCTCTTTTGCTATGTTGGATGAATTTCTTTGATCCACTAATGTCCAGTAGCATTATGCAATGTCCAGAAGTGTTAAGAATGATTGTGTCACCTCTGAATATGTCAATTTATATTGTGCACTAACCCTCTAATGAGTTGTTTCGAGTTTGGTGTGGAGGAAGTTTTCAAGGATCAAGAGAGGAGTATGATGCAACATGATCAAGGAGAGTGAAAGCTCTAAGCTTGGGGATGCCCCGGTGGTTCACCCCTGCATATATTAAGAAGATTCAAGCGTCTAAGCTTGGGGATGCCCAAGGCATCCCCTTCTTCATCGACAACATTATCAGGTTCCTCCCCTGAAACTATATTTTTATTCCATCACATCTTATGTGCTTTTTCTTGGAGCGTCAGTTTGTTTTTGTTTTTGTTTTGTTTGAATAAAATGGATCCTAGCATTCACTTTATGGGAGAGAGACACGCTCTGCTGTAGCATATGGACAAGTATGTCCTTGGTTTCTACTCATAGTATTCATGGCGAAGTTTCTTCTTCGTTAAATTGTTATATGGTTGGAATTGGAAAATGATACATGTAGTAATTGCTATTAATGTCTTGGGTAATGTGATACTTGGCAATTGTTGTGCTCATGATTAAGCTCTTGCATCATATGCTTTGCACCCATTAATGAAGAAATACATAGAGCATGCTAAAATTTGGTTTGCATATTTGGTTTCTCTAAGGTCTAGATAATTTCTAGTATTGAGTTTGAACAACAAGGAAGACGGTGTAGAGTCTTATAATGTTTTCAATATGTCTTTTATGTGAGTTTTGCTGCACCGGTTCATCCTTGTGTTTGTTTCAAATAAGCCTTGCTAACCTAAACCTTGTATCGAGAGGGAATACTTCTCATGCATCCAAATACTTGAGCCAACCACTATGCCATTTGTGTCCACCATACCTACCTACTACATGGTATTTTCCGCCATTCCAAAGTAAATTGCTTGAGTGCTACCTTTAAAATTCCATCATTCACCTTTGCAATATATAGCTCATGGGACAAATAGCTTAAAAACTATTGTGGTATTGAATATGTAATTATGCACTTTATCTCTTATTAAGTTGCTTGTTGTGCGATAACCATGTTCACTGGGGACGCCATCAACTATTCATTGTTGAATTTCATGTGAGTTGCTATGCATGTCCGTCTTGTCTGAAGTAAGAGAGATCTACCACCTTATGGTTAAGCATGCATATTGTTAGAGAAGAACATTGGGCCGCTAACTAAAGCCATGATCCATGGTGGAAGTTTCAGTTTTGGACATATATCCTCAAATCTCATATGAGAAAATTATTAATTGTTGTTACATGCTTATGCATAAAAGAGGAGTCCATTATCTGTTGCCTATGTTGTCCCGGTATGGATGTCTAAGTTGAAGAATAATCAATAGCGAGAAATCCAATGCGAGCTTTCTCCTTAGACCTTTGTACAGGCGGCATAGAGGTACCCCTTTGTGACACTTGGTTAAAACAGTGCATTGTGATGATCCGGTAGTCCAAGCTAATTAGGACAAGGTGCGGGCACTATTAGTATACTATGCATGAGGCTTGCAACTTATAAGATATAATTTACATGATGCATATGCTTTATTACTACAGTTGACAAAATTGTTTCATGTTTTCAAAATCAAAGCTCTAGCACAAATATAGCAATCGATACTTTTCCTCTATGGAGGACCATTCTTTTACTTTCAATGTTGAGTCAGTTCACTTATTTCTCTCCACCTCAAGAAGCAAACACTTGTGTGAACTGTGCATTGATTCCTACATACTTGCTTATTGCACTTATTATATTACTCTATGTTGACAATATCCATGAGATATACATGTTACAAGTTGAAAGCAACCGCTGAAACTTAATCTTCTTTTGTGTTGCTTCAATGCCTTTACTTTGAATTATTGCTTTATGAGTTAACTCTTATGCAAGACTTATTGATGCTTGTCTTGAAGTGCTATTCATGAAAAGTCTTTGCTTTATGATTCACTTGTTTACTCATGTCATATACATTGTTTTGATCGCTGCATTCACTACATATGCTTTACAAATAGTATGATCAAGATTATGATGGCATGTCACTCCAGAAATTATCTGTGTTATCGTTTTACCTGCTCGGGACGAGCAGAATTAAGCTTGGGGATGCTGATACGTCTCCGACATATCGATAATTTCTTATGTTCCATGCCACATTATTGATGTTATCTACATGTTTTATGCACACTTTATGTCATATTCGTGCATTTTCTGGAACTAACCTATTAACAAGATGCCGAAGTGCCGATTCTTTGTTTTTCTGCTGTTTTTGGTTTCAGAAATCCTAGTAAGGAAATATTCTCGGAATTGGACGAAATCAAAGCCCAGGGGCCTATTTTTCCACGAAGCTTCCAGAAGTCCGAAGACGAAATGAAGAGGGGCCACGAGGCAGCCAGAGCATAGGGCGGCGCGGCCCCTGCCCTGGCCGCGCGCCCTATGGTCTGGGCCCCTCGCGCCGCCTCTTGACCTACCCTTCCGCCTACTTAAAGCCTCCGTGACAAAACCCCCAGTACCGAGAGCCACGATACGGAAAACCTTCCAGAGAGGCCGCCAACGCCGATCCCATCTCGGGGGATCCAGGAGATCGCCTCCGGCACCCTGCCGGAGAGGGGAATCATCTCCCGGAGGACTCTACGCCGCCATGGTCGCCTCCGGTGTGATGTGTGAGTAGTCTACCCCTGGACTATGGGTCCATAGCAGTAGCTAGATGGTTGTCTTCTCCCCATTGTGCTATCATTGTCGGATCTTGTGAGCTGCCTAACATGATCAAGATCATCTATCTGTAATTCTATATGTTGCGTTTGTTGGGATCCGATGAATAGAGAATACTTGTTATGTTGATTATCAAAGTTATATCTACGTGTTGTTTATGATCTTGCATGCTTTCCGTTACTAGTAGATGCTCTGGCCAAGTAGATGCTTGTAACTCCAAGAGGGAGTACTTATGCTCGATAGTGGGTTCATGCTGCATTGACACACAGGACGATGTGAGAAAGTTCTAAGGTTGTGTTGTCTTGTTGCCACTAGGGATAAAACATTGATGCTATGTCTAAGGATGTAGTTGTTGATTACATTACGCACCATACTTAATGCAATTGTCTGTTGCTTTGCAACTTAATACTGGAGGGGGTTCGGATGATAACCTGAAGGTGGACTTTTTAGGCATAGATGCAGTTGGATGGCGGTCTATGTACTTTGTCGTAATGCCCAATTAAATCTCACTATACTCATCATGATATGTATGTGCATGGTCATGCCCTCTTTATTTGTCAATTGCCCAACTGTAATTTGTTCACCCAACATGCTGTTTGTCTTATGGGAGAGACACCTCTAGTGAACTGTGGACCCCGGTCCAATTCTCTTTACTGAAATACAATCTACTGCAATACTTGTTCTCTTGTTTTTACGCAAACAATCATCTTCCACACAATACGGTTAATCCTTTGTTACAGCAAGCCGGTGAGATTGACAACCTCACTGTTTCGTTGGGGCAAAGTACTTTGGTTGTGTTGTGCAGGTTCCACGTTGGCGCCGGAATCCCTGGTGTTGCACCGCACTACATCCCGCCGCCATCAACCTTCAACGTGCTTCTTGGCTCCTCCTGGTTCGATAAACCTTGGTTTCTTTCTGAGGGAAAACTTGCTGCTGTGCGCATCATACCTTCCTCTTGGGGTTCCCAACGAACGTGTGAGTTACACGCCATCACCGCCGCCGGGGCAAAGACCTCGGGGCGTGGCGGGGGCTTTCCCTCTTGACGCGGATGGGACGGCGGCTGGGTCATCCCCTCGACGGCGGTGGCGGTAGACCTCCTCCATCCCGTGTGATGGCGGGGCGGTGGCGGTCGGAGGAAGAAGGGGCGGCGGTGGCCAGAGTGTTGCGGCCTCCCCTGCCTCCCGTCGGTGGCTCACCGGTGGTGGCTGGTGGTGGGACGGTTTGCGCCATCCCCTCCGCTTCTCGCCGGTGTGGGGTGGTGACCTTGGGTTTCTCCCGCGGTTCGAGGACGCCCAAGGCAGCAACCTCGGGTTCGATGGAGGAGGCGGCCTTCTTCTTCGTCGGAGGTGGTCGGCCAGGCTGGTAGTCCTGTGTGGGGGATCATGGGATCTCATACAGGTTTCCGGCGATGGTGATCTAGTCCGGGGTGTCATGGCGGCCGGTGAAAACTGAGCCTCGACCTCGGTCTTGGCGGATGATGGCGGCGTCGGTCGATGTGGTTACCTTGTCGAAGGCGTCATCTTTGCCCGTCTTGTCACTACACTCGGCGAGTTAGGGATGCACGGCTGCCGGTGAAAACCGTGTTCCGACCTCGGTTGGCGGACGATGGCGACGTGTCGCGCCGCAACCTTCTTGAAGGCATCGTCGACGCAGTCTGCGGTTTCTCACTCGTGCTGCTGATACGTCTCCGACGTATCGATAATTTCTAATGTTCCATGCTTATTTTATGACAATACCTACATGTTTTGTTCACACTTTATGCTGATTTTATGCGTTTTCCGGAACTAACCTATTGACGAGATGCCGATGGGCCAGTTGCTGTTTTCTGTTGTTTTTGGTTTCAGAAATCCTACAAAGGAAATATTCTCGGAATCGGACGAAATCAACGCCCAATATCTTATTTTGCCTGGAAGCTTCCAGAGCACCGAAGAGGGGTCAGAGGGGAGCCAGGGGGGCCCCACCCCACAGGGCGGCGCGGCCAAGGGGGGGGCGCGCCCCCCTAGTGTGTGGGTCCCCCGTGGCCCCTCCGACTCCGCCTCTTCGCCTATTTAGGCCTCCCTGACCTAAATCCTCGACACCGATTGACGAAACCCGAGAAAACCTTCCAGAGCCGCCGCCATCGCGAAACTCCAATTCGGGGGATAGAAGTCTCTGTTCCGGCACGCCGCCGGGACGGGGAATTGCCCCCGGAGTCATCTCCACCGCCGTCTCCACCGCCATCTTCACCGCCATCGCTGTCTCCATGATGAGGAGGGAGTAATTCACCCCCGGGGCTGAGGGCTCCGCTGTAGCTATGTGGTTCATCTCTCTCTTTATGTGATCTAGTTGAATATCATCTATGTGCTACTCTAGTGATGTTATTAAAGTAGTCTATTCCTCCTCCACGGTGTAATGGTGACAGTGCGTTCATCGTGTAGTACTTGGCGTAGGTTATGATTGTAATCTCTTGTAGATTATGAAGTTAATTATTGCTATGATAGTATTGATGTGATCTATGCCTCCTTCATAGTGTGATGGTGACAGTGTGCATGCTATGTTAGTAATTGGTGTAATTGCAATGATCTATCATGCACTCTAAGGTTATTTAAACATGAATATCGAATATTGTGGAGCTTGTTAACTCCGGCATTGAGGGTTCGTGTAATCCTACACAATTAGTGGTGTTCATCATCCAACAAGAGAGTGTAGAGTGGTTCTATTATGTGATCATTGTTGAGAGTGTCCACTAGTGAAAGCAGGATCCCTAGGCCTTGCTTCCAAGCATCGAATCTCCGTTTGTTTACTGTTTTGTTGCATGTTTACTCGCTGCCATATTTTATTTAGATTGCTATTACCACTCATATTCATTCATACCACTTGTATTTCATTATCTCTTCGCCGAACTAGTGCACCTATACATCTGACAAGTGTATTAGGTGTGTTGGGGACACAAGAGACTTCTTGCATTGTGATCGCAGGGTTGCTTGAGAGGGATATCTTTGACCTCTTCCTCCCTGAGTTCGATAAACCTTGGGTGATCCACTTAAGGGAAAACTTGCTGCTGTTCTACAAACCTCTGCTCTTGGAGGCCCAACACTGTCTACAGGAAAAGAAGCATGAGTAGACATCAAGCTATTTTCTGGCGCCGTTGCCGGGGAGGAAAGGTAAAAGGCACTCACACTTTGGATCTCGGCTACTAAGCTATTTTTTGGCGCCGTTGTAAGTGCTCGAAGCTATTTCCTTTAGATCCTGCAATTGCATCTTTTTGTTTCTTGTTTTACACTAGTAAGGCATAATGGAAAACAACTATGAGCTTTTTAATTTATTTCCTAAGTTAAGACATGAATTGTGTGATGCAAAAATTAAAGAACCTATGGAACCTCATTTGCATGCTAGTAGCAATGTTATTAGTATGAACGCAATCACTGCTAATGCTATGGAAAAGTCTAAGCTTGGGGAAGCTAGTTTTTATGATCTTTTTAGCTTCCCATCTTTAGGGGAGAAAATTTGCTCTGATAATACTTTATCTCACATATGCGATAACTCTAATAATGCTTGTGATATTTTAAATCCACCTACTACAAGTACTGCTTTCAAGATACCCATGAAAATTATTGAACGTGTTATGGATAACCGCTATGAAGGGGAAGGAACTGTCCATCCTGGAGATCATTTACTATTTTTGCATGAATTATGCGGGTTATTCAAGTGTGCAGGTATCTCTATGGATGAAGTGAGGAAGAAGCTATTCTCTGTTTATTTGTGCAGTAAAGCGGCGCATTGGTATAAATTGTTGAAGAATAGTCATTCTCTTGGTTGGGAGGAAATTGTATCTCTCTTTTACTCTAAATTTTATCCTCCTCATGAAGTGCATATTGATAGGAATTATATTTATAACTTTTATCCTCGTGATGGAGAGAGTATTTCTCAAGCGTGGGGGAGATTGAAGTCACTAATGCTCAAATGTCCCATTCATGAGCTTCCCCGTAATGTTATTATTAATAATTTTTATGCAAGGCTTTCAGGACATCACAAGGACTATCTAGATGCCTGTTCGGAGGGATCTTTCACAAGCAAGGAGGTTGAAGCTAGGTGGGATCTTCTTGATCGGATTGAGGAGAACGCTGAAGGATGGGAGAACAACAAAGGTAAAGAGTCAGGTATAAAATATGATTATGAATGCATTGAAACTTTTATGGATACTGGTAAATTTCGAAATATGAGTGCTACCTATGGTCTTGACTCTCAAGTTGCTGCAAATCTTTATAAAGCTTTTGCCTCTCATTTTGAATTGCCTAAGAAGAATTTTGATAAGTATCATGAACCTTTTAAAGATGCTTGCATGAAGGATGAAATTGTTGTTAATGATTGCAATAAACATGCTCAAACTCCTAAGACTTCCTATAAGCATGTTAATTTTTGTGGAATGCATAGACCTTGCGGAATTAATCAAGTCGAAGATGAATATTGTATCCATCATATTAATGAAAAAACTAGAAAGTGGGCTAGGGCTCTAGATGATCTTGGTAAAAAGGTTTGTGCCGACTATCCTTTTATTTGTGAAGTTTGCCATAGAGTGGGTCATTTTAATTTTCAATGCTCCTCCAATGATAATTTGAACCCCATGAGTGCTGCAAATTTGTATTGTGATGATGAAATTACTCCTAATCAGCATGGTGAACTTACTTTATTTTTGTGGTGTGAAGAACTATCAAGAAAAATCTCTTTGTTACATATGAGTGATCTTGATATTGATGATGTCCTGCATGGGTGTTTTTCTTATTGCATTGATAATAGCCATACAAATACTTACATACAAAATATTTTAGAAGATGACACCTTGCCAAAATATGATAGGACCGCTGTGTGTTTTGAACTAATTAATGAAAAGGAGGAATCCTCCCAAGTTTCTTCTATTATTTCTGAAAGTAAATCAGGGTATGTGGACAAGCCACCCTTCAAGCCTCTTCCTCCTAAAGAAGGGAACGAGGAGAAGAAGAAGAAGAAGGGAACGAAGAAGAAGAAGAAGAAGAAGAAGAAGAAGGAGAATAAAGAGAAAGAGGTAACGGCATATCCCCGCATGAATGAGATAACGCTAGGTAACCGTAAGTATGTTGCTCCTAATGATTATCATGATAATGAATCTGAATACAATGATCTTCCTATGCCCTTTACATACATTAGTGATCATGATTTGAAAGAGCACACTACTTTTGATATTGCAAATCTCTGGGAAACTAATTCTGAAAATGATGATGTTAATAATTGCCATAGTATCAGTACTATCCATGCTTCCTCCCATAATGATATAGAAAGCTCTAAGCTTGGGGATGAGGTGTTTGAAAATCCTTTTGCTACTGATCATTACATGTTTGATACATCTTCTTCTTGCAACAATGATGGTATGGTCACGGATGAACCTACTGTGAAAGATAACTATTCTATTTCTTATGATGACATTATGCCTCCGACCTTTGATGATTATTATAAAGAATGCTATGATATAGGTTATAACTATCCTTATGAAACTTGTCATAGTTATGATTGGATTGCCAAAAACAATTCCCTTAATATGCAACTTGTTTACCATGTTCAAATTCTTGATAATAATCTTGCTCCAATTACTATTAATGAGAAGAACTCTTCTTATGCCAAAATTAATGATACTTCTATGCATATGAACCATGATAAGAATGTTTTAAGTAATGGGTATATTGTGGATTTCATCAATGATGCTACTGAAAGTTATTATGAGAGAGGGAAACATGGTTATAGGCATCTTAATAATATTAAGTTTCCCCTCTTTATGTTGAGAATCTTGAAGTTACTCATGTTTTATCCTCTTATGCTTGTCACTTTGTTCTTCATGAATTCATTTGTGTACAAGATTCCTTTGCATAGGAAGTGGGTTAGACTTAAATGTGTTTTGAATCTGCTTCTTGATGCTCTCTTTTGCCTCAACTCTTATTTCTTGGGAGTGCATCATTGAAATTATTGAGCCCATCTTAATGGCTATAAAGAAAGAACTTCTTGGGAGATAACCCATGTGTTTATTTTGCTACAGTAACTTTGTTTTATATTTGAGTCTTGGAAGTTGTTACTACTATAGCAACCTCTCCTTATCTTTATTTTATTGCATTTTTGTGCCAAGTAAAGTCTTTGATAGCAAGGTTGATACTAGATTTGGATTGCTGCGCAGAAACAAATTTCTTGCTGTCACGAATTTGGGTTGAATTCTCTGTAGGTAACTCAGAAAATTCTGCCAATTAATGTGAGTGATCCTCAGATATGTACGCAACTTTCATTCAATTTGAGAATTTTCATTTGAGCAAGTCTGGTGCCTCTATAAAATTCGTCTTTACGGACTGTTCTGTTTTGACAGATTCTGCCTTTTATTTCGCATTGCTTCTTTTGCTATGTTGGATGGATTTCTTTGTTCCACTAACTTTCAGAAGCTTTGGGCAATGTCCAGAAGTGTTAAGAATGATTGTGTCACCTCTGAACACGTGAATTTTGATTATGCACTACCCCTCTAATGAGTTGCTTTGAGTTTGGTGTGGAGGAAGTTTTCAAGGGTCAAGAGAGGAGGATGATACAATATGATCAAGGAGAGTGAAAGCTCTAAGGTTGGGGATGCCCCTGGTGGTTCATCCCTGCATATTTCAAGAAGACTCAAGCATCTAAGCTTGGGGATGCCCAAGGCATCCCCTTCTTCATCGTCAAATTATCAGGTTCCTCCCTTGAAACTATATTTTTATTCGGTCACATCTTATGAACTTTACTTGGAGCGTCTGTGTGTTTTTGTTTTTGTTTTTGTTTGAATAAATGCTTGTGTGGGAGAGAGACACGCTCCGCTGGTTCATATGAACACATGTGTTCTTAGCTTTTAATTTTCATGGCGAAGGTTGAAACTGCTTCGCTAATTGTTGTATGGTTGGAAACGGAAAATGCTACATGTAGTAATTGGTATGATGTCTTGAATAATGTGATACTTGGCAATTGTTGTGCTCATGTTTAAGCTCTTGCATCATATACTTTGCACCTATTAATGAAGAAATATATAGAGCTTGCTAAAATTTGGTTTGCATGATTGGTCTCTCTAAGGTCTAGATATTTTCTGGTAAAGTGTTTGAACAACAAGGAAGACGGTGTAGAGTCTTATAATGCTTGTAATATGTTCTTATGTAAGTTTTGCTGTACCGGTTCATACTTGTGTTTACTTCAAACAACTTTGCTAGCCTAAGCCTTGTATTGAGAGGGATTACTTCTCATGCATCCAAAATCCTTGAGCCAAAAACTATGCCATTTGTGTCCACCATACCTACCTACTACATGGTATTTCTCCGCCATTCCAAAGTAAATTGCTTGAGTGCTATCTTTAAACACTTCAAAAGTTATTACCTCTTATTTGTGTCAATGTTTTATAGCTCATGAGGAAGTATGTGGTGTTTATCTTTCAATCTTGTTGGGCAACTTTCACCAATGGACTAGTGGCTTCATCCGCTTATCCAATAATTTTGCAAAAAGAGCTGGCAATGGGATTCCCAGTCCCAATTAATTAACTTTCATAATTTTATAAAAAATAGACACTCCTCCATGGTATGTGATTGTTGGAAGGCACCCGAGGATTCGGTTAGCCATGGCTTGAGAAAGCAAAGGTGGGGAGGAGCGTTATCTAAATAAAACTAAAATAAAAAGGCACTCCTTCATTGGTATGAGATTGTTGGCAGGCACCCGAGGATTCGGTTAGCCATGGTTTGTGAAAGTAAAGGTTGGAAGGAGTGCCACCCAAAAATAAAAATGTTTCATGGGAGCCGCTCTTTGAAGGTTTGTCTGGCAAGGGGGTTAGAGTGCCCATTACCATTCGTTGACAACAACAAACACCTCTCAAAACTTTACTTTTATGCTCTCTTTATGTTTTCAAAATAAAAGCTCTAGCACAAATATAGCAATCAATGCTTCCCTCTACGAAGGGCCATTCTTTTACTTTTATGTTGAGTCAGTTTACCTATTTCCTTCTACCTTAGAAGCAAACACTTGTGTTAACTGTGCATTGATTCCTACATACTTGCTTATTGCACTTATTATATTACTTTGCATTGACAACTATCCATGAGATATACATGTTACAAGTTGAAAGCAACCGCTGAAACTTAATCTTCCTTTGTGTTGTTTCAATGCCTTTACTTTGAAAATATTGCTTTATGAGTTAACTCTTATGCAAGACTTACTGATGCTTGTCTTGAAAGTACTATTCATGAAAAGTCTTTGCTATATGATTCAGTTGTTTACTCATTATCTTTACCATTGTCTTGAATCGCTGCATTCATCTCATATGCTTTACAATAGTATGATTAAGATCATGTTGGTAGCATGTCACTTCAGAAATTATCTTTGTTATCGTTTACCTACTCGGGACGAGTAGGAACTATGCTTGGGGATGCTGATACGTCTCCGACGTATCGATAATTTCTTATGTTCCATGCTTATTTTATGATAATACCTACATGTTTTGTTCACACTTTATGATGATTTTATGCGTTTTCCGGAACTAACCTATTGACGAGATGCCGAAGGGCCAGTTGCTGTTTTCTGCTGTTTTTGGTTTCAGAAATCCTACAAAGGAAATATTCTCGGAATCGGACGAAATCAACGCCCAATATCTTATTTTGCCCGGTGACATAGGCATCTCCAATGGGCCTGCCGAAGATAGTACCCGGGGTTTACTGAAGGCCCACTACCCGAAGAATAAGAAGATTCGGAAGCCCAAGATGTTGTTAAGGAAAGCTAGAGTTGTAATAGGAAGCATTGTTTGTAATCTTGCGGGATGAGTTAGAAACCTTCCCGGACTCTGTAACTTGTACAAAACGAATCCCTCGGCTCCACCTCCTATATAAGGGGGAGTCGAGGGACAAAGAAAGCATCGAATCATTGTCTCTCAAACCCTAGTTTTCATAATCGTCGAGTACTTTTCGGTTGAAACCTTCGAGATCTACTTGCCCTCTACTTCCAACTAAACCCTAGTCTACAACCCGTAGGCATTGACAAGTTAATACCTTGTCAATTGGCGCCGTCTGTGGGAATTAGAGGCGTCAAGGATACGATTTCGATGGCACGATCAAGATCTTCGACTTCATCAACCGCAAGCAGCGCAATGGATCGAGGTAAACAGATCGCAACTGGTCTTGTCGATTTTGTTCCTCACCCGCCCTCCCGTTTGGATGCATATGCCTATCTGGAGGAGCCTATGGAGATGACGTTCGGAAGATTTCGCTTTCGCATCGAGAAAGAGGGATCGTATCGTGTCGAGATTCCGATTTCGTCGGGATCGTCGGCGGTCGATTCCGATTTTTCAAGCTATACATCGTCAACGGAATCAGGAGAGGAAGAAACTTCGTCGTCACGCTTCATCAGCACTAGGGCAAGAGAAAAACTTGCCAAAATCTTCAGCGACATGTCGTTTGAGTCATCTGCGGACTCCTATATAAGCGATGGCTCAAACAGTGTCGACAGCTACGACTTCATCGACAAATCTACTACAGTGGGCAAGGTCTTCGCCAATCTTCATGATGATGTCACCAAACCCAACATAGATCTGAAAACAAAATATCATCAGATTTATGTCATCGGAGAGCCAAGTCGCGACCAGGAGGAAACATCTGAGGCTTTCGACGACTTGGGAAATCCATACGTCGATCCCTCTGATTTGCGACGAGGCCTAGGCAATAAATATATCGGGCCACAGCCGCGAGACAGAGTCCAACTCCCACAAACAGCATGGGATAGAGCCGCAAGGGCTATGGATGGCTCAGAACCAATGGCCACCACAGCCACGCTAGAAGAATTACAAGCATATCAATATAGGCTCGCACGCGCTGCAAGGGAATTGGAAAAACAGACAGCTGAGCTAAACAGAAGAAAGGAGGCAGCCTCTGCATCAAGTAGGCGAAGGGCAGAGCTGAGTCGACAATCTAGAACTTCGGGTGATAGCCACAGGGAAGCTCGGAACAGAGCAAGATCAAGGTTGCAAAACGTACCTGAAGGAGAAAGAGAGCACTTGGTTCAAAACCTCGACATGTCTTTTATGTCGATAGACACGAGAGGGAACATCATCCCCAAGACACCAGAAGCTGGGTATATGGTGACACAAGCTTTTATCCTTGCATCCAGACCACCCCCAGGAGATCCAAGGGAGGCATTGTATAACATGGCAATGGCAGGAGTTGGAGCCATGGGGACGGCGTTTGTATCAACACCTCCCGAAGGAACAGCAAGGCAAAATAGTCCACGACCTGCGACAGCAACAGCAGCAGCTCCCGAAGGACCAAGTGGAGCAAGGGACACGGCAGCACAAGCAAGGGTCGACAGAGCGCGACAAAGCAGAAGGGAACATCGACAGTCCCCAGAGCTAAACGACGAGGATATGTGTGGTTTGCCATGCTTCACAAGGAGAGTTCGAAAAACTCGAGTCCCTTCAGGATTCAAGTTACTCGATAACTTCAAGAAATTCGACGGCCTTCAAGATCCAGAGGATTGGCTAGTTGATTATCTCGAGACAGTGAAGCTCACAGGAGGAACCAGAGCAACAGCTATGCAAAGCATCCAGGTACATTTGAGTGGAGCCGCACGATCTTGGATAAAGAAACTTCCTCCAGGATCTATCGACAGCTGGGAAACCTTCGAGGACGTGTTCGTCAAGAACTTCCGGTCTACATGTAAGAAACCTGCGTCATTAGAAGAGCTGAGAGCGTGCCGACAAAAGCCAGACGAGCCAATGAGAAAATATATCCAAAGGTGGAATATCATCAAAAACTCGGCAGAAAATATATCTGACGAGAGAGCAATAGATGCGTTTGTCGCAGGGATCAGGCGTGGAGATTTTGTCGAGGATTTGGGGAGGACCAATCCAAAAACAGTATCCGCGTTAATGGAAATAGCAAATAGATGGGCAGATGGAGAAGATGCTGTTCACAACAAACGGCATAGGTCGCCAGAAGAAGAACGAGGTAGAAATTATCAACCAAGGCGACGATTTCCTCGGCAGTACTCGAGCTATGATGCTCCAGGACAAATTTCGGCTGGTTTCCGAGCGAGCGCAGGAGGAAACAACAGAGATGAATACCAGAGAAGCAACAAGCAACGAGGCGACAATAGAGATGACTCTCGAAACAATAGGCAAATTAGCGGGCCAAGGTTCCAGAGGCCTTTCGTGTCTCCCGAAGAGATGATGAACGGGCCGTGCCAGATGCATTGTTTCCTCGACAGCAACGGAAAAAGACAGTCAGGACACCTACAGAAGGATTGTCGCAATTTCCAGGCAATGCTAAGGTATGCAGGGCATGCTAATGCTCAGGCAGCACAGAGAAATCCTCGAGAACCAAGGAGTGAGATCCACTTGCCACCTCCTCCCGCGATTACGGACGACAATCGAGATCAGCTCAGAATAGCGGCAGCACCTCCACCACCGCCTTACGTTGATCCTAACTCTAACGGAGCGGTCTCGATGATTCAGAAGGGAAGGCCATCCAATAGAGCTTCCAGAGCACCGAAGAGGGGCCAGAGGGGAGCCAGGGGGGCCCACCCCACAGGGCGGCGCGGCCAAGGGGGGGCGCGCCCCCCTAGTGTGTGGTTCCCCCGTGGCCCCTCCGACTCCGCCTCTTCGCCTATTTAGGCCTCCCTGACCTAAATCCTCGACACCGATTGACGAAACCCGAGAAAACCTTCCAGAGCCGCCGCCATCGCGAAACTCCAATTCTGGGGGACAAAAGTCTCTGTTCTGGCACGCCGCCGGGACGGGGAATTGCCCCCGGAGTCATCTCCACCGCCGTCTCCACCGCCATCTTCACCGCCATCGCTATCTCCATGATGAGGAGGGAGTAATTCACCCCCGGGGCTGAGGGCTCCGCTTTAGCTATGTGGTTCATCTCTCTCTTTATGTGATCTAGTTGAATATCATCTATGTGCTACTCTAGTGATGTTATTAAAGTAGTCTATTCCTCCTCCACGGTGTAATGGTGACAGTGTGTGCATCGTGTAGTACTTGGCGTAGGTTATGATTGTAATCTCTTATAGATTATGAAGTTAATTATTGCTATGATAGTATTGATGTGATCTGTGCCTCCTTCATAGTGTGATGGTGACAGTGTGCATGCTATGTTAGTACTTGGTGTAATTGCAATGATCTATCATGCACTCTAAGGTTATTTAAACATGAATATCGAATATTGTGGAGCTTGTTAACTCCGGCATTGAGGGTTCATGTAATCCTACACAATTAGTGGTGTTCATCATCCAACAAGAGAGTATAGAGTGGTTCTATTATGTGATCATTGTTGAGAGTGTCCACTAGTGAAAGCAGGATCCCTAGGCCTTGCTTCCAAGCATCGAATCTCCGTTTGTTTACTGTTTTGTTGCATGTTTACTCGCTGCCATATTTTATTCAGATTGCTATTACCACTCATATTCATTCATACCACTTGTATTTCACTATCTCTTCGCCGAACTAGTGCACCTATACATCTGACAAGTGTATTAGGTGTGTTGGGGACACAAGAGACTTCTTGCATTGTGATCGCAGGGTTGCTTGAGAGGGATATCTTTGACCTCTTCCTCCCTGAGTTCGATAAACCTTGGGTGATCCACTTAAGGGAAAACTTACTGCTGTTCTACAAACCTCTGCTCTTGGAGGCCCAACACTGTCTACAGAAAAAGAAGCGTGAGTAGACATCAGCTGCTCCGGGGGAAACCCTAGGTCCGGGTCTCCCGGATCGGACGATGGCGGCGCGTCCTGCGTCGTTCTACCATCTTGGGCATCGTTTTTGGAGCAGCTGCTGTATGTTGGTGGCTTTCGGTGGAGTGGTGTTCATCTACCACATTGTTGGCGCTGAGTCTCAGTGGCATGGTGCTGCAGGGTATCGACGACAGATGCGAGATGATGTATACGTGCAGGAGGGTGGAGCCGTCTGGCGTCATGGTGGCATCGACGGCAGGTCTTGCAAGGTTAATGCGTTGATCTCTCTTGAAGATGGAGTCGAGGAAGACGGCGGGAGCAACTCCTGTGGCGTGTGCGTTGGCGTGCGTTGAGAGTCTGCTTGACTGGATGTGTTTCTCACCTGCTATTGGACGGTCTGAGAATGCACTTAGTTTTGGATGATTTGAGTTGGTGTATTGTCACCCTTTTCATCCCACTGTAGGTATAGTAAGGTTGCTTTGAGTTTGATCTTTTGTACTCCCTCCGTCACACGAAATAGGTGTCGGACTGGTTTTTTTTTGCAAAACGACCCTCACTAATTTCCGACCGAACCCCCGGTCCCTCCGCGGCTCACTTTGTCGCCCACGCGGTCTCTTCGAGCTCTCGCGATGCCGACGCCGACCGCCACCTTGCGCCGCCGGCCGCCTAGCTCCACCACCTCCCTCTTCCTCTTGCGCGCCAAGCCGCCGCCTTTCTTCTACCTCGGCGTGCTGCCGCATCCCTCCACCTCGCGCGCGTCCTCGCCGCCTCCCTCTTCCCCTCGCGTGTGCTCCTGCTCCAAGCTTTCATTTTTCCCCACTCCGGCGGCCGGATTTGCGGCCGCGCTGCTAGATCTTCGGTGCTTGTGGACGGAATCGGCTGCTGGCGACGGGTACCAGCTGCTGGCGACGGTGAGCAGCTGCTAGGGACGGCTAATGGTATCGATGGTGAGCAGCTGCTGGCGACGACTGCTGGCGATGGGGAGCTGCTGCTGACCAGTTCGTCATCTCCGTCACGTACGTCAACTACGAGAAGCATCCCCCAGTGCTGGAGCAGGTATGCTACTCCTCCATGGTTACGGCTTATTGCTTGCTTGGTGTACCGTATCTCCTTTTGCTAATTGCTAATTGCTAACCGGGAGTAGCATGGTCATTCCAGCTCTTACCACTCATGAAACAGTTGCTAATTTTCAGAGTTGCTAATTAATCCACTAGCAGCAGCATGGTTGTACTCCTTATAAGATTACTGATGTTGAGGTTATAGCTCTGGAATTCAACCTTGAAATATGATGCAGACTAGGACTACTGTATGTGTTGATTTTAATCTCTGTTTATCTCTGTGGAGTGTCGACTCTCTTATGAACTACTCCCTAGTTTACAGTACTCCAACAAGAGCAATGCAATTGAATTGCTGGTTATCTCTGAATTCTCATTGGTTCACATGGACATTGACTGAGTAATCATCACAATCATCCCAGTAATCATCATACTCCAGGAAGATACAGATTAATTTGTGTGTGAAGTGTGAACCTCAAGGTAGACATACAGTTCGAGATACTGGCCCAAATAGACCCAAACTTAGAAAGCAAATGTAACATGTTTTAGTTGCTTGTTTTATCTAGCAAGAAAAAAACCAGGGAAAGCATATGGGAGTAGTTTATGTCTGAAACCTGAATTGATGATAATACAGTGTACTTCAGGGAAAAAACCAAAAAGCCTTTTCTACTGTGCTACTGTAATTGATCTTACAATCATAATCAAACATCATACTCCGTCCCACTGTGCTACTGTAAATAGCCAACTGAACATCACTAGTGACTAACCATGCTACTGTACATATAGGATGTTGTCTTTCAACAAAGCACCACATTGGGTGAATCTAATTTTTTCAGACCACATTTTCTTTTTACAGACGTCATGCCCCTCGGTAACCGCGATGCATTCTGATCCAGGGAAGAGCTTTCGGAAGATGTAGACAAATATGCAGCATTTTGCTTCTTCATATCCGTTTGATGTTCAGTCACTGCAGAAAGGTATTGATTAGTTACTGCAAATGTACTCCTCTTGGTTACAAGCAGATTATATATGCAAGTAAACCTTACCGAAGCCATCAAAGGCAAACACATTATGGTCATTATTAACAGGGTACATCCTCTTGGTAGCACTATGGGCACTACTATTAGCTTCCTGTAGAAAACTTGAGAACCATGGAAACATGCCCTGCCTAACATAGAAGAGCAGATATGCTTCTTGGTTTAGTGCACTTGTCTCAGTAATTGAATCAATCTGCAAGTGAAAATATGTGTTATAAGGTGAAAATATCCGTGGCATGAAAAAACAAAGAACAATTAAGTACTAGCACTTACAAGTGAGTCATTCATCAAGTGCCAACTAGTTGGTGAAGAACGAATGGTGCACATGTAGTGGCCAAAGTTAGGCAAGCCAGAATGTTTAACAACGCCATACAAATCATATTTTAGGCCCTGATGCATGTTCAAATACAAGAAAAACATCAAAATATGCTTCATCGATAAACCAAGAATGGTGCACATCGAATGGTGCACATGTAGATCACCTCTTTGTCTGGGTTAGTGTGGAATAGTTGCAAATCAAGTTGTGATGGGTATGCCACATGTTTATCAATTTTCTCAATGTAACCATCAAGGGTAACTGTGAAGCGCTTTAGTTGAAATGCTACCACACCTGGTGTTGTATCAAGCACAAGCTGTTTGTCCTTGCACACTTGGCCATTACAACTTTCACATTTTAGCTTGTTCTCAGCATCACCTAGTTGTTCCACCTTAGTAAAAGACTCCAATGCAGCAACAAGGTCATCAACCTCATCGATCTCCAAGCTGATATCAAGAGAGGGCTCAAATGTCTCTGAGCAGTGACCGCAATCATGGCATGTCAACTATATGAAGAGAATTGTATTACTCCAAATAAGCCATAGTAGTTTGAACACAACTAAGGAATAAGAAGTACAGTACATACCAGGCTTTTCAGTTGACCTCCAAACACCTGCTCGACAATACTTTCCCCATCAATTGATTTGGGATCAAGGGTACACTTGTGCAAATTTTCCAGCAAGCAACTTAATAACTCATGTGCATCCTCTTGTTGGCCTGGTATAAAAGCTGGAGATAATTCTTGTAAATCTTGTTAAGGAATTGACAGTATGTAAAAAATTCACCAAACTTAAATAAAGCAGAGGAAACATATAGTCAATCAAAAGGATACTGCTTAAATTATTTTTGAACCTTGCTGGCACTAAAACAGACCCAGGGCTTTGAATTGATTCTTCCATTTGTGCTTTTGGGGCGCATAAAGAACAGAACCCAATTTCATCATCTACATGGTAAGAGTAGAACATATCATGCAAAGCAAAGCCATTAGGAGAAATCATGCCATTAGGAGAAACAATACATACATGAGCATGGACTGGAGTGGCCAGTGCAATGAATTTTCTGAAATAGTGGGACAATATGAGTCATGCATTGAAGAATTGCATTTAGAAAGCACGTGTTGCCCATATTCCGAAGACCAGCTCCCTGCACAAAGGAGTGTTACAAAGTAATAACGAATGAACACTAACATATTACACTAGGAGTACTATGTTACATACCACTAAATGGGGTTTCCTCAATGAAATGGAAACTTCCTTATTTTCCTTTTTATGGGAGTTTTGCTGCTTAATTTTAGGAATGGGCGCTGATTGTTGCTTAGCTTGCACCTGCATTAATTTCAAAAAACAAATTGTATGAGCAACACTAGTTAGATTTGAAATTCAAATTAGTCTATCTGCATCTTTACCTCTGCTGCTTTGATAAGGTCTTTAGTTTTTACAAGTAGGTCCGCCGAGATAGTTAGAGGGATTCCTAGACTACCTTCTGCCTGGAGGCGGTTCTTATTCATGTGAGAGATTTCGTAGTCTATCCCTCCTCCATTTTCCATCACCCCAATCATACATGATTGGAGTGTCACGAAGGTTCGAGAGAGTTTGTCGACCTCGTAGTTATTATATTCTTTCTCCACACCTTCTATCAACTCTCGAATATTTTTTGGTGATCTAGTATCGGTGTGAGACTCCAGAGACCTAAAGAGGCCTAGATCTAGCGCATTTAGGTCCGGACTGTTTGGAGGTTGCTGCAACAACTTGATGTCCAAATCAGTCTGTGCTACGGCCTGTCGAAAACCCTCATCATTAGGGAGGACATGAGGTTTGGCATTGTCCTGTTGGATGAAGATTGTTCTTCCTACATCCTCATCAGGCCACTTGTCCTGGATGGCAGGAATCACTAGCTCGCAGAGATAGTTCATCATGACATCTCGGGTAACTTTTACGGGTTTTACCTCGATTGTCCCCTTTTCTCTGTTCTTACTTTTTTTAGCAACTGGAATTTCCTTTACAAATGCCCAAGTTCCAATCTTGCCATCAAACGTGACTATGTCACCTTCACCATACCTCGGCCTAGCAACCACAGTTAAGAACATCACTTTGGCGATGTTGTTCTTGTTCTTCACCGTGCGCAAGGGTTTTGGTTCTTTGGGGAGCAGGTAGTACGTGTTCCTCACCCTACTCAGAATGAACCATTTCTCATCTATGTGGACCATGTCGTCCATAACCTTGAATGTTGGCTCGGGAGATGGCAAAGAGTTCTCATTGAGCATAGCGAGGCAGAATTTCATTCTCTGGACCTTGTTTGCTTCTGTCAACAACGGCTTCAGGGTGTTACTGTGTCGATTCAGCTCACCCCACTTAAACCTTCGGTGTAAGGTTGTGCGGTTAACACCTAGTGACAAGGTATCAACTTGTCAATGCCTACGGGTTGTAGACTAGGGTTTAGTTAGAAGTAGAGGGCAAGTAGATCTCGAAGGTTTCAGCCGAAAAGTACTCGACGATATGAAAACTAGGGTTTGTGAGACAATGAATCGATGCTTTGTTTGTCCCTCGACTCCCCCTTATATAGGAGGTGGAGCCGAGGGATTCTTGATGTACAAGTTACAGAGTTCGAGAAGGTTTCCAACTCCTCTCGTAATATTACAAGTATTCTTTCCTAATACAACTCTAGCTTTTCTTAACTAACAATTTGGACTTCCGAATTCTTCTTATCCTTCGGGTCGTGGGCCTTCAGTAAACCCCGGGTACAATCTTCGGCAGGCCCATTAGGGGTGCCTATGTCAGTAGCCTCCGAGATTTTGCTTGAATCGTAGAGTCAGGGAAAATCTCCACCTTTATATTTATTTGATAACTCTGAACTTTTATCATATATTTTCGCATACAAATTTCTATATTGTACAGGGATAATGGTAATTGGGGCTAGTTCATCTGACGGATCAGGTACTAATTAACTGCTCTAGTGGCAATCCGCAAAAACCTACTTCAAGATCACGTCCCTGGACATGATCTCGGGATACTGGTGTAAACTTAGACAGGTGCCGCTTAAGGTCTTACCATTCTGTCGAGTCCCAGTCATATTTATCGGATACCTAACGCGTCCGTTAGGATTTTTCTTCGTATATGTTGATACGAATAAAAGTAGCAAACCGACGTCAGAGACGGTGCTACGCCGCACAGAACGGATCCGGGGCCTTACCTTCGCAAAGTTTTGCGGCATTCAGAAATTGTTCGCAACTTTGGCGTTCTGAGAATATATTGTCGAGTGCTTTTTCGGCTGTTGGAATAGCACATTTTATTGAGTCAACGGATGACTTATATTTCTCTCCCGATGGGAGTATATGTAGAGTTATGTATATAACTCGAAATATGCTCACTTTTTCTTCTTCCTTTTCTCTTTCTTTTTTATAATTTCATCGAGCACGCGAACAGCGTTCCCGATGGGAGTAGCCCCGAGGCTACAACCAAGGACTTGTGCTTGGGTGTAGGCTCCACGCCTTATGTCGCTATTTTTTTTACCTGTCGCATAATTTTTCAAATCTCTCGGGTGTGCGAACAGCGCTCCCGATGGGAGTAGCCCCCGAGGCTATGAACAAATACTTGTATTTGATCATAGGCTCTCGCCATTTCTATTTTGTCTTTCTCGAATTTTTCATTTTTCCAAAGTAGCCCCCGAGCATTTGATCAAAAACTTTGTATTTGATCAAAAGCTCTCAAAATAGTCCATCATCCTTTGCTGTCGCATTTTTTTTATGAAGTTGCTTAGTCGAAACTTCCTCTTGTTAATGTGACATTAGTGCTGACGATAGCCACGACCGCTGTTCCTGGAAAACGCGAGAAGTTCTCTCTCACTACCTTGCGGGCCCAAATTACGCATTGTATTGACACGTCGCGCAAGTGGGGGACACACGTCCTCCGCTTTTCTTGGCGCACGTACTGTAGCGCCTGTGCTTTCTCGTCTGTATAAAATTACTTTTTACCCCTTGTCCACGTGTACACCATCTGTCCCGTAATCTCTCAATCCAACGGCGCGTCGATTCACCGCACCTCTATAAAAAGGTATCTTCTTCCTCCTTCAGTCTTTTCGCACGCGCCACACCTCTGCTTCTCCTCTGCCAAATCCTCCATTGCTCCCAGTGCTTCAAGCTCGCAACCACACTCACACGCTGCTCCACTAAGCCCATTGATGCCACCACGCGCTTGTTTGACCAGGCACAGCACTCCTGAATCCAGGATGGCGACAGCGGATCTGGGAAGTGCTGAGTGGGAGAGATCCAAGATCTCCGCCCAAGATATGAACTTGCTGAAGAAGATGGGGTTCAACACGAAGGAGAACTCGCTCCGCTTCCCCAAAGAGGAGAGCTATCCAAGGCCTCCAATCGAGTATCGGGTCAGTTTTGTTGACCACCTCATCCGAGGTCTTTCTCCCCCAATCCACGAGTTTCTTCGTGGTCTTTTGTTTGTCTATGGGCTTCAACTGCATCAGTTGACGCCCAATTACATCCTCCACGTCTCTATTTTCATCACATTGTGTGAGTGCTTCCTCGGGGTCCAACCTAATTGGGCTCTGTGGAAGCGTATTTTCTGCCTCCGACGTAATGGCTCCCACAACGTCGCCTACAATATTGGTGGCGTTGTTATCTGTGTTCGTTCTGACGTCGAATATTTCGACGTCAAATTCCCCGACTCTGTCCAAGGTTGGCGGAAGAGGTGGCTGTATGTACACGAAGAAAGCTCCAATCCTGTGGAGGACAACATCGCCCCTTTTGATGGAGAAGCCAAAATCCTTCGCCGCCGTTCTTGGGATGCCGAAGCAACTGAAGCTGAGAAATTGGCGACATAAGCGCTAATGACCCGCATCCACGAGCTACAAAACACCCGCGGCAAGGAGCTTTCGGGTATTGAGATCACGGCGTATTTCCTTAGGATCAGAGTGCAGCCTCTCCAGGCTCGCAAAAATCCCCTCTGGAAGTATGTTGGTGAAAAAGACATCGACAGGCTCTCAAAAGATCTTCCTCTGAAGGATTTTGAGAAGCTTATCCGAAGAATCTCATCGCTCAGCAAGAAGGATCCAATTCCATCTTCTTGTCGCATTACGCCATATAGTGGCGCCAATCCCCTCCCCGAGGTAATTTTTCCTTTCGTTTACTATATTGTCTCCTCGAATTTTACTATTTATCGACTACTATCTTTTGAGCTTTTTGCACAACATCGTTTTTTATCGACATTCTTTCTTTGTTTTTTCTCAGGGTCACCTTGTTCTTGTTTCTCTTCCTCCTCTTCCTGAGGGTGGAGAGGTTGAAGACCGTACAGTTGTCGATGATGACAACCAGGGTACCTCGCGCCCTGAAAGTGAAGTCGCGGGTTCTCACAAATCCGCGACTTCCTCTGAAAAAGACGCTGATTCTGAGGCAACTGCCTCGACACATTCCCTTCCTCCTGCTGTTTCTCCAAGGAACAAGAGGAAAAGGAACGACGTCGAAGATTCCAGCACCTCCAAAGCCGAAGAAGCTGCTCCTTCAAATCGGAAGGCAGCTTTCGATCCATACCTTGACGCCCTCGTCAGCTCGTAAGTTACCCCTTGCTTCTTACTGTTTTGCTTCTTGAAGACTTTTGTCTATCTCGCTTCTTATACTGTCGCCATTTTACTGTAGTGGTGACGAGGAAGAAACGCCAGCTATTGACGCGACTGCTCGAACGAGTACGTCGCGTACTTTAGTTGTTTCTGAAGTGCAAGTTGAAGGAGAAGAATCTTCGCCTCCTCAACAAAACACCGACGAATCTACTCCTCCTGCAAGCCCCCATGTCCCTTCGCCAAAAAGGGCGAGGGTTGAATCAATCACGGAGCCTACCTTACAATTGGGTAGCTCCTCGACTCCTCTTTTGGATGATGTAAGTCCTTGAATACTTTCTGATGCTATCGATGTTTTCACTGTTTGCTTCTTTTCACTTTGTGTTGTCGAGCTTTTGACTATATTGATGCTTTCTTTCTCTATCTTTCTTTAATAGCCTTTGATTAAGGAATTCATCCGCTTCGGTGCCCAATTCGTCGGGTACCGTGAGTATGCTAGCAAAGCTGAAGGTAATGTCTTTCTGCTTCTCTTTACCCATGACTTCTCACTCCTTTCTTGTCGTGATTTTGACTGGTTTTGACTATTTTGGCAGAAAAACTTGCGGAAGCCAACAAACGTGCCGGCACACTTGCTCAAAAATTGGAGCAGAGTGAAAAGGCTCGTAAGAAGGCCGAATCAGATGCTAATAAGGCTAAGGCAGATGCTGAAAAGGCCAAGGCAGGTGCTGCTGGTGTTGAAGATCTTCGGAAGAGGCTTCACGACGCCGAGACTGCTTTGAGCGACAAAATAGCTGAGCAAGCTGCTCGAGAGGGAAAAATCCTCAATCGCTTGGAGTCACAGAGTCGACGTTTTGTTAGTAAGTATTCGAATACTTGTGCATATCCTCGGGTTACTTCACATTTTCTAAGCATTCCTTATCGACGAACTACTCTTTGCTTGTTTTCAGGGAGAACTCATCAAGAGTACGTGGTGGATGGTCCTGTAGGCGACGAGCTTCTTGACGCGCTGAGCCTTCTCGAAATCCATGGGGATGAAGCACGCGAAGGCCTTACTGATGCTGAAGCAGGTCTGTCGAAGCTCTTCCCTTACTTCTTCCCGAAGAAAGAGGAGCCCGACACTTTTGTTGCTCTTGCCAAAAGCTTCAACGTGCCAGAAGATCTTGGGCTTAAACTTCGTCAAGAAGGCCTGAAGGTTGGAGTAGAAGGCACCATCACGCTGATTGTTGATAGCAAGCAAAATGTCGACTGGACCAAGGTTGGCGACATAGGGCAGATGGAAACGAAGAAGTGGCAATCTCTCATTAGAGCTGCCAAACCTTCCTCAAAGCCAATCCTCGCCTATCTTGGCGTGAAACCAACTCCTGCTCCAAGCGCATCCAAGCCGGAGGTCAAGTAGACCACCCTTTCTTTCTTTTCTTGTTTCTTTTGATGATGTCGCCAAAGTAGCTTTGGCGACGCCTACCCCAATAGTTTATTAGGGCTTTCTCCATTGTAATGTCTTGTAAACATTCTGAAAATCAATGGAATTCTATCTTGCTTGATGATTGATGTCGAGCCTTTTCTTTTCAGTTGACGTTCGATAACTATACGCCAACTCCTGCTCCTTCCGATGTTTTGCCTACTTCTTCTCACTCGAAGAAAACGCTTGTAGATAGTGAACTTGGTGAAGATTCCTCGAGTAAGAGTTTATCGCAAGACTTGGAAGAACTTCGTCAACAACTTCATTATGCGAAGAAGAAAACACTTGTGATGATGGAGCAATCTCGCAAAGCATTCGAAAGAGAGAAACTTGCCCTTCAACAAGCTCGAGAAGCCATAGCTGCCAAGGAAGCCGCCGTTTCTGAAGCTGAAAAGGCAACCACTCGAGAGAATTCCATGCTTGAATTGATGAATGAAGCCAGTGCTGATATGTCCGGTATGCTTTTTTTAAACCAGAACTTCTATCTTTCTGCTGCATCCTTTTTGAATTTCTTGTGCTGTCGCCAAATAGGTTCCTTTCTCGACGTTGCTGCTGAAGACGAAAGGGTAAACACGAGGACCAATCTTCTCGTTAACCTTTCTCTTGATCATGGTTGTTTGTTCTGGGCCACTCCAGAATGGACCCGACAGATTGTCAGGTTTCAAGACCGTGCCTGTCAGGTTCGCGATTTCCTTGATCTCTCCACTAGAACATTGTCCCTTGTTTACAAGACAATGTTTCCTCGGGACGAGGCGCCCGAAACTCTTCTTGGTTTGATGGAAAAATTTCGGGATGCTCCTCGTATTCATAACTTTGTGCGAGCTCAATTGACTGCTGGAGCAAGATTTGCCATGATCATGATACAGATCTGTCATCGAAAGTTAGATCTGACGAGGATTGTTTCCAAATGTCTGGCCAAGAAGTCGAAGCGCAAAAGTAACGTTGATGAAATCAATGATATTGTGACTCCTGTAGCCGAAGAAATGATGGACGAACTTCTTCGGATGGACTCTGAATTTTTTGTCAAAGGGAGCTATGCTGATCACAAGACGACTGCTGCAAATAACAAAGGTCTATCCATAGATAGTATATTAGGCATTTGACTGAATTGTACTATATTGCGAGGAATCATGTTTATATTTTTTGTCTAATTCTTTGAAGAAGTTGTCTATATTGTGAAGTGTAATCTATATTGCGAAGCCCCCGAGCCTTTGGTCGGAGCTTATACTATTTTTTGTCTCGATGAGTTTTGCTATTTTGCGAGAATATATATATTTTGTTGTCGTGGATTATGAGCCCCCGAGCCTGTCGACAAAAAACATGTATGTCACCAATATCTTTTACTATATTGCAGCACCGCGAGCCCGCCTCATTAAAAACCTTTCCAGCCCCACTCGATGCCCTGAAAAGGAAAAGAGTGCGTCTAAAAACTCACGGGCGTTTCAGTACATTGTATTTTTACAAAGGAGGACTATATTTCGACTCTAAGCGTAGAATCGCCTGAGCTGCGCCACATTCCAAGGGTTTTTCTCGGGAAACCCTGTCTTCTTGTCCTTGATCCTGTATGCTCCTCCTTCGATTACTTCTGTGACGATGTAAGGGCCAAGCCATGGCGACTCGAGTTTTTCAGTACTTTGTTGATTGAGTCGTAGGACTAAATCTCCGACCTGAAAAGATCTTGGCCGCAGCCGTCGGCTGTGGTAGTTTTTCAAGTCTTGCTGGTACTTAGTGACCCGTGATAGTACTTCATCTCGAGCTTCATCGAGTGCATCGACATCGTCCTCCAATGCTCTTCTGGAAGTTTCCCCGTCATACTCTGTGACTCTTGGGGAATCATGCTCTATTTCGATTGGTAATACTGCCTCAGCTCCATGGACCAGAAAAAAGGGAGTTTCCTGTGTCGCTGTATTTGGCGTTGTTCGAATACTCCATAAAACACTTGGCAACTCTTCTGGCCAAGTATGTCGAGCTTTTTCCAGCGCTCCAAGTAAGCGCTTCTTGATGCCATTGCAGATGATACCATTGGCTTTCTCGACTTGGCCATTGGTTTGCGGGTGCCCGACTGACGCGAAGTGCAATTTGATGCCTACCTCTGCGCAGTATGCCTTGAATTCCTTGGACGTAAAATTACTGTTGTTGTCTGTGATGATACTATGAGGTACCCCAAATCGAAAAACGATGCTCTTCACGAATTTTATTGCTGATGCTGCATCTGGTGAATTTATCGGCTTCGCTTCTATCCATTTGGTGAACTTGTCGACAGCGACAAGCATATACTCGTATCCTCCTGGCAAAGCCTTGTGCAATTTTCCCACCATATCAAGACCCCATTGAGCAAAAGGCCAAGACAATGGTATTGGCATCAGCTCTGCTGCCGGAGAGTGCGGTTTTGCTGCAAATCTCTGGCACGTGTCGCAAGTTCTTACTATCTCCTTTGCGTCCTCGATTGCTGTCAACCAGTAAAATCCGGCTCGAAACACCTTTACCGCGATAGCTCGACTGCTTGCGTGATGACCACATATTCCTTCGTGTACATCCTTTAAGATTATCCTCCCTTCTTCGGGTGTAACGCACCTTTGCAGCACGCCTGAAATACTGTGTTTGTACAACTCCCCTTTGACCACTGTAAAGGCTTTGGATCGTCGAATAACTCGCCTTGCTTCAACTGGATCGTCGGGTATCTCGTTCCTTAAGATATGATATGTACGCTTGCATCCATGGGACCTGTACCATCATTACCAGCTCCTGGTCCTCTTCTTCTTCTAGTGCTTCCTTGGGAGGCGCCGAAGTTTTCTCCTCCTTTTCCTTCTTCTGCGCCTTCTTTGGCTTTGTGGATCTCTCAGCTATCTCTTCCCAAAACACACCTGACGGAATTGCGAGGCACTGCGACCTGATGTTTGCGAGAACGTCGGCTTCATCATTGCTTAGCCTGCTGATGTAATTTACTTCGCATAGCTCATTGTACACTTCCTTGTATGCCACCATACTGTCATTGACTGCATCACATTGGTTCATGACTTGCTGAGCCACCAACTGCGAATCGCCAAAGATTTTTAATTGGTTTGCACCACAAGCTTTCGCCATCTTCATCCCGTGTATAAGAGCTTCATATTCTGCTTCATTGTTAGAGGCGTTTGGGAACGTCATCCGTAGGACGTACTTCAGTTTGTCGCCTTCTGGTGATATGAGTATCACGCCTGCCCCGGCTCCTTCTACCCTTTTGGACCCATCGAAGTTCATAGTCCAAGTTCTCGATAAGTCTGGGGGTCCTGTATTTTGCAACTTCATCCACTCTGCGATGAAATCTGGCAGAATTTGCTACTTTATTGCTTTTCTTTTTTCGTACGTGATGTCCCGAGGAGAAAGTTCTATTCCCCAAAGGGAGACACGACCTGTAGCTTCTGGATTGTTCAGTATATTTGATAGAGGTGCTTCATTGACCACTACTATCGGGTGTGCCGAAAAATAGTGTCGCAATTTCCTTGCGGTTGTGAACACTCCATATGCTAGCTTCTGGTACTGCGGGTACCGCTATTTTGAAGGCGACAGAACTTCACTAATGAAATATAATGGCCTTTGCACTCCATGGAGTTTTCCTTCTTCTTCTCTTTCGACAACTAGCACCGTACTGACCACCTGAGGTGTGGCTGCAATGTATAACAAGAGGGGTTCCTTCTCTTTCGGCGCCACCAAGATCAGTGGTGTCGAAATTGTGCGTTTAAGATCCTCGAAGGCTCTATCTGCCTCTTCGTTCCACTGGAATTTCTCTCCTTGCTTGATTAAAGCGTAGAACGGTAACGCCTTTTCTCCTAGCCTGGCGACAAATCTGCTTAAAGCTGCGACTCGCCCAGTTAACTGCTGTATTTCTTTCAACTTTGTTGGCTTCCTCATTGTTACGATAGCTTGAATTTTTTCGGGATTGGCTTCAATCCCTCTCGCTGAAACTAGGAACCCAAGAAGTTCTCCTGCAGGGACGCCAAAAGAACACTTTGTTGGGTTCAACTTGAGGCAAAACTTGTCGAGGTTGTAGAAAGTTTCCTTCAGGTCCTCGATTAGCATTGTTCCCTTTTTTGAAGTTATCACGACATCGTCAATGTAGACTTGTACGTTTTTCCCGATCTGTGTTGCTAGACACTTCTGCATCATCCTCTGGTACGTTGCTCCCGCGTTTTTCAGACCAAAAGGCATTGTTCTATAGCAAAACACGCCATAGGGTGTGATGAACGCTGTTTTGACCTCGTCTTCTTCTTTCAATCTGATCTGGTTATAACCGGAATATGCATCCAGGAAGGAAAGACGTTCACATCATGCCGCGGAGTCGATAATTTGATCGATCCTCGGGAGGGGAAAGTGATCCTTTGGACAGTGTTTGTTGAGACACGTAAAGTCGACACACATGCGAAGGACTTTAGTGTTTTTCTTCGGGACCAATACTGGGTTTGTGACCCATGTGGCCTCTGTATGCAGCTCCTTGATGAAACCAGCTTCTCTCACTCGATCAATTTCTGATAGCATAGCTTTCCGGTTTGGCTCCGAAAAACGTCGCAAAGGTTGTTTGATTGGTCTCGCTAATGGATCCAAGTTTAGGTGGTGCTCGGCAAGTTCCCTGGGTACTCCTGGCATGTTAGCTGGACACCATGCGAAGATTTTCCAGTGCTCACGGAGGAACTCGATGAGCGCGCTTTCCTATGCGAGGTCCATGTCTGTCGCAATGGACGTCGTCTTTTTTGGATATATCGGGTGAATCTGCACCTCCTTAGAATTTTTCGTGGTGTTGAAAGTTGATTCCTTGTTAGGCCTTCCGACATCTGGCAACACATCATAATCAGTCGTGAGCCTTGACGCCAAGTACTCTGCTTGCATCCTGAAGGTTTCTGAAAGTCGATGAAAATCCTTGTCACATTTATCGGCTAACGCGAAGCTTCCTTTAACTTTGATTGGTCCCTTAGGTCCAGGCATCCTCCACAACAAGTATGTGTAATGTGGTACCGCCATAAACCTGGCATATGCTGGGCGCCCCAACAAAGCGTGGTACTGCGACGGGAAATCCACGACTTCAAACTCCAGCCTTTCTATTCTGTAATTCTCTCGGGTCCCAAACTGAACGTCGAGATTGATCTTCCCCAACGGATAACTTGGCTTCTCCGGTGTGATGCCATGGAAACGTGTGTCGGTTGGTTTCAGATTTGCTAGAGATATGTTCATCTTTCTTAGTGTATCTGCATACATAAGGTTTAAACTGCTGTCTCCATCTATGAATACTCGAGATACGTCGAATCCTGCGATTACTGCTGGTAAGATGAGTGCTGACTGCCCTGGTCGAGGAACTTGTTGTGGATGATCCGCTATTGTGAAGCCAATGTCTAGCCCTGACCAGTTAAGGTACTCAACCGTTGGTGGAGGCATTTTCTCTGCCATGAACACCTGTCGCGAGATTACTTTCTGAGCTCTATTGGATGGCCTGCCTTTCCGAATCATCAAGACTGCTCCATTGGAGTTGGGATCAACGTAAGGTGGTGGCGCTGGTGCTGCCGCTATTCTGAGCTGATGTCGATTATCGTCCGTAATTGCGGGAGGAGGTGGCAAGTGAATCTCACTCCTGGGCCCTTGTGGGTTCCTATTTGTCGCCTGGGCATTGGCATGCCCTGCCCACCTTAGCATTGCCTGAAAATTTCTGCAATCCTTCTGCAGGTGTCCTGACTGTCTCTTTCCATTGTTGTCGAGGTAAAAATGCATCTGGCATGGCCCATTCATCATCTCCTCAGGGGACACGAAAGGTCTCTGGAACCTAGGCCCATTGTTTGGCCTGCTATTTCGGGAATCATCTCTATTGTCGCCTCGCTGCTCGTTGCTCCTTTGATAATCATCTCTATTATTTCCTCCAGCGCTTGCTCGAAATCCAGCCAAAATTTGGCCGGGTGCATCGTAGTTTGAGTACTGCCGAGAAAACCGATGTCTATTTTGATAATTTCGACCCTGGTCTTCCTCTGGTGACCTGTGCCGTTTGTTGTGAACAGCATCCTCTCCATCTGCCCATCTATTTGCTATCTCCATTAATGCGGATACTGTCTTTGGGTTGGTTCTCCCCAGGTCCTCGACAAAATCTCCTCGTCGGATTCCTGCGACAAACGCATCTATCGCTCTTTCGTCAGATATATTCTCTGCCGAATTTTTGATAATATTCCACCTTTGGATGTACTTTCTCATTGATTCATCCGGCTTTTGTCGACATGCTCTCAACTCCTCTAGTGATGCAGGTTTCTTGCAAGTAGACCGGAAATTCTTGACGAACACATCCTCGAAACTGTCCCAGCTGTCGATGGAACCCGGGGGAAGCTTCTTTATCCAAGATCTCGCGGCTCCACTCAGATGTACTTGGATGCTCTGCATGGCTGTTGCTCTGGTTCCTCCTATCAGCTTCACCGTCTCGAGGCAATCGACTAGCCAATCCTCTGGATCTTGCAAGCCGTCGAATTTTTTGAAGTTATCAGGCAGTTTGAACCCCGAAGGGACTCGAGTTTTTCGGACCCTCCTTGTGAAGCACGGCAACCCGCACATATCCTCTTCATCTAATTCTGGGGAGTGCCGATGTTCCCTTCTATTTTGTCGTGCTCTGTCCACCCTTGCTTGCGCTGCTGTGTCTCTTGCTGCACCTGTTCTTTCGAGAACTGTTGCTGCTGCCGCAGGTCGTGGACTATTTTGCCTTGCTGAACCTTCGGGGGGGTGTTGATGCAAACGTTGTTCCCATGGCTCCAACACCTGCCATGGCCATGTTGTATAATGCTTCTCTTGAATCTCCAGGAGGTGGCCTAGACGCGAGGATAAAGGCTTGTGTCGCCATATACCCAGCTTCCGGTGTTTTGGGGATAATGTTTCCTCTCGTGTCTATCGACATAAAAGACATATCGAGGTTTTGAACCAAGTGCTCTCTTTCTCCCTCAGGTATGTTTTGCAGCCTTGATCTTGCTCTGTTTCGAGCTTCTCTATGGCTATCTCCCGAAGTTCCTGATTGTCGACTTAGTTCTGCTATTCGCCTGCTTGATGCGGAAGCTGCATCCCTCCTTCTTCTATTCAGAGCTGCTGTCTGTTTTTCCAATTCCCTTGCAGCTCGCGTGAGCCTATATTGATATGCTTGCAACTCTTCTGGCGTGGCTGTTGTGGCCATTGGTTCTGAACCATCCATAGCTCTTGCAGCTCTATCCCATGCTGCTTGTGGAAGTTGAACTCTAACACGTGGTGTAGGCCCGGCGTATTTATTGCCTAAACCTCGCCTTAGGTCAGAGGGATCGACATATGGATTTCCCAAATCGTCGAAGGCCTCCGATGTTTCCTCCTGATCGCGGCTTGGCTCTTCGATGGCATAAATTTGATGATATTTTGAGTTTAGATCTTTTCTGGGTTTGGTGACACCATCATAGAGACTGGTGAAGTCCTTGCCCATAGTGGTAGATTTGTCGATGAAGTTGAAGCTATCGACACTGCTTGAGTCATCGCTTATATAAGAGTCCGCAGATGATTCGAAGGACATGTCGCTGAAGATCTTGGCGACCTTTTCGCTTGCCCTGGTGCTGATGAAGCGTGGCGATGAAGTCTCCTCTTCGCCTGACTCGATTGATGATGTTGAGTTCGAAGAATCGGAATCGACCGCCGATAATCCCAATGAGATCGGAATTTCGAGACGATACGCTCCCTCCTTCTCGACGCGAAAGTGGAACCTTCCGAACGTCATCTCCATAGGCTCCTCCAGATACGCATATGCATCCAAACGGGAGGGCGGGTGAGGAACAAAATCGACAGGTCCAGTTGCGATTTGTTTACCTCGATCCATCGCGTTGCTTGCTGTTGACGAAGTCGACGATCTTGAACGTGCCATCGAGATCAGATCCTTGACGCCTCTAATTCCCACAGATGGCGCCAATTGACAAGGTATCAACTTGTCAATGCCTACGGGTTGTAGACTAGGGTTTAGTTAGAAGTAGAGGGCAAGTAGATCTCGAAGGTTTCAGCCGAAAAGTACTCAACGATATGAAAACTAGGGTTTGTGAGACAATGAATCAATGCTTTGTTTGTCCCTCGACTCCCCCTTATATAGGAGGTGGAGCCGAGGGATTCTTGATGTACAAGTTATAGAGTTCGGGAAGGTTTCCAACTCCTCCCGTAATATTACAAGTATTCTTTCCTAATACAACTCTAGCTTTTCTTAACTAACAAGTTGGGCTTCCGAATTCTTCCTATCCTTCGGGTCGTGGGCCTTCAGTAAACCCCGGGTAGCATCTTCGGCAGGCCCATTAGGGGTGCCTATGTCACCTAGGGCCTTCGCTAAAGATCGGATCGTCCTCCTTTTATTCAGAGGGATTGTCGGTACCCTCAAGAGGCCCAAATCTATTCTCTTACGGCCAACATGACCTTTCTTTTGGTTCGAAACATCAACTCTTCGTTTCCCTTCTGCAATTTGATCCTTGCCCAATTTCCACACCCTTTCGACTGTTCGTATACTTGTGTTGAGCATTTCTGCTATGAGTTGCTTATCCTCTTTCGTAAACCCTCCATCTCTTCTTCTGATTACTTCTAAGGCAAAATAAAGACCATATCTTTCCTCATCTCTCAGTTCTTTGCCTCTGTCCTGCTCTAGCATCGTCTCATCACCTTTGCCTCTGTCCTCTAGCATCGTCTCATCATCTCTGCCTCTGTCCTGCTCCAGCATCGTCTCATCACCCTTGCCTCTGTCCTGCTCTAGCATCGTCTCATCACCCTTGCCTCTATCCTGCTCTAGCATCGTCTCATCACCCTTGCCTCTGTCCTGCTCTAGCATCGTCTCATCACCTTTGCCTCTGTCCTGCTCTAGCATCGTTTCATCACCTTTGCCTCTGTCCTGCACTTGCATCTGTTGTGACGGGCTCAAATTAAGATCAATGACAACATCCTTGCCTCTTTCGTGCACTTGCATCTGATGTGATGGGCTCAAATTGAGATCAATGATAGCATCCTTGCCTCTTTGTTGCTCTTGAATCTTGTCACAATGTACTCTCATCCGAGGGAATCCCAGTCTCATATGGATCAAAGGTTTGGAGAAGATGTCCTCTTGGCGCATTCTGCTGTATCTCCACACATATTTTGCACTAAGAGGTGCTTTCTTCCTCTTGGAAACAAGCATATATAGTTTGCCGCCATCAATTTGTTCCTTCATATAGCTGTGCAGAGAGAAGATTAAATTTAGTCCACATGATGAGCATCGAACTCCTTCAAAAATCACAAAAAGAATTGGAACTTACTCATCGGAGAGAATTAACGGATCATCATATTGGAGTCTCTTCTTGTTGTTTATTCTCTTTCGCTTGTTATCTTGTACCCCTCTTGTTCCCTTGACCATATCCTACAAAAATATTCATGCTATAAAGAATATACAACACCAAAACAAATGCAACAATGCTATAAAGAAAATGATTATGCCAACAAAAAGAAAGCATGATCTTGTTTTACTTTTTGGAGCCACGGTATATGAATTTCTGAATTTGTTAAGTGATAATTACAGTATATGAATTTCTTAATACAAACAGGAGTACTCTGTCAGTTTCACTGTGTATGATATACTGACAACTACAAGCAACATGTTACTGACAACTACAAGCAACATGTTACTGACAACTACAAGCATCAGGTTAATGAAAATGCCTTTCCCTCTTATAATTTCTAGGAGTAGCTTCTGAATATTGATCGGTTACTGACAACTACTCCGGCGGTTAATGAAAATGCCTTTCCCTCTTGTAATTTCTAGGAGTAGCTTCTGAATATTGATGTTGTATCCTGCTTTATCAAGCTGTTGTTATGCAACCTAAAATGACTGAAGTCAATGCAGCGAGACTGTTTATCATTGTTGCAGGATATGCTGGAGTCTCTTGGAAATACAAAATGATGATGTATCCTGCTTTATCAAGCTGGTTTATCTGATGGGCTCCCTAAGTTTGTGAAGGCTGAAGGATATGCTGGGTAAGTCGATGCAAGGAAACGAAATATTGGAATCTATTGTTCTCACTCTACTGAAAAAAATGTTGGGTATGCAGATTGTACAAGGGGATTGTTCCACTATGGCAGTAAGTTTCTGTTCCTGCTTATTGTAACCAAAATTTTGTTTCATTCTTAAAAAAAAATGTTTGGCCTCCTCGTAGACATCTGCTACTCTGATTCATATATAGATATAGATCTTGAAAACTAGCTATCTTGTTCTTGGAGGACTAGCTATCAAAGTCAGGCATTTACTTGCACAACCGTTCTTCTTGAGATCACAGTATGATTTCCAAGATTTTATGTGTGCATATAGAGATATTTTTGCACTGCTTGAGATAATGGTGCTCATTGTTACTGACAAAGTACAGTACTTTCAGACAATACAGTAAGGAGTACTTTCAGATAATGGTGTTCATTATTGCTGAAACATATGATGTGTATCTTTTTCAATACATGTACAATCTGCAGGTTATTACAGTATCTCAGGATCTACAGCTTCAGCTCCAGCAACATCAGGAGTATGCCAGGAATGGGGTACCTGCACAGGCTCCAACAGCTTCAGCAGTTGGTCTTCGACAGCAAGATTGCCCGCCTCCACTCCATCAGGGTCTTCCACCTCCACTCCTCGAGCTCTAGCGGCGCCAGTCTGCGAGAGGTTGCCGACGCGAAGGGTGGGAGGTCGCCAGCCCACCGGCGTGGGCCTGTGAGCTTCACCGGGTGGCCCGCCGGCTCCAGCCAGCGAGGGGTGCGGGACTCCGCCGACACCAGGCGGCGAGGGGCGAGGGACTCCGCTGGCGCCAGGCTGCGAGGGGTGCGGGACTCCGCCGGTGTCAGGCTGCGAGGCGCGCGGGACTCCTCCGGCGCCAAGCTGCGCGGCGCGTGGATCTCCGGCGGCGGAGCGGAATTTCGGCGGCATCAGGCTGCGCGGGGCGGAGAATTTCGGTGGTGTCAGGGCGGCGCGATCCGCCGGCGGGAGTCCCCCGCTGCCAGGCTGCACGGGGCGCGGAACTCCGGCGTCGTCAGTGGCGCGCGATCCGCCGGCGGGAACCAGCTACAGCGAGCCCGCACACGCGATCCTGGGAGATACGATTGGGGATTCGATTGTGATGTTTTCGAAATACTAAGGATTCAATTGCAAATTACACTAGCCCACCGACACCTATTTCGTGCCGGAGGGAGTATTTTTTCTTGTAAGATTTCGTGAATAATCTAATAAAAAAGCCGTGTGCATCCTTTGGATGCAGAAGCTGGGGCGATATTTCCCCCTTTTCGAAAAAAAAGAGTATAGTATGTTACATGGATATATCCATATGCTACCTAGTTATACTAGTTATACTCACATGTCAACGTATGCAGCCGAGAAGCCCTGTAGCGCGATGTTCAATAGCAGTCAAGGCCTCAAGGGAGGTGGGCGTCCGAATTCTTGTTGACTTATGAGTTACTAGTAGAAGATTGTGATTTCTGAATTTGATAATTATTATATACTTAACTACTCAAGAACTTTTTATTAAGTTTAGAACTTTAGATAATTAATATATTTATTATCAAATGTGCTACCTGAGAATGTAAAATCGTGAATAACTTGTATACTATTGTTGGGTACACAATGAGTACGGAAACCTTCGCGTATCGATGTGAGTAATGTTTCATACACATGGGTATGAGTACGGGTAGAAATTTGTATCCACTAACTATACATGTATAGGTATAGAGATGTATGCTCCAATTACCCGCTCGGGGACCGGGATGGAGCTCGAAAGGGGGCGGGTGGAGGGGGTGGAAAGTTTGAACTCGAATGGCGAGAGTGGGGTAGAAATAGGTGCGGGTATTCGGTGGTAGCTGACAGAATCCTTTCTGTCCCTCCTTTTCCCTTTTCGGAAGTGTGGATGTGCTCCCGCAATTTTCATGGTCGGCTGCGCTGGTGCAAACAAAGATATCTTTTTACCTTGTTGGAGGACGAGACGAAGATGACTCCAGAGAAACGACCGTTTCAGCAGGACCAGGCCCAAACGTGCTTCGAGAACTTTGCGGACCATGCATTTTCTACCTCACCGGATCTAGCTAAACCTCATACGATCAAGCTACCTGTCAACACCCGGATTTTTAAGTCCAGATGCCTATTATGTCATTCATCGCAATCCCAGGAATATTGTTTTTGCGAGACATAATAGATTAATATCACAACACATCATTTATTACAACGCATAATTGTCTTACAACAAAGGATCACATGATCCAGTCTCATTACAATACTAGATGATCCATTGATCAATTACAAAACACATAGCGGAAGCGAAGTAGCGTAGCGGTCGTGGTCCATCTGTTCCACAGGCAACTGTTGACGTCAGGAGTGATCCTAGTTGTCGTGGACGTCCTGCTGTCCTTCTTCCGGGTTCTGGTACTCCTCTTCATAGTCTGGCCATTTGAATAGCCAGGGACAAAGCCATGAGTACTTTAAAGTACTCGCAAACTAATACTAAGGTAAACACTATCAACTATAGTAAGGGGGTGCTAAGCTCTAAGTTTCATTTGCATAAAGCTAGTTTTATTTCATAAACACTTTAATAATCAAAAACCTTCATTTGCTCAACTAACTCAAGCGGGAACATTAGTGTCATTCCCACAACTCAGTTGTGATTCAAAGTCAAAGTCACCTTTCAATTCAAATCACAAGTCACCATTCACCTTTTCAAGTTCAAAAATCACCCTTCACATGTCACCTTTTGAAAATAGTCTGATGACGGAACAGTATGGCCTTTCCAACCGTCCATAACCGTGGACGCGGCTATTCGAATAGATCTACACTCTGCAGAGGTCGTACACTTGTGCCACAACATTTGCAATAATCCGTCAGGGTTAACTGGCCCTGATTTACCACACTCCGTGTGCGGACTACCAACCATAACCTTTCACTTACATATCTTAGTATAGGCATCTCTCCCCATGAGCTTGGCCTCCCAGTGAAGACAAACTGTCAGCCTGGGAACTGCACAGGGCTTGGGCCGGACATTCACCTCATTTCACGTCATATCACATCACTTCAATTTTGTAGAGGCAGCCTCCAGCATAACCCCGATGACGCTTGTTTAGAGGGAACCCATACTAAGATACATAAACTTCTAGTTAAGCCCTACCCATATCAGGTATTGTGGGGGTACTTGCAAAATTGGAATGGTATCGCATCCAAACCCAACCATCAGTTTTTGTAAAATTCACCAAGTCATTCACCAGTCATATTCACCTTCAAAATCTTTCAATAGAATGACTCATCATTCCAAGGTTTTCAAAGTCTTTTCAATTCACAAGTTCCCATCTAGAGTAGTCAATTCTGATATTGAGCACTAGCAACTAGTCCTGAGGGATGCTAAATATCTTGGAGCTTGCTAGGCTAATTTTGATACTCTTGTAGTACTCTATTTCTAGACCAAAGTTAACTATAAAAGCAAGTTATAAATAATCAAAAACCAAAGCTTGTAAGAATAAAACTGGGAAATAGGATCATAAGCATAAAGTAAAAAGTAGTGGTGGGTGTGCCTTGCTCTAGTAGAGCTTTGCACTTTGCAAGACTATTAGCTTGCAAGGGTGTTAGCTTGCATTGGTAATAGCTTTCAAATAACATAGCTTGCATTGGTAATAGCATGCAAGAATACTAGCTTGCCTTGGTTGGTGTATTGATCAAAGTGGTCTTCTTCTCCTTCTTCTTGGTAGAATACCTCCTCTTCTTGATAGTCCCCGGTACTAGCGTCTATAAACGAATACGAGGATACAATCACCAAACAATTCATTGGCTATTCCAAACATCACATATATTCACACAAACTATTCTATTCACACTATTAATACAATTTGGTGCATTGGTGGTATTGCTTTGAGGAAGAATAGTTTCCTCTCATTGAATCTTCTTTAAGATTTAATTTCTCAAATCATCACACATGAATTTATGTTGACCTAGGTCAACCATTCATCATCATCACTTGAGAAAATGATTTAAATGAGGTAGGGATACCTCATACCATTTAATAGTGACTATTATGATTTAAATCTCCAAGTATTTCATGTGAGAGTTTTTGACCCGGGTTCAAACTTCATATGAAAGTACTTGGGACAAGATTTAAATGAAATAAAACACCTCATATAATTTACACAAGTAAACTAGCATCACTCATTACTATTAAGTGGGTCAAAGTGTTGTTATCTTATTTAGGAGAAATAATTTCCTCTCATACTAAATAAGGTGTTGCTTTTAATTATTCAGAGATATAACTTCTTCTCATTGTCTCATTAAGATTTAATTTCTCTTATGAATAAAATATGACCTAGGTTGACCCAAGTCAACCTCTTCATACTTATCATTTGAGAAAGTGATTTAAATGAGGTGAACACCTCATACCTTTTAATCCTAACAAGGTAAAGATTTAATATCATCAACAATTCATATGAGACCTAAATGACCAGAGTCTCTACCTCATTTTGAATTGTTCATGACAAGATTTAAATGAGAGAAACACTCCCATAGGATTTAATAATTTGTTGGAACAATTTTAAAAGCTACTAAGGCAAACATTTAATATTAAGTGAACAAATGTGAGGCCAAGCAACCAGGGTTATCACACTACTTCATACAACTTGAGAGGATGATTTACATGAGGTGCTACACCTCATACTATTTAAATACTATTTTTGAAAAAGTTTAAATGAGCTAGAAATGGCCAGATAGCCATTATTTGAGTTTAGCCCAAGATCATATGAAACAACTATAGTATTTTATTACATAATAAATTAGACCACATCAAATGTGATTTTTGAGAGGTGGAACCACCTCAAAATAGTTTATGGTTGATTTTTAAGATTTATTTGAAGTTTGAAAAGTTACTGATTTGTTATTTTTACTATTCAAATTCTACAACATATTTTGATTTGAATCCAGTGTGGTTGGATGGGGCCTTTCATGAGCTTTCTAAAACATTTTGATTTGCAAAAATTGAGTTTGTAGAATTTGAGCTATTCAAATTATAGGATAGACCAGTATTGATTTTCCAAACTAAAAGAATTAATTGAATTCAAAAACTGGGCCAGCGCGGGAAAAGGGTTTGGGCCGGCCCAGCTAACGCTCCACACGCAGCGGGCCGACTGACAGCGCGGGCCCCAGCTGTCAGCCCATCTTAAAGCACCGAACCGGTACGCGTGATCTAAACCGCACGATCAGACGGAGATCGAACGGACCAGAGACGGCTTCGTCTCCGGCGAGAGGGGAGGTCATCGGCGATGCGGGCAGGGGGTCGACGGCTTACCGGCGGCGCGGCGAGGGTCGGCGAAGCGCGGAGAGGACGTTGTCGAGGAAGGGGAAGCAGCCTGTAGCAGTTTCGCGTGCTGGGGAGGCTCCAATCGTCGCAGAGCTTCCGCGGGCTCCGGCGGCTTTGAGCTCGCGATTCGAGCTACTCCGGCGAGGTGGAGTGGAATTGGATGGGGGAGAAGGATCAGTGAGGAGAGGGGAGCAGTTTGTCTGAAGAGAGGGAGGGCTGAGGGGCGCTATTTATAGCTGGCGAAGGTGGCCGTGGTGTGCTGTGGAGGGGCGACCATGGCGACGCGTCTACAGGGAAGCTCGGGGACTGGCGATGACGCGAGCGTGTTGGCGTTGTCATGGCGGTCACGCCAGGCGTGATTGTGGTGAAAACGAGGCACTACAGCGGCGGTGAGCTTGACGGGAGCTCTCGGCGATGGCGGATGGTCGTCGGAGTGGGCGTCGCCTGCGGCGTTCCCGCGGGCCAATGGCCATGTCCGGGCGATCGCGGGTGACGTGAGGACGCGTTTGGTGCAGCGAGCAAGGGCGGAGGTGGCGCGAGCCGATGGCACGACGACGTGGCCAGGCGTGTCCGCGGCGCTCGCCAGGCGCGTTCCGGCGCGCATGTGCACGCCCTGGGCGCGTCTGGGCGTCGCGCTCCTGGTCACTGTGGTGCATGAATCGACCGGGGCTGGTGTCCATTCGACGCAGTGGAGTGTGGGGAACACCAGGGACATGCTGGTGCACGTTGGGGAGGGCCAGAGATGAGGATGGCATGAGGGTGGCATTGCCATGCCACGGCATGGCCAGCCTTGGTCAATGTCGAGCAACAGAGGTGGTGGCAAGTGGTGAAAAGATGTGGTGAGGTGAGAGGGGGGTCCAGGGATGCAGAGAGGGCTCAGGCTTGGACTTGGTCTTCTCCAATTTTCAGCATGGGCACGATTATATACCCTGCCTATAAGGTGTTTGATGAAATGCCCGAAAGAGAAAAGTTTCAAAATTTTGGAAATTCCCTTGGTGGATCTCCTTCATATAATCATAGAGATAGAATGGTGGTGGTGGTGGTCAATTTGGTGTTGATTTGCAAGTTTTCAAATTTGGGGTTGATCTTCTCTTTATTTCAAGGTCTCCTCTTGCCTCCTCTATTCTGGTCAACCTAGGCAGAGTCAACCCTAATGGTCAACATGAAAGTTGTTGACCTTGACATGGTCTTGGATGACATGGAGAGAGTTGACCAAGTTTGGTTGAAGAAGGGTCAAAACCAGGGGTGCAAAGTGGGGAAGAAAATATAAAAGTGACATATGACCATTATCATATGTGATTTGAAAAAAAGAGATTTCCTTTGATTGGATTCTTGTTTCTTTGATGCAATTGTGTTTGTTTATCAAATATAAGTATTCTACAAGCAAGAGATCAAGCCATGGTGGCCTTGGTTGAAGATTTGCAAATTTGGCTCTATGTGTGTGTGAGTGAAAATGGGATTTTCTCCCCAATTGATTTCTCTCCATTTGATTTGACTTTTGTTGACTCTAAATTGGTTCTTATAAGTTTAGAAACATTTTCAAACCATCGAATCCATTTCAAAAGGTCTTGATCAAAGATTTGCAAAATTGGCCATAACACATTAAGAGGTGATGTGTTAAGTTTTATTATTTTTGAAAAGGGTTCACCTTGCTTCACTTGGGCATGGGTTAGGGTCAATTTAGTGTTATATTAGGTTGAGAGATGGTTTCACACCATTTGGTCAAGGTTTAAAGCCATAGGTCAAAGTTTGGTGAAATGGCTATGTGGCACATATGCTTCTATGCATATGTTTAATTTGATTTTTGATTTGAGTGTTCTTGGCCCATTTGATGTTGTTGAGTGTTGAAATGGTATATGGAAGTGATCCATCCATTCACAACAAGTCTTAGGGTCAAACTTCTCAAATTCACAAATTTGCACTTTTCTCACATATGCCTCTATGGCATTTTTAGTTTCTTTTTATTTTCTTTGGAAACCACTTGGATTTGGTTTGATAGGTACTAGGTAAGGTGTAAGAAGGTTTTCCAAACCTCTAAGCAAAGTAGAAAGGCTTAGGGTAAAATTTTAGAAAAATAGCCATAGGCACATATACCTTTTTCTTATTTAATTCTCTTTTTATTTCATTTTAACTAGGGTGGTGAGAAGAGGGGTGAGGTTTAGGGTTTTGTGGGGTTCTCAAAGGTTCACCACCATTTAGCATAATTAATAAAGATAGGGTTCAAGATTTACCTATTAGGGCTATATGTCCCCATAGGTCTTTTATTTTATTTTGTGTTTCTCAAAATATATCCAAAATGAATTTTGGAGAAGATTAGGGTTTAAGGTTTTTCTTATTTGAATTATTTTTCTTGTATTTTATTTGATTGGTGATCTTCACTTGATCACTTTGGGGTTTTAGGGTTTAGCACATAAGCATAATAACACTCATCATGGCAAAACACAAGATTTAAACAAGGTCTATATGTATCAATCTTATTTTAATAAAAGTTTTTGTTGGTTCCAAAATTTGGAACTAGGGAAAATTCAATTTGTTTGTTTTGAAATTTTTGGGTTGTTACAAACCCTTCCCCCTTAAACAAATCTCGTCCCGAGATTTTAAGAAAAGTTAGGTTCCTAAGAGAGATTGAGCATTTTAATAACAGGAGGACATACTTGGCATTGTCTGGGGTGCTTCCTGAGCTTGATGGCGATCATGTGGTAGAAACGTCCGTTGTTGTTGTTCTGGTTCCTTCTTCCAGCAAAGCGGCGCTGTTGTTGAGCAGGTGCTGCGGTATTGGCGGCAATCCTGGCAAGCTTCTTGGGGCACTCCTTGGAGAAGTGACCCACAACTCCACATTCATAGCAGTTGACGGTGGACTTGTCTTTGGGGTTGACGGGGGTAGCATTGCTTCCAGTCCTCGGGGCGGTATTGGGGTTGTTGTTGTTTCCATTGTTGTTGCTGTTGTTGGGGCGGTTGTTGTTGTTGTTGTTGTTCCCTCCGTGCTTCGGGGTCCTCCGTTGTTGTTGGTGTAGTTGGGGCGATAATTCTGGGCAGGGGCTTGTTGTATCTTGGGGTGAATCCTCCAGAGGAGTTATTTCGATACTTCTGGTTATGGTGGGGTCCACTCTGGTTCATCATTCTTCTCTTGCGGTTTTCGTTGGCTTTGATGCAGCTTTCCTTCCATCTGTATGGCTGAGTCTACCGGGGCTTCTAAGTCGTGAACGGAATGTTCACTAACACGGTTGCATCTCGTCGTGCGATCCGTTCGAAATCTTTCCTTTCGCTTCTCATTGGTGTCGGTCTCATCCGGGGCGTACCTTGACAGAGTAAGAAACCTGTCGCGGTATTCCACCACGGACATTCTTCCTTGCTTGAGTTCACGGAACTCGTCTCTCATCTTTTTGATCAGTCCTTGGGGCACATGGTATTTGCTAAACTTAATCTTGAAGTCTTCCCAGGTCATCATCTGTCCTGCATTCATGGCACGGGTGCTGGTCCACCAAGCTCTGGCTGGTCCTGCCAGATAATGGGTGGCAAACAGCACTTTCTCTGCGGCTTCAACTTGCGCAACTTCGAGGTTGTTCTCCATGGTGCGGAGCCGGTCATCGGCATCGAGGGGCTCTTCGGTCTTGTTGAATACCGGAGGGTTGGTGTTCGAAGTTCTTTAGCTTTGATCCTGGGTGATCATGATGGCCTTGATTGTTCTGAGCTATACATTTGCGGTGCCGCAAGGTTGGCTTGGCGTTCAGCTCTTTCGACTTCTCGGTCTGCCATCATTGTCTGCAGCAGTTGCATCATCGCGTCGTTGGTGCGATTGGGAGGGGCCATCTGAACATGGATGTAGATGATAAGATAAGAGGGAATTTTCTATGGTTTGTTTTGTTAAGTTTAAAAGTTCATAAAATTGAAAACTTGAGTAGTGTTGCGGGGGTAAAAACCAACAACACTTTTTCATTCATACCAAGCATCATACATTACAAATCTAACACACCGTTGGTTTGAAGAACCATTCATCGCTCTACGATACAAGGGGGATCCTGATACAACTCACACCTACTTAAGTGCTTGGGTGATACTACTCTTCAGGGGGGGGGGTTTCTTCGTCTTCACGGGTGAGGTGCTTGGCGAGAGGCGAGGGCGTTGTCCAAATCCCTGCGGGTTTTGTACTGCCTGAAGTCCTGAGGTGCTTCATAGGGGTTCATCTTTGGTTGTGGTGGGGGCATGGTCATTGATCTTCCCATGGAGTCATGTCTTGGGTAGTAAATGAAGCGAGTGTTCTTGATCTTGTCCTCATTTTGTCCACACAGACGGGAAATTGCTTCTTGCATAGCTTTGTCTAGTCCTTCCTTCCAAGTGTTTCCCGTTACGAGAAAACCATATGGTTTCCCATCTTTGGGGCATCAAGCTTCCTTCGTAGATCAGTAGAGACGTCCCACTGAGGTGGTTCTCCTGACTGAGCCTTGAGGGGTATTCCGAAGAACTCGGGATACGGGTGTCCCAGATAGTCCACCAGTTGCTTCAATTCCTTTTCGAAACTTTTGTCGTCTCCGGATCCAAGCTTATAGGACTCCCATTGGTACTTCATCTGTGAGCAAAGAGGAGGAGTAAATTTAGAGAAGTATTCAAGTGTGCAAAATTTTAGATAGTGCTACAAAGAAAGTAGAGTATGAATTTCTCATTTTGAAAAAGATTTCAAGGATAAGAGTGAGAATAAGTTTTTCACAATTATTCACTTCTTTGGTTTTTGAAGCTAAGTTTTGCAGACGTCCATTCTAACTAGGGTCTCCTAAGGTCAAACAATGGCTCTGATACCAACTTGTCAACACCCGGATTTTTAAGTCCAGATGCCTATTATGTCATTCATCGCAATCCCAGGAATATTGTTTTTGCGAGACATAATAGATTAATATCACAACACATCATTTATTACAACGCATAATTGTCTTACAACAAAGGATCACATGATCCAGTCTCATTACAATACTAGATGATCCATTGATCAATTACAAAACACATAGCGGAAGCGAAGTAGCGTAGCGGTCGTGGTCCATCTGTTCCACAGCAACCGTTGACGTCAGAGTGATCCTAGTTGTCGTGGACGTCCCGCTGTCCTTCTTCCGGGTTACGTACTCCTCTTCATAGTCTGGCCATTTGAATAGCCAGGGACAAAGCCATGAGTACTTTAAAGTACTCGCAAACTAATACTAAGGTAAACACTATCAACTATAGTAAGGGGGTGCTAAGCTCTAAGTTTCATTTGCATAAAGCTAGTTTTATTTCATAAACACTTTAATAATCAAAAACCTTCATTTGCTCAACTAACTCAAGCGGGAACATTAGTGTCATTCCCACAACTCAGTTGTGATTCAAAGTCAAAGTCACCTTTCAATTCAAATCACAAGTCACCATTCACCTTTTCAAGTTCAAAAATCACCCTTCACATGTCACCTTTTGAAAATAGTCTGATGACGGAACAGTATGGCCTTTCCAACCGTCCATAACCGTGGACGCGGCTATTCGAATAGATCTACACTCTGCAGAGGTCGTACACTTGTGCCACAACATTTGCAATAATCCGTCAGGGTTAATCGGCCCTGATTTACCACACTCCGTGTGCGGACTACCAACCATAACCTTTCACTTACATATCTTAGTATAGGCATCTCTCCCCATGAGCTTGGCCTCCCAGTGAAGACAAACTGTCAGCCTGGGAACTGCACAGGGCTTGGGCCGGACATTCACCTCATTTCACGTCATATCACATCACTTCAATTTTGTAGAGGCAGCCTCCAGCATAACCTCGATGACGCTTGTTTAGAGGGAACCCATACTAAGATACATAAACTTCTAGTTAAGCCCTACCCATATCAGGTATTGTGGGGGTACTTGCAAAATTGGAATGGTATCGCATCCAAACCCAACCATCAGTTTTTGTAAAATTCACCAAGTCATTCACCAGTCATATTCACCTTCAAAATCTTTCAATAGAATGACTCATCATTCCAAGGTTTTCAAAGTCTTTTCAATTCACAAGTTCCCATCTAGAGTAGTCAATTCTGATATTGAGCACTAGCAACTAGTCCTGAGGGATGCTAAATATCTTGGAGCTTGCTAGGCTAATTTTGATACTCTTGTAGTACTCTATTTCTAGACCAAAGTTAACTATAAAAGCAAGTTATAAATAATCAAAAACCAAAGCTTGTAAGAATAAAACTGGGAAATAGGATCATAAGCATAAAGTAAAAAGTAGTGGTGGGTGTGCCTTGCTCTAGTAGAGCTTTGCACTTTGCAAGACTATTAGCTTGCAAGGGTGTTAGCTTGCATTGGTAATAGCTTTCAAAAAACATAGCTTGCATTGGTAATAGCATGCAAGAATACTAGCTTGCCTTGGTTGGTGTATTGATCAAAGTGGTCTTCTTCTCCTTCTTCTTGGTAGAATACCTCCTCTTCTTGATAGTCCCCGGTACTAGCGTCTATAAACGAATACGAGGATACAATCACCAAACAATTCATTGGCTATTCCAAACATCACATATATTCACACAAACTATTCTATTCACACTATTAATACAATTTGGTGCATTGGTGGTATTGCTTTGAGGAAGAATAGTTTCCTCTCATTGAATCTTCTTTAAGATTTAATTTCTCAAATCATCACACATGAATTTATGTTGACCTAGGTCAACCATTCATCATCATCACTTGAGAAAATGATTTAAATGAGGTAGGGATACCTCATACCATTTAATAGTGACTATTATGATTTAAATCTCCAAGTATTTCATGTGAGAGTTTTTGACCCGGGGTTCAAACTTCATATGAAAGTACTTGGGACAAGATTTAAATGAAATAAAACACCTCATATAATTTACACAAGTAAACTAGCATCACTCATTACTATTAAGTGGGTCAAAGTGTTGTTATCTTATTTAGGAGAAATAATTTCCTCTCATACTAAATAAGGTGTTGCTTTTAATTATTCAGAGATATAACTTCTTCTCATTGTCTCATTAAGATTTAATTTCTCTTATGAATAAAATATGACCTAGGTTGACCCAAGTCAACCTCTTCATACTTATCATTTGAGAAAGTGATTTAAATGAGGTGAACACCTCATACCTTTTAATCCTAACAAGGTAAAGATTTAATATCATCAACAATTCATATGAGACCTAAATGACCAGAGTCTCTACCTCATTTTGAATTGTTCATGACAAGATTTAAATGAGAGAAACACTCCCATAGGATTTAATAATTTGTTGGAACAATTTTAAAAGCTACTAAGGCAAACATTTAATATTAAGTGAACAAATGTGAGGCCAAGCAACCAGGGTTATCACACTACTTCATACAACTTGAGAGGATGATTTACATGAGGTGCTACACCTCATACTATTTAAATACTATTTTTGAAAAAGTTTAAATGAGCTAGAAATGGCCAGATAGCCATTATTTGAGTTTAGCCCAAGATCATATGAAACAACTATAGTATTTTATTACATAATAAATTAGACCACATCAAATGTGATTTTTGAGAGGTGGAACCACCTCAAAATAGTTTATGGTTGATTTTTAAGATTTATTTGAAGTTTGAAAAGTTACTGATTTGTTATTTTTACTATTCAAATTCTACAACATATTTTGATTTGAATCCAGTGTGGTTGGATGGGGCCTTTCATGAGCTTTCTAAAACATTTTGATTTGCAAAAATTGAGTTTGTAGAATTTGAGCTATTCAAATTATAGGATAGACCAGTATTGATTTTCCAAACTAAAAGAATTAATTGAATTCAAAAACTGGGCCAGCGCGGGAAAAGGGTTTGGGCCGGCCCAGCTAACGCTCCACACGCAGCGGGCCGACTGACAGCGCGGGCCCCAGCTGTCAGCCCATCTTAAAGCACCGAACCGGTACGCGTGATCTAAACCGCACGATCAGACGGAGATCGAACGGACCAGAGACGGCTTCGTCTCCGGCGAGAGGGGAGGTCATCGGCGATGCGGGCAGGGGGTCGACGGCTTACCGGCGGCGCGGCGAGGGTCGGCGAAGCGCGGAGAGGACGTTGTCGAGGAAGGGGAAGCAGCCTGTAGCATTTTCGCGTGCTGGGAGGCTCCAATCGTCGCAGAGCTTCCGCGGGCTCCGGCGGCTTTGAGCTCGCGATTCGAGCTACTCCGGCGAGGTGGAGTGGAATTGGATGGGGGAGAAGGATCAGTGAGGAGAGGGGAGCAGTTTGTCTGAAGAGAGGGAGGGCTGAGGGGCGCTATTTATAGCTGGCGGAGGTGGCCGTGGTGTGCTGTGGAGGGGCGACCATGGCGACGCGTCTACAGGGAAGCTCGGGGATCGCGATGACGCGAGCGTGTTGGCGTTGTCATGGCGGTCACGCCAGGCGTGATTGTGGTGAAAACGAGGCACTACAGCGGCGGTGAGCTTGACGGGAGCTCTCAGGCAGTGGCGGATGGTCGTCGGAGTGGGCGTCGCCTGCGGCGTTCCCGCGGGCCAATGGCCATGTCTGGGCGACTGCGGGTGACGTGAGGACGCGTTTGGTGCAGCGAGCAAGGGCGGAGGTGGCGCGAGCTGATGGCACGACGACGTGGCCAGGCGTGTCCGCGGCGCTCGCCAGGCGCGTTCCGGCGCGCATGTGCACGCCCTGGGCGCGTCTGGGCGTCGCGCTCCTGGTCACTGTGGTGCATGAATCGACCGGGGCTGGTGTCCATTCGACGCAGTGGAGTGTGGGGAACACCAGGGACATGCTGGTGCACGTTGGGGAGGGCCAGAGATGAGGATGGCATGAGGGTGGCATTGCCATGCCACGGCATGGCCAGCCTTGGTCAATGTCGAGCAACAGAGGTGGTGGCAAGTGGTGAAAAGATGTGGTGAGGTGAGAGGGGGTCCGGGGATGCGAGAGAGGGCTCGAGGCTTGGACTTGGTCTTCTCCAATTTTCAGCATGGGCACGATTATATACCCTGCCTATAAGGTGTTTGATGAAATGCCCGAAAGAGAAAAGTTTCAAAATTTTGGAAATTCCCTTGGTGGATCTCCTTCATATAATCATAGAGATAGAATGGTGGTGGTGGTGGTCAATTTGGTGTTGATTTGCAAGTTTTCAAATTTGGGGTTGATCTTCTCTTTATTTCAAGGTCTCCTCTTGCCTCCTCTATTCTGGTCAACCTAGGCAGAGTCAACCCTAATGGTCAACATGAAAGTTGTTGACCTTGACATGGTCTTGGATGACATGGAGAGAGTTGACCAAGTTTGGTTGAAGAAGGGTCAAAACCAGGGGTGCAAAGTGGGGAAGAAAATATAAAAGTGACATATGACCATTATCATATGTGATTTGAAAAAAAGAGATTTCCTTTGATTGGATTCTTGTTTCTTTGATGCAATTGTGTTTGTTTATCAAATATAAGTATTCTACAAGCAAGAGATCAAGCCATGGTGGCCTTGGTTGAAGATTTGCAAATTTGGCTCTATGTGTGTGAGTGAAAATGGGATTTTCTCCCCAATTGATTTCTCTCCATTTGATTTGACTTTTGTTGACTCTAAATTGGTTCTTATAAGTTTAGAAACATTTTCAAACCATCGAATCCATTTCAAAAGGTCTTGATCAAAGATTTGCAAAATTGGCCATAACACATTAAGAGGTGATGTGTTAAGTTTTATTATTTTTGAAAAGGGTTCACCTTGCTTCACTTGGGCATGGGTTAGGGTCAATTTAGTGTTATATTAGGTTGAGAGATGGTTTCACACCATTTGGTCAAGGTTTAAAGCCATAGGTCAAAGTTTGGTGAAATGGCTATGTGGCACATATGCTTCTATGCATATGTTTAATTTGATTTTTGATTTGAGTGTTCTTGGCCCATTTGATGTTGTTGAGTGTTGAAATGGTATATGGAAGTGATCCATCCATTCACAACAAGTCTTAGGGTCAAACTTCTCAAATTCACAAATTTGCACTTTTCTCACATATGCCTCTATGGCATTTTTAGTTTCTTTTTATTTTCTTTGGAAACCACTTGGATTTGGTTTGATAGGTACTAGGTAAGGTGTAAGAAGGTTTTCCAAACCTCTAAGCAAAGTAGAAAGGCTTAGGGTAAAATTTTAGAAAAATAGCCATAGGCACATATACCTTTTTCTTATTTAATTCTCTTTTTATTTCATTTTAACTAGGGTGGTGAGAAGAGGGGTGAGGTTTAGGGTTTTGTGGGGTTCTCAAAGGTTCACCACCATTTAGCATAATTAATAAAGATAGGGTTCAAGATTTACCTATTAGGGCTATATGTCCCCATAGGTCTTTTATTTTATTTTGTGTTTCTCAAAATATATCCAAAATGAATTTTGGAGAAGATTAGGGTTTAAGGTTTTTCTTATTTGAATTATTTTTCTTGTATTTTATTTGATTGGTGATCTTCACTTGATCACTTTGGGGTTTTAGGGTTTAGCACATAAGCATAATAACACTCATCATGGCAAAACACAAGATTTAAACAAGGTCTATATGTATCAATCTTATTTTAATAAAAGTTTTTGTTGGTTCCAAAATTTGGAACTAGGGAAAATTCAATTTGTTTGTTATGAAATTTTTGGGTTGTTACACTACCCAATGGGGGACGTCCTCCTGCGAGCGCGTCCATGCCGTTGAGGGGGGAGCTGCCGCCCCTGCCGACCTGATCTCCCTCCACCGGCGTCCTCTCCCACCACCGTGACCCGGCTTCCGCTCCAGGCCTCCTGCACACCCAAGCTCTCAATGGCCACTTCGACGGTGCTCCCCGTGCCGGCCCCGTCGGCCGCCCCGGCCCAGCCGGCCGCCTCTTCTTCCGCGTTGGCCGCAGCAGCCCTGGCCTCCCGCAAGGCCGCCCCGACCGTTGGTGGTCGTTTGGCTGGTTCTTGCCGCCCTCATAGGCCTATGGCGGCGGCTGCACAGCTACCCTGCTCGCCATTTGTCCCTGCTGTTGAGACCATCTTCAGGCAGCTGAAGCCCCTACCAACATCGAGCAGCGCTACTGCAACTCAGGTGGGCGATGCTGATGAAGGTACTGATGGTGATGTTGTTGCGCGGTCTCCGCGGTTGCTCCCGGCTGCTACGCAGAAGGCCAACTCCAATGGGATCCTGCTCCAGGCAACGCCGGCTCCGATCCTGCCCGCCACGCTGCTGGTTGGAGGTGGGCATGCGGAGGCTGCGGAGTCTGCGCCCGCGGCCCTCCCCGTGCCGCCTGTGCCTGCGCCCCTCGTCGCATCCTGGGTTGGGGCCTCCGATGCAGCCGACAGAGAGGAGGAGGAGGAGGAAGAGCTTGTCCCCCGGACACCGGGGTCTGTTGATGATGGCGCTGAGGCGGGGATACGGGCGCTGCCCCTTGCTGCCGTGCCATGGCCTGCATCCTGGGTATCCGCCGTGGACAATGACGATGAGGACGATGTAGAGGTTCTGGTCCCCCGGACACCGCCGGCCACCAAGACCTTCGACGCTGCGGCCGCTGCTTTCAAGGTTGGTGGCAAGGTGGTGGAGTGTGTGGCGGATGAGAGTGGTGGATGGCAGGAGGTGTTGCCGCGCCATGGCCATCGCCGCCCGACTCTGCCAGTCCCGCCACCTTCTCGGCGCCCTGTCCCCGCTTGGCTCAAGGGGAGATGCTGCAGATGCTTAGCTCCTGGTCACCGCGCTGCCGTTTGCTGTGATCCCTTCAGGTGCTCTCATTGCCTTGGGAATGGGCATCGGGCACGTGACTGCCGTAACGCTTGGCGCCCTCTGAGCTCGTTGGCAGGCCATGTCGCGTCGCCGCCTCATCATGCGCATGCTCACCGTCGGTCTTCATCCGCGACTATTGGTGAAGAGGTGGTCACCTGTGTTCGATCTTCAGTCGCTTCTTCTCCTTGCCAGCGGAGCCACTCTCCGCCTGCTCAGCCTCGTCGTCCTTCATCGCCTCGGAGTTGGGTTGAGGTCGTGGACCACTCAACGGTGGTGCCAAGACCCTCTCCTACGAGTTGCGAGCAGTTCAAGATCAACACCACTCTGGACTCTCTCTTTCAGTCCCAGGTTGCCTTGATGCGCATGGAGCTCCTTCAGCTGGTTGATGTCCATGTCGAGGAGGCGTCTCGCCCACTTCGTGAAGAGGTGGCAGCTCTCAAGCTGTTGTTGACGTGTGCTTGTGTTTCTGTGGAGCCGACTGAGGCATGTCCTTCTGTTGGTTTGGGGCTTGTCAAAGTGCAGGCTTCGGTCACGCTTGACTCCTCTGAGCAGAAGTCCTCGGTGGTTGAGGAAGAGCACCTCCATGGTTGTTTCTCTCCTCGTGGCTCATCATCGCTCCCTAATGAGTTGTTTGCCTCTAAGCACGAGGGCATGGACATGATCGCGGCCCAGTCGCTTGACCTTGAGTTGAGTGATGTTGCTGACACACCTGTCTCTCTCGTGCATGAGTTTGGCGAACAGGTGGTTGCTAAGTCAGGAGTGTTGACTGATACGTCTCCAACGTATCTATAATTTCCGATGTTCCATGCTTGTTTTATGACAATACCAACATGTTTTGTTCACACTTTATATCATTTTCATGCATTTTCCGGAACTAACCTATTAACAAGATGCCACAGTGCCAGTTCCTGTTTTCTGCTGTTTTTGGTTCCAGAAAGGCTGTTCGGGCAATATTCTCGGAATTGGACGAAATCAACGCCAAACCTCCTATTTTTCCCGGAAGCGTCCAGAACACCGAAGAAGAGTCGGAGAGGGGCCAGGGGGCCACCACACCACATGGCGGCGCGGGCCAGGCCTAGGCCGCGCCGGCCTAGGGTGTGGCGCCCCCAGGTGCCCCCCTGCGCCGCCTCTTCGCCTATAAAAGCCCTTTCGACCTAAAAACGCAGTGCCAATTGACGAAACTCCAGAAAGACTCCAGGGGCGCCGCCACCGTCGCGAAACTCCAATTCGGGGGACAGAACTCTGTTCCGGCACCCTGCCGGGACGGGGAAGTGCCCCCGGAAGGCTTCTCCATCGACACCGCTGCCATCTCCACCGCCATCTTCATCACCGCTGCTGCTCCCATGAGGAGGGAGTAGTTCTCCATCGAGGCTCGGGGCTGTACCGGTAGCTATGTGGTTAATCTCTCTCCATGTACTTCAATACAATGATCTCATGAGCTGCTTTACATGATTGAGATTCATATGAGTTTTGTATCACAATTCATCTATGTGCTACTCTAGTGATGTTATTAAAGTAGTTCTATTCCTCCCCGCACGTGTGTAAAGGTGACTAGTGTGTGCACCGTGTGGTTCTTGTCGTAGGCTATGATCATGATCTCTTGTAGATTGTGGAGTTAATTATCATTATGATGGTATTGATGTGATCTATCTGGTTATGTTGATCTATCTTACACTATAAGGTTACTTAAATATGAACAAATTGTGGAGCTTGTTAACTCCGGCATTGAGGGTTCGTGTAATCCTACGCAATGCGTTCATCATCCAACAAGAGTGTAGAGTATGCATTTATCTATTCTGTTATGTGATCAATGTTGAGAGTGTCCACTAGTGAAAGTATAATCCCTAGGCCTTGTTCCTAAATACTGCTGAGTTACTACTGCTTGTTTCTTGTTTCTTTGCGTTACTACTGCTGCAATACTACCACCATCAACTACACACCATCAAGCTATTTCCTGGCACCGTTGCTACTGCTCATATATATTCATACCACCTGTATTTCACTATCTCTTCGCCGAACTAGTGCACCTATTAGGTGTGTTGGGGACACAAGAGACTTCTTGCTTTGTGGTTGCAGGGGTGCATGAGAGGGTTATCTTTGACCTCTTCCTGCCGGAGTTCGATAAACCTTGGGTGATCCACTTAAGGGAAAACTTGCTGCTGTTCTACAAACCTCTGCTCTTGGAGGCCCAACACTGTCTACGAGGAAAGGAGGGGAACGTAGACATCAAGCACTTTTAAAGGCGCCGTTGCAGGGAGGAAAGGTAAAGGTACTCACACTCGGACTTCGGCTACCAAGCTATTTTCCGCCATTGTAAGTACTCGAAGCTATTTCCTTTAGATCCTGCAATTGCAACTTTTTGTTTCTTGTTTACACTAGTTAGGCATAATGGAAAACAACAAAAAAATTGGTGAGCTTTTTAGTCTTTTTCCTGATTTAGAATTGTTTGATGCGAAAATTAAAAAACCTATGGAACCTTATTTGCATGCTAGTAGCGATGTTATTAGTATGAACGCAATTACTGCTAATGCTATGAAGAAGTCTAAGCTTGGGGAAGCTAGTTTTTGTGATCTTTTTAGCTTCCCATCTTTAGGGGAGAAAATTTGTTACGATAATGCTTTATCTCCCATATGCGATAACTCTAATGATGCTTCGATATTTTGAATCCACCTGCTGAAAGTATTCCGTATAAAATACCTATGAAAATTATTGAACGTGTTATGGACAATCACTATAAAGGGGATGGAACTGTCCATCCTAGAGATCATTTCTTGTTTTTGCACGAATTATGCGGGTTATTCAAGTGTGCAGGTATCTCTATGGATGAAGTGAAGAAGAAGCTATTCTCCGTTTCATTTGTGCAGTAAAGCGGCGCATTGGTATAAATTGTTGGAGAATAGGCATTCTCTTGGTTGGGAGGAAATTGCATCTCTCTTTTATTCTAAATTTTATCCTCCGCATGAAGTGCATATTGATAGGAATTATATTTATAACTTTTATCCTCGTGATGGAGAGAGTATTTCTCAAGCGTGGGGGAGATTGAAATCTCTAATGCTCAAATGTCCCATTCATGAGCTCCCCCGTAATGTTATTGTTAATAATTTTTATGCGAGACTTTCAGGACAACACAAGGACTATCTGGACGCGTGTTCGGAAGGATCTTTCACAAGCAAAGAGGTTGAAGCTAGGTGGGATCTTCTTGATCGGATTGAGGACAACGCTGAAGGATGGGAGAACGATAAAGGTAAAGAGTCAGGTATAAATTATGATTATGAATGCATTGAAGCTTTTATGGATACCGATAAATTTCGAAATATGAGTGCTACTTATGGTCTTGACTCTCAAGTTGCTGCAAATCTTTATAAAGCCTTTGCTTCTCATTTTGAATTGCCTAAAAATAATTTTGATAAGTATCATGAACCTTTTAAAGAGGCTTGCATGAAGAATGAAATTTTTGTTAATTATTGCAATAAGCATGCTCAAACTCCTAAAAATGCTATTTCTTATAAGCATGTTAATTTTTGTGGAATACATAGACCTTGTGGAATTAATCAAATCAAAGATGAATATTGTATCCATCATGCTAATGAAAAAACTAGAAAGTGGTTTAGGGCTCTAGATGATCTTGGTAAAAAAGTTTGTGCCCTCTATCCTTTTATTTGTGAAGTTTGCCATGAAGTGGGTCATTTTAATTTTCAATGCTCCTCCAATGATAATTTGAACCCAATGAGTGCTGCAAATTTGTATTGTGATGATGAAATTTCTCCTAATCAGCATGATGAACTTACTTTATTTTTGGGGTGTGAAGAACTATCGAGAAAAATCTCCTTGTTACATATGAGTGATCTTGATATTGATGATGTCCTGCATGGGTGTTTTTCTTATTGCATTGATAATAGCCATACAAATACTTACATACAAAGTATTTTAGAAGATGACACCTTGCCAAAATATGATGGGACCGCTGTGTGTTTTCAACTAATTAATGAAAAGGAGGGAACCTCCCAAGTTTCTTCTATTGTTTCTGAAAGTAAATCAGGTTATGCGGACAAGCCACCCTTCAAGCCTCTTCCTCCTGAAGAAGGGAACGAGGAGAAGGAAGAGAAGAAGAAGAAGGGAAAGAAGAAGAAGAAGAAGAAGAAGAAGAAGAAGGAGAATAAAAAGAAAGAGGTAACGGCGTATCCCCGCGTGAATGAGATAACGCTAGGTAACCGTAAGTATGTTGCTCCTAATGATTATTGTGATAATGAATCTGAATATGATGATCTTCCTATGCCCTTTACATACATTAGCAATCATGATTTGAATGAGCACACTACTTTTGATATCGCAAATCTCTGGGAAACTAATTCTGAAAATGATGATGATAATAATTGTCATAGTATCAGTACTATCCATGCTTCCTCCCATAATGATATAGAAAGCTCTAAGCTTGGGGAAGAGGTTTTTGCAAATCCTTTAGCTACTGGTCATTATGTTCTTGATACATCTCCTTCTAATAACAATAATGGTGTGGACACAGATAAACCGATTGTGAAGGATAACTATTCTATTTCTTATGATGACACTATGCCTCCGATCTCTAATGATTATTATAAAGAATGCTATGATATAGGTTCTAACTATCCTTATGAAACTTGTCATAGTCATGATTGGATTACCAAAAACAATTCCCTTAATAGGCAACTTGTTTACCATGTTCAAATTCTTGATAATAATCTTGGGTAAATACTATATAACGGAGTCCGATGGTAGCTCTTTCGTCGGACCTCTCCGGAGACGTCGATTTAGCTCCCGATCGTGCGGCTCCCCTTCTTTTTTTACTCCTAACCTTCCGAAAAATAATGACGTTTTTGGAGAGTAAATTAGCGGCAGTTATTGCTTCCCTTACCACGCCCAGGCCCAGTTCAGCGCTAACGCCGCCCAGTCGGCCGTCGTCCTCGCCCAGACCCCCATCCCGCTGCTCCCCATCCCGTCGTCCTCGCCCTGTTCCTCGTCGTCCTCGCCCTGCTCCCCATCTCGCCCTGCTCCCCATCCCGCTGCTCCCCATCTCGGGTATCCATGGACGCCGCCGTCCGGCGCCCTAGATCGGCAGCGAAGGCTTAGCCGGGTTGACCAGGCCACAGTCTGGCTGAAGCATCGAGGCTGGAGGCTGCTTCCACGGCAAACGTGCTTCCCCGCCGTTCTTTGATGACGCAGGTGTAGACGGCGCCGTTCACCAGCGAGGGCTGGGCACTCCAGGCAGGTTGCTGCAGCCTAAGTCCCAGCTTGCACGGACCATTCTATGCAGTGATGGCAACATGTGTGGTAGTGCCTCTATTCCTCCATTGGCATAGCTTTTATCCATCTAATTTCTTGTCACTTTTATAGTTTAGATTTGTAAATTCCAAACCATTGATACTTGAAGCACGTTTTTGCGACCATTAGATTACCATTTATTCTGATATCATATATTTTTCTACCTCGTTTTAGTGTGTGTAAGCTCACAAAACCCCCCTTTAATTTGTTGAGTGGTTTGTACATCACACATGATGTGCCCATTTTCTGATAGTAAAGAACTGCTTAATTTCCGATTTCAAGTTTTCTATGCTTCCACTAAAGAATTGTTCTGTCGAGATAGCCCTCATTTCATGCTTCCTTGTTATATCCACTAAAGAATTGTTATGTTGTGATAGCGCTAAAACGATTCCATTTTTGGAAACAAAATCCATGTTTTCCTTTATACATGCATTTCTGAAATCAATTTCACCAATTGATTCATATAACCTATGTGGTCATATCTTGCATGTGCTAGATTTTAGTATTTTCTATAGTGACTACTAATGTTCATGGTGGGGCTTATGTGATTCTGGTTTTGCTGCTTAAATGATAGATTAGGCTTCCATGTGAAATCAATTTTACTAGCAGATTCGCTTATAATTTTTCTGCTTCCATGTGTTGCTTGTTTCGCTGTGTGAGATTTATATGCATGCTTCGAGTTGGGAAAATATACAGATAATTTGGTGGCAACCATTCTATATTTATTTTTTTCAAAGATGTATGCTTCTACAGAGAGCACATGAGATAACCCTGTTTAGTCCTTTCCAATGAGCAATTCTACGTTTTCCACTCCAATGTATTCATGTGCTTCTAATGTACACATGTTCCGTCACAAGGAAATGAATTTGCCAATTCAAATAAGTATGCTTTCACTTCTTGTCGAGTAAGCTTTCTTGATTTTTAGCTTATGCTTCCAATATACTCAAATCACAGATTCAGTACCCAAAATTTGACCGGAAGCATGCCAATTTGGAAAAACTAAATTTTCTCTAGTGCTAGTGCAAGTTATATATGCTCTGATGGCATCAAATCGTTGCTTTACTCCAGCCAAGTTTTCCTACTTGATATTTTCTTCAACTAGTGCCATTGTGTGATGCTCTTATAGTACAATAATTTTGCTTCAACGGCTACGAGTATGTGCTTCCACCATGTGTATTGGCTTGACACACAGTTTTTTACTGTCGCTTCAACATTCCTTACGTGTGCTTCGTGTTATTAACTGATGCTTCTATTATATACACATAATTTTGCCTAACCTGATTCTAATTGTATAGTTAGTGATGTTGCTATACTGCCGACACGCCGCTGCTGGGACACAAATGACTTATTGAGGAGCTTGGAGCGCATGGGAGATCGTCCATGATTAACCCATACAACGGTCAATAATGCTGGTTAAGGAGAAGTGAAAAACTTGTTGTAATAGTGTTTCATTTTGTCAACACAAGAGTTATAATTTTTTGTTTAAATCAAACTAATTTGTTCATTGCTTCGTGCTTCATGGTGTGCTTCCACAGATTTCTCTTGTGAAGCAAATATTTTCATGAGACTAAAATTTGCTTGGTGGCATCAAAAGTAGTATTGGTAGATCAAAATATTACCATGTATAAATAAATATTTGTATTTGTCACAGAAAGAATGTCCCATGATGCGAACAATATGTCTCTAGCGCCACAAAAAAGATGCTTCCATTTGTCTAGATGTGTGCTTTCTTGGTCCAAAAACATGTCGCCATGACGCCATTGCACACGAATGGAGAATAAAGAAAAATGATGCTTCCATCTATCAAGGTGAAAGCTTCTGTCATCAAGAAAAATGCATCCAAATTCCTTTTGTTCAAAACGAATTACTAGAAGCACGCTCCCATTGCTGTTTAAGAAAAAATATTTTTACTGTGAAATATCAAATAATAATTGAAACAAAAATTGTTCCGTAAGAAACCAAATAAGGAAACAGATTGAGCTGGTTGGAAACACAGTTAATCAGAATTAGTCGCCTAAAAATCTGGAAACATTTTTGGAAGTATTTAGTAGGAAACAAATTTTAATTCACAATTAGCTGATATCCCGTGATCTGTTCCATAGAACATGCAATCTGGCCCACGTTCTGTGGAAGCATGCAATCTGGCACTCGATTAACGGAGGCAATCACGCGCGGCACTGGTTCATAATCTGGACAGCTTCAACATCGTATGGCCGTCATCTATTTGATCGTGTGGCCACAGCCTGGTCCGATGGGAAGCGATCCATCGGGTTCCGATGCCTAGCGCTGCCCATAATCTTGCTCCAATTACTATTAATGAGAATAACTCTTCTTATGCCAAATTTAATGATACTTCTATGCATATGAACCATGATAAGAATGTTTTAAGTGATGGGTATATTGTGGATTTCATCAATGATGCTACTGAAAGTTATTATGAGAGAGGGAAATATGGTCGTATGCATCTTAATAATATTAAGTTTCCCCTCTTTATGTTGAGAATCTTGAAGTTATTCGTGTTTTATCCTCTTATGCTTGTCACTTTGTTCTTCATGAATTCATTTGTGTATAAGATTCCTCTTCATAGGAAGCATGTTAGACTTAAATTTGTTTTGAATTTGCCTCTTGAAGCTCTCTCTTGCTTCAAATACTATTTCCCGCGAATGGATTATTAAAACTGCTGAGCCCATCTTAATGGCTATAAAGAAAGAACTTCTTGGGAGATAACCCATGTGTTATTTTGCTACAGTACTTTGTTTTATATTTGTGTCTTGGAAGTTGTTTACTACTGTAGCAACCTCTCCTTATCTTAGTTTTGTGTTTTGTTGTGCCAAGTAAAGCCTCTAATCGAAGGTTGATACTAGATTTGGATTTCTGCGCAGAAACAGATTTCTATCTGTCACGAATCTGGGATTTTCTCTCTGTAGAAAAATCAGAAAAATATGCCAATTTACGTGCGTGTTCCTCAGATATGTACGCAACTTTCATTAGTTTTGAGTTTTCTGATCTGAGCAACGGAAGTATTTATTAGAAATTCATCTTTACGGACTGTTCTGTTTTGACAGATTCTGCCTTTTATTTCGCATTGCTTCTTTCGCTGTGTTGGGTGGATTTCTTTGTTTAATTACCTTCCAGTAGCTTTGAGCAATGTCCAGAAGTGTTAAGAATGATTGTGTCACCTCTGAACATGTGAGTTTTTGATTATGTACTAACCCCTCTAATGAAGTTTATGAGAAGTTTGGTGTGAAGGAAGTTTTCAAGGGTCAAGAGAGGAGGATGATATACTATGATCAAGAAGAGTGAAAGCTCTAAGCTTGGGGATGCCCCGGTGGTTCACCCCTGCAAATTTCAAGAAGACTCAAGCGTCTAAGCTTGGGGATGCCCAAGGCATCCCCTTCTTCATCGACAAATTATCAGGTTCCTCCCCTGAAACTATATTTTTATTCCATCACATCTTATGTGCTTTACTTGGAGCGTCTGTATGCTTTTGTTTTTGTTTTTGTTTGAATAAATGCTTGTGTGGGAGAGAGACACGCTCCGCTGGTTCGTATGAACACATGTGTTCTTAGCTCATAGTATTCATGGCGAAGTTTCTTCTTCGTTAAATTGTTATATGGTTGGAATTGGAAAATGCTACATGTAGTAATTGCTATAATGTCTTGGGTAATGTGATACTTGGCAATTGTTGTGCTCTTGTTTAAGCTCTTGCATCATATACTTTGCACCTATTAGTGAAGAAATACATAGAGCTTGTTAAAATTTGGTTTGCATGAGTGGTTTCTCTAGAGTCTAGATATTTTCTAGTGAGGTGTTTGAACAACAAGGAAGACGATGTATAGTCTTATAATGCTTGTAATATGTCTTTTATGTGAGTTTTGCTGTACCGGTTTATACTTGTGTCTGCTTCAAACAACCTTGCTAGCCTAAGCCTTGTATCGAGAGGGAATACTTCTCATGCATCCAAAATCCTTGAGCCAACCACTATGCCATTTGTGTCCACCATACCTACCTACTATGTGGTATTTCCTGCCATTCCAAAGTAAATTGCTTGAGTGCTACCTTTAAACAATTCAAAATTTATCACCTCTGATTTGTGTCAATGTTTTATAGCTCATGAGGAAGTATGTGGTGTTTAGCTTTCAACCTTGTCATTTACTTTTGACGGACTCTCATATGGACTAGTGGCACATCCGCTTATCCAATAATTTTGCAAAAAGAGCTGGCAATGGGATTCCCAGTCCCAAATTAATTAACAAAAATAGACACTCCTTCATGGTATGAGATTGTTGGCAGGCACCTGAGGATTCGGTTAGCCATGGTTTGTGAAAGAAAGGTTGGAAGGAGTGCCACCCAAAAATAAAATAATTCATGGGAGCCGCTCTTGGAAGTCCGGTTGGCGAGGTAGTTAGTGTACCCATTACCATTCGTTGACAACAACAAACACCTCTCAAAACTTTACTTTTTTATGCTCTCTATATGTTTTCAAAACCAAAGCTCTAGCACAAATATAGCAATCGATGCTTTCCTCTTTGAAGGACCATTCTTTTACTTTTATTGTTGAGTCAGTTCACCTATTTCTCTCCACCTCAAGAAGCAAACATTCGTGTGAACTGCGCATTGATTCTTACATACTTGCTTATTGCATTTGTTATATTGCTCTGCATTGACAACTATCTATGAGATATACATGTTACAAGTTGAAAGCAACCGCTGAAACTTAATCTTCCATTGTGTTGCTTCAATACCTTTACTAAGAATTTATTGCTTTATGAGTAACTCTTATGCAAGACTTGTTGATGCTTGTCTCGAAAGTACTATTCATGAAAAGTCTTTGCTATATGATTCAATTGTTTACTCATTGCATTTACATTGTTTTGAATCGCTGCATTCATCTCATATGCTTTACAATGGTATGATTAAGATTATGTTGGTAGCATGTCACCTCAGAAATTATCTTTTATCGTTTACCTACTCGAGGACGAGTAGGAACTAAGCTTGGGGATGCTGATACGTCTCCAACGTATCTATAATTTCCGATGTTCCATGCTTGTTTTATGACAATACCAACATGTTTTGTTCACACTTTATATCATTTTCATGCATTTTCCGGAACTAACCTATTAACAAGATGCCACAGTGCCAGTTCCTGTTTTCTGCTGTTTTTGGTTCACGTAAGGCGGTGGGGGCAATATTCTCGGACTTGGACGAAATCAACGCCAAACCTCCTATTTTTCCCGGAAGCGTCCGTAACACCGAAGAAGAGTCGGAGAGCGGCCTGGGGGCCACCACACCACATGTCGGCGCGGGCCGGGCCTAGGCCGCGCCGGCCTGGGGTGTGGCACCCCAGTGCCCCCTGCGCCGCCTCTTCGCCTATAAAAGCCCTTTCGACCTAAAAACGCAGTACCAATTGACGAAACTCCGTAAAGACTCCAGGGCGCCGCCACCGTCGCGAAACTCCAATTCGGGGGACAGAACTGCATTCCGGCACCCTGCCGGACGGGGAAGTGCCCCGGAAGGCTTCTCCATCGACACCGCTGCCATCTCCACCGCCATCTTCATCACCGCTGCTGCTCCCATGAGGAGGGAGTAGTTCTCCATCGAGGCTCGGGGCTGTACCGGTAGCTCTGTGGTTAATCTCTCTCCATGTACTTCAATACAATGATCTCATGAGCTGCTTTACATGATTGAGATTCATATGAGTTTTGTATCACAATTCATCTATGTGCTACTCTAGTGATGTTATTAAAGTAGTTCTATTCCTCCTGCACGTGTGTAAAGGTGACTAGTGTGTGCACCGTGTGGTTCTTGTCGTAGGCTATGATCATGATCTCTTGTAGATTGTGGAGTTAATTATCATTATGATGGTATTGATGTGATCTATCCGGTTATGTTGATCTATCTTACACTATAAGGTTACTTAAATATGAACAAATTGTGGAGCTTGTTAACTCCGGCATTGAGGGTTCGTGTAATCCTACGCAATGCGTTCATCATCCAACAAGAGTGTAGAGTATGCATTTATCTATTCTGTTATGTGATCAATGTTGAGAGTGTCCACTAGTGAAAGTATAATCCCTAGGCCTTGTTCCTAAATACTGCTGAGTTACTACTGCTTGTTTACTTGTTTCTTTGCGTTACTCTTCTTTGCAATACTACCACCATCAACTACACACCATCAAGCTATTTCCTGGCACCGTTGCTACTGCTCATATATATTCATACCACCTGTATTTCACTATCTCTTCGCCGAACTAGTGCACCTATTAGGTGTGTTGGGGACACAAGAGACTTCTTGCTTTGTGGTTGCAGGGTTGCATGAGAGGGATATCTTTGACCTCTTCCTCCCTGAGTTCGATAAACCTTGGGTGATCCACTTAAGGGAAAACTTGCTGCTGTTCTACAAACCTCTGCTCTTGGAGGCCCAACACTGTCTACAGGAAAGGAGGGGGAACGTAGACATCATTGACACCCGTGCCTGCATCCTCTCCACCGCAGTCGGAACCTTGCCAGTCGCCGCAGCCTGTTGTGTTGGCTGACTCTAAGTGCGAGGACATAGGAGAATTCTTGGCCCCGGTGTTGCAAATCACGGAAGAGCTACATGAGTTGCGTGGGATTCTCATGTGGTGGTTCCATCGGTGTTGTGCTCTTTTGAGTCCATGGAGGTGTCCACGACACCCTCTCCACCGCAGTCGGAGCCTCGCCAGTCCCTCGCCACTTTGGACCATGGAGCAGTGTTGGTTCCTAGCTCATATGCTCTTTTTGCAAAGGAGCTTTGTGGTTTGCTCGCTAATTTGGAGGCGGCTAGCCCTGGATATGGCAAGGAAATTGCATGCGTCTTAGCAGGTAAAGCCTCAGAGGACATGATCAAGAAGGTGGAGAAGTCCCTTAGAAAGGTGTATATCAGAAGGATAAGGAGGAGAGCCATAACAAGAGAAGTTTGAGAAGTTGTTTAAGTGATGGACTCATTTTGGGTTGTCATGTCCTTTTAGTGGGTCTTTTTTTTTGCGATGTTGTGCTCTGAGGTTGTCGGTTCTAGTTGGTTTAGAGGTTGCTTTCTTTTAGTGTTGTTCTCTTTTGGGTGTGCTCTTGGTGTGGGCTTGACCCTATTGTTGTAGGTTTTCGCTCGGTTTTCTCCTAAAAACTGAGCACCTTCTTCTTAATTAATAGATGAGGCAAAGCTTTTGCCTCCGTTTCAAAAAAAAAAGCTACCCAATGCGCCTGTAGATTTCTACACGGACCAATCTCGCCTACGCCTGCTACCTCATTAGCTTGGATCGCACTTATTTTTTTATAAAAAGCATATATTAATATCGTGAAGATACTAATTACATTCAGTCTCTCCAACAACATCATGCTCTAATGACATAAATGTTGCACACACCCAAAATAGAGAAAAAAATATAGAAAAGAAAGGTTCCGCTACAGAGATCAATAACTTGAAGCAGCAACACTGATACCACCAAGATAACACCAGAAGCTCAGCTTCTCCATAAACGACGTCTCCAAGAAGAAAACCGTGTACAAACGTTGTCGTTGCCCGATCATAGATCTTAGATTTTCACCCTGAAGAAAGTTATCTCTCTCAAAACAATGTCTTCAACAAGAATATTGCCAGGTACAACCAATTAAGACCAGACCTGAAAGATAAGAATCTGAACTTCTCATGTGAAGTTGCCCCCACATACCAGTCGTTGTTACAAGCAATGTTCAAGAAATCGGTAATCGTTAACTGCTCGGTCGGCTTGAGTTAATGGATTAATCGGAAATCAGCCTATTAACTGATTTAATCGGTCGGCTATTAATCGGTAAAAAATTGAAAATTGCAAATTTCGAGCACTAAAATATTCTCTATTTAACGAGTAAAACTTGCAAAAAATACAAAAACAATATTTTACACGAGATTATCTTTAATAATTGAAATGAACTAGACATGTAAATCATTGCAACCTAGGCAGTCACACATGTAAAATGTTTGGTCGAACCTGGCAGCCACACAACAATAAAAAATAATAGGATGGCACTATATGTTACATACGTACTAGCAAAGTAGCAATTGTGCAGTACATCACGGGGCAGTCTATTACTAAATAGGGATTTCTATTTTAGTGCCCTGCTTCGTTAGTTGTACTCAGTTTTCCCCAGCTCGTTAGTTTGTTCTCAGTTTTCCCCTCCCTCTAGTTTGAAACCCCTCGAAGACGCGGGTTGCCGTCAGGTCAGAGGTCTTACCGTTACCGTTAATCTGACGGGTGGGGCTGCATAGAGGGCAGTTCCTCTCTGACCGTCTCGTGCTGACGGGTAGCCATCCATCTACCGCTGACGCGTGGGCCGTTTTATTTCCTGATTGTATACGCGGTGCTGCCAATGACAAATGGGGCTGCTCTATGGGGCTGCCGCAGCCAATGACCAGTGGGTCGTCTATTTATTTATAGAAAATTATATTGCCGCTCTGTGGGGCTTCCGCAGCCAATGACCGCTGTGGCAGGTGACTATTTTCGCAGCTTAATCTAAAGTGACTCTTATGCTAAACATTGTGCATCCCGACGTTGACCTAGCAGTGGCGGCGAGCATAGCCGTTCTGACCATGCCGATATCGGCATCGGCATCGTTTGGAGGATGTGGTGCTCGAATAATAGTGGAAATGTGATATTATTTTTTACATGCATAATATATAGAAAATAGCTAGATCTCTAAATCGATGCATATGAAGCTACATATATATTCTTGGTCATAATCCCCTTATCTAAAGGGGATGGATGCATGGCTTCACGTTGTCGTCGCTTTCATCGTCAGTATCTTCGTCGTCCGAGTAGTAGTACTTCCTGCACATTGTTCCGTCGAACACCTTCACTGTGAGCACATCATCGCCTTCATATTTGAAGTGTACGAAGCAGCCGAAATCCACACCGTGCGCGATGGCAAAATTCTCCCAGCCCTTGTCGAGGTACATCCGGCCTTGACCGTCAAATAGGACCTCCACGGTCCAGAGACGAGGACCACAGTCAGCTGCTCGCAGATATACCTTAGCTGGCTCCTGGCCATCAAGTTAGTCCGCAAACTTTTTTGGAAGAGCCTGCAAAGAGATCGAGCGCCGATCGTTTGAAATTAAAGGTTTTTTAGAACATGCCCATAATTAATCACATGCATCATATATGTGGGAACGCGTACGTACCTTCTTGACCAAAGGGTCTTCATAGACGATGATGAAGAACTTCTCTATGATCAATGGCAGTGTTGACGGTGGTGGTGGCAATGATGATGATCCACTTCCCCTTCCCCTTCCCCTTCCCCTTCCGTTCCGCGTCCGAGACGTGGAAGCCATGGCAATGGATCAAGTGTATGTGAATGAAGAAGAGAGAGACAGAACCTATTGACACAAGGGATGGCCGTGTGGGTGTTTATAAGTGAGAGATGACCGTTGTAGGGGTTTACATAATAAAATAAGGAGGAGGTGAACGTTGGTGGGGGTTTACACAATAAATTAAGGAGGAGATGACCGTTGTGGGGGTTTACACAATAAATTAAGGAGGAGACGACCGTTGTGGGGGTATATATCTCAACAAAAAAGTAATGCGGACTATCTTGACGGAAATGGAACTTCGTGATATAGTTTATCATTTTACCGTGAAAAGTAATGCCTAAAAGAAATGGTAATTCGTGATAGTTTATCATTTACCGTAATGGCTACAACAAATCGTTGATGGTTTATCATTTTTTGCGTGAAAAGTAATGGCTACAAGAAATGGGTGATGGTGTATCATTTTTTGCGTGAAAAGTAATGGCTACAACAAAATCGGTGATGATTTATCGTTTTTTGCGTGAAAAGTAATGGCTACAAGAAATGGGTGATGGTGTATCATTTTTTGCGTGAAAAGTAATGGCTACAACAAAATCGGTGATGGTTTATCGTTTTTTGCGTGAAAAGTAATGGCTACAAGAAATGGGTGATGGTGTATCATTTTTTGCGTGAAAAGTAATGGCTACAACAAAATCGGTGATGGTTTATCGTTTTTTGCGTGAAAAGTAATGGCTACAAGAAATGGGTGATGGTGTATCATTTTTTTCGTGAAAAGTAATGCTACAACAAAACCGGTGATGATTTATCATTTTTTGCGTGAAAAGTAATGGGTACAAGAAATGGGTGATGGTGTATCATTTTTTTACGTGAAAAGTAATGGCTACAACAAATCGGTGATGGTTTATCATTTTTTGCGTGAAAAGTAATGCCTAAAAAGAGTTTATAATTTAGCTCATGAAAAATAATGCAGAAAACCAAACTTTGCGTGAAGCTAACCGACGACAAAGAGAGAGAGGGTGGTGGACCCGACCAGAGAGAGATAGGGGTTATCCTGCCCGTTAGATCATACGATCAACGGTCGGCGGGCACAATCCGCATGACATGGGCTAGACCAATCAGGGCAATGTTGGGCGTCTGTGAGAGTTTGTGAAGGGAGAGGGCAAAACTGAGTAGTATCAAGAAACCAAGGGCAAGTGAGTAGTAAACAGACTAAGGGATTCAAATATGAGATTTAAAAATGGAAAATGCGTGTTTTGTACAATGAAACCCATCTTGGCCTACCTCAAACTATTTGCAATACAAATCTACATGAGTGTGAAAATTATGGCCTCATTCAGACAAAGTATGTTTTGGGGAAAGCTGTTTTGGGTAGGGCTTATTATGGAAAACCATTCACCTTCATAGCTACTAGGTGATTTGAGAAGTGGCAATTTGTGGTAAAGACTCAATGAGTAAGTGCCACTCTTTTTCGGAATTTTTTGCACATTAATAACTCATTTAACTAGTTAATCCCATTTGTTGACTCTCTGTTGTCCAGCCACTTGAGGGTAAAACTGAGTATATTGCACTAGCCAGTATTAGCACTCAAGGCGAAAACTGAGCACACAGAAAATGCTAGTATATGACTCGAGGGTATACCTGAGTATATCTAAATTTCCTGGGTTAGACCCGAGGACGCGTGTTGCGGTGCAGAAGTGGAAGACGTGCCATTGTTGACGCGTGTCGCGGTGCAGATGTGCAAATAGTGGACGTGTAGGACGCGGGTCGCATTTAGGACGCGTAAGCCCCTCCCTCCCTCTGCACACAGTCGTCTCATTCTCGCTCACGCACGAAACCACCCCTCTCACGTCCTATCAACTTCTCCAAATCGAAAAAACCCCAACCGCCCTACGCACGCTACCCTGCCGGCGATGGAGAAGAAGAATGCGCCGGCGGCCGTCGCCTCCGAGCCCGTCGCCTCCGCGCCCGTCGCCTCCGAGCCCGTCGCCGCCGAGCGCGTCGCCGCCGAGCGCGTCGCCGCCGAGGGAGGCGCATCCAAGCGTTGCGCCTCCGTGAACTGGGCCTCTCTCTCGGCTGATGGACCACTTCACAAGATCGACGAATGCTTATTGGAGAACGAGGAGTACGCCGACACCTACTCTGCTATGAGGCAAGTCTGTAGAAATTGGCGCTCAGGTTTGCCTGAGCCCGACGTGCACCTGGACGAATGGATCATGCTAGACCACGCCCTTCCACGCGTCGCTGAGTTCACCTTCCTCCAACTCGGCACATCACGCTACGTCACCATAGATCTATCGGAAGTTCATACAAGGTTCAAATTCCTCCATATCTACCTTTTTATTTTCAATCTTAAACATCTTAGTGCTGAATGTTATCTTCATCAATATATTTTAGATACTACTTCGTCGGCTTTTGCCGTGGCGTCATCGTGCTTGCCCAGAAGAACCCGCCGCACAAGATACGGCTTCTGAACCCACTCACAAAGAAATCGAACACTATGTTTGAGGCGCAGATGCCATCTGTTTTTCTGAAATCAGTCGCTGTTATCAAATCCACGACTATGGTCTTCGTTGCCGTACATTACCCGCCGGAAATTGGTTGGGTCGATGAGAGCACTCCAACTAAGGATATAAATGAAGATTGGGGAGAAGTAAGATTTTCGATCAAGAACCATTGTCTGCGTTGCATTACCCCGTTCAATGGTGAACTGTATGCAGTAGCTGCGGACAATTTTGAGAACGGAAGAATAGTGTGCACCAATCTACAGATTCTGCAAGCCACATGAAAGCACTGTCAAGATGGAGACACTAATTTCATTTCCAGAACTTGGACATCAGAAGTTCTACCTTGTGAAGTCGGATGGTGATCTGCTGCTTGTGTTGTTGGTCAGCAAGGCTTTGGCGGGCAAACCATTGGTGTACCGTGTGGACACTCAGAGCCGCTCTCTCCATCCGGTCAGTAACATTGGCAGTAATGTCTTCTTCATGAATTATATCCGGTGTATCTCCGTCGACACCAGAGTGTACCCGACACTTCGACCTGGCAGCATCTACTACACGGATTTGGGTTATATCAGAGAGTACTCTCATGATACAAAGGCCTGGGATGAGTGGCCACTACGTGTGGACACTACGGTATGAGAAATGAACACATGCCATACCGTTTGGAGGATGTATTGGCCTCACACTGCAGACGGAAGGAGTTCAATGAATATTTCCTTGGGGTAATGCAAGAATGGAGAAAGGAAGAAATATATGAGGAGGAATGAAGAACAAATTCATTCATCCTGGGGTATCCTAATCTTCTTGTTGTCCATACATTGCGTGCGTCTTGTATATTTTTCAGCTTAGTTTGTCGTGAACATTAACAACGTTATTGGCTGCTTTTGGCTGTTGTATGCAGTTTATGTATTATACTTAGTTTTCTGATTATGCTGTTGTGAATTTATCATATACTAGCTTCTAGATTTGCTACCATATTGGGCAAAAAACGAGGGCCAAAAGGCATAAATAACCCCAGAGATTTTCTACTAGATTTGCTGCCATATTGAAGCAAGACAGAAATAGAAGCTTCTCTAGATTTGATACTAATTTGGTGAAAAAGACAGAGAGAGAAAGAGGGGAAAAGGTGCTCTTAAAAATGCCAATTTGGGCCGAGAGAGACAAAACCCAGCTCCTGCTCACGTGCAACCAAACGCTTCTCGTTCTGTCCCACGCGGTCCCTTTCTACCAGCCCCACGCGACGCGGCCCCACACGACGCGGCCCCACGGACGACGCGGCGCAACATGTCAGCACAGAACGTCCAAATAAACGGATTCCTTCCGTCTGAGCTCCTTCTGCGGGTTTCAGACATAGGCTTGGGGAAAACTGAGGAAAAACTAAGGGACTGGGGAAAACTGAGTACAACTAACGACCCGAGGGCACGAAAATAGAAATCCCTATTAAATAGCAAGATGAGGAGACGTGCTACTGCTAGTCTGCTACATGCGCTGTCGGAGGTAAGCTATGGTGCAGCAGCGATTTAATCCTCGCAGTGAAGACAATGGAACGAAGAGTCGAGCGACGCTAGTTACCGAGGCCAAGGAAACTGTGCGGACGCGGTGGGTCAGGCGGAAAATTAATATTTTTGATGTCTTGGCTGACCGGTTAATCGGTTTCCTCCCGGTTAGTCGTCTGTCAGACTGTTTAATCGGAGCTAGCAACTAATCATTCCGAATGGCATTATTCTTATTGAGAAAGTTAATGAAGTCATTTCCTGGCTTGATCAGTTGGAAGAATTCAGAACCTTGTCTCTAGCAGAATGGGATCTTAGAGACACTCTCAAAACTCATCTCATAACTCTTTTACAGAATCAAAATTCTTACTGGAAGCAGAGAGGGAAAATTAAATGGGTCAAGTTAGGTGATGCAAATACCAGATTCTTTCACACAAAAGCCACTATAAATTACAGAAACAACTACATTCCAATGCTACATAATTCTGACCAGGTTGAAGTCTTTGACCATGAAGGAAAAGCAGCAATTCTATGGAAAGCATTCAAGGATAGAATGGGCCAGTCAGACCACCCAGAGATGCAATTTAATCTAGATGCCATCCTTGAATCAAACATCTCTGAAGACATGAATCTGATGTTAGAGGCTCCTTTTTCTGACAAGGAAATTGATGAGGTGGTCAAGCTTTTACCAAATGATAAGTCTCCTGGGCCTGATGGTTTCAACAATGAATTTGTTAAAAACTGTTGGTCTATTATTTCTGATGATGTCAAGCAACTGATAAGAGATTTTCACTCTGGGAACATTAATCTGGAATCCATAAACTCTTCCTTCATTACTTTGGTTCCAAAAGTTGATAGCCCAAGTTCACCTGGGGACTTTAGGCCTATATGTCTGCTCAACTGTGTACTCAAAATAATCACCAAGCTTCTGGCTAATAGGCTACAAAGTATCATTCTTTCTTTGGTGCATAAAAATCAATATGGCTTCCTGAAGAAAAGGTCCATCCAAGTTTGCCTAGGATGGGCTTTTGAATATCTTTTTCAATGTCATCAATCAAAGGAAGATATTCTTATTCTTAAACTGGACTTTGAAAAAGCTTTTGACAAAATTGAACACACAACTATTCTCAAAATCCTTAAGGCTAAAGGTTTTGGGGATAAATGGATTAGCTGGATTGCTTTGATACTGAGCTCTGGGACTTCTGCTGTTATGCTAAATGGTGTTCCTGGGAAGATATTTTATTGCAGAAGAGGGGTCAGACAGGGGGATCCTCTATCTCCCCTGTTATTTGTCCTTGCAGCTGATTTTCTTCAATCTGTTCTAAACAAAGCTATGAGCCAGAACTTACTCTTAAAACCAATTCCATGCCCACCATGTCCAGACTTCCCTGTGATCCAGTATGCTGATGATACACTTCTTGTCATGAAGGCAGATGCCACCCAATTGCTTTGCTTGAAATCCATCCTACATTCTTTTGCTATATCTACTGGGCTCAAAGTTAATTATCAAAAATCTAGCATGATGCCAATTAACATGACTCCAGAGAGATTGGCTCATTTTGCTGCTACTCTGAACTGTAAAGTGGGAACCCTCCCTTTCACTTACTTGGGACTACCTCTTAGCATCTCAAAGCCATCTTTGGAATATTTCCTCCCCATTGTGCAAAGAGTTCAAACAAGGCTTGGTGGTATTGCAGATTTCCTAAACTATGGAGGGAAATTACAAATGGTCAAATCTGTTCTTGCTTCTTTGCCTATTTTCTTCATGTGCTGCCTTGATGTCCCAATCACAATTAAGGACCAAGTGATCAAATACATGAGGCATTGTCTTTGGAGGAAAAAGACCTCTGATGTCCAGGCAAAAGGAAGTGCTCTTATTTCTTGGAAGAAAATTTGCAGACCTAAAGACCAGGGTGGTTTGGGAGTACTTAACCTTGAGGCTCAAAATAAAGCCCTTCTACTCAAAAATCTGGATAAGTTCTACAATAATTCTGATATTCCCTGGGTACATCTTATAAGAGATACTTACTACAATGAAGATAAACCACCTGGTATTAAATTGGAAGGATCATTCTGGTGGAAAGCACATCTTAAGCTTATTGATACTTATAAAGCTATGGCAAGGTGCAATTTGGGTAATGGTAGAACTGTGCTGTTTTGGACTGATCTCTGGGGAGATTCTTGTTTGCACCAAAGATTCCCACACCTCCTTTCCTTTGCCAAGAGGACTGATATTTCTATGAGTAAGGTACTGCACATGGAATTCCTACAGGATCTCTTCCATCTCCCCCTCTCACAACAGGCATTTGATGAGTTTGAACAGTTGGAATCTTTATGTGATAATGTGCAAACGGAGGCACAACAATCAGATTCTTGGACCTACATATGGGGTTCAGACAAGTTTTCTACTATAAGTGCTTATAAATTCATGATTGGGGAACAACATGCACCAAAATTCTTTACTTGGCTTTGGGATTCCTCTTGTCAACCCAAACACAAGTTCTTTTTCTGGCTCTTGTTGCATGACAGGCTGAATACAAGGAATCTTCTTAGGCGAAAGAATTTGCATCTGCCAACATTTAACTGTGCCACCTTGCAATATAATCAGGAAGAGACTTTAGCACATCTGTTCTGGAGCTGCCCATTTGCACAATCATGTTGGGCTCTGGTTTGCCCCCAAGTCTTAAATCAACAATCAGTTCTGGAGGCACTTTATGAAATAAAGGATCACTTATCTATTCCTTTTGCAGTAGAGATCATCATCCTTGCAGCGTGGGCCATCTGGATTATTAGAAACAGAAAGATTTTTGAAGATCAGATTCCTTCCTTAGGTGCTTGGAAGGCAGTATTCAGACAGGAACTCATTCTTTTATCCTTCAGAATGAAGAAAAAAAATGTTGCTGCTTACAAAGCTTGGCTAGACAATTTCCTTTCTTCTCTAGTATAGGTTCTTTCTTTTTCTTTTTCTTTTCTTTTCCTTTATCTTTTCTCTCTTTTTCCTTGTACACCTTGTACAGTTTGTAGCTTTTTTTAGTAGCTTTGTAACTTTATAAATATTTTTTTTTAATAATAAAAATTGCAGTGGGGTTTTACCCCACAGTTTTACCCTAAAAAAAATGGCATTATTCTGCACGGGCACCTCACGATTAGCGATTAGTCGGGCGAGTAATCGGCTAGTCGGCCGATTTTTTTAACAATGGTTACAAGTCACAACCGCCAAACCATTCCATCTCAGCACCAAGATCCGACCATCATAGCTATTTCACCGATCTCGGCTTGTTGACCTTCTCTTCTAGCACCATGGAAAAAAAACGAGCTCCATGATATTAACAGCCAGCAGAGTATGACCAGATAAAAAACATGGGTGACCACGACCGAAATCACTCTATCCAGCAATCTTCAGGCATTATTCGCACAATGAATTTCGCCGGCAGGGCGTTCTGGAACACGACAATCCACCCAGACTGGTTGGAAAAAGCATCCGACAGATCTTCAAACTTGGCCCTGGAATAATCATAGAACCGCCACCTTTATTCTTCGACGCGGACGAACAGCCCCCACGCCGCCATCCGCCGCCCGACAACGACGAAGGAGGTATGCCTCGCTAAGCCATCGACGCCAAGCCCATGGCGACTACAGAGAAGAAGACTCGACAGCAGGTTGCGATCCCCGACCAGGAACCCGGCAGCGCTGCATGGTCCGAAGCAGAACAGCCAGGCCCTCTAGGCCCAGATCGGGCCCAGATCGGACCTGCGACGTCGCCAGATCGCCGCGCCGCCACCACCAGCGTCCTGCATCCCGTCGTCTTGCTGCCTCCTCCGATGCGCCAAGCTCACCCGCCGCCGCACCTCCCCGCTCAGATGCGCCGCCGGACTCGCCGCCTCCTCTGCCCTCCACCGTTTGGCGGGTCGGGCGCCGCCACCGCCGCCAACGGCCTGGCCAGGGCAGGCGTGGAGAGGGACGGGGTCGGGGTAGATGGATCTCCTCCGGAGCCACGGGGGGGAGCGACCCGGGAGGGAGAGGCGTGGAGAGGGAGAGGAGATGAATCTCGAACAATGTTCTCTAAGAGATGGAAATGAGCCGAGTCACAGCAGTTACGTTATTCTTTTCGTATCAGTTATCCGAAGGATCGCACCTAATAGCGCAACATAAGTGGGAATTGGGGATGAGAAGTTGCCACAAACGGAGACGATGTTTCAGAATGCAGTTCAAGTCAACACGTCGACGCCAAGAGTTGCCACAAACGGCCTAGACACACGCACCCTCACGCTGAAATGTGGGCCACACCAGCTCGTCCCTATCCGTTGCTCATAGTGGGGCCCTGCTTCATCTCCTTACTGTCTTACTGAAGTCCACCGCAGCTTCTGAATTCAGAACAAAAGAAGTTCTTGTAGGTGTCACATTCTTTTTTTTGCAAAGTTGTAGGTGCCACATTAACGGATTAACCCCTCCTTGAGACGATTAACGGCCTCCAGGTACCTTCGGCGCGGTACAACGTTGTTGTCGATGGCATTATTGCACAGGCGTACCTTGATTTGAACAAGCACATCATTCGTTCCACTTCATCACCATGCGCCTTGTCGTTCATCTCCGCTCTGGTTTAGCATTTATCATGTCTGACTTGCCATGTACCTCCGCCCAGATCAGAGTGACAACAAGGGCTTAAGCCGCAACACGTGGAACGGTGGAAGATTGTATGCACGAGATTGTTTTTAGGCAGATCCATTTTGTACACTATGGTGTCAATTTTGTACACTCTGGTTTAGCAATTGTCATGTCTTGCCAGGTTGCTCCGGCCGCCAAGACCAGGCTCCAGAGTCCAGAGTACGTAGCAACAAGGGCTTTGGCCACAACACGTGGAAGGCAGGATGCACGCGGCTCTCCTCAGGCAAATCAAGTTTGTACAAGCTCAAAGGCGAGCGAACTCAAGAACTCAAAGGCGAGCTAATCGACATTAAGCTTGATGAATTTCTGCATTGAGGCAGTTGCTCCCGCAGCGCAGGTGAGCCTTGTGCACTTGTGAGCCAAAATCTAAGAAATATTTACTCCCATCTCATGTGTAAGTGTTCTTGTTCCAGTTGGGCATGGCTCCTGAGTTTGGTTCCACTCCGTTCAGTCTTCTGAAGAAACAAAACCGCATAGCAGAGTTGAAGGGCGAGTTGCATGATAAATACTGGCCACGCACCACTTACACACGCGACACACCTGAGCTTAAGAACCTGCCCACCAGAATGTGTTCTGAAAGTGTATTTCTCAGATTTTTAGCCTTCTCTCTGTCTAGCACTTCACCATGAATCATTTTCACAGTTCACATACTTCCCAAGTCTGAAACCTTAAAGTTTCTGAGCCCATCTGCCCACGTGTGTCTGTGCACCCTGAAGTCCTTGTATTCTAATCAACCGCATTATGCATGGTTTTTGGCCTAGCTTCCTTCATAAAACGGGCCAGTCTTCTGTGTGAAGGTGCAGGGACTTCCTTTCCTCTTGACGTGTTTGGAGACAAGAAGAGAAAACCTTTACCTGTGCAGTCCTTGCCGTTCACTAAGTCGTCAGGACCTGATTGAAACCCTAAGTAAGGAAATGCCATTTTGTCAGAGAGAGGGAAAGAGGCCAAGAAACTACCAAGACTAGAGAATATGAAGTCTTTCACAATCTCATCTGACCCAGACGGTGCGACTATAGTACACAATTATTGCCTCGTCTGCTTTCGCAGCACCTGAAGGGTGTAGCCATGACATTGGCTTCTCGCGAGACCGTTTCAAACTTCCAGTCAGTGTGTAACTAGGTTGGAGTTTTACGGGGCTTAAGGCCTGATCCTGGAACTTTTTCCCTATGCACCTGAAAGTGATGTCATTAGATGGTTCAAAGCACTAAACGCAGGAATACGGAAACTCCAACCTTATATTATCCAAAAGGCACTTGCAGGAAAAATCCTTGAATCCACATAAGGCAACGGTAAATGGAAAACTAATGGAAACATACTGTTCATGGTCATTTTAATGCCAGGCAGAAAAACCATCAGGCCAAAAATTTCACAAGTGTTCGAAACAAATTTCTCCACTATGCTTTTACACTGTACACACACACAATTGTATTACAAAGGAAGGCCTCCAAGTGGCTTGAACAAATCACAATTGTATGGAGAATAATGCTCTTGTACATGATTTTCTGCACATGTCAGGGTACAAATCGCCGCCTCTAAACTACACCAAACAACAGTGTTCGCTACTCTGTACCAACTACATGGATGTGGAATGGGGATCCGCGGCACAGAATAGGTTCATCCGGTGACTCAGCCTTTGCCCGAGCACGAAGAACATCCGTGGCATCAATTATAACAGAAGAAGATTGTAGGGAGTAGTCTCCAGGTACTAGGAAGTAGACAGAGAAAGGGTGCACCACCTCCTGCAATGGTGGAACCTCCAGCTGTATGTCGCTAAGAACACCTACACAAAAAGTAGAGCATGTCAAAGTAGAACGGATTGCTTAATAATGTAAGAACTTGGCACTATGAACTGCGTTCCTTAATATAGAAACAAAAAGTCAAAACAGATCATGATGAAATGAAAGAAAATGACAGTATTATTAAAATAGCTGAATTACCAGCCCAGAGGACGGTTGCACTGTTTTCGTCGAAGCAGTTTTCTCCCGCGACATCTTTGCATGAGATGCTGAGGTTCATCCGGATAATTTCCTTCGTGTTGTTCCGAATTTGAACTTCCATGTGGGTCATTTCATGAGCTGATATAGGATCTTTACACCTCAGAACACTCTCACCAGTAGATGGGCCAACATTCTCGTCAGCAGAATGCCCGGAATCATCACCAGTCATAGTCCCGTCTTTAGCAAGTCTAAAGCTAAATGTCAAGGGATCAGGCAACAATATGTCCAATATAGACGCTTGTAATGCTGCCTGAATAGCATCTTTGATATTCAGCTCACCTGAGCTATTTCTCCCAGAGTGCCACCTCACTTTTATTTTTGAAATCAAGTTGCTGATAGAAGCGTTCAACTCTGCCTTGGCATTCTTTTCAGCTATGGTGGCAGCTTTGGACCCCATTGGCTCATCGCTTCCGTTTTCCTTTATGAAAAAGGAAGCATCAAGAACAGGTAATTTGAAGTGCTCAAGTGGTATGAGAACCCTGGCAGAATAGTCCCGGTCAATTCTGGTTTTGTGACAAGCCGCATCGGCAGTGTTATCTTCTGGAAGTAACATTTGCTTTTCATTTGTCCCATCCAACTGGACAGAAACATCAACATCAAAAACAACATCCGTAGGGTTGAAAAGTTCTAGCTCCAGAAGGCGGAGCCCCCAACTTCCTTTATAAGGATCAATCTTCAATAAACTAATGTCATTGTGCAACATATCACTTCCGTTGCTTATATTGTCTTTATCACTGGCAGATTTCAAGTGTGATTCACTAAACCTGGCTGGTATTTCCATGGATAACAGGCGTGCTCTTACAAGGCGCATGCCCTGTACAACACAGATATTCAATGGAACAACAAGGCGCCTTCCAGGTGGGAGAGAAACCTCGCCACTACCTTGATTTGTTGACGGACCTGAAGTGAGAGGAAGTAGAAATTTAGTCCTCGAACCATGCAACAAAACTTACGAGGACATCTGCAATAGGTCACAATAAAAAATGTTCTACACGAGCCATTTATTTATGTACACAAGAGTATGTCCAAGTAATAGGTCAATAGTAAACATGATGACCATTCTAAAGATACAAGCACTACAATAACACATCAAACAAAACTGCATAATGATCAAAAAGAAAGAAAAATAGCTCTGTCCATCGGAACAGTCTAATAGGCGTCAAACTGAGATGAGCACATTAGGAGTCCCACGAAGGAGAGATGGTCAAGAAATATCACATATTAGAGCCACCAGGTATTTTACCCTCATCACCAAGTTGCATGAAGGTTGTTCACCCATAATAAGTGACAAGGGGAAATTAGCAATGACATGGATCTACTTGTTTATATCATACCCTAGTGATTGTTGAACATGTTCTATATGTTCTATATGTTCTATTTATGGACAGAGGTAGTAGTATGAATGCACCAGAGTGGAGGATCATAGACCATGAGAGAAGGTAATATACTAAAAGGATGAAGGAGAAATAGAAGAGTCAGAATTTAACAACATACCAGCATAGTGAATATTCAAGAAGGGATTGATTCCTTCTCTTGCTATTCTCCTTGGATTTGCTGGAGATCTGCTGCCATCTGATTCCAAATCTGTCAAGCTAAGATGCCAGGCTCTTAGTGTCACTTTAAATGTCACTTCTCCACCTGGTTTCATAGGAAGTGCAGACTTCCATGTGCTATGGGCAATTGAAATAACAGAATCCTGGTTCTTTCCTGATAATGCAATATTTGCTTCTTCAACTGGCACAGTTCCAGCATTTGTCAGCGTTATTAAAACATCACGTATTTCGCCTTCATATAGAAGAATAGAACCATCTCCACCCACAACATTGGCAACTAATAAAGGCAGGGGAGGAACAACAGTAATGTTAGGGAAGTTAACGCTCTTAAACTTGCTAGAGCCACAGCATCTGAAAGGATCGGAAAGAACAAGGCCTTGTGCAGCTCCAAGGAGTAAACTGTCAACCTCTTTGAACAGGTGTTCTGTAATAACACCAAAACTGTGGACAATGCACCCAGGAATTGACACTTGTCCAACTTGTGTTGGAATTCCAGATAGCAGAACCAACTTAGAGGTGTTTGCTGGAAGATTAACAGTAACTGGAAAGGCATCAAAATTTCCAGAATGAACGGAGAGGTAAATGCTCTCAACAACTAAGTCAAAGCTGCAGGGGTTTGCTAACTCTATCATAACTTGGACGGGTTCTCCAACAATCCAATTTATCTCTTGTTTGCTACTCCCAGATGTTCCCCCCTTGGTGAAAGGTGTATAAATGAAAGGCCCAGAAGGACCTGCACCAATCCACCACTCCTTTTTGTGTGGATTGCGCTTTACTATTTCTCTTTGTGAAGGGTGAAATGGTAAGGAATGCAACCTGAAAAAATGGGGAATGTGAAAATAAATCCTCAGAAAACAAAAAAATATGCTTATTTTATCAGAAGCTTCTTTCTGAAACAGATGAAATTTTGGAAAGTGTGTGGTCAAAAGTTTCTATCTTTTACAACTAATATAGAGCAAACTATTTAGGTTGGCTAGCTGGAAATGGCCCTGTTAAACCTGTTGCGAAATATACTTCCATAGTATATGGTTTTTATTATTTTTCTAGTATATTAATACAAACGTAAAGGCGAAAGCTGCATACTGGCGATCATGCCTGTGTCTAGAAACTGCATGTATTTACAAATGAGGGAGTAGTTCTAACATCACTCAGGCTCCTTTTGGCATTGTGGTGTATTATGATAATCATGTTTTTTTTTCTGAACAGATTATGCCTACTATCCCATTTGCCTAACCAACGTTTTGCTACTTATCTGGCTATATTTCCACAGCAGATTATAAATAAGTATATCAGGGCACAGTTTGCAACCGCAAACTGAGCCTCTTTCTTGTTTTCCGCAGACATGGTAACAGAAGAAAACGTAGCATGCCTGATAAAAGGAAGATTTCCGCAGAAGATTATAAAATAAGTTTATCACAGCACAGTTCAGCAACCACAAACTGAGCCTCTTGTTTTCCGAAAACATGGTACTCCCTCCATATCGGTTTATAAGCACATTACGTGCTTCGAGAAAAAACATTGAGCATTAATTTGGTCAACAGAATATGAGATATATGCCACGAAAATTATACCATTGGATTCATATTCAAAAGAAGTTTCCAACAGTATATATTTTATGGCATATATTTCATATTTTGTTGACCAAATTAATGGTCAAAAAAATTCTCGAAGCACGTAATGGGCTTATAAACCAACATGGAGGGAGTAATAGAAGAAAATGTAACATGCCTGATAAAAGGAAGACACGGGTCCGCACAGCGTGTGCCCCATGGAAGCCTATCAGCAGAGTTTGAAAGTGAGCTTGCTAGCCCACTCTGACCAGCTGGGGTGATGAGCGGGTAAAATGATCGAAGAAGACGAGCTGCGGCACTCCATGATGTGAGGGGATCCGCGGCACGGATCGAAGACATCAATATCTCTCTCAGAACAACCATTTGAAGGGTACTCCATTGTGACTCAAACAATGATACAACACACTGAGGGTGCGCTTTTCCAGAATCAGTATTGCTGTTGCTGGCACCAGGTTCCTTGAACAAACAAGGCATTATCAATAAAACTATAAATTCAACAGTTTGGTACATGTTATTATCAATATATGTAAAATAAGAAATTAATTTATCAAGATGTTAGGATACGAAATATGATAAGCCCTTTAACATGGCTACGACAAGGATACCTGAACAGTCAAGGAAAGGTGGGTCGGCTTATTACATTATTAGTACTTGTTAGCATCAATTTTACAACTCGCATATACATTTCCTAATCAAGGCAATATTTTTGCTAACAGGCTAATTATGAATTATATTCTCAAGAACCTACTTATCCTACCTCAACCAAACAAAAAAAGAGGGCAAAAGTGAACAAAAGGAAAACATGAAAGTCTAATATACTCTCAGATGACTTAACCAAGTGTTTGGCCATATTTCTATAAAAATGACAGGAAATTTTGGAAATTGGCAAGGTTTAAACTAAGAGTTAAGCAGCAGCACAGAAATAAAAAAGGAAGTTATGATAGAGAAGTTCAAAATAACCTATAAATACACAAGTAAACATAATAAAGAATAATTAATTCTCAGTATGCTGCACGAAGTAACAATCTCACCTTCACTGTGGCATGATCATGTCTGCTAGTCTTCCTGCTTTGAACATGATATGCATTTGTAGTCATGGTTAGAACCTGCATAGCACTCATAGCAGCATATGCATTGTCTTGCTGAAGGTACAACTGTGCAACTTGTCTTGAAAAAAATGCTGCCTTGCGTTTATAGCCAAGAGAACCAAAAAGTCGTGCAATTTCAATATACAGTATCAATCGGTCACTGGCATCAATCAGAGCCTTAGCGCCATCTGCAGCGCCCATTAATAAATCTGACACCTCCTTGGCAACTTCACGTCTGATAAAGAAAAGACATAATATTTTAATCAATAGCTTCATCCTAAGCATTGTATACCTCATTCAAAATGATCGTTTGCAGTACTTATACTTAATCCAGTCTACTAATTATGTTTTACTAAAAAAAGACTGACAAGCATCAACAGAGATATCAGGATGCTCATTCCATAAAAATAACTGCAAATAAATCAGGACAAAAGTAAACTGGCTATGCAACCCATGGGTTGGGAAAACTCACCTGCACAGATATCTAGCCAACTTCAATGCAGCTTCGAGTTCAAAGCTCACAGGTGAAACTCTAGATAAGACATACAGGTGGAGTGTTAGTGCATTAAGTAAATCCACCAAGTTAAGAGCTCAATATAGCATGCAACCATTGGGCCAGTTTTGATGGAATACTAGTAAAGACGACTCTAATAAACAAGTAAAAGAGGAGGGAAGGATAGAACAGAGAAAACCATACTCGAGGACAAGAAAGGGTAAACACTTTATATGTCATCATGAATTTGTCGAAACCAGACAATAATAGTGGCCAACCTAACTAATACAGCAATTCACTGGAGAAAGAAATGGACAACTGTTTTAAAATACGCATGGTTCCTTGTATCAGCAGCTCATAAATAAGTGACAATTGGAGTACTAAAATCTTCACATATTCGTGCAAACAAAAGGGGTTTACTTTATGTAGAATCTAGAATGTAACAACTAAAAGCAGGATATTCGTACATAGAAATTAAAAAAGATAGCACGTCAAATTAGATACCTTTGAGCATTATCTTGTAGAGTTGCCCGTCTGTACAACTGAATAATGGTGTAATAACGATACTTCACTTCATCTTCCAAAACGGGATCACTTTGGCCCATCTTATCAACCTGCTCACATGAACAAAATCATCACCTGATAATAATCATAAGTGCTGCAACTTGCAAGTAGTGGTCCAAGACGCCCAAACCGGACCCATCATCTTTAGACCATCACTTACAAGAATACACAATCACGAGTAAAATGCAATAACCAAAATGCCAACTATCAATCTGACGCATAATTAAAATAACTGGAATGCTCTTTATCCCAAAACCTAATGTGCTGACATGAACACTCACCACTAATGCGCAGACACTGCCTTCGAGAGCTCCAGCATGCCAGAAAACATCCCCTGTCAATCTTGCGAGATCTATTGCTGTGGTGTAATGTGCATTAGCATCAGCAGGTGACCCAGCCAATAAGCAATAATCTCCTATTATCTTTTGTGCACGGCCCAGTCTTCTTTTCTTAGCCTTAATCACCTAGAAAATAGAGAAGTATATTGGCTTATATAAGCAATAGAGTATGGGGTCATTTACACCATCAACATACACTGGTCAAAATACTCGGAACACCTAAAGTATGAACCTCCTCTGAGCCAAGACTGGATTGCGAGTCCAAAGGTGTCTTGAGAATAGTTCCTGTGGACTCCGCGCGTAAGACCCATTTCTCAAACTCCATCAGCAACGAAGCAGAGAGATCTTGGATCATCGTAAGCATATGAAGTTCCAGCGATTTCTGATCGGAAGGCGGGAACATAATGATGCCATCCTTCTTTTCCTCGAGCAACTGCAAATGATAGCAATGCAAAATATTAATTACAGTGGAGTAAGGAGTGATAAAAAGGGCAAGAGTAGAAGGGCATCATCACAACACTGGTACAACCAATAAATTCTTAATGCAGCTCAAATTTAACCAGCAGCATATCAACAGTTCAACACTACATAATCTGCTTGTGAAGTAAGTAACGAAATCGCTGCCATCATGTTTCATGGGTGGCTTCTGAAGTTCCAGGTGTCTAAAATGGGTTTTTTTTTAGCAAGGTGTTATTTCTTTCACACTGGATGGCTTGGGTCTTGAAATGCTAGTGGAATTAAAGCAGGTAAACCTGCACAGCCGAAATGATTATTATCCCTCGAGCTAGAATTGGTGTACATTAGTTGATGATCAGTGTGGTTCGATCACTCAGATCTCATCCAACTAACACTGGTCAGCTTAGTTCTATTCTACTAACCAAGAGCACACGAGCCATCCGGAGAGAGGTGCGATCGCGGCAGTACCTGGGCGTCTGTTGGGCAGAAGGCGAAGCAGCGGGTGACGAGCGCGGACGGGTAGGTGCGTGCGGCGTCGAGGAAGTCTGCGGCGACCTTGGCGAGGTCCGGCGAGGAGGGGAGGTGGCAGATGCCGACGACGGCGAGCACCTTGCGCGAGGACTGGAAGTCCTCCCATGGGGAGGGCACGCAGCCGCCGAGCACGAACTTGAGGCGGAGGCAGCCCGTGTCCCAGGGCTGGTGCGCGAAGGGGCTCTTCTGGTGCTCCGAGTAGTAGGGGCGGAGCGAGGCGAGGTCGACGCGCGCGTGCCGCGCCACCAGCGCCGCGTAGTCCCGCAGGCACTGCGGCGGGATCGCGCCGCCCACCGGCAGCACCACCACGCGGATGGCGGACCCGGACTCGATGCTCAGCCCGGGCTCCATTGTGGGGAGAGAGGGAGCTCGAGATCTGACAGACAGACGGGCGGACGGAGCAGGTCGTGCCGGAGTGGTGGTGAAGATGACATGCGAGATTTGATCCTTCGATCTAAGTTGCATCTCTGGGCCGACTTGGGTTGCTGGCTCCTGGGCCACTCTCGGCTGGATAGGCTACTGGGCCATCTAAATGCTTCTAGTTGGGACTTTTTGGGTTAATTCGGCCCTCTCCGTCAAAAGAACTAGCATGCACAATGGTAATGTCTTTTTTTAAAAAAAAAACGGAGGCAAAAACTTTGCCACATCTAGAAAAAAATCGGCAAAAACCTACAAGGATTGGGGCAAGACCACACCACGCACACGCCACCACAAGGGACACACCGAGCCACCCTGGCTACCCACAGAAGCTACACAAACACAAAGCTCGAGTTAGCCTATGCCAAAACAGATGGCTCCCAAGAAGAGGTCAGCAGCTCCGATTCTGAAAACGAGACCCGGCGAGGAGATGCACAAGACCTGCGAAATAGGACCTTCACCGTCGGACCGCCCCTCAAAGATAATCGTACACCGCCAAGGCCGCTTCAACTTCACAGTGAGAGGAGACCAACCTGATGGCATTCGGACACGCCGGAACGGAGCCGACTAACATGGTCTTGCCGCAACCAAACCTTGCTCATCACCATTGTTGTCGCCACGCAAGTCTGCCCACCGTCAAGAGTCACCTTATCGCCGATGCAACCCAAGATCAAGCAACCTCCAAGATGATGAACATTCGGAGCCGCTGCTCCATCACGTCGTGCGCGTCCACCAAGACCAACACCTTCCGGGGTCGTCGCCCCGACGTACCACTGCTCGCTCTTGAGCTGCAACACCGCACGGACCGTCCACCCGCAACCCAAGCTACACAGGGCAAACGACCGCAGACCACGGGCATCACACCAACTCATCCGGGGCGCCGCCCCGACATAACATCCGACCGTCCCCTCAAGGACGTGTCCGACCGAGCCGACAGCCCTACCGCCCACGCGGCCATGGCCACCACCCAAGCCGCGGCAAGCCGCATCCCCGCGCCATAGAGATGTTGCCGCACCGCCTTCCGGGGCCACCGCCCCGGCTCACTACCACCTATCCGAGGCCGCCGCCTCGACATCCTCCATCGCAGACGGCATGGCAACGCGGTTCGGCAAACAAACCACCATCACCGAGTGAAGGTCATGCACTCCTAAGACGACGCCTGCAAGAAGGGAAGCGACGGAACCGCCGCCTCAACATCCTCCAAGAAGGTATGCCCCTGTCAAGATGTGTACAAAGGGTATATTTTTATGGAAATTTTGGCAACCATTCCTTAATTCCAAATGGCACATAATAATACAGGGATGAGGATATACGGCTCGCTTGCTGACTCAACGGCATTCGGGCACAAAAGCCGTCACTACGGGAGAGCTCCAGTATGCCAACGGCCGCCAGCCGTCGGCACAGCAAGGAAGGCCGTCGGCACAGGCTGTGCCGACGGTGACCGTCGGCGTAGCTTCGTCGGCATAGTTCCGGTCGGGATCGCCGATCACCGTTAACCTGATCGGCGTCGGCACATATTGTTGTGCCGACGGTATAACCGTCGGCATAGTATTTCAAAATTTTCAATTTTTAAAAAAAAAAGATTAAAAATATTTTTTTGAAAAAATATATTTTTTATTTTTTTTCAATTTTCTTCTTATTCTTTTTTACTTGTTAATCTTTCACAATCACACTTACACTTAGTACATCTAATCTTAGGTCAAATTGCACTTGTATTCAAACTTCCCAGTTGGTCACCCATCCTCACACTACTCCTGCCCCAGCACGCTTAACTTCTTGGTTCTCTTCGGATGAGCTTCCATGAAAGAAATGATGCCCTTGTTGTTAATATTACCATATCAATCATATTAACCCTTTGACTTGTAGGATAACGTAGCATAGAAAACAAAAAATTTCCTACCGCGAACACGAAATCCAAGCCAAGATGCAATCTAGAAGATGGTAGCAACGAGGGGATTATCGAGTCTCACCCTTGAAGAGATTCCAAAGCCTACAAGATGAGGCTCTTGTTGCTGCGGTAGACGATCACTTGCCGCTTGCAAAAGCGCGTAGAAGATCTTGATCACGGCGCCACGAACGGGCAGCACCTCCGTACTCGGTCACACGTTCGGTTGTTGATGAAGACGACGTCCACCTCCCGTTCCAGCGGGCAGCGGAAGTAGTAGCTCCTCTTGAATCCGACAGCACGACGGCGTGGTGTCGGTGGCGGTGGAGAACTCCGTCGGAGCTTCGCTAAAGCACGCGGGAGCTATGCAGGAGAGGGGGGCGGCTAGGGTTTGGGAGGGGGTGGCCGGCCACTCAAGGGGGGCGGCCAGGTTGTGGTCTTGGGGTGGCCGGCCCCCTCCCCTTGGCCCCTCATTATATAGGTGAAAGCCCCAAGTGTTGGACTACAAGTCTCCGAATAAGACCCGAACCCAAAACCTTCCATGTGATAGGGAAACCTACCCAAGGTGGGAATCCCACTTGGGTGGGATTCCCCCCTTCCATGTGGGGGGTGGCCGGCCCCCATAGGGGGAGTCCACTTGGGACTCCTCCCCCACTAGGGTTGGCCGGCCATGGAGGTGGAGTCCCTCCGGGACTCCACCTTCCTTGGTGGTTTCTTCCGGACTTTTCTACACCTTCCATAGAACCTTCCGCATCATTTTAATTCACATAAAATGACATCCTATATATGAATCTTATTCTCCGGACCATTCCGGAACTCCTCGTGATGCCCGGGATCTCATCCGGGACTCCGAACAAATATTCGAACTCCATTCCATATTCAAGTTCTACCATTTCAACATCCAACTTTAAGTGTGTCACCCTACGGTTCGCGAACTATGCGGACATGGTTGAGTACTCACTCCGACCAATAACCAATAGCGGGATCTGGAGATCCATAATGGCTCCCACATATTCAACGATGACTTTAGTGATCGAATGAACCATTCACATACAATACCAATTCCCTTTGTCACGCGATATTTTACTTGTCCGAGGTTTGATCTTCGGTATCACTCTATACCTTGTTCAACCTCGTCTCCTGACAAGTACTCTTTACTCGTACCGTGGTATGTGGTCTCTTATGAACTTATTCATATGCTTGCAAGACATTAGACGACATTCCACCGAGAGGGCCCAGAGTATATCTATCCGTCATCGGGATGGACAAATCCCACTGTTGATCCATATGCCTCAACTCATACTTTCCGGATACTTAATCCCACCTTTATAACCACCCATTTACGCAGTGGCGTTTGGTGTAATCAAAGTACATTTCCGGTATAAGTGATTTACATGATCTCATGGTCATAAGGACTAGGTAACTATGTATCGAAAGCTTATAGCAAATAACTTAATGACGAGATCTTATGCTACGCTTAATTGGGTGTGTCCATTACATCATTCATATAATGATATAACCTTGTTATTAATAACATCCAATGTTCATGATTATGAAACTAATCATCCATTAATCAACAAGCTAGTTTAAGAGACATACTAGGGACTTCTTGTTGTCTACATATCACACATGTACTAATGTTTCGGTTAATACAATTATAGCATGGTATATAAACATTTATCATAAACATAAAGATATATAATAACCACTTTTATTATTGCCTCTTGGGCATATCTCCAACAGTCTCCCACTTGCACTAGAGTCAATAATCTAGATTACATTGTAAGGTACCTAACACCCATGGCATTCTGGTGTTGGTCATGCTTTGCCCTAGGGAGAGCTTTAGTCAACGGATCTGCTACATTCAGATCAGTGTGTACTTTGCAAATCTTTACTTCTCCATCTTCGATGTACTCGCGAATCGAATGATAACGCAGCTTGATATGCTTCAGCCTCTTGTCTGACCTTGGTTCTTGTGCATTGGTGATGGCACCCATGTTGTCACAATAGATGACTAGTGGGTCCAATGCACTAGGAACCACACCGAGCTCTACAATGAACCTCTTCATCCATACCGCTTCTGATGAAGCCTCCAAGCCGCTATGTACTCCGATTCTGTTGAGGATTTCGCCACCGTGCACTGCTTCGAGCTTGCCCAGCTTACTGCAGCACCATTCAATATAAACACGTACCCAGATTGTGACTTAGAGTCATCAGGATCTGTGTTCCAACTTGCATCGGTGTAACTTGTTACAACGAGCTCTTGGTCACCTCCATAACAAAGAAACATATCCTTAGTTCTTTTCAAGTACTTCAGGATATTCTTGGCATGTCCGATGTTCCATTCCTGGATCACTTTGATATCTGCTAGTCAAACTAACGGCATGTGCTATATCCGGTCTTGTACATAGCATGGCATACATGATAGAGCCTACTGCCGAGGCATAGGGATCTGACTCATCCTTTCTCTTTCTTCTGTAGTGGCCAGGACCTTGAGTCTTACTCAAGACCTTGCCTGGTAACATAGGTAAGAATCCTTTCTTACTTTCGTCCATTCTAAACTTCTTTAGAATCTTGTCCAGGTATGTACTCTGTGATAGCCCTATTAGACGTCTTGATCTATCTCTATAAATCTTGATGCCTAATATATATGATGCTTCACCAAGGTCTTTCATTGAAAAACTATTATTCAAATAACCCTTTACACTGCTTAGTAGTTCTATATCATTCCCAATCAATAATATGTCATCTACATATAATATCAGGAATGCTACAAAGCTCCCACTCACTTTCTTGTAAATACAGGCCTCTCCATGACACTGTATAAACCCGAAGTCTTTGATCACCTTATCAAAGCGTCGGTTCCAACTTCTTGATGCTTGCTTCAGTCCATAAATTGAACGCTGAAGTTTGCATACTTTGTCAGCATTTTTAGGATCGACAAAACCTTTGGGTTGTACCATATACAACTCTTCCTCAATGTCTCCATTAAGGAACGCCGTTTTGACATCCATCTGCCAAATCTCATAATCGAAAAATGCAGCTATTGTTAACAAAATCCTTACAGATTTTAGCTTCTCTACAGGTGAGAAAGTCTCATCGTAGTCAACACCTTGAATTTGTCGGAAACCCTTTGCGACAAATCGAGCTTTATAGACAGTAATATTACCATCATCATCTGTTTTTCTTTTGAAGATCCATTTATTCTCGACAGCCTTGCGGCTATCAGGTAAGTCTACCAAAGTCCATACTTTGTTATCATACATGGATCCCATTTCGGATTTCATGGCTTCTTGCCATTTGTTGGAATCTGGGCTCATCATCGCTTCTTCATACGTCGCAGGGTCTTCATCATTGTTATCCACAATCATGACATTTAGACAAGGATCATACCGATCTGAGTGGCACGTTCCCTTGTCGATCCGCGAGGTTCGGTAGCTATCTCGTTTGAAGTTTCATGATCATTATCATTAGCTTCCTCTGTTGCTGTGTAGGCGGCACAGAACATCTTCCAGATCGCGCTACTCTGATCAACGAGCAGAGATTCTTCAATCTCATCGAGTTCTACTTTTCTTCCAGTCACTTCTTTAGTGAGAAATTCTTTCTCAAGAAAGGTTCCGTTCTTAGCAACAAAGATCTTGCCTTCGGATCTGTGATAGAAAGTGTACCCTATAGTTTCCTTAGGGTATCCTATGAAGACGCATTTCTCCGCTTTGGGTTCTAGCTTGTCCGGTTGTAACTTTTTTACATAGGCTTCGCAGCCCCAAACTTTTAGGAACGACAGCTTAGGTTTCTTATTAAACAATAATTCATACGGTGTCGTTTCAACGGATTTTGATGGTGCTCTATTTAAAGTGAATGCGGTTGTCTCTAATGCATAACTCCAAAATGATAACGGCAAATCAGTAAGAGACATCATAGAACGAACCATATCTAAGAGAGTTCGATTACGATGTTCGGACACACCATTTCGTTGAGGTGTTCCCGGCGGTGTCAATTGTGAAAGTATTCCGCATTTCTTTAAATGCATGCCAAACTCATAACTCAGATATTCACCTCCACGATCTGATCGTAGAAATTTAATCTTCTTGTTACGTTGATTTTCTACTTCACTTTGGAATTCCTTAAACTTCTCAAAAGTTTCGGATTTATGTTTCATGAAATAGATATACCCATATCTACTCAGATCATCTGTGAAGGTTAGAACATAACGATAACCACCGCGCGATGCTACACTCATTGGTCCGCACACATCGGTATGTATGATTTCCAATAAGTAGTAGCTCGCTCCATAATACCAGAGAATGGAGTCTTAGTCATTTTTCCCATTAGACATGCTTCGCATCTATCAAGTGACTCAAAGTCAAGTGATTCAAGTAACCCATCGGTATGGAGTTTCTTCATGCGTTTCACTCCAATATGACCAAGACGACAGTGCCACATATAAGTAGAATTATCATTAAATTTAATTCGCTTAGCATCAATGTTATGTATATGTGTATCACTACTATCGAGATCTAACAGAAATAAGCCATTCTTTTCAGGTGCTCGACCATAAAAGATATTATTCATAAAAATAGAACAACCATTATTCTCAGGCTTGAATGAATAACCGTCTTGCATTAAACAAGATCCAGATATAATGTTCATGCTCAACGCGGGTACAAAATAACAATTATTTAGGCTTAAAACTAATCCCGAAGGTAGATGTAGAGGAAGTGTGCCGACAGCGATCACATCGACTTTGGATCCATTTCCAACGCGCATGGTCACTTCATCTTTTAGTAGTCTTCGTTTATTCTTTAGTTCCTGTTTCGAGTTACAAATATGAGCAACCGAACCAGTATCAAATACCTGTGTACTAGTACGAGAACCAGTAAGATAAACATCTATAACATGTATATCGATATACCTTCTTTCTTCTTCTTGACAAGGCCGCTCTTCGGATCCGCCAAATACTTGGAGCAATTACGCTTCCAGTGTCCCTTCTCCTTGCAGTAATAACACTCAGCATCAGGCTTAGGGCCAGTCTTAGGTTTCACAGGAGGTGTGGCAGCTTTCTTGCCACTCTTCTTGTTCTTGCCTTTAGACTTGCCCTGTTTCTTGAAGCTGGTGGTCTTGTTGACCATCAACACTTGGTGTTCTTTCTTAATTTCAATCTCAGTAGATTTCAGCATGGAGAAGAGTTCAGGTAACTCTTTGTTCATGTTCTGCATATTGTAATTCATCACAAAGTTCTTGTAACTAGGTGGCAGTGATTGAAGGACACGGTTAATCCCCAGTCTGTTAGGAATCACTATTCCCAAGTCACTGAGTTTCTTCGCATGCCCGGTCATGGCGAGCATGTGCTCACTAACGGAGCTGCCTTCTTCCATCATGTAGCTGAAGAAGTGTTTCGATGCTTCATAGCATTCCACGGCCGCATGAGTCTCAAATATAGTCTTCAACTCATTGATTAACTCATGTGGATCGTGGTGCTCAAAACGTTTTTGAAGATCGGCTTCCAGACTGCATAAGATGGCACACTGAACTTGAGAGTACCGAGTTTTCCGAGTTGCGTAAACAGCTTTTACTTCATCGGTTTGGTTTCGCAGGAGGGTCACCTAGCGGTGCATCAAGCACATATTGCAGATTTCCGCCATTGAGGAAAATCCTCACATGACGGAACCCACGGTGAAGTTGCTACCGTTGCTCTTAAGCTTTTCTTTCTCTAGGAACTGGTTAAAATTGATTGAGGACGCCATATCTACTACATATTTGCAATAGTTTAGACTAATGTTTATGACAAATTGAGTTCAAATTTTAATTCAATATAATTAAAAACTAGGTGAACTCCCACTCAAAACAATATCCCTCGCATTGTCTTAGTGATCACACGAACCAAATCCACCACACCAAGTCCGATCATCACGAGACAAGATGTAACTTCAATGGCGAACACTCAAAGTGTTCATCATATCAATCATATGATTCATGCTCTACCTTTCGGTATCACGTGTTCCGAGACCATGACTGTACATGCTAGGCTCGTCAAGGCCACCTTAGTATCCGCATGTGCAAAGGCGGCTTGCACCCGTTGTATGCACTTGTTGATTCTATCACACCCGATCATCACGAGATGCTTCAAACGACAAGTCTTGGCAACGGTGCTACTAAGGATGAACACTTTATTATCTTGAGATTTTATTGAGACGGATCATCAGAGACTTCTACCGACGCGATCTAAGCAAAAGAAGATGCATACCAGGATTAACATCACATGCGTTCATATGTGATATGATATGGCCCTTTTGTCTTTGCGCCTTTGATCTTCATCTCCAAAGCACGGACATGATCTCCATCATCAACGGGCATGATCTCCATCATCGTCGGCGAAGCACCAAGGTCAATGGCGCCGTCTTCATGATTGTCCTCCATGTAGCAACTATTACAACTACTTTGAAATACTACTCAACATGAAATTTAAAGACAACCATAAGGCTCCTGCCGGTTGCCACAATACAATAATGATCATCTCATACATAGTCATCATCACATTATGGCCATATCACATCACCAAACCCTGCAAAAACAAGTTAGACGTTCTCTAATTTGGTTTGCATATTTTACGTGGTTTAGGGTTTTCGAGTGAGATCCAATCTACCTACGAACATGAACCACAACGGTGATACTAGTGTTGTCAATAGAAGAGTAAATTGAATCTTTACTATAGTAGGAGAGACAGACACCCGCAAAGCCTCTTATGCAATACAAGTTGCATGTCGAACGAGGAACAAGTCTCATGAACGCGGTCATGTAAAGTTAGTCCGAGCCGCTTCATCCCACTATGCCATAAAGATGCAAAGTACTCAACTAAAGATAACAAGAGCATCAACGCCCACAAAACCATTGTGTTCTACTCGTGCAACCATCTATGCATAGACACGGCTCTGATACCACTGTAGGATAACGTAGCATAGAAAACAAAAAATTTCCTACCGCGAACACGAAATCCAAGCCAAGATGCAATCTAGAAGACGGTAGCAACGAGGGGATTATCGAGTCTCACCCTTGAAGAGATTCCAAAGCCTACAAGATGAGGCTCTTGTTGCTGCGGTAGACGATCACTTGCCGCTTGCAAAAGCGCGTAGAAGATCTTGATCACGGCGCCACGAACGGCAAAGCACCTCCGTACTCGGTCACACGTTCGGTTGTTGATGAAGACGACGTCCACCTCCCGTTCCAGCGGGCAGCGGAAGTAGTAGCTCCTCTTGAATCCGACAGCACGACGGTGTGGTGTCGGTGGCGGTGGGAGAACTCCGGCGGAGCTTCGCTAAAGCACGCGGGAGCTATGGAGGAGAGGGGGGCGGCTAGGGTTTGGGAGGGGGTGGCCGGCCACTCAAGGGGGGCGGCCAGGTTGTGGTCTTGGGGTGGCCGGCCCCCTCCCCTTGGCCCCTCATTATATAGGTGGAAGCCCCAAGTGTTGGACTACAAGTCTCCGAATAAGACCCGAACCCAAAACCTTCCATGTGATAGGGAAACCTACCCAAGGTGGGAATCCCACTTGGGTGGGATTCCCCCCTTCCATGTTGGGGGGTGGCCGGCCCCCATAGGGGGAGTCCACTTGGGACTCCTCCCCCACTAGGGTTGGCCGGCCATGGAGGTGGAGTCCCTCCGGGACTCCACCTTCCTTGGTGGTTTCTTCCGGACTTTTCTAGAACCTTCTAGAACCTTCCATAGAACCTTCCGCATCATTTTAATTCACATAAAATGACATCCTATATATGAATCTTATTCTCCGGACCATTCCGGAACTCCTCGTGATGTCCGGGATCTCATCCGGGACTCCGAACAAATATTCGAACTCCATTCCATATTCAAGTTCTACCATTTCAACATCCAACTTTAAGTGTGTCACCCTACGGTTCGCGAACTATGCGGACATGGTTGAGTACTCACTCCGACCAATAACCAATAGCGGGATCTGGAGATCCATAATGGCTCCCACATATTCAATGATGACTTTAGTGATCGAATGAACCATTCACATACAATACCAATTCCCTTTGTCACGCGATACTTTACTTGTCCGAGGTTTGATCTTCGGTATCACTCTATACCTTGTTCAACCTCGTCTCCTGACAAGTACTCTTTACTCGTACCGTGGTATGTGGTCTCTTATGAACTTATTCATATGCTTGCAAGACATTAGACGACATTCCACCGAGAGGGCCCAGAGTATATCTATCCGTCATCGGGATGGACAAATCCCACTGTTGATCCATATGCCTCAACTCATACTTTCCGGATACTTAATCCCACCTTTATAACCACCCATTTACGCAGTGGTGTTTGGTGTAATCAAAGTACCTTTCCGGTATAAGTGATTTACATGATCTCATGGTCATAAGGACTAGGTAACTATGTATCGAAAGCTTATAGCAAATAACTTAATGACGAGATCTTATGCTACGCTTAATTGGGTGTGTCCATTACATCATTCATATAATGATATAACCTTGTTATTAATAACATCCAATGTTCATGATTATGAAACTAATCATCCATTAATCAACAAGCTAGTTTAAGAGGCATACTAGGGACTTCTTGTTGTCTACATATCACACATGTACTAATGTTTCGGTTAATACAATTATAGCATGGTATATAAACATTTATCATAAACATAAATTTATATAATAACCACTTTTATTATTGCCTCTTGGGCATATCTCCAACATGACTGTGCTGCCACATCTCTATATTTTTGAATTCTAAACAATTACTTAAGTAAATAATAATGAATATATATATATAATAATAATAAAGAATTTGAAAAACAATTAAATGATTTAATTTTTGTCTTTTTATTTAATATGGAATAATTAATATCAGTAAATACGAATTTGGCAAATAATATGTCTAAATTGATCAGAAAAATAAGAGGAATACAAATATGACATCCATATCATATTTTGAACCTACAATTTAATTTACCCAAAAATCATGAGCAATAGATTAAGTACCTCTAGTTTAAATCTGGTTGACTTTATCGAAAATGAGGTGGGAAACGGCCTCGGCATGACATAGTTTGCCGAAATGAGGTCATATTTGGCACGTGTGTGGGTCCTAGGATGGGAAGCAAGACCCCGGACGCGGATTTCTAATCCGACCCACGGGCGACCATATTTTCATTTTTAGCGTGCCCAAGCGGTTTTTATTTGTGAAGCAGCTACATGGGGCGCATTTTAGTATGACGTGAAACCTCCGTGCGATGATAGTAGACCACCTACGCACCACCTATCACATGGCATGTACACGCGTTAGCTATTTGAGAACCCATGCAGCTTCCGGCGGTGTCCCGCCGATTCCGCTGGAAACTGACCGGATTTGAACTAGGGCTCAACTATCCGTCACTCCAGAAATTCCGGAAAAAATGTTTTTAGTTCTACGATGCATCATTATATGTGCTAATTTTTGTCCGTTTAGTTTGTTCGCGAATGGGTGCACCCGCACGCCCGGTATGGCGATACCGCATGTCCCTGTTTTGGCCAGATGGCAATTTGAAAATCCCACGGAGCCGCGTGGCGTCATTTCATATGTCATGGTAACTATTCCGTTTGTCAAAAGTGGGATACGGCAATTATTTTGAAAAACCTTCACGAAAAGGACTATCACGTCCGGAGTTCTATGGATTTAAGGGGAAATGAGGTGGGAAACGGCCTCGGCATGGCATAGTTTACCGAAACGAGGTCATATTTGGCACGTGTGTGGGCCCTAGGATGGGAAGCAAGACCCCGGGTGCGGATTTCTAATCTGACACACGGGCGACCATCGTTTCATTTTTAGCGTGCCCAAACGGTTTTTATTTGTGAAGCAGCTACATGGGGCACATTTTAATATGACGTGAAACCTCCGTGCGATCATAGTAGACCACCTACGCACCACCTATCACATGACATGTGCACGCATTAGCTTTTTGGGAACCCATGCGGTTTCCGGCGGTGTCCCGCCGAATCCGCTGGAAACTGACCGGATTTGAACTAGGGCTCAACTATCCGTCGCTCCAGAAATTCCGGAAAAAATGTTTTTAGTTCTACGACGCATCATTATATGTGCTAATTTTTGTCCGTTTAGTTTTTTCGCGAATGGGTGCACCCGCACGCCCGGTACGGCGATACCGCATGTCCTGGGGTGCTGTTTTGGCCAGATGGCAATTTGAACGAAGTCAAAAAATCTCACGGAGCTGCGTGGCGTCATTTTATATGTCATAGTAACTATTCCGTTTGTCAAAACTGGGATGTGGCAATTATTTTGGAAAACCCTTCACGAAAAGAGCTATCACATCCGGAGTTCTATGGATTTCAAGGGAAATGAGGTGGGAAATGACCTCGGCATGGCATAGTTTCCCGAAACAAGGTCATATTTGGCACGTGTATGGGCCCTAGGATGGAAAGCGAGACCCCGGGTGCGGATTTCTAATCCGACCAACGGGCGGCCATCTTTTCATTTTTAGCGTGCCCAAACGGTTTTTATTTGTGAAGCAGCTACATGGGGAACATTTTAGTATGACATGAAACCTCCGTGCGATGATAGTAGACCACCTACGCACCACCTATCACATGACATGTGCACGCATTAGCTTTTTGGGAACTCATGCGGCTTTCGGCGGTGTCCCGCCGAATCCGTTGGAAACTGACCGGATTTGAACTAGGGCTCAACTATCCGTCGCTCCAGAAATTCCGGAAAAAATGTTTTTAGTTCTACGACGCATCATTATATGTGCTAATTTTTGTCCGTTTAGTTTTTTCGCGAATGTGTGCACTCAAGACGCCCGTGCACGGGCGATACCGCATGTCCTGGGGGGATGTTTTGGCCAGATGGCAATTTGAACGAAGTCAAAAAATCTCACGGAGCCGCGTGGCATCATTTTATATGTCATAGTAACTATTCCGTTTATCAAAACTGGGATGTGGCAATTATTTTCGAAAACCCTTCACGAAAAGAGCTATCACGTCCGGAGTTCTATGGATTTCAGGGGAAATGAGGTGGGAAACGGCCTCGACATGGCATAATTTTCCGAAACGAGGTCATATTTGACACGTGTGTGGGCCCTAGGATGGTAAGCAATACCCTGGACGCGGATTTCTAATCCGACCCACGAGCGACCATTTTTTCATTTTTGGCGTGTGTGAAAGCCATGAAACCTCGAACATTATAGCTCATTTATAAGAAAATTTATTTAGGTATTTGAAATATTCCATTTTTGATATTTTTCTATGATAGATCTTGTTTTTCTGCAAAATTTGATATACTATACTTATTTTTCTCAGTTAGAATGATTTAGTTATGCTTTTTTGAAGACTGCCGTTGAGAAATAGGAAAAAGCTATGCCGACGGTTTAACCGTCGGCACAGTTCTGTAGTGGAAAAAAAAAAGTTGTGCCGACGGCCAGAGCTGTGCCGACGGTGACCGTCGACACCTCCAGCCTGTACCGACGGCCAATTTAACGCCGACGGTCATCCTCGTCGTCGCGCTCCGGCGGCTACTGTGCCGACGGCCCCGACATTTGGCCGTCGGCACATCGCCTGGCCGTCGGCGTACGGCAATTCTCCCATAGTGCGTTGGCAGCATCATAAATCACAACAATTTGTTTTTTAATTGGAAGTGGTTCATATTGTAGTTGTTTGGGCACTTCTATGAACCTTGCACCTCTATTGAGTAATGCCTGAGTCGCAGCATCAAGGTCTGACCCAAATTGAGCGAAGGCGGCCACTTCGCGATATTGTGCCGATTCCAGTTTTGAACTACCGTCGCACAGACAGGGAGACATATTTAGGAGGTCGTTCCCTTATGAGCACCTTCATTGGTGGTGGTCAATCCGATTTCATCTCCAAAATAGGTCGATCGGCCTGAGCCTTCCAGGACTAATACTAGGTAAGCTTATTCTGGCTCTTCTTCATTAAATAGCTTCATGGCACCAAGAACAGCTTTGCCTTTTCTTGCCGGTCGTTTAATTTACGTAGATGATCTAGCTAAGCTAGGTTAATTCGTCAAATTCCTCTTGCATTTTCCTTTGAGAATTGAGATTCAGATTAGATTGCAGCGTTGGCCTGTTTGGAGACCGTACGTACCTGCTGCGTCCTTGTCAGGAGGGAGCAATAACACGCAATCGACATGAACAAAACAGCCGGGTAAGAAGAGCTTTCGCATGCATGGCATGCAAGCTCCGCATGCAATTCTGTTGGAGACTTCCCTTTCATTTCGATCCTTTGTTGGCTTAGAGAAGAACGCTATTTGGTTCTCGTAATCTTGGTTCGAAAATCGAAACCATAACTATAGTCTATAGAAGAACAGCGGTCGACGTTGTTTCTTCTCTGCCCAACTTATTTCTTCAGAATCGCACTTGCTCACATGCCCCATATGGCCATATCTCTTCAGGGTGCTTTGCTTTTCGCGTTGTTCCAAGCTCTGGTAGGCGTCATGGGGGAAGCGAATGCTGAACCTACGAATGTAAGCCTTCTATAATTAGCCCGCAGGATCATGTTCATTAATTTACTCTATCTCATTCTCACATGCCATTTTCACACATGATCCTCCTCTATTCATTCCTTCACAGTGTGCCTATTTCCTTTTCTTGTGCAGAGCATCACCGTAGACGTGAGAGTGTACATGCACTGCGACGCCTGCGAGAGATTAGTACGCCGCACCATCAAGAAGATGGATGGTAAAAACAAGAAGAAAATACTGAATTCCAAGCCTGTTCATGTGATGTCACTAACGTCTGATCACCATCCATCTGTAGGCGTCGAGACGGTGGAGGTGGACAGGGAGGAGAACAAGATAACGGTAACAGGGGATTTCAAAGCCCACAAGTTGCTGAAGAAGATCAAGAAGAAGACCGGGAAGAAGGCGGAGATATTGGTCCCGGAACCTGAGGTAAATGAGGAAGAACACCAGGAGGAAGCCGAGGAGGTTCATGCTCCTTACAGCGATCCGGTGCCGGACATGGACCATGTTCTAAATAACGAGTTCCTGCGGCCGGCACGATGGGACCATCATTACTTCGATGACGAGAACACGGAAGCGTGTAGGATAATGTAGCCGTAGCGATACTGTTAGGAGCGGTCCTTACTAACTATGCATTGGTTACTTATAGCTTACACTTGTAAACATATCACAGCAGGCCTATTAGCTCAGCTGGTTAGAGCGTCGTGCTAATAACGCGAAGGTCACAGGTTCGAGACCTGTATGGGCCATTCTTTTTTCTGAATTAGCTTTCCTGAAGGTCTGGAATGTTGTTTTTTCTGCAAATAAGCGGGTTCGAGACCTGTATGAGCCATTCTTTTTTCTGAATTCTGAATCCTCCAGGAACTGGAATGTTGTTTTTTCTGCAAATAAGCGCCAACAAAAAAAAATCTCTAGATTACAAGCACTGAACATTACTGGCCGTAAACGCCTCCAAACAAAAACAAGCATGCATTGGACCAAAAAAAATTCTGAATAGTTCCTGAAGGTAACTAGAATGTTGGCTTTTTTGCAAATAAGTGCCAACAAAAAAATGATGTTACTTCCAGATTACAAGCACTGAACATGAACATTACTGACCGAAAACAAGCATGCACTGGAGAGCATTTTTGTGTAAATCATGAAAGTGATGCTTTTATGGGTCAATCTTTGTTTCCCCCGAAGGTAACTGGAATGTTGGTTTTTTGCAAATAAGCTCCAAAAAATGATATTATTTCCAGATTACAAGCACTGAACATTACTGACCGAAAACACCTCCATAGAAGCAATAAAGTGGGCAGCATTTTTGTGTAAACCCATGAAAGATAATGCTCCCTGAAAATGAGTCAGATACAGAGAAAAGACTTCTTCCATAAGACTGCTAACACAAATAGTCTCAAGATTGACACTGTGGCTCAAACTTCCAAAAGGTGTAAAAATCTTCCGAAGCACATAACTGTCTTGCGAGCGAGACGCGACACTACATTGTATGTCTTCAATAATGTTGACATAAGGTTTGGATATTGAATCAATGTACAATAGTTACAAATATAAGGAATGTACATTGTCTAGAGTAACAGTACTTCATCCGAACAACTCACAAACTCATAATACATATGCAGACAATACACGTGGTCATTGACCGGTACACTTAACGCTCCATGGTTTGGCGGCAAGAGGTCTACCAAAAATAATTTTCCGTGTGTAAGAAAACTACAACGGCCTATCATAGGGTGGCGGCTCGAGAATCCTGCCAGCCCAATTCACGAGCTCGTCGTTCCCAGATTGCAGTCAGTTTCTTCTCCTTGGAGATTGCTCCCTCAGACTTCTCCCTAGCTTCCTCACAAGTCTCTGTAGCCGCATTACACTTCTCTGCCTCTCGCTGGTACTGGGTAGCCTGCCTTTTTGCCTCCACAAGAGTGGCGTTCATGTGATGGCTGTGCTCCTCAGCTACAACCTGCTGCAGCTTCAGTTCCTCATTAAGGAGATCAACAAACTGCTTCTCCATCTCTTTGTTACGCTCAGGATCATTTGTGCCGCAAGCTGCATATTCAACTTCAAATTATTTTTCGATTCAACAAGATTGCCTGATAACAGCAGTAACAGAAGTAGAACGAAACCGACGCCACCATACGAAAAGGAGTTCACAAGAAAAGTTCCAGCTCACAAGTACTTGGACAGAAATGTGGCAAAAGGTTTACACTATCCTGTTCATGCAGAGCATTTGCAATTTCACCATAGAACTTATGATAGTTATGTAGGTGAAAGCTTTATGTGCAGCAGCAATATAACACTTCGTCAGCACACAGTAAGCTGCATGGCATGCAAATTGGTGCAGGGGAGGAGTCATCATCCCTTACTGGAATGGAAACAGCAGGAAGTAATCCACGTTCAGTTGTGATGTTAATGCGTTACTGGAAATTTGCAGGCTAATGTGTTACTGGAAATAGCAGGAAGTATTTCATGTTTGGCTGCAATGTTACTGGGAAATATAAGGAAGTAATCCATGTATGATTGCAATATGTTAAACCCCATCACAGATGTGTGGTGTGGGTGGTATGTGCATAACGAAGTACTATTTTGGACTGAAGCTCGTTAGCATATGATGCATACCATCATAGACTGAGAACGACATCGTCATTATCCTTCTTGTGTACTTGCTCATGTATAGCTAATACCACAAGCACATCAAAATTCTATGCAAATATAATGAAAAAACACACGATTTTCTCAATCACATTTGGATGCTGTAGCAGTTGTAGAGTAGGTCATTCAATAGGTATATCCCAGTTCCCAAATATTCCATGCTTAAGTCATTAAGGCCCAATCTTACAGAAACTGCAAAATGATTTAGGCCAGCCTGATACGTAGCATGCCAGCAGTTTAAAAGAGCAATATCAACATAGTAAAACGGACGAACTGATGATAAACTGTTAAAGGATGAACTAATTTATCTAACGCTTCATATAGAGTAAAACAACACTCTCAAAGGTAAGGGAAATGTCAAGAACGACACTAGTAGAATAGCATGCATTGTAATAACACCTGGACATGGAAATTGTGCTGGGGGAGATAAAAGTCCAGGAACAGTCTAAAGTTGCAGGTGGAATTGTTTGGTAGAGAAAATATCATGATGAGAACTTGGCCAATTATGTCAACCAGGCCTTAGCAATACAACCGTTATGTTCGACCAATTGCAGTGATAAGACCGCATAATATACTGAAATCTGAGTTGAAGTGAGTATGAAGGAGGAGCTCAAACCTGAAATTGAGAAGTTCATGAGCCCTGCAAAGGAAGGAAAATGTACAATCCTGTCAGTTCTGAAGGTGGAAGACATGAATAAGCAGTTGATTTGGCCTATTGCTATTATTAGTGCAGAGTTCAATTCACCCACTGCATTCATGAGCAGCTGCATTCATGTAGGGTAACACCAACCCGTGCCCGTGCCCGTGCCCATTTTCTTATCTACAGAACTTTGAGGCGTCGGCGGGCGCAGATCTGAGGAGAGGGGGCGGGAGCGGAGGCTCACCGGGCGCGATGGAGTGGAGGGAGAGGGGCGGCGGGCAGTCGCAGGTGCAGGGCGGGCACGTGGGGGAGGAGGAGGAGACGGCGGCCGTGAGGGTGGCGGCGGAGGAGGAGAAGCCCTTCTTGTAGCGCCAGTAGAGCGCGGGCCCGGAGACGCCGAGCGCGGAGGCCACGGCCAGGATCACCAGGCACCACCGCCCGCACGCCGCCGCGCGGCGCCCCCCGACGGCCATCGCCGGCGCGCGCGCTCGGGTAATGTGTCCGCGCGCCGTGCCCGTGCGTGCTGGGTTCTACCGCGCGCGCGTGGTTGCGGTGATTTCTTGGTCCTGCAGCTCTGGGCGCGGCGTCGTGCTTGTAGCAGTGGTGGTGGTGGTAGCGATGGTGGGTGAGGGAGACGAGCAGAAGGAGGAGAGTGGTGGGGTGGGGGGAGTGTGTGAGTGGGAAGTGAGCGAACAGCGGGGAGTGGTAGGCTGGTCGGAAAGCTCGTCGGTGCGGTGGCGCGGCGGTGAGGAATTCACTCTAGTTTTTTTCCGCGTCACCCTTGGTGGAGACGGACCGAACCCAGCATTTTATCCCGTCGACGAGTCCGGGGACCCAGCTTCCTCTTCACGGCTGCCCGCCGCGTTCGTGGGTGCACCATATGTTAGGGCATCTCCAACCGGGCGATCCAAACGGACGCGCTGTGCCGTCCGTTTTAGACCGTTTGGGTGGCCGAGCGAACACGCGGACGCGGGGAGGCGACCCAAACGGACGCGCTGCGCCGTCCGTTTTAGACCGTTTGGGTGGCCGAGCGAACACGCGGACAGCGGCCCGCGTCCGCGTGTCCGTTTGGGTCGCACGCTGCGCCCAACGCGGTGACCCAAAAAGACGTCACGTGGTTCGTCTTCCTTGCGCGGCGCTGCGCCATGGTAGGCCTTGACGGGACAGCAATGGTGGGCGGTGGAACGCACGGGAAAGTTCCCGCACGCGCCAAGGTTCTCGCGCGCGCGAAAAGGCCATTGGCGTGCGCTCGCGCCCAAGTTTCCCGCCAGGCCGCCGGCTATAAAAGACGGCGGCGGTCTCTGATACGTCTCCGACGTATCGATAATTTCTTATGTTCCATGCCACATTATTGATGATATCTACATGTTTTATACACATTATATGTCATATTTATGCGTTTTCCGGAACTAACCTATTGACGAGATGCCGAAGTGTCAGTTCCTGTTTCTCATTGCTTTTGGTTTCAGAAATCCTAGTAAGGAAATATTCTCGGAATTGGACGAAATCAACGCCCAGCATTTTAGAATCCCCGGGAGCTTCCAGAACACCCGAGAGCCGCCAGAGAGGGGCCACAGGGGGCCCACACATGGTGGCGGCGCGGCCCAGGAGGGGGGGCGCCGCCCTAGTGTCTGGTGGCCCCAGACCCCTTCTGACGCCGCCCTTCCGCCTACTTAAGATCTCCGTCGCGAAAACCCTATACGTTCGACGAAACCAGAGAAAACCTTCCAGAGCCGCCGCCATCACGAAGCCAAGATCTGGGGGACAGGAGTCTCTGTTCCGGCACGCCGCCGGGACGGGGAAGTGCCCCCGGAAGGCTTCTCCATCGACACCACCGCCATCTTCATCAACGCTGTTGTCTCCCATGAGGAGGGAGTAGTTCTCCCTCGAGGCTAAGGGCTGTACCGGTAGCTATGTGGTTCATCTCTCTCCTATGTGCTTCAATACAATAATCTCATGAGCTGCCTTACATGATTGAGATTCATATGATGATGCTTGTAATCTAGATGTCATTATGCTAGTCAAGTGGATTTTACTTATGTGATCTCCGGAGACTCCTTGTCCCACGTGTGTAAAGGTGACAGTGTGTGCACCGTGTGGGTCTCTTAGGCTATATTTCACAGAATACTTATTCACTGTTATGAATGGCATAGTGAAGTGCTTATTTATATCTCTTTATGATTGCAATGTGTTTTGTATCACAATTTATCTGTGTGCTACTCTAGTGATGTTATTAAAGTAGTTTATTCCTCCTGCACGGTGTAATGGTGACAGTGTGTGCATCGTATAGTACTTGGCGTAGGCTATGATTGTGATCTCTTGTAGATTATGAAGTTAACTATTGCTATGATAGTATTGATGTGATCTATTCCTCCTTTCGTAGTGTGAAGGTGACAGTGTGCATGCTATGTTAGTACTTGGTTTGGTTATGTTGATCTGTTATGCACTCTAAGATTATTTAAATATGAACATTGAATATTGTGGAGCTTGTTAACTCCGGCATTGAGGGTTCGTGTAATCCTACACAGTTAGTGGTGTTCATCATCCAACAAGAGGGTGTAGAGTCTAGCATCTATCTATTTATTCTGTTATGTGATCAATGTTGAGAGTGTCCACTAGTGAAAGTATGATCCCTAGGCCTTGTTCCTAAATATCGCTATCGCTGCTTGTTTATCTTGTTTTACCGCATTTATACTGCTCGCAATATTACTACCATCAATCGCACGCCAGCAAGCACTTTTTCGCGCCGTTACTACTGCTCATATTCATTCATACCACTTGTATTTCACTATCTCTTCGCCGAACTAGTGCACCTATTAGGTGTGTTGGGGACACAAGAGACTTCTTGCTTTGTGGTTGCAGGGTTGCATGAGAGGGATATCTTTGACCTCTTCCTCCCTGAGTTCGATAAACCTTGGGTGATCCACTTAAGGGAAACTTTCTGTTGTTCTACAAACCTCTGCTCTTGGAGGCCCAACACTGTCTACAAGAATAGAAGCACCCGTAGACATCAAGCACTTTTCTGGCGCCGTTGCCGGGGAGGAAAGGTAAAAGGCACTCATACTTCGGTCCCAGGTAACTAAGTACTTTTCTGTTGCCGTTGTGTGTGTGCTCGAAGCTATTTCCTTTAGATCCTGCAATTGCATCTTTTTGTTTCTTGTTTACACTAGTTTGGCATAATGGACAACAATGAGTTTCTTATTCTATTTCCTGATTTAAGACATGGATGGTTTGATGCGGAAATTAAAAAACCTATGGAACATATTAGTATGAACGCTTTGAACACCATTGTTGCTAATGATATGGAAAATTCTAAGCTTGGGGAAGCTGGCTTTGATGAGCATGATATTTTTAGTCCCCCAAGCATTGAGGAGAAAATGTACTTTGATGATACTTTGCCTCCTACTTATGATGATTATAATGATAGTGGTCTTTTGGTGCCGCCTACTATGGAGGATAAGTTTAATTATGATTACAATATGCCTCCTATATTTGATGATGAGAATAATAATGATAGCTACTTTGTTGAATTTGCTCCCACTACAACTAATAAAATTGATTATGCTTATGTGGAGAGTAATAATTTTATGCATGAGACTCATGATAAGAATGCTTTATGTGATACTTATATTGTTGAATTTGTTCATGACACTACTGAAAGTTATTATGAGAGAGGGAAACATGGTTGTATGCATCTTAATAATGTTAAGTTTCCCCTTTTTATGTTGAGAATTGTGAAGTTACTCTTGTTTTATCCTCTTATGCTTGTCACTTTGTTCTTCATGAATTCATTTGTGTACAAGATTCCTTTTCATAGGAAGCATGTTAGGCTTAAATTTGTTTTGAATTTGCTTCTTGATGCTCTCTTTTGCTTCAACTCTTATTTCTTGGGAGTGCATCATTAAAATTGCTGGGCCCATCTTAATGGCTATAAAGAAAGCACTTCTTGGGAGATAACCCATGTGTTTATTTTACTACAGTACTTTTATTTTGCATTTGAGTCTTGGAAGTTGTTACTACTGTAGCAACCTCTCCTTATCTTATTTTATTGCATTGTTGTGCCAAGTAAAGTCTTTGATAGTAGGGTTGATACTAGATTTGGATTACTGCGCAGAAACAGATTTCTGTCTGTCACGAATCTGGGCCTAATTCTCTGTAGGTAACTCAGAAAAATCTTCCAATTTACGTGCGTGATCCTCAGATATGTACACAACTTTCATTCAATTTGGGCATTTTCATCTGAGCAAGTCTGGTGCCACTTTAAAATTCATCTTTACGGACTGTTCTGTTTTGACAGATTCTGCCTTTTATTTCGCATTGCCTCTTTCGCTGTGTTGGATGGATTTCTTTGTTCCATTGACTTCCAGTAGCTTTGGGCAATGTCCAGAAGTGTTAAGAATGATTGTGTCACCTCTGAACATGTGAATTTTGATTATGCACTAACCCTCTAATGAGTTTGTTTCGAGTTTGGTGTGGAGGAAGTTTTCAAGGGTCAAGAGAGGAGGATGATATACTATGATCAAGAAGAGTGAAGAGTCTAAGCTTGGGGATGCCCCCGTGGTTCATTTCTGCATATTTTAAGAAGACCCAAGCGTCTAAGCTTGGGGATGCCCAAGGCATCCCCTTCTTAATCGACAATTTATCAGGTTCCTTCTCTTGAAACTATATTTTTATTCAGTCACATCTTATGTACTTTACTTGGAGCGTCTGTGTGCTTTTGTTTGTGTTTTTTGTTTGAATAAATGCTTGTGTGGGAGAGAGACACGCTCCGCTGGTTCGTATGAACACATGTGTTCTTAGCTTTTAATGTTCATGGCGAAGGTTGAAACTGCTTCGTTAATTGTTATATGGTTGGAAACGGGAAATGCTACATGTAGTAATTGGAAAAATGTCTTGGATAATGTGATACTTGGCAATTGTTGTGCTCATGTTTAAGCTCTTGCATCATATACTTTGCACCCATTAATGAAGAAATACATAGAGCTTGCTAAAATTTGGTTTGCATATTTGGTCTCTCTAAAGTCTAGATAATTTCTAGTATTGAGTTTTGAACAACAAGGAAGACGGTGTAGAGTCTTATAATATTTACAATATGTCTTTTATGTGAGTTTTGCTGCACCGGTTCATCCTTGTGTTTGTTTCAAATAACCTTGCTAGCCTAAACCTTGTATCGAGAGGGAATACTTCTCATGCATCCAAAATCCTTGAGCCAACCACTATGCCATTTGTGTCCACCATACCTACCTACTACATGGTATTTCTCCGCCATTCCAAAGTAAATTGCTTGAGTGCTACCTTTAAATTCCCATCATTCGCCTTTGCAATATATAGCTCATGGGACAAAATAGCCTTAAAAACTATTGTGGTATTGAATATGTACTTATGCACTTTATCTCTTATTAAGTTGCTTGTTGTGCGGTAACCATGTTTTCTGGGGACGCCATCAACTTTTTACCTTTGTTGAATATCATGTGAGTTGCTATGCATGTTCGTCTTGTCTGAAGTAAGGGCGGTTTTCACAATCAAATGGTTTGTGTATGCATACTGTTAGAGAAGAACATTGAGCCGCTAACTAAAGCCATGAATCATGGTGGAAGTTTCAGTTTGGACATAAAACCTCAATCTCTTATGAGAATATTATCTGTTGTTGAATGCTTAAGCATTAAAAGAGGAGTCCATTATCTGTTGTCTATGTTGTCCCGGTATGGGTGTCTAAGTTGAAGAATGATCAAAAGCGAGAAATCCAATGCGAACTTTCTCCTTAGACCCTTGTACAGGCGGCATAGAGGTACCCCTTTGTGACACTTGGTCGAAACATATGTTATGCAATGATAATCCGTGTTAATTCAAACTAATTAGGACAAGGTGCGGGCACTACTAGTATACTATGCATGAGGCTTGCAACTTGTAAGATATAATTTACATAATACATATGCTTTATTACTACCGTTGACAAAATTGTTTCATGTTTTCAAAATAAAAGCTCTAGCACAAATATAGCAATCGATGCTTTCCTCTTTGAAGGACCTTTCTTTTACTTTTATGTTGAGTCAGTTCACCTATTTCTCTCAATCTCAAGAAGCAAACACTTGTGTGAACTGTGCATTGATTCCTACATACTTGCATATTGCACTTGTTATATTACTTTACATTGACACTATCCATGAGATATACATGTTATAAGTTGAAAGCAACCGCTGAAACTTAATCTTCCTTTGTGTTGCTTCAATATCTTTTACTTTGAATTATTGCTTTATGAGTTAACTCCTATGCAAGACTTATTGATGCTTGTCTTGAAAGTACTATTCATGAAAAGTCTTTGCTTTATGATTCATTTGTTTACTCATGTCATTACCTTTGTTTTGATCGCTGCATTCATTACATATGCCTACAATAGTATGATCAAGTTTATGATGGCATGTCACTCCAGAAATTATCTTTGTTATCGTTTACCTGCTCGGGACGAGCATGAACTAAGCTTGGGGATGCTGATACGTCTCCGACGTATCGATAATTTCTTATGTTCCATGCCACATTATTGATGATATCTACATGTTTTATACACATTATATGTCATATTTATGCATTTTCCGGAACAAACCTATTGACGAGATGCCGAAGTGCCAGTTCCTGTTTTCTGCTGTTTTTGGTTTCAGAAATCCTAGTAAGAAAATATTCTCGGAATTGGACGAAATCAATGCCCAGCATCTTAGAATCCCCGGGAGCTTCCAGAACACCCGAGAGCCGCCAGAGAGGGGCCACAGGGGGCCCACACATGGTGGCGGCGCGGCCCAGGAGGGGGGCGCGCCGCCCTAGTGTCTGGTGGCCCTGCACTTCCTCGACGTCGCCCTTCCGCCTACTTAAGGTCTCCGTCGCGAAAACCCTATTACGCTCGACGAAACCAGAGAAAACCTTCCAGAGCCGCCGCCATCACGAAGCCAAGATCTGGGGGACAGGAGTCTCTGTTCCGGCACGCCGCCGGGACGGGGAAGTGCCCCCGGAAGGCTTCTCCATCGACACCACCGCCATCTTCATCAACGCTGCTGTCTCCCATGAGGAGGGAGTAGTTCTCCCTCGAGGCTAAGGGCTGTACCGGTAGCTATGTGGTTCATCTCTCTCCTATGTGCTTCAATACAATAATCTCATGAGCTGCCTTACATGATTGAGATTCATATGATGATGCTTGTAATCTAGATGTCATTATGCTAGTCAAGTGGATTTTACTTATGTGATCTCCGGAGACTCCTTGTCCCACGTGTGTAAAGGTGACAGTGTGTGCACCGTGTGGGTCTCTTAGGCTATATTTCACAGAATACTTATTCACTGTTATGAATGGCATAGTGAAGTGCTTATTTATATCTGTTTATGATTGCAATGTGTTTTGTATCACAATTTATTTGTGTGCTACTCTAGTGATGTTATTAAAGTAGTTTATTCCTCCTGCACGGTGTAATGGTGACAGTGTGTGCATCGTATAGTACTTGGCGTAGGCTATGATTGTGATCTCTTGTAGATTATGAAGTTAACTATTACTATGATAGTATTGATGTGATCTATTCCTCCTTTCGTAGTGTGAAGGTGACAGTGTGCATGCTATGTTAGTACTTGGTTTGGTTATGTTGATCTGTTATGCACTCTAAGATTATTTAAATATGAACATTGAATATTGTGGAGCTTGTTAACTCCGGCATTGAGGGTTCGTGTAATCCTACACAGTTAGTGGTGTTCATCATCCAACAGGAGGGTGTAGAGTCTAGCATCTATCTATTTATTCTGTTATGTGATCAATGTTGAGAGTGTCCACTAGTGAAAGTATGATCCCTAGGCCTTGTTCCTAAATACTGCTATCGCTGCTTGTTTACTGTTTTACTGCATTTATACTTTGCAATATTACTCCCATCAACTGCACGCCAGCAAGCACTTTTCTGGCGCCGTTACTACTGCTCATATTCATTCATACCACTTGTATTTCACTATCTCTTCGCCGAACTAGTGCACCTATCAGGTGTGTTGGGGACACAAGAGACTTCTTGCTTTGTGGTTGCAGGGTTGCATGAGAGGGATATCTTTGACCTCTTCCTCCCTGAGTTCGATAAACCTTGGGTGATCCACTTAAGGGAAACTTGCTGCTGTTCTACAAACCTCTACTCTTGGAGGCCCAACACTGTCTACAAGAATAGAAGCACCCGTAGACATCAGTCTCACATACCGCATCACACCCGCTCTACCGTCCTCTCCCCCTCCACCTTCTCCGGCGCCCTCTCCATCGCCATGCCGCGCACCCTGCAGGCCACGTGGGCCAAGCTCTCCCTCGCCACCCGCGCCAGGTTCCCGCGGACGGAGGAGGAGGAGCGCGCGGACTCGCGGTGGGTCGCCGACGACGAGGCGCTCCGCATCGCTGCCGAGGCGGCGGCGAAGAAGGGAGAGGACGCGGAGATGGTGGAGGCGGCCGCGGACGGCTGGCACGAGACCGCGGACGGCTGGTACGAGGCCGCGGAGGAGGGGGCGGCCGCCGCGGAGGAGGTGCCCGTCGACGAGGAGGACCTCGCGTTGGCGAACATCAACGCCGCCATCGAGGAGCGTCTCGCCGACCTCACGCGCGTGACGAAGGAGCACGAGGCCACCTGCCGGGCCGGCCGCCGCCGATTAGGCGACCTCCTCGGCCAGAAGAACGAGCTGCTCGCTATGCGAGCAGCCCGCCACCTCATCCAGATGTCCTCGCCCGAGCGGCGCGCCTGGGAGACTGCTGCGTCGGTGGAGCGCGGCCGACAAGAACGCATGCGCCGGCGGAACGAGAACCACGAGGCCCAGGCCGCCGGCCGCGTCCGCCTGGAGGCGCGCACCGCTGTGGAACGAGCCGCCCTGCAGGAGCTGGAGCTACGCGGGAAGCGGATGGTGCCGCCGCAGGAGGCGGAGCGCGAGCGCCCGAGGCGCGCGGGCGGAAAGGAGGAGGATGAAGGCCTCCGCCGCGCCACCCAGCTCGTAAGCTGGAGTGGAATCCTCACGCATACAGGCCGTCCGCGTCGAGTGAAATCCACGGCCCCGACGGCGAGCCGGCGAGGAGTCGCCGGCGAGGCTGCCGGCCCCGTACGTAATAGGATAGAAGTAGTAGGCTAAAAAAAAATGTAATGGTTCCTTTGAATGAAAAAAAGTTTCTATTTCTATGACACGCGGGCCATGGGCGGACAAGGGGCGGACAAGGGGCGGACGCGAGCGACCAGCATTCGGCGTCCGCGGCCACGTAAACTCGCCCCAGATTTGGGCGGGTTTGGGTCGTCCCGGACGTCGCGGCCATCCGTTTTAGGGATGGGTCCGCGAGCTGGGCCGCGTTTTCGTCCGGTTGGACCCATCCGGATGCGCGGGCGCGGTTTGGATCGCCCGGTTGGAGATGCCCTTAGGGCGAAGCTTGGCAAGGCATGGCAGCTGCCACGTCATTTTTACCGAATACATTTAGATGTGCATGTTTTTTCTGAATAATTTTAAGTGCTCATACCTCCAAAACAGATTTGGTATGAAAAAGTTATGCTTGTTTTAGTGAACACCACACAAAATCGATTTCAAACCGAGAAGATGAACTAGCTATATAAAAAAATATAGACTCATTCTCTGTGTTTAATGTGGATAAGATTGCTTGACTTACAGAGAATTATCATGAATTTTACTATATACACGATACATTGAGCCATTTGTTATTCATTACATGGAGAATTGGCGGTTTTAAAGATTTCTTGACATTTGAAAGGCATAACGTGTTTCTTCCAGTGACATTATCAGCTCACTGAATTGGTTTCGCTTTTTTCGGTGGCGACGATGAGAATTGAAATGTATTTTCCAACGATAAAGATCATCAAGACTGAGTTGCGCATCAAGCGAGAGATGTTCATAAGTCTTGATCCATAGAAATACAAAACATTCTTTTTAAAAGGTAAAAACTTTGCTATTGAGATGAAAATTTGGTATGTTTGTAAGTTCTACTGATAATCGAATATGTTTATATTTTCATTGTTCTAACTGACGTGTTAGAATCATTTATATCATTAATAGCTCATGACTATTTATTTTTTCTATCAGCGGGGAGGGGGGACTCTCATTTCTTTCCTCTCCCTCTCTCTCTAACCCGCTCCTTGAGAGTCTCTCCGCACCCGGCTCCTCTCCCTCTTCTCTCTGGCGGCCTCGCCGGCCAGAGACAACGGGGGAGAGGAGGACGGCTCTTCTTGTACGTAGTAGCTTCTCCAGGTCTACCCATGTGGAGTATGGCTTTATGCCAATAGCTTGGAGCAGAATCACATCTTGGCGGTCAAATCTGTGTCTTTTTTAGGGTTCTTTCTTCTTCTATGTTTGCTTCTCTGGTTGAAGATGGAGGTAGAAGAGATGGGAGCCACTTCCCTCAATAAGGTTGTGGTGCTGGGGCCTTGCTCTGTTCTGGAGATCTGACGTGCGGTGGACTTCTCGGGCCGGCCTTGGTGGCGAGGGGAGGAGGTGGCCTGCCGTTTTCTTCTCTGGTGGAGCAGGTTCGTGGTGGAGACATGCGGCTGCAACTACTTTCTGGAGTGTTCATCAGCAAGGGACCGATGCTAGCGTCCATGCCTTCCCCCTGCATCCTTTGGCTGAAGGGCAGCTACCCTCCAGAAGTCCAACCTCCATCTGGAGGCCCTTCTTCTGGGCCAAGCGCTAGAGCTCGCCATCAACTCACCTCTAAGTGGTTTGTCCCCGGAGGTGTGAAGATGGCCGGCGTCTTTGACTCATCGTCGGCAAGAAGAGAAAAACGAGGATCCCTCTCTTGGATTTCTTTGTGGCTTCTGCCCGGAGGTCGCTGGCGAGCGGCAGAGAAGAAGCCCAAGGCAATGGATTGTTTTTTTTTATTTTTATGTCAAGGTTCTTTTTGTAAAGTGGAAGGCCTTACCTTTTATTTCTAGATCTTTTAGGGCAGTAGAAGCTAAGGGGCCTTCCTGTAATTCTGTACCTACCGGTTATTAATGCAGCTCTAGGCCTTTTTCAAGGCCGATCTCTGTTTAAAAAAAAGACTATTTTTTTTTTTGTCTTTGCATCATTTTCACATTTTCAAGAGTTCACCGCCATACCTTAGATTATGTAGTCTAATCTCCAGATCTGGAGCAAGAAATGCAATCATTGGAACGTTTGTAAATACAATGTACTCCCTCCGTTCCACAAAGGTTCAGAGAACCTTTATGGAACAGAGGGAAGTACCACTTTGCCCAATCAGAGACGCACATAGAAAACATGGATGGGGCAAACCAAACAGTTAATTCACAGAGCTCGATTGGACCTTCCACGACTGATTTACATGTCGGGCTCTTGAAGCTACAGGCTGACTACACACCGGTGACTCAAGCAACAAAGTGTAGTTTACTGAGATACATAGCATGAGAGAAATGCTAAATCGGAGCAGATGATTAAACACATCACCAAACTGCTACACTGGCCTACAGCACCCAGCTAAAGCCTCACTAACCATCTACGCACGGTCTATCTCGTGGAAGCACAACATGTTTTACAAGGTTTCAATTCATCCACAGGGCCATAAATCAGCGTTGACGACCAAGCACTGCCGCACTACACAACCACACATCCAAAGTTGCCAACAGACACCAGCTACACTGAACACAGCGCGCACCAAACAGCTCACTCACTGATCGATTCCGACGCCAAGAATGCACTGCGCGAGATGGGTCAGGTACGGCTCGGCCTGCGAACTGTTGCTCAGCGTGGGAACGAGGCTCTGAAGCTCCAAGTTGAACTCCGCTTCAAATTTCCTGCAGCAAACAACAGGCCAAGATTGGCGTTATATATATCCTGAATCGGCAAGCAGCTTGTGAATTGACTGAAATATGAGATACGTACAGGATAGACTCCGACATCACAACATTCTCAGATGCTAGCTTCAGTTGCTGGTCCCTCTCCTGTGCTTTCTTGATTCTGGACGATTTCGACATCACGGATTTTGATCTCCTCTCAGGGGCTGCAACCTCGATGGACGGTATCAAGAGCTGGATGGAAGTGGCGTACTGGAGACATAAAGACTTCAGCTTCTCGACTTTCTGCACGTGACAAATAAACGGATAATAAGATGTTGCTTTTCGAGAAGCAGGATGCCAAATGGTGCTCCGCTTCAGAAATTATTTCTGGACCATAGATAGTTATGTTTCCCAAACATATTAAGCACGTGTTAGTTGTTGTTCCAAAAGACGCACCCAGGTTAATTATTCTGCAGAACAGTCCCATCCAACAAACTAGAGTTATAACTTCTATGCCTCCCTAATGGATAATAAGGATGAGACCGATAAGCTAAATGTTGAACTTTGGCCACAGGTACATACATAATTCACAATCAAGCCAGGACACACCATGCCTCCACTCTTTAGAGTTGAACGGACAACACTATTGTTATCTAACACCCAGATGAGCTGATCAATAAACTAACCTGCCTAGAAACTAAACCAAACTGCTTAGTCACAGTTAGTTTTGAGCATGTGCGGATCATGATGACAAGCAAGGTCACTGAATTTAACAGATAGTTCAAAAATAACAAAAAGAGCTAGTACAATTATTGATACATGGCAATCACTTTTAAAACATAATTTCCTTTTATTTTGAACAAAGAGACAAAGAGCAAGGGCAGACCACAAGGAGCTCAGGCAACAACAGCAAGCATTCTTTTAGACACTTCTGGAGGAAGAAATCGTGGATCTGGATGACCTGTAATCAGCATCACAGAAAAGGTAATGCAATCTGTACTGTCAGCAACGCAGATAACTTAATCATAAGAACATGGTTAAAACCTCATCTATGCTCTTTGCCTTCTGAAGGCTGTCATGCATCGAATGCCAGTTTGGTTCAAGAACCTGTGGGCGAAAAGAAAAAATAGCTATTTTATCACATACAGTAATAGTTGGTATTGTGGTACTGGTATGGATGGTTTACCTCAAATGTTAGATAATGCAAAAGGCTGTTTACAAACTTGAGCATGCTGCGGCAAAGAATTGATGACCGTAGAATTGGTGTTCCTAGAATCTTGACAGAACGGAACCCCTGTTTGAGAGTTTTACATCAGTCAATGTGAATATGTAAAAAAACATAAGAACCAAACAGACTTGATGGATAAAAAAGTTATGTTGCACCTGTTGAATTTGCCATGCTTGGCACAGTTGGCGACTAACATGTTTGCAGTGAAATAATAGCCGAAATATCAATTGGTACTTCGTTAAAGCCTTCCTTGAAATTACAAGAGATAGTGGCCATGGAATCTGCAATATTGATCATCGGATCAGGAATATCATTTCACTATCACAAGATAAACACAACGAGAATTTTTTAAGGAAGGTACAAATAAAACCTTGTAGCCAAGGCAGAACGTCTCCAAGCCAGTCATGCTTAATGTCATGGGCTGGTCAAGATCAGTTGCAGCAAACTTGTCTGAAGAGTAAGCACAGCCCAAGTCTTTCAGGGTTGTCAGCTTTTTAAGTAGGGAACTTCTTTCCTGTTTCACAAGATATGTGAAATATGATAATCAACAGATACTGTACAATCTGACTAGACCCAGATAATAGACTTACAACACAACAAGTCAAATCTTCATGACTTGGATCTGAAGCGGCTGCCGTACTCCGCAAAGCAATGTCAACAAGAGACTGCCAGAGAACAACACAAAAACAGAGAGTTAGCTCATCAGTTATCATGACACGAGCTGCAAAAAAACAGTGTTCACCATGACAAGTAAAAAACAGACAACATAGCACAAAAGGAACCTGAAGTTTTTCAACGGATATCTCTTCTGGTTTCTTTGTAAGCTCCTCTCGGGCAATATCCATAAAATGAACCAAAAAATCACCCTGCAAAACTAAAGGCACCAAATTAGATGACTAGTGCGAAAAAATAAACAGGGATGTGTAAAATCAAGTTGAGCAGCACGAATCAATCTCCCTGTTAAGGCATTCATATAGCAGAATACAAAGAATATGGTTTCAGTAATTTAACAAACTTGTCACACATAATATGCAAAATCGTAAAAAAATGTAAATCAGAAAGTACTCATATGGAGTAATAACGCAAAATTATGAAGAGTAGATGTTCTGCATACTTGGTCAAGAAGTAGATAGCGCTTCAGGGATCGCAGTTTCCCAATGAGATCATACTGTATATATAGATGCTGAATTTAGCAAGTGATCTTAGGAGAGAATGAAATTCAATAGTAAATTAACTACGGACAGTTGTTACCTTGTCTTTCATTAGAGTCAAGAGCTCACCACTTGCAAAATCATAAGCAGATTTGATGCACTCAAGATATTGGTGGTTTGAACTAAAGCTCATCAGCTTAGAATTTTCTGACAGGGAAACCTAAATAACATATCCAACGTAAGTGTGATTTTGTAAACACACATATAACGTCGCATTTTATAAATTGAACCCTAAAATAATCATGCATACCTGAACATTGTGCCCACATTCTCTCATAACATTAAGGTACTTTCCTGTTGTCAGAATGGTGGCAGCAACATTGTTAAGGAAACTAGGGACACCATCTTTTAGGCTGTACCTTTGCTTCCAATATTGGGCATCATAATCTTGAGTGAGACTCTCCTACCAAAACAAAAAAGATGGCAAAGCAACTGCTTAACTTACAACAAAAAATGCACAGCATTTTAGGTTAAAACAGAGAACAGTGGACATGAAGTAGGTCAAAAATTCTACAAGACAGTAAGTACCTTCTGAAGAGATTTGTTTTCAGCAATGAAGAATTCACCATAAGGGTCATCTATGATACCCTCATACACCCACCTAAAATGACAATCAAAGCTGAAACTATTGGCGCACAGCAAACAAGCTTACTGGACATTTTGTTTCTACCAACAGTCAACATTATAACTCTAAATATGACAAACTAGCAAATGTACAATTTCTATCGAGTTCAAATCAGATGTTAAGAGCTGATGAATAGGAAACAATTGAGAAAGTGTCTTCCTAAAAAAAATGAACCATAAAGGTAGTTATGAACCATCACAAACCTTTCTAACATCCTGAGGTATGCTGCACTTGCACACTCTGTCATCTTCTCCAGTAAGGACCGAACAGCACTATCACCAGCCATCGCCTTTGCCTAAGTTGAAAAATATGACGATTAAATTACATTGTGAAGAGATAATCATGTGAGGAGATAAGTTACATAGAAGTTGTTCAATCAATAGAAAACAAGAGGAACAGACCAGGTCTGTTTAGCTAGAAGGGCCGTGGGAAATTTGTTTATCAGGGATCTAAAATATAACCTCTTTCTTCAAAGTACCTGGCTTTGGAGTAAATTAAGTGTCGCAGAACCACTAGTGTCATTTGACATAGCCTTCTCTATTAGAACAGCCAGTGCATTCAATGAACTCATCATCCGCTGCAAAAGAAACACGGGAATTACAGTGCATAAAACAGTAACCAGACTTGGAAAAGTTCATAGATCATAGATTAAATGCATAACATACCTGACAAAAGAACCATAGTCCTTGAACAGAGAGCCTTCCAAGACGGAATTGATGCTCCAGTTGAGCAACCATTGCCTGATAATCCTGTTATTAAAAAACAAGACTTAATGATCTGGTGCCAAATTCACATAGAAGCGCCAATATTCTCAAGAGAGATTTCTTGAGAACAATCTAATAATGTCAATGTCTATCAGTGGGATTATGTCAGCAGCAATACAAATTATGGAAACAATACAAAAATGAACCCTCAAACACATGATTACAGTAAGCACTTTATTCATTTTCCGCTTTTCCAGATAGAAGAATGTTTGTACACATGTCGAAATCAAAATTATCTTTCTCAGGAAAGGGATTATACCAGGAGGAATGCCCTTAGAGCTGCGGCTAGAGCATGGTTGACCAAGCCATTTTTGAAATGTGACCTGGACTCCACAAACTGGCTCACTAATACGAAATCCTCACATAGGGGGAAAATTCGGCGAGTCAACTCCTGCAAGAGCAAGAGCAAGATCAGCCAAACGCCAAACATATCCTCTCTTTTTCCGCACGGTCAGGGCTTACCTGGAGTGCAAGGTCCATCGAAGAATCAATCTGGAAGACAACATATCCATCCTTTCCGTGTACTCTCTTGATTGAAATATATCTTCCCTCAATACCCACCAGAGCTGATAGCAAATCATCGATAACTAAAAGCTCCTGCATTTGAATTAGGGCAGTAACATTAAATAATCTTTTATGCTTTGCAGCTGGTCTATGAGAGCTCCACTAATTTAGCATTTCTAACAATTAAAAATACAGATGTTAAGCCATTTTCGGAAATGGTGCAAAAATTTAGCAAGGTTCTGTGGAACTATCGCACTTCAGCAAGATATTGAATGCACCATTTCACAAAGCACCATAAACCTACCAACATCTATACCCCGAATGCAAAATTGCAACAAGTCAAACAATTGACCAGAAACAGCGTATTTGTAGAAGAGACTGCCTTCAATGTTCAATCCCACGCCAAATTGGCCACAAAACCCCAAAAATATAAGGTAATGACTAAGTAAGAACTAGTGAATTACTGAAAATAGGGACATCAGTTTCTCAACAGACACATTGAGCCCCTTGTAATTACCAAATCACCGAGCTCGAACTGAAAACCAAAACCCTAACCCCAGTTCAGCGCACAAAACAAGTAGAGTCATGCTCAATTTCGCCGACTGAACTGTTTCAAGACCACAAGTCCTCTTACCTGGACAGAAACAGCGTACGATCCGATGACACTCCCAGCGCCGCCGCCAGCGCCGCGGCTGCAGATTCAGACCGAGTCCAGGCATCAGAGACCACGAGGCAAGTATCTAAACGACACGGAATTTATCCAGCGGGACGCATGTACCTGAAGGAGTCGAGGGAGAAGGGCTTGGATCCAGGCGCCTGTGCCGCCAAAGAAACCTTCGCCTCCTGCCAGGGCAAGCGGGGGGGCGTGTGAGGCCGGGGCGGAAATGTGGGCGGGCTGGGCGTTGCTTGGAAGAGGAACGGCGTGCGTACCTGGTGGAAGCGCCCGGTGAGGTAGGGCCGCTCCAGGTTCCAGCGAGGGGTCGCCGGCGCGGGATCCATTTCGAAGCGGGGCGGCGCGGGGAGCGGTGGCGGGTGGCGACGGGGACAAGTGTGGGGCGCTGTGTGGGAGAAGAGTCGAGTTTAGGCAACAGATCCCGGCCATTTGTTTGAAATCAACGGTATAGCTTTCTCCCTCCTTCGGTCATGCACTCATGCTTATGACACTACAATAAGTATTTATAATTTTTGATGATCCACTTTGTTTTACACCAAATCATATATGTTTTGTTTACATTTTGTTGCACTTTTATACATTTTCTGCACTAACCTATTAACAAGATGTCACACTGTCAGTTCTCTTATTTTCCTGTTGTTTTGTATTTCAAAAAAGTTGTGCAGGAAATATTCTCGAAATTGGACGAAACAAAAGCCAAAATCAATATTTTACCGTAACGAAGACAGAGTCTAGAGGGGGGAAGAGGAGGCGCCACAGGGTGGCCAGACCACCCCATGGCGCGACCAAGGGTGGGCCCGCGCCAAGGGGTGGTGTGGCCCCCCAGGCGGCCACCGACCTCGCCCTTCCCCCTATTTATTCACGATCTCGGAAAAAAAAACCTAAACACTCGAGCCTCCATCCACGAAAAGTTTCGTCGTGGTCGCCATCGCAGACCCTAGCTCGGGAGGGTTCTGAAGCTCTTCTCGGCACCTTGCTGGAGGGGGAGATCATCACCGGAGGCCTCTACATCGTTATGCCCGTCTCCGAAGTGATTCGTGAGTAGGTCATCCGTGGACTACGGGTGACATAATCATGCCGGAAGGGCCTACCGAATAAAGTACCCGAGGTTATCTGGAGGCCCACATCCCGAAGTATTGAAGGCCCAGAAGCCCATAGATCCTCGATAAGAAAAATAGAGTTGTATTAGGAATCATGTAGCAAAATAGGAAAGGCTTGACGTGCCTATCGACAGTGTAACTTGTACGACACGAAAGCCTCGGCTCTGCCTCCTATATAAATGGGAGCCGGGGTGAAATAAAGGATCCCCATTGTCAACACGCACCATATTTTCTAAGTCGAACACCTTTTCGGCTGAACCTTCGAGATCTACTTGTCCTCTACTTTCTACGAAACCCTAAGTTTACAATTTGTAGGCATTGCCAAGTTAATCCCTTGTCAATTGGCGTTGTTTGATACGTCCCAAACGTATCTATAATTTCTTATGTTCCATGCCACATTATTGATGATATCTACATGTTTTATACACATTATATGTCGTATTTATGCATTTTCCGGCACTAACCTATTAACAAGATGCCGAAGAGCCAGTTGTTGTTTTCTGCTGTTTTTGGTTTCAGAAATCCTACAAAGGAAATATTCTTGGAATTGGACGAAATCAACGCCTGTGGTCCTATTTTGCCACGAAGCTTCCGAGAAGACCGAAAGGGAAACGAAGTGAGGCGACGAGGCGGCGACACGCCGGGCGGCGCGGCCCACCTCTGGCCGCGCGGCCTCGTTGTGTAGGCCCCTCGCGTCGCCTCCGACCTACCCTTCCGCCTACTTAAAGCCTTCGTCGCGAAACCCCGATGCAAGAGAGCCACGATACGGAAAACCTTGCGAGACGCCGCCGCCGCCAATCCCATCTCTGGGATTACGGAGATCACCTCGGCACCTGCCGGAGAGGGGAATCATCTCCCGGAGGACTCTTCACCGCCATGGTCGCCTCCGGAGTGATGAGTGAGTAGTTCACCCCTGGACTATGGGTCCATAGCAGTAGCTAGATGGTCGTCTTCTCCTTATGTGCTTCATTGTCGGATCTTGTGAGCTGCCTAAAATGATCAAGATCATCTATCTGTAATGCTATATGTTGTGTTTGTCGGGATCCGATGGATAGAGAATACTATGTTATGTTAATTATCAATCTATTACCTATGTGTTGTTTATGATCTTGCATGCTCTCCGTTATTACTAGAGGCTCTGGCCAAGTTTTTGCTCTTAACTCCAAGAGGGAGTATTTATGCTCGATAGTGGGTTCATGCCTCCATTAAATGCAGGACGATGTGAGAAAGTTCTAAGGTTGTGGATGTGCTGTTGCCACTAGGGATAAAACATTAATGCTATGTCCAAGGATGTAGTTGTTGATTACATTACGCACCATACTTAATGCAATTGTCTGTTGTTTGCAACTTAATACTGGAAGGGGTTCGGATGATAACTGATGGCGTGTACAGCACACGTCCGTTGGGAACCCCAAGAGGAAGGTATGATGCGCACAGTAGCAAGTTTTCCCTCAGAAAGAAACCAAGGTTTATCGAACCAGGAGGAGCCAAGAAGCACGTTGAAGGTTGATGGCGGCGGGATGTAGTGCGGCGCAACACCAGGGATTCCGGCGCCAACGTGGAACCTGCACAACACAACCAAAGTACTTTGCCCCAACGAAACAGTGAGGTTGTCAATCTCACCGGCTTGCTGTAACAAAGGATTAACCGTATTGTGTGGAAGATGATTGTTTGCGAGAAAACGATAAAGAACAAGTATTACGAGATTGTATGCGATGTAAAGAATAGGACCGGGGTCCACAGTTCACTAGAGGTGTCTCTCCCATAAGATAAATAGCATGTTGGGTGAACAAATTACAGTCGGGCAATTGACAAATAGAGAGGGCATGACAATGCACATACATGATATGATAAGTATTGTGAGATTTAATTGGGCATTACGACAAAGTACATAGACCGCTATCCAGCATGCATCTATGCCTAAAAAGTCCACCTTCAGGTTATCATCCGAACCCCTTCCAGTATTAAGTTGCAAACAACAGACAATTGCATTAAGTATGGTGCGTAATGTAATCAATAACTACATCCTCGGACATAGCATCAATGTTTTATCCCTAGTGGCAACAGTACATCCACAACCTTAGAACTTTCTCACATCGTCCCAGTTTAATGGAGGCATGAACCCACTATCGAGCATAAATACTCCCTCTTGGAGTTAAGAGTAAAAACTTGGCCAGAGCCTCTACTAATAACGGAGAGCATGCAAGATCATAAACAACACATAGGTAATAGATTGATAATTAACATAACATAGTATTCTCTATCCATCGGATCCCGACAAACACAACATATAGCATTACAGATAGATGATCTTGATCATGTTAGGCAGCTCACAAGATCCAACAATGAAGCACATAAGGAGAAGACGACCATCTAGCTACTGCTATGGACCCATAGTCCAGGGTGAACTACTCACTCATCACTCCGAGGCGATCATGGCGATGAAGAGTCCTCCGGGAGATGATTCCCTCTCCCGGCGAGGTGCCGGAGGTGATCTCCGAATCCCCGAGATGGGATTGGCGGCGGCGGCGTCTCGTAAGGTTTTCCGTATCGTGGCTCTCGATGCATCGGGGTTTCGCGACGAAGGCTTTAAGTAGGCGGAAGGGTAGGTCAGGAGGAGACGCGAGGGGCCCACACAACAGGGCCGCGCGGCCAGGAGGTGGGCCGCGCCGCCCTGGCATGTCGCCGCCTCGTCGCCTCACTTCGTTTCCCTTTCGGTCTTCTGGAAGCTTCGTGGCAAAATAGGACCCTGGGCGTTGATTTCGTCCAATTCCGAGAATATTTCTTTACTAGGATTTCTGAAACCAAAAACAGCAGAAAACAGCAACTGGCTCTTTGGCATCTTGTTAATAGGTTAGTGGCGGAAAATGCATAAATACGACATATAATGTGTATAAAACATGTAGATATCATCAATAATGTGGCATGGAACATAAGAAATTATCGATACGTCGGAGACGTATCAGCATCCCCAAGCTTAGTTCCTGCTCGTCCCGAGCAGGTAAACGATAAAAAAGATAATTTCTGGAGTGACATTGATGCGTGTGGTTGACACGTCCGTTGGGAACCCCAAGAGGAAGGTGTGATGCGCACAGCAGCAAGTTTCCCTCAGTAAGAAACCAAGGTTTAATCAAACCAGTAGGAGTCAAGAAGCACGTTGAAGGTTGATGGCGGCGGGATGTAGTGCGGCGCAACACCAGAGATTCCGGCGCCAACGTGGAACCTGCACAACACAACCAAAGTACTTTGCCCCAACGAAACAGTGAGGTTGTCAATCTCACCGGCTTGCTGTAACAAAGGATTAACCGTATTGTGTGGAAGATGATTGTTTGCAGAAAAAAGTAGAACAAGTATTGCAGTAGATTGTATTTCAGTATAGAGAATTGGACCGGGGTCCACAGTTCACTAGAGGTGTCTCTCCCATAAGATAAATAGCATGTTGGGTGAACAAATTACAGTTGGGCAATTGACAAATAAAGAGGGCATGACCATGCACATACATATTATGATGAGTATAGTGAGATTTAATTGGGCATTACGACAAAGTACATAGACCGCTATCCAAAGATGCATCTATGCCTAAAAAGTCCACCTTCGGGTTATCATCCGAACCCCCTCCGGTATTAAGTTGCTAACAACAGACAATTGCATTAAGTATTGCGCGTAATGTAATCGGTAACTACATCCTTGAACATAGCACCAATGTTTTATCCCTAGTGGCAACAAGACATCCATAATCTTAGAGATTTCTGTCACTTCCCAGTTCACGGAGACATGAACCCACTATCGAGCATAAATACTCCCTCTTGGAGTTACAAGCATCTACTTGGCCAGAGCATCTACTAGTAACGGAGAGCATGCAAGATCATAAACAACACATAGACATAACTTTGATAATCAACATAACAAGTATTCTCTATTCATCGGATCCCAACAAACGCAACATATAGAATTACAGATAGATGATCTTGATCATGTTAGGCAGCTCACAAGATCCGACAATGAAGCACAATGGGGAGAAGACAACCATCTAGCTACTGCTATGGACCCATAGTCCAGGGGTAGACTACTCACACATCACTCCGGAGGCGACCATGGCGGCGTAGAGTCCTCCGGGAGATGAATCCCCTCTCCGGCAGGGTGCCGGAGGCGATCTCCTGAATCCCCCGAGATGGGATTGGCGGTGGCGGCGTCTCGATGAAGGTTTTCCGTATCGTGGCTCTCGGTGCGGGGTTTCGCGACGGAGGCTTTAAGTAGGCGGAAGGGCAGGTCAGGAGGCGGCACGAGGGGCCCACACCACAGGGCCGCGCGGCCAAGGGGGGCCGCGCCGCCCTAGGGTGTGGCCACCTCGTGGCCCCACTTTGTCTCCTCTTCGGTCTTTTGGAAGCTTCGTGGTGAAATAGGACCCTGGGCGTTGATTTCGTCCAATTCCGAGAATATTTCGTTACTAGGATTTCTGAAACCAAAAACAGCAGAAAACAGCAACTGGCACTTCGACATCTTGTTAATAGGTTAGTTCCAGAAAATGCACGAATATGACATAAAGTGTGCATAAAACATGTAGATAACATCAATAATGTGGCATGGAACATAAGAAATTATCGATACGTCGGAGACGTATCAGCATCCCCAAGCTTAGTTCTGCTCGTCCCGAGCAGGTAAAACGATAACACAAATAATTTCTGGAGTGACATGCCATCATAACCTTGATCATACTATTTGTAAAGCATATGTAGTGAATGCAGCGATCAAAACAATGTATATGACATGAGTAAACAAGTGAATCATATAGCAAAGACTTTTCATGAATAGTACTTCAAGACAAGCATCAATAAGTCTTGCATAAGAGTTAACTCATAAAGCAATAAATCAAAGTAAAGGTATTGAAGCAACACAAAGGAAGATTAAGTTTCAGCGGTTGCTTTCAACTTGTAACATGTATATCTTATGGATATTGTCAATATAGAGTAATATAATAAGTGCAATATGCAAATATGTAGGAATCAATGCACAGTTCACACAAGTGTTTGCTTCTTGAGGTGGAGAGAAATAGGTGAACTGACTCAACAATGAAAGTAAAAGAATGGTCCTCCATAGAGGAAAAGCATCGATTGCTATATTTGTGCTAGAGCTTTGATTTTGAAAACATGAAACAATTTTGTCAACGGTAGTAATAAAGCATATGTGTTTTGTAAATTATATCTTACAAGTTGCAAGCCTCATGCATAGTATACTAATAGTGCCCGTACCTTGTCCTAATTAGCTTGGACTACCGGATCATCGCAATGCACATGTTTTAACCAAGTGTCACAAAGGGGTACCTCTATGCCGCCTGTACAAAGGTCTAAGGAGAAAGCTCGCATTGGATTTCTCGCTATTGATTATTCTCAACTTAGACATCCATACCGGGACAACATAGACAACAGATAATGGACTCCTCTTTTATGCATAAGCATGTAACAACAATTAATAATTTTCTCATATGAGATTGAGGATATTGTCCAAAACTGAAACTTCCACCATGGATCATGGCTTTAGTTAGCGGCCCAATGTTCTTCTCTAACAATATGCATGCTTAACCATAAGGTGGTAGATCTCTCTTACTTCAGACAAGACGAACATGCATAGCAACTCACATAAAATTCAACAAAGAGTAGTTGATGGCGTCCCCAGTGAACATGGTTATCGCACAACAAGCAACTTAATAAGAGATAAAGTGCATAAGTACATATTCAATACCACAATAGTTTTTAAGCTATTTGTCCCATGAGCTATATATTGCAAAGGTGAATGATGGAATTTTAAAGGTAGCACTCAAGCAATTTACTTTGGAATGGCGGAAAATACCATGTAGTAGGTAGGTATGGTGGACACAAATGGCATAGTGGTTGGCTCAAGTATTTTGGATGCATGAGAGGTATTCCCTCTCGATACAAGGTTTTAGGCTAGCAAGGCTTATTTGAAACAAACACAAGGATGAACCGGTGCAGCAAAACTCACATAAAAGACATATTGTAAACATTATAAGACTCTACACCGTCTTCCTTGTTGTTCAAACTCAATACTAGAAATTATCTAGACCTTAGAGAGACCAAATATGCAAACCAAATTTTAGCATGCTCTATGTATTTCTTCATTAATGGGTGCAAAGCATATGATGCAAGAGCTTAAACATGAGCACAACAATTGCCAAGTATCACATTACCCAAGACATTTATAGCAATTACTACATGTATCATTTTCCAATTCCAACCATATAACAATTTAACGAAGAAGAAACTTCGCCATGAATACTATGAGTAGAAACTAAGGACATACTTGTCCATACGCTACAGCGGAGCGTGTCTCTCTCCCATAAAGTGAATGCTAGGATCCATTTTATTCAAACAAAACAAAAACAAAAACAAACCGACGCTCCAAGCAAAGCACATAAGATGTGATGGAATAAAAATATAGTTTCAGGGGAGGAACCTGATAATGTTGTCGATGAAGAAGGGGATGCCTTGGGCATCCCCAAGCTTAGACGCTTGAGTCTTCTTAGAATATGCAGGGGTGAACCACCGGGGCATCCCCAAGCTTAGAGCTTTCACTCTCCTTGATCATGTTGTATCATACTCCTCTCTTGATCCTTGAAAACTTCCTCCACACCAAACTTAGAACAACTCATTAGAGGGTTAGCGACAATAAAAATTAACATGTTCAGAGGTGACACAATCATTCTTAACACTTCTGGACATTGCATAAAGCTACTGGACATTAATGGATCAAAGAAATTCATCCAACATAGCAAAAGAGGCAATGCGAAATAAAAGGCAGAATCTGTCAAAACAGAACAGTTCGTATTGACGAATTTTATTGAGGCACCAGACTTGCTCAAATGAAAATTCTCAAATTGAATGAAAGTTGCGTACATATCTGAGGATCACTCACGTAAATTGGCATAATTTTATGAGTTACCTACAGAGAAAACAGCCCAGATTCGTGACAGCAAAGAAATTTGTTTCTGTGCAGTAATCCAAATCTAGTATGAACTTTTCTATCAACGACTTTACTTGGTACAACAAAACACTAAACTAAGATAAGGAGAGGTTGCTACAGTAGTAAACAACTTCCAAGACACAAAATAAGAACAAAGTACTGTAGGTAAAAACATGGGTTGTCTCCCATAAGCGCTTTTCTTTAACGCCTTTCAGCTAGGCGCAGAAAGTGTGTATCAAGTATTATCAAGAGACGAAGTGTCAACATCATAATTTGTTCTAATAATAGAATCAAAAGGTAACTTCATTCTCTTTCTAGGGAAGTGTTCCATACCTTTCTTGAGAGGAAATTGATATTTTATATTACCTTCCTTCATATCAATGATAGCACCAACAGTTCGAAGAAAAGGTCTTCCCAATATGATGGGACAAGATGCATTGCATTCAATATCCAAGACAACAAAATCAACAGGGACAAGGTTATTGTTAACGGTAATGCGAACATTATCAACTTTCAACAAAGGTTTCTTTGTAGAATGATCAGCAAGATTAACATCCAAATAACAATTTTTCAGCGGTTGCAAGTCAAGCATATTATAAATTTTCTTAGGCATAACAGAAATACTTGCACCAAGATCACATAAGGCATTACAATCAAAATCTTTAACCTTCATCTTAATGATGGGCTCCCAACCATCCTCTAGCTTTCTAGGAATAGAGGCTTCGTGCTCTAGTTTCTCTTCTCTAGCTTTTATGAGAGCATTTGTAATATGTTGCGTGAAAGCCAAATTTATAGCACTAGCATTAGGACTTTTAGCAAGTTTTTGCAAGAACTTTATAACTTCAGAGATGTGGCAATCATCAAAATTCAAACCATTATAATCTAAATCAATGGGATCATCATCCCCAATGTTGGAAAAAATTTCAGCAGTTTTATCACAGCGGTTTAGTGAGTTTTAGCAATTTCAGGCAATTTCTCGCGCTTTGCATTAGAAGTGGAAACATTGCTAACACCAATTCTTTTATTATTAATAGTAGGAGGTGCAGCAACATGTGTAGCATTAGCATTACTAGTCGTGGTAATAGTCCAAACTTTAGCTACATTCTTCTCTTTAGCTAGTTTTTCATTTTCTTCTCTATCCCACCTAGCACGCAGTTCAGCCATTAATCTTATATTCTCATTAATTATAACTTGGATGGCATTTGCTGTAGTAACAATTTTATTATGATGATTTTCATTAGGCATAACTTTCGATTTCAAAAGATCAACATCAGCAGCAAGACTATCGACTTTAGAAGCAAGTATATCAATTTTCCCAAGCTTTTCTTCAACAGATTTGTTAAAAGCAGTTTGTGTACTAATAAATTCTTTAAGCATGGCTTCAAGTCCAGGGGGTGTGTTCCTATTATTGTTGTAAGAATTCCCATAAGAATTACCATAGCCGTTTCCATTATTATAAGGATATGGCCTATAGTTGTTACTAGAATTGTTCCGGTAAGCATTGTTGTTGAAATTATTATTTTTAATGAAGTTTACATCAACATGTTCTTCTTGTGCAACCAATGAAGCTAACGGAACATTATTAGGATCAACATTAGTCCTATCATTCACAAGCATAGACATAATAGCATCAATCTTATCACTCAAGGAAGAGGTTTCTTCGACAGAATTTACCTTCTTACCTTGTGGAGCTCTTTCCGTGTGCCATTCAGAGTAGTTGATCATCATATTATCAAGAAGCTTTGTTGCTTCACCAAGAGTGATGGACATAAAGGTACCTCCAGCAGCTGAATCCAATAAATTCCGCGAAGAAAAATTTAGTCCTGCATAGAAGGTTTGGATGATCATCCAAGTAGTCAGTCCATGGGTTGGGCAATTTTTAACCAAAGATTTCATTCTTTCCCATGCTTGAGCAACATGTTCAGTATCTAATTGTTTAAAATTCATTATGCTACTTCTCAAAGATATAATTTTAGCAGGGGGATAATATCTACCAATAAAAGCATCCTTGCATTTAGTCCATGAATCAATACTATTCTTAGGCAGAGATAGCAACCAATCTTTAGCTCTTCCTCTTAATGAGAAAGGGAACAATTTTAATTTTATAATGTCACCATCTATATCTTTATATTTTTGCATTTCACACAATTCAACAAAATTATTGAGATGGGCAGCAGCATCATCAGAACTAACACCAGAAAATTGCTCTCGCATAACAAGATTCAGTAAAGCAGGTTTAATTTCAAAGAATTCTGTTGTAGTAGCAGGTGGAGCAATAGGTGTGCATAAATCATTATTATTTGTGGTTGTGAAGTCACACAACTTAGTATTTTCAGGGGTGGCCATTTTAGCAACAGTAAATAAAGCAAACTAGATAAAGTAAATGCAAGTAACTAATTTTTTTGTGTTTTTGATATAGCAAACAAGATAGCAAATAAAGTAAAACTAGCAACTAATTTTTTTGTATTTTGATTTAGTGCAGCAAACAAAGTAGTAAATAAAACTAAGCAAGACAAAAACAAAGTAAAGAGATTGGGAAGTGGAGACTCCCCTTGCAGCGTGTCTTGATCTCCCCGGCAACGGCGCCAGAAATTTGCTTGATGCGTGTGGTTGACACGTCCGTTGGGAACCCCAAGAGGAAGGTGTGATGCGCACAGCGGCAAGTTTCCCTCAGTAAGAAACCAAGGTTTAATCGAACCAGTAGGAGTCAAGAAGCACGTTGAAGGTTGATGGCGGCGGGATGTAGTGCGGCGCAACACCAGAGATTCCGGCGCCAACGTGGAACCTGCACAACACAACCAAAGTACTTTGCCCCAACGAAACAGTGAGGTTGTCAATCTCACCGGCTTGCTGTAACAAAGGATTAACCGTATTGTGTGGAAGATGATTGTTTGCAGAAAACAGTAGAACAAGTATTGCAGTAGATTGTATTTCAGTATAGAGAATTGGACCGGGGTCCACAGTTCACTAGAGGTGTCTCTCCCATAAGATAAATAGCATGTTGGGTGAACAAATTACAGTTGGGCAATTGACAAATAAAGAGGGCATGACCATGCACATACATATTATGATGAGTATAGTGAGATTTAATTGGGCATTACGACAAAGTACATAGACCGCTATCCAGCATGCATCTATGCCTAAAAAGTCCACCTTCAGGTTATCATCCGAACCCCCTCCAGTATTAAGTGGCTAACAACAGACAATTGCATTAAGTATTGCGCGTAATGTAATCAGTAACTACATCCTTGAACATAGCACCAATGTTTTATCCCTAGTGGCAACAGCACATCCATAATCTTAGAGATTTCTGTCACTTCCCCAGATTCACGGAGACATGAACCCACTATCGAGCATAAATACTCCCTCTTGGAGTTACAAGCATCTACTTGGCCAGAGCATCTACTAGTAACGGAGAGCATGCAAGATCATAAACAACACATAGACATAACTTTGATAATCAACATAACAAGTATTCTCTATTCATCGGATCCCAACAAACGCAACATATAGAATTACAGATAGATGATCTTGATCATGTTAGGCAGCTCACAAGATCCGACAATGAAGCACAATGGGGAGAAGACAACCATCTAGCTACTGCTATGGACCCATAGTCCAGGGGTAGACTACTCACACATCACTCCGGAGGCGACCATGGCGGCGTCGAGTCCTCCGGGAGATGAATCCCCTCTCCGGCAGGGTGCCGGAGGCGATCTCCTGAATCCCCCGAGATGGGATTGGCGGCGGCGGCGTCTCGATGGGTTTTCCGTATCGTGGCTCTCGGTACTGGGGGTTTCGCGACGGAGGCTTTAAGTAGGCGGAAGGGCAGGTCAGGAGGCGGCACGAGGGGCCCACACCACAAGGCCGCGCGGCCAAGGGGGGGGCCGCGCCGCCCTAGGGTGTGGCCACCTCGTGGCCCCACTTTGTCTCCTCTTCGGTCTTCTGGAAGCTTCGTGGCGAAATAGGACCCTGGGCGTTGATTTCGTCCAATTCCGAGAATATTTCGTTACTAGGATTTCTGAAACCAAAAACAGCAGAAAACAAGAATCGGCACTTCGGCATCTTGTTAATAGGTTAGTTCCAGAAAATGCACGAATATGACATAAAGTGTGCATAAAACATGTAGATAACATCAATAATGTGGCATGGAACATAAGAAATTATCGATACGTCGGAGACGTATCAGACATGCCATCATAACCTTGATCATACTATTGTAAGCATATGTAATGAATGCAGCGATCAAAACAATGGTAATGACATGAGTAAACAAATGAATCATAAAGCAAAGACTTTTCATGAATAGTACTTCAAGACAAGCATCAATAAGTCTTGCATAAGAGTTAACTCATAAAGCAATAAATTAAAGTAAAGGTATTGAAGCAACACAAAGGAAGATTAAGTTTCAGCGGTTGCTTTCAACTTATAACATGTATATCTCATGGATATTGTCAACATAGAGTAATATAACAAATGCAATACGCAAGTATGTAGAAATCAATGCACAGTTCACACAAGTGTTTGCTTCTTGAGGTGGAAAGAGATAGGTGAACTGACTCAACATAAAAGTAAAAGAAAGGTCCTTCAAAGAGGAAAGCATCGATTGCTATATTTGTGCTAGAGCTTTTATTTTGAAAACATGGAACAATTTTGTCAACGGTAGTAATAAAGCATATGTATTATGTAAGTTATATCTTACAAGTTGCAAGCCTCATGCATAGTATACTAATAGTGCCCGCACCTTATCCTAATTAGCTTGGACTACCGGGATCATCGCAATACACATGTTTTAACCAAGTGTCACAATGGGGTACCTCCATGCCGCCTGTACAAAGGTCTAAGGAGAAAGCTCGCATTTTGGATTTCTCGCTTTTGATTATTCTCAACTTAGACATCCATACCGGGACAACATGGACAACAGATAATGGACTCCTCTTTAATGCATAAGCATGTAGCAACAATTAGTGTTCTCATATGAGATTGAGGATATATGTCCAAAACTGAAACTTCCACCATGATTCATGGCTTTAGTTAGCGGCCCAATGTTCTTCTCTAACAATATGCATGCTCTAACCATTAAAGTGGTAGATCTCTCTTACTTCTGACAAGACGGACATGCATAGCAACTCACATGATATTCAACAAAGAGTAGTTGATGGCGTCCCTAGGAACATGGTTATCGCACAACAAGCAACTTAATAAGAGATAAAGTGCATAAGTACATATTCAATACCACAATAGTTTTTAAGGCTATTTTGTCCCATGAGCTATATATTGCAAAGGCGAATGATGGAAATTTAAAGGTAGCACTCAAGCAATTTACTTTGGAATGGCAGAGAAATACCATGTAGTAGGTAGGTATGGTGGACACAAATGGCATAGTGGTTGGCTCAAGGATTTTGGATGCATGAGAACTATTCCCTCTCGATACAAGGTTTAGGCTAGCAAGGTTTATTTGAAACAAACACAAGGATGAACCGGTGCAGCAAAACTTACATAAAAGACATATTGTAAACATTATAAGACTCTACACCGTCTTCCTTGTTGTTCAAAACTCAATACTAGAAATTATCTAGACTTTAGAGAGACCAAATATGCAAACCAAATTTTAGCAAGCTCTATGTATTTCTTCATTAATAGGTGTAAAGTATATGATGCAAGAGCTTAAACATGAGCACAACAATTGCCAAGTATCAAATTATTCAAGACATTTTAGAATTACTACATGTAGCATTTCCCAATTCCAACCATATAACAATTTAACGAAGAAGATTCAACCTTCGCCATGAATACTATGAGTAAAGCCTAAGGACATATTTGTCCATATGCAACAGCGGAGCGTGTCTCTCTCCCACACAATGAATGCTAGGATCCATTTTATTCAAACAAAAACAAAAACAAAAACAAACCGACGCTCCAAGCAAAGCACATAAGATGTGACTGAATAAAAATATAGTTTCAGGGGAGGAACCTGATGATGTTGTCGATGAAGAAGGGGATGCCTTGGGCATCCCCAAGCTTAGACACTTGAGTCTTCTTAAAATATGCAGGGGTGAACCACCGGGGCATCCCCAAGCTTAGAGCTTTTACTCCTCTTGATCTTAGTATATCATACTCCTCTCTTGATCCTTGAAAACTTCCTCCACACAAAACTCGAAACAACTCATTAGAGGGTTAGTGCACAATAAAAATTAACATGTTCAGAGGTGACATAATCATTCTTAACACTTCTGGACATTGCATAAAGCTACTGGACATTAATGGATCAAACAAATTCATCCGACATAGCAAAAGAGGCAATGCGAAATAAAAGGCAGAATCTGTCAAAACAGAATAGTTCGTAAAGACGAATTTTAAAATGGTACCAGACTTGCTCAAATGAAAATGCTCAAATTGAATGAAAGTTGCGTACATATCTGAGGATCACGCACGTAAATTGGCATATTTTTCTGAGCTACCTACAGAGAGGCAGGTCGAAATTCTTGACAGCAAAGAAATCTGTAACTGCGCAGTAATCCAAATCTAGTATGAACCTTACTATCAAAGACTTTACTTGGCACAAAAACATGATAAGGAGAGGTTGCTACAGTAATAAACAACTTCCAAGACTCAAATATAAAACAAAGTACTGTAGTAAAAACATGGGTTGTCTCCCATAAGCGCTTTTCTTTAACGCCTTTCAGCTAGGCGCAGAAAGTGTATATCAAGTGTTATCAAGAGATGAAGCATCGACATTACCTTGGGCTTTACCCTTACCTTTATTGTTCTTTTTCTTACTCTTTGATTTAGGGAATATATGTCTACCCCCGGGTGTAGAGGTGAATTTTAGGGTGCCTTCTCCCATATCTATGACTGCTCCCAATAGTTTCAGCAAGGATCTTCCGAGTGTGATTTGTCCTGTTCCTGCATATTCAATAACAAGATAATCAATGGATATTGTTCTCCCAAGAATGGTTGTATGCACACCCGCAGATATTCCTTTAGGAATTATAACAGAGTTATCAATAAGAGTTATTCCTTCTCCCCCTTCAATGAATCCCCAAAGTTGCAAAGATTCGTGAATACTCTTAGGCATTAAGCAAAATTCAGACATAATATCACAATTGGCATGAAGAGTTCGATCACCGATAACAATTTTAATAGTAGGATCCCATAATGAAGGTTCAGAGTTCACTAAAACTTGATCAAGACGGTTACGAACATATCTATAATTTTCATTCAAGCGAGATGCACTTGTCTCAAGAGTGTTTAATCTATTATAAATGCTAATAAGGGCTGAATCAAAGTTATTAGCTGAATCATGTGATGCAACCAATTTTTTTATGGCATTAAAAGCTTGATTCCCATTGCAAAGAAGGAAATCTCCTCCCACTACAGCATCCAAGGCATATCTATAGCGAATCATAAGACCAAAATAAAAATTACTAAGGAGCAAACTTAGAGTCATTTGAGGTTCAGCTTTACGATAAGAAGTAAAAATTCTCGACCAAGCATCTTTAAAACTCTCCTCATCCCCTTGTTTAAAAGTAAAAACTAATTCCTCAGGTGAAGAAGTAACAGGTACAGAGCTAGACATGATAACAAAAGTAAACTAAATGCAAGTAACTAATTTTTTTGTGTTTTTGATATAGAGTGCAAGGCAATAAATAAAGTAAAGCTAGCAAATAATTTTTTTGTGTTTTGATATAATGCAGCAAACAAGTAGTAAATAAAATAAAGCAAGACAAAAACAAAGTAAAGAGATTGGATTGTGGAGACTCCCCTTGCAGCGTGTCTTGATCTCCCCGGCAACGGCGCCAGAAAAAATGCTTGATGGCGTGTACAGCACACGTCCGTTGGGAACCCCAAGAGGAAGGTATGATGCGCACAGTAGCAAGTTTTCCCTCAGAAAGAAACCAAGGTTTATCGAACCAGGAGGAGCCAAGAAGCACGTTGAAGGTTGATGGCGGCGGGATGTAGTGCGGCGCAACACCAGGGATTCCGGCGCCAACGTGGAACCTGCACAACACAACCAAAGTACTTTGCCCCAACGAAACAGTGAGGTTGTCAATCTCACCGGCTTGCTGTAACAAAGGATTAACCGTATTGTGTGGAAGATGATTGTTTGCAGAAAACAGTAAAGAACAAGTATTGCAGTAGATTGTATGCGATGTAAAGAATAGGACCGGGGTCCACAGTTCACTAGAGGTGTCTCTCCCATAAGATAAATAGCATGTTGGGTGAACAAATTACAGTCGGGCAATTGACAAATAGGGAGGGCATGACAATGCACATACATGATATGATAAGTATTGTGAGATTTAATTGGGCATTACGACAAAGTACATAGACCGCTATCCAGCATGCATCTATGCCTAAAAAGTCCACCTTCAGGTTATCATCCGAACCCCTTCCGGTATTAAGTTGCAAACAACAGACAATTGCATTAAGTATGGTGCGTAATGTAATCAATAACTACATCCTCGGACATAGCATCAATGTTTTATCCCTAGTGGCAACAGTACATCCACAACCTTAGAACTTTCTGTCACTGTCCCAGATTTAATGGAGGCATGAACCCACTATCGAGCATAAATACTCCCTCTTGGAGTTAAGAGTAAAAACTTGGCCAGAGCCTCTACTAATAACGGAGAGCATGCAAGATCATAAACAACACATAGGTAATAGATTGATAATTAACATAACATAGTATTCTCTATCCATCGGATCCCGACAAACACAACATATAGCATTACAGATAGATGATCTTGATCATGTTAGGCAGCTCACAAGATCCAACAATGAAGCACATAAGGAGAAGACGACCATCTAGCTACTGCTATGGACCCATAGTCCAGGGGTGAACTACTCACTCATCACTCCGGAGGCGATCATGGCGATGAAGAGTCCTCCGGGAGATGATTCCCCTCTCCGGCAGGGTGCCGGAGGCGATCTCCAGAATCCCCCGAGATGGGATTGGCGGCGGCGGCGTCTCAGTAAGGTTTTCCGTATCGTGGCTCTCGGTACTGGGGGTTCGCGACGAAGGCTTTAAGTAGGCGGAAGGGTAGGTCAGGAGGCGACGCGAGGGGCCCACACAACAGGGCCGCGCGGCCAGGAGGTGGGCCGCGCCGCCCTGGCATGTCGCCGCCTCGTCGCCTCACTTCGTTTCCCTTTCGGTCTTCTGGAAGCTTCGTGGCAAAATAGGACCCTGGGCGTTGATTTCGTCCAATTCCGAGAATATTTCTTTACTAGGATTTCTGAAACCAAAAACAGCAGAAAACAGCAACTGGCTCTTCGGCATCTCGTTAATAGGTTAGTGCCGGAAAATGCATAAATACGACATATAATGTGTATAAAACATGTAGATATCATCAATAATGTGGCATGGAACATAAGAAATTATCGATACATCGGAGACGTATCAATAACCTGAAGGTGGACTTTTTAGGCATAGATGCATGCTGGATAGCGGTCTATGTACTTTGTCATAATGTCCAATTAAATCTCACAATACTTATCATATCATATATGCGCATTGTCATGCCCTCTCTATTTGTCAATTGCCCGACTGTAATTTGTTCACCCAACATGCTATTTATCTTATGGGAGAGACACCTCTAGTGAACTGTGGACCCCGGTCCTATTCTTTACATCGCATACAATCTACTGCAATTGTTCTTTACTGTTTTCTGCAAACAATCATTTTCCACACCATACGGTTAATCCTTTGTTACAGCAAGCCGGTGAGATTGACAACCTCACTATTTCGTTGGGGCAAAGTACTTTGGTTGTGTTGTGCAGGTTCCACGTTGGCGCCGGAATCACTGGTGTTGCGCCGCACTACATCCCTCCGCCATCAACCTTCAACGTGCTTCTTGGCTCCTCCTAGTTCGATAAACCTTGGTTTCTTTCTGAGGGAAAACTTACTGCTGTGCACATCACACCTTCCTCTTGGGGTTCCCAACGGACGTGTGTTTCACGCGCATCAAGACTGTTTTCTGGCGCCGTTGCCGGGGAGATCAAGACACGCTGCAAGGGGAGTCTCCACAATCCAATCTCTTTACTTTGTTTTTTGTCTTGATTTATTTTATTTACTACTTTGTTTGCTGCATTATATCAAAACACAAAAAATTAGTTGCTAGCTTTACTTTATTTTACTATCTTGTTCTCCACATCAAAAACACAAAAAAATTAGTTACTTGCATTTACTTTATCTAGTTTGCTTTATTTACTGTTGCTAAAATGAATACTCCTGAAAACACTAAGTTGTGTGACTTCACAAACACAAATAATAATGATTTCCTATGCACACCTATTGCTCCACCTGCTACTACAGCAGAATTCTTTGAAATTAAACACCTTTCTTGAATCTTGTCATGAGAGAACAATTTTACGGTGTTAGTTACGATGATGCTGCTGCCCATCTTAATAATTTTGTTGAACTTTGTGAAATGCAAAAGTATAAGGATGTAGATGGTGATATTATAAAATTGAAATTGTTTCCTTTCTCATTAAGAGGAAGAGCTAAAGATTGGTTGCTATCTTTGCCTAAGAATAGTATTGATTCATGGACTAAATGTAAGGATGCTTTTATTGGTAGATATTATCCTCCTGCTAAAATTATATCTTTGAGAAGTAGCATAATGAATTTTAAGCAATTAGATAATGAACATGTTGCTCAAGCTTGGGAGAGAATGAAATCTTTGGTAAAGAATTGCCCAACCCATGGACTGACTACTTGGATGATCATCCAAACCTTCTATGCAGGACTAAATTTTTCTTCGCGGAACCTATTGGATTCAGCTGCTGGAGGTACCTTTATGTCCATCACTTTGGGGGCGGCAACAAAGCTTCTTGATAATATGATGATAAATTACTCTGAATGGCACACGGAAAGAGCTCCACAAGGTAAGAAGGTAAATTCTGTCGAAGAAACCTCCTCCTTGAGTGATAAGATTGATGTGATTATGTCTATGCTTGTGAATGGTAGATCTAATGTTGATCCTAATAATGTTCCTTTAGCTTCATTGGTTGCTCAAGAAGAAAATGTTGATGTGAATTTCATTAAAAATAATAATTTCAACAACAATGCTTATAGGAACAATTCTGGTAATAACTATAGGCCATATCCTTCTGCTAATGCTAATGGTTATGGTAATTCTTATGGGAATTCTTACAACAATAATAGGAGTGTACCCCCTGGTCTTGAAGCCATGCTTAAAGAATTTATTAGTACACAAACTGCTTTTAACAAATCTGTTGAGGAAAAGCTTGATAAAATTGATATTCTTGCTTCTAAGGTTGATAGACTTGCCTCTGATGTTGATCTTTTAAAATCGAAAGTTATGCCTAATAAGGATATTGAAAATAAAATTGTTACTACAGCAAATGCCATCCAAGTTAGAATTAATGAGAATATAAGATTAATGGCCGAATTGCGTGTTAGGTGGGATAGAGAAGAAAATGGAAAACTAGCTAAAGAGAATAATGTAGCTAAAGTTTGGACTATTACCACCACTAGTAATGATAATGATTCACATGTTGCTACACCTCCTACTATCAATGGTAAAATAATTGGTGTTGGCAATGTTTCTACTCCTAGTGCAAAGCGTACAAAACTGCCTGAAATTGCTAAAACTGCTGAAACTGCTTGTGATAAAACTGCTGAAATTTTTTCCAACATTGGGGATGATGATCCCATTGCTATAGCTCATAATGATTTAGATTTTGATGATTGTCACATCTCTGAAGTTATAAAGTTCTTACAAAAACTTGCTAAAAGTCCCAATGCTAGTGCTATAAATTTGGCCTTTACAAAACATATTACAAATGCTCTCATAAAAGCTAGAGAAGAGAAACTAAAACTTGAAACTTCTATTCCTAGGAAGTTAGAAGATGGTTGGGAGCCTATCATTAAGATGAGTGTCAATGATTTTGATTGTAATGCTTTATGTGATCTTGGTGCAAGTATTTCTGTTATGCCTAAGAAAGTCTATGATATGCTTGACTTGCCACCATTGAAAAATTGTTATTTGGATGTTAATCTCGCTGATAATGCTAAAAAGAAACCCTTGGGGAGAGTTGATAATGTTCGCATTATGGTTAACAATAACCTTGTCCCCGTTGATTTTGTTGTCTTGGATATTGAATGCAATGCATCTTGTCCCATTATATTGGGAAGACCTTTTCTTCGAACCGTTGGTGCTACTATTGATATGAAGGAAGGTAATATTAAATATCAATTTCCTCTCAAGAAAGCTATGGAACACTTCCCTAGAAAAAAAATGAAGTTACCTTATGATTCTATTATTAGCACAAATTATAATGCCGATGCTTCATCTCTTGATAATACTTGATATACACTTTCTGCGCCTAGCTGAAAGGCGTTAAAGAAAAGCGCTTATGGGAGACAACCCATGTTTTTACTACAGTACTTTGTTTTATATTTGAGTCTTGGAAGTTGTTTACTACTGTAGCAACCTCTCCTTATCATGTTTTTGTGCCAAGTAAATTCTCTATGGTAAAGTTGATGCTAGATTTGGATTCTTGCGTGAAACGACATTGCTTTATGCATCACGAATTCGCGCAGAAGTCTCTGTAAAAAATCAAAAAAATCTGCAAATTTACGTGTGTGATCCTCAGATATGTACACAACTTTCATTAGTTTTGAGTTTTTCCGTTTGAGCAAGTTAAGTGCCCCTTCCAGGTTCGTCTTTACGGACTGTTCTGTTTTTAACAGATTCTGCCTTTTATTTCGCATTGCCTCTTTTGCTATGTTGGATGAATTTCTTTGATCCATTAATGTCCAGTAGCTTTGTGCAATGTCCAGAAGTATTAATAATGATTGTGTCACCTCTGAACATGTGAATTTTTGATTATGCACTAACCCTCTAATGAGTTTGCTTGAAGTTTGGTGTGAAGGAAGTTTTCAAGGGTCAAGAGAGGAGTATGATATACTAAGATCAAGAGGAGTGAAAGCTCTAAGCTTGGGGATGCCCCCGTGGTTCACCCCTGCATATTTTAAGAAGACTCAAGCATCTAAGCTTGGGGATGCCCAAGGCATCCCCTTCTTCATCGACAACATCATCAGGTTCCTCCCCTGAAACTATATTTTTATTCAGTCACATCTTATGTACTTTGCTTGGAGTGTCTGTTTGTTTTCGTTTTTATTTTTGTTTGAATAAAATGGATCCTAGCATTCATTGTGTGGGAGAGAGACACGCTCCGCTGTTGCATATGGACAAATATGTCCTTAGGCTTTACTCATAGTATTCATGGCGAAGGTTGAATCTTCTTCGTTAAATTGTATGGTTGGAATCAGGAAATGCTACATGTGGTAATTCTAAAATGTCTTGGATAATTTGATACTTGGCAATTGTTGTGCTCATGTTTAAGCTCTTGCATCATATACTTTGCACCCATTAATGAAGAAATACATAGAGCTTGCTAAAATTTTGTTTGCATATTTGGTCTCTCTAAAGTCTAGATAATTTCTAGTATTGAGTTTTGAACAACAAGGAAGACGGTGTAGAGTCTTATAATATTTACAATATGTCTTTTATGTGAGTTTTGCTGCACCGGTTCATCCTTGTGTTTGTTTCAAATAAACCTTGCTAGCCTAAACCTTGTATCGAGAGGGAATACTTCTCATGCATCCAAAATCCTTGAGCCAACCACTATGCCATTTGTGTCCACCATACCTACCTACTACATGGTATTTCTCCGCCATTCCAAAGTAAATTGCTTGAGTGCTACCTTTAATTTTCCATCATTCGCCTTTGCAATATATAGCTCATGGGACAAAATAGCCTTAAAAACTATTGTGGTATTGAATATGTACTTATGCACTTTATCTCTTATTAAGTTGCTTGTTGTGCGATAACCATGTTCCTGGGGACGCCATCAACTACTCTTTGTTGAATATCATGTGAGTTGCTATGCATGTCCGTCTTGTCTGAAGTAAGGGAGATCTACCACTTAATGGTTAGAGCATACATATTGTTAGAGAAGAACATTGGGCCGCTAACTAAAACCATGAATCATGGTGGAAGTTTCAGTTTTGGACATATATCCTCAATCTCATATGAGAACACTAATTGTTGCTACATGCTTATGCATTAAAGAGGAGTCCATTATCTGTTGTCCATGTTGTCCCGGTATGGATGTCTAAGTTGAGAATAATCAAAAGCGAGAAATCCAAAATGCGAGCTTTCTCCTTAGACCTTTGTACAGGCGGCATGGAGGTACCCCTTTGTGACACTTGGTTAAAACATGTGTATTGCGATGATCCCGGTAGTCCAAGCTAATTAGGACAAGGTGCGGGCACTATTAGTACACTATGCATGAGGCTTGCAACTTGTAAGATATAATTTACATAGCTCATATGCTTTATTACTACCGTTGACAAAATTGTTTCATGTTTTCAAAATAAAAGCTCTAGCACAAATATAGCAATCGATGCTTTCCTCTTTGAAGGATCTTTCTTTTACTTTTATGTTGAGTCAGTTCACCTATCTCTCTCCACCTCAAGAAGCAAACACTTGTGTGAACTGTGCATTGATTCTTACATACTTGCATATTGCACTTGTTATATTATTTTACGTTGACAATATCCATGAGATATACATGTTATAAGTTGAAAGCAACCGCTGAAACTTAATCTTATTTTGTGTTGCTTCAATACCTTTACTTTGATTTATTGCTTTATGAGTTAACTCTTATGCAAGACTTATTGATGCTTGTCTTGAAGTACTATTCATGAAAAGTCTTTGCTTTATGATTCATTTGTTTACTCATGTCATTACCATTGTTTTGATCGCTGCATTCATTACATATGCTTACAATAGTATGATCAAGGTTATGATGGCATGTCACTTAAGAAATTATTATTGTTATCGTTTACCTGCTCGGGACGAGCAGGAACTAAGCTTGGGGATGCTTGATACGTCCCAAACGTATCTATAATTTCTTATGTTCCATGCCACATTATTGATGATATCTACATGTTTTATACACATTATATGTCGTATTTATGCATTTTCCGGCACTAACCTATTAACAAGATGCCGAAGAGCCGATTCTTTGTTTCTGCTGTTTTTGGTTTCAGAAATCCTACAAAGGAAATATTCTCGGAATTGGACGAAATCAACGCCCAGGGTCCTATTTTGCCACGAAGCTTCCAGAAGACCGAAAGGGAAACGAAGTGAGGCGACGAGGCGGCGACACGCCGGGCGGCGCGGCCCACCTCTGGCCGCGCGCCCTGTTGTGTGGGCCTCGCGTCGCCTCTGACCTACCCTTCCGCCTACTTAAAGCCTTCATCGCGAAACCCCGATGCACCGAGAGCCACGATACGGAAAACCTTCTTGAGACGCCGCCGCCGCCAATCCCATCTCGGGGATTACGGAGATCGCCTCCGGCACCCTGCCGGAGAGGGGAATCATCTCCCGGAGGACTCTTCACCACCATGGTCGCCTCCGGAGTGATGAGTGAGTAGTTCACCCCTGGACTATGGGTCCATAGCAGTAGCTAGATGGTCGTCTTCTCCTTATGTGCTTCATTGTCGGATCTTGTGAGCTGCCTAACATGATCAAGATCATCTATCTGTAATGCTATATGTTGTGTTTGTCGGGATCCGATGGATAGAGAATACTATGTTATGTTAATTATCAATCTATTACCTATGTGTTGTTTATGATCTTGCATGCTCTCCGTTATTAGTAGAGGCTCTGGCCAAGTTTTTGCTCTTAACTCCAAGTGGGAGTATTTATGCTCGATAGTGGGTTCATGCCTCCATTAAATGCAGGACGATGTGAGAAAGTTCTAAGGTTGTGGATGTGTTGTTGCCACTAGGGATAAAACATTGATGCTATGTCCAAGGATGTAGTTGTTGATTACATTACGCACCATACTTAATGCAATTGTCTGTTGTTTGCAACTTAATACCGGAAGGGGTTCGGATGATAACCTGAAGGTGGACTTTTAGGCATAGATGCATCTTTGGATAGCCGTCTATGTACTTTGTCGTAATGCCCAATTAAATCTCACAATACTTATCATATCATGTATGTGCATTGTCATGCCCTCTCTATTTGTCAATTGCCCGACTGTAATTTGTTCACCCAACATGCTATTTATCTTATGGGAGAGACACCTCTAGTGAACTGTGGACCCCGGTCCTATTCTTTACATCGCATACAATCTACTGCAATTGTTCTTTACTGTTTTCTGCAAACAATCATCTTCCACACAATACGGTTAATCCTTTGTTACAGCAAGCCGGTGAGATTGACAACCTCACTGTTTCGTTGGGGCAAAGTACTTTGGTTGTGTTGTGCAGGTTCCACGTTGGCGCCGAAATCACTGGTGTTGCGCCGCACTACATCCCTCCGCCATCAACCTTCAACGTGCTTCTTGTCTCCTCCTGGTTCGATAAACCTTGGTTTCTTTCTGAGGGAAAACTTACTGCTGTGCACATCACACCTTCCTCTTGGGGTTCCCAACGGACGTGTGTTTCACGCGCATCACCGTTCGTGGGGATTGGAGGCCGCAGGGAGGTGATCTCGATGGCATCGTCAACAGCATCAACAACAAGCAACACGATGGACGGAGGTAATCAGGTCCAACCTGATCTCGTCGATTTTTGTTACTCACCCCCCGCCTGTTTGCATGCATATGCCAATCTGGAGGATTCGATGAAGATGACGTTCGGGAGCTTCCGCTTCCTCGTCGGGAAAGAAGGATCACATCGTCTCGTGACACCAATTTTTTCGGGACCTTTAGTGGCCGATTCCGATTTTTCGGGATCATCAGCATCATCCATCGAGTCAGGCGACGAGGAGGTTTCGCCACCAAGCTTCACCAAGCCCGCTGCCGGCGGGGAACTAGCCGATCGATTCGGCGACATGACTGGTTGTTTCTCTTTCGGTCATTTTATTTCAGTAGGTTCTTATTTTAAATTTTGAAGGTTGTTACTACTGTAGTAACCTCTACTTTTACTTGTTTATTTCGTTTGTGTGCTGATGGTTGCCTCTAATACGAGGAAGATGATATTTGGGGAAGTGATGTCTAAAAAAATAGATTCTAGACTGATACTGGAAAAATTTCTAAAACTAGCCAGAACGTTATTTTGAGCTGCCAATTTCTGTGCATACTCCCCAGGTTATTATCTAACTTTCATTAGTTGAGCACTTTTCTATTTGAGCAGCAGAAGATTTTCGAAAAAAAATCATTACTGTACTGCTGTCAAGTTTTGGCAGATTTCTGCCACTTTGCTTTCGTGTGAGTCTTTTAGTTTTCTTTCTCTTGTTTTTGCTTTGTTTCTTTTCTAAAACACAAAAAGACCAAAAATATTTCTGTTGTTTCTCTTTATTATTTGTTGTAGGATAACGTTGCATAGAAAACAAAAAATTTCCTACCGCGAGAACGCAATCCAAGCCAAGATGCAATCTAGAAGATGGGAGCAACGAGGAGATCATCGAGACTCACCCTTGAAGATTTCCAAAGCCTACAAGATGAGGCTCTTGTTGCTGCGGTAGACGATCACTTGCCGCTTGCAAAAGTGCGTAGAAGATCTTGATCACGGTGCCACGATCGGGCAGCACCTCCGTACTCGGTCACACGTTCGGTGTTGATGAAGACGACGTCTTTCTCCCCGTTCCAGCGGGCAGCGGAAGTAGTAGCTCCTCCTTGAATCCGCCAGCACGACGGCGTGGTGGCGGTGGCGATGGAGAACTCCGGCGGAGCTTCGCTAAGCGTTGCGGGAGAAGTGGAGGAGAGGGGGCGGCTAGGGTTTGGGAGAGGGGGGCGCCGGCCACTATAGGGTGCGGCCACCTTGTGGTGTTGGGGTGGCCGGCCCCCTCCCCTTGTCCCTCATTATATAGGTGGAACACCCAAGAGTTGGTCTACAAGTCTTCGAATAAGACCCCAAACCAAAACCTTCCATATGACATGAAACCTACCCAAGGTGGGATTCCCACTTGAGGTGGGATTCCCACCTTTCCTTGGGAGGGGGTGGCCGGCCACCTTTGGTGGAGTCCACCTGGGACTCCACCCTCTAGGGTTGGCCGGCCATGGTGGTGGAGTCCCTCCGGGACTCCGTGATACGTCTGCGACGTATCGATAATTTCTTATGTTCCATGCCGCATTATTGATGATATCTACATGTTTTATGCATACTTTATGTCATTATTGTGCGTTTTCCGGAACTAACCTATTGACGAGATGCCGAAAGGCCAGTTGCTGTTTTCTGCTGTTTTTGGTTCCAGAAATCCTAGTAAGGAAATATTCTCGGAATCGGACGAAATCAACGCCCAGGGTCCTATTTTTCCACGAAGCTTCCAGAAGTCCGAAGGGGAAACGAAGTGGGGCCACGAGGTGGGGACACAGTAGGGCGGCGCGGCCCAAGCCCTGGCTGCGCCGGCCTAGTGTGTAGCCCCACCAGGACTCCACCGACCTTGCCCTTCCACCTACTTAAAGTCTCCATCGCGAAAACCCTACCACGTTCGACGAAACCAGAGAAAACCTTCCAGAGCTGCCGCCATCGTGAAGCCAAGATCTGGGGGACAGGAGTCTCTGTTCCGGCACGCCGCCGGGACGGGGAAGTGCCCCCGGAAGGCTTCTCCATCAACACCACCGCCATCTTCATCACCGCTGCTGTCTCCCATGAGGAGGGAGTAGTTCTCCATCGAGGCTCGGGGCTGTACCGGTAGCTATGTGGTTAATCTCTCTCCTATGTGCTTCAATACAATAATCTCATGAGCTGCCTTACATGATTGAGATTCATATGATGATGCTTGTAATCTAGATGTCATTATGCTAGTCAAGTGGATTTTACTTATGTGATCTCCGAAGACTCCTTGTCCCACGTGTGTAAAGGTGACAGTGTGTGCACCGTGTGGGTCTCTTAGGCTATATTTCACAGAATACTTATTCACTGTTATGAATGGCATAGTGAAGTGCTTATTTATATCTCTTTATGATTGCAATGTGTTTTGTATCACAATTTATCTGTGTGCTACTCTAGTGATGTTATTAAAGTAGTTTATTCCTCCTGCACGATGTAATGGTGACAGTGTGTGCATCGTGTAGTACTTGGCGTAGGCTATGATTGTGATCTCTTGTAGATTATGAAGTTAACTATTGCTATGATAGTATTGATGCGATCTATTCCTCCTTTCGTAGTGTGAAGGTGACAGTGTGCATGCTATGTTAGTACTTGGTTTGGTTATGTTGATCTGTTATGCACTCTAAGGTTATTTAAATATGAACATTGAATATTGTGGAGCTTGTTAACTCCGGCATTGAGGGTTCGTGTAATCCTACACAGTTAGTGGTGTTCATCATCCAACAAGAGGGTGTAGAGTCTAGCATCTATTTATTTATTCTGTTATGTGATCAATGTTGAGAGTGTCCACTAGTGAAAGTATGATCCCTAGGCCTTGTTTCCAAATACTGCAATCATCGCTTGTTTACTGTTTTACTGCATCTTTACTTCCTGCAATATTACTACCATCAACTGCACGCTAGCAAGCACTTTTCTGGCGCCGTTGCTACTGCTCGGATTTATTCATACCACCTGTATTTCACTATCTCTTCGCCGAACTAGTGCACCTATTAGGTGTGTTGGGGACACAAGAGACTTCTTGCTTTGTGGTTGCAGGGTTGCTTGAGAGGGATATCTTTGACCTCTTCCTCCCTGAGTTCGATAAACCTTGGGTGATCCACTTAAGGGAAACTTGCTGCTGTTCTACAAACCTCTGCTCTTGGAGGCCCAACACTGTCTACAAGAATAGAAGCACCCGTAGACATCAAGCACTTTTCTGGCGCCGTTGCCGGGGAGGAAAGGTAAAAGGCATTCATACTCCGGTCGCAGGTAAAGTACTTTTCTGTTGCCGTTGTGTGTGTGCTCGAAGCTATTTCCTTTAGATCCTGCAATTGCATCTTTTTGTTTCTTGTTTACACTAGTTAGGCATAATGGACAACAATGAGCTTCTTATTCTATTTCCTGATTTAAGACATGGATGGTTTGATGCGAAAATTAAAAAACCTATGGAACATATTAGTATGAACGCTTTGAACACCATTGTTGCTAATGATATGGAAAATTCTAAGCTTGGGAAAGCTGGCTTTGATGAGCATGATATTTTTAGTCCCCCAAGCATTGAGGAGAAAATTTACTTTGATGATACTTTGCCACCTATTTATGATGATTATAATGACATTGGTCTTTTAGTACCGCCTGTTATGGAGGATAAATTTGATTATGATTACAATATGCCTCCTATATTTGATGATGAGAATAATAATGATAGCTACTTTGTTGAATTTGCTCCCACTACAACTAATAAAATTGATTATGAGTATGTGGAGAGTAATAATTTTATGCATGAGACTCATGATAAGAATGCTTTATGTGATAGTTATATTGTTGAGTTTGCTCATGTTGCTACTGAAAGTTATTATGAGAGAGGAAAATATGGTTGTAGAAATTTTCATGTTACTAAAACACCTCTCTATGTGCTGAAATTTTTGAAGCTACACTTGTTCTATCTTCCTATGCTTGTTACTTTGCTCTTCATGAACTTGTTTATCTACAAGATTCCTTTTCATAGGAAGCATGTTAGACTTAAATTTGTTTTGAATTTTCCTCTTGATGC